>NC_086108.1:76083884-78483884 GCF_963921235.1 Mobula hypostoma
CATAACATTTTAAGTAACGTTTGGATATTAAACACACAGCACATATTTTCCCCGTATGAACATATAAAATCATTGCAACACACCAATATCGCTGATTCAGTGGGAGCCCTGGGTTTGTTTCCCTGCAACAAGACGATCCCATCAAGGGGTGATGGAAGACAGCGATACTCGAAGGGGGTTCCTTATGTCCAGTCTATTCTGCAATTTAGTTTTCGTTGCATTCATTGCAGAGATACATTGGAAATGGAAGCAACGTTTTCAGTGCTTTCGTGGCTATCTCAGGATATTTAGCCTTGACTTTGATCCAGAATGCCGGCAGAGATGTTATATCAAACATACTTCTCAGCCCGCCGTCATTTGCAAGCTCGAGGAGTTGATCTCCTTCCCGCGCTGACACGGATGACGCGCGGGTAATGACCTCGCATGTGTTCGAGCTCAACAGTGGGTGGGTGTGACAGGGAATGAGGAAAGGTGCAGCTGGCTCACATCGCCAAATCATATTGTTTCCTCGCGGCCCAGTAGCAAATGCTTTGCGGTCCGGTACTGGTCCACGGCCCGGTGGTTGGGGACCGCTGGACTAAGGGGTCTGTACTATATACATATATATTTGTGTGGTTTCTGTTTTTGCTAATATTCTATTTTATAAGACCATAAGGCATAAGAGCAGAATTAGGCCATTTGGCCCATCGAGTCTGCTCTGCCATTTAATCATGGCTGATTTAATCATCCTTTTTTCCCCCTCCTCAGCCCCACTCCCCAACCTTCTCCCTGTAACCTTAGATGCAGTGTCCAGTCAGGAACCTGTCAAGCTCTGCCTTAAATACCCTTGACGACCTGGCCTCCACAGCTGCCTGTGGTAATAAATTCCGCAAATTCACCACTCTCTGGCTAAAGAAATGTCTCCACATCTCTGCTTTAAATGTCGCCCCTCTATCCTGAAACTGTACCTTCTTGTCATTGACTCCCCTATCATAGGAAACATTCCTTCCATATCTATTCTGCCTAGGCCTTTCAGCATTCGAAAAGTTTCCGTGAGATGTCCCCTCATTCTTCTAAATTCCAGTAAGTTCAGATCCAGAGCTATCAAACACTCCCCGTATGTTAACCCTTTCATTTCTAGAATCATCCCTGTGAACATCCTCTTGACCCTCTCCAATGCTAGCACATCTTTTCTAAGATGAGGGGCCTAAAACTGTTCACAGTACTCAAAGTGAGGCCTCACTAGTACCTTATAAAGCCTCAGCATCACCTCCTTGCTCTTGTGTTCTAGACCTCTTGAAATAAATGGCATTTGCCTTCCTCACCATCGACTCAACCTGCAAGTTAACCTTCAGGGTGTTCTGCACAAGGACTCCCAAGTCCCTCTACATCTCAGATTCTTGGATTTTCTCCCCGTTTAGAAAATACTCCACACATTTATTTCTACCACCAAAGTGCTTGACCATGTATTTTTCTACTTTATATTTCATTTTCCTTTCTCTTGCCCATTCTCCTAATCTAAGTCCTTCTGCATCCTACCTGTTTCCTCAAGACAACCTGCCCCTCCACCAATCTTCATATCGTCTGCAAACTTGGCAACAAAGCCATCTATTCCATCACCTAAGTCATTTATATACAGCATAAAAAGAAGTAGTCCCAACAGTGACCCCTGCAGAACACCACTTGTCACTGGCAGCCAAACAGAAAAGGATCCTTTTATTCCCACTCACTGCCTCCTGCCAATCAGCCAATGCTCTAACCATGTTAGTAACTTTCCTGTAATACCATGGGCTCTTAACTTGGTTAGCAGCCTCATATGTGCACCTTGTCAAAGGCCTTCTGAAAGTCCAAATATACCACATCCACTGCATCCCCTTTATCTATCCTACTTGTAATCTCCTCAAAGAATTCCAACAGGTTCGTCTGGCAAGATTTTCCCTTAAGAAAACCATGCTGACTTTTCCTATCTTGTCCTGTGTCACCAAGTGCTCCATAACCTCATCCTTAACGATTGACTCCAGTGTCTTCCTAACCACTGAGGTCAGGCTAATTGGTCTATAATTTTCTTTCTGCTGCCTTCCTCCTTAAGGAGTGGAGTGACATTTGCAATTTTCCAGTCCTCTGGCATCATGAGTCTAATGATTTTTGAAAGATAATTTCTAATGGCACCACAATCTCTATTGCTACATTTTTCAGAATCCTAGGGTGCAGTTCATCTGGTTTGGGTGACTTGTGTACCCTTAGGTTTTTCAGCTTTTTGAGCATCTTCTCCCTTGTAATAGTAACTGCACTCATTTCTCTTCCCTCACACCCTTCAATAACTGGCACACTGCTAGTGTCTTCTACAGTGCAGACTGATGCAAAACACTCCTTTGGTTCATCTGCATCTTCTCGTCCCCTGTTATTATTTCTCTAGCCTCATTTTCTAGTGGTCATATATCCACTATCATCTCTCTTTTTATTTTTTACATACCTGGGAAAAGCTTTTACATACCATCCACTTTGATATTGTTTGCTAGCTTGCTTTCATATTTCATCTTTTCCCTCTTAATGATTCTTTTAGTTGCTCTCTGTCGGGTTTTAGAAGCTTCCCAATTCTCTGCCTTCCCACTCATTTTTGCTTTTACATTGGCTTTGACATCCCTTGTCAGTCATGGTTGAACTATTTTGCCATTTTGGGTATTTCTGTGTTTTTGAAACACATCTCTCCTGCACCTTCCTCATTTTTCCCAGAAACTCATGCCATTGCTGCTCTGCTGTCATCCCTGCCAGCATAGAACCATAGAAACTACAGCACAGAAACAGGCCCTTTGGCCCTTCTTGGCTGTGCCGAACCATTTTCTGCCTAGTCCCACTGACCTGCACACGGACCATATCCCTCCATACACCTCCCATCCATGTATCTGTCCAATTTATTCTTAAATGTTAAAAAAGAACCCGCATTTACCACCTCGTCTGGCAGCTCATTCCATACTCCCACCACTCTCTGTGTGAAGAAGCCCCCCCTAATGTTTCCTTTAAACCTTTCCCCCCTCACCCTTAACCCACGTCCTCTGGTTTTTTTCTCCCCTTGCCTCAGTGGAAAAAGCCTGCTTGCATTCACTCTATCTATACCCATCATAATTTTATATACCTCTATCAAATCTTCCAATTTACTTTGGCCAACTCCTGTCTCATACCACTGTAATTTCTTTTACATCACTGAAATACTGCTATGTCAGAGTTCACTTTCTCCCTATCAGATTTCAAGTTGAACTGAATCATATTGTGATCACTGCCTCCTAAGGGTTCTTTTACTTTCAGCTGCCTAATCACCTCTGGTTCATTACATAACACCCTGTCCAGTATAGCTGAACCCCAAGTAGGCTCAATGACAAACTGCCCAAAAAAACCATCTCATAGGCATTCAACAAACTCACTCACTTGGAATCCATTTCCAACCTGATTTTCCCAATTGACCTGCATTTGAAATCTCCCATGACTATCATAACATTGCCCTTTTAACACGTCTTTTATATTTCCTGTTGCAATCTGTGGTCCACATCCCAGCTACTATTTGGAGGACTGTATATAACTGCCATCTGGGTCCTTTTACCCTAGCAGTTTCTTAACTCAACCCACAAGAATTCAGCGTCTTCCAATCCTGTGTCACATCTTTCTACTGCTTTGATGCCATTCTTTACCAGCAGAGGCACGCTACTCCCTCTGCTGACCTTCTTATGCCTCCGATACAACATGTAACCTTGGACATTCACCTCTCAACTACAACCATTCTTCAGCCATGATTCAGTGATGGCCACTACATCATACCTGATAATCTGTACACGTGCAACAAGATCATCCACCTTATTTTTTGTACTCTATGCATTGAGATATAACACTTTGCTGCATTTGCTACCTTGTTTTGATTCTGCATCCCTAATGTACTGATAGCCATCCTGCTGGCTGCAATTATGTCCTATCATCTGCCTACTCTTCCTGATGGTCTGATTGCACACTATCTTTGCTTTTTTACCATCCATCCTATCCTGTGTCCCTTTACGCTGGTTCCCACACCCCTGCCAAATTAATTTAAACCCTCCCCAACAGCTCTAACAAACCTGCCTGCGAGAATATTGGTTCCTCTCAGGTTCAGGTGCAACCCGTCACTTTTGATCAGGTCATACCTTCCCCCAGAAGAGATCCCAATGATCTAAGAGTCTGAAGACCTGCCCCCTACAGCAGCTTCTCGGCCACGCATTAGTTTGCCAAATCAACCTGTTTCTAACTTCAATGGCGTGTGCCACAGGCAGCAATACAGAAGTTACTACCTGGGAGGTCCTGCTTCTCAGGTTTATATCTAGCTCTCTAAATTCTCTTTTTGGGACCTCTTTGCTTTTCTTTCCTCTGTCATTATGTACCATGACATCTGGCTGCTCCCTTCCCTCTCCAAAATGTTGTTGATGCGATCCGAGGCATCCCTGACCTTGGCACCTGGGAGGTAACATACCATCTGGGTGTCCCATTCACATCCACAGAATCTCCTGTCTGTTCTCCTGACTATTTGAGTCCCCTAAAACTACTGCTCCCTTCCTCTCCCTCTTTCCCTTCTGCTCCACGGACCTATGCTTAGTGCCAGTAAACCAGTCTCCGTGGCATTCCCTTGGAAGGTTATCCCCCACAACAGTATCCAAAGTGGTATACTTAATTTTTGAGGGGAATGACCATGAGGGCACTCTGTGCTAACTGCTTGTTCACACTTTCATTTCTCCTGACAGTCACCTACCTGTTTGCCTCTTCCAGCTTCATGGTGACTACTTCCCCGTAACGCTGATCGATTATCTCTTCACTCTCCCATATAAGCCGAAGGTCATCTAGTTGCTGTTTCAGATCCCTAACACGGTATTCAAGGATGTGCAGCGAGGTTTAGGTGTCAAAACCGTGACACCTAGCAGGAGTCAGGTGTTAGGACAAGGACTGGGCCTCAAAGCCTTGGTGTCACCTAGCGAGCATTGGCTCCAGTCAACAGATGATGTTGGTGGGCTGGGAAGTCTGAATTATATACGTGCATATTGTGTGTCATTGTATTTTACTGATATTCTAATCACAAACAAGAGAAAATCTGTAGATGCTGGAAATCCAGGCAACACACCCAAAATGCTAGAGGAATCAGCAGGCCAGGTAGCATCTATGGAAAAGAGTACAGTTGACGTTTCAGGCCAAGGCACTTCAGCAGACCCTTCCTGAGTTCTTCAGCATTTTGTATGTGTGTTACTGATATGACTTGTATGTGCGAGGACTGGGCATCAAGCCCCAGTGTCGCGGGGGCAGGGGGACTCTTATTAGGTGATTCTCAATATATCTATGGTTCAAGAGTTTAATGGTTGAGGGGTAATAACTGTTCTTGAATCTGTGGATGTGAGTTCAGAGGCTCCTATACCGCGCACCCAAATTGCTTCTCAGGCAGGAGTTATGTTTCATCACCCTCTCAACGCACTTCATTACTCTGGATGTAAGTACTCCTGGACGATAGTCAACGAGGAAGGTTTCCATGTTCTTGTACACTGGTGTAAGTGAAGTCTGCTTGAAGACCATAAGTCTATAAGACACAGGAGAAGAATTAGGCCATTCGGCTCATTGAGTCTTCTCCGCCATTCCATCATGGCTGATTTATTAACCCTCTTACCCCTTTCTCCTGCCTTCACTCTGTAACCTTTGACATCCTGATTAATCACGAACTTAACAACCTCTGCCTTAAATATGCCCTGTGATTTGGCTGGCTCAGCCATCTGTGGCAATGAATTCTACAGACTCGCTACTCTCTGGCTAAAGAAATTTTTCCTCATCTCTTTTCTAAATGGATGTCCCTCTGTTCTGAGGCTGTACCCTCTGGTCCTAGACTTCCCCACTATAGGGAACATCCTTTCCACATACACTATCTAGGTCTTTCAGTCAACATACATCAAAGTTGCTGGTGAACGCAGCAGGCCAGGCAGCATCTATAGGAAGAGGCGCAGTCGACGTTTCAGGCCGAGACCCTTCGTCAGGACTAACTGAAGGAAGAGTGAGTAAGGGATTTGAAAGCTGGAGGGGGAGGGGGAGATGCAAAATGATAGGAGAAGACAGGAGGGGGAGGGATGGAGCCGAGAGCTGGACAGGTGATAGGCAGAAGGGGATACGAGAGGATCATGGGACAGGAGGTCCGGGAAGAAAGACGGGGGGGGGTGACCCAGAGGATGGGCAAGAGGTATATTCAGAGGGACAGAGGGAGAAAAAGGAGAGTGAGAGAAAGAATGTGTGCATTAAAAAGAGTAACAGATGGGGTACGAGGGGGAGGTGGGGCCTAGCGGAAGTTAGAGAAGTCAATGTTCATGCCATCAGGTTGGAAGCTACCCAGACGGAATATAAGGTGTTGTTCCTCCAACCTGAGTGTGGCTTCATCTTTACAGTAGAGGAGGCCGTGGATAGACATGTCAGAATGGGAATGGGATGTGGAATTAAAATGTGTGGCCACTGGGAGATCCTGCTTTCTCTGGCGGACAGAGCGTAGATGTTCAGCAAAGCGGTCTCCCAGTCTGCGTCGGGTCTCACCAATATATAAAAGGCCACATCGGGAGCACCGGACGCAGTATATCACCCCAGTCGACTCACAGGTGAAGTGATGCCTCACCTGGAAGGACTGTTTGGGGCCCTGAATGGTGGTAAGGGAGGAAGTGTAAGGGCATTTGTAGCACTTGTTCCGCTTACACGGATAAGTGCCAGGAGGGAGATCAGTGGGGAGGGATGGGGGGGACGAATGGACAAGGGAGTTGTGTAGGGAGCGATCCCTGCGGAATGCAGAGAGAGGCGGGGAGGGAAAGATATGCTTAGTGGTGGGATCCCGTTGGAGGTGGCGGAAGTCTTTCAGTATAGTCATAGTCATATTCATACTTTATTGACCCCGAGGGAAATTGGTTTTCGTTACAGTTGCACCATAAATAAATAGTAATAAAACCATAACTAATTAAATAGTAATATGTAAATTATGCCTGGAAATAAGTCCAGGACCAGCCTATTGGCTCAGGGTGTCTGACTCTCCAAGGGAGGAGTTGTAAAGTTTGATGGCCACAGGCAGGAGTGATTTCCTATGACGCTCGGTGTTGCATCTCGGTGGAATGAGTCTCTGGCTGAATGTACTCCTGTGCCTGACCAGTACATTATGTAGTGGATGGGAGACATTGTCCAAGATGGCATGCAACTTGGACCACATCCTCTTTTCAGACACCACCATCTGAGAGTCCAGTTCCATCCCCACAACATCACTGGCCTTACGAATGAGTTTGTTGATTCTGTTGGTGTCTGCTACCCTCAGCCTGCTGCCCCAGCACACAACAGCAAACATGATAGCACTGACCACCACAGACTCGTAGAACATCCTCAGCATCGTCCGACAGATGTTAAAGGACCTCAGTCTCCTCAGAAAATTGAGACGGCTCTGACCCTTCTTGTAGACAGCCTCAGTGTTCTTTGACCCGTCCAGTTTATTGTCAATTCGTATCCCCAGGTATTTGTAATCCTCCACCATGTCCACACTGACCCCCAGGATGGAAACAGGGGTCACCGGTACCTTAGCTCTCCTCAGGTCTACCACCAGCTCTTTAGTCTTTTTCACATTAAGCTGCAGATAATTCTGCTCACACCATGTGACAAAGTTTCCTACCGTAGCCCTGTACTCAGCTTGATTTGATAGGTTTCAATGAGATCCCCCCTCATTTTTCTAAGCTTCTGCATGTAGAGGCCCAGAACCATCAAACGCTTCTCATATGTTAACCTTTCATTCCTGGAATCATTCTTGTGAACCTCCTCTGGACCATCTCTAATGCTAGTACATCTTTTCTTAGATAAGGGGCCCAGTACCGCTCACAATATTCCAAGTGTGGTCTTACCAATGTCTTATAAAGCCTCAGCATTATGTCCTTATTTTGTATTTATAGTCCTCTTGAAATAAATGCTAACGTTGCATTTGCCTTCCTCACCACAACTCAACCTGAAAGTTAACTGTTAGGGTATCCTGCACACCTCAGATTTTTGAATTTTCTCCCTATTTAGAAAATAGTGCATGCCTTTATTCTTCCTACTGAAGTGCAAGACCATGCACTTCCCTGAACTATATTCCGTCTGCCACTTTACCCATTCTCCCAATCTGCCCTTCTGCAGATCCCCTGCTTCCTCAACACTACCTCCCCCTCTACTTATCTTTGTATTTTCTACACACTTGGCCACAAAGCCACAAATTCCTTCATCCAAATCATTGACATATAACATAAAAAGAAGCCGTCCCAACACTGACCCCTTTGGCACACCACTGGTCACCAGTATCCAACCACCAAAGGCTCCCTTCATTCCGATTCTTTGCCTCCTGTCTTAAATAATTTTCTATCCATGGTAGTATCTTTCCTGTAATACCATGGGCCCAGGTCCTTGCTGAGATAAGCGTTAATTCTAGCCATAACCAACCTCTTCATCACCGTAGACGTGAGTGCTACTGGATGATAGTCATTAACGTACCTCACCCTGTTCTTCTTGGGCATTGGTATAATTGTTCCTCTGCCACTTCTTTGTCCCCCATTACTACCTCTTTATTTTCCAGTGGTCTGATACTCACTCTTGTCTCCCTTTTATTTTTTATATAATCTAAAAAAAACTTTTTATGTCCTCTTTTATATTATTGGCTAACTTGCCTTCATGTTTCTTCTTTTCTCTCTTAATGGCTTTTTTAGTTGCCTTTTGTTGGTTTTTAAAAGCTTCCCAATCCTCTACAGTACATCCCCACTAATTTTTGCTATATTATATGCTCTCCCTTTTTACTTTAGTGCTGTCTTTGACTTCCCTTGTCAGCCTCAGTTGGTTCATGCTCCATTTAGAATACTTCTTCATCTTTGGGATGTATCTTTCCTGCTTCTTCTGAATTGCTCCCAGAAACTCCAGCCATTGCTGCTCTGCCATCATCCATGCTGTTCTCCTCTTCCAATGAATTTTGGTCAGCTTCTCTAACATACCTCTGTAATTCCCTTTACTCCACTGTAATACTGATACATTTGATTTCAGCTTTTCCTTCTCAAAATGCAGGGTGAATTTTATCATATTGTGATCATTGCCTCTTAGGGCAACCTTTACCTTAAGCTCTCTAATTAAATCTGGGTCATTACATAACACTCAAACCAGAATTGCTGGTTCTCAACCACAAGCTGCTATAAAAAGTCATCTCATATGCATTCTACAAATTTTCTCTCTTGGGATCCTGATTTTCCCAATCCACCTACATACATATTGAAATCCCCCATGATTATTGCAACATTGCCCTTTTTGACATGCCTTTTATATTTCCCATTGTAATTTGTAGCCCACATCCTGGTTACTGTTCTGAGGCCTGTATATAACTCCCATCAGGATCTTTTTACACTTGAATTTTCTTAACTCTACTGCAGGGATTCTACCTCTTGTGATCCTATGTCACCTGTTTCTAAGGGTTTGATTTTCTTTTACCAACAGAGCCATTCCATCCTCTCTGCCTACCTGTCTATCCTTTTGATACAATGTGTATTCTTGAATATTAATCTCCCAACTATGATCTTCTTTCAGCCGTGACTCAGCGATGCCCACAACATCATACCTGCTAATCTCTAACTGTGCTATAAGATAATTTACTTTATTCCATATACTGTGTGCATTGAAATATAACACCTTCAGTCCTGCATTCAACACCCTTTTCGATTTTGGCCCCATTACGCTTAACTCCTTCCACTGACAGCAATTTTGCCTTATCACCTGCCTGTCCTTCCTCATAATGTTATTACACAGTGCGTCTAGTTGTGTACCAAATGACCCATCCTCAATTGTATCACTCTTGTTCCTATCCCCCTGACAAATTATTTTAACCTTCCCTGACACCTCTAGCAAACCTACCCACAAGGATCTTGGACCCTCTCGGGATCAGGTATAACCTGTTCATTTTGTACAGGGCATACCTTCCCCAGAAGAGATCCCAATCATCCAGAAATCTGAAATCTGCCCTCTGTACCAATTCTTCAGCCACAGATGCATCTGCCAAATACCAAATGATCTGGCCCGTGCTTGCAATTAATTTTTCCTTCAAGGCTGATGCTATTCATAACTTTATTTATCCAACTAGTGGATTCTGTACTTGGAGTTTTTAAGCAACACACATAAAAGTTGCTGGTGAACGCAGCAGGCCAGGCAGCATCTCTACGAAGAGGTGCAGTCGATGTTTCAGGCCGAGACCCTTCGTCAGGACTAACTGAAGGAAGAGTGAGTAAGGGATTTGAAAGTTGGAGGGGGAGGGGGAGATCCAAAATGATAGGAGAAGACAGGAGGGGGAGGGATGGAGCCAAGAGCTGGACAGGTGATAGGCAAAAGTATACGAGAGGATCATGGGACAAGAGGTCCGGGAAGAAAGACAAGGGGGGTGGGGGAACCCAGAGGATGGGCAAGGGGTATATTCAGAGGGACAGAGGGAGAAAAAAGAGAGTGAGAGAAAGAATGTGTGTATAAAAATAAGTAACAGATGGGATTCGAGGGGGAGGTGGGGCATCAGCGGAAGTTAGAGAAGTCGATGTTCATGCCATCAGGTTGGAGGCTACCCAGACGGAATGTAAGGTGTTGTTCCTCCAACCTTAGTGTGATTTCATCTTTACAGTAGAGGAGGCCGTGGATAGACATGTCAGAATGGGAATGGGATGTGGAATTAAAATGTGTGGCCACTGGGAGATCCTGCTTTCTCTGGCGGACAGAGCGTAGATGTTCAGCAAAGTGGTCTCCCAGTCTGCGTCGGGTCTCGCCAATATATGAAAGGCCACATCGGGAGCACCGGACGCAGTATATCACCCCAGCCGACTCACAGGTGAAGTGTTGCCTCACCTGGAAGGACTGTTAGGGGCCCTGAATGGTGGTAAGGGAGGAAGTGTAAGGGCATTTGTAGCACTTGTTCCGCTTACACGGATAAGTGCCAGGAGGGAGATCAGTGGGGAGGGATGGGGGGGGGGAATGGACAAGGGAGTTGCGTAGGGAGCAATCCCTGCGGAATGCAGGGGGGGGGGAGGGAAAGATGTGCTTGGTGGTGGGATCCTGTTGGAGGTGGCGGAAGTTACAGAGAATAATATGTTGGACCCGGAGGCTGGTGGGGTGGTAGGTGAGGACCAGGGGAACCCTATTCCTAGTGGGGTGGCGGGAGGATGGAGTGAGAGCAGATGTACGTGAAATGGGGGAGATGCGTTTAAGAGCAGAGTTGATAGTGGAGGAAGGGAAGCCCCTTTCTTTAAAAAAGGAAGACATCTCCCTCGTCCTAGAATGAAAGGCCTCATCCTGAGAGCAGATGCGGCGGAGACGGAGGAATTGCGAGAAGGGGGTGGCGTTTTTGCAAGAGACAGGGTGAGAAGAAGAATAGTCGAGATAGCTGTGAGAGTCAGTTGGCTTATAGTAGACATCAGTGGATAAGCTGTCTCCAGAGACAGAGACAGAAAGATCTAGAAAGGGGAGGGAGGTGGAAATGGACCAGGTAAACTTGAGGGCAGGGTGAAAGTTGGAGGCAAAGTTAATAAAGTCAACAAGTTCTGCATGCGTGCAGGAAGCAGCGCCAATGCAGTTGTCGATGTAGCGAAGGAAAAGTGGGGGACAGATACCAGAATAGGCACGGAACATAGATTGTTCCACAAAGCCAACAAAAAGGCAGGCATAGCTGGGACCCATACGGGTGCCCATAGCTACACCTTTAGTTTGAAGGAAGTGGGAGGAGCCAAAGGAGAAATTATTAAGAGTAAGGACTAATTCCACTGGATGGAATTCCACTGGACAGTGGTGGTAGAGGGGAACTGATTAGGTCTGGAATCCAAAAGGAAGCGTAGAGCTTTGAGACCTTCCTGATGGGGGATGGAGGTATATAGGGACTGGACATCCATGGTGAAAATAAAGCGGTGGGGGCCAGGGAACTTAAAATCATCGAAAAGTTTAAGAGCATGAGAAGTGTCATGAACATAGGTGGGAAGGGATTGAACAAACATAGGTCGGAAGGGATTGAACAAGGGGGGATAAAAACGTGTCGAGGTATGCAGAAACGATTTCGGTGGGGCAGGAGCAAGCTGAGACGATAGGTCGGCCAGGACAGGCAGGTTTGTGGATCTTGGGTCGGAGGTAGAAACGGGAAGTGCGAGGTGCGGGAACTATAAGGTTGGTAGCAGTGGATGGGAGATCCCCTGAGCGGATAAAGTCGGTGATGGTGTGGGAGACAATGGCCTGGTGCTCCTTAGTGGGGTTATGATCGAGGGGTAAGTAAGAGGAGGTATCCGCGAGTTGTCGCTGTGCCTCGGCAAGGTAGAGGTCAGTACGCCAGACTACAACAGCATCCCCCTTATCGGCGGGTTTAATAATAAGGTTAGGATTAGTGCGGAGGGAGTGGAGAGCAGAGCGTTCCGAAGAAGTGAGGTTGGAATGGGGACAAGGTGCGGTGAAGTCGAGACGATTGATGTCCCGTCGGCAGTTAGCGATAAAGAGATCCAGAGCAGGCAGAAGACCAGAGTGGGGTGTCCATGAAGAAGAGGAGGGTTGAAGACGGGAGAAGGGGTCATCGGTGGGGGTGGAAGAGTCCTTGCCGAAGAAGTAGGCTCGGAGACGGAGACGGCGGAAGAAAAGTTCCTCATTATGGCGAACATGGAACTCGCTGAGGTGTGGGCGAAGGGGGCCAAAGGTGAGGCCCTTACTGAGGACAGAGCGTTCTGCCTCCAACAGTTGAAGGTCGGAGGGGATGGTAAAGACCCGGCACGGATGAGAGCTGGGATCAGAGGCGGGAGGGGGGAGGCTGGGGGTGTCAATGGAGAGGGGATGGTTGGGGTGAGAGGAAGATGGAGCCTCTGAGGGCCCAGGAGCTGATGGTGGGATCTGAGGGAGACCGGATTGCAGAGTATTGGTGGGGGAAGGGGAGACGGGAGTCACAATAGCAGGACATAAAGACCCGGCCTGGAGTTCAAGGCTGGAATCTTGAAAGTTGGGATCAGAGGCGGGAGGGGGGAGGCTGGGGGTGTCAGTGGAGAGGGTATGGTTGGGGTGAGAGGAAGATGGAGCCTCTGAGGGCCCAGGAGCTGACGGTGGGATCTGGGGGAGACGGGGTTGCAGAGCAGTGGTGGGGGAAGGGGAGACGGGAGTCACAACAGCAGCACATGAAGACCTGGCCTGGAGTTCAAGGCTGGAGTCGCAGTTGGTGGTTGCGCAATCACTTTGAATGTCTCCATGGTCGTTGCTGGAGTTTTTAACTCCTGTTGGAATGTAGGCATTTTGTGTTTTCTGACATAAATGTTGATTTATTGTTGTTACATTTACTGAGGTACAGTGAAAAGTTTGTCTTGCAAACTATTCAAATAGAATAAATCATTACACAGTGCATTGAGGTAATACAAGGTGAAAAAATCCACCTGATCATTGGGTATATTTACAGAAGCAGTTGATGTTCTTGATAAGGGTATCAAAAGTTATGGGGAGAAGACAGGAGAATGGGGTTGAGGGGTGGTTACAAGTCAGCCAGGTGGATTAGACTTGATGGGCCGAATGCCCTAATTCTGCTCCCATGTTTTATGGTCCAAAATGTTTGCCAATGTATCTTAATTGACCAATTCCTTAACCTAACTTGCCAGCTTGATTTATCTTACTCGGCTTTCAAGTCCTCAAAATTGTTGTGATTGAAGCTTAAAGACCTAGTTTTAAACCCATTCTTCTCTCCCTCAAACTTAATGCATCCTAAGGGTGTCTTGGAGTTTGTTAGGCTGACTTTATTATATAATACCAGGTATAGTGTGGCCTGCAGCCTGGCTGGCTCCAGAATTTGTTAATCTAAGAAACTATCCTGAAAACACTGGAAATCCTTATATAGACTTAGAGTCATAGAGCATAGAAACAAATCCTTTGGCCCATCGAGTTTGTGCTGAACTGTTATTCTGCCTCGTGCCAATGACATGGAATTGGACCAAAGCTCTCTGTACCTCTTCCATCTATGTACTTATCCAAACTTCTCTTAAATGTTGAAATCAAACTCGCATCCACTACTTCCTCTGGCAGCTCATTCTACACTTAAACCACCCTCTAAGTGAAGAAGTTCCACTTCAGGTTTTCTAAATGTTTCACCTTTCATCCTTAATCTATGACTTCTAGTTCTCATCTCACCCAACCTCTGAAAAAAGCCTTCTTGCATTTATGCTATCTATACCCCTCATAATTGTGTATACCTCTACCAAATCTCCCCTTATACAGGTTTCCCCCGCCATCCGAAGGTAGAGCGTTCCTATGAAACGGTTCATAAGCCGAAATGTTGTAAAGTGAAGAAGCAATTACCATTTATTTATATGGGAAAAATTTGTGAGCATTTGCAGACCCAAAAACAACCTACCAAATCATGCCAAATAACACATAAAACCTAAAATAACAGTAACGTATAGTAAAAGCAGGAATGATATGATAAATACACAGCCTATATAAAGTAGAAATACTTTTCCACAATCATTACTGCACTGTTCTCTGTAGCAAAAATCTCACGCAAGCGCCGTCGGCAGAAAATCTCACGGAAGCACTGTTGGCAAAAACTCGGCGCAAGCGCTCTCCAGTAACCTTTAAGCTATGAAGCTGCCAAATCATACCAAATAACACGTAAAAATACACAGCCTATATAAAGTAGAAATAATGTATGTACAGTGTAGTATCACTTACCGGAATTGGTTCAGCGCCGGGCACACTGATGATGGTGTGTTAGGCTGAGTCGTCGCAGGTTTGGGTGCGCAGTGGCCCCCACCCTCCAGGCCACCATCGATACATTGCCGTGAAGCATGCAGGGGTGCAGTGGTAGCAGGGAGGCACACAGCACATCTTTAAGAAAAAAGCCGAAATAAACAAGCTAATTAATTAGGTGTCACCCGGCACGTAATTGTCGGCCCAGATCAGTGCCGATTTCCGATTGCGTCATCTCTGATCTGGTCCGACATTTATGTGTCGGGCAGCACCTAATTAATTAGCTTGTTTATTTCAGCTTTTTTCTTAAAGATGTGCTGTGTGCCTCCCGGCTACTACTGCATTCTCCGCGAATCGCGGGGTGGTGGGACACTGGGCTGTCATCTCATTGTCTGTTTCCATTAGAGCAGGCAGCTCATGTTCTGCTATGACCGCCTGCCTCGATGTCGAAGGTCGAGGTTCGTCGTCTGCTGTGGCTGATGTGGAAGGCTTGCTTGACTGCTGAGCCTCGCGCATTTTTCTATCATACAGTTCTTTGTAAGGACTCAAACCATCCTGCAAATATCCCCTAAACCTAAGTACCCTTTCAAAATTGAAATCGTACTTTAACATTGCAGCAAAAATCTCATGCAGTTGCTTCACGTTCAGTTCCTGGACGACTTCACTTTCGGTCCGTTCGCTACTGCATTCAGTTTCAATTGTTATTCTTTCCTCTTCCAATTGCATCAGCTCTTCATCTATCAGTTCTTAGTCATGGGATGCCAAAACTTCTTCAACATCATGTTCGTCAGCTTCCACAACCCAAACTCACTTAGTCCTTACTTCGTTCACCACGATCGAAATGCTTAATTATGTCTAGTTTTACGCTAAGTGTAACACCCTTACGAGCTCTTTTAGGCTTTTCCAATACCTTAGAATTCATCTTGCAAATGGCTGCTCACAGGCACGTGTTTAAGCAATGCCAGCGAGAATGCCGTTCGGAATTCGGGGGAGAGCGGCTGCTCGGGTCGCGTGCTGCTTTTTCTTCGTAACAGTGAAAACACCTTCTGAAAGCGAAAACGGTACTACTGTAGGTCTTTCGTAACCATGAGGTTTCGTAAAGCGAATGTTCGAAAAGCGGGGGACACCTATATTTAAAAACGTAAACACAAGGAATTCTGCAGATGCTGAAAATTCAAGCAACACACATCAAAGTTGCTGGTGAACGCAGCAGGCCAGGCAGCATCTCTGGGAAGAGGTACAAGAGGTCCTGACGAAGGGTCTCGGCCTGAAACGTCGACTCTACCTCTTCCTAGAGATGCTGCCTGGCCTGCTGCGTTCACCAGCAACTTTGATGTGTGTTGCTGGACACCTGTATTTGTAACTTCGAGGAATAAAGTTCCAACCTATTCAACCTTACTCTGCAACTCAGGTCCTCAAGCCCCGGTACCATCCCTGCAAAATTTCCTTGTAGCCTTTCAACCTTACTGATGTCTATCCTGCAGGTAGGTGACCAGAACTGCACACATTACTCCAAATTTGACATTACCTTTACATTATAAAACTGTAACATAACATCCCAACTCCTGTATTCAATTATGAAGGCCAGTGTGTCAAAAGCTCTTTTTAATAACCTTGTCTACCTGTTACACCACTTTTAAGGGATTATGGATTTGTATCCCTAGATCCCTGTTCTACCACTCTCCACAGCACTGTCTATGCCTATCTGATTTTTCCAGTCTCTAAATAGATTAAAATTGTCCATGATAATCACAGCGCTCTTTTAACCAGCTGCAATTGTTTACTCTTTTATACTCTGTTCAAATGTATGGTCACAGATAAGAGGCCTGTATGCTGTTCCCACAAGTGACTTCTTACATCTATTTTGTCTTAACTCCATCCGAATTGCTTCTGCATCCTAATTTCCAAATTTAGGACATCCCATGTTGGTTACCATTAACTATGATGCTTTCAGTAGCCTTCAATATTTGGATTCCATTCGATGACATCTTGCAGCCATATGTTTATAATGGTTTCAAGTCATAATTAGTTATTAAATCATACAGTTATTCACAATTAATCCACTTTATTTCAGATTCTTTGTCCATTCAATGCAGTGCAGAGCTTTTAATCTTATTCTTTTTTTCTGTATCCTTTAGCCTTATCTTCTGCTGTGATGTTAGATTCGTATTCCACATCCCTTTCACAGTATGTCATTATCAAAATTTATCTCCATATCTCCATATGAAGAAATGCAGGGAGCTATCCCTGATATCCAAAATATATTCAAATATATTTATCCCTCAATCCAACACAGGACAAAATTACTGGATTACATTTTGTGAGGAAATGTCAGCATTTGATAAATAAATTAGTTAATTAAAGTTCAGAATGTTGAATGTTTCTGAATATTTCTGAAATGCTTTATATTTGAAAAATGTCATTGTTACTAACTGAAGATATCTGGCTTTTGCGGATGTCTGAGTCTTTTCAGCAGCTTGGTCATAGAGGCTTTTTCTTGGCTTCCCTATGTGATGGGATTCATGTGGTGGAATTGGTGTGTCTCTGTGGAATTTGGGGCTGAGATTATCCTACTACTTTACAGTTGTGGGGAGGGGAATACCAAAAAGAAGCAAAATTAGCCCAGCTCATTGTCTTGTTTGGGAATTTATTTATATGCTGATTGATTAGCATTTTTCACATTGTTGTGGGGGGTGGGGAGAGAGTGCAGTGTAAAAAGTTGTCAAGTGCTTTCACACATTCTGAAGTGGTGAATGCAGATATACAATTGCAAATCTGCAATTCAAATTGTATGGTCAATTAAGATAATTAAGTGATAGAATTTTTGCTCCTAACATGAAACTGAGGCTACGTCCACACTACACCGGATAATTTTGAAAACGCCGGTTTCGGGTAAAAACGACAGGCGTCCACACTAAGCGTTTTTCAAAATATCTCCGTCCACATTAGGCGGATATTTGGGCGAATCTCCTCCTACTGGGCATGCGCAGGACACACACAGAAAACTAGCGAAGAGGAAACGATATACTTCGTGCGCGTTTGTTCAGTTACAGAGTAGAAAAACTTTAAAGGAATTGCTCTTGGCTCTCGCACAGGAGGACTTAAAACTTAAAAAAAAATACTGGAGCGTATGGAGGCAACTGACAGGGAGTTCACGGACGGTATGACCCAGCTGACGACGAACATTGAAAAACTAACTCTGTTACATTAATAAAGCACCTTGTTAAATGTATAAAACGCCTGCATCAGCGTTATCTTGTATTTCCATACAATGTTACATTAGGCTGTTACACATCTATTGTCAGAGAAGTACTTGCATAAATAGGTAAACCACCTTCATACAAGCAAGGACAGAAAACAGGGCGAAGTGAGTATACGTATTTATTCAGTAAGCTATGGGTCAACTGGCTTCAGTCTCGTCCGTCTGTTCTGAAATTGTTAGGTGGTGGCGTTCAAGAAAACAATGAACATCTGTTCCAGCACGTCATGACAGCGTTTTTAAATAGTCAAAAAAACTCACTTTACAATTTAACTCTCACGCCGTTCACACCGATTGTGTGTTATAACAGCTTGCGCAGTACCAAGCAGAAGCAGAAAAAAGCATTGTTGTTGTGCTGTCATGACAGCGTTTTAAAATCTCTCCGGTTACCCTGTACACACTACGCCGGATATTAAGCGTTTTCAGATTTATTCACTCTGGAGAGTGTTTTCGAAAATCTCCGTTTTCGGGGGCTGAAAACGCCGGCTCAGTGTGGACGGGAGGGCAAAACGAAGAGAAAAAAGCTTCGTTTTCAAAATTATCCGGCGTAGTGTGGACGTACCCTGATTGAAACGTTGTATTTTTGGTGTGTTCTTAGTGAAGAGTTTATTCCTCAATTATTAGTGATTTGAGGTCCAATGTACTATATTTATCAAATTTAGTTCCACTTGGAAAGTGGGTACTCAACTTGTTTTTGGATATGTGAATGATTTATTGTATAATTGGAAACTAAGAATTGAATTTAGATGCTGTAAAATGGGAAAATTATATACCTTACTAAGGTTTCATAAAAAGCAAAAATTGCATAGGTCACTAGATTCTAAAAGGACAATGAGTGTAAGGGCATTTTAAATGCCTGTAGTATTAGAAACAAGGTTAGTGAACTTGTGGCACAGATCAGTACCAAGGCATATGATTTAGTGGCCATTACAGAAACCTGGTTGTAAGGTGGAGATGACTGGGAATTAAATATCCAAGGGTATCAGGTAATACGGAAAGATAGGCAGGAAGGTAGAGGAGGTGGGATGGCGCTCTTGATTAGGGATGAGTTCAGGGCAATTGTGAGTGATGATATAAGATCTACGGAGCAGAATGTTGAGTCCATCTGGGTAGAGATTAAGAATAGTAAAGGAAAGAAAATCACTGGTGGATGTTGTCTATAGGCTACCGAATAAAAATATTGCAGTGGCAGAGGAGGTTAACCAAGAAATAACTGAGGCTTGTAAGAACAGTTGTCATGGGGGATTTTAACTTCCACATTGGGTGAATCAGGTTGGTCAAGGAAGTCTTGAGGAGGACTTCTTAGAATGCATCCGTGATGGCTTTCTTGAGCAGCATGTTAGTGAACCTACAAAGGGAAAATACAATCTTAGATCTAGTCCTGTGCAATGAGACAGGTAAGATTAATGATCTTATAGTCAGGGATCTTCTTGGAAAGAGTGTTCATAGTATGATTGAATTTCGCTGCAGATGGAGGATGAAATAGTTAGATCTAGAACTAGTGTATTATGCTTGAACAAGGGAGACTACAACAGGATGAGGGAGGAGTTGGCTAATGTGGATTGGGAGCACAGGCTATTTGGTAGGACAGTTGAGGGAACAGTGGAATACTTTCAAAGATTTTTCGCAGTGCTCAACAAAAGTATATTCCAGTCAAAAGTAAGGACAGTAAGAGTGGGGAGAGCCAGCCTTGGATAATTAAGGAAATAAAAGATAGTATCAAATTAAAAACTCATGTGTACAAAGTTGCAAAGAGTAGTAGGAGACTGGAGGTTTGGGAAAACTTTAAAAAGCAACAGAGAACAACTAAACAAGAAATAAGGAAAGGGAAGATAGAGTATGAAAGTAAATTAGCACAAAATATAAAAACAGATGGCAAAAGTTTCTATAAATACATAAAGTGGAAGAGGGTGGCTAAAGTCAACGTAGGTGCCTTGGAAGACGAGAAGAGGAAATCGATATTAGGTGATAAGGAAATGGCTGAGGGGTTGAATGACTATTTTGTGTCGGTCTTCACGGTGGAGGACGCGTCTAATATGCCAAAGGATGTTATGGATGAAATGGGAGGTGAGGACCTCTGTAAAATCACTGTCACTAAAGAGATAGTGATGAGCAAATTAGAGGACCTGAAGGTAGATAAGTCCCCTGGTCCTGATGGGATGCATCCCAGGGTACTAAGGGAATTGGTGGAGGTTATAGTAGATGCGTTGGTAATCATTTATCAAAACTCTCTAGGACTTTGGGCAGGTCCCAGTACATTGGAAGACAGCAAATGTCACGACACTTTTTAAAAAAGGATGTAGGCAAAAGACGGGCAACTATAGGCCAGTTAGCTTAACATTTGTAGTTGGGAAAATGCTTGAAGCTGTCATTAAGAAATAGCGAAATATTTAGAAAGGAGTGGTTCCATTAGATAGAAGCAGCATGGATTCGGAAAGGGCGGGTCCTGTTTGACAAACTTACTGGAGTTCTTTGAGGACATAATAATTGCAGTAGATAGAGGGGAACAGGTGGATGTCGTATACTTGGATTTCTAGAAGGCGTTCTATAACGTGCCACTCAAGAGACTTATAAATTAGATACGGATGCATTGCGTCAGAGGAAGTGTATTGGCATGGATAGTGGATTGGTTAACCAATAGAATGCAGAGAGTTGGTATAAATGGGTGTCTCTCCGGTTGCAGGCAGTGGTGAGTGGGGTGCTGCAGGGGTCGGTGCTGGGCCCGCAGCTGTTTACCATTTACATTGATGATTTGGTAGAGGGGGCTGAGTGTAGCATAGCAAAATTTGCTGATGAGACTAAACTGAGTGGAAAAGCAAATTGTACAGAGGATGTGGAGAGTCTGCAGAGGGATATAGATAGGTTAAGTGAATGGGCCAAGGTCTGGCAGATGAAATACAACATTGGTAAATGCGAGATCGTTCATTTGGAAAGAATAATAGAAAGGCAGATTATTATTTAAATGGTGAAAGATTGCAGCATGCTATTGTGCAGAGGGACTTGTTCATGAATCGCAAAAAAGTTGGCTTGCAGGTACAACAGGTTATTAAGAAGGCAAACGAAATGTTGACCTTGATTGCTAGAGGGATTGAATTCAAGAGCAGGGAGGTCATGCTGCAACTATACAGGGTACCGGTGAGGCCACACCTGGAGTACTGTGTGTAGTTCTGGTCTCCATACTTGAGGAAGGATATACTGGCTTTGAGGCAGTGCAGAGGAGGTTCACCAGATGAGTCCAGGGATGAAGGGGTTAGCCTATGAGGAGAGATTGAGTCGCCTGGGACTATACTGTCTGGAATTCAGAAGAGTGAGAGGAAATCTTATAGAAAAGTACAAAATTTTGAAAGGGGTAGATAAGATAGAAGTAGGAAAGTTGTTTCCATTGGTAGGTGAGACTAGAACTGGGGGACATTGCCTCAAGATTCAGGGGAGTAGATATAGGATGGAGATGAGGAGAAACTGTTTTTCCCAGAGAGTGGTGAATCTGTGGAATTCTTTGCCCAGGGAAGCAGTTGAGGCTTCTTCATTAAATATATTTAAGATATGGTTAGATAGGTTTTTACATAGTAATAGGGGAATTAAGGGTTATGGGGGTAAACTCAGATGGAGCTGAGTTTACGGATAGATAAGCCATGATTTTATTGAATGGCGGGGCAGGCTCGATGGGCCAGATGGCCTACTTCTGCTCCTATTTCTTTTTTTTTGGTGTGTGCCTGCGTGCATGCGCGTCTGTGCGTGTGCGTGCGTCGGTGATGATGTCTTTTTCATGGCTTTTGCAAGGCACAGAGTGAGAGAGACTATGTGGCGCGCCACTCCTCACCCAGACATTTTTGCAGTATTTTTCCCTCTTTATTTTACGCTTTGAGGTCAAGTTGGGATCTCGACACTCAACCCGGCACGGTTGGAAAGCGTACTCTGCTCCCGGGTCCGGTGCCGATGTTGTTGTGCCACCAGCCGGCCCCTGCTCCTATTTCTTATGTTCTTATGTTCATAAGTAATGTTACATCAAATAGTGGTATGCACCTTCCAAAGTTTTGTATAATGTTCCACCAAAACTGAATTATTTCTGAACATCTATATAACATTAATAAGAACTACACAATGCATCTGAAAGGGAGAGATCCTTTTTAACAATAAAAGCACCTTGACTTCTTTTAAAGACAATATAGATTAAAAACTAGCACTTGAAAGCTTAGTTCCACATGAAAGACTTCTAATTAAACTAAGCTTTACACAAATCTGGTTTTGAAAATGGAATACCTTTGTAGCTTACTTACAATAACCACCTCTAATGGTTCTGCAATCCCAAAATCCACGAACTGTGAAAACTAAGTCCAAGTACTTAGAAACATGTCAATTCTTCAATATACCCTGTAAGCGTGTGTCCTTAATCTCTTGGCTGTCCCATCCTCTTATTACAAATGTATTTATAATATCCTGAATGTTTGTACCAAGCAATATTGAAAGAAAATTAAATATCAGAAGGATTGCAACAGTTCAAGGAGATGGCCCAACACCATATCCTCAGGGAAAATGGGTCTTAAATAAAGAGATAAAACATACATTTAAAAATTTCCTCAGTTTTGCTAATTGTATCACTTACTACTTACTATTTTTAATCTTTTTTGAATCTTTTTTTAAAATCTAATGTGATTTTTTTAATGAGAAGATTGTAGTAGGTTTGAAATAAGTAGTCACGAGGCAAGACAAACTAAATAACGAGGCAAAACATTAAAGGGGTGCAGGAACAAGATCCCCCAAGCTGTTTGTACATAAGTAATTGAAAATGAGAGTTCAGTTGATAAAGCTATTAAAAGATCAGACAAAATTATAAGCTTCACACATAAGCATAGATTACGAAAACAAGAAGGTAATACAAAACCTTCATTTAACAAAACAGGTGTTTGGATCTTAATTAATGAATTGTGTCCAATTATGAGCACAAGACTTTACTACTACTGAAAGCACCAAAAAGATATGCTGGAATTAAGTCAGAGATCTATGACTTCAACTTGGAAGAAGGTCATTAGATGTGAGACATATCCTCATTACATGAATCTACAGTGCCTGTAAAAAGTATTCACCACACCCCACCCCCCAAGAAGTTTTCATATTTTATTATTTTACAACATTGAATCACAGTGTATTTAATTTGGCTTTTTTTAACACTGATCAGTAGAAAAAGACTCTTGTGTCAGAGTGAAAACAGATCTCTGTAAAGTGACCCAAATAATTACAAATATAAATCACAAAATAATTGGTTGCTTAAGGATTTACCTTTGTATTTGGAGTCTGACTCCTGATCCTTTTTTTCTCCGGTCCTGCTGAAGGAACTCAGTCTGAAATGGGGACTGTACTCTTTTCCATGGATGCTGCCTGGCCTACTGTGTTCTTCCAGCATTTTGTGTGTGTTGCTCTTCTCCAAAGTTGCAGTTATCTTGCAGACTGCATCAAGTTTTCCTTCAGGATTTCCCTGCATTTTGTTGTGTTCATTTTATCCTCTATCTCAGCATTTCTCAACCTTTGGGAACCCTTGAAATAATTTTCAGGTTTCGGGGAACCGGTGTAGAATTTATTATATTTATAGCTCACAGTACTTTAGCGTATCAGTAAGTAGTAGATATAATAATCCAAAAATAATTGTTAATGCTCTTTTGAGTAGGGAATGATTTTTTAGCCAACCTTTCTTGAAAGCTCATAAGGCAAATATAGCAAATTTCTGTTAAATAACTAGCTTAAGCCAAAATGGGATTTAATTTTTTTAAAGGTAGGCTTGGTAGATTTAATTTGAATAAAGGTTGTTAACTGATTTTAATTAATATTAATTACAACATGAAAATTTATTTGCAATGTTGAAGCAGTGTGTTGTGACTTCAGATTTCCTTTTTTTTTACAAGAGAAATGAAACCTCTCACGGAGCCAGTCATTGATGGCGCACCATCAGTACAGATGTCGAAACAGTTCCTCCAAGGCAGACCTTTTGTTTCCAGATATGAAGCTGAAACATTAAATATATCTTGGCCTTTGCTTGTTTTGGGCAGCTCTTTGCAACAGAAAACACTTTCTTGAATTTCACCATCATTAACAAATCGTACAAATGCTACAACATGATGACATTTTCTGGTGAAATCTGTTGACTCATCAACCCAGATAGAGAAGCTGTTGTTTTTCAGTTTATCACATAAAACCTCTTCAGCATCATGTGACATGTCATCAATATGTCAACTGATCGTACTGTTTGAGCGTGAAACCTTTTCAATTTCTCATACTACATCTTCTCCATAGGACCATATGACGAAGGAGCAGAATTTAACCATTTAGCCCATCGAGTCTGCTCCACCATTCCATCATGATCCCAGATCTCACTCAACCCCATACGCCTGCCTTCTCGCCATATCCTTTGATGTCCTGACTGATCAGGAAACTATCAGCTTCCATCTTAGATATACACATGGACTTGCCCTCCTCCACATCCTGTGGCAGAGCATTCCACAGATTACTTACTCTCTGGATAAAAAAAAATTACTCTTTACCTCTATTCTGAAAGGTTGCCCCTCAATTTTGAGGCTGTGCCTGCTAGTTCCAGAAATATCCTCTCCACATCCACCCTATCAAATCCTTTCAACATTAGGTAGGTTTCAATGAGATCCCCATGCATTCTTCCAACGAATTATTGTCCTTCCCCAGAATTATCACAAAGGCAGGGTCCAAAAAGGTGTGCTAGTTTGCAGTAAGAACATTAGATTTGAGGAACTTCAGAGAACTAGAACTTGTGTTGTGGTGTAACTATTCAGGTGGAATCTGACTTGTCAGAGGTGCCCCTGTGTTTCGCCGAGAGTTCAGAGCACAGGAATCCTCAGCAGGACTGACCAAGAGTGGTGTTAGTCTTGAAGCAGCGCGCACTTCCACAGATTTCATCAAGATTTACAGGAAGATGTTTTCTGCTTAGCATTGCTGCTTGCTGCACCTCCAACAATGTCTTTGGGTCAGCTGCAGAGTCATCAGCCAGGGACCATAACTCATTGATGTTTCACTCCCTTAGCCCTGGTACACCTCCAGGTGGTGTGGCAGGCCTACTCCCTGCCACCTGCAGCTTCCATTGGGGTTAGTTGGTCCCCCAGTTTCTTCCTTAACCACAGCCATGAGACCATAGGACATAAGAGCACAATTAGACCATTCTGCCCATCGTGTCTGCTCTGCCATTCCATCATGGCTGATCCCAGCTCCTACTCAAACCCATATACCTACCTTCTCACCATATCCTTTGATGTCCTGACTGATCAGGAAATGATCAACTTCTGTCTTAAATATACCCATGGATTTGGCCTCCACTGCAGTCTGTGGCAGAGCATTCCGCAGATTTACTACTCTCTGGCTAAAAAAAATTACTCCTTATCTCTGTTCTAAAGGGTCGCCTCTCAATTTTGAGGCTAGTTCTAGATACCCCCACCATAAGAAACGTCCTCTCCACATCCACCCTATTTAGTCCTTTCAACATTCAGTAGGTTTAAATGAGTTCCCCCTGCATCCTTCTGAGTTCCAGTGAGTACAGCTCTAAAGCTGCCAAACGCTGCTCATATGATAACCGCTTCATTCCCGGAATCTTCCCCATGAACATCCTCTGGACTCTCTCCAATGACAACACATCTTTTCCGAGATGTGAGGCCCAAAAATCAGAATCAGGTTTATTATCACCGGCATGTGTCATGAAATTTGTTAACTTAGCAGCAGCAGTTCAATGCAATACATAATATAGAAGAAGGAGGAAAATAAAGTAAAATAAAATATAATAATAATAAGTAAATTACAATATGCATATATTGAATAGATTAAAAATCGTGCAAAAACAAATAATATATATTAAAAAGTGAGCTAGTGTTCAGGGGTTCAGTGTCCATTTAGGCAGAGGGGAAGAAGCTGTCTTGAATCACTGAGTGTGTGCCTTCAGGCTTCTGTACCTCCTACCTGATGGTAATAGTGAGAAAAGGGCATGCTATGGGTGCTTGAGCTCCCTAATAATGGATGCTGCCTTGAAGATGTCCTGGGTACTTTGTAGGCTAGTACCCAAGATAGAGCCGACTAAATTTACGACCCTCTGCGGCGTCTTTCAGTCCTGTGCAGTAGTTCCCCCCCCCCCCGCCATGCCAGACAGTGATGCAGCCTGCCAGAATGCTCTCCACAGTACAACTATAGAAGTGTTTGAGTGTATTTGTTGACATACCAAATCTCTTCAAACTCCGAATGAAGTATTGATATGTTGGGACCAGGTTAGGTCCTGTGACAGTACTCCAAGTGCTACCTGACGAATGTCTTATAAAGGTTCCGCATTATCTCCTTACTTTTGCAATCTATTCCCCTTGAAATAAATGCCAACATTGCATTTGCCACCTTTGCCACAGATTCAATCTGTAAATTAACCTTCTGGGAGTCTTGCATGAGGACTCCTAATCCCTCTGCACCTCTGATGTTTGAACCTTCTCTCCATGTGGATAATAGTCTGCACTATTGTTCCTTTCCCCCGCTATCCGAAGGTAGAGCGTTCCTATGAAACAGTTCGTAAGCCGGAATGTCGTAAAGTGAATAAGCAATTACCATTTATTAATATGGGAAAAAATTTTGAGCGTTCCCAGACCTAAAAAAATAGCCCCCAAGATCATGCCAAATAACACATAAAACCTAAAGTAACAGTAACATATAGTAAAAGCAAGAATGATATGATAAATACACAGCCTATATAAAGTAGAAATACTTTATTGCAGCACTGTCTAATGCAGCGAAAATCTTGCGGAAGCGCTCTCGATAGAAACACTCTGTCCAGTAACCTTGAAGCTATGAAGCTGCCAAATCATACCAAATAACACATAAAAATACACAGCCTATATAAAGTAGAAATAATGTATGTACAGTGTAGTTTCACTTACCAGAATCGGGAAGACTCCAATAAATTGCAGTTTCGTCACAGTTAAACACTTATACGAATAAGCACCTGATGCAATTGGCAATCACCTCTGATCTGGACCGACAATTACGTGCCAGGCGGCACCTAATTAATTAGCTTGTTTATTTAGACTTTTTTCGTGAAGGTGTGCTGGGTGCGTTCCGACTACCGCTGCACCACTGCATTCTTCACAGCAATGTATCAGTCCACGGCCCAGAGGTTGGGGACCACTGATTAAACTATGAAGCTGCCCTCGCCTCAGAAACCGATCAAACCACCCATGACTACCTTTAAATTCCACTTTCGCAACACTTTCATCACCATCGTCCAGTGCTTTCTGGTTCAGCTTATTTAAAAGACTGACTGATTTCTCCTTAAGTATAAGAAAACTTAATGGAACACCATGCTTTGTACACCCATCAATGCACTCAAGCAATAGACTTTCCATTTTATCCATTATAGGATGCCGACTAAGAGAGACCAGTTTGTTACGAGCAGAACCAAAAGTAACATTGGCAGCTTTCAAAATTCTTTCTCTCTGCGGATAAATAGTGTGAATGGTGGATACAGGCAAGATCAACACACGGACAGTGTCCTTACTTCGTTCACTACGATCGAAACGCTTAATTATGTCTAGTTTTACGCTTAGTGCAACACCGTTACAAGCTCTTTTAGGGTTTCTGATACTTTACAACTCATCTTGCTAACAGATGCACAAAATAAATTGAGATAAAGCATGTGTTTAAGCAATACTGACTAGAATGCAGTTCCGGGGAAGGAGCTTGGCTGTTCAGGCGCGCGCTGCCTTTTTTCGTAACAGCAAGGTGTCGTAAAGCGAACGTTTGGAAAACGGGCCACCTGTATTATATATTTCCCAACACTGCATTCCATCTGCCACTTTTTTGCCCACTCTTCCAATTTGTCTTAAGGCATTGCTTCCTCAGCACTATCTACCCCTCCACTTATCTTCGTATCATCCGCAAACATTGCTATAAAGCCATCAATTCCATTATCTGAATTATTGACAAATAATGTGAGAAGTAGTGGTCCTAATACTGCCCCTTGAAGAACACCACTAGTCACCTGCAGCCAACCAGAAAAGGCCCCTTTTATTCTCACCCTTTGCTTCCTGCCTGTCAGCCATTCCGCTATCCGTGCCAGTATCTTTCCTGTAACGCCATAGGATTTTATCTTGTTAAGCAGCCTCATGTGTGACACCTTATCAAACGCTTTCTGAAAATCCAAGTAAATGACATCGACTGCCTCTCATTTGTCCACCCTGCTTGTTACTTCCTCAAAGAACTGTAACAGATTTGTCAGGCAAGATTTCCCTTTAAGAAACTTTGCTGACATTGTGTTATTTTATCATTAGTCTCCAAGTACCTTGACACCTCATCCTTAATAATAGACTCCAATACTTTCCCAACCACTGTGGTTAGGCTGACTGACCTGTAATTTTCTTTCTTTCGCCTTCCTCCCTTCTTACAGAGTGGAGTGACATTTGTAATCTTCCAGTCCTCGGGGACCATGCCAAAATCAAGTGATTCTTGAAAGATCATGAGCAATTCATCTGTAATCTCTTCAGCAACCTCTCCGGGACTCTGAGATGTAATCCATCTGGTCCAGGTGACTTATCCATCTTAAGACCTTTGAGTTTGCATCAATCTTCATCGTGGAAGACCCTAGCAGTGTGCCAGAGGTCCAACTCAGGGAGCAGGAGTGAGTGCCATTGTGATTACGAAGGAAAAAGTGCTAGGCAAAGTACCCATTAAGTTCATCTGTTATTTCTTTGTCCCCCATTACTACCACACCAGCATAATTTTCTAGTGGTACAGTATGAACTATCACCTCCATTGTACTCTTTATATAACTGAAAAAACTTTTAATATCCTGCTTTATATTATTAGCTAATCTGCCCTCACATTTCATCTTTACCCTTGTAGCTTTTTTAGTTGAGTTTTGTTGGATTTCAAAAGCTTCTCAATCATCCAAATTCCCACTCACTTCTGATACCTTGTATGCCCTTTTCTTGGCTTTCATCCAGTCCTTAACTTCCTTTGTCAGCCACAGTTGCCTATCCCTGCCATTTGAGAACTTCTTCCTCTGTGGGACGTATCTCTGCTGCACCATGTGAACTATTCCCAGAAACTTCAGCCATCTCTGTTCTGTTGTCATCCCCGCTAGTATCTTCCTCTGATCTGCCTGGACAATCTCCTCTCTCGTGAATCTGTAATTCCCTTTATTCCATTGCGATAGAGATACATGTGAGTTATGCTTCTCCCTCAAATTGCAGTATGAATTCAATCATTTTATGATCACTGTCTCCTAAGGGATCCTTTACTTTTAAGCTCTCTAATAAGATCTGGGTTATTACACAACACCCAATCTAAGATTGCCTTTCCCCAACTATGCTCAACACAAACTGCTCTAAAAAGCCATCTCGTAGGTATTCAACAAATTCCCTCTCGTGATCCGACACCAACCTGATTTTCCCAATCCTCTTGCATATTGAAGTCCCCCATTACAATTATGTCATTACCCTTATTACATGTCTTTTCCAACTCCCTTTGCAATCTCAACCCCACATCTAGGCTACTATTTGGAAGTCTATATATGATTCCCATAATGACTATTTTACCCTTGCAGTTTCTTAGCTCCACCCACAAAGATTCAACATTCTCTGACCCTATGTCACCTCTTTCTACAGATGTAATTCCATCTACTACCAACAGAGCCACACCACCACCTATACCTTCCTGCCTGTCCTTTCGATACAAAGTATGTACTTTGATGTTAAGCTCCCAGCTATGGTATTCTTTCAGCCACAACTCAGTGATGCCCACAACATCATACTGACCAATTTAATTGTGCCATGAGTTCGTCCACCTTATACCAGATACTGCGCACATTTAAATACATCACCTTCAGTCTGTCCTGCATTCTTTGCCCTTTTGAATTTTGCTTGTGTGGTACAATTTTAATTCTTTGGCCTGATTGCATTTGTACTCTAACTCACAGTTGGAGACTCATTCCACCCAGATGCAACACAGAGCGTCATAGGAAGTCATTCCTGCCTGTGGCCATCAAACTTTACAACTCCTCCCATGGAGGGTCAGACACCCTGAGCCAATAGGCGGGTCCTGGACTTATTTCCTGGCATAATTTACATATTACTATTTAAATATTTATGGTTTTTTTACTATGTAATTATTTATGGTGCAACTGTAGCGAAAACCAATTTCTCCCGGGATCAATCAAGTATGACTATGACTATTTGTACTCTAACCTTGTCCTTCCTTACATTCATGTTACACCTATCATTTACTTGTAAGCCTGCTGGCTTATCCTCAGCTCTATCGTACTGTTTCCCATCCCCCTGCCATATTAGTTTAAGCACTTCCAACAGGTCTAGTAAATCTGCCCGCAAGAATATTGGTCCCCTTCAGATTCAAGTACAACCCGTCCCTTTTGTACAGGTCCCATCTGCCCCAGAAGAGGTTCCAATTATCCAGAAATCTGAATCCCTCTCTCCTGCTCCAATTCTTCAGCTACACGTTTATCTTGCACCTTATTCTATTCCTATCCTCACTGTCGTATGGCACAGGCAGCAATCCTGAGATTACTACTCGAGGTCCTGCTTCTCAGCTTTCTTCCTAACTACCTGTATTTTTTTCAGGACCTCCTCCCTTTTCCTTCCTATGTCATTGGTACCAATATGTACCACGACTTCTGACGGCTCACCATCCCTTTTCAGGATATTGTGGTCGCTTGGCACCTATGAGATAAACATCTTGGACCCTGGCACCAAGGAGGCAAACTACCATCTGTGTTTCCTTTTTGTCTGCACAGAATCGCTTATCTGACCTCCTGACTGTAGAGTCCCCTATTGCTGCTGCCATCCACTTCAGTTCCTTCCCCTTCTGAGTGGCCAGAGGCACAGCCACTGTTGCTTCCTCCAGGTGGGTTTTCACCCCCCCCCCAAATGGAGTACTTATTGTTGAGGGGGATGGCCACAGAGGTGCTCTCCACTATCTGATGTTCTCCCTTGCCTCTCCTGTCTCCTGTAGCCTTGGGGTTACTGCCTCCTGTAGCCTTGGGGTTACTGCCTCCCTGTAGCTCCTGGCTATCACTGCTTCACTTTCCCTAACAGGCCAAAGGTCATTAACACGGTCTCTTAAGGAGCTGTATCTCAATGCACCTGGCTCAGATGTGGCCATCGGGGTGGCTGGAAGTCTCCTGGAAATCCCTCATCTCACGCGGACCAGGTCACTGGCTCTGTAGACATACCCCCATTCTCTCCAGAGTTGAATAAGAAATAAGGAATGAACTTGCCTACCCCTCCGCCTGATATCATTGAAGCCTTGTTGAGCTAATGCCTTACTACTCTGACTCAAGACTTCTCCCACGACGACCGCAGTACACCTCTTTTATAGAGACTGGGTTTTTAAAAGCTCTTTGTCGGACCTACATGGGAACGCTCCTGCTGCATCTAGGCGGTACTCCAATCAATGACTCCCATTGAAATACTTGCTGCTAGCACTTTACCTGCTATAATTTTACATGTTGCCATTATTAGGTTCTCACCAACTGTGTGACTTTTCCTTTTTTGGGTAACAACTTCTACCAAACAACTTGCTTCCTTTTACCTTTTTACTGTCTTTATTAACAATAGCTTTACTCTGTTTTGAGATTCCAATAACTGTTGAAAATAATCATCACTTTTGCATGTCATATAGGTGTGATTTGTAGTCTTTTCAATTTTATTCGAACCATTGCTGCATTTGTAAGTTGTTTGCCACAGACTAGGCACAATGGAATAGGACAACTTGGATAACCAGTCCATGTAAAACCCAATGATAAGTAGCTTTCATTTGTAAAGACAGACTTTGCTTTTGTGTCCCTTGTTGCATAATATGAACGGCATAATAAATAACTAAATGAGAAAACCACAAAAAACACGAAAACTTCACAATGTAATTCGCTTCTAATCTACACAATCTGCCTTTTGCAATGTTACACAACAGCAAAGTGGCAGGCCAGCAACTAAGTCGCAGCAAGTAAAAATTCCTTTACAATGAAAATTTCTCTCCAAATTTCTGCTACACCAGTAAAGTTTGTTCGCTCCCGTAAATCAGCGGTCCCCAACCACCAGGCTGTGGACCGGTACCGGGCCGTGAAGTATGTGCTACTGGGCCACGAGGAAAGGATATGATTTGGCGATATGAGTGAGCTGCACCTTTCCTCATTCCCTGTCACGCACTATTGAGCTTGAACGCATGCGAGGTCATTACGCACACGTCATCCATGTCAGGGCGGGAAGATCTACTCCTCGAGCTTGCAAATGACGGCGGGCTGAAAAGTATGTTTGACATAACATCTCTGCCGGCATTCCGGATCAAAGTCAAGGCTGAATATCCTGAGATAGCCACGAAAGCACTGAAAACGTTGCTTCCATTTCCAACATATCTCTGCAATGAATGCAACGAAAACTAAATTGTGGAATAAACTGGACATAAGGAACCCTCTTTGAGTATCGCTGTCTCCCATCACCACTCGATGGGACTGTCTTGATGCAGGGAAACAAGCCCAGGGCTCCCACTGATTCAGCGATATTGGTGTGTTGCAATGATTTTATATGTTCATACGGGGAAAATATGTGCTGTGTGTTTAATATCCAAACGTTATTTAAAATGTTAAGATGCTATTGACTTACATAACCATATAACAATTACAGCACGGAAACAGGCGATCTCGGCCCTTCTAGTCCGTGCCGAACGCTACACTCACCTAGTCCCACTGACCTGCATTCAGCCCATAACCCTCCATTCCTTTCCTGTCCATATACCTATCCAATTTTTCTTCAAATGATAATACTGAACCTGCCTCTACCACTTCTACTGGAAGTTCGTTCAACACTTACTTCAAGCTCCCCTGTCTTCCCCTGATAATTGACTTATCACTATATTCATGCAAGGAAAATATGCGCTGTGTGTTTAATATTAAATTCGTTAGATAAACCCTTTTAGAAACGAAATTGAGTGTATTAGCCACTTATCACCTATATTCTGGTTGTGATCAACACCCCCCCCCGAACAAAATCGCCAGAAGCGATTTGTAGAAAAAAATCGACACGTACACGCATGCACACTGGTGCCCGCGCAAGGCTTCATGGTCATTATAGTCTTTTCGGAGTAAACACAACGTATTTGACTGCTACTTTTGCCCGTTGGCAACCCTGCACCCCCCCGCCGGCCGGATCGACCGGTCCGCAAGAATATTGTCAATAATAAACCAGTCCTCAGTGCAAAAAAGGCTGGGAACCCCTGCCGTAAATTAGTCAGCGGTGCATAAGGAGAAGTTTGGGAAGGTAATTCAGGAGGGAGAGGCTGACATCACAGTTGGAAGAGTCCGTTCAATGATCAGAAAACGTACCGTGCTCCTCATCAACCTACTGTACTCCCCTCCATGCAATACAGCACTTCTCATTAGCCTGCTGGCCTCCCGTCTGCAATCCAGTGCTCACCAATTATCAGCCGCCACTCCTATCTCGCATCAAAAACTGAGAATGGACTCAAGCAAATAACCACGGTCCTAGTGAGGGGGACTAGTGAGAGAGGCCACCAAGAGACTTGTGACAACTCTGGAGGAGTTGCAAGCTTCAGTGGCTGAGATGGGAAAGATTAGTCATACAGCAAAATACAGGGAAATCCTGGAGGAAAGCCAGGTCATGGCATAAAGACAAAGCTTAAAAACAGGAATGGCTTAAAAACAACAGAATTAATGTCTTGGAGTGGCCAAGTCAGGGTCCAGGCCTCAATCCAATTGAGAATTTGTGGCTGGACTTGAAAAGGGCTGTTCACTCTTCCCATGCAATCTGACAAAGCTTGAGCAGTTTTGTAAAGAAGAATGGGGAAAAATTGCAGTGTCTAGATATGCAAAGCTGATAGAGACCTATCCTCACAGTCTCAAGGCTGTAATTGCTGCCAAGGGTGCACCTACTAAATACTGACTTGAAGGGGGTGAATACTTGTGCAGTCAATTATTATGTGATTATAGCGATGTGCTACACACAGTGTTAGAATAACCACATAGAGTCGGTGAGTTAGAGTTGCGATGAAAGAGATTTATTCAAACTTCGTGGCCCGCTTTAAAGCTTTCCCGTTCCCGCCCTCCCTGGGCGGGACTACTGTGGGGAATGCATATTCCCAGACACTTCCTGCGCGCGGGATTTTCCCCCTGCTGGTGAAGATGGCCTGGTGCCCTTTTTGCTGCCGGTCCTCTGCCTGCGTGCGCTGTTTCGTGAGCCGGTTCGTGGGTGCCAGAAAGTGGGTCGCCACATAACCCCCCCCCCAGAACCGGCGATACCTCCCCCAATGTCCACAGTCTGGATCGGCCTCTGTTTGGGAGGTCTGCCCCTGCGCCGCGGTGCCTGAGCCTAGACCGGTTGCGCCAAGTCCACATGGGCCGGTTTGAGTCGGTCCACCGTGAAAACCTCCTCTCTCCCCCCAATGTCCAGCACGAACGTGGACCCGTTGTTCCTGATCACCTTAAACGGCCCCTCTTTAGGGCCGCTGTAGCGGTGCCCGGTGTCCGCCCCGTCGTACAAAAAGAAACTTACAGTTCTGCAGGTCTTTGGGTATGCAGGTCGGGCTCTGTCCGTGCTGTGAAGTGGGTATGGGGGCCAGGTTACCGAGCCTCTCCCGTAGTCTGTCCAGGACTGCTGTGGGTTCTTCCTCTTGCCCCCTTGGGGCTGGTATGAACTCTCCTGGGACGACCAGGGGCGCGCCGTACACCAACTCAGCCGACGAGGTGTGTAGATCCTCTTTGGGCGCCGTGCGGATTCCGAGCAGGACCCAGGGAAGTTCGTCCGCCCAGTTAGGCCCCTCCAGGCGGGCCATGAGAGCCGATTTCAGGTGACGGTGGAAGCGCTCCACTAGTCCGTTCGACTGTGGGTGGTAGGCAGTTGTGTGGTGTAGCTGTGTTCCTAAAAGTCTGGCCATAGCCGACCACAGGCTGGAGGTGAACTGGGCGCCCCTGTCGGAGGTAATGTGGGCCGGTACCCCAAAGTGTGCTACCCAGGTTGCGATCAGTGCTCGGGCGCAGGATTCGGAGGTGGTGTCGCTGAGCGGGACTGCCTCTGGCCATCTGGTGAACCGGTCTATCATAGTTAGGAGGTACCGCGCTCCTCGTGACACTGGCAGGGGCCCCACGATATCCACATGGATGTGGTCGAACCTCCGGCGGGTGGGTTCGAACCGCTGCACCTTGGCCGTTTAGCACTACATACACGTTTTGGCCCATTCACTGACCTGTTTACGAAGTCCATGCCACACGAACCTGTTGGAGACCAGCCGGACAGTTGTCCTGATGGAGGGGTGCGCTAAGTTGTGAATGGATTCGAACACCTGCCGGCGCCAGGCTGCTGGGACGACGGGGCGGGGTTGGCCGGTAGCTACGTCACACAGTAGGGTCCTCTCACCTGGGCCTACGGGGAGGTCTTGGAGCTGCAAACCGGAGACTGCAGTCCTGTAGCTGGGGATCTCAGCGTCTGCCTGCTGTGCCTCTGCCAGCGCTGCATAGTCCACCCCCTGGGACAGGGCCTGTATGGTAGGTCTGGAAAGTGCGTCTGCCACGACATTGTTCTTTCCAGAGACATGCCGGATGTCCGTCGTGTACTCGGAGATGTAGGACAGATGTCGCTGCTGGCGGGACGACCAGGGGTCGGACACCTTAGTGAACGCAAAGGTAAGCAGTTTGTGGTCTGTGAACGCGGTGAAGGGCCTACCTTCTAAGAAGTACCTGAAATGCCGGATTGCCAGGTATAGTGCCAATAGCTCCCGGTTGAAAGCACTGTATTTGAGTTCGGGTGGTCGTAGGTGTTTGCTGAAGAACGCCAGGGGTTGCCAGCGACCCTCGATGAGTTGTTCCAGCACTCCACCGACTGCTGTGTTGGATGCGTCCACCGTGAGGGCAGTAGGAACATCCGTTCTGGGGTGCACTAGCATCGCGGCGTTTGCCAAGGCTTCTTTGGTTTTAACGAAAGCGGTTGTGGCCTCTTCGTTCCAGGTACTGTCCTTGCCCTTACCCGACATTAGAGTGAACAAGGGGCGCATGGTTCGGGCTGCTGAGGGGAGGAAACGGTGGTAGAAATTCACCATACCCACGAATTCCAGCAAGCCTTTGATTGTGTTGGGTCGGGGGAAGTGGCGGACCGTGTCTACCTTGGCGGGCAGCGGGGTTGCCCCGTCTTTAGTAATCCTGTGGCCCAGGAAGTCGATGGTGTCGAGTCCGAACTGGCATTTGGCTGGATTGATTGTAAGGCCGAATTCACTCAGGCGGGAGTAGAGCTGGCGGAGGTGGGACAGATGCTCCTGCCGACTACTGCTGGCTATGAGGATGTCGTCCAAATAGATGAATGCAAAGTCCAGGTCGCGTCCCACCGCGTCCATTAGCCGCTGGAAAGTCTGTGCGGCATTCTTTAGACCAAACGGCATTCGGAGGAATTCGAAAAGTCCGAACGGGGTGATAAGTGCTGTTTTGGGGATGTCGTCCGGATGTACAGGGATTTGATGGCATCCCCGGACGAGGTCTACCTTGGAAAAGATCCTTGCGCCGTGTAGGTTTGCTGCGAAGTCTTGAATGTGCGGCACAGGGTAGCGGTCTGGCGTTGTAGCCTCGTTCAGTCTGCGGTAGTCACCGCATGGTCTCCAGCCCCCCGTTGCCTTGGGCACCATGTGAAGGGGGGAGGCCCATGGGCTGTCAGACCGTCGTATGATCCCTAATTCCTCCATCTTCTTGAACTCCTCCTTCGCCAGCCGGAGCTTGTCCGGGGGAAGCCTTCGAGCACGGGCGTGGAGGGGTGGTCCCTGGGTCGGGATGTGGTGCTGTACTCTGTGTCTGGGCATGGCTGCCGTGAACTGCGGTGTCAGTACTGATGGGAAATCCGCCAGGACCCTGGTGAATTCATCGTCGGACAGCGTGATGGAGTCCAGGTGTGGGGCTGGCAACTGTGCTTCACCCATGGAGAACGTTTGAAAAGTCTTGGCGTGGACTAATCGCTTCCCTTGCAAGTCGACCAGCAGGCTGTGGGCTCGTAGAAAATCTGCCCCCAGCAGTGGTTGGGCCACGGCGGCCAGTGTGAAGTCCCACGTGAACCGGCTGGAGCTGAACTGTAGCTGCACCGTGCGGGTGCCGTAGGTTCGTATTGTGCTGCCATTAGCGGCCCTCAGGGTGGGTCCCAGTTCTCTGTTCCGGGTGTCGTAACTCGTTGGAGGTAAGACGTTGATCTCCACTCCGGTGTCGACCAAAAAGCGGCGTCCCGACTGCTTGTCCCAGACGTACAGGAGGCTGTCCTGATGGCCAGCCGCCGTAGCCATCAGCGGCGGCTGGCCCTGGCGTTTCCCGGGAATTTGCAGGGCGGTCTGCAGCGGCGGGCCTCCGTGCCCCACTGCTGGTGGTAGAAACACCATTGTTCGTTGGGCTCCTCACTCCCGTCGCCGGGTTTTGTAGGCTCTGCTGCCGGGCCTGGTCTGGTCTGTCGTTGGGCACGTGGCTTGGTGATCTGTGCGACGGATGCCCCTCTCTCTTTCCTGGCATTCCACAGCACATCTGCTCGGGCCGCCACCTCCCGGGGGTTGCTGAAATCTGCGTCGGACAGCAGCAGGCATATGTCCTCGGGCAGTTGCTCTAGGAGCGCCTGCTCAAACATGAGGCAGGGTTTGTGTCCTTCAGCCAGGGCCAGCATCTCGTTCATTAATGCTGACGGCGGCCTGTCTCCCAAACCATCCAGGTGCATTAAACGGTGTGCTCGTTCGCGCCGTGAGAGTCCGAAAGTCCTTATGAGCAGGGCTTTGAATGCTGTGTATTTGCCGTCCTCCGGGGGCGACTGTATAAACTCCTCAACTTGTGCAGCAGTCTCCTGGTCGAGGGAGCTCAGCATGTAGTAGTAGCGAGTGGACTCCGAGGTTATCTGCCGAATGTGGAATTGTGCTTCTGCTTGTTTGAACCATAAATGGGGTTGCAGCGTCCAGAAGCTTGGCAGTTTTAACGAAACGGCGTGAACAGATGCAGCGTCGGTCATCTCTGGTCCAAATATCGTTTGGGCCGTCGGGGTCACCAATTGTAGCGATGTGCTACACACAGCGTTAGAATAACCACACGGAGTCGGTGAGTTAGAGTTGCGATGAAAAGAGATGTATTCAAACTTCGCGGCCCGCTTTAAAGCCTTCCCGTTCCCGCCCTCCCTGGGCGGGACTACTGTGGGGAATGCATATTCCCAGACCCTTTCTGCGCGCGGGATTTTCCCCCTGCTGGTGAAGATGGCCTGGTGCCCTTTTTGCTGCCGGCCCTCTGCCTGCGCGCGCTGTTTCGTGAGCCGGTTCGTGGGTGCCAGAAAGTGGGTCGCCACATGATTTATATTTGTGATTGATTTATATCACTTTGTAGTGATCTGTTTCACTTTGACATGAAAGTGTCTTTTACTGTTGATCAGTGTCAAAAAAGCCAAATTAAATCTATTGTGATTCAATGTTGTAAAACAATAAAACATGAAAGCTTCCAAGGGGGTGAATACCTTTTATGGGCACTGTATATTCAGGCAATAGAGTGATTTGGATTCAGTACAGGCAGAAGAGATTTAGTTCAGTTTGCCATCATGTTCAACTGAACATAGGCTGAAGGTCTGTTACTGCACTGTACTGGTCTAAGCTTAAGTAAAGTTAGCATTTTAGATACAAACTTAAGTTAATAGGGGAAAGTTAGTTAGGATTCTCCCTAGTGCATCCCCAGATTTTAGTACAGACTATTTGAATATACTTGATTTTACATTATATCTTAAAACTATTCTCCTTTTTGAGTGTTTTTCCTTGTGACTTTTAGTCAATTTTTCTTTTCATCGAAATTTGGCTTGGATTTTGAGTATGCAAAAATAAGCTATTTTATTTCCAGTTAAGTACTCTTGTCCTCATTTTCTTTTTCAGTTTCTTCCTTGCATTCAATATTTTGGTGGTGAAAGGTGAAGAATACTTTAAAAATCTAGGGAGTCAAGCCCCATTTGTGGAGAACGAAACAGTTTGCATTTCAGGTCAGTATTCTTTCATCAGTTGGAGAGCATTTTAGATGCACCAGCAGCGTTCTGTTGTGGGGAAGAGTGAGGAGAGTGAACAGAACCTTGGACTAAAAGTTAGCTTTTAGGCTGGAGTATAAACTTGGAAGGACATTAATTGATGGTTAGGAAGGGCATCTGGAGATCAGAGAAGGTAGATTAATATTAACATGGTGTAACAATAATTCTGTTTCTGTTCCCATGGATGTGGCCTGATCAGCTGAGTATTTCCAGCATTTTCTGTTTTTAAATTACTTCGGCATTATTTAGGTGTTGGCGAGGTGCTAGAGCTAGGAACTTGGATGAGTAACTTAGTTACAGAAGAGTTCTCCCAGATTGAAGGTAAACAGACTATCCAAGTAATGCCCAAGAATTAGCATTCTGAGACCAGCAAGGTTGTATGAGGGATACTATCTCTTATGTACCTTTGACTGCCACTAAAATTGATCTGAAGTTGAAAGGAATAAATGAAGAAAGACAGGAGGTGTGGGTGGATCCTGTATTGATTGCAGGTGAAAAGGCTGAGGATTTGAAAAGGAATTTCCTGAGCATTGAGTGGGTGATGTGCAGACCAGAGTCAGGGAACAAATAGTTGTGGGAAAATTTAGTTGGAAGAGACTATGATCAGATGGAGTGACAGCAAAAGGTACTCAAATACCAGAGTGAGAATTTTGAACTTGAGACAATGCATGATTGGCTGTCAGTGTGGATGAGCAAAGAAAGATGTATTAAGTATTTAATTTAATTTTGTGGTAGGCTGTAGAATTCTGAAACAGCTGATTATAAAATGTGGAGCATGAGAGAGATTTGTGAGAATTAAATCTTCAGTGTAAATGGATTAACACATTGAAGGAGACAGATGTTAGAAATGTCATCTGGATTTATTTTGAATGCTAAGAATATATCTTAAAACAGATAGTTCAACCTTGCAAAAGAATAAAATTTGTGACAACAAATGTATGCTTCTGCCAGTGTCCAGTGAAATAGGGTAAGGTTTAGAATAGTGAAATTCAAATATTTGTTAGTACTTGAATTTCGATCTAGTGTCGCCACCTCCAACGGGATCCCACCACTAAGCACATCTTTCCCTCCCCCCCTCTCTCTGCATTCCGCAGGGATCGCTCCCTACACAACTCCCTTGTCCATTCGTCCCCCCCATCCCTCCCCACTGATCTCCCTCCTGGCACTTATCCGTGTAAGCGGAACAAGTGCTACACATGCCCTTACACTTCCTCCCTTACCACCATTCAGGGCCCCAAACAGTCCTTCCAGGTGAGGCATCACTTCACCTGTGAGTCGACTGGGATGATATACTGCGTCCGGTGCTTCCGATGTGGCCTTTTATATATTGGTGAGACCCGACGCAGACTGGGAGACCGCTTTGCTGAACATCTACGCTCTGTCCGCCAGAGAAAGCAGGATCTCCCAGTGGCCACACATTTTAATTCCACATCCCATTCCCATTCTGACATGTCTATCCACGGCCTCCTCTACTGTAAAGATGAAGCCACACTCAGGTTGGAGGAACAACACCTTATATTCCGTCTGGGTAGCCTCCAACCTGATGGCATGAACATTGACTTCTCTAACTTCCGCTAGGCCCCACCTCCCCCTCGTACCCCATCTGTTACTCTTTTTAATGCACACATTCTTTCTCTCACTCTCCTTTTTCTCCCTCTGTCCCTCTGAATATACCTCTTGCCCATCCTCTGGGTCACCCCCCCCCTGTCTTTCTTCCCGGACCTCCTGTGCCATGATCCTCTCATATCCCCTTTTGCCTATCACCTGTCCAGCTCTCGGCTCTATCCCTCCCCCTCCTGTCTTCTCCTATCATTTTGCATCTCCCCCTCCCCCTCCAGCTTTCAAATCCCTTACTCACTCTTCCTTCAGTTAGTCCTGACGAAGGGTCTCGGCCTGAAACGTCGACTGCGCCTCTTCCTATAGATGCTGCTTGGCCTGCTGCGTTCACCAGCAACTTTGATGTGTGTTGCTTGAATTTCCAGCATCTGCAGAATTCCTGTTGTTTGCGTTTAAATTCACTACTGCGAAGCCTCTTCCGGTGATGCCTACACCGAAGAAGTTTAGATCCTCTCTTCGACGGGAGTTCAGTGAAACCATCTCTCACTGCTCCCCATCTGTAATTTCTTCGGCCCTTCAACTTTTCGACCACACTTTGACTCAAACTCGCTATCACAGCCATGTATCCTTTCTTGGAACGTGCCTCCGTCGCCAACTTACTCCAGTTGGCTTTAGGATTCGTTTCCAAGCCTCTCAATTTGGACCTTCTGAGGATCCCAGGTACTCACATTTTATTGACTCTGCCTCTCGCCGCTTCTCCTGTCAAGCTCTGAAGGCGACTCTCTCCGCCATGAGAAGGTACTTGGTGTCCCTATCCCAGACCCTTCCACACCTTCGGGACACTTTCTTCACCGTCTGTAATGGTCCTACCCGTTATTTCATCCTCCGTCAGATCCACGCCTGCAATCGCCATTTTTTTGACTTTGTCATGTTAGGCAAAGATCGCAAGATCTTACATCTACGGACTCCAGAGCCTGCCGGCCCCGACGCTAGCAGGCATGAACTTTCAATTGCGGCCACTGCCATTGATCTCGGCGGCTCCAACACCTCAGGACATATTCAAAACCCGGACTCCAGCAACGACCATGGACACATTCACAGCGATTACGCAACCACCAACTGCGACTCCAGCCTTGAACTCCGGGCCGGGTCTTTATGTGCTGCTGTTGTGACTCCCGTCTCCCCTTCCCCAACCACCACTCCGCAGCCCCGTCTACCTCAGATCCCACCGTCAGCTCCTGGGCCCTCAGAGGCTCCATCTTCCTCTCACCCCAACCCTCCCCTCTCCATTGACACCCCCAGCCTCCCCCCTCCCCCCTCTGATCCCAGCTCTCATCCGTGCCGGGTCTTTACCATCCCCTCCGACCTTCAACTGTCGGAGGCAGAACGCTCTGTTCTCAGTAAGGGCCTCACGTTTGTCCCCCTTCGCCCACACCTCAGCGAGTTCCGTGTTCGCCACGATGCGGAACTTTTCTTCTGCCGTCTCCGTCTCCGAGCCTACTTCTTCGGCAAGGACTCTTCCACCCCCACCGATGACCCCTTCTCCCGTCTTCAACCCTCCTCTTCTTCATGGACACCCCGCTCTGGTCTTCTGCCTGCTCTGGATCTCTTTATTGCCAACTGCCGACGGGACATCAACCGTCTCGACTTCACCGCACCTTGTCCCCATTCCAACCTCACTCCTTCGGAACGCTCTGCTCTCCACTCCCTCCGCACTAATCCTAACATTATTATTAAACCCGCCGATAAGGGGGGTGCTGTTGTAGTCTGGCGTACTGACCTCTACCTTGCCGAGGCACAGCGACAACTCGCGGATACCTCCTCTTATTTACCCCTCGATCGTGACCCCACTAAGGAGCACCAGGCCATTGTCTCCCACACTATCAACGACTTTATCCGCTCAGGGGATCGCCCATCCACTGCTACCAACCTTATAGTTCCCACACCCCGCACTTCCCGTTTCTATCTCCTACCCAAGATCCACAAACCTGTCTGTCCTGGCCGACCCATTGTCTCAGCTTGCTCCTGCCCCACCGAACTCGTTTCTGCATACCTCGACACTGTTTTATCACCCCTTGTTCAATCCCTTCCGACCTATGTTCGTGATACTTCTCACGCTCTTAAACTTTTCGATGATTTTAAGTTCCCTGGCCCCCACCGCTTTATTTTCACCATGGATGTCCAGTCCCTATATACTTCCATCCCCCATCGGGAAGGTCTCAAAGCTCTACGCTTCTTTTTGGATTCCAGACCTAATCAGTTCCCCTCTACCACCACTCTGCTCCGTCTAGCAGAATTAGTCCTTACTCTTAATAATTTCTCCTTTTGCTCCTCCCATTTCCTCCAAACTAAAGGTGTAGCTATGGGCACCCGTATGGGTCCTAGCTATGCCTGCCTTTTTGTTGGGTTTGTGGAACAATCTATGTTCCGTGCCTATTCTGGTATCTGTCCCCCACTTTTCCTTCGCTACATCGACGACTGCATTGGCGCTGCTTCCTGCACGCATGCAGAACTCGTTGACTTTATTAACTTTGCCTCCAACTTTCACCCTGCCCTCAAGTTTACCTGGTCCATTTCCGACACCTCCCTCCCCTTTCTAGATCTTTCTGTCTCTGTCTCTGGAGACAGCTTATCCACTGATGTCTACTATAAGCCTACTGACTCTCACAGCTATCTTGACTATTCCTCTTCTCACCCTGTCTCTTGCAAAAACGCCATCCCCTTCTCGCAATTCCTCCGTCTCCGTTGCATCTGCTCTCAGGATGAGGCTTTTCATTCTAGGACGAGGGAGATGTCTTCATTTTTTAAAGAAAGGGGCTTCCCTTCCTCCACTATCAACTCTGCTCTTAAACGCATCTCCCTCATTTCACGTACATCTGCTCTCACTCCATCCTCCCACCACCCCACTAGGAATAGGGTTCCCCTGGTCCTCACCTACCACCCCACCAGCCTCGGGGTCCAACATATTATTCTCCGTAACTTCCGCCACCTCCAACGGGATCCCACCACTAAGCACATCTTTCCCTCCCCCCCCCTCTGCATTCCGCAGGGATCGCTCCCTACACAACTCCCTTGTCCATTCATCCCCCCCATCCCTCCCCACTGATCTCCCTCCTGGCACTTATCCGTGTAAGCGGAACAAGTGCTACACATGCCCTTACACTTCCTCCCTTACCACCATTCAGGGCCCCAAACAGTCCTTCCAGGTGAGGCATCACTTCACCTGTGAGTCGACTGGGATGATATACTGCGTCCGGTGCTCCCGATGTGGCCTTTTATATATTGGTGAGACCCGACGCAGACTGGGAGACCGCTTTGCTGAACATCTACGCTCTGTCCGCCAGAGAAAGCAGGATCTCCCAGTGGCCACACATTTTAATTCCACATCCCATTCCCATTCTGACATGTCTATCCACGGCCTCCTCTACTGTAAAGATGAAGCCACACTCAGGTTGGAGGAACAACACCTTATATTCCGTCTGGGTAGCCTCCAACCTGATGGCATGAACATTGACTTCTCTAACTTCCGCTAGGCCCCACCTCCCCCTCGTACCCCATCTGTTACTCATTTTTATGCACACATTCTTTCTCTCACTCTCCTTTTTCTCCCTCTGTCCCTCTGAATATACCTCTTGCCCATCCTCTGGGTCACCCCCCTCCCCCCGTCTCTCTTCCCGGACCTCCTGTCCCATGATCCTCTCGTATCCCCTTTTGCCTATCACCTGTCCAGCTCTCGGCTCTATCCCTCCCCCTCCTGTCTTCTCCTATCATTTTGCATCTCCCCCTCCCCCTCCAGCTTTCAAATCCCTTACTCACTCTTCCTTCAGTTAGTCCTGACGAAGGGTCTCGGCCTGAAACGTCGACTGCGCCTCTTCCTATAGATGCTGCTTGGCCTGCTGCGTTCACCAGCAACTTTGATGTGTGTTGCTAGTAATTTTTAATGGTTGTTGATTAGTTTTGTTATTTTTCAAACGTAAGGGGAAAGTATACAGTTAATGCAGGACCTTTGACAGCATTGCTGTACAGAAAGATCTTGGAGTCTTAAGTCCCTAGCTCCCTGGAAGTGGCCACACAAGTAGATGGGATGGTAAACAAGGTGTATGGCAGGCTTTCTTTCATCGGTTGGGGCGCCGAGTATAAGAGGAAGGAAATCATGCTTACTTATTTTGTTGTTGAGATACAGCACGGAATGGGCTCTTCCAGCTCTTTGAACTGCGCAACCCAGCAGGTCCCAATTTAACCCTAGCTTAATCACTGGGCAGTTGCAGCTATATAAAACTTTGTTTAGGCTGCACTTTGAGCATTGTGTGCAATTCTGCTTGCCCCATTACAGGGAGGATGTGGAAGGTTTAGAAAGAGAGTAAGAAAGATTTACCAGGATGCTTCCTGGATTAGCTGGCACACAGTAATGTTAATTACTCAGACGGGTACTTAAAGTGACATGAGGAAGGTTAAAAGAGATGCATGAGACAGGTTTTTTATACTGAGAGTGGTGGGTGCTTGGAATGAGCTGCCAAGGGTAATGTCTGTGCAGTGAATAGTGAATGTGGATCATGTACAAGCAGAATAGATGTGGTTTAAATTGACATCATGTTCAGTGCAGACATTGTGTTCTGAAAGGCCTGTTCCTGTTCTCTACTGTTTTTTTCGTTCTATCTTCTCAAATTTCTTCTCGCTATTTCTACAGGTACACAAAAATGGCTACAGGAGCAGATGTTCGTGATATCCTGGAGCTGGGTGGTGGTGATTCGGAAAACACACCAATCAGTAAAAAAGATATTATCAACTCAGATAAGGTACAACTGGCTTAGTTTAGCATTTAATACTTGTACTATTGATGTTAGTTATCCATATTATCAGTTGCTGATTGCCCAATGACTGACATTCATTTTGATTACATCTTCACTAAGTGTAGATAGCAAGGAGCCAAAATACAAAATGTAAAAATGAGAGGAAGCTGCCAAGAAAATTTGCACTTTTAGCTCCTTTACGATTGAAACAGCCATGTAAGGTTCTGTAATTTAATCGCTATAGATTGAAGAGTTTCTCAATATTTTTCAAGATCACCGCACTCCCAAGGGAAGCTTGTTGGAGATAAAGGCACAATATTGCAGTGAGGAGCATCAAGAAAAGTTGAGAAGCAATGTTGCAGCCTTATTGATACTGGTCTTTTCTGAGATTGGCTCTTTTGAAGATCCTTTGATTAGGATCATGGTATACATTCTATTGAAATGCAAATATAAAATGGGAAAGAATTACTGCTGACAGTCACTTTGGAGGAGGTTATATTACAGTCCCGAGTCGATGGAGTCAAATGCTCTAAAGAGAAAGTGAACTGGCTGGTACTGCTCTTTGAATCTTTATTTGGAATTATAGTGGTGAAGCTCATGTACACTATTTAAAAGGATAGAATCCATTCTATCCTTATCAGCTACTGGGATGAGACAGCTGGGAGATGAAGATTTTCTATGTGGCAGATAATTCTTTTGTTACTACAGTTATCTTGCCTCCATTCTTGAGGTTGACTGCGATTATGCCGTTTTTCAGGTGTGCGTGATGAGATAAGATTTGTGACTGAAGTTTTTTTTCCTTCAATCTTTAGAATTTCAGTGATGTTACAGATTGCCTCATGGTCCTTGAGGAATCCTTGATCGTTTTTGAATCTCAGTGCAGTAAATTTCATCACCACTGTTTACTTTTGCCAAGACTCCTAAGATAGGGTTTGGGCAAACTTGAATTGTTGTGGAGGTGAGGGGAGATCTGAGAGGTTTACAGGATTGAGAGGCGTAGATAGAATAGACAGCCAGAGTCTTTTATCCCAAGTTTGAAATGTCAAATACGAGGGCATGTGTTTAAGGTAAGAGATATGCGGGGCAAGTTTTTGATACAGAGTGGTGGGCTCCTGAAATGAGCTGCCTGGGGTGGTAGTAGAAGCAAATATGACAGATTCAAAAAGGCTCTTAGATCGGCATATCAGTATGTAGAAAATGGAAGGATGTGGGCAGAAGGGTTTAGTTGGACATTTGCTTAATTAAATTAGGTTTCTGTGAAGGAGTTCTGTTCATATAGAACGTAGAGTAGTTCTATATGCCCGTATAGAGCTGTTCTGCATTCTTTATGAAAAATGGTCTTTGTTTCCCATGATCTTGCCTGTTTGGCCAGAGATGGCTTTGATAGCACGGAAGAACCAGTGCATGTCATGGCTGTCAGTGAGTCACTGAGCCTCCTGCGTTTTCTCCATCTAGGTTAACAATTTTAACTCCTGTGTTTTCAGCTGGACCTCTGTGTTTAGGTGCAAAAGTTCTTTCTTTTCCCTTGAAGACAAGTGAAGCTTTCCTTATGTTTGTGGTTAATAAGCTCTTTGATTTACTATTTACATCAAAGCTTAGTAGGAAAACCAAATATATTGACTTCAAGGAAACACATAATTAGTGGGCATTCTGGTGTCTGGGCTGGGTCTGAAAAACAATTACCATTGTGGTTTTTACAGCTTTGACATAGATCTTCTGGAATAATACTTGTAATTGAAGCTGCTGTTTTGGGCCATATTGATGGTCACAGTCGGGCAGATTAGACAGCATTCAGTTCAACAGTCACCAATATTTGTTAAGATCAGGATAATGCAAACATTTTTATGATCCTTCACTTGAACAATGACAAAGTCTAGCAGGCGCCAGAATTTAAACTGGGGTTGTTACCCTGTGGTTTTGTGCTGGCCCATTGCTAAGTCAGGGTTTGCTATGGTTAATTTATCATAAGGATTCCACTGGAGAAAGCCTTCCCTATTTCTTTTTGTCAGAGGGTTGCCTTTGAGGCATTACAGCCTCTCAGGAGGATCAGTTTGTGTGCCTTTTGGAGGAGGATTTAGATTTTCCACCCAAGTTCAAAGTCCTCCTGAGGCTTCCTGAGTTGGCTCATTGAACTGATGATTGTAGCTGTTGTTTCTGTTTTAGACCAAGCTGAAGGCATCTGGTATTTCTAAAGAAGAATCCTCTGAGGTGCTGGAGTAGCTAATTATTGATAGCAAAGCTCACTTTGTGAAGACAGATTTTCATTTCCAGAATGTGTATCTGACTCCTTTGACTCTAGTTTCTCAGTCAGTGTGATGATATCAATAGTGAAGCAGCTTACAGAGAAGAAGTCGTCACCCTGACACAGTGGTATCAAGAAAACAACCTCCCTCAATGTTGCAAAAACAAAGGAGCTGGTTGTGGATTACAGGAGGAATGGAGAAGATCTAACCCCTGTTGACATCAATGGATCTGGGGTTGAGAGGGTGAACAGCTTTAAATTCCTTGGCATACACATCACTGAGGATCTCACGTGGTCTATACATACTGGCTGTGTGGTGAAAAAGACAGAACATCGCCTCTGTCACCTCAGACAGTTGAAGTTTGGTATTAGCCCCCATATCCTACGAACTTTCTACGGAGCACAATTGAGAGCGTCCTGACTTGTTGCATCACTGCTTGGTATGGGAACTGTACTTCCCTTAATTGCAGGACTCTGCAGAGAGTGGTGCAGATAGCCCAGCGCATCTGTGGATGTGAACTTCCCACTACTCAGGTTATTTACAAAGACAGGTGTGTAAACAGGGCCCGAAGGATCACTGGGGACCTGAGTCACCCCAACCACAAATTGTTTCAGCTGCTACCATTCGGGAAACGATACTGCAGCATAAAAGCAAGGACCAACAAGCTCTGGGACAGCTTCTTCCACTGGGCCGTCAGACTGATTAATTCATGCTGACACAACTGTATTTCTGAAATATTGTACATACTATTTATTATAAATTGCACATTGCATATTTAGACAGATGTAATGTAAAGTATTTACTCATGTATATGAAGGATGTAAGTAATAAAGTCAGTTCAATTCAATTCAATCAAAAGACCATAGGTTATGATTGCATGGCATTGTTCAGTTATGCTTGGATTGTTTATAATGTTCCTGGAATTCCAGGTCCTAAACATATTGGAAGTATAAGATATTCTTGGATTACTTTTAATGTTGGGGTGCTGTTGCATAGTAGCTATCACTAGGACTTGATAGAGCCAAGATAATTGGTCCTGTGGCAAAGGAGACCAGGACAGTTAGAGGTCAGACAGTGTTAAATGGGTATTGACACTTAGACATTGTGCTTACTTGCTCAATAATGCAGGGCTTCTCAACCTTGGGTCCATGGTTCTGTCGGTTAATGGTTGGGGTCCATGGCATAAAAAAGGTTGGGAACCCCTGCTCTAATGGGATATCAAAGTCATGTAAAATTTTGTTTTTTGCAAAATTCTTGTGCATGTTTGGGAAACATCAGTGAATAATTATTCACTCCCAGTTCTTAGATTATTAGTGCCATTTATCAATCTCTGATAATTAGTCTGACTCGGGTCAGTTCATTCGACATGGATTTACAATTAAAAGTATGTTGTAGCTAACCAATGTTAAATCCACACAGCCATCAAAAAAGTAATGAAATATTTCTTTAATTGAAACTAAGTAACTCTCAATGTAATTGGAAGAATATTTTTAAATATTTTAGGGTGAAAATAAAGTAAAATCAAAAGTACCTTTTTTCTTTCTTTTCTTTCTTAATCTTTTTATTAGTTTTCAATTTCATAAACATAATAACAATAGTGATACAAAGAGATTGGAATTACATTATTGGTAATAAACATATACAAGAGAAACTACAAATTGTACAAGTGTAATAGACTTTCAAATTCATAATATAATTAATCACGAAGAGAAAAGAAATAAAAAAAGGATATCACAAAGAAAAACCCCAAAAAACAAAAACAAAACTTTAAAAAAAGCTAAATTACTAAACCCCCCCAAAAAAACCCAAACAGAACAAAACAGGGCTGAACCAATATATTAGATGGAATACGTTCATTAATGTCGTCAACTCCGCTCCTCTATTCATATATTCTAATTTAATAAAAAGGATTCAGAAAAGGTCAAATTACATCATATGAAAATGTTGAATAAATGGCTTCCAAGTCTCTTCAAATTTAACTGAAGGATCAAAAATGACACTTCTGATTTTTTCTAAATTTAAACATGATATAGTTTGGGAAAACCATTGAAATGTAGTAGGGGGATTGGTCTCTTTCCAATTCAATAAAATGGGTCTCTTGGCCATTAATGTAACAAATGCGATTATCCGACAAGCTGAAGAGGATAAAGCACTATGTTCCATCATTGGCAAACCAAAAATAGGATGGGGTTGTAAATCAAAGCGCTAAACTGTTGAAATGATATCAAAGATATCTTTCTAAAATTTTTCCAAAAGAGTGCAGGACCAGAACATACGAATCAAAGAAGCCACCTCAGAGTGACATCTATCACAAATAGGATTTGTATGGGAGTAAAAACGCGCTAGTTTATCTTTAGGTATGTGGGCCCTATGTACTACCTTAAATTGTATTAGCATATGTTTAGCACATATTAGATTATGAGAACACTCCTCGTTTATTGTCATTTAGAAATGCATGCATGCATTAAGAAATGATACAATGTTCCTTCAGAGTGATATCACAGAAAAACAGGACAAACCAAAGACTAACACCGACAGAACCACATAATTATAACATATAGTTACAGCAGTGCAAAACAATACCATAATTTGATGAAGAGCAGACCATGGGCACGGTTAAAAAAAAAATCTCTAAGTCCCGGTCGACTCCCGAGTCCCTGATAGCAGGCGGCAAAAGGGAGAAACTCCCTGCCATAAACCTCGAGGCACCGACAACTGCCGATGCATTGGAAGCACCCGACAACAGCCGACACTGAGTCCATCCATCCAAAAACTTCGAGCCTCCAACCAGCCCCTCTGATACAGCCTCCCGAGTGCCATCCTCTGCCGAGTGCCTTCTACCTCGCCCCGGCCGCCAAAACAAGCAAAACCAAGGATTCGGGGCTGTCTCCGGAGATTCCGGACCACACAGTAGCAGCAGCAGCGAAGTGGGCATTTCAGAAGTTTCTCCAGTTGTTCCTCCATACTCTCATGTCTGTCTCCATCAAATCAGAATTGTGCACGGTACCCTAGCTGACAGATTACAGATATCATTCACCGGAGTGGCCGTGCACGCTGCGTCGCACCGCCATCTTCTCCTCCTCCAACATATAGAGGAAGAGCTAACTAATTGAAAAATTTTCTCCCATTTCTGTATAGGTAAGTGAAGTTGAAGTTCCCTTTCCCATTCATTTTTTATTTTATCAAATATATCTGGCTGTATTTTCATAATTATATCATAAATAGTTGCTATTAATCCCTTCTGATAAAGAAATAAACCTAAAATTTTTTTCATGATATCAGTTGAGTATGAAATCAGAAATGTTGGCAGCATGGTATTTAAAAAGTTTCTTATTTGTAAATATCTTAAAAAAAAAAGGGGGATCTGGGCAAGTTATATTTATTAGACAACTGTTCAAAAGACGTGAAACAGTTATTCAAAAATAAATCACGAAAACATGTTATACCTTTCATTTTCCATATCAAAAAGGCTTGATCCATAACAGAAGGTTGGAAAAAAAATTAGATATAATAGGGATAATATAAATTTGTTCTAACCAAAAAATTTACAAAAATGGAACCATATTCGTAACGTGTGTTTAATTATTGGTTTAACCATTTGTTTATTCAATTTAGAAAACACAAAGGGGAGTGAAGATCCTAAAATAGAAACTAATGAAAACCCTTGTACAGAATAACTTTCGAGGTTTACCCATTGTGGACTTGGAATTATATCCCAATCTTGTGTCCAAAATACTAAATATCGGATATTAATTGCCCAGTAATAGAATCTTAAATTCGGTAATGCTAAACCTCCATCTTTCTTGGACTTCTTTAAGTATTATTTACTTAACCTGGGATTTTTATTCTGCCATATGTAAGAGGAAATTTTAAAATCAATAGTATCAAACAAAGATTTAGGAATAAAAATTGGTACCGATTGAAATAAATATAAAAATTTAGGTAGAATAATCATTTTAATAGCATTGATTCGGCCAATCAGTGATAGAGACAATGGGGACCATTTAGTAAGCAATTGTTTAACCTGACTAATTAACGGTAAAAAATTGAGCTTGAATAAGTCCTTATCCCTCTTAGCAATTTTATCCCCTAAATAAGTAAAATGGTCAGTAATCAATCTAAGTAGTAAACATCTATAAATGGGAGCCTGCATATTTAATGGAAAAAGTTCACTCTTGCTAAGATTCAATTTGTAATCAGAAAAACTACTAAACTGAACAAGCAAAGATAATACTGCCGGAATGGATTTCTCAGGGTTAGAAATATATAATAGTAAATCATCTGCATATAGTGATAATTTATGCATCTCATTCCCACAGGTAATACTAAATATATTAGGAGAGTCACGAATGGCAATAGCTAACGGTTCCAGGGCAATATTGAACAATAATGGGCTAAGAGGGCAACCCTGCCTAGTACCACAGAATAACTGAAAAAAGGGAGATCTTTGATTATTAGTAAAATCCAAAGCCAGAGGAGTAAGGTATATCAATTTAATCCAAGATATGAATATCAGACTAAAATTGAATTTCTCAAGTGTATTAAACAAATATGTCCATTCGACTCTATCAAAAGCTTTCTCAGCGTCCAATGAAATTATGCACTCTGGAGTTCTAGGTGAAAAAATATAAACAATATTCATTAATCTCCTAATATTAAAGAAGGAGTAACGATTTTTAATAAATCCAGTTTGATCAACAGAAATAATTTGAGGCAATACATTCTCCAGTCTCATTGCCAATATTTTAGAAAAAATCTTAGAATCCACATTCAGCAAAGATATAGGCCTGTAAGATGCACACTCGGTAGGATCCTTATCTTTTTTAAGAATTAGGGAAATAGAAACTCGATAAAAAGATTGTGGTAATTTACCTATAGATACTGCATCCTTAAAAATTCTACAAACGTTTTTTACATAACCAAGGAGAAAGTATAGTAGAGAAGGATTTAAAAAATTCTACTGTATAACTGTCTGGACCAGGTGCTTTACCTGAATTTATCGAGGAAATAGCATTCTTTACTTCTTCTACCGTAATAGGTATGTCTAGTTTTAAATGTTCATTGGGTGGTAATTTTGGAATATTCAATTTCTTTAAAAATTCATGCATTATAGTGGAATCATCAGGAAATTCTGCTTGGTATAAACTTTTTTATTTGAGATGGTGAAGGAAGAGATAAACTTCTGCATGCATAAATGTGTGGAAAATGAAAACCAACAAACTGCAGAGGCAGAAGTGTCTGCAGATGTTGGAAACTGAATTTAAAAAAAAAACAAAGCAAAATGCTGCAGAAAATAAAACAACTTGTAGAAATGCAGATACTCAGCAGGTGAGGCAGCATCTGTGGAATAGAAATAAGTGTTTGCATTTCAGGTGTTCCTGCTGAGTATTTCCAGCATTTTTGGGGGTTTTTTTTTGTGTTGAAAAGTCAGGAGAAGAGTAAGTTAGTAGAATGGACCTTGCCTTTGCACAAAATTGTTGAAAATGATCATTTTAAAGTCCATTATAGATACTAACATACTGAATAAAATGGGCAGCTGGAACTTTACTGCACTTGCACATGAAATAATGTGAATAATTGGTGGTTGTAATTAATATTTATTTATTTCCTACTTTGTGATTAACTTATTTTCTGTACAGTTTTATTTCCTTTAGCAATCCCCCAGCCGTCACTGCATCCTGTAGTGCTGAAGGTAATTTAGAACAATTTTTTTTCTGTTTTAGAAAAAGTCAAAGAAATCAACAGAAACGCTCACTTTTAAGAGACCAGAGGGAATGCACAGAGAAGTTTATGCTCTCCTATATTCTGACAAAAAGTAAGTAAAAGCAAATGATCTGTAATGGTTTTATCATTGCTCACTTTTTATGGTTATTTAAAGAATGTTGAACTTTAGATTTACAGCAGCCTCCTGTGGCTGAAAAGCAATATTACAGTGCAATCTTATTCCACTGTGCTGGATTCTACTAACAGTTTACGGATCTTTTTGGCTTGGAACATTGGGAAAATCATTCCTTGAAAATTTTTATCAATGCGAATTAGCAGAAGATCACCATCTCATCGTAATGTAGTGGAGTAAATTTTAGATTAGAAATAATGCATAACTGCAATTTGACAGTCAGAAAATGAAGGGTAAAAAATCCTAATTATAGAATTGTATATGTGTTGTAGACTCTTCTTAAACATGCTTAAGAAGATCTATGTAATCAGTCCCATTTACTTTCAACGAAGCTTTATATTTATTCTTTTCAAAAATCATGAAATTATTGGATTCTTTAAAAGCACCATATGTTGCACCACAGCATGCATGTCTGGAGTCTGCTTTGGTGAGTAAGGGAGTTGATAATGCTTCAATTATTTATTTGTTTAATTTAGTTTTATATTTAAATTTTCTTAACCATGCAGTTTGCACTTGCAACTGTAAGCAAGTAATAAAAAAGTGGTATATATAGCCTGTCGGTCTTTTGGGTGATTAAATAGTGGCAGCTGATTAACTGCAGTTATTGCGAGCTTACTTGTAACTGGATATACAAATTAATGGGCTTTGTTAAAACACAGAGGGCAATGTCTAAAGAGTGTTGAATTTGGTGAATAAAGGACTATAGTAAAGTAAGTGGAACAGTAGTGTAGGGTGGTACAGCAGCGTTGCGGTTGGTTAGTGCATCACTTTACAGCACCAGTGATTACTTATCGGGGTTCTATTCTCATTGTTTTATACACTTTCCCTGAGATGCGTAGGTTTCCTCTAGGTGCTCTGGTTTCCTCCCACATTCCAAAGACGTACTTGTAGAGTTATTGAGTTGTTGCCATTCTGTGTTCGAGCCGAAAGTGTGCAACACTTGCCTAGCATAATCTTTGCTGATGTCAAATCAAATTGAATTAAGTTTAATTATCCTTCAACCATACAAAAATATAGCCGAATGTAACAGAATTCCAAGACCCTGAGTGATATGTCCCACAGTTAATGGTACAGTCTCTTGATAATGTACAGACACATGCAATCCAGCCTGTCATCCACCGATTGAACACAAAAGGGCAGCATCAACGGGAGAGACCAGCTCCAAGCCAAGTATGGCTGCCACACTGCACTGTCTCCAGCGTCTCCTCTCCTGGTCAGCAGCATGCAAGCCCGCAACTTGAGGCCTAGTCCTCACTACAACCAGGCTGCCGGCTTCTATGTCATCAGTCGCACCACCAGACAAGGGTAACAGACCTGCGGCAGCTTACATTGTCAATGTCCAAAGAGTCTTGCAATCCCAGGTGAAATGTCAGAGACAAAATCACCCACTGTTATACTGCATGCTGCTTTTGCAGATCAACTCCATTGCCTTAGAGTAGCAAGAAGCAACACTGTCTGCAGCCAGGTCAACTCCTTCCCCGACATCCTGGTCAGCCCCTTCGACAATAGTCCAGCTACTCCGATCAACAAACAGCTCACTGATGGCATAGCCCTGCAGTACCCAAAGTTCTTGCAGTAGAATTGTCTTGTGATCATAAAAAAAGCACCTTTGGTTGGCCCCCAAGAGGCTGCTGTATGCAAGCGCCACCATCTTAACAAATAAGACCTGATTTGATTTGACACAAAACAATACATTTCATTGGATGTTGCACTGTACATGTGACAAAGTTCATCTTTAAAAAAAATCATCACTGCAGTTTTATAATTAAAAGATGAAATAAATTATTCTGAGTTCTGCTTAGTGAGCTACCTTAAACAGGAACAGAAATGGTTAGTTATCTCAGACTTGTAGAGTGCACAACCTGTGCAAGGCAGAAACTCCAGGCAGTTTCCTATGCCTTAGATAATCTTATTTGCTGGGCATGTCGTCAGTTGGAAAAGCTCAGGTTTGGGTTTTGTTCTTTGAGCAATAGATGGTCTATAGATGGTGCTTTGTAGATAGCAAAATTCAAGAGGTGGTCACCTCACAGCTCAAGAAAGTTGTTAAATGAGTGAATTATGTCTATTCAAAATGTTTTCTCATTTATCTCCTAGTACCAGATAATAGATTGACATTGAAGAAGAGTTGGGGCAGGGTGTAACACCATGCTATGCAGTGGCAAGGAGCAATAAATATTCTGCCCTGAAGAAGGGTCTCGGCTCAAAACGTCGACTGTTTATTCATTTCCATAGGTGCTGTCTGATCTGCTGAGTTCCTCCAGCATTTTGTGTGTGTTGCAATAAATATTTGCTCTTTAGTATCAGCATTCTGTGGAGGATTATACCGTTGCTATAATACATAATACATAATTGTAATACATAATACAATTATGTATTATGTATTAATAGCATAATACATGCTATTATGTTCTTTTTCTGAACATAATAGCATGTTCAGAAAAAGAAGAAAACCAGATAAATCATCAATCAAGGCATTGAATTTGGAGATGGCAGAGTAATTTGTAGGCCAGATGAACTTGTGACGTTCTTGTCTCAAACATGTGGGGATTGGTATCTAAATTGGCAGAGCTGTCCCACAGATGAATTAAGCAAAAGCCTGTCATTGTCTGTAAGGTACGATATTGCAACACAACTAGGTGTCAGACTCCTCCTTTACAATCCCTCAAAACTGCAATATAGGACCACATTAAGAACACAATGAACAGGAGAAGTAGCCAATCAACTCTTTGTGCCCGCTCAGCCATTCAGGATTGTGCCTGAGGCAGTCTGATCTCAGGCAAACTGATCTCAATACCATTCTCTTTCCTCATAGCACTTCACTCCTTTGTTGCTCAAGTGTCTGCCACTCGCAACCTTGAATGTAAAATCAAAGTTTATTGCCAAATGCACAAGTACAGATGCAATGAAAATCTTGTAGCTTTATCATTAGCACATGACATCATCGTACAACCAGCATTCGCAAGTAAAACATAAATTACACTTTTTTTTTACAAGATAGAACATAGAACAACAAAAAAGTCAATTTTTGTGCAAAGTAATCCAAGTAATTATAGTTTTGTTAAACTGTACTGATTAGATTTGTGCCGATTGTTTAAGGATAGTAGCTGTTCTTGAATCAACCAGCACATACCTAGTCACTACAGTTTACCAACCAGTAGTGAGGGACTTCATGCTTCCTACTCAATGGTAGCTGTGAGAAGATAGCATGACTTGGATGGTGGAGATCTTTGAATGGTGCTTTCTTGAGTATAGTGATTCTACCAACATCCCTCTTTGTCTTGGTGCAACTTAATGCCCTCCAGTGCTACGTATCACCAGAAGTAAAAACTTACAATGTGCCAATCCCCCCTCAGAATTATGTTTCCATAATTAACTGTCATTTTTCTAAACATGGCTCAACCTGCTCAATTTCTCTTTATACTATAACCATTTCATCCTAGAAATCCAGAGAAGCTTCCTCTGCACTTATACCAATAGAGTACTGTACTGTCCTTAAATTTGGAAACAAAACTGTAATCTGTACTCAAACACGAGGAAATCTGCAGATGCTGGAATTTCAAGCAACACACATAAAAGTTGCTGGTGAAAGCAGCGGGCCAGGCAGCATCTCTAGGAAGAGGTATAGTGGGCTTCCTAGATTTTACTAGAACTTCCTAGAGATGCTGCCTGGCCTGCTGCGTTCACCAGCAACTTTTATGCGTGTTGCTTGTAATCAGTACTCCAGGGCTTTCATTAGTTCCCTTTTTAAAAAAAAATAAATCCCTACTTTTTTATTTCATTATGTTTGCAAAAAAAAGGGAAATAGAGGTTTCCCCACTATCCGAAGCGTTCCTGTGAAACCGTTGGTAAGCGGAAATGGCGTAACGCAAAGAAGCAATTGCCATGAATTTATATGGAAAAAATTTTTGAGTGTTCCCAGACCCAAAAAATAACATACCAAAAAGCACATAAAACCTAAAATAACACTAACATATAGTAAAAGCAGGAATGATATGATAAATACACAGCCTTATATAAAGTAGAAATAATGTATGTACAGTGTAGTTTCACTTAACAGAATCAGGAAGATTTAGCCAAAACTGACTTGTAGAAAAAAATCGGCACGTACACGCATGCACACACACTTGCCCGCACAAGGCTTCACGGTCATGGTAGTCTTTCTCGGGGTAAACACAAATTTAAAGTGGGCGCCTTTTCTCATAAAAGCGAAAATCCTCTTTCGGTTAGCGAAAACAGGTACTAATGTAGGTCTTCCGTAAAAGCAAAGTGCCTTAAAGCGAACGTTTGTCGGGGGGGGGGCACCTGTATTTATTTAGCCTTCCTGATTCCTTGCTGTAGCTGCATGCCAGCACAATGCATTGTGATCCCCTGATACTTTATACAGCAGGATTTTGTTATCTTCATTTAAATATTTTCTGTTCTTTCTAAAGTGGATCACCTCGTCCTTTCCCACAATATGTTTTGCCTGTCAATCTTTCGTTATGCTATCTCTTTACTGTTGCAGCTCCTTGTTTTATTAACAATTTGGTAACTCATCTAATTGTGCAACTTCAGCAAATTTGGCTACAGTACACGCAGTTCCTTCATTTAAGTTAATAAGATGACAAATTGTTGAGATCTGGCATTGATCCCTGCACCCCACTTTTGATCTGAAAATTACCCATTCATCCTGACTTTCTTTCGCTGTTAAGCTTCTCCCCCTCTAACCTTGTGATTGAAGCAATGTCATTATGATTCAGGGGTGCAAAGGGACTTGAGAACACTTGTGCAGGATTCCCTAAAATTGAATGTGCAGTTTGAGTTGGTGATAAAGAAGGCAAATTGAATGTTAACATTAATTTCAGGAGGACTAGAATTTGAAAACATGGATGTAATGCTGATGCTTTATAAGGCATTGTTCAGACCTTTATAAGGCATTGTTCAGACCTTACTTGGAATAGTTTCGGCAGTTTTGGGTCCCTATCTGTGGGAAAAAAATATATTGCCAATGGAGAAGATCCAGAGGAGGTTCTCAAGAATTATTCTGGAAATGGAAGGGTTAAGGTATGAGGAATATTTGATGGCTCTGGGGCCTGTACTTGCTAGAGTTTAGTAGGCGGGGGGGGGGAACGATGGTGGAGGGAATCTCATAGAGTGGATGTGGAGAGGATGTTTCCTATAGTTGGGTTATCGAGGGCACAGCCTCAGATTGAAGGGATGGCAGCTCACATTTGTTAGCAAAGTGATGGAAGGTTCTGCCAACCATGTTACTAAGTTTACCCAGCAGTAACTTGATGCCTAATTTGAGTTTTGCTAAGAGGCCTGTGCTTCAGACTTCTTGCCTCCTTGCTCTGAACCTGGAACAAAAGAACTGAACTCTGGGGTGAATAAGAATAACTACAGTTGACATCAAGTTGGTAGTTAACTGATTGTGGGTAGCATTCAGGTTCATTTACTTATCACATGTACATCAAACCATACAGTGAAATGCGTAATTTGTGTTAACAATCAACACATCCTAAAGGTTTTGCTTGGGGCGGCTTGCAAGTGTCACCACACACTCTGGCACCAACATAGCACGCCCACAATGTTCAGTCACAACAACAACAGAACAACAGCAAAGCAAGCCTCCTTTCTCCCTCCCACCCACTTGCCTATCCATTCACACACACAGACAGGTCTCCAACCCAAGGACAGGATGCCATTGTATCTCCCAACATCCAGTCCCTGGCCTGGACTCTCAGACTCGCAGTCATTGGGCCTCTAGCTTCCAAACCCACTGACGCAGGGGCTTTGATTATTGTGCCGCAGCTTCTGGATTTGCTGAATTCATTCTTCTACCTTCGGGTTTCAGCCTTCGATATTGATCCCAGGATTTGCTGTCACAGAATTTTGAACTCCTGGCCTTAAACTCTGGACTTTCACGAGCTTCTGACTTTGGAACTTGCTGATCTGGGGGTCATCCCTGGCCCAAACTCATAAACTTGCAGATCTCAGGCCTCTAACTTCTGGACATGCCAATATTGGGCCTCAACTTCTGTCTTTGACCTTTAAGCTTCAACCCTCTGTTAACTCCAGGACTTGCTGATCACGGGACTCTGAACTCTGGACTCATGTAGACCTCCAACCCAGGAATGTGCCTACCAGGTGGTGTCACTGGCCCTCATGCCTCTAATGGTTAGGATCACTCCACTTACAAAGGTAGACGATTGTTGTTGCAAGACATCAATCACCCTTGTCCCACCGTACTACTGCAGGAGTTCCTGAAGACTTGAGACCTAACGTCCTCCCTCACCTCCACCAGCTCATTTATCAATAACCGTCCTTCCGTAAGTCCAGAAGTAAGGTTGCTTAGTTGGGAATGTTTACTGATATATGTACATTATTTATTTTCTTGCAGCACTTCAGCAAATGAACCAGTTCATTCCTGAATGCAGCAAGGTTTAGTCATCATATGGATATGGACTGATAGGTGTCAAGTAACGTTTGCACTGTATTTGATACTATTACCATTGTGAAGCTCCCCCCACCCCCAACCCACTATGATCACATCACAGGCAACTGGAAATTCAAATGGATCAACATCGTAAATACGTGTTCCCCGCTTTTCGAACGTTCGCTTTACGAAACCTCGCTGTTACGAAAGACCTACATTAGTTATCTGTTTTCGCTAACAAAGTGTTTTCACTGTTTTGAAAAAAGGCAGCGCACGCCCCGAACAGCCAAGCTCCTCCCCTGGAACTGCATTCTAGCCAGCATTGCTTAAACATGTGCCTGTGAGTAGCCATTAGCAAGATGAGTTCTAAGGTATCAGAAAAACCTAAAAGAGCTTGTAAGGGTGTTACACTTAGTGTAAAACTACTCATAATTAAGTGTTTCGATCGTGGTGAACCAAGTAAGGACAAAGTGAGTTTGGCTTGTGGAAGTTGACGAAGATGATGTTGAAGAGGTTTTGGCATCCCATGACCAAGAACTGATAGATGAAGAGCTGATGCAATTGGAAGAGGAAAGGATAACAATCGAAAACTGATGCAGTAGTGAACGGACCAAAAGTGAAGTCGTCCAGGAACTGAACATGAAGCAACTGTGTGAGATTTTCGCTGCAATTGACAACAATGATTGCAGAAAAGTACGACTTTAATTTTGAAAGGGTACGTAGCTTTAGGGTATATTTGCAGGATGGTTTGAGTGCTTACAAAGAACTATGTGATAGAAAAATGTGCGAGGCTAAGCAGTCAAGCATACTGTCGTTTTTCAAGCCTTCCACAGCAGACGACAAACCTCGACCTTCGACATCGAGGCAGGCAGACATAGAAGAAGATGACTTGCCTGCCCTGATGGAAACAGACAACGATGAGATGATACCCCTGTGTCCCACCACCCCAACCCCCGGGCCGCGGACCAATACATTGCCGCGGAGAATGCAGCGGTAGCCGGGATGCACCCAGCACATCTTTAAGAAAAAAGCCGAAATAAACAAGCTAATTAATTAGGTGCCGCCCGGCATGTAAATGTTGGCCCAGATCAGAGGCGATTGCCGATTATGTAACACACCATCATCACTCAGCCTAACACACCATCATCAGTGTGCTCGACGCTGTCTTCCCAATTCCAGTAAGCGATACTACACAGTGCATACATTATTTCTACTTTATATAGACACTGTATTTTTATGCGTTATTTGGTATGACTTGGTAGCTTCATAGCTTAAAGGTTACTGGAGAGAGTGTTTCTGCCGAGAGCGCTTGCGCGAGATTTTCACTACAGAGGAGAGCGGTAATGATTGTAGAAAAGTATTTCTACTTTATATAGGCTGTGTACTTATCATATCATTCCTGCTTTTACTATATGTTACTGTTATTTTAGGTTTTATGTGTTATTTGGCTTGATTTGGTAGGTTATTTTCGGGTCTGCGAACGCTCACAAATTTTTCCCATATAAATAAATGGCAATTGCCTCTTTGCTTTACAACATTCCGGCTTATGAACCGTTTCATACGAACACTCTACCTTCGGATGGTGGGGGAAACCTGTATAAGAGCAAGTCGGAAGCCAGATAATCCTGCAGTGAGAGACTCTCAATGAAGCATTTCTGCTCTCTCTAAGTCACAAATCAGAAAAGTGATGAATAATAATTCTTGCCTGGATGAGTTAGATTTCAAGAAGTTTAACATCATCCAAGACAAAGTAATCTGATCTCATTATCCTAAATGTTTATTCCCTCAATCACTATCAGAAAATGTCTGCTGTATATTGCCTACAGAATGTTACATGGTCTAACAATGCCTTACAAACCTATGACCGCTACCAACAAGGATCAGGGTGGAAGGTACAACATGCAGGTTTCTTTCTAAGTTGAATGGTTTGGAAATGTATCTTAATTTCTTCATTATTACCTTCATTATTACCATTATTTTTAAACTCTCACCTTAGCGGTACCATAGTGATACTTTCACCAGAAAGTTTGTAGCAGTTCAAGAAGGTGGCTCACGGACAGTTTGGCATGAGCAATAAATGCTAGCTTTGCCATTGATGTCCGGATTGTGAAAAATGAATTAAATAAAAATAAGTTGCAAATGTAACTTGTATAGTGGCCACAAGATGGTGATACATATTCAGCTGTTCCCCTCATGAAGCATTTGAAAGAATTTCATCCACTTGGTTTGGTTTGTTGTGCATTTATGATTTTCAGTCTGGCAGTTTTTGCAATAATTTATTACGGACTCTCTGTGGTGAGATTATGAGATGTTGGTCCAGAACTTGCGGCAAGTGGTAAATCGTTTGTGCTCATTGCTGACCACCAGACAGAATTAAAATTTGTTGTATGTAATTTCTCCAGTAGAAATTTCAGTTCAGAAATTCTTTAAGTTTCCATTCTCTTGGGGAAATCAATGATGCCGCCTTTGAAAGGTAAATTACTGGCTGCAACAAAATCTGCCAACATTAAGGCTGGCAGCTTTAAGCATTTAGTCAGGACTGTTGTCAGTCAGTGATAACTAGAACTTCATTCCTGAATAGCAGTGCTAATACGGTATATTGTATCGGGGGCACATTGGACCCCCATTGTGTTTCCAGAACTCCATTTCATTGATATCCATTCCTCTCTAAGGAGTATTCTCTGTAGCAGGATGCTAGTGAGAATTCATGGAAATACAGAGTTAAAGCTTAGTTGAAAACATCAAATTACTTGCAGAAACTGCTAATATTTGGGTTCTTGTGGAAACCCATGTTACTCATAAGTCCCTACAAAATTCAGGACACTTTTTCAGATGCTTGTACTTTTTTTTGCGCTTTATAATAAAACTATGATAAAATGATGATGATAAAACTATTAAATTGGTTAAACATGTTTCACTTAATAAATCTCTGTTTGTTTGTCTTGATCCAATTTCCTTCTGTTGACTGCTGCTGCTATCACTCACCTATCAGTGTTTCTAAAGCTTCCATGCCACCGAGGTTAATCCAACTGACCTGTAGCAGCTAGGCTTATTCTTCCTTCCTTTTTGGAACAAGGGAATAATATTTACTACTTTTCACTCCTTCAACACCTTGGTCCCTACCCCTTGCATTCATAAAACATTGGACGATTATGGTCTGTACCCCTGTAAATCCTCCAATACTTAGCTCAAAATCCTAGGATCTTACTTGAAATTCAACTTACTTTCCTAATACTTCCAGGCTATAAATTTTTATTGTATCCAATCTGTCAGTTATCACCTCCTTGGAAAGGTACATATTCAGTACCTTTACAATAATTGCAGCAATTGTCCCATTTTTTTTGCTCTTAATAGGCATCACTCCTCCAAGTGCCACCATTTGCTTTGTACATGCTAATTGAACACCTGATTCCTAATCTCCCCTCATTCACTCTCTTTGTTCCTTAATTTTAATTTTGGCTTCTTGTCATTTGTAATCAGCAAGTACTTACAGCCCTGCATTTACCAAATGTGGCCTTTTTTTTTTGCTTTACCATTCTCTGTATCTTCAGTCATCCAGGGAGCTCTGGGTTTGTTTGTTCTCCACATGCAAACAATGCTTTAGTCTCTGTCTTTCTTTCTCTCCGTACCCCCTTCCCATATTGTAAAATTCTTTGAACAATGGTTCTACTACCCCTTTATATATTTTTTCAACACATTGGATCCATGGGTACTTTATAATCAGCCTTGTCCTATTTTGAACCAAATTTCTGTTGTTGCAGCTTTCTATATATGGCTATCTGTTTGCAGAATTCATTAGTCTTATTCCCTACACTGCTCATATTCACATACATGCAGAGTAAGGCTACGTCCACACTACGCCGGATAATTTTGAAAAGGCCGGTTTCGAGTAAAAACGACAGGCGTCCACACTAAGCGTTTTTCAAAATATCTCTGTCCACATTAGACGGATATTTGGGCGAATCTCCTCCTACTGGGCATGCGCAGGACACACAGAAAACAAGCGCAGAGGAAACGGTATACTTGGTGCGCGTTTGTCCAGTTACAGAGTAGAAAAACTTAAAAGGAATTGCTGTTGGCTCTCGCACAGGAGGACTTAAATCTAAGAAAAAAACAAATACTGAAACGTATGGAGGCAACCGACAGGGAATTCACGGACAGTATGACCCGGCTGACAACGGACATTGAAAAACTGACTAACTCTGTTGCATTAATAAAGCACCTTGTTAAGTGTATGAAACATGACTGCATCAGTGTTATCTTGTATTTCCATACAATGTTACATTAGGCTGTTACACATCTATTGTCAGAGAATTACTTGCATAAATAGGTAAACCATCTTGGTTCTTGATCCTCCAAAATATGCCGCATGGAATTTAAACTGGAGGTGGCGGAGTGTGTTTTCTGTCCTTACCTTCATACAAGCAAGGACAGAAAACAGGGCAAAGTGCATATACTTATTTATTCAGTAAGCTATGGGCCGAAGTATTTGGTGAGTACATTTCTAACTCTTCTGGCTTCAGTCTCGTTGTCGTCTGTTCTGAAATTGTTAGGTTCTGCGAAACGCAAAATCAAATATCGCTGTGATGATTGTACGCTCTAAACAATAAATTAGTAATAATAATAAGGATAAGAATAATAAGAAGAAAACAATGAAATGCCGCGCTGTCGCCATTTGTTCCAGCACGTCATGACAGCGGTTTTAAAAAGCTCTAGTTACCCCATACACACCGCAACGGATATTAGGTGTTTTCAGATTTATTCACTCTGGAGACAGTTTCTGAAAATCTCCATTTTCGGGGGCTAAAAACGCCGGTTCAGTGTGGACGAAGGCTCAAAACGAAGAGAAAAAGCTTCGTTTTCAAAATTATCTGACATAGTGTGGACATAGCCTGAGAGTAGTTTAGTTGTTATCTCATTTCCATTTTCACTGACACTGGTAAGAATCCTTGGGTAGACCTTAATGTAGTGTGAACTGTTTTCTGACCACAAGACAATCTGCAGATGAATAAATAGTTGACCTTTCAGGCCAAGACCCTTTATCAGGACTGGTGCATCCTGATGAAGGAACTTATCCGAAACGTTGACTGTTTATTAATTTCCATAGATACTGCATGACCTTCTGAGTTTCTCCAGCATTTTGTGTGTGTGAATTGTCTTCTGCATTTTTCTTCTGTTTTGCTTCTTGGTTTATTTTATTTTTGCTTTACTGTGACTTTACTTGCCAGTGAACAAATGGCGTGTATGTATTTCCCCCTACCAATGCACCCTAGTTATCGTTACCTTTATTGATGTTTTATATGGTTGCTTGTTATTTTCCTTCTTTTCATAAGTACTCCTCGTATAAACCTTGACATTCCATTTCCATATATGTTGATGATGCTATAGCCAGCCTTGACACCTCAAAATTCTGTATTACCATGTTTGATTAAGTTTGTTTGTTCATGAATAAACTAATAAAAACCGGTGTCAAAATTAAAATTAAAATGTTGATATATTGTTTTGTAGTTGGAAAGTTGATACAAAGGCCTTATTTGTATTGTAAAAAGTAGAAATGATTTTTGTTAACAGGGTGTTGGCATCTTACATGTATCTTTCTGCATTTGTTGTGTACAGGGATGCCCCTCCATTGCTTCCAAGTGACACAACTCAAGGTTACAGAACTGTTAAAGCAAAGCTTGGCTGTAAGAAAGTACGACCATGGAAATGGATGCCTTTTACCAACCCTGCCAGGAAGGATGGTGCAATATTTTATCATTGGAGACGCTTGGCAGATGAAGGCAAAGATTACCCTTTTGCTCGGTTTAATAAGGTAAGGTACAGTAATGTATAAAAAGATCAAAAGAACTTGTTGGATTAACTAGATCTGATGAATGTTAGGAATTTCTGTCTGTTGCGTTCTAGCTTTAGTGTATGCTTAGTCAGATTGTAGTTTTAAACTAAATGAAAATACTTACAAACTTACTCATGCAAGCATGTTTTGTTGTCACATTTTTTATATTTTCTTTCATGACTAAGTGATTACAGGGAAGATCCTCCTATGTTTTTGCTGACAATTGAAAATGGCATGTAAATGAGGCTTCTTTTTATCACGCCATTGGAATGACAATTTAATATAAATTCTACCAATTTATACCCATCTTTTGCTGAAGAAAAGTTCAAAATAAATTTCTTTGCAAACTGTAGACCGTTCAGGTGCCTGTATACTCAGAGCAAGAATATCAGATGTATCTACATGATGATGGATGGACGAAAGCAGAAACAGACCATCTATTTGACCTCTGCAAACGTTTTGATCTCCGTTTCATTGTCATCCACGACCGCTATGACCACCAGCAGTTCAGGGTGAGTAAAGCCAAAATGAATGGAAAGAACCAATGTGAACACTGGAAAATCTAAAGAGCTCTGAGCAATGGAATACATATATTCTTTTTTGTGTGGACGCATTTCTATTTTGTAGACTTTTTATGTTATAATATGTCTAAAAGGTAAATGGTGTCTATTGACCTAAACACGGTGGTGTGGTGGTTAATGCTTTACAGTGCTGGCTGTAAGATTGGGGTTTGATTCTCGCCACTGTCTGTAAGGAGTTTGCACGTTCTTCCTGTGACTGCGTATATTTCCTCCCAATGTTGTAGTTTCTTCACACATTTCAAAAAATTACGATTAGGTTTAGTGAGTTGTGGGTGTGCTATATGGTGCCGGAGTGTGGATACACTTGTGGGCTGCCCAGTACAATCTTCGCTGACTTGATTGGATGCCAATGATGCATTTTACTGTGTTTTGATGTACATGTGAAAAATACAGTTAATCTTTATAAAAATCACCATAAACTGACCAATGGTTACCTAGACAACAGTCATGGAATAAACATACGAGGAGTGATTGATAAGTTCATGGCCAAAGGTAGAAGGAGTCAATGTTAGAAAACCTCGCACATTTATTTTTCAACATAGTCCCCTCCTACATGTACACACTTAGTCCAGCAGTCGTGGAGTATATGGATGTCTTCTTTGTAGAAGTGGTCCACAGCAGGGGTGATTGATAAGTTTGTGGCCTAAGATAGAAGGCAGTGAGTTATTAACTTCAAACTTTATGCATTATCACTCGAAGAGTTGAACCGCACGTGCATGTAACAAGAGCGTCTTGGACCTCCAGATGGTCCACAGCAGGGGTGATTGATAAGTTCGTGGCCTGAGGTGGAAGGAGATGAGTTATACAGCTCTCGTTACATGCACGTGCAGTTCAACTCTTTGAGTGATAATGCAGAAAGTTTGAAGTTAATAACTCATCTCCTTCTACCTTGGGTCACAAACATCAATCACCCCTGCTGTGGACCACTTTCTGGAGGTCCAAGACACCGACTTCTACAGAGAAGGGATCTGTATGCTCCATGACCGCTGGGCTAAGTGTGTAAATGTAGGAAAAATAAATGTGCTGGGTTTTCTAAAATTGACTCCTGCCTTAGAACATAGAACATAGAATAGTACAGCACAGTACAGGCTCTTCGGCCCACAATGTTGTGCCAACCCTTAAACCTTGCCTCCCATATAAGCCCCCACCTTAAATTCCTCCATATACCTGTCTAGTAGTCTCTTAAACTTCACTAGTGTATCTGCCTCCACCACTGACTCAGGCAGTGCATTCCACGCACCAATCACTCTCTGAGTAAAAAACCTTCCTCAAATATCCCCCTTGAAGTTCCCACCCCTTACCTTAAAGCTATGTCCTCTTGTATTGAGCCATGGTGCCCTGGGGAAGAGGCGCTGGCTATCCACTCTATCTATTCCTCTTATTATCTTGTACACCTCTATCATGTCTCCTCTCATCCTCCTCCTCTCCAAAGAGTAAAGCCCTAGCTCCCTTAATCTCTGGACATAATGCATACCCTCTAAACCAGGCAGCATCCTGGTAGTTCTCCTCTGTACCCTTTCCAATGCTTCCACATCCTTCCTATAGTGAGGCGACCAGAACTGGACACAGTACTCCAAGTGTGGCCTAACCAGAGTTTTATAGAGCTGCATCGTTAAACTCGCGACTCTTAAACTCTATCCCTCGACTTATGAAAGCTAACACCCCATAAGCTTTCTTAACTACCCTATCCACCTGTGAGGCAACTTTCAGGGATCTGTGGACATGTACCCCCCAGATCCCTCTGCTCCTCCACACTACCAAGTATTCTGCCATTTACTTTGTACTCTGCCTTGGAGTTTGTCCTTCCAAAGTGTACCACCTCACACTTCTCCGGGTTGAACTCCATCTGCCACTTCTCAGCCCACTTCTGCATCCTATCAATGTCTCTCTGCAATCTTTGACAATCCTCTACAGTATCTACAACACCACCAACCTTTGTGTCGTCTGCAAACTTGCCAACCCACCCTTCTACCCCAACATCCAGGTCGTTAATAAAAATCACGAAAAGTAGAGGTCCCAGAACAGATCCTTGTGGGACACCACTAGTCACAATCCTCCAATCTGAATGTACTCTCTCCACCATGACCCCCTGCCTTCTGCAGGCAAGCCAATTCTGAATCCACCTGGCCAAACTTCCCTGGATCCCATGCCTTCTGACTTTCTGAATAAGCCTACTGTGTGGAACCTTGTCAAATGCCTTACTAAAATCGATGTAGCTCACATCCACTACACTACCCTCATCTATATGCCTGGTCACCTCCTCAAAGAACTTTATCAGGCTTGTTAGACACGATCTGCCCTTCACAAAGCCATGCTGACTGTCCCTGATCAGACCATGATTCTCTAAATGCCCAGAGATCCTATCTCTAAGAATCTTTTCCAACAGCTTTCCCACCACAGACGTAAGGCTCACTGGTCCATAATTACCCGGACTATCCCTACTATCTTTTTTAAACAAGGGAACAACATTTGCCTCCCTCCGATCCTCCGGTACCATTCCCGTGGACAACGAGGACATAAAGATCCTAGCCAGAGGCTCAGCAATCTCCTCCCTCGCCTCGTGGAGCAGCCTGGGGAATATTCCGTCAGGCCCTGGGGACTTATCCGTCCTAATGTATTTTAACAACTCCAACACCTCCTCTCCCTTAATATCAACATGCTCCAGAACATCAACCTCACTCGCATTGTCCTCACCATCATCAAGTTCCCTCTCATTGGTGAATACCGAAGAGAAGTATTCATTGAGGACCTCGCTCACTTCCACAGCCTCCAGGCGCATCTTCCCACCTTTATCTCTAATCGGTCCTACCTTCACTCCTGTCATCCTTTTTTTCTTCACATAATTGAAGAATGCCTTGGGGTTTTCCTGTACCCTACTCGCCAAGGCCTTCTCATGCCCCATTTTCACTCTTCTCAGCCCCTTCTTCAGCTCCTTTCTTGCTTTCCTATAATCCTCAATAGACCCAACTGATCCTTGCTTCCTAAACCTCATGTATGCTGCCTTCTTCCACCTGAGTAGATTTTCCACCTCACTTATCACCCACCCATGGTTCCTTCACCCTACCATTCCTTATCTTCCTCACCGGGACAAATTTATCCCTAACATCCAGCAAGAGATCTCTAAACATCGACCACATGTCCATAGTACATTTCCCTGCAAAAACATCATCCCAATTCACACCTGCAATTTCTAGCCTTATAGCCTCATAATTTGCCCTTCCCCAATTAAAAATTTTCCTGTCCTCTCTGATTCTATCCTTTTCCATGATAATGCTAAAGGCCAGGGAGCGGTGGTCACTGTCCCCCAGATGCTCACCCACTGGGAAATCTGTGACCTGACCCGGTTCATTACCTAGTACTAGATCTAGTATGGCATTCCCCCAGTCAGCCTGTCCACATACTGTGACAGGAATCCGTCCTGGACACACTTAACAAACTCTGCCCCATTTAAACCCTTGGAACTAATCAGGTGCCAATCAATATTAGGGAAGTTAAAGTCACCCATGATAACAACCCTGTTATTTTTGCACCTTTCCAAAATCTGCCTCCCGATCTGCTCCTCTGTATCTCTGCTGCTACCAGGGGGCCTATAGAATACCACCAGCAGAGTAACTGCTCCCTTCCTGTTCCTGACTTCCACCCTTACTGACTCAAAAGAGGATCCTGCTACATTACCCACCCTTTCTGTAGCTGTGGTAGTATCCCTGACCAGTAATGCCACCCCTCCTCCCCTTTTTCTGCCCTCTCTATACCCCTTTAAAGCACTGAAATCCAGGAATATTGAGAATCCGTTCCTGCCTTGGTGCCAGCCAAGTCTCTGTAATGGCCACTACTTCATAATTCGATGTATGTATCCAAGCTCTCAGTTCATCACCTTTGTTCCTGATGCTTCTTGCATTGAGGTACACACATTTTAGCCCTTCTACCTTACTGTCTTTACACTGTTTATTCTGCTTCTCTTTCCTCAGAGCCTCTCTATATGTTAGATCTGGCTTTACTCCATGCACTTCTTTCACTGCTCTATCGCTCTGGGTCCCATCCCCCTCGCAAATTAGTTTAAACCCTCCCGAACCATGCTAGCAAACCTACCTGCAAGGATATTGCTCCCCCTTGAGTTCAGGTGCAACCCATCCAATCTGTACAGGTCCCACCTTCCCCAGAAGAGATCCCAATGATCCAAAAATCTAAAACCCTGCTGCCTGCACTAACTCCTCAGCCATGCATTCAACTGCCATCTCCTTCAATTCTTACCATCACTGTCATGTAGCACTGGCAGCAATCCTGAGAACGCCACCCTTGAGGTCCTGTTCTTCAGCCTTCTGCCTAGTTCCCGAAACTCACTCTTCCGGACCTCATCCCTCTTCCTGCCTATGTCGTTGGTCCCAATATGTATCACGACTTCTGGTTGCTTTCCCTCTCGTACCAGGATGTTGTGCACCTGGTCAGAGACATCCTGGACCCTGGCACCCAGGAGGCAACAAACCATGCGGGTGCCCTTCTCACATCCACAAAATCTCCTGTCTGCTCCCCTGACTATAGAGTCTCCAATGACGACAGCTCTCCTCTTCTCCATCCCACCCTTCTGCACCACCGGGTCAGACTCAGTGCCGGAGGCCCTGCCACCGTGGCTCACACCTGGTCGGTCGTCCCTGCCAACAGTATCCAGGACGGTAAACTTATTATTCAGGGGAATGGCTACAGGGGTGCTCTGTACTACCTGTCTGCTCATCTTCACTTTCCCCCCTCTGACTGTCACCCAACGACCTGCTTCCGACAGCCTCGGTGTGACTTACCTCCCTGTAGCTCTCATCTATGACTGCCTCATTCTCCCTTATGAGTCGAAGGTCATCCAGCTGCTGCTCCAGATTCCTTACATGGTCTTCCAGATCGCGTAGCCGTATGCATTTCTGGCAGATGTGACTCTGCGGGAGATGGGCGTTCCCCCACGACTGCCACATCTCACATGAGAGGCACATCACCGTCTCAGGAGGCATTGTAAAGACTAACTGCAAACAAGCTTGTCCTTTGCCTCTTCTCGTCGACGCCTCTTGAGTCAAAGCCTCAAAGCTCCACTCCTTCACTGGCTGCTTTCCACAGGCCACAAACTTATCAATCACCCCTCGTACTATTTCCACACAGACAGTACATGAGATCTAATTGAATCAGGTCCCTGGAGCTGTGCTAACTGCTGCAGTGCCTTCACTTGACCATTTATCTCGTTTAGCATCAATTCCAACAATGGCAAAATACTTATACATTTCCTTTTTTTTAGATTAGATTATGAGGATACTCAGTCCTCGTTTATTGTCATTTAGTAATGCATGCATTAAGAAATGAAACAATATTTCCTCCGGTGTGATATCACAAAACACAGGACTGACCAAGACTGAAAAAACTGACAAAACCACATAATTATAACATATAGTTACAACAGTGCAACTTGATGAAGAAGTCCATGAGCACAGTAAAAGTTCAAAGTCTCTCTAATATCCCACATCTCATGCAGACTAGAGAAGGAAGAACTCTCCCTGCCATGCCGACCACAGTCCGACTCTGAGTCATCTGGAATCTTTGAGCTCTGATCAGCTCTCCGACACCGAGTACTGTGCGCCATCTCTGTCCGAACGATTCGACCTCAACCTCGGTCGCCAACAGCAGGCAAAGCCGGGGATTTTGAGGCCTACCCTCTGAAAGATTCCCGACCACGCAGTAACGACAGCAGCAAACGAGCATTTCAGAAATTTCTCCAGACGTTCTTCTGTGCTTTCACATCCCTCTCCATCAAATCAGAATTGTCCACGTCCCCTATTTAACAGATATGATATCATTTTTCACTAGAGGGCTGCGCACGCACGGTGCGCCGCTGTCTCTCCTCCCGCCATTTACAACAATTTTTAAAAAGTATTGTTGGACATAATGGAAGATCATGAAAGGCACTATAGAAATGTAAGTTCTCTTTCTATAACTTAAAGCACTTATTTTTAGATGATTCTTCAAGTTCTGGTTTACTGTTTTTACGATCCTGAATTAACATTAGAGAAACCAGCAGAATATGCAAGATTTTTTAATTTAGCCACAACACTTTTTTTAAGCTACAAATTCAATTCTTTTTTACAATTCCTCCACTGAAACAAATGACAGGATAATATTCAAAGCCACCAGTGCATTTCTGCCAAAACACATTGTTGTAGCTGGAGTAACACATACAAAATGCTTGAAGAACTCAGCAGGTCAGGCAGCATCTATGAAAAGGAATAAACAGTTAATGTTTCAGGCCGAGACACTTCCAGGACCAGAAAGGCAGGGTGAAGAAACCAAAGAAAGAAGGTGGGGAAGGGGAAGTGTTATGTGGAAAAGGTAAAGGGCTGATGAAGAAGGAATCAAATTCCATCATGTCCCTCGTTGGCCTCCTCTACTGCCATGATGAGGCCACGCTCAAGTTGGAGGAGCAACACCTGATATTCTGTCTGGGTAGTCTCCAAGTTGATGGCATGAACATCAATTTCTTGAATTTATAGTAATTTTCCCCCTCCCCCTTCCTTTTTTCATTCCTCACTCTGGTTTCTTTCTTACCTCTTCTCTTCACCTGGTTATCACCTCACCTCCTCCTTCCATTTTTCCTATGGACCTCTCTCCTATCAGATTCCTTATTCTTTAGCTCTTTATCTTTTCCATCTATCATTTTCCCTTCCCTTCCCCTTCATTCCTTTCCATAGAAGCTGCCTAACTTGCAGTGTTACTCTTGATTTCAGCATCTGCAGAATCTCTTCTGTTTGTTGTTGTAGGTGGACCTAGGAATGAACCTGTTTTATCAACTTAGTGTTGTAAGCAATTTATATGGATTAAACTGTTTCTGAGTTCTGGTATAATGATTGGGGACTGCAGCATGGCAAAAGAATTTCATGCTGGATCACCTGAGTAGCAGGATTTATTGTAGAAGAAATTGCTTACATTTATCATAAATTTCGCGTTGGTCCAGTTCATTGGAGCTTGTTTGTAGTAAAGTGGAAATTTAAGATTGAATGCTTGATATATCTGAAGTATAATGTTATCAGTTGTAGCTACATGTGCCTCAAAATGCATCCTGGGCATCAACATTTAGGTTTTTTGAAAATTAATGTTGGAAAAATAATATTAATGTATAAGACTATTGTCAAATTAAAGGAAGTTCCTGAGCTGCAATATTGGATATTCTTTGTTTTACTTAGTAATTATTAGCTACACAGTATGACTCAATAACAATCTTATTTAGGATCTTTGCATAATATCAACCATAGTAAGGCAGATTGTTTGCTCAGCTAGTAACGAGAGCAACTAACTAACAGGATATCAAATATCTCCTTTCTTAACCTAGCAACCGAACATGCATCGATCCAGGATATTGACATAGAGATATGAGAAGCTTGCAAGAAAGCCCAATTTTTTTTCCTTCCTTCTTGCACAATAAGTGAAACTGTTCATGCATTTCTTAGCAAAAGAGTCTCAAGTAATGGCAAAATCAGGTCCTGCATATTATTCCAATTGGCCTTTTTCAATACATCGTAAAGACTCTTAACAAATTTCAGGTTAGTGATAGATATTCTGAATGAGTAGGTCATCTCAACTGTCATCATCATTTGTCGAACAGCTTCCTGCAGACTTGTATTTCTAATAATCAAGTAACTACTTTCTCAATCAGTAGCTGAACTTGTAGTAATCTCGAAACCAGCAGCTACAGTAATAAGACTGCACCATCACTGGCCTCTGATGCACACCTTGTTATACAAACTGTATGTTGTGATTTTTGTACATTCCCCCACAAACACTACTTCATTGAATTGGTTAACACTGAAATGAGCTGAGACTGTATATATTTATTAATTGTTTATAGGGTAAATGAACATAATTTATTTCAACTTAACATTGGTTTCAGTGCAAGTATTATTTGCTTCAACTTAATGTTCTCTTGAAAATGTAGAAAATAACACCATTGTGGTTGATTTAGCATGCTAAGTATGCATATTCATTGGTCGAAGTATGAAATCATAGAATTATTTGAGGCTTGTTTTGTTATTTTTCTAAGATAAACTGCTACTGCCATACTTGTTTATTTCTTGAATGGACTTTGCTAACCGAATTTATACATAAGAGTCCTGTTGTGGGGTGGATGAAATCACGGGAGAGGCAGAGTTACTGGGAGATACAAAGCAGCTTCTTTATTCGACACAACAAGGTACAGCAGGCATCATACGGAAGGAGACGCTTTCGGTAGAAAGGTCTGCTAGCCCAATGTGGGCTTGATATTTATATGCTGAACACAAAGGGCAATCACTATTTACAAAGTTGTAGATAATCCATAGACAGTGCTTCCTTTTGAAGCTACATACAAAACATCACACCTTCTGACTTCATCCTTTCCTCCCGACACCAACATATCTGGGTTGGTACTCACAGCCTTTAGGAGTGCAAGTCAAATCCACAATACATTTATTTGGTATTTTACGTGCTTACATAGAGGACAATTAATATTATAAAGTATAGATAAGGCTGTCTTCAAAACTACCTGTAAACTTCCCACTTCCACCTGCAGCATCTGGCTAGTATTCTGATATTCACAGCTTTTAGGAAATGCATTGTTGTGAACTCAATCCACAGTACTTTGTCTAACAGAAGACTGGTGGCCAGAGTCATTTAGTTGTAAATGAATCATCTACCCAAAAACTCAATCTAACAAGTCCCAACCTTGTTGGCAATGCAAACCACTGGCAATTACTCATCTAAGTGGAAACAAGGAAAAAGCATGGGAGACCCAAATTCAACTGAAAGATTTAGATGAGTGCCAACAGATTCATTTATCTTCATTGTTAACCTTCCCTGGCATCCAGCTCCTTAAAGGCTCTCTCTTGCTGAGATTTCCACTCTAATACTGCATCAGATTTGATACAAAATCCCACTTTGCATTGGTGATTGTCTGACTGCATATTATCTATTTCAGGCTAAGGGTCTTAATTATTTGTGACTTTTATAATTTTTCAAGTTAACTTTTATATTTTATTTAATTTTTAACTATCACATTAAAAACATTTAAATCCTTCATAGCTTTAACTACTGTCTAAGTTGGGGATGGTGTTTTGCCATCTCTCAAATCTTTTGTGGACAGTGTTTCCTGTTCCTGAGTAATGTTCCCGTGCTCCTCTGCTTTCAGACTAACTGAATGCAGGAACATCAAGAATCTTCATTTCCCTGTACTTTGGGAGTTAGTGCTAAGAAGATTTGAACCTTTGCTTCCTGGTGGGTGAGAGGGGAGAATGAAGATTCCAATCTTCCCTGCCTTAGGGATTGAGAACTGTCAATCATAGTAGTTATCAGTTTCCAAGAGTAGATTTTTTTATTGATACGAGTTAACAGTCCACGATGGGTAATATTATCAAAAACATTTCCCCTCCCCTCCCCAAGTAGGCCCTCCCTTTGAGCCATGCAACTCCCCGACAAACACAATTAACCCTAACCTAATCACGGATCAATTTGCAATGACCAGTTAACCTACCCAATACATCATTTGGACTGTGGGAGGAAACTGGAGAAAATGCATGCATTCCACGGGAAGGACATGTATAGACTCCTTACAGAACGGCACCAGAATTGAACTTTAAACACCTTGAGCTATTGCACTAACCACTACTCTTCAGTTTCTTTTGTATTTCTAAGTAATAATAATAATTCTTTACAAGTTAACTATGGTAATCTAATAATATTATTTTAAAATTTTATACTCCTGTTATGTAGCTTCTGGATGATTTGTCATTAATCATACTTATAGTTTGTTTATCCCAAAAAGGTGAACACTTCCTCCTCCACCCTTCTTCGTTTTCCACAAACTACTCCCTTTCCCACAACAGTTTGCCATTCAACCATGGAGATGAAATACATGCTTTTTTACCTTGTTCCTTTGATCCATCATTTTAAATGGTTCCTTTTGGTAAAGTAAAATTTGCTTGTGCTTCTTCCAGTCTAGTGCATTATGTTTGGTTTTCACTGTGTTCACTTTTACGTGGAATAAATCAAATGCTAGTTAGGTGACCACTTTACGGAATACTTTTGATCTATCTGTAAGCATGAACTTTAAGCTTCCCATCACGTGCCACTTTAACTCTCCATTAACTCTCACTGTGACTTCTCTACGTTTGGCTGCTTATACTGCTTGAGGAATTGCACTTTATCGTGCTTGTTGCAGCCCTTAGGACTTGCTGTTTAACTAAACTCTTGAGAAAGCAGTTCTTTTTCTTCCTTTCCATACCACAGATGTTATTGTATATTATAGATCAATTTATTCCTTTAATTCTTTTATGTAATAGAGCATTACAGCAGGGATACAGGCCTAACAAAGGGTCTGCAACTACTTGTATATAAAGTAACAGTTATCTTGATAACTTTGATCTGTACCTTTTCTCAAACATTCCTTGTATTTTTGACATCAGTTTCCCTTTCTGCAGCATAACTATCCTTGTTTTTTCACATTTCCGGTTCTGATAAATGTTCCTTAATCTGAAATATTAGCTTTATTTTTCACTATAATAGCTGCCTAAACTGTTGAGTACTCATGGCTTTTTGTACATTTGTTCCGCTTATTTTATTGTCTCACCACAGCATTCAAAATATCTGATTCATGAGAAGGAAACCCACAGGAAATCTACAAGTATATACAGTTGAAGTCGGAAGTTTACATACACTTAGGTTGAAGTCAATAAAACTCATTGTTTAACCACTCCACAGATTTCATATTAGCAAACTATAGTTTTGGCAAGACATTGAGGACATCTACTTTGTGCATGACATGAGTGATTTTTTCAACAGTTGTTTACAGACAGATTATTTCACCTTTAATTGACTATATCACAATTCCAGTGGGCCAGAAGATTACAAACAAAGTCAAAAGAAATCAGCCAAGACCTCAGGGGAAAAAAAAATTGTGGATCTTACTTTTTGGAGAAATGTTCTCTGGTCTGATGAGACAAAAATTGAACTGTTTGGCCATAGTGACCATCGTTATGTTAGGAGGAAAAAGGGTGAAGCTTGCAAGCTGAAGAACGCCATCCCAACCGTAAAGCATGGGTGTGGCAGCATCATGTTGTGGGGGTGCTTTGCTGCAGGAGGGACTGGTGCACTTCACAAAATAGATGGCATCATGAGGAAGGAAAATTATGTGGATATATTGAAGCAACATGTCAAGACATCAGCCAGAAAGTTAAAGCTTGGTCACAAATGGGTCTTCCAGATGGACAGTGACCCCAAGCATACCTCCAAAGTTGTGGCAAAATTGCTTAAGGACAACAAAGTCAAGGTATTGGAGTGGCCATCACAAAGCTCTGACCTCAATCCGATAGAAAATTTGTTGGCAGAACTGAAAAAGCGTGTGCGAGCAAGGAGGCCTACATACCTGACTCAGTTCCACCAGTTCTGTCTGGAGGAATGGAACAAAATTCCAGCAACTTATTGTGAGAAGCTTGTGGAAGACTACCCAAAATATTTGACCCAAGTTAAACAATTTAAAGGCAATGCTACCAAATACTAACAAAGTATATGTAAACTTCTAACCCAGTGGGAATGTGATGAAAGAAAGAAAAGCTGAAATAAATCATTCTCTCTACTATTATTCTGACATTTCACATTCTTAAAATAAAGTAGTGATCTTAACTGACCTAAGATGGGGAATGTTTTCTAGGATTAAATGTCAGGAATTGTGAAAAACTGAGTTTAAATGTAAACACGAGGAATTCTGCAGATGCTGGAAATTAAAGCAACACGCATCAAAGTTGCTGGTGAACGCAGCAGTCAAACTTGCTGGCTGCATTTACCAGCAACTTTGATGTGTGAGTTTAAATATATTTGGCTAAGGTGTAAACTTATGACTTCAACTGTAATTCTTGCTTTTGCATTGCTCACTTGCCAATGCAATGTGAATATTTCCCGGGAAAGTTTCTCCTGGAAGTAAGAATGTTGCTACTTCAGACAAGGACCTTCACGCTCTCCAAGCCCTCACTCTGTTAGCAAGAAGTCCTGCATAGAAGGACCCTTTCCACATTCTTCCTGGTATTTTTTATACCTAAAGTAGTGGCCACCAAATTCCAAATCTAACAGCTCCAGGTTTTGTCTAAAACTTACTTGTAATGTTACCATTGGCGTAAGCTCAAATTCCAATATTATCCTCACTCCATACAGCAGCACATATTGTGTACCTAATTTTCCTTCTAGACCGTCATTCAGTAATTGGTCTTCTCATTAAATTGTGTATTTCAGATGCCAGATAACCTCCCATCATCCAACCAATTTGGCAGCATTGATTTCAAATGAATGTTACATGAATGCAATAATTTGAATAAAAAAGATTGCTGTAAGAACTCAGTAAGTCAAGAAGGCAAAGGGCGTAGGTCAGAGTTTCATAGCAAGACCTTGCATAGTCCTGAATCATCAATTTGCACCTTTTGCATCCATGGGTTCTGCTTGACCTACTGAGTTCTTCCTGCATTGTTCCTGTTTTGTAGATTTCAGCATCTACCATCTCTTTCATCTTCAACACAACTTGGATGACTGTTTTGGAAGTGTATTGTGTGGTCCTCTTTTTCTAAATACAGTGGATAACATATGCCCAAATACATATGTATATATTGTACATGAAACTTTAAAACAAATTGGCACCTTTAATACTCAACCAACAGTTACTGCAATGCTTCTTTTTTTGGCCATTCAATCCTGTGGTATGGAAGGAGGCTATTTGGCCCATTGTTTCATAGAAACATAGAAAATAGGTACAGGAGTAGGCCATTCGGCCCTTCGAGCCTGCACCGCCATTTATTATGATCATGGCTGATCATCCAACTCAGAACCCCGCCCCAGCCTTCCCTCCATACCCCCTGACCCCCGTAGCCACAAGGGCCATATCTAACTCCCTCTTAAATATAGCCAATGAACTGGCCTCAACTGTTTCCTGTGGCAGAGAATTCCACAGATTCACCACTCTCTGTGTGAAGAAGTTTTTCCTAATCTCGGTCCTAAAAGGCTTCCCCTCTATCCTCAAACTGTGGCCCCTCGTTCTGGACTTCCCCAACATCGGAAACAATCTTCCTGCATCTAGCCTGTCCAATCCTTTTAGGATCTTATACGTTTCAATCAGATCCCCCCCCCAATCTTCTAAATTCCAACGAGTACAAGCCCAGTTCATCCAGTCTTTCTTCATATGAAAGTCCTGCCATCCCAGGAATCAATCTGGTGAACCTTCTTTGTACTCCCTCTATGGCAAGGATGTCTTTCCTCAGATTAGGGAACCAAAACTGCACACAATACTCCAGGTGTGGTCTCACCAAGGCCTTGTACAACTGCAGTAGTACCTCCCTGCTCCTGTACTCGAATCCTCTTGCTATAAATGCCAGCATACCATTCGCCTTTTTCACCGCCTGCTGTACCTGCATGCCCACTTTCAATGACTAATTTCTGTGTCTAATTTTCGGAAATGTTGTTCAATTAGCCCCACTCTCCAGCTCTTTCCCCACAACCTTGCAAATTTATTGTTTTCAAGTTTTTTTTTACATTGCTTTTGGGAATTTAAAAAAATATTCTGCTCAACCAAATTTTGGGCAATGTACATGGATGGGTTCTTTTGCAGGTACTTATTTGTGTCCATTGGCTATTGATCCTACTTGTGGAAACTTTCCCTGGAGGCATTCCATGATAACCATTCATAAGTTTTGAACATCTCCACTAAATCTTTCCATAACTTTTGCTTTAATAGGACTAAAGCTAGCATTTTTTGACCTTCAGCATAATTGATATTACTCACTCTGGTGTATTTCAGTAAGTTTGATCTGCTTCCATCATACCTTTGCTCCAATGTTGTGCCTGGTATTAGGCACAAGGTAGAGGCTTAACCAGTGACATAAAGATGTAGGTTAACTTATTTGCTTTTGCACTCATAGCCAAGATGAAGTCAGAATCAGGTTAATATCGCTGGCATATATTGTAAAAATTTCTTGTTATGTGGCATTGGTACATTGCAATACATAAAAACTGTAAATTACAGTTAAATAAGTAGTGGAAAAAACAGAATAAAATAATGAGGTAGTGTTTATGGGTTCAGTGTCCATTCAGAAATTTGATTGCAGAAGGGCAGAAGCTATTCTTAAATCATTGAGTGTGTGCTTTCAGGCTCATGTACCTTCTCCCTGATGGTAGCAATGAGAAGAGGGCATGTCCTGGATGCTGGGGAGGCTTGTGCCCGTGATGGGGCTGACTGAGTTCACAACTTTCTGCAGCCTTTTTTGATCCCGTGCAGACACACATTTCTTAGAGGCCCTGTTATTATTATGTGGTTAGTAAACACTAATGACAGTTGGTTAGATAGACAGACAACAGATTAAATTTTAGAGCCACATTGTTCTCACTGAGCCACAGTACTTGATATAGGGCCAAACTTATGACCAGTTTTGACTGTGTATTGTAGAAAATTATTTCACCTAGTGGGTCATATTGACAATGGCACAGATCCCTATTAATCTAGGGTGGAGTCACCAGATCAGAAAATATGTTAAGATCACTGAGAATTGCCATTTATACTCCATAAAAGCACCACACAGATCTGAGAGGATACGTTTAAATATATATTCAATCCTAAAGAAAACAGTCAGTCCCATATGTTAATGACCAGGGTTCCAGGTCCATGTATGATCCATGAAATAGATTCATCTTGTTTTCTGCTCTGTCAATTGCTGGTAACATTAATTTCTGGGCTACTGAGGCACAGCCTGTAAAAAGTATTTCATACATTTTGGCACACGCTTGATTGTCAGGTTATTTATTAAATCCCTAACCTCTTTTTTTATAGAAACGTTCAGTGGAAGATCTGAAAGAGCGATATTATAGCATTTGTGCAAAGTTAACAAAGATCCGAGCCCCACCTGGTTCTGATCCTAAGCTTTCTGTTTTTGATGCTGGACATGAGAGACGGAGAAAAGAGCAGCTTGAGAGATTGTACAACAGAACACCAGAGCAGGTAAAGATTTCTGCTCTGCATATGTATAATAAAAGGTGAAACTTTGTTTTGCAGTTGAGATGAAAAAGAAATAAAATACTTAAAATGTGTGGAGACACGAGAGACTGAAGATGTTGGACAAATGGACAGTGACATTTTGGGTCAAGTCCCTTCATCTGGACTGTGAATCTGGTTCCTACAACAATTTTTTTTTAAGTTAAACTATGTATCAGGTCTCCTACCATGTGAACGAAAAGATCAGTTGATTTTTCTGACATCAAATGTAAGGGTAAAGAAAAGTTCTTTATTTCCTTTATGAGAATCATATAAACCTGCTGTCATGTGTACCTAAATGATTTCTATATTAAAAAAAAATCACATTTCAGTAGCATACCAATGGTATGCTGTTTCTTATCGGAGTAACAATTGAGAGGTTGCAGTAATTTTATCATACTTCTTAGAACAAGGGATTATGGATCCAACCAGAGAAATACATATTTTTAATCTATGGGTTGAGGAGAAGGGATTAATTAGTAATCTCATAGTTTAGGACACTGCAGAAGAAAGTGATCATGGTGTAAGATTTTCACATTCAGTACAAGAAGGAGAAATCTGTGTCTGAAACTAGACTTAAAGTCGTTTATCTTGAAATGAGGTGTGAGTTGGCTAGTATAGTTTAGGAAATTAGATTAAAGGGTTCTATGGTAGAAAAGTGATAGACATTTGTGAAATGTGATTTTCTTTTCACAAATTCATGTTTATTCACCCCTGTTAATAATTTTCAAGTATTAATATTGGATTCAAATATTTTCTCTGCCTACTGATTGAGAGGTCTTTGTTTTTAATTTTCTGCTTTCCTAAGTAGTGGGATTATATTTATGATTTTTCAAAATTCCAAGTATTATAGAATCTGGAATTTTGCAATATGACCGCTTGTTCATCCAATATCCGTATCCCCATCTCTTCAAAAACATTGGGAATGCATGTCATCATATCTTGAAGATTTATGAGTCCTATTACTTTTTCCGGTGTTTTATTTTCAGCGAATGCTTATTTCTTTAAGCACCATAGTTCATTATTTTCTAGAGGTTTTCTGTCTTCTGTTAAACCAGCACAGTCTAGATGTAGATTAAAGTCCACCAGGATTTTTGACATTGTCCCGTACATACACTTGTATATTTTTTTAATTCACTCTTGAGATTTGTGTGACTTGAACTACTGAATCAGAGGGCACCAAATATTTTCTGGCCCTTGTTGATTCAACTACTTGGTTTCCTGAGATAGGATTCTTCTCTGCTGCTTTTCATCTATCCTATAATATCAGAATAACCTTGCCTGTTTTTATTTCCATTTTGCTTGTTTCTTGTAAATGAGAAGTATCTTGGAATATTAAATTTACAGCTTTGGAGGTCACTTTTTAAGCATGTGTGTCTAAGCTTGCAGATAATAAAGAGATAAGTGAGAAAATAGTCTGAGACAAACACAAAGTGGGGTAGGTAGTTTAAATGTGTGGACAAAGAGTTAATTGATGGAGTACAGAAAGGAAATTTGAAGTAATTTGTTTTGAATTGGTTTTAAAGGAATATGGAGAAACAACTAAAATGTAGTGAAGGTTGGATCAATTATCATATTATTGAATGATGTCAGTTGTTATTGTTGTAATCGCATGGGGCTTGGAGTAGAAGTGTATGGAAGTCTTGCTATCACTATTTCTTGCAAAACAGAAGTATCTTGAAAAAATTAACTTCCAGCCTTGGAGGTCGCTTTTTAAGCAAGTGTATCTAAGTTTGCAGATAATAAAAAGATTGGTGAGAAAATGAAGTCTGATTGCATGAACCATGGGAGGTGCATTCACCACACCAGCATTACTAAGGATTCGTTGCCAGAGCTGAGGAAGAACAGCCAGCATCTTGGTTAGGTTAAGATGGTGGACAAATCGGCCGCTGCTCCCTAGCATACTCCTGGCCAACGTACAGTCTCTGGACCACAAGCTGTGTGAGCTGAGAGCCCAAATCTCCTACCGATGGGAAATAGAGCACTGTAACATATTGTGCTTTACCAAAACCTGGTTGTTGGAGGAGATACCAGACCAAGCCATTGAACCCATCGAGTTCTCTTTGTTCAGAACGGGCAGGTCTAAAGACCTCTCTGGGAAAAGTAACGGTGGAGGAGTACGTTTCATAGTGAACAAAGGTTGGTGCGACCCAGGTAGTGTGCATTCCCTCAAATCCTTTTGCTCCCCAGATCTGGAGTACCTTATGCTGCTATGTCGACCTTTCTGGCTGCCGAGCGAATTCACATCTGTTATTATTACAGCTCCCACTACAGGCTGGTATTAACCTGGCTCTCAATGAACTATGCAAAACCATTAATATCCATGAAACCACACATCCAGAGGCTGCTTTCATCATTGCTGGCGACTTTAACCTAGTGTCGCTGACTAGAGCTTACCCGAAGTTCTGCCAATACGTCGAAGTGAGCACATAGGGAGGAAGCAATGCTACTCTTCCTTCTGCAATGCCTACAGTGCATTTCTCCACTCTCCATTTGGAAAACCTGATCATTCCTCCATCTTGCTTCTGCCCGCCTACAGGCAGAAACTGAAACAGGAAGCAGCCATAGTGAAAACCATCCACTGCTAGTCCAACCAATCAGACCCAATGTTACAAGACTGCTTTGAAAACGTCACCTGGGAGGTATTTCGAGCTGAGATCATCTCTGAATACGTGGAGGCGGTCACAAGCTTCATTCAGAAGTGCATTGAAGTCATTGTTCCCCAAAAATCAGTCCGGCTCTACCCAAACCAGAAGCCTTGGATAAATAGTTCAGTGCGCGTTGTTCTCAGCACAAGGGATAAAGCCTTTGCCTCCGGAGGCCCAATAGGAGCTCAAGAGATGCAACTGTGATTTGCATAGAACCATCAGGTTGGCAAAATGGCAACATGGGGACAAAATCTGTTACAACTACAACAATGACACATGCAGCATATGGCAAGGACTGCACACCATCTTGGACTTCAAGAGGAAACACAGCACTACAACCAATATTGCTGCCTCACTCTGGATGAGCCAACTTTTTTCATGCTCGATTTCAGGTTGATAAGACTGAACCCCTGAGGAGAGCCGCTGACGAAACCTGCTCCTTCGTCATCTTCAAGGCTGAGGTACGTAGAACATTCCTACGTGTCAATAGCTGCAAGGATGGCATCCCAAAACGGGACCTTAAAGTGTGTGCGAAACAGCTGGCTGGTGTGCTTACGGACATTTTTAATCTCTCCCTTTCCCAGTGTGTAGTGCCCTCTTGTTTCAAATCATCCATCGTTGTCCCTGTACCTCAGGTAGCATGGCTGAATGATAGGCGCTCTGTTGAACTCACCTCAGTTGTAAGCGAATGCTCTCAGAGGCTGGTTAAAGACTTACACCTGCAGCATGCTACCACCCATACTGGACCCCTACAATTTGACTACTGAAGGAGCTAGTCTACCAATGACGCCATAGCCACAGCACTACACGCTGTCCTCGCTCACCTGGAGAAAAGGGATGCATACGTTAGAATGATGTTCCTGGACTATAGTTCGGTATGAATACCATAATTCCCTCCAGACTTGATAGGACATTGATGGGCCTTTTTTGTAGCAATGACAAGACAGCCTACAGAGGAGAGGTTAACACCCTCTCCCTCAATGTCCAAAAAACGAAAAAGCTGATCGTGGATTACAGGAGGAACGGAGACATGCTCACCCCAATCAGCATCAGTGGGACTGCAGTTGATGCTGAGTAGTTTCAAGTTCCTTGGTATACATATCACCGAAGATCTCACCTGGACTGCTGGACCGTACACACTGGCTGCGTGGCAAAAAAATGCACAACAGCGTCTCTTCCATCTCAGGTAACTGAAGAAGTTCAGCATGAGCCCCCAAATCCTTAAGACCTTCTACAGGGTCACCATTGAGAGCATTCTGACTAGCTGTATCACTTCCTGGTACGGGAACTCCACCAACCTTGATCCTTGATCGCTGGACACCGCAGGGAGTGATATGGACAGCCCGGCGCATCTATGGATGTGAACTTCCCTCCATTCAGGACATTTACAGCAACAGGTGTGTAAAGAAGGCCTGGAAGGTCATCAGGGATACCAGTCATCCCAACCATAAAGTGTTTCAGCTGTTTCCATCTGGCAAATGGTACCGCAGCATTAAAGCCAGGACCAACAGGCTATGGGACAGCTTCTTTCTACAAGCCATTAGACGTATAAATTCAAATGTTTGTACATTGTGATAGTGACATAACGCAAAGATTTTTACTCGTCACATAGTGGGACGGATGTAAAATTTAAATAAATTCAAATTCAATTCATTTCTGGGACCATTGGTGAGATCATATTTGTAGTACTGCATACAGTTGTGATCTCCTTACTTAAATAAGGATATACTTGTGTTAAATAGAGCGCAACAAAAGTTCATGTTGTTTAGTGGTCTGAAGTGGTTGCTATGTCTTTTGAATTGTTTATCCATAGAAGTACAGTTTAAAGGTTATTAAGTTTATTCAAGGCTCAGATCATTTGTACTACATAGGAATTAAAGGTTATGGGGATCAGGCAAGAATAAAGCAGAGTTAGGTAAGAGATTAGGTTAATCATGATGTTGAAAGGAAGGCTTAACGAGCTAGATGGTCGACAATTTTTTTTTACATTTTATGTTATATGGAGACACAGTTAAAGGTAACCAAGGAAATTAAATAAATCAGGAATAAAATTCTCATATCAATAATGGTGTTTGTAAAAATAGCAGATTGTTATGAAACATGTGGTTCCTCAGTTTTTAGGCACAGAATTTAGAATTTTGTCTGAGTGTGACTCCTGATCCACAACAATGTAGTTACTCACATTTAAATGGGAAATTTAAAGAGAGAAACAAATTCCCTGTTGGTCCATCTCCAAAGACTGTGTATTAGCTAAGAAATTGACTTTAGTAAAATTGTTCATCTATTCCACCAGACATCAGAAATATTTTCAATAATGTTTAATTATTTCCTTTAATTGTAGGTGGCTGAAGAAGAGTACTTAATACAGGAATTAAGGAAAATTGAAATGAGGAAAAAAGAGCGAGAGAAGAAAACGCAGGATTTGCAGAAACTCATCACAGCTGCAGACAATACCACAGAAATGCGCAGGGCAGAGCGAAAGGCAGCAAAAAAGAAACTTCCACAGAAAAAGGAAACAGAAAAACCAGTGAGAGTCCATAAGTGCTCCATAAATTCTTTTTTTAAGAAAAAGAATAGAATTTTTAAGATAGTCATTATCTTTCTCCCAGTTGCCCAAAACAGATGTTGATCTATTTCTTCCAGTATCTATTTCATAAAAGTATTCCACTGGCTTTGGTTATAGGTAATTTATTTAATGACTAGATGGAATAGATGCACATGCATTTGTGGTTCATGTCTTTAAAATGACAGATTAACTTTTGATATTATTATTTCATTTTGAAGCAAAAGATTACAAATCCATATCCTAGGATTTTAGGAATGAGAAACAGAGTAGCTTCCTCAGCCGAGAATTTTGCTGAATGTCCATCCTAACAGGAACAGGCGTAAACCATTTAACCTCTTGACTCTATCACAAATAAGAGAAAACTTGCAGATGCTGGAAATCCAAGCAACACACACAAGATGCTGGAGGAACTCTGCAGGCCAGGCAGCATCTATGGAAAAGAGTACAGTCGACGTTTTGGGCCAAAGTGTTGACTGTACTCCTTATGATAGATGCTGCCTGGCCTGCTGAGTTCCTCCAGCGTTTTGTGTGTTAACTTGATTCTGCTTTGTCATTCAATAAAATCAAGCTGACCTATGAGAGCAGAAATGCCCCTTGTATTGAATTATATTTAAATAAAATATGGTTATACTCTGCTTTAAAGTTAACAATTTACTTAGTTTCAATTAAAGTTTGCAGAACAGTTCCAAGTTTTTACCATTCTTGAAGAGCAATATATTTTCTAAGTTTACTCTTGAAAGAGACTCGGCTGGTGGTGTAGTGGCATCAGTTCCAGACTTTGGAACGAAAGGTCCCGAGTTCGAATCCAGCCGGCTCCCCTGCACGCTGCTCCATCCGTGCTGGATTATGAGCTGGTGATCTCTTTGGAAACTCACCCAGCAGAAGGCAATGGTAAATCACTGCTTGCTGTAACTTGCCTCGTACGCGGTTCCCCACTACGTCAGGTGTAGAGGGAAATCGTCCGCTAACCGGAGAAACTCTGAATGTGATGTACCTTTCCTTCCCTTTACTCTTGAAAGGGATAGATCGCAGGTAAAAAATAGTAATTGATTATCCTGGATAATTGTGACTGGAAGTGTGAGTTAGAGGTTTGATTTCCTAACTAAGTGACTTGTCTCCTGACATCCATCTATAAGGCACAAGTGATGGAACACACCTCACCTGCCTGAATAAGTGTGGATAAGAAGCTCAGCACCAGAACAAAACAGGCTGCACTTGGAGTATTGTCAACAGTTTTGGGCCCCATATTTCAGAAAGGATGTGTTGACATTGGAGAAAGTCCAGAGGATTTTAACGAGAATGATTCCTGGAATGAAAGGGTTAACATATGAGGAGCATTTGGCAGCTTTGGGCCTGCACTCATTGGAATTCTACCGATTGTTGAAAGGACTAGATAGGGTGGATGTGGAGAGGATGTTTCTTATGGTTGGGGTATCCAGAACTAGAGAGCACAGTCTCAAAATTGAGGGTCGACCCTTTAGAACAGAGGTAATGAGGAATTTTTTTAGCCAGTGAGTAGTAAATCTGTGGAATGCTCTGCTACAAACTGCAATGGAGGCCAAGTCTGTGGATATTTAAGGCGGAAGTTGATAGTTTCCTGATCGGTCACAGCATCAATGGATATAGCGAGAAGGTAGATGTACGGGGTTGAGTGGGATCTGGGATCAGCCATGATGGAATGTTGGTGCAAACTCGATGGGCTGAATGGCCTAATTCTGCTCCTATGTTTTTTGGTCTTATAGTCCACAAAATCCTGAAAAGGGAGGGTGAGCAACCAGAAGTCTTGGTACATATTGGTACCAATGACTTAAGTAGAGGATGTTCTGAAAACAGAATACATGGAGTTACAAAGAAAGCTGAGAAGCAGGACCTCAAGGGTAATAATCTCAGGATTTCAGCCTGTGCCACGTGACAGTGAGAATAGGAATATAATAAGGTGGCAGCTAAATGCATAGCTGAAGAATTGGAGCAGGGGGCAGGGATTCAGATTTCTGGATAATTGGAACCTCTTCTTGGGTAGATGTGACCTGTACAAAAGGGAAGGGTTGCACTTGAATCCGAGGGGGACCAGTATTCTTTTGGGCAGTTTTATTTGACCTGTTGGGAGTGGTTTAAACTATTATGGCTGGAGGATGGGAACTGGTATGGTAGAGTTGAGGATGAACCAGCAGGTTTACAAGTAGATGATGGGTGTTACATGAATGTAAGGAAGGGAAGCCAATTATTGGGTACAAATGCAGACCGAGCAAAGAGTTAAATTGTACCACAGAGGCAAACTTCAAAACAGTGAAGAATACAGAACTGAAGGTGTTGTATTTAAATGCGTGTAGCATTCGGAATAAGAGGGACAAACTCATGGCGCAATTGGAGATTGGTCAGTATGACATGAAGAAGGCCATAGTTGGGAGCTTAACATCAAAAGATATACTTTGTATTGAAAGGACAGGCAGGAAGTCATTGGTGGTGGTGTGGTTCTGTTGGTAGGAGATGGAATTACATCTTTAGAAAGAGGTGCCATAGGGTTATTGAATGTCAAATCTTTATGGGTGGAGCTAAGAAACTGCCAGGGTTAAAAAAATGTAATGGGAATCATATATAGGCCTCCAAATAGTAACCAAGATGTGGGGTTAAGATTGCAAAGGGAGCTGGCAAAAGCATGTAATAAAGGTAATGTTACAATTGTAATGGGGGACTTCAATATGCAAGGGGATTGGGAAAATTAGGTTGGTGTCAGATCACAAGAGAGGGAATTTGTTGAATGCTTACAAGATGGCTTTTTCGAGCAGCTTGTGCTCGAGCCTAATTGGGGAAAGGCTATCCTAGGTTGGGTGTTGTGTAACAACACAGATCTTATTAGGGAGCTTAATGTAAAGGAACCCTTCAGAATCAGTGTTCATAATATGATTGAATTCATACTTTAATTCAAGATGCAGGATAGATATGACCCACAGAAGAAGTTGTTCTCAAATGGCAGAGGTAGGTAACTGTGCCTGACAAGGGAAGTTGAGGACTGCGTAAAAGCCAAGAAAAGTGCATATAAGGTAGCAAAAGTGAGTGGGAAGTTGGATGATTGGGAAGCTTTTAAAATCCAACAAAAGGCAACCAAAACAAAAGCTATAAGAAGGGTAAAGATGAAATATGAGGCCAGAGTAGCCAATAATATAAAGCAGGAGACTAAAGGTTTTTTAAATTATATAAAGAGTAAAATGGAGGTGATAGTTCATACTGGACCACTAAAAAATGATGCTGGTGTGGTAGTAATGAGGGACAAAGAAATGCCAGATGAACTTAATGGGTACTTTGCATCAGTCTTCACTGTGGAAGGCTGTAGCAGTTCCAGAGGTCCATGAGTGTCAGGGAGGAGGAGTGAGTGCTATTACTATTACGAAGGAAAAAGTGCTAGGCAAACTCAAAGGTCTTAAGATGGATAAGTCACCTGGACCAGATGGACTACATCCCAGTCATGAGAGAGGTTGCTGAAGAGATAGCCGATGCATTGCTCATGATCTTATAAGAATCACTTGATTTTGGCATGGTCCTGGAGGACTGGAAGATTGCAAATGTCATTCCACTCTGTAAGAAGGGAGGAAGGCAAAGGAAGGAAATTATACACTGTTAGCTTAACCTCAGTGGTTGGGAACTGTTGGAATCTATTTTTAAGGATGAGATTTTGGAGTACTTGGAGACTAATGATAAAATAAGCTAAAGTCAGCATGATTTCTGTAAAGGGAAGTCTTGCCTGAGAAATCTGTTAAGAGTTCTTCGAGGAAGTAACAAGCAGGGTGGTCAAAGGAAAGGCAGTAGATGTCATTTACTTGGATTTTCAGGAGGCATTTGATAAGGTACCACACATGAGGCTGCTTAAGAAGATAAAATCAAGGCGTTACAGGAGAGATACTGTCATGGATTGAGGACTGGCTGACAAGCAGGAGGCAGCGATTGGGAATAAATGGGACCTTTTCTGGTTGGCTGCAAATGACTACTGGTGTTCCTCAGGGGCAGAATTGGGACCGCTACTTTTCACGTAGTTGTCAGTGGTTTGGATAATGGAATTGATTGCTTTGTGGCAGATTTTGCGGATGATACAAAGATAGGTGGAGGAGTAGATAGTGTTGAGGAAGCTATGTGATTGCAGCAGGACTTAGACAAATTGGAAGAATGGGCAATAAAAGTGCAAGTGGAATACATTTTGGGAAAAGCAACAAATAGTGCAGAGTATTATTTAAATAGGATGAAGGTTCAAACATCAGAGGTGCAGAGGGACTTGGGAGTCCTTGTGCAAGACTCACAGAACGTTAATTTACAGGTTGAGTTTGTTGTAAAGAAGGCAAATGCAATGTTGGCACTTATTTTAAGGGGAGTAGAATTTAAAGCAAGGAGGTGATGCTGAACCTTTATAAGAGACTAGGCCACACTTGGAGTATTGTCAACAGTTTTGGGCTCCATATTTCAAAGGATGTGTTGTCATTGGAGAGAGTCTAGAGTAGGTTCACGAGGATGATTCCGAGAATGAAGGGGTTGACATATGAGAAGCATATGGAAGCTTTGAACAGGTACTCTCTGTAATTTAGACGAACGTGGTGGGGGCGGGATCTCAATGAAACCTACCGAATGTTGAAAGGACTAAATTGGGTCGATGTGGAGAGGATGTTTTCTGTGGTGGGGGTATTCAGAACTAGAAGGGTGACCTTTTAGAACGGAGGTAAGGAGAAAATTTTTTAGCCAGCAAATGATGAATCCGTGGAATGCTGTGCCACAGACTGCAGTGGAGGCCAAGTCCGTGGGTATATTTAAGGCGGAAGTTAATAGTTTCTTGATTGATCAGGCCATCAAAGATGTGGCAAAAGGCAGGTGTATGGGGTTGAGTGGGATCTGAGATCAGCCATGATGGAATGGTGGAGCATAGTCGTGGGCTGAATGGCCTAACTCTGCTCCTGTGTCTTATGGTGTTATGGACTTACAAAAGAAAAACTGAAAATACTGGAATTTGTGGGAGAAGAAAGAGTCAACTAGTTTTGAAGAAATGCTCGACTTGAAATGTTTTTCTTTCCACAGGTGTTGCCTGACTGTTTGAGTATTTCTATTACTATAATATCTTGATTTTCAGGGAGTTGCAGTTATATTGCTATTTATTAACTATGAGTGGCTGTAAGTCCTGGAATTCCTTACCCAACAACATTATAATAGAGTATTGAAATAGCTTAGGGAGGTGGCTCATCTTCACCACCTGAAATAATGCTGGCCTTGCTAGTGACACCAACATACCACAAAATTAATACAGTATACAAACACTTCTGGTGTTTCGTTCTACTTCCACTGCTGATAATGCATACTGGAAACCACCAGCTTAAATTGACGTTTTTAAGCAATTTTATACAAGTATGAACATTTTGCACACAAACATTGTTGCTAATCCCATGTTATCCACTGCAATTTTTAAACTCCTAATCAGATATTCTGGTGCTTTGCCACATTTGACAAAAGTTATAAAAAGTAAATAAGTTAAACTACATTTGGTCTGCATTTGATGGATTTTTGGTGCTGCTATATAGCACCTGGCCTACCTTAAATCAGTGCAAATTACTGTACTGTATTGTACTGAGTGACAAAGCATAAAAATCAGGTTTGTGTTTGCAAGCCTGAGTATGGTTAAATATTTTTGTTCATCAAGTTCCATTCTAGAAAGTTTAAATAATTTTGAGTTGGTCTTAATCAAATGTCTGTTAGCATCATTTGCAATAAAAGTGTAACAAGTTATTTAAGATTGACTTGTGAACCTCTTAGCATTGATTAGATTTTGGTTGTTGCTTTTTAAGTTCTTTTCCCCCATGTAAAGCTTCTATAGAATTCCTCAGCCAAGATCAAAAATTACAAATGGTGTGGCATTCAGATTTCCAAGAATGTATGTAATTCTGTTCCAATATATTCTGTTTACTCTTGTTTTATAGACTGTACCAGAGACTGCAGGCATCAAATTTCCAGATTTCAAGTCTGCAGGAGTCACATTACGAAGTCAACGGGTAAGGATTTAAAAATTTTCAGTAAGGTTTAAACTGGGTGGACATTGTATAAATGTGATATTAATGGTATAAATGTGATATTAATGGAGTGTCACTTATCAATTTTTATATGAATCATTTGATTTGAATCGTAGTGCAAAGCTTTCTTGTGAGAGGGTCAAATTCACAATCAGAAACGTACCAAACATGTAGTAACTGTACATTCTTACTATAATCAGCTGAACCTGTTCTGACATTAGCCTGTTGGAATCCATCAGCAGAGCATCAACCTCTTGTAGTTTTTCAGCAGTATGCTGGAAAATCTATACACTGAAGAGATATTAGTATCACTGTTAGCTGTGAGGAGAGGCCAGTCGATCTAATGTTAGTGGTGTGAGGGGATCTACCTGCATTTGGATAGGTAGGCGTTGATTGGGAATAGTCAGCATGGTTTTGTGCAATGTAAACTATGTCTCTTAAATTTAAATTGTGATTTTCAAGGAGTTTGCCAAGGGGCGGTGGATGTTGTCTGTGCGGATTTTAGCAAGGCCTTTGACAAGTTCTTGCATAGTAGGTTGGAACTGAAAGTTAGATCACATGTGATTGATGGTGGGTTAGCCAGTGGGATATAAAACTGGCATTGTGGTAAGAGTCGGAGGATGCTGTGGAAGATATTTTTGTTCAGGTTGGAGGCCTGTGGCCGGAGGATTGATGCTGGGTCTGCCACCTAGGGTTGGCCACCTATAATAACAATTTGAATGAGAACGTAGGTTGCTTGGTTCGTAAAATTGCAGTTGGTGCAATATATATATATAAACAATGAAGAAGGTTACTTAAGATTACAAAAGGATTTAGAGCAATTGGGAAAGTGAGTCAAGGAATGGCAGATGGAATTTAATTTGGGCAAGCGCATGATGTGGCATTTTGGAGTTTAAGCCGTGACAGATTTTAGACAGTTACAGCATGGCCCTGGAGAGTGCTGTAGAATAGAGAGACCTAGGAGTACAAAAACATAGTCCCCTGAAAGTGGTGACGCAGGTAAATAGGGTGGTGAAGAAGGTATTTAGGATGCTTGTCATCATCAGTCAGGGCATTGAGTATAAGAGTAGGGATGTCAGTTTACAACTTAAACAGGATATTGTTGAGATCACACTTGGAAAATTGTGTACAGTTCTGGTAATCTAGCTATGGGAAGGATGTCATTAAGCTGGAAGGTTGCAGAAGAGATTCACAATGTTTCCTACTCCTGAAGTCATTAATCAGCTCTTTGTCTTTGCTGGCGTTGAATGAGGGATTGTAGTTGTGGCACCATTCAGCCAATTTTGCACTCTCCCTCCTATATGCTGATTCGTCACCACCTTTCGTTCGGTCAGCACAGTGGTGTTGTCAGCACTCAACCTCACATTTATAAGTAGAAAGTGAGTCGAACAGGCAGCTGAACTCACAGCCGTGTGCTATTCTAACTTAATAAAGATTTTGTATTTTGAGAAGATATTTGAAACTATAAATTTGTTTAGGTTATGACCTGAGCTGTTTGAGGGACTTTACTGAGGACTGAGCTTAATTCTTATGAATGACCAAAGAGCATACGATGACTGTCCTATTCTTCCCTTTCTCCTAAAAAAAACAACAGTGGTAACATTAGCATCTTTAAAGTACATTACCTAACTTGAAACATAATAGAAGGCTTTTGGCCCAAAATGTTGACTGCACTTTTTTCCATTGATGCTGCCTGGCCTGCTGAGTTCCTCCAGCATTTTGTGTGTGTTGCTTTTGTTTGTGAGAATTGGGAAGTTGTTAGCAAGATAAACTGGGGATTATCAAAGGCTTGGCGTAGTAGTCAACATTGGGAAGTCTAGATCCAACCTTCTGCATCTGATTCAATCACTGTTGATATAATATGAAAAGGTAGAACTACAGGTTATTCATGCATGTAAAATTACTGAATTATTATGCCAGAAAGCGTGATGTTAGAATTTTTGTAAATTTCTACAATGCAAGATGCATGTAAATTCACTGATTTTGAAAGATCATCTTGATAATCCGATGAAAAGAAACTCTTAAGCCATATAAGATAAACTTGTTCCATGCTTCAGTAATATGGAGGGCTAATTTATTAAAAGGGTACACAGTGTCAACAGCTAAAGCGTATTTTAATTTACTATCATTACCAACATTTCATGATTTATATCACCAATGTAAAACTCATATCTGAAAACTTAACCATGTCAGTTTATTTGTCTTAAAGACTGATGAGTACAGACGAGTCAGTATGCAAAATTTATTTAATCAAAGCAAGGAGTTTATTACCCAAATACATTTAATAATGCATTAGCTCCTGTGGATTAACATACTGCAGTTTGTTTATTGGAATGACTGTAAAAAAGTGATCATCCAGTTCAAACATCAAATGTTCCTAGGGACCATTTGCAAAAAGTCTCATTTTTTTTTCCTGTAGTTTGCAAATTTCCCTACATTTACTTTAAATTTTTAATCTTTTCAGTTGTGACTTTTATTTTGAGTTTCTGAGCAATAACCTCATTTTTCTTAAGTATCAATGATCAAGCCAGCTAATTGCAAGCAATGGAAATGTTGATTTACATGGGCCTCAAAGGTCAAGATTCGTTTGCTAATAAGTGGCACAACAAAATTACCTTTTGTTAATGACTATTATGTAATTACATTCATAGAATAATTGTAGATGAGTTTTATAATCTTGCCCCTGGTGTTCACATAATATTGACTGATTTTGAATATGTTCTAACATCCAAAGGTGCTCAGAAATATTTGAGATTCACAACAGTTCAATTTTAACTGTTGGAGTAATATCATGACATAATTCTTACCTTCTCCTGGCATTCCCTCCCCTCCCAGCCAGGATTACTATCATCACTAGACTTCCCACTAAACCTTCATTCAACAACTCTGAATGTAGTTAGAGAAATAAAGAATGATTATTCTAGGTAATATAGACGCCAGCTGTGGTATCTCAAAAAAAAGGGAAAATATCATAATTGTTACATGTTAAATGATGCTCTGAATGAGCATTTCATTGTGAATAAAGGAAGACAAAAACAGTTTTTCAATACAAAGATGCACAATAGTGCAGCTAGTGAAAGTCATCATAGTAATGCATTAGTAGAATTATTTCCTCACAGTTCCAACATCCTGGATTTAATATGGGTAGAAGTTTGAGCATTTTTTTCCCTATTATTATGTTTGTTCCCTTTGGGTGTTCTGATTTCTTTCGACATTCCAAATACATGTACTTTGGTAGGTTAATTGGTTAACCTACATCGCCCCCATTGACTAGGTAAGTGGTAGAATCTGGGGAGCAATTGAGTGAAATCTAAGGGAGAACAAATTGGGGACATAGTTTTAAGATGACAGGTATGAGCTTCAAAGGGGATTTGAGAGGTAATTTTTTACTTGGAGAATAATATCTAGAACACACTGCCAGAGGTAGTGGTGGAATTAGATATAATTATGATGTTTGAACAAAATTGGGATCGTCACTTAAGTAGTAATAGAAATAGCATTGTGGGCATGCTATGTTGGCACTGGAATATACTCCTAATGTGAGTAAAGGCAGAAGGATTGTTATAAATTTTCTACACAACTCATTGGTGTTAATGTAGAATTAGTGTTCATGTGTGCTAAATGATCAACATGGACTTGGTGGGCCAAAGGGTCTGATTCTGTGCTGTATGTCTCTGTGACAAAATGAATCTCGAGTGAAATGCCACATAGTGTTGAAAATGAAATTGGGTCAAATGCAGTTTTACAAGTCTTAGGCATCTATGTCTTGTACTTTGGTTTACATTTTAAACTATATCTGATTTAGAAACATAGAAAACCTACAGCACAATACAGGCCCTTTGGCCCACAAAGCTGTGCCAAACATGTCCTTACCTTAGAACTACCTAGGCTTACCCATAGCCCTCTATTTTTCTAAGCTCCATGTACCTATCCAAGAGTCTCTTAAAAGACTCCATCGTTTCCACCAGCAGCCCATTCCATGCACTGACCGCTTTCTCTGCGTAAAAAAACTTACCCCTGATATCTACTCTGTACCTACTGCCAAGTACCTTAAAACTGTGCCCTCTTGTGCTAGCTATTTCAGCCCTGGGAAGAAGCCTCTGACTATCCACAAGATCAATGCCTCTCATTATCTTGTACACCTCCATCAGGTCGCCTCTCATCCCCTGTCACTCCAAGGAGAAAAGGCTGAGTTCTCTCAACCTATTCTCATAAGGCATGCTCCCCAATCCAGGCAACATCCTTGTAAATCTCCTCTGCACCCTTTCTATGGTTTCCGCGTCCTTCCTGTAGTGAGGCGACCAGAAATGAGTACAGTACTCCAAGTGGAGTCTGACCAGGGTCCTTATATAGCTGTAACATTACCTCTCGGCTCTTAAACTCAATCCCACGATTGATGAAGGCTAATGCACCGTAAGCCTTCTTAACCATAGAGTCAACCTGCGTAGCAGCTTTGAGTGTCCTATGGACTTGGACCCCAAGATCCCTCTGATCCTCCGCACTGCCAAGAGTCTGGCCATTAATGCTATATTCTGCCATCATATTTGACCTACCAAAATGAACCACCTCACACTTACCTGGGTTGAGCTCCATGTGCCACTTCTCAGCCCAGTTTTGCATCCTATCAAAGTCCTGCTGTAATCTCTGACAGCCCTCCACACTATCCATAACACCCCCAACCTTTGTGGCATCAGCAAATTTACTAACCCATCCCTCCACTTCCTCATCCAGGTCATTTATAAAATTTGTGTTTCAAACCTACAATTTGGTACATTTCAAATCTGTAGTAATGACAAATTTATTTGTTGCCTGCACAAATCAAATATATAGTTACATGAAGGAGGCCACATCAAAAGAGAAATTTAAAATACGTAAAATTAAATAAAGTTCACAGCACCTGCCTGTGATAATAAACCTGATTATGATTCTTTGGTCGGTTTCAGTTATATTTTGACTGCCGCTTTTAAATGCCAAATTAAAAAACAGGATTAATATTTCTGACCTATTATAGTAATGGAAGACAGTTCCCTTCATTGTATTTGTTGTGTATAAAACATAGCCATACATCAATTCATAGAACCTAAAATATTTTACATATTTTGTATACCTAACATTATTATGCATCTTTACTTTGTGTTCCATTGACTGGTTGTGTAATATAAATTCCAATTCTATAGATCCTAATGTGATTCTTAAAAGTCTGAAATGCCCTGGGCATTGGAATTACTGTTGATAAATCAGGTTTAAATTAAAATAGGGAAAACATAAACACTACCATTTGCAAGTGTGTAATCTTATGTTATGTCATACATTATTAATATATAGATAACATTTTTTTAGTGTAGCATAAAGTAGCTTTGGGGGCTAATGGTGACTGATCATGTTACCCTTTTGTTACTGGACTTGTGTTCCAATTTAAAGATTGATAAAAATGATAATTGTCATCTACCTGAAATTAATTGAAGAAAATGCAGGTCTTAGGAGGCACAAGCCAAAGTAAGGTAAAACATCTCATGATCATTCATACATTTGCATTATTAATAATTGTATTTAGAGAAACCACAAAATAGTTGAATACACAAATATGCATCATTACTGCTTGGCCAACCCTTTTTTTGAAGTCTGAGAATCCTGACACTTGGAATTCCAATTAAAAAGTTCCCTGCTTATTTCTGGGACCAAGAAGCCCAAGTCAAGATGTCCAAAAGAAAGGTCTTGTATGCTCCTCTGGCCCTACTTATTACAAGACTGCAGAGGGCCTAACATCATACCTGGTTTAGTGCCATTCCTGAAGGCATGCTAGAGCCCAGTATTGTGCTTGCTTGGCGACATGGTCTTAGATAGATGAGTGAAAAGGTCTTGCTCCTACAATGCCCTGATAAACTTTTCCAGCAGCATAACCAGGGTAGATCTTTGCTGGCAGAAACATTGCATTTGGTTTTAATGGTTTATAAATGCGAGAAATTTTGAAATTAATTTTGAAGTTCACAATTAAAACAGAACTAAAGTAAAATAATTAAAAACAAAAACTTAATTAAAGCAGAATGATTAAAATGATCATTTTGCCTTCCCTCTTGTTTCATGTTTCGATGTGATAGCATAATGATACAATGAGCAGCTTGTATCAATAATTTAAAAGTGAATCAGAAATCTTTGCATCCTGTTTGTCAGTTTAGATTACATTTTTGAAAAATACAGTACTCTTTTGAGTGGAAGTTAGATAAAGAAATAGGCATTTACAAGAACAGTGGGCCTTCCATGTTAGTCTGGATTAATGGGTATATGCAAAGCAGGATGCCAGAAGAAATCACAAAGGGAGATTTTGACATCATGTGCTGAAGTTTAGGATTTACTGCATATTCAGTAGCATTCAGAACTGCTGGCAGTAGACAGCACAATATGGCCGTCTTTGTTCCATCTTCCAACAGATTTTGTTCTATCTGTTCATGAAAAAGCACCTATTGGCCTGTGATTTCATGTATGCATGTTTTGTAATAACAATGTAAGTTTCACTTGATTTGAGAATGTGGTAAACAACAAAACAGTAATCCATATAGAAAATGAAATTTTCACCAATCAGTGTGTAATTATTTGCATGTAATTTTGTTTGAACTCTCTGGGATCTTTCCAAAATACATCTCATACATACGACACAAAAAATGCTAGTGAATGCAGCAGGCCAGGCAGCATCTATAGGAAGAGGAACAGTTGACATTTCGGGCCGAGACCCTTTGTCAGGACGAACTGAAAGAAGAGATACCAAGAGATGTGAAAGTGGGAGGGGGGAGGGGGAGATCCGAAATGGTAGGAGAAGACAGGAGGGGAGGGGTGGATCTAAGAGCTGGAGAAGGGAGAGGATCATGGGACGGGAAGCCTGGGGAGAAAGAAGGGGGAGGGTGGAGAGCAGGCAACGAGTTGTAGTGAGAGGGACAGAGGGAGAAAAGAGAGAGAGAGAGAAAAAAAGGGGGGGAATTAATTTCCAGCATCTGCAGATTTCCTCGTGTAATACATACGATATATTTCTTCCTTTGTATGCTGAATGTTGTGACTGAAAAAAATAATTTCAAAGGAACTGACATATTTATTAATGAAACACTAACTACTTTAGTTTCAATATTTTTGTAAGTCATCTGATTATTACCTTCTCCTACTTTCTGGATTTAGATGAAACTGCCTAGCTCAGTTGGCCAGAAAAAAATCAAAGCTATTGAACAGATGCTGACAGAATTGGGAGTTGGTAAGCAAAGAATGGATATCCTGATTATGTTATTGATTACTGTATTAAAAATGTGTACATTGATTATGCTATTAATTTTGAAGAATATATTATCAGTGAAATTGCCAGACCAGTTAGTGTATGGAAAAAGGACAATCTGAAACATATTAATGTACAATGTCATACTTCTAAAACTGTTGCAGCTTCAATCTATTTAACACCAAAAGATTGGTTGAGTTTCTGTTTTGGTTCCAGAATCTGGATTAAAACCAATCCAAGTGGATGGACTGAAACTGCTGTTCTTTTTGTTCAATGTTTAACCATTTGCAGAACAGCATGAATTCAGTTTCTTACAACACAAATAAAGCAACAGCAAAATACTGTCCAGGTGAAGGGTTTAAATACCAAATCTCAACTGTCCATTTCCCTTCACAGTTTATGCCTGACCAGTTCCTTTAGCATTGTGTTTGTTCAGCGCAATACTGTCAGTGACTTTCCAGTAAATAATAAATGCAGGTAATTTAAAAAATTCTAATTGGTTAAAAAAATTTCAATAGGATTAGGTCATGATGCTAGAGGATCAAAAAGAGGTAACCAGTATCTAATGACATTTTTCACATTATCAGGACCCGGGCCAAATGTTACTTTTGAAGCTCAGATTTTTATATATTGGAAAATGCTGTTGTTGCTGTGCAGAATATTTCCACACACAATCTCTTGTCAGTGTTGCTGCTTGAAGAATGGGAAGCGATCATGTTCAGTTGTATTGAATACAAAGATGTTTTAGTTCTATTCAACAATACAACCTTAAGAAAATCAGCACTTCTTTAACATGACATTGAGCTGTTAACATGGATTGTGCATTCAAATTTGCTCAATAATGTGTCATACAAAACTTGATAAAAATTGACAAATTAGCTTGAATTTCTAGTTCCCTGAATTAAAGGAACACATTCTAATATAATTCCAGTGCCTAATTGTCAACACTATATGCATTAGGTGATTTTGGATTATCTGATGTGAAGTTATTTACCAATTATGCATTGTTTATTGCAGAATTACAGTGGACAGCATCATGGCTCATATGTCTTTACAATCAAATATTAGCCGTACTTATTGTATCTATGATATATTCTACAGATAAATTTCCAATTTCCTAAATAAGTTAAGAATGCAACACTATTTTGTAAAGTCAAGAAAATCTTCACAAACAAATGTGTTGTATGCTTTAATTAAATTGCTTCACCCTGTGACCTCACATTTATCAGCAAAGCAATACTGCTTTCTTCCAAGTCACAATTGTTTATATTTTTAATTTTAGAAATTGACATGAGAAAGATATATGATGGTGCCAAAAATCATTAAAAATAACTTTCTTTAAAAGTAAATTTACTGGCTATTCAAACATATTTCTGTTAGTAATGTTGTAGGAAATGCAGATACGCAAGCAATCCATACTCTAGATGTGCTCTGTCATCTTGAGTTGCTAGTTCAGAATTATAGAAAGTTGGTTACAAGTCTTTTGAATAGTCCATTGAATTGGACAACAAGTATTCCAGACTTTTATTGTACTTTTCCAGTTGCATCTCTTCAGACTTTAATAATAACCAAGGGTATTTTGTGTAGTACTATTGTATAATGTGACCATTTCAGTTTGAGTAATGCTATACTTTCAGTGGAAGTTATCATATGATAGTAAGTTTTTCCTCCCAGAACATATCTGGCAAGACCAGTAAATCACTGTGGTATTATAAAGAGACCTATAATACTTCCCTTCAGGTCACTTTGATGTGTCCAGGTCTTGCTTGGTGCCAGTAGTCCTAATATTCCAGTGATTTAAAGGGATTCTCTAATGGTGATATTCATGTTGAAGGTAAACTAATGTATCAACTGCACACAATTGTAAGCAGAATAAGCCAACTTTGGAGGAATGGTTTATATGCTCCCATAGTTCTGAAGTTTGATTTTATCAACCCTGAAGTTATACTGTATTACATATTTGGACACATTTTGATTGTTCGATCAACCTTCCATTCTTTCTAATATTAAACCACTTATATAGATTAGAAAGGTGTAGTTTACATTTCCTGGAATTTAGGAATGTGTTTACTTTGATTGATCTTGATTTGCAGATCTAAACCCAATGCCCACAGAAGAGATAGTGCACATGTTCAACGAACTTCGCAGTGATCTGGTGCTGTTGTATGAACTCAAGCAGGCATATGCCAATTGTGAATATGAGCTTCAGATGCTACGACATCGATATGAGGCCCTGGCAAAAACAGGGCCAACTAACCTGTCGTCAGAAGGTTTTGGCATAGATGGGCAGATAGGAACTGTGGGACCCAGTTCTGAAGAAATGAAAGGGGAGGGAAAAGATCAGTTCATTGATGTTGTTGGAGCTGCACCTCTTACACCGAACTCGGTAAGCACAAATAACGTGAAAATATCCAACAACTTTGAACATTTTGCCTATATAATTAGTTAGTTTGTAGTGGCTAATTAAATAATCAGCCTGCCAATAAACTGAAATTTTTAATCCATGAATTATGTCTTTTTGTATTGAATTATATAGTTTTCTATTCTTAAACACAGAAGATTCTATAAATGCTGGAAATCCAGTGTAACACACCCAGATTGCTGGAGGATATTTATGTCCTCTGAAGTAGTTAACATTCTGGGCCAAGGCTCTTCATCAGGTCCTGATGAAGGATCTCGACCCAAAATATTGACTTGTTTATTCCTCTCCATAGATGATGTCTGACCTACCGAGTTCCTCCAGCACTTTGTGTGTGTTACTCTAGCTTTCTATTTGTTAATTTATACATATATATTTAAATGTTGATGTCCATTCCATTTATATAATAATGACTTTTCTTAATATTATAAATATTTGTACAAAGCTTTTAATATGTTAATAGATATTACCAGTGGGAATCTACCTTTTTAGCCAAACTGGTATCTTTACATTGTAAATAGTGTGTAAATATTTAGCACTGTATTCAATTATCAGTGCCTGCTCAGATTTGGGCAATTAGTGATGGGTAATAAATGTTGACATTGCCAGGAATATCTATATCTGTTATTCCTAAGTTTGTTAAATGTATGTGTAAGTATAATATTGACAAAATATCAAGGTATATGGAACCAAGAATGGCAAATGAAGCTCAGATCTGTAGTCACAAACAAGAGAAAATCTGCAGATGCTGGAAATGCATGCAATACACACAAAATGCTGGAGGAGCTCAGCAGGCCAGGCAGCATCTATGGAAAACAGTATAGTCTACGTTTTGGACCGCGACCCTTCATTAGGACTGGAGAAAAAAAAGTGAGTCTGATAGTTCTCTCCTATCAGATTCCCTCGTCTCTCGCCCTGTATCTCTTTCACCAATCAAAATCTCAGCTCTTTACTTCACCCCCTTTCTCCTCCCTCCTCACTTCCAGGTTTCACCTATCACCTTGTGTTTCTTCCTTCCCTCCCCCTACCTTCTAACTCTGACTCCTCATCTTTTTTTCTCCCCCAGTCCTGCTGAAGGATCTTGGCCTGAAACATCAGCTATACTCTTTTCCATAGGTGCTGCCTGACCTGCTGAGTTTCTCCAGCATTTTGTGTGTATTCCTCAGATGTGTAGTGATGGTTATTGTATAGGGAACCTGGTTCTGCTCTGGATAGCCAGCTCCATTTCTCATCTTTCTCTGCCATAAGAATAGATTTAAAAAAACAGCTTCTAAAGTCCAAATAACTTTTCTTTGTAAGATTCAATGATATAGTTACTTAGTGCAGGAACAGAAGTTAAGTAATTGCAAATTGCTGGCAATATTTAAAGAACGTGTCTGTAATATAATTGTTATTTTTCCATGGGGAAATCCAAAATAAGGATGATTTCAGAGAGACCATTGTATTTAAATGCATTTTAATATATTTATTTAAATACTGCTGAGATATAATAAATGATTTATCCCTATAAAAATCTTAAAAATGTTTCTTAAGATCTGAATGGCTTTACAATATTAGAATGTGGTTATGATATGCATGTAAGAGAGCCTGAAATCAATTGTTAATTGCTAAGTCGTCACCACAGAGACTTTAGCATAGAAATTCGATCTTGTTGCAGGTTTTTTAAGCAGTACAAGTCTGAAATGCTTCATAAAATCAATTCCAAATTGCATTTGGTCGATTGCAGCAAGCCATGCGCATATTGAAAGACTTCATCAAGTTTTCTATGTATGCCACCCATATTCACATGAAACAGTGTTGAGTGACATCACTATCCTGCAAAGCACATTCAGTGCCTGCCCCAGATGGTTTCATTGGGAAGTTAGTTGGAGTAACATGGGATCAACTAGGATTATAAGTGGAGCTACAATACTTCTAGAAGTATTCTCTCAATATTAAGGTGTATCCATTTTTAAAATTTTGTTGCTCCAGCATGAATGTGAACAGGACGTGATTAGCTGGAAATAAAAGCTCTGGAGCTTCTGTGTTTCTCTAAAAGCAAATTCCACTCACCCTGCACTCGGATGAGGAACAGTATTTCCAAAAGCTAAAATTTTCTAAGGCAATTGTGACTGAGATCTTCCACTGTCTACAGTAATGCTGCAGCTGGGTCTATGTTCCTGTAGAAGTAAAGTTAAGTGTTGTCCAGGACTAATTGGTTTTCAAATCATTCCACTCAATGGTGGCTGATGTCTGTTGTGCACATTGCTGTATTCAGTTATGGAGGTCTTAGAGTTCATCATCTCTCTTATTGGAGAGCAATAGGTACAGTGGTGGCATCTGAAGTTCAGAGGAAATAAAATTATGTGCACACATTATATTAAGGGCTATATATGTAAACAAAGGAAAAGCAATTAATCATATAGGCATGTTCAAGATCACAACAATATTCACCCATGGTCAGTGCTATGCACCTGGGATTTTTGAATGCTTCTTCCAGCCTGAAGTTGCTTTTTCTGCATGGCACATTTCTACCCTATGCTGGACATCTAGCTTTTTGAAAACACAGATTTTCTCCATTCTTGAAACCTCACTCCAGTCTGGATTTCCTACGTAGGTGGTAGAATGGCATAGAGCTAGTAGAGCTGCTGCTTCACAGCTTTGGTAACCTGTGTTTATTCTCGACTTCCACCACCAGATTTCCAGTGCTCACATTCTCCATGTATTCATGTGAGTTTGTTGTAGACCTCAATGTACTTCACATTCCAAAGGTTAACTAGACATCATAAATTGCCCCTAGTGGGTGTATGAAGTGTAGAATTGGGAAAAGGAGGAAAATTGATAGGTATGTGGGGAGTGTAACTGTGATTAGTGTAAATAGCTTCTTGGAGATCGCACTGGAGTCCAACATGTTTCTGTGCTGTATGACTTCATGAGATCTATGGCATCTTTGAAAATTATATGTTAAAATATAATATATGTAGGCCCACAAATGCCTGTCTGCAGCATAAAGAAACATTTGCATCAAAAGGACTGACCCATAACATTTAATCATTTCTGTATCTCTAAGGAGATTTCACTACATGGATTTCTGCAATTTTAGAGCTTGTTTTATGTATTTCCAGTTTGCCTGAATGATCAATCTCAGCTGCACATTAGATAACAATGCACAGAATGCAACATGGTCACACAGGTCAACTCTGGTTGCCAAATGACAACTTTTCATTAGAAGGTGGCACAAAGGAAACTGAAGCCTAACAGTCTGTATTGAAGCATTTCACACCGTAAAATTTCAAAATGTTTACATTCACTGCAATTTAAATATATCACCTCATTTAATTTAACCCCAATCAATCTTTTTTTTAAATTTCAAAGTGGATAAAAATTGTCTGCATTTTACTGATTACAATAGAAGAGATTGAATATAACTGCATATCTCTTGAGTTTCATAGTTTAAACCTATCCTCAAGGTTTGTTTATTTTGGAGTATTTGGAAAAAATTGAAAGCATTTCCTTTTTTGTCCGTCAATTTTTAGGTTGACCATGTTGCCGTGGAAAAGGCTATATATTTAATAATTCATTAGCTAAAATTACCAACCAGGCAGTGGCTTTTTGGAGACAGAAACGGTTAATGTTATAGGTTGATAATCTTTCACCCATACTGGGAAAAGTTATAAATGAAACAAATTTTGGTTTGCCACTGTGGTGTCTGCTGAAAGAGATTGGCAATATTTGTTAGTTCTAGTTCCTCTGTTTGGAGGAGGCGAAACTGGAAGGAAATGAATGAAAATAGTGAGGGAAAAAAAGGATGAAAATGAATAATTCTGGACTGGTGAGGTACAAAATATTGCAGGTGCTAGAAATCTGAATGCTGAAATCTATTAAGTCTTTCTCTTCCCATAGGTGCTGCGTGACCTGCAGAGTGTTTCCGGCATGTTCTGATGTATGGGATGTTTCAGGTTGATATTCCTTCAGAACGGACCAGTTTTAACTCAAAGTAGAAAGGCTGGTTATCTAAATTGTTGAATTCAGTGTTGAGTCTTGTGAGCTGTACCAAACCTTGTTGAAAGATGAGCCGTTACTTCTTGAGCTTCTTTTGAATTTTGTTGAACAGTGTAAGAGTCCAGGGGAAGAATTCAGAATTGAAGTTACAGGCAGCTGGAAGCTAAGATTCACGCCTATGGACTGAACTAAGTTGTTCTGCAAAGTGTCACTGTGTCCGTTAGAATTCGCCTGTGTGGAGCATGCCATATGATGAGTATAAAATGCTGTGCTCTAACTTGGAGGAGTTTCTGCTTAATTAAGAGGTTAATTTGATATGATCCTTGTGTGAAAAGTTTGTTCTAACAAGTGTCTGATTTACACATTTGCATTCCTGATTTGTTCTGTAGTAAAGTTTATGATTTTGGGAAGGATCTGAGTGAAAGCCAAAGCTGAGATCTGGGTGGCACATTTAACAATAGTGTAGAGAGTATGCAGGAGGACTGACTGTATTTTGCACACAGGAATGGGAAACACAAGTTTCAAAATCTCAAGACTAGATCTTTCCAAATAGCTTAAGCGCATAAAATCAACTGAAAGATCGCTGTCATTGCCAGACATTTATTTGTACGAAATTGGACTAGTCTCTATTTCACATAATTGTTTTGCAAGTTATCTTAAAAATGCTTGATTAACTTAATTCTATCTTTGCTGCTAATGTCAGTCCAAGATTATCGGAATGTAGAGAGTATAGAGATGCTCAGTATTAACAGGAAGTTCAGTGGTTTATTTCTTGTTTGGTGGACTTGGCCAAGTACACTAGATAACATTTCCATCAATTAGTTTGCAATCAGTGGAAATCCATCATTCATATCTTCTCAAAATTGCCTTTTTCCTTTAGTGATTTGAACACATCTTCCTTCAGTAAGGCAATATCTGTCATGAGAGCAAATAGAGAAATCTTGAATTTGAATCAGATACATAGTTGTGGCTTTGGTGTAGTTAATGAATATTAATGGGTCTCTCTGATGTTCTTTATATAAATCAGTATAAAATTGAACAGAATGTCAGTTTTGAAAAGTTGGGAATGAAGATTTGCTGCAGGGCATTTTCAGTGGTGTACAAAATAGTTAAAATGTTAAATACAGCTTTGACCTTTACTGGCTGATTAAACAATGAAGATGGCATTAGATTAGAATAAGACTGAAGGTCAAACCAATTCACTGTACAACCATTTTAGAGTGCTTCACATATTGTTTTTACCTCCAACCTACCCCATGACACCTGTTTCCCCCTCCCCCCAAAAAATTCCCTGTACTTGGAAAAAATGAAAAAATAATCTGGTTTTGGTAATTTGGGATTCTTCCAAATTTGAGAATTGAAAATGCTTTTGCAAAATTTTAAATGTTCTATGCAGTTGTAATACTTCTTGATGTGAACCTCTGTTAAGTTTGGATAGTTCTTGGGTGACTGAATTGCAACAGTCTGTCAGAGGAGCCAAGTTTGGATCAACGTCTTCATCGCAATTACACTACTTTGGTGGAAGAGATAAAGGTGGTAGTAGCTGATACTAAGATGCCTAATATGTTTTGAAGATGCTGCTATATGGAATTATGAAGTTACTCAAACCTAACTGTAGTACTAAGCTATTGAATACAGAGTTTTAAATTTCTGAAAAGTTAAACTTGCTATTATCTCCTAGGGAGTTAAAGTTCTTCAATATTAGAGAGTATCTGTTAGGATAATTCGAAAGTTCCGGAAAGAACAATTTTTGTAAGCCTACAGAAAGTAGTGGATACACCCCAGTCCATGATGGTAAACCCCTCACCGCCACTGAGGAGAGCTGTCACAGGAAAGAAACATCCATCATCAAGGACTTGCACTATCCAGGCCATGCTCTCTTCTCCCTGCTGTCATCAGACAGGAATCACAGGAGTCTCGGGTGCCACACCACCAGGTTCAGGAACAGTTACTTCCCATCAACAGTCAGGCTCTTGAACTAAAGGGAATAACTTCACTCACCCCAAAACTGAATTAGGTCTACAACCTATGGACTCACTTTCAAGGACTCTAACTCATGTTCTCGATACTTGATGCTTATTTATTATTATTTCGTTTATGTCTCTTTTGTATTTGCACTGTTTGTTATCTTTTGCACATTGATTGTTTGTCCATCTTTGTTGTGTGTGGCTTTTCATTGATTCTAATGTACATCTTCATTACCACTATGTATGTCTGCAAGAAATTGAATCTCAATGTAGTATATGATGACATATATGTACTTTGATAATAAATTTACTTAGAGCTTTACAAAGACAAAAGCATGCTTCATTCTTCCAATTTTTATTTCTCTTCCTAATAACTACCTTCAATTCATTTACATCTTGCCCCCAACTCAATGTCTCAATTATTCATCATTCGTGTACCCTCCACAGCTCTGAGCAACCTTTAACAAAGTCACACATCATATCTTGTGTGACTGTGATCATAGTTAACTATCTCTCAACATTCTTCACATTAGTCTGAAGAGAATTGCCTGCCATGGCTTTACTTCTTTTCCTTTGCTACACTTTTTTTTCAAACTCCAGCAGTATTATCCGAAAACATTCTGAGGATGGATATGTATGCAGTTGGTACCCAACTGTCTTTTCACAATTGGTCCTTCTATTTCCCATGATTCACTACTTGATGGACATCTACTTCTTGATAAGCAGAAAACGCCTCCAGTTAGATATTGGGAAGAACATAACTATTGTCTTCATTTCTGCTATATTTTCCATTTTCTAATCATTGATTCCTTTACTTTCTGGGTCCTTTCTGATACTGAACCATTTTGATTGTCACAACAATAACTTGTTTAACCTGGGTGAGCTCTTGACATGTATCCTGTCCATTAATGATGCTCCATCTGTCATTGACAGTTTTCAAGGCTGTCCAGTCTAACCTTTCACAATCTGTAAACTTAAACTCATCCATAACTCTGTTTAATGTAAACTGTAGTGACACTGAAATTTCTAATTAGGCATGACAGAAGAAAGTGAACACAGATTTTGTTGAATATAGAGAGAAGTAATAAGATGGGGTGGGGATATTTTCTATGGAGATACTTTTTAGGACTTCCCTTGCTCTCCTCACCAATGTCTTTCCAGAAGTAATAAAGGAGTAAGTAACCAAAATTAACATAATCAAAAATTTTAACGCTGAAAATCTTTTAAAGAGTTTGATTAAAATATAGTTTGGAAATTCAATATGGTGACCTAAGGAACTAGTTAAGGAATATTTATAGCCTTACCATGACTACATGTAAGACAATGATTACATCTGTGCAATAGTTAGATTAAAATTATTTTTTTCCTTTTTGTTAAATATAGGAAAGCTTGGTTCCTGACTGAAAAGTACAAATTTTTTCCTTGGAATTAAACCTTAACGAATTGTGCTAAACTTAGTCCTATTAACAGATTGGATAGTTTTGTGTAAGGTGTTGGAATCTGAATTAGTATGATAGTGGTATGAATGGAATTCGTATACTAATGTTTTAGTACCTTTCATAATTCCTTTATGGTAGATTTGTATAAGCTTTGCTGATTCACACTAATTAAATGATCCCAGATTTTCAATTACAAAACATATATTTATAATAGCAGCTATCTAGTAATTTCTGTTCATCAATTTTATTAAGCAAAATATTTCTGGTCGGATAATTGCAAGGTATTGTATTTTGGGAAGGCAAATGAAGGTAGGACTTCCGCACTGATGGTAGAACCTTTGCGAAAGTACAGATACATCGTTCTATGAAAGTATCGTCACAGGTAGACAACGTGGTTTAGAAGGGTTTTGGTATGCTGGCTTTATCAGTCAGAGCATTAAGTACGAAAGTTGGGATGTTATGTTGCAGTTCTACAAGATGTTGGTGAGGCCACGTTTGATAAATTGATTTACTATTGTCACATGTACTGAAGTACAGAGAAAAGCTCGTCTTGCATACCACCCATGCAGATCAATTTATTACAACAGTGCATTGAGATCGTACAAGGAAAAACAATAGTAGAATGCAGAATAAAGTGTATAGTTCTGAGAAAATATAGTGCAGGTAGGTCCTAAGGTGTAAGATCACAACAAGGTAGAACTGAGAAGTCAAGAGTCCATCTTATCTGACTAAAAAAACATTCAGTGGTGTTATAACAGCAGGGTAGAAGCTGTCCTTAAGCCTGCTGTTGCATGCATTTTCAAGCTTTTGTGTCCTGTGCTTGATGGGAGAACTGGATGGGAAGACAAGAAAATGCCCAGAGTGGGCAAGATCTTTGATTCTGCTGACTGCTTTACTGAGGCAACGAAAAGTGGAGACAAAGGCTACTGAGGGGAAGCCGGTTTCTGTGATGTGCTGAGCTGTGTCCACAACTGCATTTTATGTGTTGTTGGGTAGAGGAGTTGCATTACTGAACTCTCCATGCTTTCTATGGTGCATGTATAATAATTAGTAAGGATCAAAGGGAACTTGCCTTTTTTTTTGTAACTTCGTAAGGAAGTAGAGGTGTCAATGAGCTTTTTTGACAGTGATGTCAGTGTGGCTAGATCAGGACAGCCTATTGGTGATGTTCAATCCTAGGAACTTGAAACTCTGTCAACCTCAGATCTGGACTTTGACTCCCAGAAACTTGAAATTGCTCACTCTCCCATTTCTGATCCCTCTGAGGATTGGTTCGTGTTCCCTTGTCTCACCTTTCCTGAAGTCCACAATCATCTTTTTCATCTTGCTGACGTTGAGTGTGAGGTTGTTCTGTGACACCACTCAACTGACTGGTATATCTCGCTCCTCTATGCTCTCTCATCTCCATCTGAGATTCTACCAACAATGGTTGAGTCATCAGCAAAGTTATAGATGGCATTTGAGCTATACCTATCCACACAGTCATCAAGATAGAAAGGGTGGTAAAAGGTGGGGGGAGGTGAGGTTATTGCAATACTGATCAGCTAGAGTCAAAAAGAGCCCTTGAAGATTATAAGGAAGCCAGAAAAGACTTCAAGAAGGGAATTAAGAAAACCAGGAGGGTCCAGGAAAAGTCCTTGACAAGTAGGATTACAGACGATCCCAGGGCATTCTATACACACATCAAGAGCAAGAGGATAGCCAGGAAGAGGGCAGAATAAAAGGGGGAACATTTGCTTGGATGCAGAGCATATGGGTGAGCTCCTTAATGGGTATTTTACATCAGTATTTACCAAGGAGTAGGATGTGGAAGATGGAGAGATCAGTGCTGAGCATATTAATATTCCAGAGCATGTTGCTGTAAAGAAGGAGGATTTGATGGGTCTTTCAAAGAGTTTCAAGGTGGAATATTGCATACAGTTTTGGTCACCCCATTATGGGAAGGATGTTGAGGCCTTGGAGGGTGGGTGGATGCTGAGGAGATTTACTAGGATGCTGCCTGGATGAAATGGCATGTGCTATAACAAGATGTTGGACAAACTTGGGTTGTTTTCTCTGGAGTGGCGGAGGCACAGATAGAGTAGACAGACAGTATCCTTTCCCCAGGATTGAAATGTCTAATACCAAAGGGCATGCATTTAAGGTGAGAGGTAATTTCAAAGGAGATATGAGGGGGAAGTGCTGCCTGGGGTGGTGATAGAGGCAGATACATCAGAGATTTTTAAGAAGTGTGTGGATAGGCACAGGAATCTGAGGAAAATGGAAGGATATGGACATTGTGAAGGGAGAGGGTATTAGATCAGTTGTCAACTTGATTACTAATTTAATTGGTTCAGCACAACATTGTTGGGCGTAGGGCTTGTTTCTCTGTGGCATGTCCATTTCGTCCTTCATTCCTTACATCCTTAAATTTTGTCAGCTTTGCTTCCCATTTCCCATTGTCATTTTACCCTTTCCACTTTCTTGATTTCTTTATCTCTGTTTCTGGTTATAACCTTTCAACTAATAACCTCTGCAAGTGCACATTAGATATTAAATGCAGGCAACTTTGTAAAGGACATAACTCAACCTCTCCCCTCTCCCCTCTCCCCTCTCCCACCTTCTGGCTTTTGGCCCCTTTCCTTCCGGTCCTGATGAAGGGGCTTGGCCTGAATCGTTGACTGACTGTCCATTCTTCACCATAGATGTTGCTTGACTTGCTGAGTTTCTCTAACATTTCGTATATGTTGCTTAGATTTCCAGCATCTACAGAATCTCATGTTATAACTTTGTAAAACATCTTTGTTCTGTCCACAGGCCTTACCCTGACATTCAATTTGCCTGTTGCTTTAATTTTTGACCCATATCCCACTCTGATTTCTCTGCCTTTATCATTCCTTTAAAAATGTTCCGTTGAATCTCGGAGTAAACTTGTGAACTGCATCTTTTTACAGATACAGATTTGATGTGGTGTTCGTTCAATAGTTTCCATCCACAGACCATCTTTAGCTGCTTCTCTGTTCCTCCTTGCATTATTATCCTTCTCTCCATTGAATTTTCTGCAGTCTTACTCCATCAGGGAGCTTTCTTTCTTTCCCACCCTCACTCTTCCTCTGCTTTATTTCGCTTGGAACTTGTAAGTTGCATCTTTTTATAGTCTGGTGGTAGGGTAGTGACTTGAAATTTTGATTCTGTTTTCCCTTCTACAAATCTTGCCTGACACGCTAAGTATTTCCAGCGTTTACTGATTTTATATATAGCTTATTCTTAATGTGAGACAGCACTATGGAAGATAATTTTGTTCTGGTACCATTTGATTGTTATTGTTTATTGATTTTGCAGTTATGGGAACTATCTATACTTGAATGATATTATTTTGCAAGCTACATTTATCAATAAGGTCATCTATTCCCAACACATTTCTATCTCCCATTACATTTGTTTTCCTTTAAGTGGCACCCCATTGCTCCTATCTTCACAAGGCACTTTGACTAGTAGGGTCGTTAACACCTTAGGTTTGTATTAGTTTTGTTCCACTGTCTGTGAAAGTCACTTTGAAAGCCTCAGAGAAGAGGTGCTATATGGCCATTGGTATCCTTTCGCTTCCAAAATAACCATGCAGTACGTGCTCTAGTTAGTTACTAGTATTTCCAAGTAGGTAAAGGTCATGAAATCAAAACTTCGTAGAGAAAAAAATATTAATTGATACAGACTCCTGTGATCTTTTTGACTGTTTAAGATGTCAGTGAATGTAATGCTTTAGATGAAACTCAAACAAGCTCATGTTAACTATCGGGCATCCCAGATGAATTGACAGGTGCATTGAGATTTCCTTCAATTATCAATTGAGACAAGTCATTTTTCACCTTTATTGTTTGATTCACACTGGCAATCCAGTTAGTGCATAATCTCAGCTTTGGAAGAAGACCTTTATCTTTTTTGGGAAACAGTAATTGTTATTTTACTTACTACTCAAGCTTTCAGTTATTTAATAATGTTGATATCCCTGTTCATGCAGAAATGTTTCATACATCCTCATTCTTGTTTTCACAGAGGAAGCGAAGAGAATCTGCTTCAAGCTGTTCTTCTGTAAAGAAATTGAAGAAGCCCTAAACTAATCTTATAGTCTAGAAAAAGGGTGAAATGTGGTTAAGTGAACCATTTACTGCATAACAGTTATGCAGAAAGGCCATCAAAACCCCAGGAAAATTGGGAGCAGTGAGCACCAGTGATAAAATTATAAAACAGTGTTAGAAACCAATGAATATTGAGATCACGACAACAGGAAAAAAATACCTGCCAACCTATGTTCGGTAGAAGTTCCATCAAATACCCCAGCTGACCTAGAACTTAATTGACAGCACATTTTTCTTTTTTTCCTGAACTGGATTGCAGTCCTTTGGATACTTATATAAATGTTTCCTCTCTATAGAAGGTTTTGTTCTTTGGGCAATGAATATCTTCGAGTGAAGAACACTGACATAACCAGAGCTTTGTTACAAATTATCCTCAAAGAAAGAAACTGCTGCAAGTATATACAGAATCGAGTTCCTAGGAATTGTTCAAATTACTTTGTAAACAGCTGTTGTAGTACAGAGATATCAATGTAGAATAAAATATTTTTAAGAAAAAAATATTTGTGGATCATATGATTTGAAGTTGGTGGTAGAAATTCCTGTCAGGCTTGTGAATAGGGGTAATAATATTACAGACGAACGTACACCTTGTGCACCTAACTTGAAACTTCTGTGAAGATGAGAGATTTGGATCACAATACTGCAATGTCATTGTTTTTCTATTGATTTCATCTTTCAGTTTTGTTTTCAGACAGCAATGCAGTAATTTGTTTCAGAACTTTAAAGCTATTTAAGTTATAACATTCCTGTTTTTTCTCTATTAATGGGGCTTGTGAGTTATTCTATCACTTCTTAAACTTTTTCCCACACTTTTAGTGCCTGTAACAATAGCAGTCCCTTTATTTTCAGTTCATTGGTTTCTGGGTCTTTCTCTCTCAGGTTGTGCCTGTTGTGCCTATATTTTCTTTTCCCTTTGTCAAGTGCCTCCTCTGATGAATTCTTGGGAAACTAACACCATAAGAGCACATGCCACGCAGTATATTTTTGCCTCTTTTGAGAAAAGAATAGTGAGATTTAAAGTACATTTATTATCAAAGTATGTATACAACCCTGAGATTCATCTTCCTGCACACAGCCATGAAACAAAGAAACACCATGGAACCTGTATAAAGAAAACAACAAACACCCAACGCGCAAAAAAAAGTCTCACAAATGGCAAAAAACGAGCAAGTAAATACACAGAATATTAAACATCAAACTACAGGGTCTTTGAAACAGTCTCGGAAAATTCTGTTCAGTTCAATTTTGTGCCGTGTCATTCATCGGCTGCAGAGCCAGTCCACCCTGATCAAAGTAGCACAAAATAGCAATAAGGACCAGCTAGAAACCAGAAACACATATAACATAAACTAAGGTCCTCTAAAAACAAGTCCAATCCATAAACTGTGCCGATGAAACTTGTCCAAGACCCAAGGCTCCTAAACCTTCCTCTGGCAGCAGTGAGGGAGAGAGAAACCAGTCAAACACAGGCATACGCTGCTGAACACACTCACCTTCGGCTCTTCTCATTAATTTCAATCTTGCTTGATGCGTTAATTGGAGAGTTGGTTGAGAATTGGAGCCAATCATGGGTTCACGCTCCAACATTAGGCTGCATGCTCCATTCCCAACCTTACTCTCAACCGTGCTGAATTCCCTTGAAGACGGCGAAAGTACCAGACCATTTAATTGGCCCAAAAACACATTATCAAAATGTAAATTACAGCCTCCACTCACAGACAGATTAGTAATAGAAATACATTTAAAAGAAGTAGTTTCAAGAACTGTCTGCAGGATGTCGCCATTGGTCATTGACACCATCTTACCGTACGGGTGAATATTCAAGATTCGTGATTCAAAGTACATTTATTATCAAAGAATGTATAAATTATACAACGTTGAGATTTGTTTGCTTACAGGTAGCCACAAAGTGTAAAATCCAAAAGAACCCAATTAAGTAAGAAATATAAATATGAAACAGTTATTGGGATGTAGAGGATATTTTAAAAAATGCATTGACAAATACAATGTAAATTGAATGAAGGAGATAAGGCACTAAGTGGAAACTGGAAAACTTAAAATACAGACCATGTGTCGGTCGGCATGGACACGGTGTAGATATTTATTATCCTATTCTGCATCCCCATAGAGAACATGGAAATGTTCTGTTTTTCTCACTGTTTTGGTGTGCTGTACTTTTGGTCTGGCATCTAAATCAGTCATAAAAGAGAGCTGGATATTCCCAAAATCTTTTGACCCATCCCATCCCATCTCCCATTGTGTATTACCTACCATACCCTATAGAGGCTCATCCTAACCCCATCCACATATATTCATGTTTCACAACTGTTAAATGCAGATGACGAATCATTTCCTCTGTTTTACATGTCTCTCTTGACCAGTCTAAAACAGTCCTTCAAATTAATATATTTTCTACTACAGTATTTGTGGTCTTTGCTTTACCAAGTAATACATTCTGTGTAATAGGAATACTATCGTGACATTGAGGCCTAAATATATTATTCCTATGTTTTATTTCTTTAAAATAACAATGCCATTTCAAATGTTCAATCAAGATAAATTTGTAGACATTAATATTTTGTATGTAGTGTGAGGTAAAACGGTGTCCTTTGATTTAGTGAGAACAATCCACAGGCAATTTGTTTCAAATAATAGCATAATTACAAACCATTGTATCAGGAGGACTGTTCTTTAGAAGCTGACCTGGATAGTTCTGAGGAACACGAAAGAATTACTGTACTGAGTTATGACCCAAAATTCTAATTCAGCAAGTATTGGTTAACTGTATTCTTTAAAATTTATATATATATTGTGAATATGGTTCCAGGCAATAACAGCAGAGCCTGGGCAGGAGTTGCACAGGTAGAAAAAAATGTGTTAACCTTTGCTTCTGGCAATCTTTGTAGACAGTGTTGAGATCCAGATGCTGCAGCTGCTCATGTTCATGTGCAAAGCTGGAGGCCTTGATTAAAAGTTAGCAACTGTGGAGCTGCTCCAATCATTATCTGCAAATAGCATTTCTGTTTTTATGAAATTTGTATGGTGTTTTACTTGCCAATAATTGTTCTGTTATATTGCCTTGGAATCTAATTAGGAATTAAGCACAGCACACTTTTAAGTACGTAACGCAGAAGAAATTGAACTGTTAAATAATGGATCTGATGCAGCAAAGGGGCAGAAAAAGAAATAGTGAAGGGTTGATGATAGAGGGACAACAACAGTTGTGTTATAAGTGTGGTTTGCATCTTATTGAAATTGGAAATGAGCCTACTGATGATCTTATCTCTGTAACTAAAATACAATGCATGTTATTTTTGCTAAATATATAATCCAGCGGTATTCAAGAAAATTTATCTACTTCATTTCTGTTTCTGCTTCAATAATGTGCTTCTGCTCTTTTATTATTTTAATTTAAACCTATTTATAGCTACTATCTGTTCTAACTTTTATAGTGTCATCATCACATTAATGACAACCACCTTTGGCACTTTTTTTTTATCAAATTAGTTGGATCAAACTTGGGGGAACACTTGTGGAGGCTGGGAAGGTAGGGGTGAATTCATTGGTGCAGAGTTGCACTGGAACCAGTGTTGGAATGATGCTAACACTGGTTTCTATAAGCTGAGTAAACAGAATACTGTGCTACTTGGAGATTTCTTTTAAGTGTATTGTAATGATTTGCTTGACAGATTTGTTTTTGCCTTTAAAAATAAGTTGACATTTATTTTTCCTAATTTGTAACTACCTGGTATGGAGGTTCCAATGCACAAGATCGATTAAAAAAAAAAGTATCAGGGTTGTAGGCTCAACCAGCACAAGCCTCCCCACCATCAAGGACATCATCAAAAGGCAGTGCTTCAATAAGGTGGCATCTATCATTAGTGACCCTCACCATTCAGGACTTGCCCTTTTCTCATTACCACTATCACTGAGGAGGTACAGGAGCCTGAATAAGTACACTCAACGTTTTAAGAACAGCTTCTTCCCCTCCATCATCAGATTCTGAAAGGTCTGTGAATCTATGAACCCTGCCTAACTATCTTGCTCTCTTTTTGATCTTTTTATATATTTCCAATTATAACTTATAGTTCTTTTGTCTTGTACTACTAAACTACTGAAAAAAGGCATGACATGTCAGATAATAAAACTAATTCTGAGTACTTAGGTTCAGGTCCTTTATCTTAACAAATAATTTGTGTGTAGACAGAAGAAACCTTCCAAGTCTTACCACTAGAAGGCATTATAGCACAAGGGTTTGGATTTTATAGTCAGATCTGCAATTGTGAACCAGTCATTTGATTATAGTGTTTTAATTTTATAATGATGCCTAAAGTTTTTAAAGTCTTTTGATATGTTTAAAATGTTCTTGCTAAGAATATTTTCTTCTACAAGTGTCTATGAACTGATGGTTTTGTTGTATTTTCTTTTTATATTATAATCCTCATTTCTGGTCAGCTAATAAATTCAGTGCAAGCAAAAGGAGGAGGAGCACTTGGGCTGAATACCACTGAGAATTAATTTGCGGTATTGAAATGTATCAATAGTGGCTTGTAATAAAATGTGAATTAGATTTTAGCCATATGTTTTCTTGAGCAGGATATTGATTTGAATTACCCCAGTTATCAAGACAAGAACTTCTATACATGTATAGTCCTATATATGTGTATTTCTATAAGTAACATTAAACTTTGAGTACTTGCTAGGTTCTGATGAAAAGTCATCAAATTGAATCTCTAATGCTATTTCTCTCACCACTGATGCTCCTGACATGTTAAGAATTTCCAGCATTTTCTGCTTTCTGGTTTCCAGCAACTGCATTTTTTTTTAGGAAGGTGATCTTAAATATTTTATGATCTCAATCTTTTATGAAAAATCTTACATTTGCGTGGTAACCTAGTTTACTTACTATAACTGGCCTTTCTGTCATGGACTAGATTTTTAAACTGACATTTGCAATGTTTCTCTTACGATATTGTCTCAGGTGAAATCACTTATTTTTGTATGTTTTCTGTTGAGTAATCTTTTCAGGATGAGTTTGAATATTCCAACCAGACACAAGTCCTTCCTTTGCCATAATTATGGTTCTCTGTAGTGAATTACTTGTCATGTTCTCTTTGCAAGTCAGTTTGTTTCTAACTTCTGCTGATGCATTTGACCTCCTGTTCTGCCAATGGAATCAGCAAAGGTCCTGAGCTGAGGTCCCAGGTGTGAAGTGCAAGTGAGGCTAAGGGATCAAATAATGAAGGTTTTACAGGAGAAAATATTTGCAAAACTGATACAGGAAGTGGTAATTTTTGTATCAGCAAGCCACCCTACAGTAGGAGCGGAAGTGAAAACTCCATGAACAAAGTTATAAAACTTTGGCTATTTCCAGCATTCTGGTAGATTGCAGCACATTCAAAGGTTTTCCCATTCTTTAGAATATCAGTGATGCAAAACACAATTATTATATCAGACATAACTAAGAATTACTAAAACTAAAAAAAAAGTAGTAAAAATATATTTGGGCAACACACACAAAATACTGTCTGGCCTGCTGAGTTCCTCCAGCATTTTGTGTGTGTTGCTTGGATTTCCAGCATTTGCAGATTTTCTCATTTTTAAAAACAGATTTGTCAATAGATTCCATTAAATTAACATTGAGTTGGCATCACGTACAAGAAAAGACTCATTTGGGTGTTCTTGCAACTTTCACTACTGAATATCTTGAGTTCACTTCCATGAACAGGATGCTCAGACCACTAGAAACGAATATACATATTTTTGGGGGCAGGGGTGCGGTTCACAGCATTGAACTAACCAAATATTAGGAAGTATCTATTGACTTAATTAGATCTTTCGTCATTTGGACAAATTCAAGCATAATAGACTGATGTGGCGTAGAACTAGTTGATGGAAAATGCATAATAATAATTTAATATTGCACTTTTCTTGCTACAGTTAATTATTCAAAAACCAGAGTATTTTAAATCACTGATTTGGACATGTCGTCAATGTGGGGCAATTGGATTTGGCAGCATGTGAGTCATTGCACATGCATAGGCAAGAAATTCTGCATTAATGAACCTTCCTTTAGAAGGTCATATTTTGCAAAGCTATGAACGAAGGTAAAGTGGACCTTTTACCTCTCCACAGTATGCATTTTCACCACTGCTGAATACTATGAATTGCAGGGAACTAAAACTAATTACCCATTTTCACAAACGTTACGACTGATTATCCTGAATCCTTGGATCCAATATACAGAGACTTAACATGTGAGGAATTGGTCTCATAAATTTTTTTCAGAGGAACCACTGTGGAGAAAATAAAATACTTTTATCCAGGAGTTAACTTAGTACAATTCTATTACACGGTGTTGGGAGTTTGGAGTTCAGTTCCAGGGTCTTCTGTAAGAAAATTTGTACACATTTCCTACAGTCCAAAGACATACCATTTAGTAGGTTAATTGCCCTGTGATTAGGCTAGGTTTTAAATTGGTGGCTTGGTGGGCCAGAAGGTCCTGCTCCATGCTGTATCTCTAAATAATAAAATAAAAAATGTTATAAATATGCTACATTAGAACATGCAACAAACTGGGTTCATGGAAGTATATTCCAAATAGTTTTGTCTAGAATCTGTGGGAAACTTTATCAATTTGTATGAATACTGTTGCCCCATATAGTGACTCATTTGTTTATTTTCGCATACATTTCATGTATTTGAGCACTTTTTTGAGTGGCAACTATACTCGCTTCTCATATTTACTTAAAATCACCAATTCTATATATGAAATCAGAGGTTTCCTGGAGCAATTTTGATTGTCAGTGAAACCAAGTACCTTACAAAAATGATGTGATGTAGACAAGTTAGAATTGCAGTTGCAAGCTGTTACTCCATTACAATTAAGAGGTAGCTTAAATTATTAAGTATGGTAAAACAAATCACAATGCTATTTATTATAACATTTGAATAATATTAATTCAATTCTGACCTTAAATCTTAATAGAACTTATTGGACATGGTAGAGATCAGAAATAAATGCAGTAGCTGAAATAATTATGCAATGAATTTAGCCCAGGTAATAGAACAAGTGAAAATGTAATCTGGGGAGCAGAGATTCATCCATGATTTCAACTTGATTGAAGGCATGATTAAGATAAATTAGTTGGTTTATTATTCTCACATGTACCAAGGTGCAGTGTTTTGTATGACATCTATACAGATCATTTCATTACAACAGTGCATTGAGATATTACAAGAGAAAATGATAACAGAATGCAGAATAAAATGTTATAGGGCAAGTGCAGTGCTGGTAGACAATAAGGCATGTGCCTTGTGTTACATGCTTTCATGTTTTTGTATGTTCTGGCTGATGGGAGGGAGGAGAAGAGAATGTTCAGGGTGGGTGTAAGTAACATTTTTTAAAAATGGCCACATGGTTGATGTTTTAAAGCAGTTGCATGTGCAGGAAAATATGTGCTGGTTAGACAGTTACACAAGTGGCAAATGGAATTAAATCCAGGGAAATGTGATGCATTTTAGGGAGGACAATCACATAAGACAAATGTATAATACATGGTAGGACAACTGAGAAATGTAATGGAAGAGAGGAAACACGTCTCAGATATTTCTCATGAAGAAATTCAATTACACCATTTATTCATGAGAAGTACCTGGAAAGAGAGCTATGTGAAACTTGGGAAAGATGTACACACACACACTTACCTGTTGTTATCAGTTACAGAAATTACATCAGATTTTTAAAGGACTAAGTTGATCACATATTATTTCAACTTTGCCCAGTATCCTCTCTGCTAATTGGAAAAAGGCAACAGCAGATCAATGAATGGGCATTCATAGTAGCTGCATACATTCCAAGAATGCCCACCATGCAGCAAATTGCAAAGCTTACCTTCCATACTTATTTATTCTGAAGCTACTCCCCACTATCCATTCCTTTTTATAGAAAATATATGAGGTCTGTCCATTGGATGAGAACTACAACTGGCACAATTTACAGAATTGATCAAAACAGGCTGCACCAGTTTTCCAACTGGACTGTAAATTAAGAACTTTTACATTTAGAATGATTGTTCTCTGGCATAGCTTTCAAAGATCCCAAATTCCATACAGACTTATTTTTATTTTTGCAGAATTTGGCTATATCTATTACATTTATTTGGAGCAGCAATAGGGTTAAATTGTCAATGAATTCCTTTGATTTATTTTTAATTTAACACTTATTAGCATTTTTATCATATTTATAATTTTTATCAGAACATTGTAAAATGTTTTTATCACCTTACATTGGTTTTTAAATCTAGTTTAATATGATATTTTATGATAGGTAGTTTGAAAGGTGTGAAACTGGGAACATAAGGAAAACTCTTTCCCATTTGAGGAGCATTGCATTAACTTGTTGCTGGGCAGAGGTTTACCCCTCTACTTGCAGCAATTTGAAATGTAGGGAAAGCAGTGTCATTAGTTGGCAGGTTCAACTATCTTAGCAGCAGTAATGCCTGAGGTTTGTTCCCTTGCTAGCATGGAAATATCAACAAATGTACAGTATTCCCTGGCTATCGATCAACAGGAGAAGGATGCATCAATCAACATAGCCATACATGTAATGTTTTTGCTTGCTGAATAGTGTGCATTATTTGTTTATAAAGCAGGTTTGCATTATTACCCAGATACCAGCATTCTAGGAATTATTATGACTTGTGTGCCTAAAGGTGGCTGCAAAGGTAGATGGGTGGTGAAGGAGGCAAGTGGGATGCTGGTTGGCATAGCTTGGCCACAATATAAGAGCATAGAAGTCTGGCTACATCGTAATAAAACCTTGGTTAGGCCACAGTTGAAGTATTGTATGCAATTTTGTTTCTCACCCTATGGAAAGAACGTGACTGCACTGAAGTGGGTGCAGAAGAGATTTACTAGGATATTTTCTTGGATGGAATATTTCAGTTCTGAGGAGGATCTGGGCTTTTTCCTTCGTGTGGGGGATATTGACAGTATAGATAGGGTGGATAGTGACAATGGAAATATCTAAAACCAAAGGACATGGGTATAAGATGAAAAGTAAGACGATTAGAGGGGATCTGAGGGGAAATGTTTTCACTCATATTTTGGCTGGAATCCAGAATACATGCTAAGGTAGAACATACTGGAGGAATTTAGTTTAACGTTTAAAAGTATCTGGATTAACACTTGAATTACCAAGGAGTAGAAAGCTCTGGTGAAGTCCTAATAAATGGGATTGGATGGATATTTGATGGTTGGCATATGTATACATGGTGGGGCAAAGAGCCTGACTCTGTGCTGCTGGATTCGATAATTCTACTTCCACTTTTGAAGTCTTTGTTACACTCAGTGGGCTACATTAGGTAAGATCAAGCCATTCATATGCTGCACAGCAGCCTCCTAAAGCATACACTGTATTCCAAATTCTATTGTGGGAAGTGGTTACCAGATCAACAGGGGAAATTTTCAAGGGTATGTTCAAAGCTTCCTTGAAGAAATGCAACATCCCTACTGTTTTCTGGGAGTCACTGGTCCGTGATTGCTCAAAGTTGGAAAGGAGAACTTTGATGCTGTGAATTGAGAATGTACAAAGGCACTGTGACACAAGGAGCAGGCTATTTCAATAACTTCCTATTTGCCTGCCTAGTAATTTCTACCTGCCTCAGCTGCAGAAGAGTCTGCTGTTCCTACATTGGCCTCATCAGTCAACTCAGAATCCAGAAAGCTGGAGCGGAAGTAAGTCATTAATCCCTGAGGTATGCACGAGAAGGACAAGAAAAGTACAAGAACTTATTTAGTCCACGTACCCATAACTTTGATCTCAGAGATGAAAGAGATTAGCTTTATTTATTGCATATATATCGAAACATAGTGCCGCAGTCCACAAGTCTCGCCACGCTTCTGGCACCAACTCCGATGACACAATTCACCAACCCTAACTGGACATCTTTGGGATGTAAGAGTATATTGGAGCACCCAGTAGAAATCCACACGGCACAGGGAGAATGTACAAACTTCTTAAAGATAGCAGTGATCATTGGCCCTGAAAAGCATTGCATTAATTGCCACATTCCTGATCTGCCCTTACTGATTCAAGCACAACAGGGACTCTGATGCATAGGAACACTGTCACCTTCATGTTCCTCTCAAATCTCAAGTCATTCACTATCCTGACCTGGAAATATCTCAACTGCACTTTGTCACTGGGTCCAGATCTTGACGAACCCCACTCAATAGCTTTGGGTGCATTCCTTTACCAGAAAGAATGCATTGGTTCAAGAGGGTGGCTCACCATCATTTCAAGGGTTCTAAACTATAGATTGGTACTAAATGCAGGCCTAGCTGTAGTCATTTTTATCATAAAAATACCCAGTTGCTTTAATTGGCCAGGTTTTTAATGCTAGATTAATACACATATTTCATAATGTCATCCAACCACAACATGATATTAGTGTATGATAACATGGTGTTTTTTTTTAAAGGGATAGTAATTGAGGCACTTAAGCTAATGATCTGGAAACATGAGTTTATATCCACCCAGTTGGCTGCTGAGGTTTCTAAACACAGTAAATTCTATTTTTCTGTTTTCTGTCTTGTTCTGCTAAATATTATGGACATGCTATTTTAGTGCCAGAATGTGTGATGACACTTGCGGGCTACTCTGACACATTCCTGAGTGTGTTGGTTGTTAGCGCAAACAACACATTTCACTGTGTGTTTCAGTGTACATGTGATAAATCTGCACCTGAAATCAGGAATATAGTATCAATACTGATATCTGGAAAGGTGTTGGACTGTCATGAAAATTCATTAGGTTCACTATTGTTCTTGAGGGCACAAGAGCCTGCAGATGCTGTAATTTGTTGCTATAAACAGTCTATTGGAGGGTCTCAGCAAGTGGAGCAGCACTTGGCAGGTGAATGGAACTGTTGAAGTTTCAGGTGGAAACCATGTGTGAGGAGTCCTGATGTAGAGTTTTAAGTTGTAATATTAACAGTTTTTTTACCCCTACAGGTGCTGCTTGATTCGCTGAGTTTCTCCAGCAGACATATTTCTCATTAATGTTTTTAGCTGGTCTGGCCAATATTTGACTGCAAAATCCACAGCAGTGTGTTTGGCTTTTGATTGGTCTCGGGTAACTGGGGATGGACAATAAGAGCTAGTCTTGCCTGCAATGCTTAGACTTAAGAAAGAATTGAAAAGGCATTACCTATTCAGTAAAATCAAACATGGAGAGTAATATATTTTAACCAAAACCAAATTACTCTGGATTTAAGTCTTCCCCAAAATGTAATTTTTCTACACAATTAAGTTTAATATTATACAAATTCCTCAAATAGTTGATACCACCATTGCTGTCAACTCTCTGGAGTACAATTGGTATTAGCCAAATTGGTAAAAGCTAACATTGGGTATTTCAATTAGTTTGCTATCAAAAAGCCCACCGGAGGAAAACGAATAGTATATTACAATGATGTGTGCCAAAGGACACATTTCCAACAGTGAAAGCTGACTCGGTGTTTCAACATTTCACTCTCAGGGTAATTTTAAGATGGTCTTGAGAGATTAAAGAGAGATTAGCTTTAGTTACCGCATATATATGGAAACATAGTGCGAAATGTGTTGTCTGTGTTGGTGACCAACACAATCGATGTACTGTGCTGGGTGTAGCCCGCAAGTCTCACCACATTTCTGAAAATGGGAAAACAAAAAGTACGGAACTGGATTCTAGCGGACAACACTGTTGGTTCTACTGAAAAGGCCCCAGACCCAAGCTTTGTTTATTTTTCAATGCTATTTGTCAAGCCTCCAGAGGAGAAAATAACAGTATCTGAGCAGAGTAATTGGGACCAGTCAGCTACAAGTGAGCAGAGTGACAAACTGTCCCCTTTTACTATGCAAGTTGTGAAGATGCATTTCTGCAGGAGCTGTAGACTTAAATTCATGATAATGCAACTTTAAGAAGAAATGAATAAGGTTTTAACTAAAAAGCAATGATTACTAATTAACAACTGCTTCAGCAGGCTGAATATCAGAAAAGCTATATATTGTGCCTATTATCCCATGGGTATCCCTATTATTAACCATTACAGATGATGCAGTGCTATTTTTACACTGAAAAAATAATGTTCATGCATTTTATTACCATCCTACCTGTCATCTTACCTTACCCAAGTGTGTCATAAATGATACTAAGTAAACTTTGCAGTATATTCACAAAGCTCATTAGCTTCTTAATGTTTGTAAATTTGTTCAGAGTCGAACTTTCATGAAGTCAACATCTTGTATTTGAACAAAACCGCTTTTGGCCAGGTCAGCAGTTACTACTGTGATTTTTTAAAAAAAATGTGTTATTACAATCAGCTTTTAATTCAGTTAACCATCTGAACCACTTTAAATGGTACAGTTTTGAACATAGAACATAGAATAGTACAGCATAGTACAGGCCCTTCAGCCCTGAATGTTGTGCCAACCCTCAAACCCTGCCTCCCATATAACTCCCCACCTTAAATTCCTCCATATACCTGTCTAGTAGTCTCTTAAACTTCACTAGTGTATCTGCCTCCACCACTGACTCAGGCAGTGCATTCCACACACCAACCACTCTCTTGAGTAAAAAACCTTCCTCTAATATCCCCCTTGAACTTCCCACCCCTTATCTTAAAGCCATGTCCTCTTGTATTGAGCAGTGGTGCCCTGGGGAAGAGGTGCTGGCTATCCATTCAATCTATTCCTCTTATTATCTTGTACACCTCTATCATGTCTCCTCTCACCCTCCTTCTCTCCAAAAAGTAAAGCCCTAGCTCCCTTAATCTCTGATCATAATCCATACTCTCTAACCCAGGCAGCATCCTGGTAAATATCTCTTCTGTACCCTTTCCAATGCTTCCACATCCTTCCTATAGTGAGGCGACCAGAACTGGACACAGTACTCCAAGTGTGGCCTAACCAGAATTTTATAGAGCTGCATCATTACATCGCGACTCTTAAACTCTATCCCTCGACTTATGAAAGCTAACACCCCATAAGCTTTCTTAACTACCCTATCTACCTGTGAGGCAACTTTCAGGGATCTGTGGACATGTACCCCCAGATCCCTCTGCTCCTCCACACTACCAAGTATCCTGCCATTTACTTTGTACTCTGCCTTGGAGTTTGTCCTTCCAAAGTGTACCACCTCACACTTCTCCGGGTTGAACTCCATCTGCCACTTCTTAGCCCACTTCTGCATCCTATCAATGTCTCTCTGCAATCTTCGACAATCCTCTACACTATCTACAACACCACCAACCTTTGTGTCGTCTGTAAACTTGCGAATCCACCCTTCTACCCCAACGTTTGTGTCGTCTGCAAACTTGCCAACCCACCCTTCTACCCCAACATCCAGGTCATTAATAAAAACTACGAAAAGTAGAGGTCCCAGAACAGATCCTTGTGGGGCACCACTAGTCACAATCCTCCAATCTGAATGTACTCCCTCCACCACGGCAAGCCAATTCTGAATCCACCTGGCCAAACTTCCCTGGATCCCATGCCTTCTGACTTTCTGAATAAGACTACCGTGTGGAACCTTGTCAAATGCCTTACTAAAATCCATATAGATCACATCCACTGCACTACCCTCATCTATATGCCTGGTCACCTCCTCAAAGAACTTTATCAGGCTTGTTAGACATGATCTGCCCTTCACAAAGCCATGCTGACTGTCCCTGATCAGACCACGATTCTCTGAATGCCCATAGATCCTATCTCCAAGAATCTTTTCCAACAGCTTTCCCACCACAGATGTAAGGCTCACTGGTCTATAATTACCCAGACTAACCCTACTACCTTTTTTGAACAAGGGGACAACATTTGCCTCCCTCCAATCCTCCGGTACCATTCCCGTGGATAACGAGGACATAAAGATCCTAGCCAGAGGCTCAGCAATCTCTTCCCTCGCCTCGTGGAGCAGCCTGGGGAATATTCCGTCAGGCCCCGGGGACTTATCTGTCCTAATGTATTTTAACAACTCCAACACCTCCTCTCCCTTAATATCAACATGCTCCAGAACATCAACCTCACTCATATTGTCCTCACCATCATCAAGTTCCCTCTCATTGGTGAATACTAAAGAGAAGTATTCATTGAGGACCTCGCTCACTTCCACAGCCTCCAGACACATCTTCCCACCTTTATCTCTAATCGGTCCTACCTTCACTCCTGTCATTCTTTTTTTCTTCACATAATTGAAGAATGCCTTGGGGTTTTCCTGTACCCTACTCGCCAAGGCCTTCTCATGTCCCCTTCTTGCTTTACTCAGCCCCTTCTTCAGCTCCTTTCTTGCTTCCCTATATTCCTCAATAGACCCAACTGGTCCTTGCTTCCTAAACCTCATGTGTGCTGCCTTCTTCCACCTGACTAGATTTTCCACCTCACTTGTCACCCATGGTTCCTTCACCCTACCATTCTTTATCTTCCTCACCGGGAGAAATTTATCCCTAACATCCAGCAAGAGATCTCTAAACATCGAGCACATGTCCATAGTACATTTCCCTGCAAAAACATCATCCCAATTCACACCTGCAATTTCTAGCCTTATAGCCTCATAATTTGCCCCTCCCCAATTAAATTTCCCTGTCCTCTCTTATTCTATCTTTTTCCATGATAATGCTAAAGGCTAGGGAGCGGTGGTCACTGTCCCCAAGATGCTCACCCACTGAGAAATCTGTGACCTGACCCGGTCATTACCTAGTACTAGATCTAGTATGACATGTAGGTAGGATTGATGGCAATCAAAACATATTGCAGATAATCATAAATAGTAAATCATAGTGAATAGCCAGAGATTTTTTCCTAAGGTGGAAATGGCTAATATGAGGGTAATTTTAAGATGATTGGAGGAAGGTATAGGGGGGGATGCCAGAGGTAAGTTTTTTTTTACACAGAGCATGATGACTGCATGGAATATCCTGCCATGGGTGATGGTAGAATCAGATCCCATATAATCATATAACCATTACAGCACGGAAACAGGCCATCTGGGCCCTTCTAGTCCGTGCCAAACTCTTACTCTCACCTAGTCCCACCGACCTGCACTCAGCCCATAACCCTCCATTCCTTTCCTCTCTATATAGCTGTCCAATTTAACTTTAAACGACAACATCGAACCTGCCTCAACCACTTTTGCCGGAAGCTCGTTCCACACAGCTACCACTCTCTGAGTAAAGAAGTTCCCCCTCATGTTACCCCTAAACTTTTGCCGCTTAACTCTCAACTCATGTCCTCTTGTTTGAATCTCCCCCACTCTCAATGGAAAAAGCCTATCCACGTCAACTCTATCTATCTCCCTCATAATTTAAAATACCTCTATGAAGTCCCCCCGCCCCAACCCAAACTTCTACATTCTAAAGAATAAAGACCCAACTTGTTCAACCTTTCTCTGTAACTTAGCTGACGAAACCCAGGTAACATTCTAGTAAATCTTCTCTGTACTCTCTCTATTTTATTGACGTCTTTCCTATAATTCGGTGACCAAAATTGTACACAATACTCCAAATTTGGCTTCACCAATGCCTTGTACAATTTCAACATTACATCCCAACTCCTATACCAAATGCTCTGATTTATAAAGGCCAGCATACCAAAAGCTTTCTTCACCACCCTATCCACATAAGATTCCACCTTCAGGGAACTATGCACCATTATTCCTAGATCCCTCTGTTCTACTGCATTCTACAATGCCCTACCATTTACCATGTATGTCCTATTTTGATTAGTCCTACCAAAATGTAGCACCTCATATTTAACAGCATTAAACTCCATCCGCCATCTTTCAGCCCACTCTTCTAAATGGCCTAAATCTCTCTGCAAGCTTTGAAAACCTACTTCATTATCCACAACTCCACCTACCTTAGTATCATCTGCATACTTACTCATCCAATTTACCACCCCTTCATCCAGATCATTAATGTATATGACAAACAACATTGGACCCTGTACAGATCCCTGAGGTACACCACTAGTCACCAGCCTCCAATCTGACAAACAGTTATCCACTTCCACTCTCTGGCGTCTCCCATCCAGCCACTGCTGAATCCATTTTACTACTTCAATATCAATACCTAATGATTGAATCTTCCTAACCAACCTTCTGTGTGGAACCTTGTCAAAGGCCTTACTGAAGACAATATAGACAACATCCACCACTTTACCCTCGTCAACTTTCCTAGTAACCTCTTCAAAAAATTCAGTAAGATTTGTCAAACATGACCTTCCACACACAATTCCATGTTGACTGTTCCTAATCACACCCTGTCTATCCAGATAATAATATGTACCATCTCTAAGAATACTTTCCATCAATTTACCCACCACTGACGTCAAACTCATAGGCCAATAATTGCTAGGTTTACTCTTAGAACCCTTTTTAAACAATGGAACAACGTGAGCAATACGCCAATCCTCTGGCACCATCCCCGTTTCTAATGACATTTGAAATATTTCTGTCAGAGCCCCTGCTGTTTCCACACTAACTTCCCTCAAGGTCCTAGGGAATATCCTGTCAGGACCCGGAGACTTATCCACTTTTATATTCCTTAAAAGCTCCTGTACTTTCTCTTCTTTAATCATCATAGTTTCCATAACCTCCCTACCTGTTTCCCTTATCTTACACAATTCAATATCCTTTTCCTTAGTGAATTCCGAAGAAAAGAAATTGTTCAGAATCTCCCCCATCTCTTCTGGCTCCACACATAGCTGTCCACTCTGATTCTCCAAGGGACCAATTTTATCCCTCACTATCCTTTTGCCATTAATATGACGGTAGAAAACCTTGGGATTTATTTTCACCTTACTTGCCACAGCAACCTCATATCTTCTTTTAGCTTGTCTAATTTCTTTCTTAAGATTCTTTTTACATTCTTTATGTTCCTCGAGCACCTCATTTACTCCACGCTGCCTATATTTATTGTATATATCTCTCTTTTTCCAAACCAAGTTTCCAATATCCCTTGAAAACTATGGCTCTCTCAAACTTTTAACCTTTCCTAACAGGAACATAAAGATTCTGTACCCTCAAAATTTCACCTTTAAATGACCTCCATTTCTCTATTACATTCTTCCCATAAAACAAATTGTCCCAATCCACTCCTTCTAAATCCTTTTGCATCTCCTCAAAGTTAGCCTTTCTCCAATCAAAAATCTCAACCCTGGGTCCAGACCTATCCTTCTCCATAATTATATTGAAACTAATGACATTGTGATCACTGGACCTGAAGTCCTCCCCAACACAAACCTCCGTCACCTGACCTATCTCATTCCCTAACAGGAGATCCAACACTGCCCCTTCTCTAGTTGGTACCTCTTTGTATAGCTGCAAAAAACTATCCTGCACACATTTTACAAACTCCAAACCATCCAGCCCTTTTACAGTATGGACTTCCTAGGCTATGTGTGGAAAATTAAAATCTCCCACAATCACAACCTTGTGCTTACTACAAATATCTGCTATCTCCTTACAAATTTGTTCCTCCAATTCTCACTCCCCATTTGGTGGTCTATAATACACCCCCATAAATGTTACTACACCTTTCCCATTCCTCAATTCCACTCAAATAGCCTCCCTAGACAAGCCCTCTAATCTATCCTGCCAGAGTACTGCTGTAATATTTTCTCTGACAAGCAATGCAACACCTCCCCCTCTTGTCCCTCCAATTCTATCGCACCTGAAGCAATTAAATCCAGGAATATTTAGTTGCCAATCACACCCCTCCTGTAACCATGTTTCACTAATAGCTGCCACATCATACTTCCAGGTATCAATCCATGCTTTAAGCTCATCCACCTTTCTTATAATGCTTCTAGCATTAACATAAATGCATTTAAGAAATTTTCCACCTCTTTCTCTCTGTTTATCACTAACGGTGCAAACAACTTCACTATTTTCTTTTTCTTCCTTCTCCCCTACATCTGTTCCTACAACACACATCAAAGTTGCTGGTGAACGCAGCAGGCCAGGCAGCATCTCTAGGAAGAGGTACAGTCGACGTTTCAGGCCGAGACCCTTCGTCAGGACTAACTGAAGGAAGAGTGAGTAAGGGATTTGAAAGCTGGAGGGGGAGGGGAAGATGCAAAATGATAGGAGAAGACAGGAGGGGGAGGGATAGAGCCGAGAGCTGGACAGGTGATAGGCAAAAGGGGATACAAGAGGATCATGGGACAGGAGGTCCGGGAAGAAAGACGGGGGGGGGGGGTGACCCAGAGGATGGGCAAGAGGTATATTCAGAGGGACAGAGGGAGAAAAAGGAGAGTGAGAGAAAGAATGTGTGCATAAAAATGAGTAACAGATGGGGTACGAGGGGGAGGTGGGGCCTAGTGGAAGTTAGAGAAGTCAATGTTGACTTCTCTAACTTCCGCTAGGCCCCACCTCCCCCTCGTACCCCAGCTGTTACTCATTTTTATGCACACATTCTTTCTCTCACTCTCCTTTTTCTCCCTCTGTCCCTCTGAATATACCTCTTGCCCATCCTCTGGGTCACCCCCCCCGTCTTTCTTCCCGGACCTCCTGTCCCATGATCCTCTTGTATCCCCTTTTGCCTATCACCTGTCCAGCTCTCGGCTCTATCCCTCCCCCTCCTGTCTTCTCCTATCATTTTGCATCTTCCCCTCCCCCTCCAGCTTTCAAATCCCTTACTCACTCTTCCTTCAGTTAGTCCTGACGAAGGGTCTCGGCCTGAAACGTCGACTGTACCTCTTCCTAGAGATGCTGCCTGGCCTGCTGCGTTCACCAGCAACTTTGATGTGTGTTGCTTGAATTTCCAGCATCTGCAGAATTCCTGTTATCTGTTCCTACACTCTGGTTCCCCTCTCCTCTTGTATCTAGTTTAAATCCACTGGAGCCTCTTTAGCAAACCTACCTGCAAGAATATTTGTCCACCTCCAGTTCAGATGTAAACCGCCCTGCCGGAACAGGTCCCACCTTCCCTGGAAAACTGCCCAATTATCTATAAATCTGAAGCCCTCCCTCCCGCACCATGTCTTCACCCACGTGTTGATCTGCGCTACCTTACTATTTCTAAACCCGTCTGCACGAGGAACTGGTAGCAATCCTGAGATTGCTATCCTGGAGGTGCTGTCCTTCAGCTTTGCACCTAACTCCCTAAATTCTCTTTGCAGGACCTCCTCCTTCTTCCTATCCACGTCATTGGCCCCTACATGGACCACAACATCTGGCTGCTCACCCTCCCTCTTGCGAATACCGAGAACTCGATCCGCGATATCTCGGACCCTGGCAGCAGGGAGGCAACAGACCACCCGGGATTCTCGATCTCTTCCACAGAACCTCTTATCTGTCCCCCTAACTATCGAATCCCCTATCATTACTGCTCTCCTCTTTTCCCTCCTTCCCTTCCGAGTTCAGGGTCCCATCTCGGTGCCAGAGACGCAACCACTGCAACTTGTCCCTGGTAGGTCATCCCCATCAACAGTATCCAAAACGATGTACTTATTATTGGTGGGAACAGCCACAGGGGTGCTCTGCTCATTCTGTCTATTCCCCTGCCCTCTCCTGACAGTCACCCAGCTACCTGGGTTAATTCCTGGGAAGCCCGGACTGTCTTACGCAGAGAGGTTAGAGAGACTTGGCTTGTACATGCTGGAATTAAGGAGATCGAGGGGGGATCTGATTAAGACATATAAGATTATTAAGGGATTGGACAAGATAGAGGCAGGAAATATGTTCCAGATGCTGGGAGAGTCCAGTACCAGAGGACATGGTTTAAGAATAAGGGATAGGTCATTTAGGACAGAGTTGAGAAGGAACTTCTTCTCCCAGAGAGTTGTGGAGGTGTGGAACGCGCTGCCTCAGAAGGCAGTGGAGGCCAATTCTCTGGATGCTTTCAAGAAGGAGCTAGATAGGTATCTTATGGATAGGGTTATGGGGACAAGGCAGGAACCGGGTATTGATAGTAGATGATCAGCCATGATCTCAGAATGGCGGTGCAGGCTCGAAGGGCCGAATGGTCTACTTCTGCACCTATTGTCTATCGTCTATTACCTGTCTCCTGACTCTTAGGGGTGACTATCTCCCTGTAACTCCTCTCTATTTCTGCCTCTGCCTCCCGAATGATCCGAAGTTCATCCAGCTCCAGCTTCAGTTCCCTAACTTGGTTTGTCAGGAGCTGCAGCTGGATGCACCTTTTGCAGGTGTAGTTATCAGGGACAATTGTGCTCACTCTGACTTCCCACATCTTGCAAACAGAGCACTCAACTGCTCTGACTGCTGCCTCCATTACCTACTCTTAAGGTAATTAGATTTATTAAAGGAACTTACCCAACCTTACCTCACTTGGAGTGAAGCACTTCCTCTGTCTCTACTCGCTGAAGCATCAGAAACATTAGGGGCACTTAGGAAACTCTTAGATATCTACATGGATGGTAGAGAAATGGAGGGCTCTGTAGGAGGAAAGAGTTAGGTAGCTGGGGGGAAGGCTTGTACTGTGCTGTAATGTTCTATGTGTTATTAGCATTCTGCAATTTGCTTGCCAGTTCAATTTCTTTCAGTACAGGAAGTAGATTAGGAATACTGTTCCCCTTTTAACTCACTAGTGTTAAGATTTTTTTCTCTTTCAAGAAGCATTTCTAGTAATAAATATTTTCATGTGTCTAGTTTGCCCAAACACACCGAGAAAGTGTGGCTCTGAATAAACAATTTACAAGCAATTAGAAAGCTAATGAGCTTTGTGAATATACTGCAAAGTTTACTTAGTATCATTTATTGCACAGTGGGTAAGGTATGATTACAGTAATAAAACACATAAACAGTCTTGCCAATTAGGGATGAGCAATGATGGAAGCACAAAAACACTGATTGTATCCAACACCAGATAAGATAAAGTATATGCTGAATGGCATAATCAGTAGTTTTATGATTGTCACACACATAGCAGTAAATAAATTACTATCTGGTCACTTGCACCGCCAAGAAGGCAGCTGAATGAATACAAATATAGTATAATGGCCTTAATTGGAGTTTCACAATAGGCAAGTGGCAAGTTTTATGTCACACTCCCGATTTCAGTTGCTGGAAAAGCTGTGGTGTAGCAGGAAGTGGGCAACTCTTTGTAGAATAGTCAAATTCTAACCACTTTTGTAAGCACAATATTAATGTAGCTGGTTGAGTTGAGTTTCTGCTTAGTGACGGTAGACTTGATAGTATTGCCATGGAATGTCAAAGGTTGGTGGGTTGCTTCTCTCTTGTTGGGCATGATTATTGTCTGGCACTTTTGTAATTTCAATTGTATATTGCCCCTTACTAGTTCTTGTTAGTCTGTTTTTGTTTATGTACAGTTTTTTCATAAATTCTATTATATTTCTTCATTTTCCTGTAAATGCCTGCAAGAAAATGAACCTCAAGATAATATACGGTGACATGTACATACTTTGATAATAAATTTACTTTTGACTTTGATGTCTAATACGAGCATTGAGCACAAGAGTCAGGACATCATGTTATAGCTGCACGAGATGTTGGTGAGACTGTACCTGGGATATTGTATGCAGTTCTGTTCATGATATGTTTACGCAAAAGAGAGTGCAGAGAAGATTTAAAGAATGTTGCTGAGACTGGAGGACTTGAGTTATAAGGAGAGACTAGATAGGTTAGGGTTTGGACTAGAGCAAAGGAGGTGAGGGGTCATGAGAAGCTTGGATAAGATAGATTGTCACAGTCTTTTTTTTGGCAGGGTAGGGTGGCCTAAAACTAGAGTGCATAGTTTTAAGGTGGGATGGGAATTATTTAAAGGGGATCTGAGAGGCAAGCATTTCACACAGTTGTTTCCACAACAGCTGCCAGAGAAAGTTATAGAGGTGGGTAAAATTATGACATTTAAAAGACATTTGGATAGGTACTTGGGTAGGAAAAGTCTCAAGGGATATGGGGCAAATGCAGGCAAATTGAACCAGCTTTGGAAGTCAATTTTGTCAGATTGGACAGGTTGGGCCAAAGGGCCTGTTTCCATAATGTAAAACTCTAGAACTCTAATTCCACGACTAATAATGGTTATTTAGTTTGAAACAGCATTTATTTGAGGTTCTGAATTCTTTAATTTGTAGCAGTGTGGAGAAAACTCATGTTATACAGATATTGTCCAGTCAGTCCCATGTTTACACCTTTTGTCTTTCTTCATATTTGTCAGCCTTGCCACTTCTTGTTGCTGCCCTTGGATTATATTCCCCCCAATTTATTACTACTTTCCTACTCTGCTATACCTTACACCTTTGAATTTCTCTTGAGTAAGTCCAGTTGCTTGTGTCTTGCTTCGTATCTTTCAAAGATCCTAGTCAGGCACCTGTGTCCTTACTGCAACTATTCCAGGAACGACTTGAGCTCCCCATTGCCTGCCACTTTAATTCCCTGTCTTACTCACATTTTGATGTTTTCGTCTCACCCTGTTAAAGAGATTCCATTTCCTCTATTTTAATACTGAAAACTAACTTGTTTTCTTTGTTGCCATGTTTTGAATAAGGTTCTCGGTCCTGTAACATGAACTGTTTTACTTTCATGATGCTGCCTATGGTGAAAGAAATAAACAGGCCCTTCCAAGAGTCCAAATATAAGCCTCTTTGAGTATTTTCTGTGGGTACTTAACTAAAAATGATACGTGCACTTTGAGAGGGAAAGTTACTCTTCAATGTTTTAGCAATTAAGTTTAGAAGCTTATGGAGTGATTCAACAGTGAGGTTGAATTGTGAAGGCATACACAATTCTAAATACGTAATGGCCACATAAAGCAAGAGACTTTTAACTGTTCTTTTTTGTGGAGTTGCTTGCATCTGGAATTCTGTCATTTTTTTAAAAAAGTAAAATCCATAAATCTTTTTTCAAAAGAAAATCAAACAAAATACTGAATCTATGAGATTGAAGATGCATGTGGTATTGCTTTGGTTGACTTGTGAACTTGCTGCCTGCCTTACTGTGTGTTTAAAATAACTTCAGTTTTTAATTGCGGTTTAGCATTTGTAACAGATGTGATATCTCCAGATATTAACATTCATATTGACAATGCAAGTACTGAAGAATTTGAAGATTACTGAGTGATAGGTATGTTGTGCACAAAAATGTCCTCTGAGCTCTGGGCCTGAAGTTGAGTGGAAGTGGTGTGGGGAATACCAGGAAGTTCGAGCAAACATATGGCTAGGTTCTGCCAAAGGATCTCTGACCTAAAATATTAAAACTTTTTCTCTTTCCACAGATGCTACCAAATCTGCTGAATGTTTCTGGTATGGTGCGTTTATTTCAGATTTTCAACGTCTGCAGTGAAATCCCTTTTTACAGGGCGTTTCTAGAGATGCGGCTCTTTAGCCCCTCACTAACAGCCACTGGACTTGGCGGTGAGAAAATCACCTTTCTCAAACTCCCTATGTTTAAAGTCGGTATGACTTGTGTCCCACCAGAACTGGAACGTTGCAGTGTCTCGACCACCTGAACCCCGGTCTGTGAGAATACTGTGTAAATACTGCCCCCGTGTGATTAGCCATCAGCAAGAAATAACAGATTGTATACTGCATACAATTATAAAGAAAGTATATTTACAATTGTCAGCTTTATCAAACAGTTGGTAGGAAAAAGAAAAGGAAAAAAAAATAAAAGGGCCCATTACAGTTAACCCAGTCCAAATGTGCAGGAGTTGGAGCTTATCTGAACTTTGCGCTGGACCCACAGTCTGTGTGAAAGCATACATTATCTTCTGAATGTCATTCAAATCCATCTCGAGCAAACGGGCCTCCCCACAGGAATATTGGTTCTTCCTCCTTGAAGCCATACACCTTCTGCAACAGGGATGGCATCCTCGGCCATCTTCCCTCCTGTGTTCTCCCAACTCCGGCCAAAAAGACCTCAGCCCACAACAGTTCCCATCACAAAAACCTCTCCACCCAGCGTTCTCTAGATCCTACTCCCACTTTCACCATCCTGATTGGCTGACACAACATTCCTGTTGAACAACATAGCCCCTTATCTTTAGCTCAAACCCAGACATGCTAAAAGCAGAACAGGCTGCTCTTACAGAACTGTTAAAATGAAATACCTACAGCATAGCAGTAAAAATCTTAACCAGGGCGTTGCAGCAGTTTTTGTGATTTTTATATTGTTGGGTGGTTTGGGCATCATGCTGGTCCTTGACTTTAGCTGAGAGGGGTTTATCCCAATCAGTTAATGGATTGGGGAGGCCATTTGTCATTACTAAGGTGCAGGTGGGAGTGGCAATGGCAGTAATATATATTGGCTGCACTGGCATTAAGATGAGAGGCATAGAAGTGGCATAACAGTAGAATTGCATGTAGTACAGCGTAGGGGTATGGTGGATGATGATTAGTTCCTGCGAGCACAGCTATCTATATACTTTTGTCATTTTTTTGGTTTTCTTGAGAGTGATTTAAATGAAATCATCCCATGCTTGCTTTTTGTCAAAATTGGGGTAAGAAGAACAATTCACAATTAAAAGTGCTGATTCAATTTGATGACTGACTTGATATGACTCCAGAATGAAAAGCAATTGAATCCAATTTTGCTTAACTCAATTTTACATCAATTGATGGTCAGCATGGAGTTAGTAGGCTGAGAACTTGTTTCTGTACAGTATCCCTCTACGAATCGAGGACTTTACCACTGAAGAAAGTCAAAACATTGCATTACAAAACTTTTGTTACACTGAAAATCATGTGGCTTTTCAAATTGATGAGTATATTAATTTAAAATTGAGTAGCTGTTAATTTTCATCAACCTTTAGTAATGTAATGGATTTCAGAGTCTTGCAATATGTAAAACAGCAACCTCATTCTCTCTGGTAAGTCCTCTCTCTTTACTGTGTGACTGTGTTGCTATCCAAAGTTGATCGGCAGCTGCATCAATATGCAGGAGGCCTCACTATAACTTTCAGCTGTTTATTTGTAACTTAGTATTTAATGCTAATTTCATAAATCACTGAAATGCTACATTTTAGACAATAGACTAGATGATTTTTTGTTCCAGACAAAATATTCTATTTTTATAACCAAGTTGGGTAGAGATTTGGGATGAATGGCAACAGTGGTCATCTTTCAGCTTTAAATGATCTGTCATTTTAAAAGTGGCAGAAGCATTGATGTCAATTATGCAAATACATCAATGGGGTAATTCATAAGTTGATTAAAGGATGAAGTAAACACAAGTTTTAATGAATTGGTTACAATTTTTCACCTGACATTAGGATTATTAAACATTTTATGAAGTTCCCTTATGATCTATGAATGTTTTGGTTACTTGTTTTAGAAGGTCAAAAAAGACAGAAATGTTGAAAAGATCCGTTGGGTATCTATCTACTGTTCATCGATTTCATTGCCTAGACTTAATTATTTTATGATGTAATTTGTATATCATTACTTACTGAACTTTATAAAATCAAGCATTTTCTCACTTGTATAAGAAGAGTGAGCAGCTATTTAAGAGTGCAAACACGAGGAAATCTGCAGATGCTATTCAAGAGTAGCCACTTGGCAAGTACATGGGCTAAATTATTATTGTATCATACTACTAGGTAGGTTGTGCAATCCAGCCATAAGATGTAACCAAAATACTCTAAACAAATCCCTTTTATGTGATATTTTCAGGGAAACACATTTTACAGTTGTTGTTTCACTAGGGTTAGTCTTATCCTTTGGGTGTGAGACTCTTACAAGGATCTTTATCAATCAAAATTCCTGACAAAAACCTAGAAATAATAGTGTGGTCAGTAATTTCATTAGACCAGGGTTGTAACTGTGGACACTTTGTTAAGCACCTCCGCTCCAGCCACCAAAAGTGGAACTTCCTGGTAGCCAAATTTTAATTCCCATTTCCGTTTCTATGCATTAGCGTGTGCCATAATGAGGCCACCCTCAGGGTAGAGGAGCAACAACTTGTATTCCGTCTGGGTAGCCTCTAACTCAATGGCACGAATATTGATTTCTCCTTCCAGCTGGACAACAATCCCACAATTACAGTTCCAGAGAAATGTCATTAGACCCTGATGTGTGGAAATGTTTAATTTTTTTCTGTGTTTGCAACATGAGAAGTACAATCCATTTTGCTTTACAGTCACATCTAAAAGTTCAATAATAGTGAAGGTTAATAATGTGTGAATACATTTGGGATGAGTGGCATTTATATATTTTTTCAAGATTGCTGGAAGTTTTTACACAGGAGATAAAAAATATATCATTCAGTTCGTTTGGCAGGTAAGAGTTCAATTTCTTTGATCAGATGTTGTGCATGTGTTGCCTATACTATAAAATTTCATTGCCTCTGTTACAGAGCAAACTTGACTAGCAAATCATGAAAATGAGATAGTACCCTGACACACTATTAAACAACAGTATGGAAAGTATACTACGAAATAACTGTACTTCAGACCAACTTTTATTACAAAAGAATTTTACATGATAAGATTTGGTCAACATGTAGTTTTCATGAATGCCTGTTGTAGCAAAGGAATAATTAAATGAGTTAATTAGATTCAGTAACAGTTACGGAAGAACTAATTACATTGGACTGAAGATAAAGTTTGAACCAAGAATGTTATTCCTTTATTGATAACCAACAATCAACAGCTTCAACTGTTTGCTGACATGTTATCCGATCCTTTTTCTTTGCCCCATAAATTCCAAAAAGTTCACTTGAAATGAATTTTCCTCATCAATTTTCAAACATTCCTGTTACGTTAATGTGATAACTGTCATTGCAGGTCTCTCAACTTCCACCTCCACAAAAGAATAACAACTTTTATTTTCCCTCTTTTACTACTTGAAAGCAATTTATGTAACAAAGCAATATAGAAATTTCTGAAAAATATGAGAGCAATCAAACACATTTTGAAACATTTTACTTTAAAGTGAATTCCTCTTAGATTTCTTAGATATATAAAGAAAAATGTAAGTATATAATGGAGAATAGGAGAAAATGGAGAATTTTCCATTTGTATAGTGAACACAAATATGAATGTTGCCACAAAGGATAAAAAAAGGCAAAGTATAGCCCCTGTCCAGCATCATTCTCTCTATAGGTGAGTTTCCAGCAGAACTGCAGAGACAGGGCTAATCTGCCACTTCCAGGGAGTATCCAGGAAATCTGCAGAGCGTGGGGTAAAACCCTTCAGAAGTTTATTGCCTGGACACCTATAAACCACAATTCTAAAGAAAAATGGGTTGAGATGTGATTAAAAATAATACTTTTCCTTTTGATATTTTAGGATTATTGATAATTTAGAAAAATAAGCTTGTTTGTTGGGTGAAGGATAAGATGAAGCTTTCAAATAAAAATGGTACGTAATGCTATTCAGTGGCACTGTTGTACACTTTATGAGGCAATGAATATCTTAGTGTGATACTAATGTAATTGATCATTCCTGTATAATGAAACTAGTCCTTGCTTCTGACAACAGGTTACATGCTATATATGATTAAATAACTGTTCCCACTATCTTCATGGGATTTCCAAAGCAGCAAGCCAAGTTTTTTTTTAGAGGTTAGATCCAGTTTGCTTGAATGTGAACCCCCTTCGTGCTAGTTCCTTCATTATGTTGGCAATATTCTTGCAGTCATCTGTTTGAGGAATAAAAAGTATTGATAGTTTCAGTTTTTGCAGTGTAAAGATAAAACAAGCACAGACTAGAACATTACAGAACAAATGAACCATGCGCTGAAATCCTGAGCGAATTATTTGATCAGAATTAATTACATAATTGCCAACACTGCCTCCAGATTGCAAGATGGCAGCTGAGGCACTTGCTGCTTCCTGAGCCAGTAACCATCTGTTGAGTGACAAACGGCCTTGGACTGTGGGAAGGAGCAGAGTCTTATTCAGAGCAGGACTGATGAAGAGTCTTGGTCCAATATGTCAATTGTTTACTCCCTTCCCTTGGTACTGCCTGACCTGCTGAATTCCTCCAGCAATTTGTGTGTTGCTCAAGGTTTCCAGCATCTGGAGAATCTCTTGTGTCTTTGACGCTAGCATTTTGGGGTGCTGGTGGAGGATGTGGCAGGAAGAGAATTGAGTCTAATTTCTTTACCCGAAGAACTATGCGTCACCAGGGATGGGAAAGAAGTAAGTAGTTTATATTGATCATTCAACACTCAGCAGGTAATAAAATGAACCTTGCCTTCCTCTACCCTTTAATTTGATTCTTCTACTTGGTTTATCTTGAGATGGACACTGCCCAAAGCCAGAATCACATCTGGAGGGGAAAAGACTGAAATGTTAATAAAGATTATGTTACCTTTCTTTTCCAACTAGATCCTTCCTAATTCACAAGTGTTGCTTTCTTGAATTATTGTTCAACAGACAGTTTACTCCTTGCCTTAAGCTCCCTGCCTGACAATAATTTCTGCTGTTTTTGTATTGATCTCCTGTAGAGTCGTAAATCCATTCATGGGCCGGCACATTTGATGTATTAACTGGTGACATTTACCTGTTCTTCGGTTTGGAAAGCAGCCAGATGGGTGCAACTACTCACTCAGCTGGAGACCTTCATTATGCTATTTGCTGGTTCCACTTTCTGCCATGGAGAGTGAGAAATTTTACTGCCTTGTATCAACAGATGATCTCCAGTGCAGTGATCCAAGCAGTGTAATGGGAGGCTTGCAGCTGAATAAACCCCAGGTAAGCAATGGGGTCCTCAGTTCAGTGTAGGAAATGGAAGAGTGGGGAGGAGAAGGGAATGCACTGAAACAGCTGTAGCTTGTGAAACCTGTTATTGATAAGGTAGCAGTGGATGCAGGAGTTTTTTTAAAGTCATGAAGTCTTCAAAAAAGAGGGCACTACATTTACAGATTGGGGATAGAATACTTGACCACCCAATGTCTCTGAATAAAGTGAGTACCAATATTCTACCTCCCATTCCTGCAGTAATGTAATACACAGACATGTAGTACATTAAGGTCCACTTCTGCCTAATACTTACATTGAAGATATCAAATATCTTTATTGGGTGAACAATATTTTTTTTATTGTTCCCTACCCTACGCCACCACCAAATTGACCTGCCTTTTGTTCGTGGGATTAATTGTTCAGTAATAGCTTTTCGGGACTTTGCCTTCAGATCCATAGATTTAACATACATACAAATATATATTTTGCATGAGCGAGACAGAAAAAAAGAGCACTGTCAACTTCCATAAAAGGGTGGACAGATTAATGATATTAACAAAATAGGAGCTGCCATTGAAAATTTGCTTAAACAAAACTCTATTCAAACCTCATTAAAAAAGGATTTGATTACACAGAGCTTCAGGATACGATCAAAATAAGTTATTGGGTTTAATACTGTAGAATAGCATTACGTGTATTAAGATTCATAACACAGGTTATAAAACATTTTGCTGTGTTCATAAACTGTGCAATGCTAGAATGCAGTGAGGAAATTTTTATTGCTATGTTCCTTATCATTGAAGGAAATTCAAAGGGACCGCTTTGTCCAGCACCTTTGCTCTGTCTGCGTAAAAAGGTGGGATATCCTGGCAACCACCCATTTCAATTCCACTTCCCAGTTTCATTCCAACATGTTGGTCTTCAGCTTCTCTACTGCCAGAATGAGGCCACGCTCGGGTTGGAGGAGCAACACCTCATATTCCACCTGGAACTCCAGTATTCTTCTCCCACCACCACCCTCTCCCTGTTTTCTATTCCTCATTCCATTTCTCTCCCCCCCCAGCCCTTCTCCTCTTATCCAGTGCCCCTCCTATCCTTTTGTCCAAGGTCCTCTCCTATCAGATACCACTGTCTTTAGCTTTTACATCTTCCACCTATCATCTCCTAACTTATTTCATTTCCTCTCCTGCACACATGTACCTTCCCCTTCACCTGATTTCACCTATGACCTGCCAGCTTGTATTCCTCCTCTACCCTCCACCACCTTATCCTGGTTTCTTCCATCTCTTTTCTAGTCCTGATGAAGGGTCTTGGCCCATTCTTCATAGATGATGCCTGACTTGGAGTTCCTCCAGCATTTTGTGTGTGTTGTCCAAGTATAGTTTGTTGCCTCTTAAGATGAAAAGCAAGTTTTGGGGTGCAGTGTCTTTAATGATGGCATCATCAGCAAATATGTGACTGGCACAGTGGCGGGAGAGACTCAATCTCTATTAATTAATGAGACTTTGTCACTGCACATTTTGTGATCACCCGTTACTGCTTGGTAGGAAACATGCTAAACCTTTTTGCATATACATTCAGTGGCTACTTTATTAGGTACGGGGAGTACCTAATAAAGTGGGCACTGAGTTGTATTTCTGTATGTTCGTGGTCTTCTGCTACTGTAGCCCATCCATTTCAAGGTTCAACTTGTGTGTTCAGAGATGCTCTTCTGCACACCCTTGTTGTAACGCCAGGTTATTTGAGTTACTGTCACCTTCCTGTAAGCTTGAACCAATCTGGCCATTCTCCTCTGACCTCTCTCTCATTAAAAAGATATTTTTGCTCATAGAACTGCTGTTCACTGTATTTTTATTTGTTTTTCATGCCATTCTCTGTACACACTGGAGCCTGTGGTGCATAAAAATCTCAGGAGATCAGTTTCTGAGATACTTAAAGCACCCTGTCTGGCACCAACAATCATTCCGCAGTCAAAGTCACTTAGATCACATTTCTTCCCCAGTCTGATGTTTCGTCTGAACAACAACTGAACCTCTTTATCATGTCTGCATGCTTGTGTATATTGAAATACGGCCACACGATTGGCTGATTAGGTACTTGCATTAACAAGCAGGTGTACCTAAATAAAGTGGCCACTAAGTGTGTATTTAAACATTTCACCTGTTGTATGCTAGAGTGTGCAGAAAGGCCTACTGAATTAAGATTAATTAGTACCTTGTTTTTTATTTTATGGTTAAATACATGGATGGCTGAAACACAATGTTTAGCAGGTATGGAGGAAAAGTTCATTCATCTTTCAGAACTGAAATGAATCTGCTGCACAAACGTCCAATGAAAAGATTTCTATTAACTGGTGTCCAAGCATGTTAGCTTACAGACTAATTTTAATGTTAATGAGGCATTAAAAAAAAAGATGCTTCTGGTGATTTACAATTGCATCGAGTCCTGTTTTCAGTGTAAAGCTTCATCCAGCAATTGAAAATTACATAACAAAACCTGTCCTCATCAACTCTGGTGCAGCGGTTAATGCCCAGCCTCAAAGTTCCAGTGACCTGAGTCTAATCCTGATCTCAGATGCTGTCTGTGCAGCACTTGCAGTACTCTCTTTGTGATCACATTAATTACTCCCCGATGCTCCATGATTCAAAAATGTGTTGGTAGGTTACTTGGCTACTGTAAATGACCCCCCCCCCTTTAGCACAGGTGAATGGCAAAAAAATCAAAGTGAGTTGATGAGCATGTGAGAGAGAATAGAGATAAAAGAAAATAAGATTAATGGAATTGGTCCCCTAGATCCAGCACAGACTTAATGGGCTGAATGGTCTCCTTTAGCATTGTTACAATCATACAGCAATGATCGTTTCCAAAAGACCTCTGAACATAATAGCTGAAAAATTTCTCCCTAAAACCAGAAGCTCCACTCATGAACCCTGATGTGTTCCCTCATTTAACCATATCAAAATAACCTTTGCCCCCCCTTATTTGCTTACCTTACCTCTACTTTAAAATCACTGATACAACTTTCCTCAAGTATAGCACAGAAAATTTTGGAGGAACAAAGCAGGTCAGGCAGCATCTATGAAAATGAATAAACATTTGATGTTTTGGATTGAAACCCTTCATCAGGACTGGACAGGAAAGGGGAAGACACCAGAGTAAACGGGAGGAGAAGGAGGAGGACCACAAGAAGGTGATAGGTGAAGCCAGGTGGAATGGAAAGGGAAAGGGCTGGAGAAAGGGAAGAAGGAGAGGCACCAAGGAGAGGTAACAGGCCGGTGAAGAAAGGAGGTAAGAGGCCAGAGTTGGGAATAGAAGAAGAGGGAAGGGGGAGGGGAAAAGAAAAAAAAAGACTTAATTTACTAATCAATTATGTGGTGCCTTCCAGTAATCTGGAAAAATTACATCTCCCAGAACATCTATTTTATTTTTTGTTACTGCTTCAAAAAAAAATTGGTCAAGCAAGACTTGCTTCTGAAATTTATGTGAACTAAAGGCAAAAGTAGTGAATGCATGGGATCAATGGTGAATTGGCTGTTTGGATCCAGAACTGGCTTGCCCACAGAAGTCAGAGGGTAGTGGTTGAAGGGACTTATTCTAGCTGGAGGTCTGTGATTAGTGTTGTTCTATAGGTATCTGTACTGGTACCTCTGCTATTTGTGATGCATATAAATGATTTGGATGAAAATGTAGATGGATGGTTTAGTAAGTTTGCAGCTGATATGAAGATTGGTGGTGTTGTAGAAGACTGGCAAAGAATAGAGCGGGGTATAGATCAGTTGCAGATATGGGCAGAAAAATGGCGGATAGAATTAACATGACCAAAGGTGAAGTGTTGCACCTTGGTAGGTCAAGAGTAAAGAGACACTGTTAAGGGCAAGACTCTTAACAATGTTGAGGAGAAGTGGGATCTTGGGGTCCAAGTTCATAGCTCCCTGAAAGTGGTTACATAGGTTTATTGAAGCTTCAGAAGGCATATGACATTCTTGCCTTTATTTGTGAAGGGACTGAGTCCAAATGTCAGGAAGTTATTTTGCAGCATTATGAAACTCTGGTTAGGGCTCATTTGCAGTACTGCATACAGTTCTGGTTGCCTCATTATAGAAAGAATGTCAAGGCTTCGGAGAGGGTCCATAAGAGGATTACCAGGATGCTTCCTGGATTAGAGGACATTTGCTATAATGAGAGGTTGGACAAACTTGGGTTGTTTTCTCTGGAGTGGCTGAGGGGAGATCTGATGTAATATTAGGAGAGGTAGAAATAGAGTAGACAGTGTCTTTTACTCAGGGTTGAGATGTCTAAAACCAGAGGTCACGCATTTAAGGTGAGAGGGAGTAATTTCAAAGGAGGTGTGAGGGGCATACACAGAGTAACTGGGTTGGTGGTATTGGTAGATAACAATGGAAACTTTTAAGAGTTGTTTTGATAGGCATAAGAATATGAGGAAAATGGAGGGATATGGACATTGTGTAGGCATAAGGGATTAGTTTAGTTGGCCATTTCATTCCTAATTTATTTATTTCGGCCCAACATTGTGGGCTGAGGAGCCTGTTCCTGTGCTGTACTATTCTATATTTTATGTTCATGTCATATGCTGCTATGCTGAATTCTGTGCTGCACCCAAAGTTTGAGATTGGAACTGAATGACTTACAGATGTATATAATATCTTGCATTTCAAAACAGTGAAATATATACAAAGGGAATATTCCAGGTTTTCCATTTGCAAACTTCAGTGTTCAAAATCAGATACAATAGCTAAGAAGGGGAAAATGCCCCCATGTAGATTCCTCCTTTAAATGACAATGTATGGCTAAAAAATCTAAATAAAAAGCTACTTGCCATTGAACCTGTGGCTTGTTAATGCAGCTTTGAAGAACTGAAGAAAAAAACCTTACCAGCTTACATTTATTTTAATTTTACTGTGATTACGCAGTCCATTATTGCCTTTGCTTCATTTCATCTGATAAACTATTGAATCAGTGAATCTTTTTGGAGCTACCCTTCCTGACTGGTTCATTGCCTATACCAAAGTTGTAATTTATTCCATCTTAAAGAATGGATTTCTCCTGGTGAAAGATAATACTTTGGAGAGAAATGGAAAGCTAACTTAGGGGACATCAAAAAATTGTCTTGCTCACAAATCAGCAAGCATTACTATTTAAATGCTTTCTACATTACAGTGAGGCAAATCCTTACTTTCAGGATCAGGTTTAGTATCACCAGCGTATGTCGTGAAATATGCAATATATGACAATACAGAATAAAATAAATAAGTAAATCAATTACAGTTAGTATATATGTATATTAAATAGTTAAATTAAAAATAGTGCAAAATAATAAACAAGTGAGGTAGTGTTCAAGAGTTCAGTCCATTTAGGAATTGAATGGCAGAGGGGAAGAAGCTGTTCCTGAATCACTGAGTGTGTGCCTTCGGGCTTCTGTACTTCATTCATGACAGTAACAATGCGAAGAGGACACCTTCTGGGTGACTGCCAACTAAATTAACCCCTTATGCCTAGACAATGTCCATATTCCTCCATTTTACTCACATTCTCGTGCCTATCAAAACAACTCTTAAAAGTCTCTGAGGTACCACTCCTTAGAGACGTTGGATACTTCGGAGCCTAGTACCCATGATAGAGCTGACTAATTTTACAACTTTCTGTAGCTTCTTTTGATCCTGTGCAGTGTACCCCCCCCGCCCCCCATACCAGACAGTGATACAGCCTGTCAGAATCCTCTCCACAGTACATCAGTAGGAGTTTGAGTGTTTCAGGTGACAAACCAAATCTGCTCAAACTCCTAATGAAATATAGTCGCTGTCTTGCCACCTTTAGAGTTCCATCGATATGTTGAATCCTCAGAGATCTTGACATCCAGGAACTTGGAATTGCTCAGTCTCTCTACTTCTGATCCCTCTATGAGGATTTTTTTTTAATGCCTTATCATCTATGGAGATTTTCTGTCTCTACTTCTTTAAGCCTTCAAAATTTGCTTAATTCAGTGATTTTTTTTTTACCTTTACCTCTAAGGATAAAACAAAATGACTTTTACAGAATGGATTCATTTTGCTGAAATGGGAACAAAAGCACAAGGAAATCTGCAGATGCTGGAAATTCAAGCAACACACACAAAATGCTGGTGGAACGCAGTAGGCCAGGCAGCATCTACAGGAAGAGGTACAGTCAACATTTCGGGCCGAGGCCCTTTGTCAGGACTAACTGAAAGAAGAGATAGTAAGAGATTTGAACCCCATCCCTCATTTATTTATCATTTTTCATTTTTTCCCCTTTCTTTCTCTCTCTTTCTCCTTCTGTCCCTCTCACTATATCATCCTCTGATGCTCCCCTCTCCCTTTCTTTCTCTTTAGGCTTCCTGTCCCATGATCCTCTCCCTTCTCCAGCCTTGTATCCCTTTCGCCAATCAGCTTTCCAGCTCTTAACTCCATCCCTCCCCCTCCTGTCTTCTCCTATCATTTTGGATCTCCCACTTTCAAATTTCTTACTATCTCTTCTTTCAGTTAGTCCTGACGAAGGGCCTTGGCCCGAAACGTCGACTGTACCTCTTCCCATGGATGCTGCCTGGCCTGCCGCATTCCACCAGCATTTTGTGTGTGTTGTGGGAACATAAGCGTTCCTTTATCAATAGATACATTTGTTACATTATGTTCAATAACCCCACACCTTTTACACAGCTGAAGAAATGACAACTACTGAAATTTTATCCATATAACCATAACCATATAACAATTACAGCACAAAAACAGGCCATGTCGGCCCTTCTAGTCCATGCCAAACTCTTAGTTTGCAATTGATATCTTCATGTAAACAAAGTATTTAATTTAAACATTTATTAATTCTCCTTAGATTGTGAAGGACTTCTCTATCACCTGTTGATTCCCAACCTTCAATGCGCTAAAAACAAATTCCAGGTTAATGTCATACTATACAACTGAATAACTAATTTTGGAAAATGCTGAGTAACTCTGCGATCTTATTAAAATGGATACCTGTGTTTCAATAAAGACAAGCAAGAAATGAGTTTCATTGTTTAAACTGTTCAACGAGGTGATCAGCACTGCCATGAAGTTTGAAGGCCAATTGCAAGATTGGCTAACAGAGCAGTTGGAAAAGAAATATATTTGCAGTTTGCTTAACGATTACAGCTTTGAATCTTATCCTTGACTAACATTTGCTTCACGTTCCTTATAAGTGGCAAATTATCAGAAGCAGCTGAGGTATCAGGTGTAGTATCAAAGGAAAAGGCATGGGGCTAAAAATTAGATCATGTAGTGCTGTTAATTCCAGGACCATGCAATTGCCAGCACAACTTACGATAACAACTATTTACTGGCTGTGTCATGTCATTCCAAAAATTCAATCAGGCACTTTTTGGTGTAAATCATGTGTGTTCATGCATAAATGTTGTCATTGCCCATTCAAATCTGCTTCTGGAGTGATGCCAGACAAATTAATCAAAGTAACCATAATAACTTCACAACGAAGTGGCAGACTAAATCGCTCATGGTACTTAATGATCTTCCATTTCCCATCTATCTCCCCCTTCAATCCCAGACACCCATCCAGGCAATAAAACTGCAAGGTCCCTGACAAAGTTTTAGTTCAGCCACAGTGACCATATCAGAACATCATCCCTCGACCCCAATCAGCTCTATAACCTCTGCCCTCTCTCCCCTCATTTGCCCCTTTTCCATGACTTGCTGAACTGGCCAACACATTTTGATTTGCAAAATTGTGCCACATCAGTTCAGTAGTAGCTGAGTCCTTGTGAGTTATGGAAGGGGTGGGCTTGTGACTGAAATGGCTGTGTGAAAACTGCATCAATACTAAAAGACTATCATTTCTAGAAGATCAAGGGAAGAAGAATTTCCATCTCCTGTTTTAGTCATGAACTGCTGGTCAAATGTTTGATAGTTGGCATGGATGTGGTGAGTTAAAGGGCCTATTTCGGTCCTGCATGACTGTAGGCGCAGCAACAGATGTTAAATCATCCGCTTGTGTGTTGAATAGACTTCAGGTTGTGCCATCTGAGAAAGCTACAAAATGTACATTTTGACACATTTTGATGTTTTTTTTAAATCTGAGAAAACAAATACAGCAAAAATGCATTGCAAAAAAATGCTCTTTACAACTTAATGCTGGGTGGCTGCTTTGTACCCATTTGGAATTAATTTGAATTTTAAGGCAACCTTTTATTCAAAACTGTTTAAGTTCATTAATAAATACTCTAATGGATCAAAAGATGTCAAGTGCTAGGTTAAAGCAAGGCTGTCCAGTTTAGAAGGAAGGAAACAATATTTAAAAATACTTAGAGATGCCTTTAGCAAAGCAACGTGAATTGGGGAATGAAAATAACCTCCTTTACATGAAAAGCAATTTATTAAACTGTAAAATCCCTGAGCAATCCAATTGGAGCAAACCACAGAAATGTAAAAGGTGTAGAATGAACATCATATCCAGAGAAAGAATAGCTTGATTACTATTTTCATCGGTTGCAGTCATTTGTAAGATAAACAACATCAGAGATTGAGATAAAGTTTGGGTATCAAAGAGAACTCTGCCTCTATTCAAATTCAGGTTTATTGTCATCTGACTGTACATATACAACCAAACAATGTTCTTCCAGAGGATGGTGCACACACAAAACACACAAATACAGCACAGTAACCAAAATATTACCATAGATAAGTTAATAAAATATAATTCAAAATGTATGCAGCACAAGTAATCAGTACAGTAAACAGCATGCTGACCTAATGAGACCTCAGTGGTGGCAAAGTATTCATTAGTCTCACAGCATGAGGGAAGAAGCTGCTACACAGTCTGGCAGTCATAGTCCTAATGCTACTGCACCTCCTTCCTGATGGTAGTGGCTCAAAGAGATTGTGGTATGGGTGGTGGGGATCCTCAACAATACTTTGGGCCCTTCGATGGCAACACTCCTAGTAAATGTTACAAATAGGGGGAGGGAGAACCCGCTGACGGGACACTCTCAGTAGGGTTCCTGTAGAGAGTTGTTAGAATGGGGACAGGGAGCTGTGGGTCCAGGTTAGATTGTCCATTATGTGCACATCAAAGAACTTAGTGCTCTTCACTCTCTCCACAGCACAGCTATTGATGTACAATAGAGAGTGGTCAACCTTTGTCTTCCCGAGGTCTACAGTAAATCTCTTTCCTCCTGTCCACATTGAGACTCAGGTTGTTGTTCTCGTAGCATTTGACAATCCTCTCAACCTCATCTCTGTATGCCGACTCATCATTTTGTTGATGAGGCCAGCCACTGTAGAATCATCGGCAAATCTGATGATGCGATTTGAGCTGAATCTGGGAGTGCAGAAGTGAGTCAACAGCATGAACAGCAATGGGCTGAGTACACAACCCTGGCGGGGGGGGGGCACCAATGCTCAGAGTGATGGAGCTTGAGACTTTGCAGCCAACTTGGACTGACTGAGGTCTGTATGTTAAGAATTTCAAGATTAAGTTCCAGAGAGGGGTGTTGAGTCCCAATGAGGATAATTTATCCACCAGCCTCAGAGGGGTGATCCTGTTAATCACTGAGCTGAAGTCAATGAACGGCATCTTGGCGTACAGGCGTCATTTTCTAGTTGGGACCGAGGCTATGGCATCAACAGTACACCTGTTTGAGCGGTAGGCAAACTAGAATAGGTCTAATGGACCTAAAAGTTAGCATTTTATAGGATCCATTACCAGCCGTTCCAAGCACTTCACGATTGTTGAGGTCTGTGCCACTGCACGGTTAATGTTTAGGCTAGTCAGCATTGCTCTCTTGGGCACCGGAATGATGGTGGTGGCCTTGAAGCCTGCAGGGACAGTGGACTGTTTCAAAGAGATGTTACAGATGTCTGTCAAGACCTCCGCTACTTACCTTAGGAAATACTTCATGCAGTTAACTAAACCGTGAATTTACTTGTTTTACTTATTGGTAACTAGGGTTGATTTCTTTTGTTACCTCCCATATTCTGTGTTCAATAATACAAATGTATACTGGGACATCATAATAAACTGCAATATAACTAAAATATCTTTAAAAATCATTGAGAAGCATGTTTATACTTGGTCTTCATACACCATGTTAATATAAAATTGCTACGTTGGATATGGGCTGAAACAAATTTTAGAAATTGATATGCATGCAATTTAATATGAGAATGTTAGTTTTTACATTTCAACGAACAAAAACCACAATAAGAAAGAGAACAGAGGAAGATCAAAGGAAAATTAAAACCTAACATCAAAACTGAGAAGCTTTGCATGCTCACTAAAAATATGATCTGTATTTATAAATGGAAGTAACTCAGCTAGATACTAAAATCAATTCTAATAATTTTGAATTAGTAAGAAAATTCATGCTTTAAAAGGCATTGTAATATCTGGTGTAACAATAATCAGAACGGTACAATGTAGCTTTAAGGAGCTGCAAATGCAGAGTGTAATTCTTTTCTTGATGAAGCAGAAAGAGAAGTGATTCTTCTCTTCCATTCAGGACAGTACAATCTTGCTGGATTATGTTTTAGCGTGGAGGCCTGATGTCTCCATTTCATTATGGTGCAGTAATTTATCATGCTGTTACTGTAAGGGTGACTTTGCCCAGCTGTGTGTGGCAGACTATAGCAGTGCCACGCTGAAAAAATCAAAATGAATGGTATGGGGGAAGAGCTTTGCATCACTACTGATCTGAAGATGATAAAGACGCCCCGACATCCATCTCTTCACTGTAAATTCAGAGAGTATTTTATAATCAAGCCCTGGCAATAATAATGTGAAATTAGGTCTCTCTATCAAAGGGGAGGCCTTTTAATCATAGCTTAAAGGGTGCTGCACTGTTTATCATAATTGAACTGTATCTGAGCTAATTGTAGCCATATTTCAATGTCCTGATGCACAAGTGATGCTGTATGTTAGGCTTGTGTTTGATTGAACCAAGCCAAAGTTGAGACAATGAATGCCTTAGGTATAAAGTGGAAGTAGACATGTACTAAGTGATATAGGGGCTTTCGATCTTTCCATTAGTGGCAAGGATTTCTTTCAGAATAATCTTGCTTCTTTTTAACCCTTGAGCAGAGAGTACTTTTCTTTAAATCTGTCTTACAGATAGCTCCCATTCAATGAGAAAGTTCTTGCAGCCAGTGCAGTTCAGGTGCATGGAACACATTACCATGATAATCCTGAGTGATATTAATTCTTGAATTATGACATTTGGAAGAGAAAGTGGATACAATTACCAGTAATTTTTCTATGTGGAGTGTGAATTGAGAAAAAACAGATGTCAAACCCATCTGATTTTAAAGCTAAATTTTAACTCGAAGCAAAAATCTAAGGGGTGGTGCAGTGGAGCTCAGTGGCAGTTGGAGACTGTAATCATGTAAGACAGAATGTAGAAATAAAAAGGTAAACCAATAAACATTATCAAAATGCCTCCAAATTGATTCCCATGTGAAAACAGCTGGATGATAACAAGACTGGAAAATCTAAGTGGGTGCTGTGGTCAGATTCAAACAGAAGCCCGCGGATGCAGCCCCTGGCAAGTTAACTACTTAATAGTGAAATAGTTAGTCATTCAGTATCTGATCTAGTTTCCTTCTACCCACCTTGGTTCTATAATTCTAATACCTTTGGCAACTAAAAACTATTAATCAAATTTTGATATTTTCAAATCATTTGGGGATCTCGTGGGATGATAATGTTTAAGGTATAGGGTTAAGGATTAGATTAAAGTTAATTGAGATTGTTGGGGGTTGCTGGGATGATATGGCTCGAAGGGCTGTAAGGGCCTACTCAGCGCCGTACTGCTAAAGAAATAAAAATAAATAAAGTATATCCACAGCTGACTTGAATCAGTAACCTTCATCAAAAAAAAAAGTTCTTTAAAAATCTGCCTTGACCTCTTGGACTTTGCTTTCTGTGAGTGCACTTCAATGTTTGCACTACCTTACTTTCCGTTTTTCTATTTATAATTTATAATTTAAATTTTTAATATTTACTATCGATCTGTAATCCAGGGAGTGGGAAGCGCAGAATCAAATATCGCTGTGATGATTGTATGTTCTAGTATCAACTGTTTGGCAACAATAAAGTATAAAGTATGTTATTATATACAGAAGAACAAATATTTCTGTATTTTAATTTTGAGCTTCATACTATGCCTAATGCTTTTGTGCTATGGAAGGGGTTATATAATTATTGTCTTGCGCTATTGCTTGTGAGTTAAAATTCAACATAGTGCCATATTGCGTGAAACCAGTGCTGAAACTTGCCCGTTTTTGGCTATCTATAGCAAAAAAAGGACAATAAACACAATAACATTGAATGTCTATAACAAGTTAAATGTGCCACATTAAATGGTGTTAACTAGAATTTAAGCAACATATTGGAATTAAATTATCATACAGAATCATTAATGACAAAGTACTAGCAGCAATGCCAAATTTGGAAGGTGTACTAGCAAAATCGTAGGTGGTTTACATCATAAACAGGAACAGCCATTACTGGCCTAAAAGAATCTATGCAAAAAAGCCAGTAGGAAGTTTGGTTATCAAAATTTCAACTAAAGGATTGCATCAAGAAACATATAACGTCTCCTAGGCTGGACAGAAGGAGCTGGGGAAAATTACAACACTCAATCTAGAAAGTCCCTCAAGGAATTCATTGTACCACAATGATCAGCAGGAGATAACGCAACTTATCTCAACATGTTTTCTCAGCAGCACGTGGAAAATTATTTCCAGTATCAGCAGTTGTCAGAATCAAATATAAGTTATAGACTTTAATTCATTTTGTGATCCATCTGAGCTAAATGAACACATTGGCAGGAGTGAGGCCTATAAAAAGCAGCTATGAAAAGGACTTGTACTCTTAAATGTGAAGGAAAACACTGCCATATGGAACAAGATGCAGTTGAAAGAGATTTACAGTCTAACAATTATAGAGAAACAATTGCCCTCTAGTTGATCTCTGAATCTATTAGCTCTTAATTCATCTAAGCATGTACCCATGTTCAACATTTAGACCTTGTGGTAGCCTATGATTCAATAAAGTTCATTGTTAACCAGGAGAGTACTGTCATTCCAATCCTAAATTAAGTGCAACTTGTAACCTTCCATAGCTGCAGCAGAATAATACTTATTAGATGGGATGGTGGAATATTTCTATTCTGAGATAACATCACATCCTTGACCAATGGCATGCAAAATGAGTGAATGGTGTTAAAAAATTTACATGTTCCACTTAAAAATACTATCAGATTTTTATCCAAGAACTCATGCCTGGTGAATAACATGGAGTTTGAGGAGGTTCACTCCAGCAGTTACTAACATACTGAACCACAGTGGAATACTGAAACTTATTACAGTACTAAAGAAAGATACAATTTTTCCTTTATCCATGTGCTTCTTGTTACTTCTGATTTGTAATGCGCCTAATTCCTAGAGGTAAATTATTTACCAAAGCAATTTAAAATCAACCCTACATTAATGGTCACAGATCTTACAGAATGAAAAAAAATATTGTGTATTTGTAGGACTAGCAATGACCATAAGTTTATTGGCTAGAATCTGGTGCAGCAAAACATTGTTAAATCTAAAACCAGCAACAAACCAGATTCTACCAGAGTGTGAAATTGGCTGCATATGAGTATGCATGGGAGCAGTCCCAATTTACTGCAGCTGCAACCACTATGCTGCCTAACAATCTGAGTTTGCCCTAAAGGCAGATTCGCCAAGACAGCTAGTTAGCAACACATATTTAGACTTTCATGGAGGAAAGTGGAGACATGCAAAGAGCACCAAGGTTCTCGAAGTGAGACAATGAATGCTGATAAATTAGACAGACCCTATCTACATTAGAGCAGTGCCTGAAAAATGTCATGCCAACACTGCTTACCATCAAGCTGACTTGCACAGTAGTTTTTGTGGTTGACACTCAGAGAGAGAGATATATGGTTCATGCACCTCCCATTCCCTGCACACCCTGCCCATTCCTTTATCATGTATCATGCAGCTGTCAATCACAACTCTTTCTCCTTAATATCACACATCACACAAAGATCAAACCATAATTATCTAATTCAGAAATCATATATTGAGGCAGAAACTGATGGGCATAGAAGGAAGGTTATCTGAACAGACGTGTGAATACCCAGTTACTGTGTCTCTGCAAGACAGTTCATAGCAGGTGTCTACTGGGATACCCATTAATGATCTTCTCAATAGTTAATTTCTGCAAGAAACATTCTTTACCAATTTGAATGCAGTCTGAATATTTTAGGAGGTGTGTGAGCAGTCTCCTGTGTTGTTTTGGATTTGGACCTACAGACTCAATTTACAACTCGTTCTCAGTATTATTTCTTTTATTTGCATAGTTTGTCTTCCTTTGCACATTGGTTGTTGTCAGTCTTTGTTTAAGTATGTATTTTTTCATAAATGCTATTGCATTCTTTATTTTCCTGTAAATGCCTGTAAGAAAATATATCTCAAGGTAACATATACATTGATAATAAATTTACTTTGAACTTTGGATTGTTTGATGCCCTGCCAACCTATGCTGATTAATGGCATCTAAGGGTAGTATTGAATGGGCCACGTTCCTTGTTGTTCTGTGACAGCCAAACAACAATCACTATTTGGATCTGGGAGCTTCAATTCATGTACGAAGCCTTCAAATAAGTGTCAAATGATGACTTACATCATTAGGTGCACGTCTAGGAAAATATCATATTTGGTAGTGTGGATCTCAACCAGAAATGTCTGGTCCAATTGCATGATTGGCATATTCCACCCACAAATATTCAGTGATGTGACATACTCCAGGCTACAATGATTTTGGATCACGTAGCTCTGAAAAAGTCAGCACTATGCAACCTAATTTATATACAATAGTCTGTCAATCTGTGAAACGTAACATATCTAAGCAGGTTATGTTTAAACCACTTGTCATCTGTGCAATTAGCAGAATAATGATCATATGTTATTGCAAAAGATGATACATAATAATCATTATGAATCATATTACTATGTCAGGAGTTTCAAACTGTAAAACTTAAAAACTAAAGACAATACACTTCAAAAGTTAGCATTTCTATTCAACAACTTCGATGTAATTTTCTCCCAAACAGCGGAATTTGGACTAAAGAATAGCACATTTTAATAGAAATTATGTTCACCACCACCTGAACTAGAGATTGGTCTTAGTCTAAAACTAGTTGAGTCCCCACAATGACTTCTTCACCTGTAGGAATTCCAGTGCTCAATTCTAGGTATTGTGGAGGCTCTGAAAAGTCTGATTCCTTTTTGGATAAGTAAAATGCAAAGAAAAAACTTTTTCATAAAATGACTTTAATTTCACTTTGAATGACTTTAATATAACTCTTTATATTTTCATAAAATTACATAAAATAACTTTGAAATAGTTCCATGTATTATTTCAGTATCTTAAAAAATTATTATTCATCATGATTCAAGATTGTTTAATGTCATTTCCAGTACACAAGTGTAAAGGAAAATTAAATAATTGTAGCTTTCGATCTGATGCAGCACACAAAAGGTCACAATAAAATAAAGAATATAATAATAAAAAAGTAACACAATAAACACAAACACGTGAAACAGCATATATAAATAGATTAATTGTATTCCATAAAGTGATGCTGGTCTGAATATAAGGTGACGGTGACTCTGACAGGAAATGATAAAGTAGTGGTGGTGGGGTGGGCTAGTGGATGGAGGTGTTGATCAGCTTTACAAATTGGGGAAAGGAACTGTTTTTGAGTCTGCTTGTCCTAGCATGGATACTATGAGCAGGTTGGGTGGTGGCCTTTTTCTGGCGTCTTTACATATATATGTCCTTGATGGTGAGTAGGCTGGTGCTGGTGACTACCTGTTGTAGATCCTTCCTGTCCGCCAGTGCAGTTTCTATACCATGCCTTCTCCATGGATTGTCACCTTGTCGCGGTGGAGAAGCCTGTGTGGTCCTATGATCCTGAGAGCAATGCCGTCTGGAGCTACGCTCCTGGTAGGGTCACCCATGGCGGTAAGGTCGAGGGTGAGGTCCCTGACAAAGAACAATCCAGCCAAGACCTCAACGGTGGAACAGGCAGACGAAGTTACTTCGAACTCAACAGCTGTGAAAGCGGATGAAGGCTGCAACAAATCCATCAGCTCCAATTGACGTGGTTTCCATGCCATTGGAATCAGTTGGTTAGTTTGTGAAGTATCGTATGCTTCCTGGAGTGCAACATCAAGTACACGTTAAACAAATACACGCCCAAGCGTCTTCACTCTGTGGGCCACTTCTTCAGAATGAAGACCATCATTCTCAACCTCGAGGGATAGCCATGATACCATGCAGTGAAGCAATATGTTATGATACCCATACTGCATATCTGTAGAAGGTTTAGAGTACTGATGTGTATAGTGCAGCGCCCTTCAGCCTTCTCAAAAAGTAGAGGCATTGGTGAGCTTTCCTGATTGTGCTGAATGTGTTCTGGGACCATGAGAGGTTGTGCAAGATGTGTACTCCTTGGAGTTTGAAACTGTTTCCACTACTATGTCGCCAATGTAAAGAAGGGTGTGAGTGTGAGTGGAGTGGTGGATTAGCACTGATTAAGAATGCTTTATTCAAGAACACAGAATACAACTGATAGTATAGGCCCTTCGGGCCAGGATGTAATGCCGACCGATAACCCTACCCTAAGATCAATCTAGTCCCTCCTTTCTACATAACACTCCAGTTTTATTTATTGTCCAGGTGCTTATTTAAGCATTTCTTATATGTCCCTAATGTACCTCTCTTTATCACCACTCCTGGAAGAGAGTTCCACACACCCACCACTCTATGTAAAAAAAAACTTACTTCTGACATATATTTTCCTCCAATCATCTTAAAATTATGCTCCCTTGTATTAGCCATTTCCATCCTGTGAAAAAGTCTCTGGCTGTCCAGTTGAGCTATGCCTCCTGTTATCTTGTACATATCTGTCTATTGGCAGATGGAGTTCAACCCAGACAAGCGTGATGTGGTTCATTTTGGTAGGCAAATATGACGACAGAATATAGACTCTTGGCAGTGTGGAGGATCAGAAGGATCATGGGGTAAGAGTCCACAGGACACTCAAAGCTGCTGCGCAGGTTAACTCTGCGGTTCAGAAGGCATACGGTGTATTGGCCTTCATCAACCGTGGGATTGAGTTTAAGAGCTGAGAGTTAATGTTGCAGCTATATAGGACCCTGGTCAGACCCCACGGAGTACTCTGCTCAGTTCTGGTCGCCTCACTACAAGAAGGATGTGGAAACTATAGAAAGGGTGCAGAGGAGATTTACAAGGATGTTGCCTGGATTGGGGAGCATGCCTTATGAGAATAGGTTCAGTGAACTTGGCCTTGTCTCTTTCGAGAGACGGAGGGTGAGAGGTGACCTGATAGAGGTGTATGAGATGATGACAGGCATTGATTGTGTGGATAGTCAGAGGCTTTTTCCCAGAGCTAAAATGGCTAACATGAGAGGGCACAGCTTTAAGGTGCTGGAAGTAGGTACAGAGGAGATATCAGGGGTACGTTTTTTACGCAGAGAGTGGTGAGTGCGTGGAATGGGCTGCCGGTGATGGTGGTGGAGACAGATATGACAGCTTCTTTTAAAAGACTCCTGGATAGGTACATGGAGCTTAGAAAAATAGGGGGCTATGGGTAACCCTAGATAATTTATAAATTAAGTACCTGTTTGGCATAGCACTGTGGGCTAAACGGCCTGTATTGTCCTCTAGGGTTTCTATGTTTATATCAACTCACCTTTCATCCTCCTACATTACAAAGTTATAAGCCTTAGTTCACTCAAACTCATGTCTCATTAGACATGCTCTCTAATCCAGACAACATTCAGGTAAATCTCCCGCACCTTCTCTAAAGCTTCCATATCCTTCCTATAATGAGGCAATTAGAACAGGACACAATATTTCAAGTGTGGTCTAAGTAGGGTGTTATAGAGTTGCAATATTACCTTGTGGCTCTTGAATTCAATCCCCCATCTAATGAAAACCAACTCATCATACACCTTCTTAATAACCCTGAGGAATCTATGGACGTGGACCCCAAGATCCCTTGGACCTTCCACTCTGCTAAGAATCCTGCTCTTTACCTTATACTTTGCCTTCAAATTGGACCTTCCAAAGTGAATCACTTCACAATTTTCAGGGTTGAACTCTCAGCCCAGCACTGCAGCCCATCACCATCTCATTGAACCTACGACAATCTTCTACACTATCAACAATAACCACGAACAATGATTTTGCAGTTTTTCAAACCAAACTTTCTACTGTTCTTAATGTGTAAATTACTACCCTGAAATAGAGAAATTCTTTACAAAAATTCTTGTTTTTTAAAAAAGTGAATCTTCAAGCATTATTTGAACGTCTTGATTCAAGGGAGATTTTGCATCCTGCTATAAGGCAATAAATTTAACGCAGATTCACTTTACATAATTTAGATGAAAGGGCAGATAGCGTTGAGGAAGCAGGGAGTCTGCAGAAGGATTTAGACAGATTATGAGAATGGGCAAAGAAGTGGCAACGGAATATAGTGTAAGGAAGTATGTGGTCATGCACTTTGGTAGAAGAAATAAAGGCATAAACTATTTTCTAAATGGGGAGAAAATTCAGAAACTAGAGGTACAAAGGAACTCAATTTTGTAGGATTCCCTAGAGGTTAACTTGCAGGTTGAGTCAGTACTAAGGAAGGCAAATGCAACATTAGCATTCATTTCAAGAGGACTAGAATAAATAAGCAAGGATTTTATGCTGACATTTTACAAGGCATTGGTCAAACTGCACTTTGAGTATTGTGGCAACACACATCAAAGTTGCTGGTGAACGCAGCAGACCAGGCAGCATCTCTAGAAAGAGGTACAGTCGATGTTTCAGGCCGAGACCCTTCGTCAGGACTAACTGAAGGAAGAGTTAGTAAGAGATTTAAGAGGGGGAGGGGGAGGGGGAGATCCAAAATGATAGGAGAAGACAGGAGGGGAAGGGATGGAGCCAAGAGCTGAACAGGTGATTGGCAAAGGGGATATGAGAGGATCATGGGACAGGAGGTCCAGGGAGAAAGACAAGGGGTGGGCGGGGGGAACCCAGAGGATGGGCAAGGGGTATAGTCAGAGGGGCAGAGGGAGAAAAAGGAGAGAGAGAGAAAGAATGTGTGTATATAAATAACAGATGGGGGAGGTGGAGCATTAGCGGAAGTTAGAGAAGTCAATATTCATGCCATCAGATTGGAGGCTACCCAAACGGAATATAAGATGTTGTTCCTCCAACCTGAGTGTGGCTTCATCTTTACCGTAGAGCAGGACATGGGTAGACATATCAGAATGGGAATGGGATGTGGAATTAAAATGTGTGGCCATTGGGAGATCCTGCTTTCTCTGGCGGACAGACCCCACCTTTTAGCACCTTTTCTGCACGGTCTTCACATCCTTCCTATAATAGGGTGACCAGAACTACATATAATACTTTAACTCTGGTCTGATTTAAAGTTTTATATAGCTGAAATATGACTTCCTTTCTCTCAAACTCAACACTACTACCAATGAAGGTAAGTCCCACCCCCCAAAAAGAGCAATATCTCACATTTGTCCAGATTAAACTCCACCTGCCACGTCTCTGTCCATATCTGCAAATGTTCTATCTGCTGCTGTATTATTTGATAGTCCTTTACACTGTCCAATCTTGGTATCATCTGCAAACTTGATAATTTTCATCTAAATCACTGACACAAACCAACACTTGCAGAAGACTACTGGTCACGTATCTCCTGCCAGAATAACAGTCTTCCACCCCTAATCTTTGTCTTCACAGGACAAGCTAGTTCAGAATCGATGGCTTTGTTGTAATCGATACAAAACAAACCAAATCACAGGAGAAAACAACAACCCAGGCAGCATGTGCTGTGAGATCTGATGGTTGACCTTTTATCAGAAGTGTAACAGAAATATGGTTGTTTGCCTGGGGTGCTCGTGGAGCAAACCTACCCAGAGTTCTTGCCAGTGAAACACTGGAACTAGTCACAGGGATGCAATGTCACACCATACCCGAGTTGACTGCCTTATGTAATTTCTCCTTTCAATGTCCCAGTAAAATCGACAACTAAGGCAGCTTTCAAGACAAATGCTGTGCCAGTAATATTACAGAACAATATTACCAGATAAATTGGTACATTGGTACACTGTCTGTCCAATGGTATTCTCGTGAGAAGAAAAACATAAAGGACTACATCTCGCAAACACCAGGAATTCTGCAGATGCTGGAAATTCAAGCAACACACATCAAAGTTGCTGGTGAACGCAGCAGTCCAGGCAGCATCTTTAGGAAGAGGTACAGTCGACATTTCAGGCCGAGACCCTTCGTCAGGACTACATCTCATGTGGCTCCAGGTTGTTCTCAATTCCACATTGGCATAACATCTTGGAGCAAGATACAGCAACCATGTGAAGGTCAAATGATCTGAAGATGGGTGTGTGTGTGTGAGGGGGGAGAACTGATGGGAAATAATGCGGCACCATGTCTTGGGAAGAAAAAGAATTTTCTCATGTCAGTCAGGTGTACAATTATTCACAGCTCCCTGTCTGTAATCAAAACCTCCATTAAACTGCAGCAGCAGTCATTGTTTAAAAAGAACTGATTTAATGACATTATTATAAAATGGATTGCTCTGAATGATTCTCTAATGGAAACACCATATCACATTGGAAGGAAAACCTGTTATTGTAACTTGCTGTTTATTATCACCTTGGGAAGTATCATCAAGAGTAAAGGAGTTCAATACTGCTGCGTTCTGTTGAAAAATTCTTTGAAGACTGCATGAGAAGTATTCTGTACTCATTATACTTGCACATTAAATCTGTATAAGCAACATTAATTTTTCAAAGACTGCTATTAGTGTAACTGAAGATATTTTATTATGAATTAACACATAGAAGCATCTCTTTATGACAGTTTTAGAGTCAGCGCTTCAAGTGTAAAAGTCTACTACAGCTCTCCATCAAAAGGTCAGTTTCCTAACCATATCAATGGGCTCTGTGCACTATGGAAAAATCTTGTTCTGGCTACTCAAAAGCTGTTCTTCACATTACACTGAAGAACGAGGGAGGGAATAGATTATCAGGCACTTATCAATTGAGTGTTTCTAGTGTCACTAAAGAAAAATGATTGTGCATTTCTATAGCACCTTTCTGAACCCTAAGATATGCCAAAGCTCTTAGAGTCAATGAAGTTTAATCACTGCTCTAATTCAGGAAATTTGACAGCCAATTAGTGCACAACAAGCACCTGGTAAGAGTAATGTGACTGTGTCCAGATAATCTGCTGATGCTGGTTGAAAGGTAAATGTTCACAAGGGCACAGGGAGAAACTCCCTCATCTTCAAAATGGCTGTTTTAATTCATCTTTCAGCATATGGGCATTGTTGGCAAGGCCAGCATTTACAGCATTTATTACCCTTGAGAAGAGGATGATCAGCTGCTTTCCAGACCTGCTACAGTCCTTCTGTGAAGGTGCAGTGCTGTTGGGTGGATTCAATTACAATGAAGTGACATTGGATATATCACGTTCCAGTAAGTTTCAGTTTAATAAATCATTGAAAAGCAATACTTCTAGAGTAAAAGAGGGGCTGCAAGAAATTAGCATTAATAAAAGAAAATGAATGGGATTGAAAGCCAATTAGTCTCCAGGACCTGAACATTTGTATCTTAAGACTTTGACAGCAGTGACAATGGAAAAGAGTGGACACACTAGTTAAGATCTTACAAAATTCTGCAAGAACACAGAACAGAACAGCACATGAACAGGCTCTATGGCCCCCAGTGTTGTTCCAAAGTAATTAAGTCAGTAATCAAATGAAAATAAATAATAATAAATAATCTCTTCTGCCATTGCTGCATCTTTGAGAAGAGGATGATTGGCTGCCTTCCTGACCTGCTGTATCCTTTTATGTAGGTACAGTGCTGCTGGATGAAGCTTGAGCATTTGGATTCAATAACAATGATGAGTCATTAGCAAGAATTCCAGCCTAGCTAGTTCACATCAGCAGCAGGGAAAATGTTTGACTCTATGAAGGAATTGGCTACAGTACATTTAGAAAGTAATAATTGTATTTTCTCTCCATTCAGAAAATAGTCAACACTTTCATTTTTTTCTACTAAAGTGCATGACCATACACTTCCCAACACTGTATTCTGTCTGCCATTTCTTTGCTCATTCTCCCAATCTACGTAAGTCTTTCCGTAAACTTCCTACTTCCTCAAAACTACCTGCCCCTCCACCTATCTTCATATTGTCTGCAAACTTTGCAACAAAGCCATCAATTGCATTATCCAAATCATTGACATATAACGTAAAAAGAATTGGTCCCAACACAGACCCCTGTAGAGCACCACTAGTCACTGGCAACCAGTCAGAAAAGGCTCCCTTTATTTCCACTCTTTGCCTCCTGCCAATCAGCCATTGCTTTATCCATACTAGAATTTTTCCTGTAATAGCATAGGCTTGTAGCCTGTTAAGCAGCCTTATGTGTGGCACCTTATCAAAGGGCTTCTGAAAATCCAAATATGCAACATCAAGCCATTCTTCTTTGTCTATCCTGTTTGTTATTTCTTCAAAGAATTCCAACAGAATTGTCAGGCATGGTTTTTCCTTAAGGAAACCATGCTGACAATGGCCTATTTTATCATGTGCCTCCAAGTACCTTGAGACCTCATCCTTAATAATCAACTCCAACACCCTCCCAACCACTGAAGTCAGACTAACTGGCCTATAGTTTCCTTTCTTCTGTCTCTCTCCCTTCTTGAAGAGTGAAGTGACATTTTCAATTTTCCAGTCTTCTGGAACCATTCCAGAATCAAGTGATTTTTGAAAGATCAGTACTAATGTCTCCATAATCTCTTCAGCCACCTCTTTCAGAACTCTGGGGTGTACACCATCTGGTCCAGGTGACTTATCTATCTTCAGACCTTTCAGTTTCCAAGAAACTTATATTAGTTATGGTAATTTCACACACTTCATACCCCCAACACCTGGAACTTCCACCATACGGCTAGTGTCTTCCACAGTGAAGAGTGATGCAAAATACTTATTCAGTTCATCCACCATTTCATTGACCCCATTACTACCTCTCCAACATAGTTTTCCAGCAGTCTGATACTCTCTTTTATACTTTATGTATCTGAAGAAACTTTTGGTGTCCTCTTGAATATTACTGGCTAGCTTACTTTTGTATTCCATCTTTACCTTAATGATTCTTTAGATTGTCTTCTGTTGGTTTTTAAAAGCTTCCTAATTCTCTAACTTCCCACTAATTTTGGCTCTATTGTATGCCCTCTCTTTGGCTTTTATGTTGGCTTTGACTTCTCTTGTTAGCCACGGTTGTGTCATCTTTCCTTTAGAATACTTCTTCCTCTTTGGAATGTATTCTATCCTATATCTTCTGTAATCTCTGGCTTGTGCTACGCGTCAGTGAGGGTAAAAATAGTGTGATTTGGCAGATGAATACATGGCTAAGGTGCTGGTGCAGAGGCCAGGGGTTCAGATTTCTGGTTCATTGGGATCTCACTGGGGAAGGTACGACCTGCACAAATGGGATGGATTACAGCTGAACCTAATATTATGGGCTGGTTTGCTAGCAAAGTTAGGGAGGGTTTAAACTAATTTGGCAGAGGGATGGGAACTAGAGTGATATAGCTGAGGATGCAGTGTACAGTGAGACTGTCAGGAAGGACAAGCAGATGAAAGGGAAAAATTGCAGTCAGAGATGAGTTGCAGTGTAACATGGGGTAAAAGTAGAAAATGGTGACAATTACAGGCCTGAAGGTGTTATATTGATTATCTTGTAGTGCAGTTAGAGATTGCTGGGTGTGGCACTGTGGGCATCACTGAGTCATGGCCGGAAGAAGATCAGTTTGGAGCTTAACATCCAAGGATACACACTGCATCAAAAGGACAGGCAGGTAGGCAGAGGGGGTGGTGTGGCTCTGTTGGTAAAAAAATAGAATTCAAATCCTTAGAAAGAGGTAACATAGCAGTGGAAGATGCAGAAACCTTGGGAGTAGAATTAAACTGCAAGGCTAAAAAGACCCTGATGGAAGTTAAATACAGGCCTCCAAACAGTAGCCAGGATGTGGGCTACAAATTACAACGACAGATAGAAAACACACGTCAAAAGGGCAAAGTTACTATGGGGATTTCTAGGATGCCTAGGAGATGCTTTTTAGAACAGCTTGTGGCTGAACCCACTAGGGGAACTGCTATTCTGGATTGGGTGTTATATCATTGGGTGATTTGATTAGGGAGTTTAAGGTAAAGGAACCCTTAGGAGACACTGATCATAATATGAGAGAATTCACCCTGCAGTTTCAGAGGGATAAGATAATGTGAGATGTATCAGTATTACAGTGGAATAAAGGAAATTATAGAGGCATGACAGAGGAGCTGGCCGAAGTTGGTTGAAAGGGGAAACTAACAGGGATGACAGCAGAACAGCAAAGGCTGGAGTTTCTGGGAGAAATTCGGAAGGTACAAGATAGATACATCTAAAGAATAAGTATTCTAAAGGCAGGATGACACAACTGTGGCTGACAAGGGAAGTCAAAGCCAGCATAAAAGCAAAAGAGAAAGCATATAATCGAACAAAAACTAGTGGGAAGTTAGAGGATTGGCAAGATTTTAAAAAGCAACAGAAGGCCTCAAAAGCCATGAGGAGGGAAAAGATGAAATATGAAGGTAAGCTAGCAAATTATATAGAGGAGCATACAAAAAGTTTTTTTCAGATATATAGAGAGTAAAAGAGGCAACAGTAGATATTGGACGCCCGGAAAATGACACTGGAGAGGTAATAATGGCAGACATCCCACCCTGCAAAAACTCATTTCAGGGAGGTAGCACGATCAATTTGCGGGAGATTCCCAGAACTTCCGGGAGAGGTGGGATGTCTGCAATAGAGTAGCTCCTTAGCAGCTAGCCAGCTAGTTTAAATAATGTTAGCTACGCTAATGAATGAATGACACCTGTTAAATTCACCTCAACATGTCTTTTACAGTCTTAACCCACCATGGGCAATAGAAAAGTCACTGTTGCAAACAGTGCAGCGAGCAACACTGTCATTATTTTTGACCCCTATTAGTTGGGGTACACTTTAGGGTAGTTTGGGGTGACGTACGTTTTATATTTTCTTATTTTGGAACACTCTGCCATGGTGCGGGGGCACACTCTCTCTGTCTCACGCTCTCTCTTGCTCTCTTGTGGTTGCTCTGTTGCTCTCGTGCGCTGTCTCTATCTCTCTCTCGCTTGCTCTCAAAAAATTGATTTCTGGGACATTGTATATAATTTGTGGGTATCAGGGAGCCACTATTAATATGCAGGAGACTCCCGGAACTTCCAGGAGAGGTGGGATGTCTGTAATGGGGGAACAAGAAAATGGCGAACCAACTAACTGAGTATTTTGCATCAGTCTTCACTGTGTAAGACACCAGAGGTATGTTGGAAGTTTGAGAGTATCTGGGAGAAGGTGCTTGGAAAGCTGAAAGGTCTGAAGGTAGGTAAGTCACCTGGACCAGATGGACTACACCTTAGGTTTCTGACAGAGTTAGCTGAAGAGATTATGGAGGCATTAGTAATGATCTTTCGAAAATCACTAGATTCTGGCATGGTTCTAGAGGACTGAAGAATTGTAAATGTCACTGCACCTTTAAGAAGGGAGGGAGGCAAAAGAAAAGAAATTATAGGCCAGTTAACCTGACTTCAGTGGTTGGGAAGAAGTTGGAGTCGATTGTTAAGGATGAGGCCTCAGGGTACTTAGAGGTGCATGATAAAATAAGCTAAAATCAGCATGATTTCCTTAAGGGGAAAATCTTGCCTGATAAATCTGTTGGAATTCTTTGAGGAAATAACAAGCAGGATAGACAAAGGAGAATTAATGGATGCTGTGTACTTGGATTTTCAGAAGGCGTTTGACGAGGTGCCACACATGAGGCTGCATGATATTGCAGTAAAGAATCCATAATACTGGAGTAAAGATATAAGCATGGATAGAGCATTGGCTGATTGGCTGGAGGCAAAAAGCGGGAATAAAAATTTATTCTGGTTTGCTGCCAATGACTAATGGTGGTCCACAGAGGTCAGTGTTGGGACTGCTTCTTTTTACATATATGTCAATGATTTAGATAACAGAATTGATGGGTTTGTGGCCAAGATAGTGTATGATACGAAGACAGGTGGAGGGGTAAGTTGTGTTGAGGAAGCAGGGAGGCTGCAGAAGGACTAAGGCAGATTCAGAGAATGGGCAAAGAAGTGGCAGATGGAATACAATGTCGGAAAATGCATGATCATGCACTTCGGTGGACTGTTTTCTAAATGGGCAGAGAATTGAAAAATCCAAGGTGAAAAGGGAGTTGGGAGTCCTCATGCAGGATTCCTTAAAGGTTAACTTACAGGTTAAGTCAGCAGTGAGGAAGCCAAATGCAATATTAGCATTCATTTCATGAGGGTTAGAATATGAAAGCAAAGATGTAATGATAAGGCACTGGTGAGGCCTCACTTGTAGAGTACTGTGAGCAGTTTTGGGCCTCTTATCTAAGAAAGGATGTGCTGACACTGGAGAGGGTTCAGAGGAGGTTCACGAGAATGATTCCAGTAATGAAAGGATTTTCATATGTGCAGTGTTTGATGGCTCCTGGCCTGTACTCGCTGGAATTTAGAAGAGACGAGGAGAAATTTCTTTATCCAGAAGATGGTGAATCTGTGGAATTCGTTGCCACGGGTGGCAGTGGAGACAGGTCATCGGGTGTATTTAAAGCGGAGGTTGATAAGTTCTTGATCAGTCGGGAAGTGAAAGGTTATGGGGAGAAGGCAGAATGGGGTTGAGAGGGAAAATGGATCAGCCACGGTGAAGTGGTGGAGTTCCTATTTCTTATAGTCTTATGGTATATATACTTCGATAATAAATTTGATCTTTGAACATTGAATGGTTTGGATGAGGAGACCAAGTGCAATATATTTAAGTTTGTTGATCATATTAACTTGGAGGTAATTTTGTGAGGAAGATGTAGGGTAGCTTCAAGGGGGATGTGCTCAGGCTAACTCAAGTGGACATGACAAAGTGGAATGTAATGCAACCAATTGTGAGATTACCTGATTTGGTAAGATAGATATCCAAAGACAAAGTACTTCTAGAATAGCTTGAATATGAGAAGTGCTGCTTTTTAGAGGGGTCTGGAAGTTAATGTGCAAGTAATTTGAATAATTAGGAATAAAGGCACTTGGCTTTTCATGCAGAAGAGAACAAGAGTGAATTGTTAATCCTCTGGAGGGACTGTACATGGAATATAATACATGGGTCTGGTCACTCTATGAAAGGAAAGATATACTTATAATTGAGGAACTGTGACTAAGATTCATTAGGTTGATTCCTAGGATGGGAGCAGGGCTGTGGTTTGCCCCGTGAGCAGAGATTAAGCAGACTGGCCTGTATTCTCTCTGGAGTTGAGAAGATTGAGAGGAGATTTCATTGAAGCATACAAAATTCTTCACAGGGTTTGACAAGGTAGATGCAGGGGTGATATTTCCCCTGACTTACAGATTTTTCAATGCTAAGAGATATGGGATTGTGCAATGAAAGTGGGATTGAGGTAAAAGATTTCTGGCTTGACTGGATGGCAGAGCAAGTGTGAGGGATGAAATAACTTACTACTGCTTCCATTTCTACTGTTTTTATGTAATACTGTTAAAATATCAGAAAGGTACTTGTGCTCAAATCTCTGGATGGGGATTGGAATCCAAAAAAAATCTGCTCTTAAATATGAATTTAAAAAAACAAAAAAACCCTGCATTTACAACTTTTACAACTTCAGAACGTCCCAAAGAACCTTACAATCAATAAAATACATCTGACATGTAGTAGCGTTAGAATGCACTGCTATTAACTAAGCCATGAATGACATTAGGGAGGGAGAAACAGAGTTTTGTTCATAACTTCGGAAACAAGAAGTTAAAAGAGTTAAATTGGCCTATTCTGACTATGCAGTTCTATTTCTTCGACTGGACAAATTTATTTGGGATACTTACCCTGTACTGCAGATGTAAATATGTAGGGACATGGGCAGAATTAGTGGAGGACCTGTCTTTAGTCTCTTCCAACACCTTTTCACAGATGAGGTGCACCGAAGGAAGATGATCAGCTGACTACTTGCAAAGGTTCCAACAGGCTAAAATGCTGTGGTTATGGTGGCAATAGCAGCTTCACTAAAAATTTGTTTTTATGTATCTTCTATACAATGGTATTAGCTGCATTTTGGGGATAGATTGCTGCTTTGCATTTTAAGCTGTAACAGTTCTATGTATGGTGAATAACAGAGGGAGGGGGAAATATGCATTAAATTCTAATGTGATTTTAGATAATTATAGACTAATTCCACTGTTAAGCTCTCCAGTCATGCATACCTTTGCACTGTCACCTGTTTAGAATTATGATGTAGTAAAACATGCCTTTGCAGCTCATCTTAAAACATATTAAACCCTGCGCAACAGTGACAGCTTAGTAATGATAATATTGTAAAGGTTTATCATAGGTACTGTGTCTGGTACTAAGCATCAGTGGCTCATGGATGGGTCTGGTTTAATGTAGTGTGTCACAAGGTGTCCTTCAAGTGCAGTCTAACTCATATCACCAAATAAGTGTCTCCTGTGGTACCAGGTGATAAAAAATTTCATTCTCACATGTTTAATTTGGGCTTCATGGGACTGCTATTACACTCAAATTACAGTTGCAAACTCATGTCAACAAATTAATTTCCCTTGTGACCATTAATAGCTTTTAATATGAGCTAACCTTTAAAAACTGTCTCTGGCTGGACACTAATAGTATATTTATATTGGATCAAGGAATTTTATGCCTGTATGATTTTGAGGGTGGTGCAGACTGGGAACTCCAAGTTCTACTTCTATGTCTGTAAAGCTCTCAAATGGAGATAAGACACAGGGCTGCAAATACCTTCCTAAATGTGTGCGTATTGCTGTTCTTGCCATTGCTTGAATGTTAGAGTACATGTTTAATATTAGATAGATTAGTTGGTCATCCATAAGATATTTTTGAAAAACCTATTTTCTCCAGGAGTCTAAGTAAATCACAATTTCACAGGAATTATCGAGGAACCTGGATGGTGAGGAGGGAGAAAGGGACTGTTGCTCTCTTGAATGCCCTGGTTCACTCTTTCATTGCCACTCCTGTCCTTCCACCTCTTCCCTACCAGTCAACAAGGGAATCAAATATACGTCTCCAAGTAAAGCAGCAATTCACATGTACTTCTTTCAATGCACTATATTTGCCATTCATGATGTGGTCTTCTTAACCTTGGGGAAATGAAAAAATAATTACATCGATGCAGAATATACAGTTCAATCCAAAAGCATGACCCTGAATTTAAGAGTAATCTGTTAGTTTAATTCTGCCTTTTAGTTTGGAATCTGCATAATGAGAAATAGTAGAGGGAAGGGAAAGCCCTGCTGTAAAGAATGTTGCAACAATCTATTTATTTATTTCAAGACCTAGCATGGAACAGGGTCTTCTGGCCCTTCAAGTGGTGCTGCCCAGCGAATCACCAATTTAACCCTAGCCTAATCATGGGCGATTTACAATGACCAATTAACCTACTAACCAGCACCCGGAAAGGAATGTCCAAACTCGCTTACAGAGGACACTGGAACTGAACTCTGAACTCCAACGCCCTGAGCTGTAATAATGTTGTGCTAACTGCTATGCTTCTGTGACACCTCCAGTATCTTTAGAATAAATCTGCTGTTGATCACTCAAGTCTTGCATATAGAAGCAGTAACACTGGAACAACATTTTACCTTGCTGTAAAATGTACTCTGTGGATTATCTTGAAACAGATTTACAACGTGTATAGTGTTTTGCAATTGTATCTTATACAGCATTCTTATGTTTCACATGCTAACAAAATAACGATGAGGGAGATTGAAACACTGAGGCAAATGCAGAAAGTGAGTGTTGGGTGCATTTTGATCATTCTGCTGTCAGAGGGAAGACTGCCTTTAGATCACTGGTGGGCTCACTCTGCTACAGAGAGGGAAGACTGCCTTTTGAACACTAGGGGATCACTCTGCTATCGGAAAGGAGAGACAGCCTTCTGATCGCTGGTGGGATCACTCTGCTACGGAGAGGAGAGACTGCCTTTTGATCACTGGGGGATCACTCTGCTATCGGAAAGGAGAGACTGCCTTTTGATCGCTGGGGGATCACTCTGCTATCGGAAAGGAGAGAATGCCTTTAGATTGTTGCTGGAGAGGAGAGACCGCCTTTTGATCACTGGGGGATTGCTCTGCTATCGGAGAGGGCAGAGGCTGCCACTGTGCCTGGAGAATGTTACCCAGGTTTTCTGTGTTTTGGACGACAGACTTCCGTTTCAGTCTTACAGTTATTTTAGATTCTGTTTTTTTTTCCATTCAATCCTCCTCCTATTTTGTGTGCGGGGAGGGGGAGGGAGATTTGGGGATCAATATGCCTGTTCAGTTTTTTTTAGTGCGGGGAGGAGGAATATGGGGATTTTGATGATCATGCTGCTGTTCTTTTCTTTCTGGTTTTGTGGCTATCTGGAGAAAAAGAATTTCAGAGTTGTATACTTTGATAATAAATGAACCTTTGAACCTTTGAAAATAATACAATGGCACATATAACCTACATGTATTATTTCTGTACACCAAACAGTGCATCCTTTACCACGATCCCAGACCCAGACTCAATTTCAAGTGATGGAAACGTATCATCACATTCTACAGCGTGTCCTGTATGATGGCCTTAAGGGGAGATGTGGGGTAGTGGAGAAGGAAGGTCTACATGGTCGCACAGGGTGAAGTATGAATAGAGGTTACTGCATATGTATTTGTGTTAATTAAAAAAAATTTCCCATTTAAATGTGGGTTTTGGATGCATCTAACTATCAGAGATATTTTTAAAAAGACAGTTCAAAAGCTGGTACATTCAGGAGACGGTACACCACCTCCAGCCTACTTGCCATGTGACTTTACTATGTGTCTCCAGGATTGACAGGCTGAGGTCCATCCGTCTGCACCCATGCCATCGGGAGCCTTATTAATTTAATTGTACACTTTAGAAATAATTGAAATATTGTGTGACCAGTTTTGAGACTAATAACATTTCTGGCTATCCAATGTAACAACTCATTAAAGTGTTCCAGCAGTTAGTTGTTTCATCAGATCATAGACTAATTACATATAAGTTATTTGAACTCAAAAATCTGATATGAACAAACTATATTTATGTATGGAGTCTCTGGGGGTTAAACTATTCTGACTATTGCCCTCTGAAGGTACTTAAATATCCTAACATTATGGAAAGAATTAACCTCCTTTTTATCTTGGCAAAGTTTAAATGGTTAAATGAATGGAGCACAGACAGTAGGTTTAAAAGAAATAAAACCACTCATCTAACTGTTGGATATGCATTGCAGTGATATGTCATTGGTATAACAGCTTAATGTTGAGCTTAACATATATTTCTGATCAAAGTTTACATTTCTGTTCTGGTAAAAGCATTTCATCAAATTAGTTATTAATTATGGCTTGGATCTCAGATAGGTTTTATTAATTTATAATTTGTTATTTGTGAAATTATATATTTATTCATAAACAACAGTAGATTTATTTTGTGATGCTGCAAATATTTACACTGACAAAATGCATTTTATTGCTAAATGTCAAAACATCAAAACATCAATGGTTACTACAAATACTGAAAGTTTTAAAGTGCATTTTAAAATCTTAAAACAGCTTTGCAGCATGCAAATATTGTAACTATCTGAATCTTCCTGGAAACTCATTAGAAAAGAATTGACTTGAAGCTTCTGAAATTTCTGCAATGTGCTCTGTTATTTACAATACTGAATACAAATTATTAAATAATTTAACCTTCTAGTGCAAACATTGATATTGAAAAATCAGGAGTCAGCTGTATTTCTGTAGATGCTTCAGAGTCTATCATTAACAGTCATTGTCATATAAAATATACGTGAAACTGATTGGTTCATCTGAGATGTTACGTTATGTGCAACATAGAAAATTCAGAATGAAAAACTGTTTACAAGTGATGTTCAGCATTTGAAGGACCATCTGAAGAGCTAAGCAATAAGATGATACAGGGGAAGAAAGTAAGTAAAGCCTGTATTGCCTTTTCCATTGATATTCTCAAAAAACAAATACGATTTCAGTTTGAATTATTGTTGCATATTGAAGACTAATATGTCTACAGTCACTACAAACATGTGAGTGCCAGACAAACAAAATGGACAATTTTTGATAGCTACTGTAATCTGAAATAAATTAAAATTAAAATCCAATTAAAAAATGTAAGGGATTGAAATAGCATTTACTACTACACCAAATGAACCCTCTGTGGTATTTGAATTATTACCTAGATAGCCTGAGAAATAAAAATACAATTTTGAGATCTTACTTCATTTAAAAACCGCATAAATTTCTGATAACTGTAAAAAAAACTTTAAGAAAGGTGAAATGCCTTAAAAGCAGTCCCAAAGTGAAATGAAGTTAGTTAAATTTTGAATGTGATAGTACTATACTAGAGTGACTAAGGCCAACTGGGAGAATAAGTAATTTCAGTAAGTTATAGCTCCTGGACAAGGTGACGTCCTCAGCAGCTCAGCATGATTTTGAGCAGTCATCCCAAATGCTTGGTCCAGTCGAATGATGGGTTCATATCCACCATTACCTCCCAGAATACTCCATCAGCAGAATGCCCTGCAGCCATCAGGGGTCAGGGGAGAGATCATCCGTTACTAAAACTGGCAAGTCCAATCCCCTAGACCCGACAGGACACACATCTACTGACAGAAGATTTGATTTGTATTACTTCATTCCTGTAACGTGCTTCTATCTTCATTCCAGCTAATTCTGTTATAGACTATATAGATAAATACAAGTCTATATAACAACGTCTAGATAAATTATTGGCAGTCAGGGGAGCCAGATAACAGGCTGTGTAACATAATGGAGCTAAGACTGTGTGATGGGCTAATAAATTCTGCTAAAGATTGGTCTACAATAGTAGTTTATCTAGCGCCACAGACAGGTTAACCCTCAGAGGCCTATTGAAGATACAATGCCCAATCAACATGCCAAAATCCTGCAATTAGAAGCAGCAATTCCTGTAACTATACAAATAAGTAGGAGTTTTTCAGATCATTACATAAAAGAAAGCTGGATTTTGCAAGAATTATAACATCTAATAAGAATTTAATCATTGTATATGTTTAGAGAAATAATATTAGCTGCCTACATATTTCAACAACTAATTCAACCTATGAGAATATTAGTATGTGAATATTTAAGCAAATTACATGACAAAAACTTAAAACTACTGGAATTTAAATTTCTTGTATAGCCTTGGCATAACTGCAAGGAAAAGGACGGTATGTTTTTTTCACTTTACCTATTCAAGGAAACTTGCACAATTCATATGAAATGCATCAATCATATTTCCTGCATCTAAGGTGTGTACGTAAAAGCTTGTACTTCCTACGTACATATTTTGCCTAATTGCAGTTGCTCACATTTGTTATTCACTTCTCATTTTTAGGGTTATGCCTGTTAGGGAACTCTGCTATCAACCTTGCCAAAAATTACATGGGTAAAGAGGTTAGCTCCACGCAAGCAAGCCATTTGCAGTAACAGTACATTTGTAGCTATAGGCTTCACAATCTTCATCCAAACATCCCATGCAGTGAAGGTAATATGGCTCGCCTGGATAAGAAGACAGAGGACCTAGAGGTGTGCAACCTATTTGTAGTTACAGAACCATATAGCACAAAAACAGGCCCTTCAGCCCATCATGTCTACACCAACCATCATGTATCTACGTCCACTTTCCAGCACAACTGTGTCTTGTTGATTCAAGTACTCATCCAGATTACCTTAAAATGTTCCAATACTTAGCTGCCTCCACCACCTTCAGTCAAATCTCAGATATAGTGTTCGAGATTGTAATCGCCACTCTGGGTGAAAAGAAATTCTTCCTCATGTTCTCCATGAACATGGGCCCTCTGTCCTTGGACACCTTTGCCATGGGGAGAGGTTTGTTACTATCCGCCCTTTTCAGTGCAGAGGAGATTCAAAGGTGCACATTTTAGAGTAATACAATACGGAAACAGACCCTTTGCCACAATTCTTCCAAGATGCCCATATAGGCTCATTTTATTTAGCTGGCATGTTGAAAACAAAACTCTGCACTGGTATTCTGGTACCCAGGCAATGACCAAAATGGAGGTGAAGGACCTGCCACAGGAACAGGAATTTTGAGAGGCTAAACAGGCTGCTGTCAGTAGAATGGGTCAAAAGTAATCACCAAGCAGAATCTGTCCAAAAATTAATAATAAATATTCTCCAGCTTGATTTTTTCCAAAATTGATTTCCCTTACTGTATAAATAAACAACTTCGATTTTATTAAAACATTCATAACTTTTAGTTATAAATTCAAAAATTAGCATATTCACACCACATACTTTATAATATTAAACAATCCGAAGTCTATCTAATTATTCTAGTTATTTTATAAAATTCAAGGTAACACCATCAGCTGGCTTTCCCCCTCCCCTTCAACACCATAGTCATTATAAAACAATTTGATTTGAGTAGTATCAACTTCATGAGCCAGTGCTAAATAAAATTTTTCAATTAAAACATGCCCCTTGCCCTTCATTGTGCCAAATAAGGAAAGTGGTTTTTGTGCTGGGGAGGAGGGTTAGGAAGGTAAAAGGATGACATTTCAATGTGTATCAATTGCTGGTAAAACCCCAACAAAATATTTTATTGAAAATTCCGGTACAAGATTATTCCTGCTAATTACTTTGTTGAAAAAAATCTTTACAATTTCAGTAGTATTTCCAGTCCTTAATGCCTACACATTCAATCCAATAAAAAACTAAAAACTAGTTTAGTTGACTTCTTGCTGTTGAAAATATTTCTTGTCTGTAACTAAATCACACTCCTGTGAAGCAAAGGCGCATCTTCAGTTAAATAGATATGCAATGCTATAGCTGTAAAACTGAACAAATTTCCTTCCCATGATGATCGTCACCCACCATCATCATGAAACACACCCAGATTTAGGTTTTCATGGCTAAATGTAGAATATGGTTGCTGCTCTGCCCCATAGTGAGTTTAGCAGCAATCTCAAAAGAGCATCTCTACTGAAAGGCGACATTTTCCAGTACCAATCTATCTACATGATGGTTTCTGAGAGGAATTTTCAATTCAGTAGCATTTAATATTAAAATAGGAGTAATCTTTGCTTTACAACAAGGTGCTATTTAATCATTACAAGGCTGGATTTTAACCAAAGGTAAAAAATCCTATCCTTTACCCACAGTATCGCCCATATCACTGCTTAGAATGCCTGCAGACAGTAAGGCTGTATTGCAAATCTCAAGAGTGCTTAGATGCTGTATTTCAATTCTAGCATTGACATTATTGGAAATAAAATATATAAGAAAGAGCAAAAATGTAGGTTGAAGTATGTTCAGGTTAGTTATCCAGACCAACCAAGTATATTGAATTGGCTACCCTATGATATGCAAGAATTGGCAACACGGTTCATGAACAGCTTTTCACACATATAAAAGTTGCTGGTGAACGCAGCAGGCCAGGCAGCATCTCTAGGAAGAGGTGCAGTCGACGTTTCAGACCGAGACCCTTTGTCAGGACTAACTGAAGGAAGAGTGAGTAAGGGATTTGAAAGTTGGAGGGGGAGGGGGAGATCCAAAATGATAGGAGAAGACAGGAGGGGGAGGGATGGAGCCAAGAGCTGGACAGGTGATCGGCAAAAGGGATACGAGAGGATCATGGAACAGGAGGTCCAGGAAGAAAGACAAGGGGGGGGACCCAGAGGTTGGGCAAGGGGTATATTTAGAGGGACAGAGGGAGAAAAAGGAGAGTGAGAGAAAGAATGTGTGTATAAAAATAAGTAACAGATGGGGTACGAGGGGGAGGTGGGGCATTAGCGGAAGTTGGAGAAGTCAATGTTCATGCCATCAGGTTGGAGGCTACCCAGATGGAATATAAGGTGTTGTTCCTCCAACCTGAGTGTGGCTTCATCTTTACAGTAGAGGAGGCCGTGGACAGACATGTCAGAATGGGAATGGGATGTGGAATTAAAATGTGTGGCAACTGGGAGATCCTGCTTTCTCTGGCTGACAGAGCGTAGGCGTTCAGCAAAGCGGTCTCCCAGTCTGCGTCGGGTCTCGCCAATATATACTCTCTGCTCTGCTCTCCACTTCCTCCACACTAATCCTAACATTATTAAACCCGCCGATAAGGGGGGTGCTGTTGTAGTCTGGCGTACTGAACTCTACCTTGCCGAGGCACAGCGACAACTCGCGGATACCTCCTCTTATTTACCCCTCGATCGTGACCCCACTAAGGAGCACCAGGCCATTGTCTCCCACACCATCACCGACTTTATCCGCTCAGGGGATCTCCCATCCACTGCTACAAACCTTATAGTTCCCACACCTCGCACTTCCCGTTTCTGCCTCCTACCCAAGATCCACAAACCTGCCTGTCCTGGCCGACCTATCGTCTCAGCTTGCTCCTGCCCCACCGAACTCGTTTCTGCATACCTCGACACGGTTTTATCCCGCCTTGTTCAATCCCTTCCTACCTATGTTCGTGACACTTCTCACGTTCTTAAACTTTTCGATGATTTTAAGTTCCCTGGCCCCCACCGCTTTATTTTCACCATGGATGTCCAGTCCCTATATACTTCCATCCCCCATCAGGAAGGTCTCAAAGCTCTACGCTTCCTTTTGGATTCCAGACCTAATCAGTTCCCCTCTACCACCACTCTGCTCCATCTAGCGGAATTAGTCCTTACTCTTAATAATTTCTCCTTTGGCTCCTCCCACTTCCTCCAAACTAAAGGTGTAGCTGTGGGCACCCGTATGGGTCCTAGCTATGCCTGCCTTTTTGTTGGGTTTGTGGAACAATCTATGTTCCGTGCCTATTCTGGTATCTGTCCCCCACTTTTCCTTCGCTACATCGACGACTGCATTGGCGCTGCTTCCTGCACACATGCAGAGCTCGTTGACTTTATTAACTTTGCCTCCAACTTTCACCCTGCCCTCGTTTACCTGGTCCATTTCCGACACCTCCGTCCCCTTTCTAGATCTTTCTGTCTCTGTCTCTGGAGACAGCTTATCCACTGATGTCTACTATAAGCCTACTGACTCTCTCAGCTATCTCGACTATTCCTCTTCTCACCCTGTCTCTTGCAAAAACGCCATCCCCTTCTCGCAATTCCTCCGTCTCCACCGCATCTGCTCTCAGGATGAGGCTTTTCATTCTAGGACGAGGGAGGTGTCTTCCTTTTTTAAAGAAAGGGGCTTCCCTTCCTCCACTATCAACTCTGCTCCTAAACGCATCTCCCTCATTTCACGTACATCTGCTCTCACTCCATCCTCCCGCCACCCCACTAGGAATAGGGTTCCCCTGGTCCTCACCTACCATCCCACCAGCCTCCGGGTCCAACATATTATTCTCCGTAACTTCCGCCACCTCCAACGGGATCCCACCACTAAGCACATCTTTCCCTCTCTCTGCATTCCGTAGGGATCGCTCCCTACGCGACTCCCTTGTCCATTCGTCTCCCCCATCCCTCCCCACTGATCTCCCTCCTGGCGCTTATCCGTATAAGCGGAACAAGTGCTACACATGCCCTTACACTTCCTCCCTTACCACCATTCAGGGCCCCAAACAGTCCTTCCAGGTGAGGCAACACTTCACCTGTGAGTCGGCTGGGGTGATATACTGCGTCTGGTGCTCCTGATGTGGCCTTTTATATATTGGCGAGACCCGACGCAGACTGGGAGACCGCTTTGCTGAACACCTACGCTCTGTCCGCCAGAGGAAGCAGGATCTCCCAGTAGCCACACATTTTAATTCCACATCCCATTCCCATTCTGACATGTCTATCCACGGCCTCCTCTACTGTAAAGATGAAGCCACACTCAGGTTGGAGGAACAACACCTTATATTCCGTCTGGGTAGCCTCCAACCTGATGGCATGAACATCGACTTCTCTAATTCCGCTAATGCCCCACCTCCCCCTCGTACCCCATCTGTTACTCATTTTTATGCACACATTCTTTCTCTCACTCTCCTTTTTCTCCCTCTGTCCCTCTGAATATACCCCTTGTCCATCCTCTGGGTCCCCCTGCCCCTCGTCTTTCTTCCCGGACCTCCTGTCCCATGATCCTCTCGTATCCCCTTTTGCCTATCACCTGTCCAGCTCTCGGCTCTATCCCTCCCCCTCCTGTCTTCTCCTATCATTTTGGATCTCCCCCTCCAACTTTCAAATCCCTTACTCACTCTTCCTTCAGTTAGTCCTGACGAAGGGTCTCGGCCTGAAACGTTGACTGCACCTCTTCCTAGAGATGCTGCCTGGCCTGTTGCGTTCACCAGCAACTTTTATGTGTTTTGCTTGAATTTCCAGCATCTGCAGAATTCCTGTTGTTTGAGCTTTTCACACATACTCAGTTCAGCAAGTCCACAATGTTGCAAATGTTCAATAAATTGGCATATCTTATATACCTTTTATGAATATAGTTCAACATAGTTCAATGTTTGATGGAATGAAAAAGCCTAATTTATTGACACATGTGTCAAAGAACAAAGGACAACTCCTAGAAGTTACACAACAGACTGGGGCAGTTCCTGCACCACATTACAAAGACTAGAATGGGAGAGATAATCATGGGTATGCCAGATAACAAAGGATCATTAAGACGCAGAACGGTTAATAAATAGAACTTTTAAAATGTAGGACTAAAGTTATGGGAAACAGTTATATTTGAAAAATTGCCAATGTGATGTAATATCATTACAATATTTACAATTCTATCAAAATAACTTAACTATTGACATAAATATGCAAAATATTGAACGTCTGAGTTCTTCACACAGGGTGTCAAGTGCCAGAAAAAATTCATCTTTGAAGGAAATGGGATACCTTTTGGCTGGCATGGTTTACATCAGAGATTAGTGGGTGTAGGTTAGTGAGTTTAAAGATTGGATCAATAAGGAGATAATCTTTTCTGGTCCTGTATAATCCTTTTTCTTTAAGGATATAAGGGGAAGTAGCCCAAGAATGGAGAGCATTAGAGTGGTACTTTAGGAAATAGTCCACGGAGCAGAAAAAAGACCAATGATCTATAGTGAAAATTTAAAAACAAAAACTGCTAATACTGGAAATCCAAAACAAAAACAGAAAATGGAGGAAATAATGTGATCATCTATTTTTCATCTGTGGGAAGACGAACAGAGTTGTCACTTCAAGCTAAGGACCTAAACGCCCAATGACAATGAACTATGTCTTCCACCTGAAACGTTAATCCAGTTTCTCTTCACATTGGAAATTTCCAGTACTTCAAGTTTTATATTAGATTTAAAGTATTCAGCCAGCTTTTTGCTATTTGCAAAAATATGCACAGAGGTTACAAATATCAGTCCATGTGAACTACATTCTCCCAATTTAGAATGATTAGCCAGAGGAAACAAAATTCTGCAGATGGAACTCAGCAGGTTGGGCAGCATCTGTGGAAACGATCAGTCGACGTTTCCACGGATGCTGCCCGACCTGCTGAGTTCCTCCAGTGTGTTGTGAGTGTTGCTTTGATCCTAGCATCTGCAGATTATTTTGTGTTTAAAATTCTGCAGATGTTTACACAAAATGCTATAGATGCTGAACGTCTGAAACAAAACCAGAAAATGTAGGAAAGACTCAGTAGATAAGATAGGAATCTCTGGAAGCTCACTAACTTTTCATCCCTTGTTCTTGTCTTCCTGCCATTTATCAAAAGTAAGCTTTACAAACAGCAGCTCCTCTCCTAACAAGGTAAATTATGGCCCTCAAGGCTCAATAATGAATTCAACATTATGAGGATGTCCAGTTACATAACCGTTTCTTCTGGTAATTCCAGGTAATTATTCTGCATTCACACTTTCTCTCACCTTGTACAGTAGACTAATACCCTTTAGGTATTTAGTCCTGCTTATCCTTCCATCGAAGAAAAGCTACTTTTTCCCCTCTACTCCCTGCCACAGCCAAGGATGCTCACCAGCACCCGAGCTTCCTCGGAAAGCTGAAGAAAGTTTGCATGTCCACTTTGACCCTCACCAATTTTTATTGATGCCTCACAGCTTAGTATAGCAAGTGCTCTGCGCATGACCGCAAGAAACTGCAGAGTAGTGGATGTAGCTCAGAACATCATAGAAACCAACCTCCCCTCCATGGACTCTGTCTACACTTCTCGCTGCCTTGGTAAAGCAGCCAGCATAATCAGACCCCATTCACCCAAGACATTCTCTCTTCTCTCCTCTCCCACTGGGCTGAAGATGCAAAAGCCTGAAAGCATGTGGCTCAGGGACAGCTTCCACCCCGCTGTAAAGCTACTAGGTTTCCTAGTCTGATAAAATGGGCTCTTGATCTCACAACCTACCTCATTACAACCTTGCGCCTTACTGTTACTTGCACAGCACTTTATTGTGCATAGTATTATTATTTTCACTTGCACTACTTCAGTGCACCATTGTTATGAATTAATCTGTATGAATGGTATGCAAGATAAGTTTACACTGTTCTTAAATGTTTACATGGCAACAGAGCTTTTCTAAATAAATAGTTTAACTTTACTTTAAGTCCCATCCCCTTTTGCTCAATGCAGCAGATAGAAGAGCTTACTCAATTTTACAAGTCAGAAATTTCTGGACGGATTATCATACACTAGCCCATTCTGAGCAAGAGAATAGGTGAATGAAGTTGATTTCTGATTTCTCCCCCTTCAACTACGTCAAAAATTGGCTTGTGGGGTAGTCAATCACACAGGGAAATGATAACAATGAAATCCTAAAAATCATCCAAACGCTATATACATCATACGACTCAGATGAGCACATTTAAAGATGGCATGGATGCAATAGCTTGTGTGAAGCCCTCAATTTGCCTCTAGAAATGACAATGGATCTGAAAGAGATTTTTTATCTTCAACATCCCCTTCTGGTAAAACAAAAATTTGTTCTTTCATTGAAATTTTGAACCTTTTAAAATGAATAGCTTCTCCAATCCTGCAAAGCACTCCAAAAATATTCAATCTCAATGCAAGTTAATGCATCATATATTTGCCTTAGGTTATGATAAACTACTTTTAGATTTAAAAGAACATTCGGGTGGGCTATCAAATGATCCAAATAGCAATTATACCAGATAAAACTGTTAACTATTATTCAAGAATACAGTCATCTTGAAAATGGAAAATAGTTCATCCTCATTTAATCTTAACAGTGCTTTTTCAAGATTACTGCAAGATTAAGGCAGGGTATAAGGACCAGGAATATTCATTTTTGAACTGTCATGTGAAACTTCATAACTCCATTATAATATCCTGAATGCTATTTATGGAAACTGGGAATCACTGCAAGTTTTTTGCAGAAACTAATAATGCAGCATGATATTTATATTGAAGGGTTCATAATTTTCCCAAAGTTTACACGATCCTCTATAACTGCAGACTTTTTAATTTTTGCAGTTTAAATGATTAACCATTCAGATTTACATTGAACTCAGTCAAAAGAATTCCAGAAATTAATTAACTGAAAACTAACGGCAGATTATTATGTAAGTTAATGAAATTTGATGGGCAACAATTTGAATCATACAATTCCTCTATGATTACAATGTAACTGGTAGATAATCGCTGTACATCAGGTTTAGCAACAGAAAAGATCCAAAAATTCACAGCTGCAGACCACATTTAGCCCACTGGTGGTGACGAGTGCAAGTTTACATTGGATGAGGAAAATACTGGTGACTTTGTGTCTATAGTTGTCCTCAGTGTGGTGGTCTGCATCTTCTTTGAACCACTGCAATCCAAATGCTTCTTAGATGGTGTTGGGCAGGGAATCATTCAATGATCAAGATGAAATAGAAATACATGCCCATGTTAGGATGATAAAGTATGGTTTTCCCATTATCTCATTGTTTCTACCCTTTCAGATGTTAAAGCTATGGCGTTGAGAGATGCGATCAGACTAAGTCATTTGATATGGAAAGTTGATTCGGAAGATAAAGATGCATGGGATCTAGGGTGAATTGCAAGTTTAGATTTGGAACTGGCCCATAGACGATAGAGAATTGAGGTGGAAGGCTGTTATTCTGGCTAATCTTTGGCTTCCGTACCTCCTTATGCAACTGGATCCTTAAGTTCCTCACATTCAGACCCCAGTCAATTCAGATTAGCAACAACATAGAACAGAAATTTACAGCACATTACAATGGTTCACAATGTTGTGCCGACCATGTAACCTACTCTAGAGACTGCCTAGAATATCCCTAGCGCATAGCCCTCTACCTTTTTAAGCTCCATGTACCTATCTAAGAGGCTCTTAAAAGACCCTATTGTACCCGCTTCCACCACCACCACCGGCAGTGCATTCCATGCACCCACCACTCTCTGTGTGAAAAACATACCCCTGACATCCCCTCGGTACCCATTTCCAAGCACCTTAGAACTATGCCCCCTCGTGTTAGCCACTTGAGCCATGGGAAAAAGCCTTTGGCTATCCACATGTTCAATGCCTCTCATCATCTTATACACCCCTATCTGGTCACATCTCATCCTCCATTGCTCCAAGGAGAAAAGGTCAAGTAAACTCAACCTATTCTTATAAGGTACGCCCTCCAATCCAGGCAACATCCTTGTAAATCTCCTCTGCACACTCTATACAGTATCCACAAACATCTCCCAATCTCCATCAGCACAGGTGCCCCACAAGGCTGTATGCTTAGCCGTCAACTCTCCTCGTTTTATTTATTCATTTATTGAGATACAGAGTGGAATAGGACCTTCTGGCCCTTTAAGCCGTGCCGTCTGATTTAATCCTAGCCTAATCATGGGACAATGTACAATGACTAACTAACCTGCCAAGCCATACATCTTTAGCCTGTGGGAGGAAACTGGAGGATCCGGAGGAAATCCATGTGGTCACAGGGAGAACGTACAGACAGCGACGGGACTTTTATACTTATACTTATGACTGTGAGGCTAAGCACAGCTTCAATTCCATAATTAAATTTGCTTATGACACCACTGTCTTTGGCCAAATCAGCATATAGGAGGGAAAATGAAAATCTGGCTAAGTGGTGCCACAGCAATAACCTCTCATTCAATGCCAGCAAGACCAAGGACCTGATTATTGACTTCCAAAGGAGGAATGTGGTGTGTTCCCATCGGGTGATCAAAAGTAGAGAGGGTCAGGAACTTTAATTTTCTCAGTGTTATCACATCAGAGGATCTGTCCTTGATCCAGCACATAAGTGCCATTACGAAGAAAGGATGGCAGTGTCTCTACTTTCTTAAAAGTTTGTCAAGTTTCAGCATGTCATCTAAAACTTTGACAAATTTCTATATACGTGGTAGAGAGTATATTGACTAGTTGCATCATGGCCTGGTATGGAAACACCAATGTCCTTGAATGGAAAAGCCTACAAAAAGTAGTAGATACAGCCCAGTCTATCATGAGTAAACCCCTCCCCATCATTGAGCACATCTACACAAAACATCTACACAAAGCGCCTACAGATAGTGAGGCTAATGATTAGCCTCATTCTCGCAGGAAAACAGCATTCCATCATCAGGGACCCCCACCACCCAGGACATACTCTCTTCTCGCTGTTGTTACCAGGAAGAAGGCATCAGAACCTCAGACTCACACCACCAGGTTCAGGGACAGTTACTACCCTCAACCATCAGGTTCTTGAACTAAATGGGATAACTTCACTCAATTTCACTTGCCCCATTATTGAAATATTCCCACAACGAATGGATTCACTTTCAAACACTCTTCATCTCATATTCTCAATACTTGTTGCTTATTTATTTATATTATTGTTTCTTCTTTTTGCATTTTCACAGTTTGTTGTCTTCTACACTCTGGCTGAATACCCTAGTTGGGCAGTCTTTCATTGATTCTGATATGGTTATTATTCTACAGATTTGTTGAGTATGCCCATAAGAAAATGAATCTCAGTGTTGTATATAGTGACATATATGTAATTTGATAATAAATTTTACTTCTAATTTTGAACTTTGATATCACTTACAGATATGGGCAGAGAAGTGGCAGATGGAGTTTAATTTGGGCACCTATGAGGTATTGCACTCTTGGAGGTCAAACGAAATGAGAGTGTATATAGTTAATGGTACACTCCTTATAGCATTAAAGTACAGAGGGATCTTGGGGTCCATGTCCATAGTTCACTGAATGTGGCTACACAAGTGTGTAGGGTGGTAAAGAAGGTATATGGCATGGTTGGTAGCGTAATCATATAAAGAAGTCATGCTGCAGTTATATCAAACTTTCCTCAGACTGCTCTTGGAGTATTATACAGAGTTCTGTTTGCCCCATTATAGGAAGGATGTAGAGACTGTCAAAAGGAAGGAGAAGAGGTTCACGAGGATATTACCAAAATTATAATGTGTGAGCTATAAGGATTTGGATTGTTAAGCCTATATATTGAACAGTGTTCTAAAGAAGGTGAGGAGATCTCATAGCAACTAAAAATTCTAATAGGACGTGGCAGACTAGATATTCCAGATGGCTGGAGAGCCCATAACCAAAGGTCACAGCTGGCCTTGCAATGGAGAAGTCATTATTGTTGCAGAAACTGCAGATGTTGTTTTGCAGACAATAATTGTGGAAATTGAATCTGGGAGCTGTTGAGTAAAATTGTAATGAAATACTCCAATGATCAGTATATTGAAGCCTACCTAATTTAATGAAAGAAATACAAATTTGCAAATTATAATTACCCTTATGTAAAATAATATTAACAAGGACACTGATAACCTTGCATTGATTTTTCAATGTAATCTGTTCTCATTGATCAGATGCTCCAATTGTAACTGGCTGGCTATAGCCTGAGGATTTCTTAAAGTTATCATGAAAAGAAACCTCTAAATGTCCTCAGCAAAAAAATGAAGCTTATTTTATATTTTTTTCATCCATTTCAAACTATAAAATGTGTTTAATATGATGTGAAGGCAATGGCCTAGTTAGTACAAAGAAGATGAGAACTGCAACCTAAAGTAGGTAATTGCACTAACCCTCTAGGAATGACCTATGGAATTCTGTGTAATAGGCTGCCTGACAGGTGTCTTGCAGGCATATCCTAGAAAAACATGCTGAAAGGTTGCCAATGAACACTTAAGTGATAACCTGTGTTTGTCAGGAAAGTTCTACAATAAAATGGGCTGATTAAGTTGCAACATTGAGGAGTTTAATCAAAAACTCAGGTGCTATTTACTGTCCTAGATATGCCAGTCAAAATGGAGGTCACAGCTAGTTGAGAAATCAAGACTTAATTTTATGATATTTAAAAGGATGCTTAAAAGTTGTCAATTATCAATTGATAATAATTATTCTACCACTCATAGTTTCAGCACTGATCAGGTAATAGTTAACTTATCATGAATTTAAAAGATAAATCACAGTTCTGTTCAAAGTAGTTATAATATTTCATGGTGCAGTACAGTGGAACTACAAATTCTTCTGCTTTGGAACATTAAGTTGCATCTATACTCTCTAATCAAAATAATTCCCCATCTTAACCTTGCTTTTGAGGGAGATGCTTGTCAAAATGGGAATATCCTCAAGCAAATGTGAACAGAAAATCAAGGAGTTGTCCAAAGTCTTCTTTCTGCTGACACACAGGTCATTACAGTACGACACGTAGTTCTGGAATATACGCACTGGTACAGTGGTATTGTAGGTACTGCAGCTGTTTTATTAATCCAGCAATCCAGTTCAATTCTGACTTCTGCTGCCAATGTGTGTGGAGACTGCACATCCTCCCTGTGACCTTGTGGGCTTCCCCCAGCTGTTCTGATTTTGTCCCACAATGGGCTGATCGTTCATTTAATTAGCAAACATAAAACACCCTTTTCACACGCAGCCAGTGGGAAAATCAAGAGGTGTTTATAGGCACTTGGGAGAGAACAGGATAGGGAAGTAAGCGGGGAATTTGGATTGGTGGGATTGCTTTGAGAGCTAGCAAAAACTGGATGGATGGGCTGACCTGCCTTCTACGTCATATGAAAATATAAAAATGAAAAACAAAATCATTCTCTCAGTTTGGCAATCACTTTGGAAGTTTTAATGAGAAAAAGAGAAGGAAAAAATTGTAAAATAGATTACTATAAACAGATTTGCATAAAAATCTTAACTTGAAATGATCCCCCTTTTTCTTGCAGGATTACTTATAATTCCTGTAGGTAATCGCTGATACCTGTACATTCAAGTGCAATGTGTTTATGCTTATCAGTTTTTTTAAACAATGAAATGGGATTTGGTTTTCTGCTTATATCAATAGCTGTACTCATCTGCTTGTTTAAACTGCTGATGTTACACCAGTATCTTTTTCTATGTCATCTACATTCCTTCATATCGTTGACAGAAATTACTATAAATACATCTACTGTAAAGTTTACTACGCTATAAATACATTGCACACTTGCAGTAGCAAATACAATTATTACTGAATCTTTGTTAGCAGGAAGATTGTTCTCCCAATGGAATTATAATATTGGAGGCAAATTTACAAGAACACTGCATACTTAATTGCAAACTTAGTAAATGATAAAGAAGAGAAACAAAGTCACACCAACGAAACTGCAGATCATCACGTATAAATGGTGTGATATGATTGGTTTAACTGTCAGTGACATCTTCTGGATTAGCAAACAGATTGTGAAAAATTGCTCCGACTCATAACCTAGTAAGTGAGGCATTTGTAACAGCAGAAAAAAAACTAGTTTTGGATTTCTTCTCAAACATGTAACACTTAATATATGGAAGCTAATGGATTTCCTTTAAGCGAATTACAAGGCACTAATCTAATCATGTTTTAGATGACGTAATAAATCACAACTGCAAAACTCATGAGGTTTATGCATTTTTAAATGAATCCTGTGTTAGATTTCTCATACTGCCCTAAACTTCACTTATGTGTTTTTATCACTTAGACAAATATGAGAGATTTTTTTAAACAAAAGATAAGGAGGGTGAATAGTTCGTGATCAGATTTGAATTCAACACACAATCAAGAGATATTCATCACTGCATCTAAGTTTTAAGAGTCCAAATCCTAAGAGTCTTAACTTAGTTCTTGCACACGAACAGTGGGACTCAAAAGTGAAGACCCAAGAAACTGCAGATGCTGTAATCTGAAGCAAAAAGCAAATTGCTGGAGGAACTCAGTAGGTCAAGCAGCATCAGTGGAGGGAAAGGAATTAGCAATGTTTCAGTTCAAGACCCTGTATCAGGACCTAAAACCAACAATTCCTTTCCCTTCACAGACACTGCTCGACCTGCTGAGATCCTCCCGCAATTTGTTCAAAAGCAGTAATAACTGGTGCAGTACAAACTAGCGGCCATTTGATGTAAATACCACAACTGGTTAGGATGGCTATCATGCACTTTTGGTTTTCAAAGGACAGAACAACAGAAGTCAAAAAAATAGTAAATTCTAATTTTTGTAAAGGTTTAAAATAAGAACAGAAAGTGTGGATATACTCGGCAGGTCAGGCAGTAACTATGGAAAGAGAAATAGGGTTAATATTTTCAGGTCTGTTTGTGATGCTGAAACAGCTTTCAGAAATGTAGATCTGGGTTCAATTCCCACCACTGTCTGTAAGTTTATACATTCTCCCTGTGACCATGTGGGTTTCCTCTGGGTGCTCCAGTTTACTCCCACATTACAAAGACGTACGGTTAGTTAATGAGTAGTGGTCATCTCAGTGCTGTTGTACTATAATATTTCAAGTTGTTTTGTCTATTAAATGTTATTAGATGTAATGTAAGTACAAAAACATGGAAGTTAGGTTAAAAATAACTATAATCAATCACCTTAAATTTTAGGATAGCATGGTAGTGTAGCAGTTAGTGCAAATAGTGTCAGCTCAGTTCAGAGTTCAATTTCCACTGCCATCTGCAAGCAGTTTATCAATTCTCCCAATGACCGTCTGGATTTCCTCCCACATTTCAAAGACGTATGGTTAAGGTAGTGAGTTGTGGGCACACTATGTTGCTATGGGAAGCGTGTTGATACTTGTGGAATGCTCAGCACAATCCTAGCTGATTTGATTTGATACAAGTGACACATTTTACAATATGTTTTGTGTATATGTGATAAATGAAGCTAATCTTATTATCTTATAAAAAGCAGCATCATTAACTTCAATAGAATGAATGAGTAGCATGGCAATATTTTATTTGAAGACCAAAAAACTGAATCAAAATGGAGGACAAAAAATTAAGAGTAAGAGCTGGTTGCTTGCTTTGACACCTCAGCCTGAGAAAGAAACAAATCTATTATTCAGATGTAGTACTAAGACCAAGAAGATGTAAATTTCTTCCTGGTTATGAAATAATCATGAATGTATTTACAAAGTATAAAACTAGGTTAAAAAGATACCAAATGGAAAAGAATTGATAAGGAGAAGTAAGTGGCCAAATATGGAATACATCAGGGGTCCCCAACCTTTTTTGCACTGCAGACCGGTTTAATATTGACAATATTCTTGCGGTCCGACTGACCCGGGGGGGGGGGGGGGCGGTGTTCAAGTAGGTTAAACTCACCTCAACATGTCTTTTACAGTTAGGGTTGCCAACTGTCTCACTCCCAAATAAGGGACAAAAGTAGCAGTCAAATCCCAGGACACTTTACCCCAGGAAAGACTACCACGACCATGAAGCCTTGCGCGGTCACCTGTGTGCGCATGCGTGACTGAGCATGTGATGTGCGCATACACGTACGTGCTGATTTTTTCCCCACAATTCGGTTTTGCCTTCATCTTCCCGACTACACTGTACATACGTTATTTCTACTTTATACAGGCTGTGTATTTATCATATCATTCCTGCTTTTACTATATGTTAGTGTTATTTTAGGTTTTATGTGTTACTTGGTAGGTGTTTTTTGGGTCTGGGAACACTCAAAAATTTTTCCCATATAAATTAATGGTAATTGCTTCTTCACTTTACGCCATTTCGGCACGAAAGGTTTCATAGGAACGGTCTACCTTAGCGGTGGAAATACAGGACAAGGGCGGTCCTGTATGGGACAAACCAATTTAGCCCAATATATCTGTGGAATTCTCTGCCACAGCAAACTGTTGAGGCCAGTTCATTGTCTATGTTTAAGAGGGAGTTAGATATGGCCCTTGTGGCTACAGGGGTCAGGGGGTATGGAGGGAAGGCTGGGGCGGGGTTCTGAGTTGGATGATCAGCCATGATCATAATAAATGGTGGTGCAGGCTCAAAGGGCCGAATGGCCTACTCCTGCACCTATTTTCTATGTTTCTATGTTTCTATGTGAGATGTCCCGGCAAACACAGGACAGTTGGCAACCCTATGTTCAAGTTCAACAGTGCGTGACAGGAATGAGGAAAAGGTGCAGCTGACTCATATTGTTTCCTCGCGGTCCGGTTGCACATGCTTTGCGACCCGGTACCAGTCTGCAGCCCGGTGGTTGGGGACCGCTGGAATACATCACCTGAGCAGAAAGGTTACAGAACTACAAAATAGAATTGTATGACACAAGGAAGATGCATTTAAATATTGAAAAGATAGTTGGTGCTAAAAACAAGGAGAACTGATGTTGTGTATTCAGTCAAGCATGCATTTCAAGGATTTGCACATTGTTGTAGTCTGCAGATCCACATTAAGATTCAGCAAGCTGTTCAAAGAGAGCTGTGTACTGCAAATCTGAAAATATTTAAGCATCCAGCTTCTCTGCAGATGTAGACCTGAGATTGATGAATCAGAGTAGTCAAGAAGGAGAGCGATGGAAGTTGTTTAAATATGTACACATGTGGCCTCCATAGGGGACATTACCCTCTGATTTACCTTTGCAATTAATGCAGCCATAACCTGCTAAATCCACCACTGGACTGCATAAATGGGTGATGCATGGAAGCTCACCAATAAAATCTGGCAGTCATTCACTTTATTAACACAAAGATCAAGAATATAGTGGCAGGTCCTCTTCCAGTAGTTGACGAACTATTGTACCTGCCTAAAAAAAGCCTCCACAAGCATTCTACTTCACGAAGTTGTAAAAACAGTCCTGCTGAGTTAAATTGGCACTTATCTCCTCTGGTCATGTCAGTCCTTGGATCTATCAGAGATCTGCATTCATGTTCCTGTTCAAACCAAAGATAACAAATATAAAGGTATCTCCATCATTCAAGTTTGTCTTACCTCTCAACACTACAGGAGACAGCATTTCTAAATATATCATACTGAAAGATTTATGAAAAAAACAGTGCAAGTTAAACTAGTAAGTTATTGGAGACACAAGAGAGATGCAGATAGTGAAATCTAAGGCATATAACAAACTGCTGGAGGACTTCAATGGCAAACTAGAGAAAATCTGCAGATGCTGAAATGCAAGCAACACAAACAAAATGCTGGAGGAACTCAGCAGGCTAGGCAGCATCTATGGAAAAGAGTACAGTCGGCATTTCGGGCTGAGACTCTTCAGCAGGCTCCATCAACTCCAGCAGAGGAGAAGACCCTTTTCCTGAAAAAGAATATTACAGGAGTCCTGGAATGGAAAGCCTCAATTTGAGAAATGATGCTGCAGAGATGAAGAAACTGCGAGAAGGAGATAATGTCCTTACAAGAGCCTAGATGGGAGGAGGTGTAGGCGAGGTAGCTGTGAGTCCGTGGGTTAATAGTACAAATAAATGGATCATTTATGTACTAAAGTCTAAACAAAACGAATCAGAAAAGGAAGACAGGTGTCAGAAATGGTCCAACTGAATTTAAGGCAGGATGAAAATTAGTATTAAATGTGACAAAATCAATGAGTTCTGCATGAGTGCAGGAAGCAGCACCAATGCAGTTGTTGATAGTTGAGAAAGATTTGAGAAGTGGTCCAAGAGTAGGTCTGGAACAGGATTTGCTTCATATAGTGAACAAAAAGGCAGGTGTGGCCTATGGCTACTCCTCTGATTTGGAGAAAGTGGGAGAAATTCAAAAGAATGTTGTTGAGGGTAAGGACAAGTTCTGCCAGGTCGAAGAGAGTGTTCATGCAGGGAGTTCGTTCTGATTTTTTTTCGAGAACAATAGAGCCCTAAGATCTTCCTGATGTGAGATGGATATATACGGTATGTATGTATACAGAGGCATGCAAAAGTTTGGGCATCCCTGGTCAAAATTTCTGTTACTGTGAATAGCTAAGCGAGTAAAAGATGACCTGATTTCCAAAAGGCATAAAGTTAAAGATGACACATTTCTTTAATATTTTAAGCAAGATAACATTTTTATTTCCATCTTTTACAGTTTCAAAATAAAAAAGGAAAAGGGCCCTAAGCAAAAGTTTAGGCACCCTGCATGGTCAGTACTTAGTACTTAGTTAGTACTTAGCATCAGTACTGCATTGCCAAACACCTCCTTTGGCAAGTATCATAGCTTTTAGATGCTTTCTCTAGCCAGCTAAGAGTCTTTCAATTCTTGTTTGGAAGATTTTCACCCATTCTTCCTTGCATAAGGCTTATAGTTCTGTGAGATTCTTGGGCCGTCTTGCATGCACTGCTCTTTTGAGGTCTATCCACAGATTTTCGATGATGTTTAGGTCGGGTGACTGTGAGGGCCATGGCAAAACCTTCAGCTTGCGCCTCTTGAGGTAGTCCATTGTGGATTTTGAGGTGTGTTTAGGCTCATTATCCTGTTGTAGAAGCCATCTCTTTTCATCTTCAGCTTTTTTACAGATGGTGTGATGTTCACTTCTAGAATTTGCTGGTATTTAATTGAATTCATTCTTCTCTCTACCAGTGAAATGTTCCCCATGCCACTGGCTGCAACACAACTCCACCCTTGTGCTGAACAGTTGGAGAGGTGTTCTTTTCATGAAATTCTGCACCCTTTTTTCTCCAAACATACCTTTGCTCATTGCAGCCAAAAAGTTCTATTTTAACTTCATCAGTCCACAGGACTTGTTTCCAAAATGCATCAGGCTTGTTTAGATGTTCCTTTGCAAACTTCTGACTGAATTTTGTGGTGAGGATGCAGGAAAGGTTTTCTTCTGATGACTCTTCCATGAAGGTCATATTTGTGCAGGTGTCGCTGCACAGTAGAACAGTGCACCACCACTCCAGAGTCTGCTATATCTTCCTGAAGGTCTTTTGCAGTCAAATGGGGGTTTTGATTTGTCTTTCTAGCAATCCTATGAGCAGTTCTCTCGGAAAGTTTTCTTGGTCTTCCAGACCTCAACTTGACCTCCACTGTTCCTGTTAATTGCCATTTCTTAATTACATTACAAACTGAGGAAACGGCTACCTGAAAACACTTTGTTATCTTCTTATAGCCTTCTCCTGCTCTGTGGGCATCATTTATTTTAATTTTCAGAGTGCTAGGCAGCTGCTTAGAAGAGCCCATGGCTGCTAATTGTTGGGACAAGGTTTGAGTAGTCAGGGTATTTATAAAGCTTTGAAATTTGCATCACCTGGCCTTTGCTAACAATGACTGTGAACAAGCCATAGCCCTAACAAGCTATTTAAGGTCTGAGACCTTGGTAAAAGTTATCTGAGAGCTCAAATCTCTTAGGGTGCCCAAACTTTTGCATGGTGCTCCTTTCCTTTTTTCCACTCTAAAATTGTACAAGACAAAAATAATACACTAATCTTGCTTAAAATGTTGAAAAGAATGTTTCATCTTTAACTTTATGACTTCTGGAGATCAGTTCATCTTTTACTCACTTAACTATTCACAGTAACAGAAATTTTGACCAGGGTGACCAATCTTTTGCATGCTACTGTAAATTGGTTGTTCATGGTCATAATGATGTGGTTGGGGCCAGGAATTTGCAAGTGTAGGGCAGGAGAGGTGTCCTAGATGTAGTGGGGAAGGAATGAACAAGTATTGGGGTGCTATCAGGCTGAAGGTTGTGCATGGGAGATCACCTGATGTGATGAAATAGGCATGGAGGTAGAGGGGGTGAAAGAAGATCTCAACATCATGTTCATTCCAAACCACACTGAGGTACTGGGGCAGGGGTACAAAGGTGAGGCCTCTGCAATGACAGACTGCTCAGTGTGAGAGAGGGGAAGATATGGGGGTGGGAGAATGCTAAGACATGGCAGGGGTTGGAACCTGGGAGCAGAAGGGGGTAATGGGATATAGGACTTAAGGGGAACAGAACGTTATGCAACTCCGTAGTTCATTACCATAATATGGATACAAGGGTGTCCAGATTAGATTTGTGCAGCCAGTATATGACTTAAAATTGGCACAAACCAGGAAACTACGGCAGATTGCTATGACTTTATTAATGCTACAGAAAGTTAGTTTCTGTTTAGTTGTCAGCCCCTACATCAGGTAGAGCACTGTCGACTTCTTTTTAAAGCAAATACTGCAGAAAATTGGGCAACTATACTATGAGACTTAGAAATATAAAGTTAAATTTTCCTGTTGCTCTGCTTGATACTGGTGTTCAAGGCAGGAAAATTGGCCCTAATGCATGCTAAACTCTGAGGCACGAATTAAACCTAGAGCACTCTATGTAATTCTCAGCCAATTTTATTGAATTTGTAAAAATTAATCAAAATTATGATGTCAATAATTTTAACAGTCTCTGAAAACACTTGCTTTAAGCATTCTCTGGTATATTTGTACACAATTTCAATAGAAATATGCAGCGGCACATTGACAATGGGATTCCCAGAATTTGTTGCTAGAATAGTAATCAATCTCTTCACCCAGATTCAATGCTGCAATTTATAAGACTGCATCGAAATATTAAGACCAGAGTTAGAAATTTCAAAATATATATGAAATTATTCCATACCTTAAATTAATAATGGTCATATTTGACTAAACTACATATTATGTATGCAAACGTAAACAAAAGAACTACTTAGTCGCTATGTGACATTTTTGAATGAATTCTCCTGCAACCCGGTGAAATTACACAGCTAAAATACTTTCAGTAATCACTTTATTAGGTACATCTATACATCTGTTAGTTAATGCAGTATCTAATCAGCCATCATGTTCCAGCAACTCAGTACATAGAAGCATGCAGACATGGTCAGGTGGTTCAGTTGTTGTTCAGACCAAACATTAGAATGGGGAGGAAATGTGATCTACATGACTTTGACCGTGGGATGAATGTTGGTGCCAGACAGGGCAGTTGGAGTATCTCAGAAACTGCCGATCTCCTGGGATTTTCACACACAAAAGTTTCTAGAGTTTAAAGAGAAAGGTGCGAAAATCAAAAAAAAAAGAACCCAGTGAGCGGCCGTTCTAATGAAAAATGCCTTGTTCATGAGAGAGAGGTCAGAGGAGAGTGGCCAGACTGGTTCAAGCTGATAGGAAGGCTAATGTAACTCAAGTACAACAGTGGTGTGCAGAAGTGAATCTCTGAACATACAACACGTTGAACCAGCAGAAGACCACGAATATACAGGAAAGACCTAACGAAGTGGCCACTAGTGAAGCATCAGGGATGTTCTGAGGCCATGCATTACCTTGGCACAACACCAATTCTAAAATATACAGTATAATGAAATCACTGACAGACTATTCCAGATCTTTCAATGTATCATTTTCCAATCAATCATTATATATTTCATGCAAACTACTGATGTGAAATATCACTTTTCTACATCAATTTTCTTTTTATAACTATTAGCAGTCTATTATCCATTAAAACTTTTCAGCACATTTAGGCTATCAAACTACAGAGCTGTCCTTCACAAGTGTGTTGCTTTACATTCAATACAACATAATGATTATAAACTGCCTTACTAAGGAATATAGATTTTTTTTAGAAAAGAATGCAGATGTCCCATTAAAATTTTGCTCGTACATTTTTGTCTGATCAATCTGTTGCTGAAATTGCAACAATAATATTGTAACATCAATCCTGAGGTCATTCAAGGGTCAGTTTGCAGGTTCATGTTATTTTAAACTTTTTGTGGTGGTTGATATTCACATTATGATACATAATTCCATATCAGTAAATACATATAAGTTTAAGGATGAACAAAGAAACCAGCATGTTTTACAGTGTTTCAGGCCAATAAACTAATTAAGCATAATTACTGGTGTAATACAGGAAAACACAGGGATAAATATGACTATACAACTGAGCAATTATTCCATGATGGATGGTGATCTTCCTACTCTTTCTTTCTCTGAAACCTGCCTTGAAGTTCTGAACATACCTGAATTTATAAGCTTCTCCCTGGATTATGAAACAAGAATGTTTCAACCAATCATATTTCTTTGTTCCCCAAATGGTCCTCATTTTGCTATTAAACCAGAAATAACAATCTAAATACTGTGGATTCTGGTTAATTGGGACACACTGGGACCAGTACATTTGGTCCCATTAAAAAGCAATTAGCCAAAATTTCGCGGAAATAGTTACAAAGGTATAAAAAGGCCAGATTACCATTTAACTGAACGACAAATTACGTACTTAAATGAAAGATAGTGCAAATTAGAATACTACCAATACAACTACAGTACTATAAAACTGTGTATTAGTTCCTAAAAATGGACTGCCTTTATACAATGCTTTTGACCAATGTATCCTCCAAATCTTCATTTTCATTGCAACATTGATTGATGATTATGAAAGCTTCATATTCTTCATAGTTCCTAACTGTTGAAGTAGTGAAATAATTTCATTTTCACTCCTGGCAATTTCTGGCTCTCCAAGCCTGAATGTTTGAAGCCAGTGAGCAACTATGGGTGACAAAATCACTGCTTTTTGAACACAAACACGCACAACTGATGCTATTGAAAAAGTGTTTGCTCTAAGCACGGTGCGGTGTCTAATGGCCACACTAGTGCACACGATGACAATGTTATTTTAATTGAAATGGAAATTATGTTTATCATGAAAATGGAACTAAGGAGAGTCAGTATTTGGAATATCTGATGTATTTGGAATTCCAATCAGCATCCAGCAAGCTGCCATATAAAATGTTACTGCTCAAGATGATGATTTATAGGTTAAGAATAACTTTTTTGTCTGTCTTATTGGTTTATGTATAGTTTTTCATAAATTCTATTGCATTTCATTTTTTTCCTGTTAATGCCTTCAAGAAAATGAATCTCAATGTAGTATATAGTAACATATATGTACTTTGATAATAAAATTTACTTTGAACTTTGTTCTTTTGGACAGTGGTTAAAAGTTAGAAAAGATAGTTACAAACATATAATTTTCCAGTTGGCAAACTGTAATTACTGGGAAACCTTATTGAACAGTTCTGGTTTCTCAGTTAATTGCGGATTATATTATAACTTAGATAATAGGAGAAATTAATGAATCTAAGTTTGCTGTCAGAACATAATGGGACGTAGAGAGGATAAGGAAGATGCGAAATATTGACAGAAATGTGAGGAGTGCAGGAAAGGTTCACAGTTGATTTCTGGTAGGCAAGGATTGTTTTATAAAGAAAGAATGAGCAGCACATATCTATCTCGTCTGGAGATTATAAGGATGAGAGGTGAACTCACTGAAGCATTTAAGATTCTTATGGAGACAGACAGGGTAATTGTGAGGGTATTTCCTACGTGGAATAGTTGAAAATTGGGGAGGGTGGTCACAACATCAGGAGAGGGTCAACTATTGAAGATGAGGAAGAATTTCTTCTTGCAGATGATTGTGACTCTTTGGAATTTCTAAGCCCAGATGCTGAGCCAATGTGTATTCAAGGTTGAGACAGATTGCTGGACTACAGGGGATCAAGTGGAAAAATGTTCAGGTCAAAGATTAGATCAGCATCATCTAACTGAATGGCAGAGTGGCTCAAGGGACTTTATGGCCTTTTCCTGTTCACGTGTTCCCAATCATCAACTGAATTAACCATGCTACTGGATCAAATTAATCAACATGGCAAGTTTCTAACATTTGTGCCCACTTATTAATCTTGAGCAACCACAAACCTAAAAATCTATTTTTGATTTAAAAGTTCTAAGAGACACATTTTAAATGCTTTCAAGTATTTTAATTTCTTAAAAATCTAACAGCAATGCACCAAATAAGTGAGTTATTGGCTCTGCAGTTTAAAATAATTTTGAGATACATATGTTAGATCATGTAAAGTCATACATTACAGAAATAGGCTCACCACATCCATGTCCACCATTTTACCCATCTACACTAATTGTATTTGTCTGCATTAAGACCACGTTCTACTAAATGTCTATTTAATGTCTGCTTCCTAAACATAGTAAATAGATCAGTGTCATATAGGTAATAGTCTTCATTAATTCCACATTAAAATTTCTTTCAATAGAAACTTACCTTTGATTCCATGTAGTAAGCATGCATATATTATATAATAATGGCACATTTTAAAATTTGCTTCAGTGAAAGCCAATTTTGGAAACAATACCATACAAAGCTGCTGTTATAAATGCATTCACCATTTAAATGGATTTCTACATCCAATTTCTGTGATAAAACTATCTTCAGGCATGTCAAGAATCACTCTAGAAGACTGCAATTGTGACTGTAAGCAGAAACTTGACTGATAATTTCAGTTCAGAAGACTACCACATTTTTAAGAACAGTTGCTGACTGTGGCCATAACACATAAATAGGCAAACTACCATTTAACTGAATAGTGAATGATGTACTTAAATGAAATACAGAATAAATTACAGTACTACCAAAACTTCTACAGTACTATAATACTATGTATTAGTTCCTAATAGTTATCAATAGAGGAATTCATTCAGTTACGCTGATGTGTTCTTTTGAGTGAATGGAAATGAACAAAATCAGCACAGACATCTAGTGCAGATTGTGGATAGCCTTCAAACTGCTTTCAATGACTGAATCCTCCAAATCTTCACTTTAATTGTAACATTCAAGATGATCGTTGATAACTTCAAATTCTTCATAAATGCTAACTTGTTGAAGAACTGAAATCATTCAACTTCATTCACGACTGTTTCTGGCATCTTCAAGCCTGAATGTTTGAAACTGCTGTAAGCAAAACAGTTTTGAATTGTCTCACTGCTTATTACTCGCCAACTATCAGTGACAAAATTCACTGTCTTTTGAACACAAACATGCAAGTAACGCTATTTAAAAACTGTTCGCTGTAAACATGGTGTAGAATTTAACGGCCACACGATGCACACGTGGCTGATGTTAGTTAGAAAATGTTTGGCAATAGTCTCCTGCTCCATTTAAGCAGTATAGTGTCCCAAAAAACCAAGGAAGTCCCAGCTGTTTTCTCCATTTGGTTTGTTCTTTACGAGTTGTCCCAAATAAGTGAATGCCCCAATTAACCAATAGCCCAATTAACCGGAATCAACTGTATATTATTTTCCATTTTGAACTGTAGTTGAAGTTAATATAATTGAATAATCATCAAAAAATTCTACAGTTTAATTTGCTACTTAAAGCAAAGTTAGTACGAGTTTTTATTTCACACTTAATTAATAGAAAAGATTGGATTTTAAATTTGGTAAGATAAGTCCAGAAGCTAAAGGACTTACTGAATGAGCAGCCTTTAATTGCTTTAGTGCTTCTTTTACTAATGATGGAATGGGTAGGGAGAGGGTCGATAATTTGGAGGAACTAAGAGTCTATTATGTTGCAGAAATATAATGGACTAAGCCTGTAGAAATTTGAAATTATTTCAAACTCATTGCTTTGGAATACCAATGAATCAGTGCTGGTCAGCAAAGTCAGTGTGGTTGGGTACACAGGGGTCAATGTAGGATAAGTTGTTCCTGCTAAATTTTGAAGCTCTGGTCACAACCTTAGGAGGGCTAGGCCAACCTAGTGGAATGCAGGAGGTGAGGGGAAGCTAAATTATCCTTTCCTGGTGCAAATTTTTAATGTTAAATTGACCGAAAATCATTTTTATTATCATCATTTCAATAATGGGACAGTGCAGGGTCACAACAATAACTGTTGTTGCCTTAGATTTCCTACAACCTCCGTTTGATCCTGACCTCAGTTCTGTCCATCTGGAGTTTGCATATTCACCCTTGAATTCTGGATTTTTCAAGGTGCCCTAGCTTCTTCCATCATCCCAAACATGTGCAGGTTGCTAAGTTCTTGCAAGTTTTCCCTAGTATAGGTGGGTAGTAGGAGAAACAGAGATAATCCATTTGTGAGGGAGAAGTTGTTACAGGGAGTGAGATTGCTCTGGGATGCAACAAAGTGTCACATCTTTCTTTTTTCATAAGGAAAGATGAGGAAATAACAGGCCTTCTTGTATATATTACCAGACTCTAGAACTCCTGTGACCATTGCTGCAAATTGATGTATGCTTGTACCAAGATGTTACAGGTGTCCTTTTACACATTTTTTGTAAAGTCTCAAAAATCTGATCATGGCATTTCCCTTCCTCACTATTCAACAAGATTTAGCTATCCAGTTCTTATACAACCCAAAGCATGAATTCATCTTGCAGTTATTCAATATCCCATAGATATCATATGATATTTTTTCAATATTCAAATTTTAATGCCCAATATAATTATATTTGTTAACTACAAATCATACGACAGGACTATTTGCAAGTTGGAAAACTGCAGATTCAGGGCAAGTAGTTTTAAATCAGCTTCTATTACAAGAAGAACTTTATGCATTTCCTTCTCCAAAGCATAAGTCAAAGAGATACTGCAGAGGACACTATATGAGCACTTTTGTATCAGTATTCACCAAGAAGGACATGGAAGACAGTGAAATCAGTGTGGAACATGCTTATATGCTAGGGCAGAGGTTCCCAACCTGGGGTCCATGGAACCTTGTCTAATGGTACTGGTCCATGAAATAAAAAAGGTTGGGAACCCCTGTGCTAGGGTATTTTCAGATAAAGAAAGAGCTGGTGTTGGACCTCTTGAAGACCATGAAAGTGGATAGCTCATAAGATAAATTCCAGGTCATTGAGAAAGGCAAGAGATGAGATTGTTGGGGCCTTGATCAAGATCCTTGTGTTCTCTTCAGCCACGCACTGTTTAAGATCCGAGAGCACTGGCAAGTAGCTAATGCTTTTCCTTTGTTCCAGTAGGAAAACAGGAATAAACCTGGAAATTACAGACCAGTGAGTCTCACATCAGTGGTAGAAAAGATACTGGAGATGATTCTCAGGGACAGAATTGATGAGCATTTTGAAAAGCATGACCACATTAGGAATAGCCAGCATGAATCTATGCAGAAATCATGTCTTACTAATTTGATTGAGGCAGTTATATGGAAAAACACAAGTGACACAGCAGCTGACTCACAATTCTAATTTGACCTTGAGTGCTTTCTTCCGGTCTTTACGTATTCTCCTATGACTGTATAGCTTTCCCCAGGTATTCTGATTTCCTCCGTTGTCCCAAGGGCATGAGGGTTGGTAGGTTTATTGGCCACTTAAAATGCCCCAAGTCCATTTAGGTGATGGTAGTACTGGATGGGGGAAGGAACCACGCAGAAGGACTGGAGTAGGTGGGGCCTTTATGGCTGGAGTAGATGTGGTGGGCTGCAGGGTCTATTCCATGCAGTGACCATTTCCCACCCCACTTCATCATATTAATTTCCAAACTTAAGCTTCTGTGCAGTAAGATTTGACGGGACGGAGCAGTTCGCTGGGTGATATGGAGCACAATCCAATTCTGTGGATTGAAAAAAAAATTCTCTGTGTGAGAGCTCTGCAGAAACTCCAATTCATTACACACGGTAGATCTGCAGGGCAGACTATATTAGAAAGATGTATTTGATAAAGAGCTCCAGTGCACTCAGAAACATTTTAGCAATTCAGTACATAAGACAAACCTGATTGAACACCGTGGTGATGAAATATTGCTTAGGAACAGAAAATACATCAGATTCATTTGGTCTGACCTATGGTTTGCTGAGGGTAGGCAGCAAGCAAATATTTTTAGCCCTTAAAGTAACAAAGTGAAAGATTGATCCAACTCATATCAGACTGCCATGAAACACCACTAATACTGTAAATGTGTTCATTCTGAGAGAAATACACTGCCCCTGTGATGCACTGTTCAGAGGTTTGAGAAGACAGATTGCTCAAACTGCTGAGGAGAACAGGTATATATTTAAAATGTCCCTATGCTTTATGGCCTGCACATGAACCAGCATATGGCTGACTGGGGACTATATATCAGCATTAAAATGGCAGATTACTACTAATGAATAATATTTGGCTCCTGTTTCTTACAGTGCGCAATAACTCGAAAACCAATGCCAACAATAATACTACTGCTAGTAAGAATAATAGTGATATCGCTGCAGACTTTTACTTCCTCACCCATCCTATGGCTTGGAACAATTTTTAAAACTTCTCATTGCCTCAACTTTTCTGCATGCTCACTGAATTGTAGAAACTTAAGTCTTCCTGCAAGCCTTGGATGTTAAGCACCTTATTTTTAAGTAATCACACAACTTCCTTCCAATCCGTGAAGAGAATGCAGTTGTATAGTTATGTTTCTAAAAAATTCACAGAAGCCAGTAACGATGTGTGGTGACAACTTGATGACGTAGCATATGTACACAGATTATTACTAAAACTAAGCTGTTCAAAAATAACAGGAAACTTTTCCATTAAAAATGTATGCCATATATAGCAGACCTGAAGTTCAAATACAATCTCTGTCTACTGTAATTTACAGTCAGTAGCCACTTTATTAGGTACAACACCATATGATGCAGTGTGGTCATCTGGTGCTGTAGTCCATTCACTGCAAGATTCGACGTGATGCTCTTCTGTACACCACTGTTGTACACTGTTGTAACATGTAGTTATTTGAGTTACTGTTACCTTCAGGTTTAAGTTTAATTGTCATTCAACCATACATGAGTACCCATAAGTACAGCCAAATGAAAGAGTGATACTCAGAACCAGAATCAGATTTATTATCACCGGCATGTGTCATGAAATTCGTTAACTTAGCAGCAGTAGTTCCTTATAACCATAACCATATAACACGGAAACAGGCCATCTCGGCTGAACTCTTACTCTCACCTAGTCCCACCGACCTGCACTCAGCCCATAACCCTCCATTCCTTTCCTGTCCATATATCTATCCAATTTAACTTTAAACAACAACATCGAACCTGCCTCAACCACTTCTGCTGGAATCTCGTTCCACACAGCTACCACTCTCTGAGTAAAGAAGATCCCCCTCATGTTACCCCTAAACTTTTGCCCTTCAACTCTCAACTCATGTCCTCTTGTTTGAATCTCCCCCATTCTCAATGGAAAAAAGCCTATCCACGTCAACTCTATCAATCCCCCTCATAATTTTAAACACCTCTATCAAGTCCCCCCTCAACCTTCTACGTTCCAAAGAATAAAGACCTAACTTGTTCAACCAATGTTCAATGCAATACATAAAATAGAAAGAAAAAAAAGTAAAAATAAATAAGTAAATCAGTTACAGTATATGTATACAGTATTGAATATGTCAAAAAAATTGCAAAACCAGAAATAATATATATTAAACAAGTGAGGTAGTGTTCATAGGTTCAATGTCCATTGAGGAATCAGATGGCAGAGGGGAAGCAGCTGTTCCCCTGAATTGCTGAGTGTATGTTTTCAGGCTTCTGTACCTCCTAATTGATGGTAACAATGAGAAAAGAGAATGCCCTGGGTGTTGGGGGTCCTTAATAATGGACGTTGCCTTTCTGAGACACTGCTCCTTGAAGATGTCCTGGGTACTTTGTAGGCTCGTACCCAAGACCCTCTGCAGCTTCTTTCGGTCCTGTGTAGCAGGCCCCACCACACCAGACAGTAATGCAGCCTGACAGAATGCTCCCCACAGTACATCTATAGAAGTTTTTGAGTGCTTTTGTTGACATACCAAATCTCTTCCAGACTGCTAATGAAGCATAGTCGCTGTCTTGCCTTCCTTATAACTGCATCGATATGCTGGGACCAGGTTATGTCCTCAGAGAACTTGACACCCAGGAACTTGAAACTGCTCACTCTCTCCACTTCTGATCCCTTAATGAGGAAGTCCACAATCAGCTCTTTCGTCTTACTGGCGTTGAGTGCAAGGTTGTTGCTGAGACACCACTCCACTAGTTGGTATATCTCACTCCTGTACACCTTCTCATCTCCTTCTGAGATTCTACCAACAATGGCTGTACCATCAGCAAATTTATAGATTGTATTTGAGCTATGCCTAGCCACACAGTCATGGGTATAGAGAGAGAGCAGTGGGCTAAGCACACACCCCTGAGGTGCACCAGTGTTGATCGTCAGCGAGGAGGAGATAACCAAAGATACTCAAACCACCCCATCTGGCACCAACAATCATTCCACAGTCAAAGTCACTTAGATCACATTTTTGCTCCATTCTGATATTTGGTCTTTGATATTTGGATAATTGGAACTCTTCTGGGGCAGGTGTGACCTGTACAAAAGACCTTTTTACTCTTTATATAACTATAATGTATCCTGCTTTATATTATTGGCTAGTTTGCCCTCATCTTTCATCTTTTCCCTTCTTATAGCTTCTTTAGTTGCCTTTTGTTGTATTTTAACATCCCAACTTCCCACTCACTTATGCCCTTTCCTTGGCTTTTATGCAGTCCTTAACGTCCCTTGACAGCCACGGTTACCTACCCCTGCCATTTGAGAACTTCTACAGTGGGACATATCTATCCTGCGCCTTGTGAACTACTCCTAGAAACTTCATACATCTCTGCTCTGTCGTCATCCCCGCCAGTATCCTCCTCCAATCCAAGCTCCTCTCTCATGCCTCTGTAATTCCCTTTATATTCCATTGCAATACTGATACATCTGGCTTGTGCTTCTCCCTCTCAAATTGCAGTACGAATACAATCATATTATGATTACTTCCTCCTAAGGGTTCCTTTACATTAAGCTCCCTATTAAGATTTGGGTTATTACAGAAGACCCAATCTAAGAATGCCTTTCCTCTAGTAAGCTCAAGCACAAACTGCTCTAAAAAGCCATTTTACAGGCATTCAACAAATTCCCTCTCTTGTGATCTGGCACGAACCTGATTTGCCCAAACCCCTTGCATGTTGAAGTCCCCCAATACAATTGCGACATTATCCTTACTACATGCCTTTTCCAGCTCCCTTTGCAAAGTCAACCCCACATCTTGGCTACTATTTGGAGGCCTATACACATGATTCCAATAATGTTTTATTTTTTACCCCTCAGTTTCTTAACTCCACCCAGAAAGATTCAACATTCTTTGACCCTAAGACATGTTTTTCTAGAGATATAATAGCAACAGAGCCACACCACCGCCTATGCCTTCCTGCCTGTCCTTTAGATATAAATTATATGCTTTGATGTTAAGCTCCCAACTATGACCTTCTTTCAGCCACAACTCAGTGCTGCCAACAATGTCATACCGACCAATCTCCAATTGCGCCATGAGTTCATCCACCTTATTCCGAATGCTATGCACATTTAAACACAGCATCTTCAGTCCTGCATTCTTTGCCCTTTTGAATTTTACCTCTGTGATAACAATTTAACTCTTTGCTCGGACTTCATTTGTACCCAATAATTGGCTTATCCTTCCTTACATTCATGTTACACCCATCATCTACTTGTAAACCCGCTGGCTCATCCTCAGCTCCATCATAATGATTCCCATCCCCCACCATATTAGTTTAAACCACTCCCAACAGCTCAGTAAATCTATCCGCAAGAACACTGGTCCCCTTGGATTCAAATGCAACCTGTCCCTTTTGTACAGGTCACAGCTGCCCCAGAAGAGGTCCCAATTATCCAGAAATCTGAATCCCTGCCCCCTGCCCCAATTCTACAGCCACATATTTATCTGCCACCTTATTCTATTCCTATCCTCAATGTTGTGTGGCACAGGCAGTAATTCCGATATTACTACCCTTGAGGTTCTGCTTCTCAGCTTCCTTTCTAACTCCCTGCATTCTGTTTTCAGGACCTTCTCCCATTTTCTACCTATGTCGTTGGTGTCAATATGTACCACAACTTCTGGCTGCTAACACTCCCCTTTCAGGATATTGTGGACGCGTTCAGAAATGTCGTGGACCCTGACACCTGGGAGGCAAATCATCATCGTAGTTTGGTGCTGAATTCCAAGAGACAGAACTTGTAGAGTGTCTACAAGATGGTTTTTTAGAGCAGCTAGTGGTTGAGCCCAGTAGGAGATCAGCTATTTTTGATTGTGTGTTATGCAATGAACTGGATTTGATTAGGGAGATTAAGGTAAAGGAACACTTAGGAGACAGTGATCATAATTCCTGCAATTTGAGAGGGAGAAACTAAAGTCAAATGCATCAGTATTCCAATGGTGTAAAGGGGATTACATAGGTATGGGAGAGGAGCTGGTCAAAGTTGATTGGAAGGCGTGGGATAGATACATCCCAATGACAAAGTAGTATTCTAAAGGCAGCATGACACAACCATGGCTGACAAGGGAAGTCAAAGCTAATATAAAAGCAAAAGAGAGGGCATAAAATTGAGCAAAAATTAGTAGGAAGTTAGAGGATTGGGAAGATTTTTAAAACTAACAGAAGGCAACTAAAAAAGATAAGGAAGGAAAAGATGGAATATGAAAGTAAGCTAACCAATAATATTAAATTGGATACCAAAAGTTTCTTCAGATATATAAAGTATAAAACAGAGGCAAAGTAGGTATTGGACTGCTGGAAAATGACACTAGAGAGGTAGTATAAGACCATAAGACCTTAAGATATAGGTGCAGAAGTAGGCCATTTGGCCCATTGAGTCTGCTCCACCATTCAATCATGGGCTGATCCAATTTTTCCCATCCTCTGCTTTCTCCCCCATACCCTTTGATGTCCCGACTAATTAAGAAGCTATCTATTTTTGCCTTAAATGCACCCAGTGACTTGGCCTCCACAGCCATTTGTGGCAACAAATTCCACAGATTTACCACCCTCTGACTAAACTAATTTCTCCGCATCTCTATTCTAAATGGACGTCCTTCAATCCTGAAGTCGTACACTCTTGTCCTAGACTCCCCTACCCTGGGAAATAACTTTGCCTTATCTAATCTGTTCAGGCCTTTTAACATTTGGGGGACAAGGAAATGGCGGATGAACGGAATAAGTACTTTGCATCAGTCTTCACTGTGAAAGACACGAGTAGTAGTCTTGATGTTTGAGAGTATCAGGGGGCAGAAGTGGATGCAGTTGTTATAACTAGGGAGATAGTGCTTGGGAAGCTGAAAGATCTGAAAGATCTGGACCAGATGGACTACACTCCAGGATTTTGAAAGAGGTAGCTAAGGAGATTGTGGAGGCATTAGTAATGATCTTTCAAGAATCAACAGATCCTGGCATGGTTTCGGAGGACTGAAAAATTGCAAATGTCACTCCACTCTTCATGAAGGGGGGGAGGCAGAAGAAAGGAAATTATAAGCCAGTTAGCCCATTCTCTGTGGTTGGGAAGATGTTGGAGTTGATTGTTAAGGATGAGGTTTCAGGGTACTTGGAGGCACTTGAAATAGGCCAAAGTCAGCATGGCTCCTTAGGAGAAAATCTTGCCTGACAAATCCGTTGGAATCCTTTGAGGAAGTTACAAACAGGATAGACAATTCTGACTGAAAGGTCTCAATCCAAAATATCGACTGTTTACGCTTTTCCATAGATGCTGCCTGGCCTGCTGAGTTCCTCCAGCATTTTGTCTGTGTCAATGTAATACTGAGGCTTTAGAAAGCACTAGTGAGGCCTCACTTATAGTACTGTGAGCAGTACCCCTTATCTAAAAAAGGATGTGCTGACACTGGAGAGGGTTCAAAGGAGATCCACTAAAATGATTCCAGGAATGAAAGTGTTATCAAATGAGGAGCGTATAACGGCTTTAGGCTTATACTCACTAGAATTTAGTAGAATGAGGGGCTGTTTCTCTTGAAACATTGAATGTTGTAAAGCCTAGATAGAGTGGATATGGAGAGGATATTTTCTATAGTAGGGGAGCCTTGGATCAAGAGCACAACCGAGAAGAGGAAGAAATTTTTTAGCCAGATGGTCATGAATCTGTGGAATTCATTGCCACAGGTGGCTGTGGAAGTCATGTGATTGGGTGTATTTAAGGCGGTAGATGATCGGTTCTTGATTAGTCAGGGCATGAAAGGTTATGGGGAGAAGGTAGGAGAATAGGGTTGAGAAGGAAATGAATCAACCATGATGAAATGGCGAAGCATACCCGATGGGCTGAATGGTCTAATTCTGCTCCTATGTCTTATGGTCTTAAATATTAATCAAACAAGTTGTAAAATGGGTGGCTATCCGATTGTCCATCTGGCAGGAAAATTTAAAACTGACCTTCTTATTGGAAATGTAAAACACAACACAAAATATGTTTCCTTTAGTTAACAACTATCCAACAAATTGTATTCATATCCACAGATTACCAAATATGCCATATTTTAAATTCATGTTTGGTTTTCAGTTTTGCTTTTTATTGTGTTCTTCCTGATGCAATAACCTGGAAATATGTTTTCATGTGCCAAACCTTCATGGCTTAAAGCCTTGCATTTTTTTCCTGTTTTTAACTACATAAAATCAGTCTTACTAAGCCATCTCAGGCAATATATTTTCATTATGTCATTATTCGATTTCTTATACAGATAAAGCAGGGGACATCTTGTTGGAACAACATTTACTGAATTGACAACAAAGGATCAGAATATTAAGAGTAAGTCATATCATTATCAGGAATTACATTAGCTGCTGCTAGCGTTAATTTCTTTGTGGAAAAGAAAATTGATTTGTATTGACCTCGACTTAGTGGCTTGCCCAACTTTGAAAAGAAATATCTCGTCAGTAAGCGTTGCTGATTGCCAGTGACTTTCTGTCCTCTGAATACAAAATATCTCTTGGTGGTAAAAAGCAGATTTTCTCTCACGTTCAAAACCTCTTAAAAACTGACCGATATCTGATTTTTTTAGAAATAAAATGCCTGAATTGCACCTTCTGAATAGGCCCTTCACACTGATAGAATTTGGGGACAAACTGTAATGCAGAACCTCACCATTTTATAAATCCTGAACTGAGCTATTAACCCGGTGACTAGTGCATTATCTGGTTTTCCTTCTTCCACCTAGAATATTTCCTATACGTAATCACCTCTACTAAGGTGACTCAGGCATATAATTTCATTGGGTATTTACTCACCTTAGTTGACAGCCAAAGCCAATATTATTATGTTGGCAACACCATAATAAAATGAAAGTGGAGTCATTATCAAGAATTGCGTTACAGAACTGGTTAGCAGTAGGAAGCCATTCCGCTAATGTAACTGTGCTGGCCTTTTGAAAGAGCCTTCTGATCAATCATATTCTCTTGTCTTTAATAATCATATCTATTTTTTCCTTTTTCAAATCCTAGCTTAGGTTTTCCTTGAAAAGGCATGCATGAATCTGTTTTCACTATCCATTCGAGTATTGCCTGCTAGCACTAGGAAATGCACCAGTCCTCATTGAGGGGTCAGCAATAGAAAAGGGAGCAGTTTCAAGTTCCTGGCCGTCAACACCTCAGAGGATCCAACCTGGACCCAATATATTGATTCAATCACGATGAAGGCTTTCCAATGACTACACTTCATTAAGAGTTTGAGGAGATTTGGTGCAAAGACTCTAACAAATTACTACAGATGTACTGTGGAGAACAATCTGACTGGTTGCATCAGCGTCTAGTATGGAGGCACCAATGCTCAGGAGCATAAGAGGATGGTGGACTCAGTCAGCTCCATCATAGGCAGAAGCCTCTACATCACTGAAGACATCTTCAAAAGGTGGCATCCATCATTAAGGTCATTCACCATCTGGTCAGGCACTCTTTTCATTACTACCATAAGGGAGGAGGTACAGGAGCCTAAAGTCCCACGCTCACTGTTTTAGGAGTAATTTCTTCCCCTCTCCCATTAGATATCTGAATGGCCCATGAATTCATGAGCACTGTCTCCATATTCCTCTTCTGCACAATGTACTGACTTTTTAATTTATTGTAATTTATATTAATTCATTCTACCTGCACTATTCTGCTGCCACAACAATTTCGCAACTTATATCAGTGACAATAAACCTGATTTTGAGTTAGACTAAGGCTTCACTATTCTTTAAGTATTTCTGCTATACTCAAAAAGCCGCATCAGGAAGCTGGGTATTGAAACAACTGGCAAAAGCAAACCATATTTTCTTCTAGATTCCCTCGGACTCGGCATTTCTAACAAATGAGGATACACCAGTTTGAAGAGACTAGTTAACTGCTGACTGATATACTGTAGGAGTGTAACAATCCTGAAAAGCATAAATCAAATATTTTGTGATACATTGTTATTGATAGGCAACATTGTTCTGTTTTATTAACAGTAGAAATGAACTGCTAGATGTGTATAAAGAGCATTATTGGCCTAATGCAACACATAGAGGATATTTAAGAGAGCACGAAGCAACTGTGTCGTGCTCTTCACACTTTACAACTATTGTGCCAGACGCAGTTTTCTAAAAGGCCTTAGTGTGTTGATAGACATTTTGAGGTCCCTGTGCTGCTCTATGCATTGGTATGGATGGAACCTAAAACTGCACTGCATTTAAAATACTAAAGCTTACTCATCTCAATTGTTACCGGGAGGCAGAAAACTAGATTACAGAATCTAGTTATCCTTTGTTCTCAACCTCCTAATTTGATGGCACAGAAAAAAATGCCAATGTAAAAGAATTTTTACAAATAAAAATTTAATTGGAATAAAAAAATCTAATTTGTTTTTGAATGAATATTGTGATATTACTTGAATATCCTGGAACTGGACATGCAATTAGGATACAATTGCTGTATGTTATGAAGCTACCCATAACTTGATTTCTCCAAATCATATTACATTGGTTCCCTCTTCTTAAACAAAATGTATTGATACCACAATCACATTTTTTCACATGCATGTTGCATGGTGTTTCATCCACAGATGGAAGAATGTTTTGTGGCATTCAAAAGACTGGATTTTATCCTATTGGTTGAAGAACTGAGGAAGAGGAATTTCACCAAAGTTACATCCCAGCAATGAAAACTTCGGCTTTTGTTAAGAATGGAAAATGAATAGGTTTGACTTGGAAAGTGGCACACAAAGAGTCCAGGGATGGTTACACAATGTTCTCTTTCTGGTTATGTTTATTATTGAATACGTGCATGGGTGATATCAATTTGAAAATATCACCTTATAAAAGAATATCTGAACTTTATTTTCAAATTGGTATAACAACAGGGTATCCTAAAACCACACAGCATTCTTCACCATCATTCCATTTGTGTCAGCCACATGGACAAAAAGTCATTTCATTGACTTTAAGTACAGAGGGAGGTGAAAGAACCTGAGGTAGATCAAGAAAAAGAATGGAAGACAGTGGATGCAGGTTACTTGAAATGAGAAGATTCACTGTTCATACCATTCCCATGTGGAATATCAGGTACAGTGCTAGTTTGCATTTGGTCTGACCCTGTCAGTGGAGAAGGCTGTGGGTGGATGGATAGCTGAGTATGGAATAGGAAATAAATTTAAAATGGCATGCATCAGGGAGCTCAAGATGGCCATTCTTGATAGAAAGTGTATTCAGCAAAATAACTGCCCAGTTTACACTTAGCCTCACTGATATAGAGGCAGCCACATTGTCCTTAACACCATAAGACTATAAGACATAATAGCAGAATTAGGCTATTCACCCCACTGAGTCTACATCATGGCTTGTTTCAAAGTTTAAAGTACATTTATTATCAAAGTGTGTATACTGAGATTTGTCTCCTTACAGACAGCCACGAAACAAAGAAACCCAATAAACCCATTTTAAAAAGACCATCAAATACCCAATGTCCAGAATAGAAACAATCATGTAAATAATAAATGTAAACAAATAACATTCAGAACTGAAGTTCAACAAAGTGAGTCCACAGCCATGAAGTCAATCACTCACTCTCAGATCCAGGCCCTGTCGCTTCAATACCCTCTTGGGCCCGGACTGCGCCACCTTGATTCAACCCATACCTGACCTTGCCAATCTGGCCCAGCATTTAAATCGTCCAAACAGCAGACCGTTCCTCACCCTCAGACCTGGAACCTGCAACTTCGATATCCTCTTGGTCCTGGGCCCATACCTAACCTTTCTAATCTGGCTCGGCACTTAAATCCACCAAACAATAGCTCATTCCCCGCCCGCACTTGGTCCCAGACCCCACTGCCTCAATTCGGCCTGTATGTGTCATGCTGCAACAATCCTACATCTTCAAGACTTCAGTTCAGACCGCAAACATGCCAGGTCGTACAGGCAATTCAAAAGCACCACTCCAAAAGGGAAGTTACAGGCCACCGATTACAGTAATTGCTTCCGAGAAAATGCCTGATGAGTAGTTTGTGAGCTGCCAGCAAGTCATCATTGTGCTTCATCAGCGCCATCTTAAACTGGAAGGTCTTAAATCTTTTACCCTATTCTCCTGCCTTCTCCCCATAACCTTTATGACACCCTTACTAATCAAGAACCTATCAACATCTGCTTTAAATAAATCCAATGACTTGTTCTCTACAGCCATCTGTGACAACGAATTCCTCAGATTCACTAACCTTTAGCTAAAGAAGTTCCTCATCCCTGTTCCAAAGGGATGTCTTCTATTCTGAGACTTTGCCCGCTGGTGCAGGCCTAGAGCCATCAAACCTGCCTCACATGTTAACCCTTTCATTCCCAGAATAATTCTCAAGAACCTCTTTTGGACCCTCTCCAATGCAGCACATCCTTTCTTAGCTAAGGGGCCCAACTGTGATCTGACCAATGCCTTACACAGCCTCAGCATTACACCTTTGTTTTTGTATTCTAGTCTGCTCGAAATTAATGCTAATATTGCATTTGCTTTCCTCACCATCATCTCATCCTGCAAATTAACCGTTAGGGAATCTTGCACCAGGACTAAGTCCCTTTGCACCTCTGATTTCTGAATTTGCTCTTTCTTTAGAAAAACTTGACATGGAATGCCATGGACAAGGTTGGAGGAGGTGCCCATAAATCTCTGAATCATATAAGTTTTTGCAACTATATTCTTTAACAAAATAGCAACTTGTTGATGACTTAATTGATATATAATATAATCAATATATAGTCTAATGTTACATATTTAGTGGTATCCTTTACGTACTAAAATTATCTAATAGGGGAATGGATAGATCCATGATATGATGTGTAAGAGTGGTGGGAGGTAGGTGCAGAAAAGTAGCCAGGATTCAGGTTACAAACATCCTTTTGGGGAGATTCTTAAGCATAATGTTAAAGGGATTTAAATAGTTCCAAAACAAAAAATATGTAATGACTGAAAGAATTATAGCTCAAAACAGACCAGAGTAGGAGATAGATATGTAACATAAGAGTGAAGTATGAAGTGGAAGAACAAATTCCTTCTGTTAGAATGGTCACAAGAGTCACACTCAGTTTTAGAGATCTGCTGTGGCAATCTGGCATTGTAAAAATATAAGAGTTAATATGGACCTTTTGGTAGGGCAAATAATGTATCCCTTCACTTGTAAATGGAACAAATTTGATAAGGATCAAAAGATGATTTAAATTAGTTCAAACTATGTGTTGCATCAACAATGAAGCTAAATCCTTGATGACAGATAAAAAATAGGGTTGAATCTACATAAATAGAATGGAATTGATCAAACTGAAGAATGGCCAGGGTGAACAGATTTCCTAAATTTCATTTTCAAAAGATACAAAATTCAAAAAAGATACAAAAATATTTTGAGGGTGTAGATATTTAACGAGAGACATTTCTAAAGCTCAGGGAATACTTTTTGATGTTTCAAGAATAATTTAATTTCTACTTTGAAGATTTTAATTTATAGAAAACATAGGAAAGCAAGTTTCACAGATATCCTGATTAACGGGAAACATTGGTCATTTATTAGGCAAATAATTAGGTTCAGCATTTTTTATTCTGCCGCAGAAAATGGTATTTTGTACAGGATTAGTCATACACTGCCGAGTGCAGAGTCTTAAGAATGTTTAAAAGAAGGAAAAACAAGCTATTGTTGATCTTGTTCTAAAGCATTTCGTATTATCATCTTAAGGAAAGTAAGGATGCTTTAAAAAAATAAATAATCCATTATAAGATGAACAGAGCCTTTATTAAGCAGTACTGAGAAGGGTAATGATGTGTTTGGAAATTAAAGTGATCAAACATTTAATGCAACTCACTCCTGTAGGCAAACAGCAATTTAAATGACTCAATTATGCATCCATTATCGCTCCCTATTAAACAAGTAGCTTTTCCTGCTCAATGCTTCTCCAAGTGTTCTTTAAAAAGAGAAAGAGAGCAAGCTAATAAACCACTAAACTAGTTAACTAAGACTACAAACGAGAGAGAGGAAAAAAAGATCCAGCAATATCTGCATATGCTTGATCCATAAATCACACTAATTAGTTTAACATGAAAATCAACTCTTCAATATTCTGTTAAATTATGCATTTACATATTAAAACTCAAATGAAGTAAAGATTGGTAGTCTGGGTCACTGCAGCAATAATGGCATGGACAAAAAAACTGATAAAACCATTTATTATGGTATGAATAACTAATTTCAAAATTTATGACATTGGATTTTAGTTCCTCTTGCCTTCATATATGCTAAGAAATTAGCACAGCCATAAATGGAAAGGAAATCAGTCTGTGTTATTTGCTGTCTGCCATTTGCAAATCATTATTAATTGCGCCACATCGCTCTTACATGGACAGTCTGCCTCAGCAGACAGGCATATCTCTTCATCAGGGCTGAGGCGTGAGCCCCGAAGAACCAATTACCCCTCTCTGGGCTGTATCAGATATGGAAGGAATTTTTACAAATTACAGAATAAATAGAATTTTCACACGTCGAATGGGAGAACCACAAACTCGTAATGAAAAACAATACATCACAATCAAGAGGACAATTCCATTCATAGACCAATAGATTATGCTTACTACTCATAATCCTGCACCAGGCAATGACAAAATATGTTTACCTTTCTGAAGTATACTTAGCTACCAATGTATTTTTCTAAATAAAAAAATTATAATATACTTTGCCAAGTAATATTTATTAATTTATTATGCAATTTTGTCACACAATAGTACAGAATATTTTTTGTTACATCAGATGCATCTGATCAAACTTTGTTTGTGGAGCACTCTTCCTTTATAGACTAAAATAGTTTAACCCTTTAATATGTAAATGAAAATTACACAGAGCTCAGAAAATAGCATTAAGTCTTGATGACATTTTGTTTCCAACAATTCTTGTTTCATGCTAATATTTAGTTAAATGTTCAGTAAATGCTGTGCAAATAAAAAATGTTAGTTGATAAGGAAATTATAATAATTGTATGTGAAGTACGTAATGAGCCATTGCCTTAAATCCTTCAGTACCTAGTACAAATTTACAGTAGCACAATGGATTAATTTACAAAAAAAAGTAAGTAGTGTAAATCTAATATATGTGAATATGAGTTTAGATGGTGTTGAAATAAATAAAAATAATAATAAACCATAAATTAATTATTCTATTATCTGTAAAAATTACAGTCCTACAATCCCTAAATAAAGGCTGCAGAGTTTTACTATTAAAATTGACAGATGATGATACTGTCACCAGTTCTTTCTTTGATTGCTTATTTTCCTTCGCTTTGTAACTTCTGAGCTATTTGATACTGTTCTAAGTTTAATATCTAGAAACTCATCACCTTTTCATACACAAACTTGGGCTCCAAGCAGCTAATTTCATTTTGATAAATGTGTATTCCAAAATGGTTTGAGTAGCCAAGTAGAAAGGCAAATAATAAATTAGCTAGTAAGTAACATTTGATCCATCAGGTCCCTTCTGAGTTCTTCAGTAGTTGTAGCTACAACAGACTGAGCAGAATGTTTTTAATAATCTAATGGCTAGTGACGATAAGGTTTCAAATGTAAACCCATTAAAATTCATTTGCAGTTTGCTTTAATTGGTCCTCTTTGAACTTTCACAGATGCAAGTAAACATAAATTCTGTAGGCAACATACTAGGATGGATATTTGAAGTCTTGCTTCTGAGAACATGATTCCAGAGGTGAACAAAACGGTGATTTTTCAAACACTAGGTGTCTTTAGAGTGGTTGAAATGTACAAACCAGTAACCTGATTAGCAAATTAGAAGATACCAAATAAACAGTGAGAATATTATTCAATGCTACAAAGGTTTCTTTATGTTGCAGATGTATGATTCATTCACAAGAAGAGTTGAGAAAGCAGTAAACAGTTCTTCATGCCCACAGAGAAACCAGAACTATTATTATCGTTCCCTTGATGTTTAAAAAAAGTCAAGAGAGATGCCAAAGGGCTTTTTAAAAAAGAATCAACATGACTCCCAAACTGAATGTTTCAGCAACATAAGTATATAGAAATAATTCACACTGCTGTGCTTTTGGAAACAGGTCTAGAGTTTAATTGGCAATTTGAGCACCATTACTTTGAATCTAAAGCTTAGTTTCTGTATACCAGTCTGGCCCTAAAATGTACTACTTTTATTTTGACAGGAGAAAAATAAAACATCTAAAATCTTGATATTAGAATTCTGGTATAAACATGACAAAATAAAACTTCGGTTGTTGCAAACTGCAGCCATGAAACTCAGGCTTATCCTTGCAATTTTCTGGTCAACACTCAAGGTTAATATAAATTAAAAATGGATCCCTATTGATATAAGTTTCCTAAACCTCTTGGAAATTACTTGCTTATGATTCCATATCATTCACTTTCCAGTTTACTTAAATTATAATCTCTAACTGGAACTTACTACATTGGGAATTTTAAAAAATTCTTAAAAATTTTAAAAAATTCTTTATTTCTTCATAATATAGTGGAGGAAAGTAAGGAAAAGGTATAAAGGGATCCCATGAAAATGAGGGTACATCCTCGGTGTGTGGCACCTAAATGCAGATACCCCATGAGTTAAAATTAATGCACTTTAACCACCAGTGCTTTGGAAAGAGTTGATGTAATGCCACTGTAACACTGAGTTATGACTATGTACCCATTCTTGGCATTTCAATAACATGATTTCTACAGCATTGATCATCTCCAAAAAGGCAGCCCCAATGGTATTGCTTCATTTTGGGAATTTTGATTTTAAATTGTATCAAAAGTAGGTTTTGGAATGGGTTTTGTTTAATTATTGTACAAAATCTGCAGCATAAATACATGTCTGCTACAGAGGTAGATTCGTTCACACAAACCCAGTGACAGTGTCTGCTATGAATATAGAGCGCATAGTTGTTTTGGTTGACAGACCGACTGATGAATCCCCTTCAAAATATTTCACGCATGTAGCTATCCAAGTTATTCATCAGCAGAATGTCTTTTTGAGGCACAGAAAAATTGTGCATCTCTGACAGCACTTAAAAGGCAGCCAGCAGCTCGTAGAGGAGATGCATTCTGGTGAGAGACAACAAGGGAACTTTTCAGATTGAAGAAAACATTCTGAAGAGACCCCAAGATTTCTACTGCTGGTAGAGCAAAGCCTTAATCCAAGTGGTGGACAAGTTGAGAAGGATGCCATTCTCCTGGTAGGCAAAACTCAAGCAACACATGCTGCAAATAGGAAGAGTAATGTATCAAATACGAAAAGGAGCACAGCATTGTTGCTTGAGCCTGCTCCATCAATCCTAGCTGATCTTTCACTTCAGTATCCAGTTCTGCATTCTTCCCATATCCATTGATCACTCTTGCATTAGAACACCCTTACCTTCTTCTTGAATGCATTTAATTAATTGATCACTGCCTTCTGTGCATGAGAATTCCATAGGTCCACAGTGTACTATTTGACATCTTGGATTTGTGAACCATGTTTTGGACTGCCCTGATGTTGGGAGCATCCTCCTGGTACTTAGTCAGACTGTTAAAATTTTATTGGTTTCAATGAGATCCATTCTCATTTTTATTATACACAAGTGAATATACCCAATTTCCTCTCTTATCATAGTCCTGCCATCCATGATCAAAGCTGTAAGTGTTTATTGCCATCCATCTACAGCAAGAATGCACTTCAGAAAAGGAGACCAAAATCATACATAAAGCTCCATATAAAATCCTAACAGAGTAGCAAGACTAGTTCTTGTACTCGATTTCTCTTTCAAGGAAGCCCAAAATGCTTGAAGCATCCACTACAAAAAGGGTTAGTTGGTCTTTAAACTTTTTCAACAGCTGGTTGAAAACAAATTGGATGTATGGACAAAAGCATGGCAGCTGGAGTGTAACAGGAATAAATGGTCCATTTGTTTCTAAATATAGATTATCTGAAAGGTGACAAATTGGGAAAAGGGAAGGGGCAACGTAAAGTAATAGCACATGGAAGCATTGACTAAATAAGTCTCAACCATTTTTAATTCACTGCTGATTATCAAGATTTACAATGATCAGCAAATGCTATATGTTACATTATGGATCCATAGATCAAAAAAGTGGAATAGCGATATTGAGACAAAGCACAGCATTAAAACTACTATAATTGCAAGTGTATTTTAACACATTAACACACGTTAAAAGTGTATTCTATAATTGGAAGACACCACAGCTTTAAAGTCTAATGCCTACAGTAGGATTTTATTTCACATCATTAAATATGTATATCCTATTACATGGCTTGTTAGATTATTGAACCCTATTGACTGAGGATAAATTTTCAGTGGTGCTGTATGCAATAAATTCATTCAAAGATAATAAGTCTCAATAATCAAGCCAGCCATGTAATACCATGATATTATAAGAAATAACTATTAGTATTTTATATATATTAAGCATTTGCACAATTCAATTTTGAAAACAATATACTTTTGCAAATAAAGTGTTCTGATTGTTTCTGTTTTTTTATGCTTAACATTTTTCAGCTTTGTTTATAATCTACAGTAAATAGTGAGAACTTCTCAATTTCAAGCAGACATTTTATTTTGTGAAAATGGAAGAAAAAGGGCCAGGTAGAACATTATGTAATGGTATCACTCTAATATTTCACAAATAACTCATGACTGTAAGCACTTCATAATTTAACTATAAACTACACAAATAGTATATTCAAAAAAATGTCCTTTCAGCACCTTGTAACTTTTAATGAAAAATGATGTCCCAAAAGATCCTGTCTTTTCTCCTTACCATACCTGCAATGATTCGGAGAGATTTAAGTGAAAAGACGCTCTGCAAATATTGTAGTCAGCCAACCAGCATACAAATGTAGACTGCTTTTTAATGGGAGCACCTGTAGCAAAACATATGCCCATCACATGAGAGTTGACAGGACAAAGCATAAGGATAAATGGAAATTATTACAGGTAAAGATGCTTCTTGTCCTGAGGTGACCTGTGCAGGTCCAAGAAAAACATCCTGTGGAACTAATGTTGTGGACGCAGACAGTGACCTTTGTGGTCACAGCTGACACAATGCAAATTTCACACTATCCTGGGCATTTTCTTCATTCGGACAGGCACTTCAGTCTCATGCCTAGCCTCAGTCTTTCATGCAGAGATGCTTATGATCAAGTTGTAATGAACATGTTGCTTGGAGCAGTCCCTGCTGTGAATTGTGTTCAATTCTCCTGCTATTATGATGTAGGATATCTACCATTATATACTTGCTGAGGGTTAGACAATTTTGCACTTTTATCAATCCTGTGGTTACACTTGGGAACTTTTAATCATCATTGGCAATTAGACTCAGTTCTGAAATGGAACTAAATAGCCCAGCCAGAAGATACAAAAATTACATACTTGTGTTGAAATCTTAGAACTCACCGTCAATTAGTTCTAGAGTAATTTTCTTCAGTCTTCATTGTGGAAGACACTAGCAGTATGCCAGAAGTTCAAGAGTGTCAGTGAGCGAAAGTGAGTGCGGTTCCTATTAAAAGGGAGAAGGTGCTTAGGAAGCTGAAAGATCTGAGGTAGATAAATCACCTGTAACAGATGGTGTATGCCCCAGGGTTCAGAAAGAGGTAATTTAAGAGATTGCGGAAGCATTAGTAATGATCTTTAAAGAATCACTAGATTCTGGCATGGTTCTGAAGAAAATTGTAAATGTCTCTCCACTCTTCAAGAAAGAAGGGAGGCAGAGAAAGGGAATTATAAGCCAGTTAGCCTGACCTCAGTGGTTGTGAAGATGTTGGAGTCAATTGTTAAGGATGAGGTTTTGGGGTACTTGGAGTCACATGATAAAATATGCAAAAGTCAGCAAGGCTTTCTTAAGGAAAAATCTTGCCTGACAAATCCGTTGAAATTCTTTGACGAAATAACAAACAGGATAAACAAAGGAGAATCAGTGGATGCTGTATAATTGGATTTTCAGAAGGTTGCTTAGCAAGTTAAGAGCCCATGGCATTACAGGAGAAGACACTAGCATGAATAAAGCATTGGCTGATTGGCAGGAGGCAATGAGTGGGTATAAAGGAAGCCTTTTCTGATAAGCTGCCGGTGACTAGTGGCGTTCTGCAGGGGACGGTTTTGGGACTGCTTCTTTTTATGCTGTATATCAATAATGTGGATGACAGAATTGATGGCTTTGTGGCCAAGTTTGAAGATGATACAAAGATAGGTGAAAGGGCAGATAGTGTTGAGGAAGCAGGGAAGCTGCAAAAGGACTTAGACAGATTAGGAAAATAGGAAAGAAGTGGCAGATGGAATACAGTGTATGGTTGTGTACTTTGGTAGAAAGAATAACAGTGTAGACTATTTTCTAAATGAGCAGAACATTGAAAAATGCTTGGTGCAAAGGGACTTAGGAGTCCTTGCGCAAGATTCCCTAAAGGTTAACTTGCAGATTGAGTCAGTGGTGAGGAAGACACCTTTCAAGAGGACTAAAATATAAAAGCAAGGATGTAATGCTGAGGATTTTTAAGCCACTAGTGAGGCCTCATTTGGAATATTGCGAGCATATTTGGGCCCCTTATCTAAGAAAGGATGGGCTGACATTGGAGATGGTTCAAAGGCTGATTACAAATGTGATCCCTGGCTTATCCTATGAGGAGTGATAGGTCTGGGCCTGGACTTTCTGGAATTTATTAGAATGAGGGAGAAACTCATTGAATCCTTTTGAATGTTGGAAGGCCTAGATAGAGTGGATGTGGAGAGGATGTTTCCAATAATGGGGAAAGTAGGATCAGAGGGCACAACCTCAGAGTAGAGAGATATCCATTTAGAACAGAGATGAGGAGGAATTTCTTTCACCAGAGGCTGGTGAATCTTGGAATTCGTTGCCACAGGCAGCAGTGGAGACCAGGTCATTGGGTGTATTTAAGGTGGAGGTTGATAGATTTTTGGTAAGTCAGGGCATGAAAGGTTAAGGTTATGGGGAGAGGCAGGAGAATGGGATTGAGAGGGAAAAGGATCAGCCATGAACAAATGGCGGAACAGACTCCATGGTCTTATATGACCCAAGAATTGCACTGCATGTTTAGATTCCAATCATTTTGTGATTGGTAATCATAATATAGTCAATGATTTGCCATGGAAGCATGTTGGGGTTGGCCATTGCTTGGAACATGTGTATTACAAACGTTTCCTGCCATTTATCAGACCATGAACAATGTCAAGATCTGTTGCATGCTGGCATACTTCACTTGCTGATGAACCCTGAATTAAACTGAACATCACCACTTCTGACTTTATGATGAAAGAAACATCATGATTAACCTACTGAAGAGGGTTTGGTCTAGAAAATGTCCTAAGATGATTATGCAAGCATTGCAGCATTTCCTTTAGGTGTACAATCCCACAGCTTTTTTTTTTGTATCCAGTATTCTCAGTCATTTCTTGATATTATATGGAGTGCGCTAAATTGGCTGAAGACTGCCTTGTGTGGTGGTCAGGATCTCAAGAGCAGCTGAGGTGGGTATCCTTAACAATTTCATATTACTGCTTTGATCAGAATTATATAAAAATGTTTATGGATTATTTATAAGGATACATTGCAGAGGACTGGTATAGTTTCCAATGAATTCAGAAGGTCAAAGGGTGACAATGAAAATTCACTTGAAGTGGGGAATTCTAGGCCAAAAGAAAACAATCCTAAAATTTGAATAAACAATTTAAGTGCAAGATCATAAAGATTTCATGCAAGGATTATTTGATATTTAGATAGCTTTGCTCTAAAAACTACAGGTATTGGGCTGAGAAAATTTCAAACTCAACAGAGGAAAGTATACAGTAAATGACAGGAGCATTTAGAGTACTGATGTACAGAAAGATTTTGGGGTGCAAGTCCATAGCTCTCTGACAGGGGCAACACAAATTGATATAATGGTAAAGAAGGCATAGAGCATGCTTGCTTTCATTGAAAGAACCATTGAGTAGAAACATTTGGAAGTTATATTACAGTTGTATAACACTTTAGTTAGGCCATATTTGGAGTATTGTGTGTAGTTCTGATCACTGTACTATAGGATGTGGAGGCTTTGAAGAGGGTACAGAAGAGGTTCCTCATGATGTTGCCTGAACTGGAGTGTATTAGCTATTAAGAGAGGTTTGACAAGGTTGGATTGTTTTCCGTAGAGCACTGGAGGGTGAGAGGTGGCCTGACGGAAGTATACAAAATCTTCAGAGGTAAGATAGAAGATAACCAGAATCTTGTTTCCATACTGGAAATACTCTGTGGCATCAGTTTAAACTGGATGGGGTGGAATTTTAAGGGAGATTTGTGTGGAAAATTTATTACACACAGAGTTCCTGGAATGCACTACAGGGAAGGTGGTAGAAGCAGAAAAAATAGAAATGTTTAAGAGGCATTTAGTCTGTGATGTGTACAGGCGGGGGATAAAAGGACAAGCAGATGGGATTAGTATAACTTGGAGTAATAGTCACTATGTTGTCCAGCCATAAGGTACTGAACCATTAAATTAGTAGGCTTGACAGGTTTTGCATGATGGTTCAATTAAAGTATATTTTTAGGTCATATCATGACAGGAAGCAGAGAATGAAAAGTTTTCACCGATTTAATGTTGAAATTAGATCAGTCCCTAACACTGGGGCACTAGCAGAAAATTCTCCATTCTTGTAACTACATATAAGTAAGATTTAATGGGGCTTTGTTCAAAATATTTTACACTTAATCTTGTTTCTTTGTTTCCTTGTTCTTGATTCTTCATGATACAATATCATACAAGCTACATACCAAGGAGGAGAAATGGTTGGCTCTGCCATGTCAATAGAGCTTTTCACAGAAATACAGAGGATTCCAGTTAGTTGGGCCATCAGTTAATAGGAGCAGCTGCTTATTTGTGATAACATTTAAAGAACAAAAACTAATTGAGAAAATAGCCAGGATTCCCTTTGTTCATTTGGGACAATACGCCATTTAATTGGAACAGGAGACTTGCTGAACAGTTTCTAGCTAGCATCAGTCACATGCACTTGCATGGCTATTAGACACTACACCATGCTTAGGGTGAACGGTTTTTAAATAGAGTCAGTTGTGTGTGTTTGTGTTCAAACAGCAGTGAATTTTGTCACTGATAGTTGGTGAGAAATAAGCAGTAAGACAATTCAGAGCTGTTTTGCTCACTGTGGTTTCAAGCATTCAGACTTGGTGATGCCAGAAACAGCTGGGCGTGAACAGGAAACAATTTCACGACTTCAACAAGTTAGGAACTACAAAGAATTCAAAGGTACCGACAATTATCTTGAATATTATAACGAAAATTAAGATTTGGAAGATGTAATCATCGAAAGCATTGTACAAAGGTAGTCCACTAATTGGCTGTGCTGATTTTGTTCAATTATAGTCAATCAAAAGAATATGTCAGAGTACACTGAATGAATTCCTTCATTGAGAACTATTAGGACCCAATGCACAGTTTTATAGTACTGCAGTAGTATTGGTAGTGTTGAAACTTGTTCTGTATTTCATTTAAATATATAATTTCTATTTAATTTGTCCTTTTTATACCTTTTAACCATTTCCATGAAACTTCAGCTAATTGGGGCAGCTGCTTAATTGGGCCAAAATGTACTGGTCCCGATGCGTCACAATTAACTGGAATTCACTGTACAATATTCTTTCATTGTACCACAAAATCAATATAATATCCGATAGTTGTTGCTCAACATACAGGCAGCAATCTATGTGTGGATTATCACTCAGCAACCCAGCTTTAAAAACAGTGACCGAGGAAATGATTCACTACACAAATTAAAATACTAAAAATAGATGAGCTACCTATTCTAGCTTGCATTGTTAAATACTGATATTTATAAGTATACTTTAACTTGCCTCTGGCTTCCTCAGACATGCACTATCACTGGAAAGCATCCAAAGATGAGGCTATAACATTGCTGATATTCACATTTATGATATAAATAACATTGCACAGACAGAATTATTCTAGACATTAACTATTGGATGAATTAGGGCGAATTAGCATTTCATCCAACATTAATCCTGTAATAAGCATCAGATAGAGTAGTTTTTTTCCCCTCAGAAAAGCAATACAACATGATTTCAATACACTTTCAAGCACCATAATATTTTACCGTTCCCTAATTACATTTTAGCTATTATTGGCATCTAAAGATATTTTTCCTGCATTATGGAGTCTTATACAGGGGATATTTTTTAAAGGTTGTGCAAGAAGTGGTTTCTCTTCACTTCTTCATAAATTAGATGCTTAATCCATGTAGTTCAGTAGGGTAGGAAGATCTAGCATCCAGACATTTCATGGTAACTCATTGACAGAACTAGCTAAGAAACATGCTGAAGAAACTGGAAAGTAACATCCCAAAGAAAGGCAAGTTAAGACTGGAAAATTTCCCCTTAGGATAGTGGAGGGAGATTATGTTTTGAACCCTGGTCTCTAATTTAAGAGGATAATGTTTTCAATACTGTACCAGGCTGAGAAAAGTTTATTATCTCAATACTGAAAACATTTTAATTTGTAACACTTCACCTTGTGTAGATTTCATCACATCAAATGCCATCTGTGAACTGAACATGTGACTTGCTTCCGGGCCCTGATGTTGGTTCACAATAAGATACCAGGAGATAAGTGAAAGCCGCTAAAGATTTACATTTCAAATCTCTCCAGCCTGTGGCAAGGTGTCTTGTCTGTTCACCGATTCTCCTGTGCAGCCGGACAGTTTTAGGGGTAGGTCTGGCTGTGAAGTACTAATTCTTATTTTAGGGTGCCATTGACCTGTGTACAGATGAACATAGTTGGCCCATTTTGCATATGAAACCAGGTTTTCATTAAGAAACTTACTGAATCACTGTAGCACAACTTTTATCTCTCACCTTTATAAGTAAAATGATGCTACCGCCTTGTGGTTCCCAGCATTGGCAACTTGCTTTATGGTTATGGTTCACCAACATATAAAAAACAAATTTCAATCCATTTCCCTAGATTCTAGACAGTTTCTTGAATATCTAATTCCTTCTACAGGATAGTTTCTTCACTTCAAAATAGAACAAATACTTTGGTTTTGAGCAGACACAAGATCCTGATTATAAATCCACTCATGATAATATGGTCCTTGACTTAAATCCACAATGAAAAATTAAAGTAATATTATTCCTCCTCATTAACCAAAACAGTAAAGTCAATTAAGGAAAAGGAAAACTATTCCAATAAAATACAGTTAATGGGTATAAAACAAAGACAATGATGAAAAATTCATCGTTGAATCTTGGGCTAAAATAGTTACCTGAGGGACAGGTGTAGTTTGACAGAGTGCTTTTAGAGAGTGGTTTCAAAAACCACAGTTCATGCAAGTACTTCAATGCTTAAAATTGTAATAATTACGTTTTATTACAATGAATGCATATATGAGTAATTCCAGTCCTATGCACCATCTGAAACTAAGATCTCAAGCTAACTCATACACTGTTTGCACCTGTAGTTGATAACAGAATCCAACCTGGAAGTCATCATGGAACTTGGTGTAAGTTAACAGCACTTGTGGCATGACATTAAATGGGGCCTTGCTTCAAATTCGTGGATCGCAAAATCCCTGGTCTTAATCCGCTTCATCTGAAGCCTGTGGCCCATTCTCTGCGGAATAAATTAGGAACCCATACTGTACTAAAGAATGAACAATCTTTAGTTCATTCAAGGATCAACTTTATTTACCATATACGTACATTTACATGTATTAGGAATATTAGCAGCCTGTGAAATTATCACCACAGTAACCAGCCTGAACATTAATGCAATGCCTATTGTAATATCTAGATGGCAGTAATTCTGAAAATTTCCTCTTCATTAAAAGGCAAAAACTTCAACTTGCACGAGGAAGAAAGACAATGGTAGTGGTCATAGAGCTATTGAGCAATACAGCATGGATACAGGACTTTTAACCCATCCAGTTCATTCTGACCAAAGTGCCCGCCCAGTTAGAACAAATTTGGCCCATATTCCACAAAGCCCCATCACTCCACACACCCGTCCAAATGCTTCTTAAATGATACTATTGTACCTCCCCCCAACACTTCTTTTGGCAGCTCGTTCCATCATCCTCTGGGCAAAAAAATAACAGCATGCTAACAGTTTTTTTAATTCCATTACAACTCGTTTAAATGAAGGAAGTTAAAATTTCCCTCTTGCACTTACTCTATCCTCCAGAACTGTCTTATCTCAAAAACTGGAAAAGTCTTCCAGCTGGCTTTCTATCCTCTAAATCAGCAGTCCCCAACCACCGGGCCGCGGAGCAGTACCGGGCCGCAAAGCATGTGCTACTGGGCCATGAGGAAACGATATGAGTCAGCTGCACTTTTCCTCATTCCCTGTCACACACTGTTGAACTTGAACATAGGGTTGCCAACTTTCCCGTATTTGCTGGGACATCCTGTATATTGGGCTAAATTAGTTTCTCCTATACGGGACCGCCCTTGTCCTGTATTTCCCCCACTTAGGTAGAGCGTTCCTTTGAAACCTTTTGGGCCGAAATGGCATAATGCGAAGAAGCAATTACCATTAATTTATATGGGAAAAATTTTTGAGCGGTCCCAGACCCAAAAAATAACCTACCAAATCATACCAAATAACACATAACACCTAAAATAACACTAACATATAGTAAAAGCAGGAATGATATGATAAATACATAGCCTATATAAAGTAGAAATAATGTATGTACAGTGTAGTCGGGAAGATTAAGCCGAAACTGATTTGTGAAGGAAAAAAATCTGCACGTACGCACATGCGCACACAGGTGCCCGCGCAAGGCTTCATGGTCATGGTAGTCTTTCTCGGGGTAAACACAAGTGTCCCGTCAACACACACAAAAAATGTTGGTGACGCCAGGCAGCATCTATAGGAAGAAGTACAGTCAATGTTCTGGGCCGGGACCCTTCGTCAGGATTTGACTGCTACTTTTGTCCCTTATTTAGGAGTGAGAAAGTTGGCAACCCTAACTGTAAAAGACTTGTTGAGGTGAGTTTAACCCTACTTGAACCCCCCCCCCCCCCCGCCGGTCGGCCGGTCAGCAAGAATATTGTCAATATTAAACCGGTCCGCGGTGCAAAAAAGGTTGGGGACCCCTGCTCTAAATCCTATTTCCTCTAGGGTTCATTTAAAGTATCTCAAAAAAATTCAGCTCTTGTCTTGGTCATATTAAATTTTCATTGAAATTTCATGATCTTTATATGTTTGCAAAAATAGGCTATTCTTTGGATGAGAAAAGAGACAGATAACTTTTCTTTCACACCTTTAACAATGTAAGTTACAAGCTGATCTGAAAATTCACAAGAACAGGAACAGCTTGAGAAAATATGCCTTTTAGTTTTCCATTTGCCCTTGTGGAGAACCACATGGCCCCTGCTCTCTAACCAGCAAAAACAGCAAAGGATTTTTCTCATTAACAAAGCTGATAAAGGCATCGATTGCCAATGATAAAAGGGCACACAGCATCAAAAACAAACATCAAGAAGGTGGAAATTATTGCAAGTATGAGTGTCAAAAGATAATGAAATGTGTTTGCATCAAATTCCGATTTATTATTTTATTGGAGGCATTAACCCATTTAAAATAAACAGGCTAATGTCTCCATTAAACTAGAGGAGAGGAATCTGACATGAGTACATTAAGTATTTGCGCATCAGTATTTCCTAGCAAAATATATACCCTCACATTATTTTAAAGGATTACTTTGTGAAAAGTGTCTTGACAAGACACTATTTGTTCGGAAATGAGGAAAAAAGGCTTAAGCAGTGGAAGCTGTTTCCAGTGTAAAGATACAACAGATAAATAAATAAATGACAGATTTTCTGCAATTAATAATACTCTGCATGTTTGAAAAGAAGAAATGCAAAAGGTTTTTCATGAATTATACACTCTAAGAGCAAAGATTAAGGATGCCACTTAGGCACAAATAATTTTTTTGTTGAAGAAAAGTAGTTTCTGTTCTCTAAAAATTAAGTGTAAAATACAACTGAGCTTTATATTATGATTACTAAAAACAATGGAAACTCTTTTGAGAATAACTAGTATTTTTACAAGATTCCAGATATATATCATGCAGCTTTAAAATGATGTGGTTGAAGAAATATTTTAGGGTATATCTTCTTTTACTCTAATCATGAATATTGAAATTTCTCTAGAAAATCTAGTTCTTCAAAAGTAATAAAACACAATTTATTAAATCTGAAAAGGATATGAAGTAGTACACAATGGGTTAAACAATTTTTTTGTGTCATCAAAAAATCTACATGATGACATCTCTACTAAAAAAAAATTTCTGAGCTTATTATGGTGCAATATCAAATAACAAAAAGGCACATTAGTACATGAGCACCATTAATACTGGGAGGAAAGAAGTGATATGTAGCTTATTTTATTGAAGAAAAAAATCCCTGAAATTTACATATAGAGTATTCCATACTCATTACTTCTCAAAGAAAAAAAAATCTGTGGAAAATTAATTTTCACAGATTACTGCTGATGTTGCTGAAAATATTTCAATAATAAATTAACATATATTGGACAGTTTCTTCAATTAAATTCTTTATGTATGCAAACCTTGCTTCTGTCATTATAAATCATATATTTTCTGGCTATCTTGTGGTTCTTTGTTACATGCAATTCTATCTAAAAGCTGTATTCATTAGAAAGCTACAAAAATTACTCTTATTACTGATATCTCCTGTCTTCAGTCAGATCAAATATTTTATAATGCATAGCTACATTGTGTGGTATTACTTAATACTGTAGTTTGTACAGGGATGTTAGAAAAAGATACAGATTAGAATCTTTAGAGAAGTCTTTATGATGCGTTAGAAATTTTAAAAAGCAATACATAACAACTCTAATGCAAAAGCTCAGATCACTTAAATTTTCGTTCTCAACTCCCTCCATTGTGAAACAAATGCATTTTAACAGGTACTATATAAAATAATAAATTAGGAACCTATACTAAATGTATTTCAAAAATCACAAAACACTTTAATGGGATGAAATTCAATAAAAAATAAATTACAAAAAAACACTTTAATGTAAATCTACCTCATGCAAAGAAACATAAAAAGTAAATAAAATCAAGATTTTTTAACAGTGGAGAATGGATCAAAATTTGATTTCCTGTACACCATCCCCCACCCCTCAATGCCTTGTCTGTAATATGTCTATCTCTTTCTGTTTACACCAGAAGATCAATGCTATGTATCAAGTTTAAAGTAACTCCAAGGCTGAACACAACAAGGTGACAAACACTGAGGCCATGGATCAATACAGGAACAGAGATCACCTCCAGAAACCAATCGCCTATCAGATTGCAACTGACTGTTCCTCATTTTTCCCCTCCTCAAATCTAACAGCACTTGCCATAATAGATCAGCCAAGAAATCCAACGGAAAGGGGATGTTGGTAGGGCTAATACTTTTACAGCAGCAGTTTAATCTGTGACAGCAGGAGGATTTGGAGAAGCCCATTAACGTGTTCTATCTGATAAGGTTAGGTTTAATCTGTTTGCCTGAGGTATTGAACAAATGCATTAAGGATAGTTTATTCTTTTTTTCTCCCTTAGGGGAGGAGAGGTACTGTACAGGGGTAAAAAAAAACAACAGCAAAATATACATAATTGGCATCTGACTGCTGTAAAAACCAGTTTATTGCATACCATTGCATTCACGTCATAAAACAGGCTTCAAACTACACGTGGAATAGGATTATGAAAAGAAAGGAAATGGATCATATTTGAAATATATTTTGATGACATTGCAAATTAATTCAAACACCACGTAAATAAAGATTTTACGTCATAAGATGCTATGGTAAATGGGGTAATCATTTTTTTTCTATTTCAAAACAGGGCCCTTTTGTTGTGTAGTTTTCTTCATAGAAATTTCAAGATAGCCCACTGAAGGAACAATCAGATCACAACCAACGATATATAAAAACGAAGAATTTTAAAAGCAAGACATCATTCAGCCCTTAGATAAACTTTCAACAACATGTTTATGAATTTATATGGCACAATTAACAAGGCAAAGTATTACAGGGCAATTCCCATTCCAAATGTTGGTCATGCAGGGAACGGTCAATGGTGACAGTAATACAGCATTTATTGTCGGAAAGAATTTAAATATTTAAAAGTCTGAATAAGTTAGAAGATAAGTAGGACAGGTGAGAGAATCAGTGAAGATAATCAAATTTACCATTAAAAAATATGCAGGTCAAACTTTCTAAGTGAGAAGAATGAGATGAGATGGACTGTTATGATACTTTGAGGTGAAACAGCCAAATTTAGTGGACTAAACTTCAGATTTAACACTCAGCTCATTGAACAGGAGAGTGGGGTTATGTGTTGCTAGTTTATTTGGCGCAAACGCCAGAAAGCATGGATTGAATCTTGGGTTTGGATATTTTGCCGGTTGCAGTAAAAGTTGATTTTTATCTTACTAGCATTTAAACATAGAACATAGAAAACTTAAAGCATAATACAGGCCCTTCAGCCCACAAAGCTGTGCCGAACATGTCCTTACCTTAGAAATTACCTAGGGTTACCCATGGCCCTCTATTTTCCCATTTTAACTGTTGCAAATCCAGCTCTTTGTTGAATTGATGTTTGAGCAGATTGATAAATAATATGTAAATATGTGCATTTGAGGACAGTGACAGAGAAGTAAAGCAGAACCCATGTTTACAAAAAATGTAAGGAAAAAACATGCTGGAAGTATTCAGATCAAGCAATATTTGTGAAGAGACAAAATTTTCAAGCTGACAACTTTTCCTCAGAACTCAGTTAGATATGCAATTTAAAGAAAATAGTGGTAGTGGTGGCTGAGACAGGATGCTGAAAATTTGTTAATCACAAATAACCTGTCTGGAGGATGTGTGAATAGAAGGAAATGAATGAAAGTAGAGGAGGGAGAAAGAAAATAGTGCTGAAAGATACTATGATTTCTGGATATCTGAAATCAAAGAGAATGCTGTGGATATTCAACTGGCATCTGTTGACATAGAAAAGCAGAGATACCATTACAGGTTGGTGATCATTCATCAGAAATGACACGTTAAGATACACATGGGAAAGGCTTGTTATCCGAAGTTGTTAAATTCATTGTTGAGTCATGAAGGATATATAGTGCTTCTTCACCTGTCTGGCCACTTTCTTATGCTAAACATGACTTCTTTAATTCTGCTCAATTCCTAGAGATCAAGGTATAGCCATGGAAATCCAAAGAGGTCCAAGTTATACCTAACTCTGTTTTTCATAGAACATTCCTTGTTTCAGTTCTATTCAGACACCTTATCTCACCTTTCCTCCCCCCAGTACTTGGATGATTCGATTGATATTAATTCTTGCAGGGAAACTCAAAACCATTTACCATTTTGCTGGCAATTTGTCACCTGCTCTCACTTTCAGATGGTCCAAATCCAACTCTTCACTTTTCTTTCTTGACTTCTCTTCTACACTTCAGGGAATAGTTTAGCAAGCAATAACCTATTGCCTGCAAGCTCACAGACTCTCACAGCTACCTCGACCACACTTCCTCCAACCTTTGCTAAGTACTGCAATCCATTCTTCCAGTTTATCCATTCTATTGAGATACTTTTTATACCAGAGCTTCAGGGAGGATATTCAGTTTTCCTTAAATGTGGTTTACCCTCCCCCAAAGTCGACAAGATTGTCTCAAACATCAAAGTAAATTTATTATCAAAGTACATCAAAGTATATGTCACTATATACTACCCTGAGATTCATTTTGTTGCAGGCATTCACAGTAGAACAAAGAAATATAATGGAATCAATGAAAAACTACACACAAACAGAGACCCTTTTGTTTCTGTTGCATTTTCGGTATCACCGATTGTATACTCACCAACACCAACAAGCCTCCACTTTCAATGAATCATCCCGTGTAATTTCTATCACATTCCCATTTTTTTAAATATCCTGAAGGGTCTCTTCCTTCCTCAGCTCTCTGGAACACTCCTCTGCCTTCATTAACACTCTCCTTGGTGATTGCAATAGCTTGTCTTCTTACCACTTCCTTTCCCACCATCCAGAAACCCAAAAATCCTTCTCGCGGAACCATAAGACATAGGAACAGAATTAGGCCATTTGGTCTATCAAGCCTGCTCCCCCATTTCACCATGGATGATCCAGTTTTCTCTCTGACCCAATCTCCTGCCTTTTCCCCCTTACCCGTCATGCCCTGACCAATCAAGACTCTATCAACCTCTGTCTTAAATATACATATAGACTTGGCCTCCAAAACTGACTGGGGCAAAGAATTCCACAAATAAATTCCTCCTCATCTCCATTCTAAAAGGATGCCCCTCTATTCTGAGGCTGTCTCCTCTGATCTTAGATTCTCCCACCAGAGAAAATATCCTCTCCACATTCACTCTATCAAAGCCTTTAACCATTCGAGAGGTTTCAATGAGGTCACCCCTCATTCTTCTGAATTCTAGTGAATATCCCAGAGCCATCAAATGCTCTTCATAAGACAAGTCATTCAATCCTGGAATCATTTTCCTGAACCTCCTTTGAACCCTCTCCAGTTTCAGCAAATCCTTTCTAAGATTAGTGGCCCAAAACTGCTCACATTTCTCCAAGTGAGGCCTCACCAGTGCCTGATAAAGTCTCAACAGTACATTCTTGTTTTTATATCCAAGTCCTCTTGAAACGAATGCTAACGTCACATTTGCCTTCCTCACCACAGACTCAACTTGCAAATTAATCATTAGGGTATCCTGCACAAGGACTCCGAAGTCCCTTTGCACCTCAGTTTATTGTATTTTCTCTCCATTTAGAAAATAGTCAACCCTTTTCATTTCTTCTACCAAAGTGCATGACCATACACATCCCAACGCTATTTGCCATTTCTCTGCCTAATCTCCTACTCTGTCTAAATCCTTCTGTAGCCTCTCTACTTCCTCAAAACTACCTGCCCCTCCACCTATCATATCATCTGCAAATTTTGCAACAAAGCCGTCAATTCCATTATCCGTATTATTCACATATAATGTAAAAAGAATCGGTCCCAACATAGACCACCACTAGTCCCTGGCAGCCAACCAGAAAAGGCTCCCTTTATTCCCACTCTTTGCTTCCTGCCAATCAGCAACTACTTTATCCATGATAGAATCTTTCCTGTAACACCATGGGCTCTAGCTTGTTAAACAGCCTTATGTGTGGCACCCTGTCAAACACCTTCTGAAAATCCAAATATACAACATCAAGTGATTCTCCTTTGTCGGTGCTGCTTGGTATTTCTTCAGAGAATTCCAACAGATTTGTCAGGCAAAATTTTCCCTAGGGGAAACCATATTGACTGCAGCCTATTTTATCCTTGTCCTCCAAGTATCCTGAGACTTCATCTTTAATAATCGACTCCAACATCTTCCCAACCACAGAGGCAAGACTAACTGGTCTATAATTTCCTTTCTTCTGCCTCTCTCTCTTCTTAAAGTGGAGTGATATTTCCAATTTTCCAGTGTTCTGGAACCATTCCAGAATCTAGTGATTTCTTAACGATCATTACTAATGCCTCCACAATCTCTTCTGCCACCTCTTTCAAAACCTGGGATCTACACCATCTGGTCCAGCTGACTTATCTACCTTCAGATATTTCAGTTTTCCAAGAACTTCTCTCTAGTAACTTCACACACTTCATGTCCCCTGACAGCTGGAACTTCTACCATAATACTAGTGTCTTCCATAGGGAGGACTGATGCAAAATACTTATTCAGTTCATCCAGCATTTTGTTGTCCCCCATTACTACCTCCCCTGCATCGTTTTCCAACTTCCTGACATCCATTCTTGCCATTCTTTTATACTTTATGTATCTGAAGAAAGTTTTGGTATCCACTTTAACATTATTGGCTAGCTTACTTTCATATTCCATCTTCACCATCTTAAAGCCTCTTTAAGTTCCCTTCTGTTGATCTTTAAAAACTTCCCCTTCCTCTAACTTCCCACTAATTATTGTTCTATTATATGCCCTCTCTTTGGCTTTTATAATGGCTTTGACTTCTCTTGTTAGCCATAGCTGTGTCATTTATTCTTTAAAATACTTCTTCCTCTTTGGGATATATATATCCTGTGCCTTCCGAATTGCTTCCAGAAATTCCATCCAGTGTTCTTTTCCAATCTATTCTGGCCAACACTTCTCTCATCCCTCTGTAATTTCCCTTACTCCACTGTAGTACTGATACCTCTGACTTTAGATTCTCCTTCTCAAATTTCAGGGTGGATTCATCATATTATGATCTCTTACCCCAAGGGTTCTTTTACCTTAACGTCTCAAATCAATTCTGGTTCATTGCGCAACAACCAATCGAGAATAGCTGAACCCCTAGTGGGCTCAACCACAAGCTTCTCTAAAAAGCCATCTTGTAGGTGTTCTAGAAATTCTCTTTCCTGGAATCCAGCACCAACCTGATTTTCCCAATCTACCTGCATATTGAAATCCCCCATGGTTATTGTAACATTGCCCTTATGGCATGCATTTTCTATCTCCCGCATTGGGAAAAACTGAGTTTCAGGTTGAAGGGAAATAAAATTCAGGTCGGAAGGAAGAACTTCCTCCTGCAATCTAGCATAGACCAATTGAGTAGAATACTGAAGTTTGAATGTATCTTAACCAATCTGATATCATATCATCCGAACATATTTTCAACATTTCTGAAGAATCTTGTCTTTATATTGTTGAATAAATTTCTGGAAAATTATGAAGATATATTCAAAGGATTGTTCTTGGAAATTTAAGAGCATCAAACTCACATACATTTTTCTATGAAATGCCAAACATCCACTGTTAAAGTAACCAGTAAAAAATGCACTGAAATCTCAGGGAGAACAAAGAAAACTGATAGGGGATTGGGGAATACTAACCACAAACCATTTGGGACTGAAGTCTGTTATTCTCAATATTTTTATATATTTTCTTATTTTATTAAGATACAGCGCAGAACGGGCCTTCTGGCTCTTCAAGCTGTGCTGCCCAGCGATTCCCGATTTAATCCTAGCCTAATCAATGGACAATTTACAATGACCAATTAGCCTACCGACCAGTTGGTGTCTTTGGACTGTGGCAGAAACCAGAACATCCGGAGGAAGCCCATGCAGTCATAGGGTGACTGCATGGGAGCATTGAGAATGAAGAGATGGACCATTCTCCTGTCTTGATGTGACATGGATTGGAGAATATGTAAAGAAAAAAACCGAGAGAAAAACATAAGAAAGAAACAAGTGCTGAGGCAAATGTTTGAACTCATTTTAATTGGATGGACAGATCTGAAGGAAGATATGAAACTATTTCATTGCAAGTGCAATGAATTGTTTACCAAACAATTCTATGTAAAATAGATATGGAAGTAATCACAGAGCAAGATTATTCAATACCTTTATGAAGAACAATGAGTTTAATGTGTAGAATAGGAGAGCAGGCTTAATGTTTGTCTACCTGTCAAACATAGACAGTTCAAAGTACAAACGTACAAAGCATGTATACTTTATACAACCTTGAGATTCGTTTTCTTACAGGCAACTACAAAACAAAGAAACCCAATAGAACCCATTTAAAAAAGACCATCAAACACCGAATGTGCGGAAAAAAATACAAAAACCATGCAAACAATAAAAGTAAGCAAATAGCATTCAGAACTGAAGTTCACAAAAGAAAGAGGTACTGAAAACATATTTGTATGTCAGGAATGCACAACACAACCTCCTAAAGCATTATTCCACGTGGCTAAATGTAAAATGACACAATTCCATTGGATCCGCATAGAGTATTACAGAAACTGTATTGATTAGGAATTAATGGATCCCCAACGGGATACACGATACAGGAAATCTTTGGTCATCCAGAAAAAGTTATACTGAATAAAGGCCCAAAGTTTAGATTGTTTCAGTCTGACCAATTCATAAAAAGTGTTAGAATAAAGTACAGGTTTACTTCTCCTCACAGACTCGCTTCAAACAGAGAAGGAGAAAAGCTATCTCTTCATAGCAAAAATGGCACTGATTAAACAGTTCATGGAGGATCAATAGGACATTGCCAAGAAATAGTGACATGCACCATTTCTTCAAAGGAATAATGCCAAATTTCTCAGCAGGATACACTCCTGTAAAAATACTGAGAAGATTCAGGACTGATAGAGGCTCATTCAGTCCAAGTAATAAAGAAAGGTGGAGGAAAGGCAGATGAAGATAATATTAGCCACAAGGGTGACAGAATTCCTGTGCTAAGGATATTAGGAGATCAGAGATCAAAAGATTAGGTGTTGGTAAATATTAAAGGTATATGGCACTTAAGAATTATCTCGCAAAGATTGGCATTAAATCCCATAATGTTCACTGTTTAATCCTAGTGTACAATACCCAGAAGAACAACAAAGAATATCGTACAATTGAAGATGTTTCTAGAATGCATCTTATAATTCTTCCAGAAGAAACAATAAGTAAAAATTTTAATGTGAGTTGAGGTGAAAAATGATACATCTCATATTGACAGTACACCAACATTTGATGAATCCAAAAATTCAACATAATTATCTTTCTTTTCAAATCTTTTTATTATTATTATCCAAAATTAACAAGAGCACATCGAAGTAGGCAACACTTACGATGTCTCAAGAAAAAAAACATCGTTTTAAAGATGAAAAAATTTTTGGTTTGGTGACAAAAAAAAGAAAAAAACCTACTAAGCAAGAAAAAGTGAGGAAAAAAAACCCATTAGGTGTTCAACCCTGGAGCCATGCGTCATACAAAAAGCTTCTAAAGATAAACATCAAACAACCTGCAAGAAAAAAATACCAAAAATTTACAATTAGATCATGGAGGAAATCTATCAATTATGTTTGTAACGAGCAAATGAACCCCATCTTTTCTCAAAATCAAACATAGGTTCAAAAGTTCGACTAGTTAGCTAGGAGGGCCATTTTGTTGAAGTAGAAGGATACATCAGCTCCCATTTTTGTCACAATGGTTCTCTCAAGTGATGCTATGTCTTAGTTTGGAGAAAATTAGAAGTCGAACATAATTATCATTAGCATCACTACAAAGATAGCAGAATACAAAAATCTGTTGCCTGTTTGAATATGCAAACTTCAAAATTACGTTCAATCAGTTTAATGGATGTGTAGCATATCTATGTACATTGCTTGACATCTAATATGTCATATGTATTACCTTGCATATGGGCAATCTGTGAAGAATCTTTAACAAAAATACCACATCTGTTTCCTCAACTCTAAGGTAAATCAATATGTACACGTGGGGAATGGACTTCATTAAATGTTAAACTTGCTGAGCACATACACCGAGATAGAACTTGAAAGGGACTGCGGCTGTGGATGGATTGTGGTTAAGAAGAAGCCAAAGAGGACAACATTTAACCAAGATTAAACTCAGCATCCGCAGCTTTTGATTTATAGTGACATTATTGATGCCTTTGATGAGGAAAGTAATTTGCGTATACTTTAATTTTTCATCATATCAGTTTGCACAATATTGGTTAGTAAGTCAAAAGAAAAAACATATTTTTCATTGGACCATTCTAATTGTTACACAATGAACCACTGCATATTTTACCATTTAGAGGTTCTTTCTCATAAGCATATCAGCTATCCACCAATTTGATGTCATATGATTGGAGCAATCTATTGGATTGATATTGTTCATTTATTTATTGAGATACAGCGTGGAACAGCTCTTTGAGCTATGCTGCCCAGCAATCCCTAATTTAATCCTAGCCTAATCATGGGACAATTTACAATGACCAATTAACCTATCAACCAGTACATCTTTTGGACTGTGGAGGAAACAGGAGCACCGAAAGGAAACCCCTGCAGTCACGGGGAGAACATACAAACTCCTTACAGAGAGCAGTGGGAAAGGAATTGTATTGGAAAGGAAGGCATGTAGAGAGTAAGCAACAATTTGAGTTGGTAACTGTTTATAATCCAAATTAGGTAAATCAAATAAGAAAAAATAACTGCAAGGGAAAATATGCAACCTCCTTACAAACTTTTTGATTATAAATTTATACCTAGATTTTTGCTTCATGTAGAACAAAATAGGGCAAAACCCAACATTCATTATCTGTCTTTGTATTTTGTAATTTGAATAACAACCAACATAAGAATGTTAGAAAATTTCATTCATTAATTAACTATCTTTGGCTGAACTTTGAGGTGAGTTGGTGAAAGCAGGAATATAATTGGCTAACATACAAAAACATTGTACGCTTATCCATCCATCTGTGAATTTGCATGTTTTGTTTCTGCTTTTTGCGGTTAGAGATCCTATGTGACCTTTTGCAGCTGTTCCTCAGTTAAATTCGTAATAAACTCATCATCACCAAAGGAGTATTTTACCTATTTTCAATTGAGTTTCCTCTTTTAAACCAAAGTCTTACACGTACACATTTCAAGTTGAGAATCCCATACAGTATTTACTGGAAGTGAATGTAGCAGGATGTTTGAAAACATTGGCAGTCAATCAATCCTATATTAAAACTTATTTAAAATGTCAGACTCCTAAACCTACGTACACTTCTAATCATATTATTAAAATTATATTGCCTGCGTATTTCCAAATGAACTGTGCTACTGGGTAATATCATATGTTGAACAGACAATATGAGCAGCTTGACTGAGGTATGCTTGTGACCTCATCAGTGGAATAGCCCACTGAGACCAGGATGATCCAAAAATGTCTATGTTAACGTTCTAACGGTACATCTGTCTGCAGTAATAAAGACATAACATCATTAACTTAGTAAAGGAATAACTTATGGTCATTTTCACCATTTAGCAGAAGAAACATTTCAATGTTAGACTTTTAATTAACACCGCAAAACACTTCTCCATTCCTCTACGTCTGGAGTCTGAAACTTATTAATAGATGGCACACCATGTATGTCAGAGTTTAGTTTTAACAAAGTTATTACCGAAAGATTAATCTTGTACGATTAAGCATGCTGAGCCCTGCAAGTTTAAGAGAGGATGTTAGCTGGAGTGTGAACTCTAGAATGACAGCACTGGCTTTAAGTCAGTATTACATGCTGAACAAAATCATGATCTATCTGCTCAGCATTATTTCCAGTGGACATTTGCTGCACAGTAGTGCCCTCACTGGTATGGTAGCTGGGATGATTTGCCCCTCCTATTTGCTACTAAGAGGATTTTGGAGGTCTGAGAGCTTTAGCAATTATATAAAAAAAAGCACTAATTCCATTTCTTGCTGGAGCAGACTTATGGGTTTAAAATATTGCTTTTAAAATATGTGTGTATGTTAAATTTGCAAGACTGCTTCCATTTAATCTTGTTTGGATGACATTCAATGAGAATGTACTCATTTACTCCAGATGTGAAATTGGTTATCCACTGCTTGCCGCATAGATTATCAGTGATGTGAGCTTAGTGTCTGTGCTGGTTAGTAATAGCAATCAAATATAAGAGCAAGCACTTAATATCTAAATTAAGAGATATTCTGAATTTGCTTCTCTCACCCTGTTTAAGTAAAACTGTGGAAAAACTGCAAGTACTTGTGAAATACAACATTGACATTAAAAGTAACGAAGAATAAAGATTTGCACTTCAGCATGTGTGAGAGAAAAAGAGAAAGGGAGCAGGTCTGGCAAATCTAAGGAACTGTAAAATCCCAACTTTATTCTGATGGAGAGAAAGATACATGAAATATAATGACTGACATGTATTTTAGATATGGATGGATGCAGTCATTGGTTCTGAGACCTGAGCGGAAAACAGGGAACTAAAACCCATTTTGCAGCGAAGGAGGTGAGGCATGGGTTACAAACTGTAATAGGATGCAATAGATAGAATGATTACATTGGTACTATGATAGATTGTGAGGCAGTAAGATCTGTGATAGATTCAGATGTCTTCATTGTAATCAGAGGACTCCTGTTGCGATTTAGAGCTACAGATAACATTCAGGCCACCCAGAGTATAAGTTTGAATTACACTAAGTCAGAAACACATGGGTGCATCATGGGATACTGGTAGGTACAGCTATTCACAAGTGATAATATTTTCATTTTTATGGGAAGGACAAGTCAAATACCTAAGGCAGCCGGTCTGTATTGTCATCCATCTGTTTGTGCGATAAACTCCTTTGGATCTGACTAATTCTCCGGCAAAATATATTTATAAAAAAGAAAATAAATCCTTTTGCTATCATTATTTTTTCATTGACTTCCAATGAGCTTTTATTGTGGTCATCTGTTTACCTGTTTTTCTAGAATTACATTTATTTATAAGCGATTGACTGAAATGAATGAGCCAGTGACTGCTGGTTTGGCAGGGAATCACCAACATCAGCCACTCCCAGGTCAGTAACTCTGGGAATTACAGCAGATCCATCCAAGAAGCTGGGTTTACATGGTGATAGTGCCCCGTGAGATCCGATGCCAAAGTCTTGGCATCCAGGGGAATCCTACTCAATGACCCTACACTGGCCGGACCTGGCATCTGATCAGAATAACCATTCCAATGATTAAACCTTCCCGAACTGCAGATGAGGAGGAAGATGTTAATGTTTTTTAAAGTTATTTGTACTGATGTTCTTTAATGAATTCATAGTGTTCAATGTGTTATTTATTGCTTTCGTTTTAATTTTTTAATTAATCCCAGCAATTTTAAATGTTTTGCTTACTTCTGAATATCAGAAGTGTTTAAAACGGTTTTCAAAAATGTCTCCCAACTCGAGCAGGATTTGTGGCTTTGTCCTCTGGTTTGGAGGGTGGAGTTGGGGAAGGTGGAGATCCAGCTAATCTAACCCCTCTACTTTCATTCCAGGACGAATCCATTCAATTTGGTAAGAATCTCTAAGTTTCTTCCAAATAACCTACTATCTTCAACAATGCGCATAACCACACTTTCTTACAGGCATAACAAAACACTGAAATTCTCTAGCCATCCAACATACAGTAAGTGAAGCTTCACCACAGTATCGAGAATCCTCCTTTGCTTTCTCCCATGGTCCACCATTGAGCACATCTACACAGAGCGCTGTCGCAGGAAAGCAGCATCCATCATCAAGGATCCTCACCATCCAGGCCATGCTCTCTTTTTGCTGCTGCCATCAGGAAGAATGCACAAGAACCTCAGGACCCACACCAACAGGTTCTGGAGCAGTTATTACCCCACGACCATCAGGCTGTGAACCAGAGGGGATAACTTCACTCACCTTCACTTACCCCATCACTGAACTGTTCCCACAACCTATGGAATTGCTTTCAAGGATTCTTCATCTTATGTTGTCGATATTAATTGTTTATTTATTTATTGTTAGGTTTTTTTTTCTTTTTGTACTTGCAGTTTGTTGTCTTTTACACATTGGATGGGACTGGTCATTCTTTGATTCTATTGTTTCTTGTATTTACTGTAAATGCCCACGAGAAATTGAATGTCAGGGTTGTATATGGTGACGTACATGTACTTTGGTAATAAATTTACTTTGTAATTTGAACTGTCCTTTCCTATCACGTTCCTTCTTCTTCAGTTCTTTACCGTTTCCACCCACCATCTTCTAGCTTCTCAGTTCATACTTCTATCTCCACCCACAACCTTCCCCCTCACTGACTTCATCTATCACCTTTTAGCTTATACTTCCTCTCCTCCCCCACCTTCTTAATCTGGCTCCTTCCTTCTTCCTTTCCAGCCCCATTAAAGGTCTTGAACAGACACATCAACCCTTTATTCATTTGCATAGATGCTCCCTGACCTACTGAGTTCCTCCTGCATTTTGTGTGCATTACTCTGGATTTCCAGCATCTGCAGAATCCCTTGTGTGTATCAAGCAGGTGATGCATCATGACATTTAGAGCAATCGGGGATGAGTAATGAGTACTGGTTTACTCAGCACCATCCACATTCCATAATTGTTTAAAAAAATCTATTTTTGTACTAGCCAGAGCTGAATGTCTGCAAGAATCTCAAATACATAATGGAATTCTTACTCATGACAAAATTTAGATTATTTGGAAATTTTCCTTTCAGTATCTGAGATCTAAAGTATATTATGTAGTAAAATTCTGTCAACAGGCACAAATATCAGATGTCCCCTTCATGTACTAGAATTAGACATGATCCAAGTTTGTATGGAATGTTAAAAGCAATCCAAATTTGCGTGAAGTGAATAATTTCCAACAAAAACATTAGAGGTGATGCTCCTTATGATCAAGCAAAATGCCTGATAAGCACCGCTGTCAGCTAATTGGAATATTGGAAGTGTTGATATATTTTTGGACAAATCAATCCATTACTCTTTAATATCACAGGGTTACAAAACCAAATTATTATTCTTTATTCCTCACCCAGAGAAATGATTTCATTTACAAGTATAATATTTTTCTCATTTCCAGATAGTTCATGGCTTTCGTTATTTTAAAATGAATTAATATATTTGCAGCAAAATAACCATTAAAGAATTGAATTAAGTTTTGTAATGTTTGATTTGAAAGTGTGCAAATTATTTAAAATTTTATGTGTTGCTTTTTCTCTCCTTTAAATCTCTTTGTGATATGCAACACGCATTGCATCTCTTTTGCAATACACAAAGGCATGGAAAGAAACAGATAAAGTTGTGATGAAGTCTGCTAAAATCCATCTAATTAAATGAAAATCATGACATTTTTCCAAAGCAAATTAGATAAAATGAGAATTTTTCAGTTCAGACAAGTCTATGCCTCTAATTGCAATAAGCAAAAAGAATAGTTCACATTAATGGTATACCACTGGACGCAAGATTTTTGAAATAATTTGGAGGTTTCATGTATTCTGTGCTAAAGGATTAATTGTAATCCAGAAAACCTAGAATAAATCCTTATTGCATTTAGAACCTCATTTTCTTTAACACAGACAAATTTTGGCATTCCTAAATCAGATCAAAGAATTGGTTTGTGACAAAATAATATACAAGAATATCACTTATTCACAAAAATAAGGAAAATAGCAGATAGTAATACAAAAAAACAAAATATGGGTGAAAGAAAGTAAGGACTGAGTCAAATTTAAAAAGTGAGAAAAAAAGAAAGAATGTAAAAAACATGAGCAACATGAAATGATGGAGGTCACAATATACTGTCCTCTACATAGGACCATTTGCATTGAAAGATTTAAAATATTACAATAAATTAGAAAATGTGATTTTGCAATACAGGCATGAGATTAATTTCAATTCCTTGAAAGTACCACTAGTTATATAAACAACACACATCAAAGTTGCTGGTGAACGCAGCAGGCCAGGCAGCATCTCAAGGAAGAGGTACAGTCGACGTTTCAGGTCGAGACCCTTCGTCTAGTCCTGACATAGAAACATAGAAACATAGAAAATAGGTGCAGGAGTAGGCCATTCGGCCCTTCGAGCCTGCACTGCCATTTATTATGATCATGGCTGATCATCCAACTCAGAACCCCGCCCCAGCCTTCCCTCCATACCCCCTGACCCCTGTAGCCACAAGGGCCATATCTAACTCCCTCTTAAACATAGCCAATGAACTGGCCTCAACAGTTTGCTGTGGCAGAGAATTCCACAGATTCACCACTCTCTGTGTGAAGAAGTTTTTCCTAATCTCGGTCCTAAAAGGCTTCCCCTCTATCCTCAAACCGTGACCCCTCGTTCTGGAAGGGTCTCGGCCTGAAACGTCGACTGTACCTCTTCCTAGAGATGCTGCCTGGCCTGCTGCGTTCACCAGCAACTTTGATGTGTGTTGCTTGAATTTCCAGCATCTGCAGAATTCCTGTTGTTTACTAGTTTATAAAATCTTTTTTCAGTTTAACCTCTTTTATACATAATGATTTTTGACATTATAGAGATTTTACAATTCAGATTAGCAATGATTTGCAGGATCATCATCTAATATCCTGACAATGAAGTGAATCTCTTCATTTCATACTCATTAGTATGACGACTATTATACTCAGAGTACACATAATCAACTTCTACAACTGACAACAGCAGTTCCAGGAGTTAGGACTGATCCAAAAAGAATTATTAAAATTTAAATTATGAGGACCAGGAAATTCTCTCATGTGATGCAGTTATATTATGGACTACATGAAGGAATTTAATCAAATTGTTTTCTGTGTGCATGTCCTACGTGTCACTAAAGTGGTATGGGACCCTTCAACGTATGCCATGTTAACGCACCAATGTTTCTAGTGCAGCAACGTCAAAAGGCTTTCAATGTATGTTTTGGAGTTGAACAACATGGGTCATACAGCAGCAAGCCTTCACAAATCCATTAAAGCCTGCTTGAACACGAATTAAAAGGAACCAGCCGTATTGAGTCTGCCTCTTGGATTTTTCCACAGGTTGGTCTACTTAAGACTTATACTTGCATTATACTAACTTTACATATTTCTCACCCTTTCACTGGAAGTATGATTTGAAATTTTACCATCAAATCATATGCTAATGATTCTACACACATGCTCGCCAACAATGCTCCTGATCCAATCATATCCTTCACCCTCATGTTGCTACATAGTCCCAAAGTGATAAATACAATGACAAAGCAAGGAGAAGAAAGATCTTGGGCCTCATCCACAATAATACTACAACAACAAACTATGCATTACACATGTATGACCTATGTCATGCCTTGTATCTGAGCTCTGTAAGAATTTATAGCCCAAATTGTTTAGCTGAAATTACTTCACTTACTATTACACCTAATTATATTATAGCTTATTACTTATTATTATACCTAATTCAATTGCACAATTATGTATTGGGATTTAAAAGTTTGGCTTGGATTTATAGTCATTGTCAAAACAAAAGGATTCCTTGTGACTTCAAATTTGCTCATAAAGATCCCTGTAATGTCAGACTCAGATGTGGTATTTCTGATGACAAAGATGTACAATGTTATTAATCACATCAGAGAAATTCTCAGATACCAAAAATGGGGGAAAAAAATTAGCTGATACTTTAAACGTTTTACAGAGCTGCAAACAAGATTGGAACACACACAAAGAAAAGCAGAAGCTGTAATATCATAACTTAGTTTTATTTTCAGCAATTTCACTGGCAAATTAGGGACCCTGGAGTCTAATAGTGGAGTAAGAGTTTTCTGGAGTCCCACAACATTTACATAGCTTGAGCAAGATCTGCAAATCCATTTATTGGATGCAAGATTTTACCACTGTGAGTAAGAAAAGAACAAAAGGTCATTTGCATTTTTCAAAATATTTACAGTATAATATTTATTAATTATTTAATGTGTTTTAAAAGCATTTGAGATTTAATTTTAATATATCTTTTATTTTTAAACGTGTTTATTTCATTTATAATTTTTAAGTATTTTTGAATGATGGCGTTGACAAAGCTCTGCCATCTATGTTTTCCTGATGACCTTCATGGATAAGAGTTATACAGTTGCATCACACAAAGCCAACATACTCTGCAGTCTCATTACTTTGCTCCAGGACGGCCTTGGCCAGTTCAGATACATTTGCTGATGGACCAAAGACACTGCGATATTACTTCTGCAAAGTACGTAGGAAATGTGGCCCACTCACAATAAACTAGGCCTTTAAAACTTCCATGAGAATTTTGATCCTATTCACAAATGAGAATCTAACTACGTTTTCACAAATGCGTCAAAAATGTATTTATCAGCAGTGTGATATAACTAACGCCTAATATGAGAAAGATTCCTTGAAACCCAAAGCCAGTAGCTGATATGGCAGCCATATCATCACATGCAGTGAAAATGTTTTTCTTTAAGATTAAATTCTTTATGTCTGTAAGGGATTTCTACATCCTCCCTATGACTATGTGTGTTTCCTCCCACATTCTAAAGATGTACGGGTTAGAGTTAGTAAGCTGTGGGCAAGTTATGTTGGTGCTGGAAATGTGCCAACACTTGATGACTGCCCCATCACAATCTTGACAATTTGATGAAAGCAACGTATATTTCGAAGCGCATGTGCCAAATAAAGCTAATCTTTCTTTCCTTATCAGCCTTGCAAAAGAACACAGCCATCTACACTGAATTAGATCCTGTTTGTTGACAAGAATGGAACTTAGGAATTTTTGTTGGTTAATCAAATTCAGGTCTTGGGTTGCGTTCAAAACAGATTGTGTTTAAAGAACACGGTCAATTACTGAAACCTGGAATTAGAGTGTCTGAGATAGATCAATTTGCATTGGCACAATAAGATAAGAATTTCACACATCTAAAATGAAGAGGAAACAAAATATTCTGATATGTCAAGCTATTATTCAAAGAGATCTTGAAGTAATGATGGAACCAAGCTCACTTATAAAGGTTATAATAATCTTTCAAGCGTGGGAAACAACGTTTTCCTCAAATGAGAGGAACAAAATAACTTGTGTTATTGTGTGAAATCTATAATGGTTTGTATCTGACCAAAAGCATGTCTTGCATGATGCTAGTTGTTTTAGCCATAGTATTACAGGTATTGTAGGATAACACCAGTTGTCAGCTAGTCTGTATAGTGAATTTGAAGAACTCTGGAAAAATCTGGATTCTTGAGAATAAAAGCAGTTGCAACATCAGCTGGATTTTCTACAATGTAATTTCATCAAACTGCAGTTTGATTCACCAGGTGATACAGCACAACACAAGGACTCTGAATACTTTATTAATTTTATGAAGACTAATCTCTTGTTTTTTTGATTTAGGAAATAGCTGCCATGCAGCCATTTCATATCAATGTGCTTTCTCCTTACCTTCCATGAGGTTGTAATTGCTTCAGGGTACCAGTTAACCCATTTTGTAGGGTCCTGATGTGAAACGTTAAAAATGTAGCAGCAAATCACGCATCAGAAGGTCTGTGCTAAGCAGTATGTCAAACAGAAGGACATTTTCCTCCTCAGAACCCTTAGGGCATAATCCACCTATGTTCAATTTATATTTCACTACACATATTTCTGTTCAGGCTTGTATTTTTTTTATTGTCAAATTATGGGACTGATAACATGGAACTGATGTGATGGTAAACGGCGCCATAACCTCCAGGAAGCCTTCGTCTCCTTTCACACAAAACCTACAACATTTTACTCAAATGTCAACAGGGTGTATAGAAGGCCCTAGGTACAATATTCTGTACCCAAGATGTAATATTGAATGACAGCTAGGGTCAGGCAAAATCAGTGAAGTGGTCAGTCATGGTTTTTATTATAAATCTCCTGTTTTCACTGTGTGCACCTGATATATTATAATGACATGCACCAAACCAGAGTAACCCATCAGTACAGAGATCTAATTAAACACTCCTTCACAAAATTGCAAGAAGTGCAAGTATGAGGCAATGTAAAGTATGGCTTTACTACTCTATGTTAGACAACTGGGAGGAAATATGGAATAATAATTGAAGGTAAAAAAAAAGACTTGTATTTACATAGTGCCTTCTAAGGGCTCACAGCATTCCCATGCACTTCGCAACCCATAAAACATTTTCTAGGCAGTCAGTGGAGTAGAAAATTTTAACACAGCAAGTTCCTGCAAGTCGTATAAGCAAATAATCACTTTAGCTTAAAGTGATGTTGATTGAGGGATAAAAATATTGGCAAGCCACCAGGGATAAATCTTCTTTGAAAACAGTGCTGTATAATCTTTCAAGTTAACTTGTGAGGCCAGCATTTAATATCAGGCTAGTCTTTTGAGATATCTTAAGCAGTGTCACTTCTTCAGGCTGTTGTGTAAACTGCAAACTTGTCCTCTAAAGGGCATATTGATTCAAGGTACGGGTAATGGCTTTGGTTTATCACTGATCTTAACCGATCTTTATCAATCTACCTGTTGCAAATGCATCTACCCCTGAGAGAAGGAGTGACGATGAAAAAATCCTTGTGGAAACAGAACCTCATCTTCACATCAACTACAATACTCACTGTATTGTATGGCAAAAAATAGGTTCAGATTTGATCCTGAGTCTAATGGCAGCAAGGGTACCAATATACAGTACTGTTCAAAGGTCTTTGGCCCATACATACCGCTAGGGTGCCGACAATCTTTGCACAGTACTGTAGTAATTTTATATATTGCACTGTACTGCTGCTGCTAAAAAAAAGAAATTTCATGACATACTGTATGTAAGTGATGATAAACCTGATTCTGATATGGGTTCCTATTGCAGCCTGAGAGTGGGAAGGGGGCAAGGAGAGGGGAATCATGATTGGGAAAAAGGGAAGAAAGAGGGGAGGGAGCAGGAAGCACCAGAGAGACATTCTGTAGTGATTAATAAACCAATGTTTGGAATCAAAAGATCTTCTCCTGGCTCTCCTTCTCTGCCACCTGTCTTCCTCCCCTCCCACGGTGCTCCACCCTCACCATTCCTAACATCCTCTGCTCCTGCCAGATTTACAAACTCACTCTTCACTCCATGTTGACAAATACATTATTGTGCCACCCTAGCTATACATATGTGCCTACGACCTTTGCACAGTACCATAGAAAATCTGAATTGAAAATGGATAATGCTTAAACACTCAGCAGGTCAGATGGCATTGATGGTGAGAGAGCCAGAGTGAACATTTCAAATCCATGTTCCTTTTTCAGAACTGACAAGTCATTGATCTGAAACGCTAACTCTGGTTTTCTTGTCATGGATGCTGCCTGGTCCAGTAAGCATCTCCAGTAATTTAAACTTCCTTTTTTCAAGTTTTCAATATCTACAGTTTTTTTTTGTTTTTACACTTAGATTCAAAACGGGCATGTTTCAGGTGCCGTGAACCATCAGCACAAGACATGCACACTCCCACAATTTGACAATTAGTAATCTCATGGCCTGGCATATTACTCACTTTACTGTTACTATCAAGAAAGGGGAATCAACTCTGGCTCAATATACAGTGCAGAAAGGAATGCTGATGGTAGCACCAGGCATACTTAAAATGAAAAGTCAGCCAAGTGAAGCTACAAAATATGTGTTCCAAATGCCCTTTACTAATCAACCTGGCCTCCATAGCTGTCTGTGGCAATGAATTTCATAGATTCGCCACCCTCTGGCTAAAGAAATTCCTCTTCATCTCTGTTATAAAGGGATGTCCTTCTATTCTGGGTCTGTGCCCTCTTGGTCCTAGATTTTCCCACTATAGGAAACATTTTCTCCATATCCACTGTATCTAGGCCTTTCAATATTCAGATCCCCTCCTCATTCTTTCAAATTCTGGTGAGTACAGGGCCAGAGCCATCAAACGCTCCTCATACCCTTTCATTCCCAGGACAATTCTCGTAAACTTCCTCTGGACCCTCTCCAACGCCAACATATCCTTTCTTAGATATGGGGCCTAAAACTGCTCATGCTACTCCAAGTGATGCCTTATAAAGTCTCAGCATTACATCCTTGCTCTTATATCCTAGTCCTCTCAAAATTATTGCTAATATTGCATTAATTTTATCTTTTCTCTCCTTACTGCTTTTTAGTTGTCTTCTGTTGATTTTCAATTGTTTCCCAATCTGTTAGCTTCCCATTAATTTTTAGAAGCTCCAACCATTCTCAATAAGGTCAATAATATCTGGTACAGTGCGCTTGATTGGCTCATATACTATCACCCTAAGCATTCATCTCCACCACTACTAGTGCATCATGCCTGTAGTATGTGCCGACTATAAACACTAAAGATGAATCTAAAATGTAATCTGCATGGGGAACATCTTACATTTATTGAATCTTCCCCATTTTTGCAGGATGTCCCAGGATGATAGAAGAAGTGGTAGATTTCTTTATGTGAATTCTTTTAACCACTGGCTGGTTTTTGTATACCAGCCACTAAGTTTAAGCAGAGTCATTGTCAAGGAGAATCCAAGACCAGGGTCTGCACCAACTTAGCACATGCATCTTGGTGACAAACCATATTCCAACCACACACAAACATTCAGATAAAAGTTTTCTAGTACCTACACACTAAGACCCTTATTATTTTATATTGCTCTATCAACATCCCCCTCCCCACCCCACTGGCCACACCAAGAAAAACAAACACAGCTCTACTCATAACTGAAGTGCTCCATCCTGGGAAGATTTTATGAATGTACATTGGGGAGACCAGATTCCACATAGTACACTGGATATGAACAAACCAATAATTGTATAAATAATTGTATTATAACCTCCCAGCTCTTATGTACTTGCTATTGAAGTGAAGTATCCAGTGTGCTTTCTTCCCTATCTTATCTATATCCCCTCTTTTACTGACATTTTGAATCTGCCTTAGAATTCTCCAGCAATACAAGTAATGTTCTATCAATTATATGAAAATATTTCTATAGCTAATGCTCACTTTAAAGCAAAAAAAAACTACTTACACTAAATTTTCCTAATAAAATATATGAATTTTCAGACTTGCAGAAAAATTACTTATGTCCACAGGGCAAGGATTGCCTACAATTAAAGTTTTCACTCACTCGTGGGAGTAGTGTGAATTCACATAACAGAACTATAGATGGCACATGCTGGGGGGCAAGACAAGCTACATAAAGGGTGCTGCAAATGGTGGATGAAAACTCTCACAGCCCAGCATCCCTTATGATTTACTGCAATTTCCTGAATTACTTACAATATAGATCTGTAAAAGATAGCGGGTACACAGTAATGGAAAGATTTTTTAAAAAGTGGAAAAGGCAAATGTAAAAAGTTGGAGGATTTCAAACTAAATTGGGCTATGCTAAACTTTCAGCAATTTTCATCTCTGCAGTAAAAATAAAAGGTGCACTAGATAAAAAGCAAAACTGCAAAAGATTTATCACATTAGGAGTGATAAATGACTACTTAATTTGCTTGCTTACAAATTTTCTGCAAATCATGAAACATAATTTTTTTCCCTGAACATAGGGATCTGTTCTCAGAATGTGTCATCACAATATACTTTTGCATTATCAGACTAATCACTATTAAATTAAGTACTGCATAGGAGTGAGATCATGCCATTTATTATTTAATACAGTTCTTTATTCATAGCTTACAGGTAGTAAGCAGTATGCTTTCATTTCTAGGCCGGGGCTGTAAATCAAAGAGGCAGGGTTTATGGGATGTGTCAATTACTCTTCTTTGTTCAATTAGTAATGAGGCTTAATATCTGCTGCTCAGGCAGCTGGATGGAAGGAAAGCCCTTAGGTAGAATTAAAAGTACTAAAAGCTCCAGGGAAAGCCATACTTTAAGAGAATAAGAAGACAATCTCCATATTACATTGAGTTCTGTTTTTCATGAGGTATTGAGTGTCATGTCGCTTTATTTATAACTACAGATACTACGTTCCATGCACAATAGATCTATTCAAAGAACCACTGTTGAAAAGACAGAGATATAACTATATCTAACTGGCATAAGAGAAAAGGCAGTTGTGATTCTCAGGGGATGAAATACATATAAGGAAATATTCTATCAGTTATTTATGTAAATAATTTTTACTAATGTAAGTCTGCATGCTAAATTAATGGGCGTGAGAAGACCAGCTAGCTCAAGGAACATGGTTTCTTAATCATACCACGATGGTTAAATAATTCATCCCAGGATATCTGTTCATACAGTGCCAGGACATTTTACCCCAATTCCACCAACACGTCATCATGGCCACTAGGGGAACAAACCATGTTTATACAAACAGACATGGTACTTCCAAAGCCTCACCAGGTCCTCAGCCTGGCCTCTCTGATGTTAATCCTAGCACACTGACCGCTACAGATAAATAGAGGTACTAGTCAAGATGACCATCATTACACAGACCAACTGGCAGACGTTCAAAGAGGCTGTCTCAAATGGGGGTAGACACAGACCTCGAGGAATATGCCTCAACAACCATTGACTATGTCAGTAAGTGCGCAGACAACGTTGGTACATCAAGAATGGTCATCTTACGGGCCAACCAGAAGTCCTGGCTGTACGCTGAGTTGCACTCCCTACTAAAAGCCTGGGACACTGTCTTCAAGTCTGGTGACAGAACAGCTCTCACAGCAACCAGGAGAAACCTCAGCTTAAGCATCAGGAGGCCAAAGACCACCTATGCACAATAAATTTAGGAACACCTGACAGATAAGGTTCCTCAGCATATGTAGCTGGGCATCAAGGGCATACTGACAACACAAGAAAAAAACAACATCAGCTGTACCAGTGAAGCCTCCCTCCCTGATGCTCTAAACAACTCTTATGCATGCTTCAAGGCATGTGACCCAACAAGCTACTCCCCTCCCAGGTGAGCAGCCACTGTCTGCAACAGCAGCAAACGTGAGCGGAGAAAGACAGTCAACGAGAGAGTCAATCCCCGTAAGGCGGCCAGGCCAGACAACATTCCAGACTGAGTACTCAGGGACTGTGCACACCAGCTCACTGACGGCTTCATGGGCATTTTCAACAATTCACTCATCCAGACTGCTGTGCCCGCATGCTCAAATCAGCAATAACCATCCCTGTACCAAAGAACTCTACACCATAAGAAATAAATTTCTACCGCCCAGTGGCACTGACGCCAATCATCATGAAGTGCTTTGAACGGCTGATACTGGCACACATTGAAACTCCTTTCCTGCCACGTTAAACACTCATCAATATGCTTGCCGACAGAACCGCTCTGCGACAGATGCCATAGCATCTATCACGCACCTGGCCCTGACACAACTGGAAAACAAGGACACTTCTGTCAGAATGCTGTTTCTGGATTTGAGTTTGGCATTCAACACTACTGTCCCACAAACTCATACTTCTTGGTCTAAATACACCACTGAGTATCTGAGTGTTGGACTTCCTAACGAACAGACCTCAGATAGTCAGGATGCATAACTGCTCCTCCCTCCCCATCATCCTCAACACAAGTGCCAACACCCAACCTCAATAACTATGTTTTGAGCCCACTGCTTACACATGACTGCATGGCCAAACACCTGGGCAATCACATCATCAAATTCGCCGACAACATGGCAGTGGTGGGGCTCATCACCAACAATGATGAGATGGCCTACAGAAGTGGAGGAGCTGAGGCCTGGTGTCTGGCAAATAATCTCTTCCTTAATGTCAACAAGACAAAGGAGATGCTTAGCGACTTCAGGGGAACTCACACCACTCACACCCCACTTTACATCGGCGGCACAGCAGTGGAAATTGCAAGCAGTTTCAAACTCCTGGGAGTGCACATCACACACAACCCCTCATGGTCCCAGAACACTTTCACAAGCTCACCAACACCTCTGTTTTCTGAGGAGGCTCAAGACAGCTGGACTTTGCCCATCCATACTCATGTCATTCTACGGATGTGCAGTGGACAGCATCCTAACAAGCTACATCACTGCAGCAGACAGGGAGGCTCTACAAAGGATAGTCAAGACTTCACAAAGCATCATGGACTCCAGCCTACCCACCATCTTGGACATACAGAACTGTACAAAAGTCTTAGGAACATACATATAGCTATGGTACCTAAGACTTTTGCACAGTACTGTAGTAATTTTATATCTTGCACTGTACTGCTGCCGCAAAAAAAAATGACGTTTGCTAGCGATGATAAACTTGATTCTGATATTGGTCTACTGCGGACTGAGAGTGGGAAGAGGACAGAGAGAGGGGAATCATGGTTGGGAAAGGGGGAAGGAGCAGGAAGCCCCAGAGGCACATTCTGTATTTATTTTTATATTTCTATTTATTGTGTGCTTTTTAAATTTTATTATTATTATTATTGTGTTCTTTATCTTGTGGGCTGCAATAAATCTGGAGTAAAAATTATTTTGTTCTCCTTACACCTTTCTCAGAAAACTTGTTATGATATCCTGATGAAGAGTCTCAGCACAAAACGCCAACTCTTTATTCCTTTCCCTAGATGCTGCCTGACTTACTGAGTTCCTCTATCATTTTATGTGTTGCTCCGGGTTTCCAGCATCTACAGAATCTCTTGTGTTTATGATTTGGTGTGATGGGTTGTGCTTATGACCAATAGCTTTGATACTTTCAGAAGTAAATTGGATTTGTACCAAAGAAAAATACTTGAGAGAAGAGCTGTTGAGCTGAGGTGAGAAAGGTGCAATGACAGAAGAAACACACACTTTATCTATACTGTATATGCTATATACTGTACAGTCATCTACATCTTGAAAATGCCTATTTTACATTTTAGGGTAGCTATGTGATATGAAGCACTCCTCAGCCTGATCTGACACAGCAAAATGGAGACAGGTATGTAATAGAAGTCTCTAGAGTTTCCAAACAGAGAATTAGGCCTGAGAGGGAGTTTTATAAAAGCATGATGACTAAAGACAACTGCGCTGCTCCAAAGACTGCTATATGAGGTCATTCTTACCCTCTTCCATTAGGCCTTATAATGAGTCAACCTGTAGTGGGGAAGTGATGACCCCCTCCTGTTAGAATGTTTTAGGTAACTTATTTTTTATTCTTTCTTACTTCTCTTCTAATATTTGTATATCTGTGCACTTGTAATGCAACAGTGATATTGTAATTTCCTTTGGGACCAATAAAGTAACTATCTATCTATCTACCTATCTATCTAACCATTCAAATATGGTGAGAAACCATTCTTTAATTTCAGAAATGCACAGCCCACAAGAATGGTGAAATCTTCAATAATGCTTCCAATACCTTTCTGTTTGCAATTAGGGTTAAAGACCCTATCCAAAATTGGTTGGAACTGACTGCATTACAGTTGGGTATACTCCAGAGTGATCTTGCAGCAGGGCTGAACTGAGGCAGCCAATGTCTTTTGGATAAAACATTAAATAGAAGCTCCAGTTACAGTCGCTCCTGGTCATAATAGGAGTGTGGTGGTGTTACCTACTTTGCCCTGGCCAATATCGACTACTCAGTCAATGTCACCATGTAGCTATGATCATCTTGTTTTTTCTTGGGAAGTTGCTAATCTCAAGTTGGCTGATTTCCTATATTACAACAGTGATTACACTTTGGAAGTATTCATTAACTATAAATTGCTTTAGTATGCTCAAAGGTCATGAAAAGTGCAAGTGTTTGAGTATTCTTAAGCAATTAGCAGCTAAAGTAGTAATCCTTTTATTCTGACTCTGGAACATTTTGCTTTAATTAGTTTACTTAACTTGGCGGAGCTGGGTGAAGAAGAGTTCTCTCATTGCATTCATGGAACACTGCCAACTGACCAACTTCTTGGTCTTTATGATCTTTGTGTTGGCATCAGAAGTGGGTAATCCTGGGTCACTCTGCAGGATTGGCAAACTGCTTCTGGGGCTAAAGCCGGTGGCTTCATCAATGACTGTAAGTATTAAGGCTGAAGGACTAATCTCACATGGTATTAACTGATACTTACAACTTCTTGCACAAACTCACAAAAAACATGGACATTTCATCCTAATTTCTAGGCATTAGTTTTTGGAAAGAAAATGCAGCCTAATTTCTTGAAATTTTTATGATCATAAGCATAGGAGCAGATTTAGGCCATTTGACCCATTGAGTCTGCTCCACCATTCTATCGTGGTTGATTTATTATCCCTCTCAACCTCATTCTCCTGCCTTCTCCCCAAAACCCATGACACTCTGACAAACTAAGAACCTACCAATCTCTGCTTTAAATAGTTATATCTAATATCTCCAGAGCTGTCTGTGGCAATGTATTTCATTGGTTAAAGAAATTCCTCTTCCTCTCTGTTCTAAGTGGGAGCGCCTCTATTCTCAAACTGTGCTTTCTAGTCATAGATTCCCCTCCTATAGGAAATATTTTCTCCACGTCCACTCTATCTAGGCCTTTCAATATTCAATAGGTTTCAATGAGATCTTTCCACATACTTCTAAACACCAGTGAGTATAGGCCCAGAGCCACCAAACACACCTGATACATTAACCGTTTATTTCTAGAATCATTCTTGTGAAACCCCTCTGGAACTTCTCAATGCCAGCACATCTTTGCAGACTTCCTGCTTCCTCAATACCACCTGTCCCTCCACCTATCCTCACATTGTGGCCACAAAGCCACCAATCCTGTCATCCAAATCATTGATGTATAATGTGAAAAGAAGCAGATCCAACATCAACCCCTATGGAGAACTACTTGTCGCCAGCAGCCAAACAGAAAAGGCCTCCTTCACTCCCACTCTATGCCTCCTGCCAGCTAGCCAATATCCGATCCATGCAAGTATCTTCCCCACAATACCATGGACTCTTTATCTTGTTAAGTAGCCTCACGCGCAGCATCTTGTCAAAAGCCTTCTGAAAATCTAAGTAAAGAACATCCACTGACTCAATCCTGCTGGTTATTCCCCTGAAAGAATTCTAATAGATCTGTTCAGCACGATTTTCCCTTAAGGAAACCATGATGACTTTGGCCTATTTTATCATTTGTTTCCAAGTACCCTGGAACCTCCTTCTTATTAATGGATTCCAATGTCTTCCCAACCAGTGAAGTCAGACTAACTAGTCTATAATTTCCCTTCTTCCACCTCCCTCACTTCTTAAAGAGTGGAGAGACATTTGCAATTTTCCAGTCCTCCAGAACCATTCCACAATCTAGTAATTCTTGAAAGATCACTAATAATGCCTCCACTATCTCCTCAGCTCCCTCTTTCAGTACCCTGGGGTGTAGTCCATCTGGTCCAGGTGTCTTATCTACCTTCAGACCCTTCAGCTTCTCAAGCACCTTCTGCTTAGTAATAGCACTACACTCACTTCTTCCTCCTGACTCTCGAATTTCTGGCATATTGCTGGTGTCTTCCACATTAAATACTAACGTAAAATACTTATTAAGTTTGTCCCCCATTGTTACTATCTCTCCAGCTGTTCAATATCCACTCTCACCTCTCCTTTACTTTTTATTTACTCTTAATAAATTTGTGGAATTTGTTACCACAGGCAGCTGGGGAGGCCAGGTCATCGGGAGTACTTAAGGCAGAGCTTGATCAGTTCTTGATTGGACATGGCATCAAAGGCTACAGGGAGAAGGCTAGGGAGTGGGGCTGAGAAAGGGAAAAAAGGATCAGCCATGATTGAATGGTGGGGCAGACCCGATGGGCCAAATGGCCTAATTTCTGCCCCTGTCTTATGGTCTTTATGTATCTGAAAAAAATTCTATCCTCTTTTATATTATTGGTTAGCTTACCTTCTTATTTCATCTCTTCTCTCCTTATAACTTTTTTTAGTTGCCTTCTGTTGGTTTTAAGAGCTTCCCAATCCTCTAACTTCCAACTAATCTTTGCTCTATTATATGCCCTCTCCTTTGCTTCTATGCTGTTTTTGACTTCCTTGTCAGCCACAGATGCGTCATCCTCCCCTTGGAATACTGCTTCCTTTTTGGGAAATGTCTATCTTGTCCCATACGAATTGCTCCCAGAAACTCCAGCAATTGCTGCTCTGCCGTCATCCCTAATGGTGTCCCCTTCCATTCAAATTTCTCTTCTCTCATGCCTCTGTAATTCCTTTTACTCCACGGTAATGCCAATATATCTGAGTTTAACTTCTCCCTCTTAAACTGCAGGATGAACTCTGATCACGTATTATGATCACTGCCTCAAAGGGTTCCTTTAGTTTAAGCTCCCCAATCAAATCCGGTTTATTACACTACACCCAATCCAGGATCACCTTTTCCCTAGTGGGCTCAACCACAAGCTGTTATAAAAAGCCATCTCCTAGGCATTCCACAAATTCTCTCTCTTGGGATCCAGCACCAACCTAACTTTCCCAATCTCCCTGCATATTGATATCCTCCCTGACCATCGTAACATTCCCTTTTTTTACAATCCTTTTCTATCTCCCATTGTAATTTGAACCCCACATCCTGGCTACTGTTCAGGGGCCTATATATAAATCTAATTAAAGTCTTTTTACCCTTACAGTTTATTAACTCTATCGACAAGTACTCTACATCTTCCAATCCTATGTCACCTCTTTCTAAGGATTTGAGTTCTATTATTTTACCAACAGAGCCACACCAACCCCTCTGCCTACCTGCCTGTCCTTTCAATACAGTGTGTACCCTTGGATATTAAGCTCCCAACTGATCTTCTTTCAGCCACAACTTAGTGATGCCCAAAGCATCATACCTGCCAATTTCTAATCGCACTACAAGCTCGTCTACCTTATTCCGTATACTGTGTGCATTCAAATATAACACCTTCAGTCCTGTTTCCATCACCCTTTTCGACCTTGCCCCCATGATATACTTCAATTTATCCCACTGACAGCAATTCTGCCCTTTCCTCTGCCTGTCCTTCCTCACAGTCTCACTACACACTGCAGTTACTTGTATGGCAACTGCCCCATCACTGTGGTTCCCGGTCCCCCGCTGAATTAGTTTAAACCCTCCCCAAGAGCTTTAGCAAACCTGCCCACAAGGTTATTGGTGCCCCTTAAAAAGTAAGGAGAACAAAAATACACTCAAATTAATGCTGTTTTACTAGGTGAGTATGTATTGATTTACCTTAGCTCTTTAATTTTCTTATATTGTACAGATTAGTTCAATTCTACATCTAAGAAAATGCTATACTTCTGGACTTCAGTTCCATTCTGGATTTAATTTCAAATGAATATAAAGTTACATGAACTCTTTAAGCAAATGTCATTCCTACTACCTCCAGGAAAACCATAACTAATTGACAAAGTGCACAGGTTGAAACGTCTTGATATTAGATTTTTCCAATTTAGTGACCTGGGACAACTCATATGGGAGAAAAGAAGTAAGAACTTAAAAATGAAATTATTTGAATAAGATTCAAAATTATGATAAAAAAAGTCACATGGGTGGTGTGGGAAATACAAGAGAGAGAGAGTGAGACAGCATGCACATGCATTCAAATGCAAGTTGGGATCTGAATTTGGAAATGAGGCACATTGTCAGGGAATAGTTTAAATACCATCCGGCATTCTGTAGCCTCACTTGGAAACACAATTTAACTGGGAACTCAGAAGTAGAAAAAAAAGTCTTATATTAACGCCTATCACATTGATAGTTATTTTTAAAATTAACACGTCATTTGAAACAAAAAATGTAAGTTGTCCCTTGTGGACTCAAAGATATTTAATAATAGCTAGCCTTTCAAAAATGTATATGAATTTAAGCTTGTAAATCTCTTTTGACCCAGCAGAAGGAAACCACAGATATTCCTCCTGGGTCACACCAATTCTCAAAGTTTACACTTATACTTTATTGTCGTCAAACAATTGATACTAGAACGTACAATCATCACAGCGATATTTGATTCTGCGCTTCCCACTCCCTTGATCACAAATATTAAATATTAAAAATATTTTTAAATAGTAAAAATTAGTAAATATTAAAAATTTAAATTATAAATCATAATTATAAAAATGGAAAGTAAGGTAGTGCAAAAAAACTGAGAGGCAGGTCCGGATATTTGGAGGGTACAGCCCAGATCCAGGTCAGGATCCGTTCAGCAGTCTTACCACAGTTGGAAAGAAGCTGTTCCCAAATCTGGCTCTACGAGTCTTCAAGCTCCTGAGCTTGATACACATTCATACACAACTGGAATAAAATTCATTTGCAAATGATCTTAAGCTACTTTGCTTTCACAAGGAAGTAGTTTTAAAAATGAATAAATTTTATATGATTCAGGCATGCAATCTCAGTTGGGTAATTTGGGAGAAAGCAATAGGTGAAAAGCACTTCACCTCTGTTCAAATGGGAATAAATTGGAATGAGTTTCTTGATTTGTTCTTCTGTCATTTCCTGTGACTTCCTAATGAGTAGAAGGGGTGTGATAAAGTGGCACTTAAAATGGAATAAAAACTGAGTTCCTATGTGGCTGAAGAAAAATTAAAGTGTTCTAAATAAATATGACTCTTAATGTAACTTTCTCCCTTCAGTAAATCTAATGTAAATGCATCTGTTCAATATTCCTTAAGTGATGGACTCTTCCAATCAAAATTTTAGGGTTCAAACAGATAAGTATAGAAATATGATAATGAATGATGCTAGGAATACATTTTCAGGACATCATTCTTTGATATTATGAATACTTTAATGGAGGGCTTAATTCCTATATTACATAAAAGAATACTAGCAAAAATTATGATCAATTCACAATAGGCTAGCCATTATAACTATTTATTCAGAGAGATATTCATTGTCAGACTAAAGAGTGAACTTTCTCTATAGACTAAAAGTGATCTTGCATCACCATCCACAAAATCAAGATCTGTCATTACATCAGTTTTTTGCTTGTCAAGTGTGCTGAGGTCAGATTAAACAATAAGTTTGACCCTGGTGGTGCCTTACAATTATTTTCCTTCAAGTTTCAGTTTTGCAACCACATTCACCCCTGTAACCCAGAGATTTTTGATTTCCTGGTAACGGCCCTAAAAACCATGGGAATAATAATATCAGATCACCAGACAAAATTGTTTCTGATAGGAATCATGACCACTCTTTACATACCACTCTAACAGGTTGTCTGTCCTTGTAAAGATCAAATGAATTGATAAAATTAACAGATTTGTAAATAATGCCTCAGAATATCAATAAATCTGGTCAAACTAAAATTGATTTTTAGTAGCATTGCCAATATGTATCATTCTTTAAAGTATTTGTAAAACTAAGGTTTGAACTGATTACACAGTTTATCAAATTCACAGAAATCTATTTTTTAAAATCAATTGTTTACAGAGATTCCTTATGAATTATACTTTTCACTCAAGACACTCATCCTTAGATATTAAACAGTAGGTAACAGTATTATAAAAATTCAGTATGCAAAAGCATTTAAATAGTTCTTACCTACAGTACATTAATCTTGAAGTACTGTTTTAAGACTTATAATAACCAGGCAGGGAGATCTTAGACCAATAAAAGTGGCTGTCAAATGACCTTTTTTCTGCTCTGCAGACCATGGATGAATTGAATGCTTAAATAAATGAATGGACAGATTAAAAGACAAATGAATCAGCCAAGAAACAATAAAAAGGTCCCTGGTATCTTTTAGACAACTAAAACTAACTGCTCTTTAAGAAAAGCACCATCTCATTGAGCTGGTCTAAGTAGGCTATATATCAACATCTACACAGTACCTCCCTTTAAAAAAGGGACATAACGGGCTTTCTTGTAGCATACATTTAAGCAACTATTGAAATAATTCATATCTATTAAAACTCATTTTTAAATCAGAATCCAATTCTGGATAATTGCAACCTTTGGTGATCATGTCCAGAAAATCATGTGCCATAGTTTCAACAACATTGACAGCCTTACAGATGCTGTCAATTGTACAAGCTCCAAAGCCAAGATTCATTACTTTATAACACATCTATACAAGTTTAATATTTTGTGTATTTATTTAGCAACCATGAACTTGAACAGTCAGATTTCTACCAGCTTTCAGTGCCTCAGTATATTTAAAACAAATTCACATCATTGGATTTAATTTTTTATTGGTCTCAAATCCCTGATTTACTATTACAAAAATCTTAAAAAGCACTTTAGTATTATTGTACTATAGTTTAGGACCATGTAAAGGCTTTTGTATTTTAAAATGTCTTTAAAATATTCTAACTACTTTGCAATATCTATGGTTAAATGTTGTAAGTAAAAAGTAAAATGGAACATTCTAAAGAATAATACCCATTCATTATGCTGATGCAATTCCTAAAGATCGCTTCAGTTTAACCGCATAATTGTATTTTAACAAACACCTATACAAGAATGGAGAACATGCTGGAGAAATACAAAGTATGACCCATAGTTCCAAACAAGAATAGCACTTATTAGTGACTTGGTGGTATGAGTCTGTATTTCGCTAAGTACATTTTGGAAAACTGTGTCTGGTTTCTGTGGGATAGGATGGGGAGGACTGTGATGTGTGTGGATGCACAGCTGAAATTTAAAAGGTATAATCCTTCTTCAAATTAGCTATTAGATATTCACATACAATCATCTTGTATGATTTCATGCAGGCCACTTTGAACTTAGGCATATATGTATATACAGTACTGTGCAAAGGTCTTGGGAGCATATACTGTATATAGCAAGGGTGCTCAAAACTTTTGCACAGTACTGTATTTGTCAACGTGGAGCAGACATCGAGTTTGTAAATCTGGCGGGAACAAAGGATGCTGGAAATGGCAAGGCTGGAGCGTGGCGGGAGGGGTGTGAGACGAGTGGCAGAAAGGACTGCCAAGGGCAGGGGATGGCGCGGGTGCAGACACACCCAGCCCTAAGTCACCAGGCAAGGTCATTTGATTCCAAACAATTGGCTTATTAATCATTACCCAATGTCTCTTTGGTGCTTTCCACTCTCACCCCTCTCCCTTCCCCTTTTCCCAACCATGATTCCCTTCTCCCTGTCCCCTTCCCATTCTCAGTCCACAGTAGAGACCCATTTCAGGATCAGATTTAGCATCACTCACATATGTCAAGAAATTCATTTCTTTTGTGACAGCAGTACAGTGCAATACATAAATTTACTACAGTTCTGTTGAAAAGATTTAGGCACCCAGGCCATATATACTGTATGTGCCTAAGACTTTTGCACAGTCATTAAGCAATCTTGCTTTCTTAAAATATGCCATTTATTACTATGATTTTGATTTCATAAGCAGGTGTGATTGACTCATTATATAAAAACTCCACCAAACAAACTGCTAAAAAATTCTGCTGATAGAATGGAAAATAAGTTAAGTCTGTGTCATTAAATTTAATTTGCCAAGTGATGTCTGCTAAAATTGAGATTCAAACCCTAATATCACTTTTTAAGACAAATATACTGTATAAGAAATCAATTTCTAAATTTAGGCTCTTCAAGGTAAATACAAAAGTTGCCAGTAATGTTAAGATATAAACATGGTGTACTATGCTTTCCACTTAAAATATTTGCAGCTTGTTGCATATGTTCTCAAAAAACAAACTAATTTTGAGGTTCCAGTCATTTAATCAAATGTAAATAGAGCGATAAGGACTGCTGAAATTCAGTTTGAAATGCACAGGCATGAATGTCTGCAAGATGACAAAGGAGATTTGCATTGGTTAGTTCCAGAAGACAGCAGATGGAAAAATATGAAAAAACAACTTTTGCCAATTGGAAGACAGACAATCCTACCACATAAAGCTGGAATTCTTTGAATCAAGTATACTATTTATTATAAAAGTTAATTCATTAAAAAACAATTTAACAGCGTGCACAGATATCAAACAAATTGAAGTAGTTCATGAAACCGAGGACATTAGTTATTTAGATGAACAGACACTGATTTCAAAACTCAGAAATGACATGATTTAAATAGATCTAAAGTTTGTCACAGTATCAGCTCCATACTTTGAATTCAGCTACACAGAAGATTCCCATCTCTTCCACAACAATGATCTATCATAGGTTGATTACCCTTTAGAAATTCTTTTTGACTAATTTTCTGGCTCTGAGTCTAAATAAGATGGTCTCCAGTAAGATATTGTTAAGCTAAGAGAATTGAGTTTTTTCCCCATATGTAAAGATGTCATTAACAATTACAACTATCTAGCTCTCACACAGTATGTAGACAGAAAGAAAATAAGTAGAAGATTCATTCAGAATCATACCTATTTGTCCCTTGGTTTGGCAGAAAATGGTCAGAATGAGCGTCTTTGTGGTCTGCACCCTGTGTTAATTTTATACACACCCAGCTCTTTCAATAGCTATAATTTCTTTATCTTTGGCAATAAACCAGAGTAGGTCTTTCTCCAGTCTGGTATTATTTCCATGAGTTCTCAGTGACATGCTCTACCACAATGATATTATTCTTAGTGAACCTCAACAGGTTGGATGTAGAGATATGCCTCCATTTGTAGTGTTCACAAATTATTCTGCATAATCTTGAATGTACTGATTTACCTGCTGGCACCAAGGAGAGGCTGGTGCAGCATTCATTTCCTAGATGACCTATTCTCCTTGAATGTAACATTTTAAATGTCTCCATTACAGCATTAGTGACAATAGCTATATCTTCTTCTAACTCCTGGGACTCTCCTGAAATTGGTAGTAATATTACTATGTTCTCCATAATGCACTGAGAGCATAAAATAATATGCTGAAAGTAAAAAACCAATGATATGTACTGCACTGTCATCAGAAACTTTTGTTTCATGTACAATGGGCTGAATGGTCTTCTGTATCATAAATTTTCCAAGGACATTAAAATGTTTTAGAAATAATTTTTAGATAACACATCCAAAAGTAGGCTATTATACATTTGGATTATTAGTTAAGGACATTTTAATAAATATTTGCAATTGGCAATAAGTGGCAGAATGTGATACAATTGAAATCTAACTTATGTTTCTCTTGCATTTGCCACCCTCCTGTGGTAATTTCCTAACCAATTAAATTCTGAAAGGGTTAAAGGTTTTGTAAATCAATATGCCTGTTAAAGTAGGTTTATAGTTCTGTGGGAAATTTGTACATTTGTATTATATTGCCTAGCTTATAAAACATACCCTCCTTTTAGAGAAATCACAATTAATCTATCATAGGCTAGAAGGCTTGCTTCATTAGTCAGCAGAGATAAGAATCATCAGCTAGTCTGTATGATTTGTCTAATTAGCTGCAGTTCATTTGTCATTTTCATTTTCTTTGCGCAATGCATAGCTGAATAATCGTTGCCTTCATCAGTTGCTGAACAATGCGCCCCTTTCAAGCCATCACCATCAGTGTTGTCACTTTATCCATTATAAGATTTGGGTTTCATTTAACCAGTAATTAAACATTACAGCCTGCACACTATTACAACAGAGGATAAGGAAGTTACTAATTACATCAGAAATGAGCCAACATTTATCTCTATTTTTTTACATGATTTTTTTTTCCTCTGGTGTGCAAGCACATAGCTAATTTACCATTTTGAAATAATGATGACTTTCCTCCCTTGCATCTAGTACTAGTCATTTAAAATGTGTTGCCACAAAGGTAATGCACCTGAGCTGATTACTTCACTTCACCTAGAGTGAAAGGTCAATTAATTAATTCATTAACAAATACAGTTATGTTGAAAAAGATTTGAGTATTAATAAACCACAATTTATTTTTATATTAAAAATTAATAAACTTTTAGGTTTCTCATCAAAAATAACATCTCATAATATTTTCCAAATAAGCATTAATTAATATAGGTATGTGAAAATATCTATTGCTGAATATTAGTGTCTTGAAATCAGCTGCCACAAAATACCAAGTTCATTCTTGGTCTCCTGTGCTCCAGCTGCCATGAATGACTGATGGTCATGTGACAATGTGGTCAGGGCAGGGAGGTGTGCCCCAGTGAAACATTAGTTACCCATGTTTAATATTCCTTGCCTACAGAGCATAATTTTGAAGCTTTGCATAAAAAAGTACAAGTTAAAAAAATACTCAACAAAGTATTGTGTTAAATCACCTTACTGAGATATTAGGGATTTGTACCTACCTCGCTCTTTAACAGGTTTTAAAAATGTCCATACAGTGAATGACTTCAAAGTGCAAGGATGTTGCTTTTGGCATGCAATCAGATTTTACAACAGCGATGAAATACATTCCAAGATTTTAAAAGATCTTTTACAGATTCATGTGTAGTTGCATATTTCAAGATAATCTACTTTTTATGTGATAGCTGAGGAAGAATTGTTGGCCACGGCACCAACAAAGCTTCTCAATTTGAACATTTTCTCTAACAAGCAGATGACAACTTAGTTTGACAATACATTGAAAGAACAGAAGCAGAATCAGAATCAGAACTCAATCCCTTTCAATACAGTAAGGAAGTGACAACCACAGGAAGAATAGAAAATTAGTCAGCAGTACTAAAGAAAATGAGAAAAACAACTTTGGAATTTTTGCCAAAAAACATGTATTCTGGCATGCAGTTAGCACCACATACTAAAAGATACAACAGACTTAACCCTCTCTTTATGGCCAAACTTTCCAATCTCTAACAACATTAGTAATTATTTCTAAAATGTACTGTTTAAATGGATGGTAGTAATAGATTGTATAATAGCTTTCAAAAAAAAAAATCGAACCTATCCTGGTAAAAATATTGTTTAGAGGTTAGTGAGGAAGAGCAAGGGAGTTGGACCAACTGGATCGCTCTTTCAAAGTACCAGCACAAGCATGATGAACTGAATGTTCTTCTGTCCTTTTCATATGCAAAAGAAAGGAATAACAAGGTAGTGTTCATGGGTTCAAGGACCGCCCATAATCAAATTGTGGAGGGAAAGAAATGGTTCCTAAATCACTGAATATGGGCCTTCAGGTTCCTGTACCTCCTCTTTGATGGTAGTAATGAAAAGAGCGCATGTCCTGTAACATCCACAGTCTTGCGTGTCTTCCGATGCTGGGAGATGATGGGTGGAAACAACAAAGGGCTGCAGATTATGGAATTTGATAAGAAAAGGGGAGGACCGGAACCAGATAAGATTGGGATAAATTGGGATAGTGTGCAGATGGGAACAGAGGGGAGAGGGGAAGGGATAGGGGTCTGATTGTACTAAATATTTCATGCATTCACCAACAAAGTACAAATGTCATTAATGTTTTCACCCCAAGCATTGCATCAGTGAAGTGTTCGAGAGTGTTTTACATAGGCCAAGCCCCTCAGTGTTCAGTAGAGGCAGCATGTTTCCTCATAGAGCCTTAATGGTGGTGGCACCTGTTAGATACCCCATGGGTATCTTGTGACTGTCTTATGAGCATGATGTAATGGTCTTGCAGAGGTCATGATGTAATTTTCCCTCCAGTGTGAGGTCACATGATGACCTGTTCTCAACAGGTATATAAAGGGAGACCCCGGGGTGACGCAGTTAGTTTTTCCAGTTCAGTTTTGTGTTACTTCGTCAATTACTCCATATTGCTGCGTATTCGTTTTATGACGCAGTTTCATTTTAAAAGGAGTTTTACTTTCTATTGTAAGGTAAAAAGGTTGTGCTGGCAGTTTCACAAATCGCTGCCAGCTTTGTTGGTATATCTTTGATTTACCTTTTCAGTAGTATTGGAGAGTGAAGGCTTTATTAAAGGACAGGAACCTGAAGGATCCGAATAAAGTTGGAGTCGTTGGGCGGCTTTATAAAGGATCGACCTTATTGAGGATTCGTTTCAGAAATGGTGACCTGTATCTGAGATAACTCAAGCAAGAGCAGGAAAGTTTGAGCAGTGTCTACTTTCCAGCAAAAGGTCAGTTTTATTTTAAGCCGTTTTATTTCCTTCGTCGTGAATCCTTTGGAGAATCAGCAGTAACATCACGTCTTTGAAGAAATCTGTTTCCAGAGAAGTCTCTCCTTGTTGACTGTGTAAATCACTTGGACTCTCGAATTTACCATTTTAAGACAGGGTTCGAATTTACCACTTTAAGAACTGTTTTCGCATTTACCCTTTTAAGAACTGTTCCAGAGTTGCCGTATAGCAGTTAACTTCCGGTTGAGTTAGTCGCTTGAATACTTTTCACTATTTGTTGAGCAGAGTTTAATAAATGTTTACATTTGTTTATAAAATCTGCCTCAATTCATAATTCATTGTTGCCGATCACGTAACACACTGAACTTCAGTATATCACATTCAACTCTTCTGTGCCTTGGAATGCGAGCATCTCCTTGCACTGGTTGGTAAGAGTTTATCTTTAAAGACTAATACCAAATACGATCATTTTAATTCACATAATTACCAAGAGTACTAACTGGTGCTCTGTAACTGAAGGGCTATGGAAGATCTGCTGTTCAGTGAATACAAGATAGAAATTGACAGAATTCGAGATATTAACTCAATCCAGGGATATGGGGACAGGGAAGGAAAAGACTGAGGTACAAGACTGGCATAAGTTTGACAATACCACATGGTATACTCCTGCTCCTAATGCTCATGTTCCTTGATTCTGCTCTAAATTCTAAAATAAAGTTCATGCAAGAAAAGCAAACCCACAAAACCATAAAGTGGCTAATGGACGCGGTGGGACGCGACCTGGACTTTGCATTCAGCTATTTGGATGACATCCTCATAGCCAGCAGTAGTCGTCAGGAGCATCTGTCCCACCTCCGCCAGCTCTACTCCCGCCTGAGTGAATTCGGCCTTACAATCAACCCGGTCAAATGCCAGTTCGGACTCGACACCATTGACTTCCTGGGCCACAGGATTACTAAAGACAGGGCAACCCCAAACTGGACTGGTCAAAGAACACTGAGGCTGACTACAAGAAGGGTCAGAGCCTGAGGAGACTGAGGTCCTTTAACATCTGCCGGATGATGCTGAGGATGTTCTACGAGTCTGTGGTGGCCAGTGCTATCATGTTTACTGTTGTGTGCTGGGGCAGCAGGCTGAAGGTAGCAGACACCAACAGAATCAACAAACTCATTCGTAAGGCCAGTGATGTTGTGGGGATGGAACTGGACTCTCTCACGGTGGTGTCTGAAAAGAGGATGCTATCTAAGTTGCATCCCATCTTGGTCAATGTCTCCCATCCACTACATAATGTACTGGGTGGGCACAGGAGTACATTCAGCCAGAGACTCATTCCACCGAGATGCAGCACAGAGCGTCATAGGAAGTCATTCCTGCCTGTGACCATCAAACTTTACAACTCCTCCCTTGGAGGGTCAGACACCCTGAGCCAATAGGCTGGTCCTGGACTTATTTCATAATTTACTGGCATAATTTACATATTACTATTTAAATATTTATAGTTCTATTACTATTTATTATTTATGGTGCAACTGTAACGTAAACCAATTTCCCCCGGGATCAATAAAGTATGACTATGACTATCTTCAATCCACACTTCACTCTCACCACCATCCCAACCATCATCTGCCCCTACCCCATCTCCACCCGCTAAAATCATTATAATGGTCTTCAGCACAAGAGACAAGCAGCATACAAAAAGAAAACTGTACACTTTACCAAGAGTTAGAAAAATGAAAACAAGTCAAAAACATACAAAGAACACAAAAGTATGTTCATTATAATAATGTAAAATATGAAGACACTGACATGGCTTCCAGTGGGATTTGTATTTGTGAATATATTTCTGCTTGGTCCAATTTGTCTTCTACAGTTTTGATTTCTAGTGCAGCTTAATAAAAACCTTCACAAATATCCAGGCTTCCTTTAAGACAAAGAACAACAAACAAAGGCTGAAGGGGAATTGTGATGTGCAAATAATCTGCATGTGTTGATAGCAAAGGAACCAGTGTCAACTTTGTGTGCTCATTATAATAATATCAGCTTTCAGCCAGTAGTAACTGCGCCATTGGTCAGACTCACCAACAAGGGGCCAATGCCATGACAGCAAGTGCACTTGTAAAGTTTATAGGCAGTGCAACTGACATCTTAGTGAAGGACTTGCAAAACAAAACAGATCAATTGCAGTTTTACAGGCTGAGAAGCTCCAGTGAAGTCTACTTCTGTGCTTCACCTATAGCAGCACCAGCAGAAACCTACTTTAACAGGATAGAAGGCTGAGTCAGCACTCAACAGTATGCAAGATATGCCAGGAACTCGCTGAAAATTTGTGTTTTTGCCTCCAATCACACTTGAAGGGATCGAGAAAATGCTGAATGCAAGCTGTGGACTATGAAAATCAGAACAATGAAGTTACAGTGGGTTTTGCTTTGCAACTATGGCTTTGTGGAATATTTCTACCTCGAAAGAGCTAGTCTTCATATTGATTTTATAGTGACTCACTGAGTCTGAACTATGTCCTGAGAAGGGTATATATATATAGATCCGTAAGGATCAAAGGAAATTCTTCAGTTGTTATTGGTTGTAACAGTGAGTTACTGCCTCAGCCACAGAGTTACTATAGTCAGGATAGGCTGCAGTAAGGAGAAGGGGTTAGTCACTACCAAAATACCACCGGAACACAGGCTGTAGTCAAGAAAAGGAGCTAGCTATTCCTTAAGAACCGAAGGACCACCCGGACAGAAGATAATTGAGGTGTAGTCAGGAAAGTGAAATGGCTGTTCATGGAAAGTAATTTCACATGATCGATAGAAAAATCTTGATTTTAGCTCACAGCATAGTGAGCTAAAGAGTCTAAAAGGAAATCCTGGTGTCAGTTGTTTGTTGCTAAGATTGGAACAATCACTCAACCTCAAATAAATGTATTTCTCTGTAGAATAAGGAATTTTGGTTTGTTTTCATTTACTAAAAGATCCCAAGCTGGACCTCTGTTTAGCAGATGTTAATTACCAATCTGTTGTAAAATGATTTTAACTTAAAAATACAGCACAATAACAGGACCTTCTAGTCTGGTGCCCAACTACATCAATGTGATCAATTAACCTACTAACACATACGTCTTTGGAATGTGGAAGGAAACTGGAGCATATGGAGGAAACCCACGTGGTCATGGGGAGAATGTACAAACTCCTTACAGACAGCGGTGGAATTGGACTCGGGTTGCAGGTGCTGTAATAGTATTACACTAAAAGCTATGCTACCATACCGAAAATTTAGGATACAGGTCCCATACAACCTTTGTATAACAAAATCCTGTGCACCATTTGCCTTCTTAAATTGCTTGCTTTAGTAAACTAACATTAGCTTGTTTCTCAACTATTTAAAATGTAAAACATAAACACAAGAGATTCTGCAGATGCTGAAAATCCAGAGCAACAAACACAAAATGCTGGAGGAATTCAGCAGGTAAGGCAGCATCCATGGAGAGGTTTCATCAGGACATTTAATGCACTTAAAATGAATTTTCCAAGAAAATATTTGACATCTCAAAGCATGAAGGTCGGATGGTTGTGTAAATCAGATGGTGTTGTTCAAGGGTCTGCCACTAAAGCGTGAGAAAACATGGACTTTTGAAAAGACATTGCAAATGCAAGGTCTTTCCTTTGCAAGATCTTAAGCTGTTGATGAAGTCAGAGCCAAGGTCAGCTCTGAGGAGAGCTGTTGCAGGGGCAATGTAAGGACAATTCATGAACAAGAAAATGGTCGCATATTCTGAGGGAGGATGAGAGATGGGAATAGTCACACCAAAGGAGTCAGGATGATCAGTAATTAGGGACTTGAGTTTTTGGTTGGCTGAGAGGGGTGGTATGATCTGCAAGTTGGGTTAGGTGGGTGGGGATGGTGGGAGATAACTAAAGGAGACAAAGGAACATTTCTAATTTTAAAAGGGGAACTCGTTGGGTTTCCAGCATTATTAAGTGAACTGTGCAGCAACACTCCCTCTAAGCTATTTAGAAGCATGATTCACAGGACTGTAGAAAACTACTGCTGCACAGAAACTTGCAGGTTGACTGTGCAAGTGCCGTTGTAGGTTTTGGACTTTTGTCCATCTAGGCATATGCTTCAAGCTTTTAAATTCAGTACCATTGCATGTGTTTAAGAAACCTAGATAGTAATAGGTAAAACCTGGACATTTATTGTTAAGGAATTTGTTTGTCCATTAAGTAAATAAGATGTACTGAGGACATGCAGAGTCTGAACAATGATACATTTTCCACTCTTTCCTTGATTTCACTGATTCTGGCTGCACTCTTTATAGCACGTCAGCTATTTTATCTTTTGTCACGATTTGCATAACATCTCATTTTCCTCTGAATCAAATACAATAAAGACCTTCACAGCAAATATGAATGAGTCCCTAATGTCTGCAGCAAAACATAGCTGAGAGCTGTAACCAGCCATCTTTATCAGTGTAAGGTAAATTCACTGTGTATGCAGTCCCAATGCAAAGTTATCTCCAAAAGGAATGCAACTTACAAAATTGAAGCTCTGGCATTGTATGTGGTAGCAAGAAATTTATTCCATTATTTAAATACCATGAATGTCTAAGTCAATTTTAATTACAAAAGTTTTTCATTTCTTAAATCATGCTGGCTTGCATCAACAACACTTGCATATATACACGTATAGTGCCTTTTGTATTGTAGTACTGTATATCCAGAGACAATTAAGATCTACTTAATTAGTTAGCATGTTGTATGAATGAGCAAAAAGAGACTTCTGAGCATTTAAGCCACCTAATTGGGTGGTTAGAGGCACATTCGCATTGCCAACAGCCTGTCATTAAAACTAATTTTTGTTTTCTTCTTTGCTAAGAAGGAATGATAAAATGCCATTCTACCATGTGGATGCAAGTCACATCAAACAAAACACAAACTCTTAAAAGGATTGATTATTTACCAGATGTAGTCATTTTGGTTTGATACCAACTTTGGAAGAAATGGAAAGTACTTGACTAAGGTAATAAGTCTATTTAATTAATGTAACTAGAAATTTAGTCATTATCCTCAGGTGAATTTACAGTTTTTGTTCTGTTGCATGCATATTTTATAGCTTTCCAACTTACTTTTTTCTTCAAAACAATTCCCCATACAATGCCACCAATATTTGTGACTTATACAGTAATAATCACATATCAAGAATATAAATTGTAGTGTACAGGATACTGCTATACTACCATATTGTCAGAGTTTCTGTATTTTAAAAGGTGTCGGGAAACAGAATCCTCTTGTCTTTGGGCTGTGAATTTAAATCCAGTTTGTAATGATGTTATACATGCTGTTTATCATCTGTTGAAGGGTTAAATGAAATGCATTTGGGGAGTTCCTACTGGGTGCAGGTCAGTAGTGCAAACATTCCCATAATTCAAATCCAGCTAGCAAATCCATTGAGAGAGGACTTAAGAAAAATAGAAATTGGCAATAAATAAAATGCCTAATACTTAACAATACACAATAATACAAATAAAAACAGACAGAGTTTTAGTGGACAGAATAATGAATTCTTCAAACAAAAACAGGTGGATGAGAAATTTAATGCCATTCTTAACCACTTGTTTGGGCGTAAATTTTTTTTTGTCTTTCAAATTTCAATTTATCATTTTCTTGCAACTGGTATTAGAAGCAGGCACCTTTTAGAAGTCAAGGATACCTCAGGGAGATAAGCAAGTTCCTTCTTCCTTACTTTCGTTACAAAGTCTGCATTACACAAGCACAACCTAATAAAAGCAAGTGTTTTAGCTACCAATACTTCAATTAGCTAGTCAAAGTTGCTCACTAAATGAACACAAAGATTTTTCATATTACATTTCTGTGAAGCAAGGTGGATTATGGATGCTTCTAGATTCTGAAAATACTGAGATATGTTACTGTCTTCACGCACACAATGGCACAGTAGTGTAGTGGTTAGCTTAACGCTCCACAATACCTGCTGTAAGATGAGGGTCCAATTCATGCCACTGTCTGTACGGAATTTTCACGTTCTCCCTGTGACCGCATGGATTTCCTCCTGGTTCTCTGGTTTCCTCACTTTCCAAAAACATACTAATTAGGGTTAGTAAATTGCGGTCTTACTATATTGGTGCTGGAACCATGGGGCAACACTGTGGGATGCCCCAGCACATCTCAGACTGCATTGGTTGTTCACACAAACAGTGCATTTCACTCAATGTTGTGATGCACTTGTAACAAATAAGTCTAATCTTTCTCCCTGCTCTGATCCCCAAGTCTTCCATTCCTCCTCCTCTTTCTACTCTCCATTCCCTATACTCCTCCTATTACCTTAACTCATGCTTCCTTTCCCAAACAGACCTGCTCATTTGTTGCAACTCAATGGACAAGCTGCATCAAATTGCCAGCTTGGAAACTATGGGTTGCTACTGTCACTTAAATGAGGCAAAAGCCTGTCAAGGTTCAGGCCCCTTGTTAGCACACAGACTCTTATTTCCATTTTGTACTCAGTGGCTAATGCAGCTTGAATTTCTGACCTCTATATTCAATATATGACCAAGTAACCACTGATAAATCCAGCTATAACAGTTTTTTTTAAAAATCAACTCACTCAGTTTTTTCCCTGAATCAACCTAAAAATACATTCCAGAATTTAAATACTATTTACATCTCACTTTAGTTATCATAATTTTTAATTGAAGAACAAGAACTGTGATCTGAAATAGCAGATCTAACTCTAAATTTATTCACAGTGCCTAATTGTACTAACCTCTCACCTTCACTTTGATTTAGCTCTAAACATGCATAATAACATTCTCCTTTAAAGGATGAAGACCTCCTTTCCACTAACTAGCAGCCATATTCTACTCATTAAAAACAATGCACTCTATTTTCAAATCCTTCATAAGGTGAGGATTCCAATTTGTACCCAGCATCGCTGCCTTATTATAGAAGCCTTTTTTTTAAACCAATGACATTGCTGCTAACCTTGAACTAGAGTTTAGTGATGAGTTGAGAATATTGATAGTTAAGAACAAAAGGGAGAGTTAAATTTAAATGAATAAACCTAAATGAAGTTCAATTATCTCCCATCTCTGGTTTTGTTCATAATCCGTTGCTTGCCTACTCGCAGGCCACAAATGAATCCTACACATCACCTTATCTCTTCTGTCAATCAGGCCTTAGACCATTATGCCTCAAATCGCACCATCAGATGGAAGCAATTTGCATAATATTGCCTGTGAAGACAGAGGGATCAACAGGGGTCAGAGTCGAACATCACCAGTGCAGTCTATCTCCTCAGCTAATTTGGCCCTTACTGATCTCTCTCTGATTTTTTTTTGTCATTTTGTCTGTAATATGTGATGTCCAAAAAGGAGTGAGATTGCAGGGACCGATGTCTTTAACTAAAGACTAATCCAGGTACTCTGTTCAGGGTCCAAGAACCAAGACATCCTAATTATCTCTTTTTGATGAGCTCCAAGACACAGTAGCAGTAACTTGTAAGAATTTAGTGAGAATAAAAAAGGACTTCTAAAGCATATCCTTCTGTTCCTTTTCCCCTTTCTGACATTGTGCCAGTTGTTAATTAGACCTGTGACACTAACTAAATGTGGCCTGGCTGCTTTGTGACTAATATTGTCAGAAGTTTGCTCCCGAGCACCAAAGTGGAAGCTGAATCACATTAGATGACTGCAATGTCACTGATGACCCATGCAGATACAAGGTCTGTGCAGGCTAAACTTTTTACTTTTAATCAGAGGTTTTGGATAGTGCATTTAAATCAATGTCCAAATATGCCCACTGACAGACCTTGTGCTGTACTGTAAATAGCATCAAATGGAGGGAAACGCCACAAAGAACTGCCACACTTTAGAGTAAACTTCACTAGCAATAGGATCAGAAATGATAAGACAGAGATTTAAAATAATTGGCTAAAGAAGTGGAAGCACCATAAGGAAAAAAATCTGTAGCAGGCTGTTATTATCGGGCATGCACTGCCTGAAACGACAGAAACAGATTCAATAGTGAGTGTTAAAAGATAATTGAATTTATAGTTGAAGGGGAAATATTTCAGGAAAGTGGGACTAATTGGACAGCATGTTCAAAGAGATGACACAGATACAATGTGGCTAAATAGCACCTTCTCCTATAGATAATTTAATGATTCCATTAATTTCCAATTCTGTACAAAAGAATTCATACATCCACATGCTATGGATGTAACATAGGATTACCTTCCAAAATTGGACAATTACTTAATCTCAATATTAAACCGGCATCCCTTTGTGGTTAACATAACACTTTACAGCACCTGGGTTGATTGTAAATTGTGGGCCTGTGTAAGCTAGGTATAGCATAATAATTCAGGTACACACTTCTCTTCACAAACATTGACTAATCTGATCTCTCATACATGCTGATTGGTCTGTTTAAAAGATATATCAATTATGTTCCACTTCAGATCTTTAGCACTTGCTATGTTTTACACTTTGCTTAATCAATTTGCACAATTTAATCATAATGTGTTCAGGTATTCTTTTCTTGATGTAATGATGATGAGATGCAACGGGACTTAGGAGCCCTCGTACAGGATTCCCTTAAAGTTAACCTCCAGGTTGAGTCAGTAGTGAAGAAGGCAAATGCAATGTTGGCATTCATTTCTAGAGGAATAGAGTATAGGAGCAGGGATGTGATGTTGAGGCTCTATAAGGCGCTGGTGAGACCTCACTTGGAGTACTGTGGGCAGATTTGGTCTCCTTATTTAAGAAAGGATGTGCTGACGTTGGAGAGGGTACAGAGAAGATTCACGAGAATGATTCCGGGAATGAGAGGGTTAACATATGAGGAACGTTTGTCCGCTCTTGGACTGTATTCCTTGGAGATTAGAAGAATGAGGGGAGACCTCATAGAAACATTTCGAATGTTAAAAGGCATGGACAGAGTGGATGTGGCAAAGTTGTTTCCCATGATGGGGGAGTCTAGTACGAGAGGGCATGACTTCAGGATTGAAGGGCGCCCTTTCAGAACAGAAATGCGAAGAAATTTTTTATTCAGAGAGTGGTGAATCTATGGAATTTGTTGCCACGGGCAGCAGTGGAGGCCAAGTCATTGGGCGTATTTAAGGCAGAGATTGATAGGTATCTGAGTAGCCAGGGCATCAAAGGTTATGGTGAAAAGGCGGGGCAGTGGGACTAAATAGGATAAAATGGATCAGCTCATGATAAAATGGCGGAGCAGACTCGATGGGCCGAATGGCCTACTTCTGCTCCTTTGTCTTATGGTCTTATGGTCTAAACTAATACAGCACATGTTGATAATGGTCCTCTACCAATAAAAGCCTGTTTGACATACAAGGCATCACAGAATTAATCAGCCAGAATATGCTAGGAATTAGCAACAAATATGCAAGTTCTAAACAGTGCTGCTCTTTTCTGGAGTTTTGTTATTGTGTCTATGATGCTGAATTCCTTATGACAGCCATGACCTTATTGAATCACAGAGAAGATTTGGTCTTCTCCTGCGCCTGTTCCTTATGTTCTCAATCCTTCACTGTCCTACTCTGCTATTATTCACATTTACTCTTCTGAGGGGCAAGTGGCAAAAGGCAGAGATCCTCATACCATCAATACTTGCTGTTAGATCCCACAAATTGATTGTATATGCTTTTGAATTCAATTTCTTTAAAACAAAGCTATATTAAAATGAAGACAGAAACATCTTTAATACATTTATGTCCATTTTATAACACTAAATAGACTACAAAAAATATTTCATCAGTTGGGAAAAGTCTGTATGTTCTAAGGTAATGAAAGTCTGCCTTTCTCAATTCTCAGCATTCATTCTTAGTTTTCTCTCAGTGTTTAATTCTGAATCACGGGTGTAAACCAGCTGTATTGGCAGGAAAACATGGATGAGAAATAAGATGGCATCAGAATTCAACTGGAGCTTTAGTTGAAGCTGATTTAATATGAAAGAAGATATACAATCTCTTCCTTCATTTTCTTACTTTGTCCTTCCTGGTTCATGAGCAGCAACACCTCTGCCTTTCACATTCTAAAGCTAATAATGACACACAAATAAAGGCACTGCATAATAAGAAAGTGGTCAACCGGTTACAGGAAGAAAAAGGAGTGAAGAAAATAACTGTGGAAAAAAAAGCAGCATCTAGATTTGTAGCAATGAAACTTAATGAGATACTTGCAAAAGGATTAATGTTTGTGGCATAATCATTGTAAATTGATGAAGCAGTAGGTTGCATTCATTATGTAAATCTATAATCCATTGCTGCCAGTGTAGAGATTCCATACTGATATCTACCATAATTATACTGACATTGATCCAATATTTTCACACATCTCTAGTAACCACAATTTTGTTTTAAAAATAACTACACTGCTTCACACTTCCAGTGTGGTAATGCAAGTCAAATTAAATTTTCATCTATGCAATAGAGTAAGAAGCTAAATCAGAATGTACCCAACAATAGTTGACCATTATGTACAGGTCAGTGACCCATTATTTCACTTGCTGGTAGGACTTTAATTTGACGCCACCTGCTCTATTTACATGGAAGTCTGAGCAGTCGGCAGTGACTACACTGCTCACTGCCCTATTACTCCAATGGAGAATCAACAATGCAACTGTTAAGCGATCTTTATAGGGAGCCTTTGCAATTTAATGACAACATATTTCTCTTAAAGTGAAGGTGTACTGGCTGTAAGTAAAGCTGACCTTGCAGACCTTCGAGAATTATATAAATGGAGATAAAACAGCTGTATGATTTTCCACTGCTGCACTAGAGATCTTGAGGATGGAGTGTCTCAACTCGACATTCCTATCTTGTGGTAATCTTGCATTCCCCTTATCATCGGGAATCTTAGTACCTGTATGGTGGAGATTCCAGAGCTCAGTAATATAGAATGATCCAGTAAATGCTTTACAAAAGGATGGTGTTCAGGTAATTATGAAAACTACCTTTGATTTTAAAATATTAAAAATCTCTACAGGGTTACTACTATGAGAAAGTGGGTTCCAAGGAGGGAAAATAAACCTTACCTGCATCTTATTCTTGATCTTTAATTTGTGACTCCTACTCCAAAATTCTCAACAAAAGGAAGTATCCTCTTTACACTACATTGTAATAAAGACCATCTCACGTTTCTGGTCTAGCCTATTCAATCTTTCCTCATAAAAAAAGCTGACTGTTCCAAGTATGACAGTAGCAAACTTTCTCTGAACTGTTTCCTATGTATCAATATCCTTTCTTAAATGAGAAAGTCAGTAATGTACACCGTATTCCATGCCCTGGTGTATTTGCAGAACACCCCGATTATCATGCAGCAGGGCACACCGATTCCTCTGTATTTCTCACAATTCAGACTACATACACTTAATGGCCACTTTATTAGATATAACTGTACACCTGCTCATGAATGTTAATCAACCAATTATCATGCAGACATGGTCAAGAGGTTCAATTATTGTTCAGAATGTGGAAGAAATGTGATCTAAGTGATTTTGATTGTGGAATAATTATTGGTGCCAGATAGGGTGGTTAGAGTATCTCAGAAACTTCTGATCTCCTGGGATTTTTACACATAACAGTCTAGTATTTACAGTGAATTCTGCAGGAAACAAAAAGACATCCAGAGAGCAGCAGTCGTGTGGGGAAAAATGCTTTATTAATGAGAGAGGTCAGAGGAGAATGGCCAAACCGGTTCAAGCTTACAGGAAGGTGACCGTTAACTCAAATAATCAAACATTACAATAGTGGCGTGCAGAAGAGCACCTCTGAATGCACAACACATTCAGCTACATGAGCTAAAGACCATGAGCATACTCTCAGTGGCCACTTCATTAGGTATAGGAGGTACCCAACAAAGAGGACACTGAGTGTACATACAGAATGCCTGACCTCTCTCTATATAGACATGTCCAGTTATCACCTCTGACTAATTCAGGAATGATGAGAAATTAAAATAAAAGGTATTACATTTACAAGAGAAATCACATCTTTTTGGCATGTTTCAAATTATCTCATGATAATTACTAAATCACAGCTGTTTAGGAACAGCTTCTTCCCCTCCACCATCAGATTTCTAAACCAATAATGAACCCAGGGACACTATCTCAGTAAGTTTGCTTTTTTTTGCACTACTTAATTATTTTAATATATATTTCTTATTGTAATTTATGGTGATATTTTATGTACTGCACTGTACTGCTGTTGCAAAACAACAAATTTTATGACATATGCCAGTAATAACAAACCTGATTCTGATTCTATCAGTGCTCATAGGCATATCGTCCATTTATCTAACAGCAATATGTAAAAGACTCCTCCCAGATTGTGAACAGCTTGGTTTACTTACATGGCTAAAAAAGTTATTGAAGAAGTCAATGCAAATGGTATTCTGGTCTTGAAAAAATTTTATTAAAACTGTGACCCAGGTCAATTCAACTACTGCAGGTAATCAGCTTATCTGATTTGCAAATATAGAGAACTTATCATTGAGGTCATCTTGAGCAATTGAGTAACAGACTGAAATGAACTGACCTTTTTATTAAGGAAGGATACTGTACATCTGGCATCAAGTCTGCAGAATGACACAGACGACTAAAATGAAAGTCCATAAGAATGCTTAGATTTAAATATATCTGGAAGGGGTTTATAAGTTGAACAGATAAGTTCTTCAGAGGAATAAGCAGATATTGGGAAAAAAAGACATTCCTTCATCCCTTGGGCACACATCTATAAATAATATTGCCAGTAATATATGTTAACAAATTTCACGACACATGCTGGTAATAATAAACCTGATTCAGATTCTGATTCTGAATCAATTGCTTCACCTACTCAGCAGGGCGCAAGATTTAAAGTGCAGACAGTCTAGCGCTGAATTTTCACTTATTTAAATTCAAGATTATTAGGAAGTTGTGCAACTGCTTCTGTGCTCACACTTAATTTCCAATAAGGTAATTCCAACGTTGATGAAATTTAGAAAAATAAACGGAACTTGCTTAAGATCACAAGTAAGCACCTTCTGAAAGATCCAATGGATAGGTTCAAGGTGTTGGTCTCCCACACAGATTCCTGCCATCTCTAAATTGGAATTGCACAAGTTGTGCAATATGTGGACAAATGAGGTATAAATATAAATGGAAAATATTTCTAATATATGACCGTAAGAGATAGCAGCAGAAATGGACCATTCGGCTCATTGAGTCTACTCCACCAATGCATCATGGCTGATTTATTTTTTCTCTCTCAACCCCATTCTCCTGCCTTCTCCCTGTAACTTTCGACACACCGACCAATCAAGAACATATCAATCTCTGGTTTAAACATACCCAATAACTTTGCCATCACAATCGTCTGTGGCAATGAATTCCACAGATTCACCAATCTCTGGCTAAAAGAAGTTCCTCCTCAGCTCTGTGCTAAAGGAACATCCTTCTATTCTAAAGCTGTGCCCTCTAGTTCTAGACTTCCCCACTTCCAATCCAATCTTCACATCCACCCTATCTAGGTCTTTCATTCTTCTAAACTACAGAGTACAAACCCAGAGCCATCAAACACTCCTCACATGCTAACCCTTTCATTTTGGGATAATTCTTGTGAACCTACTCTGGAACTTCTCCAATGCCAAAACATCCTTCCTTAGATAAGAGCCCAAAACTGCTCACAATACTCCAAGTACAGTCTGACCAATGCCTTATAAAGCCTCAGCATCACACCCTTCCTTTTATATTTCAGTCCACTCAAAATGAAGGTTAACATTTTATTTGCCTTCCTTACCACTGACTCAACCTGCAAATTAATTTTTAGGAAATCCTGCACGAGGACTCCCAAGTCCCTTTGCAGCTCTGAATATGAGATTTTCTCCTTGTTTGGAAAATAGTCTATGCCTTTTTCCTTTGACCAAAGTGTATGATCATACACTTCCTTACACTATATTCCATCTGCCTCTTCTTTTGCTCATTCTCCTAATCTGTTTGTCCTTCTGCAGACTACCTGCTACCTCAACACTACCTGCCTCTCCACCTATCTTTATGTTGTCTGCAAACTTGGCCACCAAACCATCAAAATCACCATCAAAATTATTGACAGATAACGTGAAAAGAAGTGGTTCCAACACTGACCCCTGCAGATCACCACTAATCACCAGCAGTCAACCAGAAAAGGCCTCCTTTGCCTCCTGTCAGTCAACCAATCTTCTATCCATGCAAGCATCTTTCCTGTAATACCATGAACTCTCATCTTGTTAAGTAACCTTATGTATGGCATTTTTTCAAAGGCCTTCTTAAAATCCAAGTAAGCAACATCCACTGTCTCTCCTTTGTCTATCTTGCTTGTTATTCCTGCACAGAATTCCAAGAGATTTGCCAGGCAAGATTTCCCCCATGCATGAGAAACCATGCTGACTTTAGCCTATTTTATCATGTGCCTCCAAGTACCCCAATACTTCATCCCTAGTAATAGACTTCAACATCATCCCAACCATTGATGACAGGCTAACTGGCCTAAAATTTCAAGTGTTTTGCCTCTCTCCTTTCTTAAAGACTGGAGTGACGTTTGCAAACATGACCATGCAAGCAATGGCAAACTATAGAAACAACAGCAACCCAATCTCCATTCCCCAAAACATGGAGTGGATATTTTGGCAACGCTTCTCCAGATTCAATTATCCACTTTATGCATCTTGGTTATATCAGACAAATACAAACCCTGCATAAACAAGGCTGTGTTCTGAAGATTTCATAAGAACAAGGTAGGAAAAAATTAATTCCTTATTTGTATTGTATTATGTGCAGATTGAGGGAAATTAAATAAGAAAGGTTTTATTGATTGATAAAATTGGTATCAAGAAAGATCAGATTCAATATGTTCATAATAATAATTAATTTCATACAAAGTTAAAAAAGTTTCACACAAACTTAACAGACATGTTTTACATTAGTTGCTATATATTTAGAAAATATGCTTAAAATTGAAAAGAGAAAATGCAAGATAACAATACAAGATTAGAATAGACATTTCCAATTTGAATTCTAGTCTAGCACAGACAAAGACAAAATAGTTGGTGGCTTTCTTATCATTGCTGTCCTCTGTACCATGTTTTTATTTTTGTCTTTCAAGTATAAAACAATCTATTTTGCGACAACAGAGATTTACAGAAAAAAAGCCAAAAGGATGAAATAATAGTTTAGTACCGTATAGCTAAAGTAGTCAGTATTTATATGCATGATGTTGTGTATGTGGCCTGTTTACACAACTATATTATTAATAACAATGCTGGAGATGGGACCTAAGTTTCCATGGTTCTTTACTGGTAGAGCCCGAACTTTAACACACATATATACAGACCCATACGTGCCTAATAGTGCATGCAACGATGTGTTACTACAACATAAAGTAGTCCCTTATTATAATGTAGGCTATATTGTACACTCCTCCTCTTTTATTTTAATAGTGCATCAACTGTTGTTTTTACTGGGGCACTATGCTAAACAAATATATTTACCCTTAACATACAAACGTCTACCATTTGTTTACAAATTATAACAAACTAACTTGTTAAAATTATAACATAACAAAGTAACTTGTTAAATTATAACAAGCCTTTTTTTTACTTTTTATTTTTGGTCTAAGACCCATTTATAACTCAAATCTCTGGGGAGGTCTTCTTTGCCTCTCCAGGTAATGTTTGACCTCAAACGCTTGCTTTGGGGAATGAGTCTCCACAGGTACATCAGGTTGGTCATCAGCACTGATGACAGGCTTATCTGTAGATGAGGCTGATGTGGTCACATCAGGAATGTTTGCTTCTATATCCATAATACCATAAGACCATAAGACAAAGGAGCAGAAGTAGGCCATTCGGCCCATCGAGTCTGCTCCACCATTTTATCATGAGCTGATCCATTTTATCCTATTTAGTCCCACTGCCCCGCCTTCTCACCATAACCTTTGATGCCCTGGCTACTCAGATACCTATCAATCTCTGCCTTAAATACACCCAATGACTCGGCCTCCACTGCTGCCCGTGGCAACAAATTCCATAGATTCACCACTCTCTGACTAAAAAAATGTTTTCGCATTTCTGTTCTGAAAGGGCGCCCTTCAATCCTGAAGTCACGCCCTCTCGTACTAGACTCCCCCGTCATGGGAAACAACTTTGCCACATCCACTCTGTCCACCCCTTTTAACATTCGAAATGTTTCTATGAGGTCTCCCCTCATTCTTCTAAACTCCAAGGAATACAGTCCAAGAGCGGACAAACGTTCCTCATATGTTAACCCTCTCATTCCCGGAATCATTCTCGTGAATCTTCTCTGTACCCTCTCCAACGTCAGCACATCCTTTCTTAAATAAGGAGACCAAAACTGCCCACAGTACTCCAAGTGAGGTCTCACCAGCGCCTTATAGAGCCTCAACATCACATCCCTGCTCCTATACTCTATTCCTCTAGAAATGAATGCCAACATTGCATTCGCCTTCTTCACTACCGACTCAACCTGGAGGTTAACTTTAAGGGAATCCTGTATGAGGACTCCCAAGTCCCGTTGCATCTCAGAACTTTGAATTCTTTCTCCATTTAAATAATAGTCTGCCCATTTATTTTTTCTGCCAAAGTGCATAACCATACACTTTCCAACATTGTACTTCATTTGCCACTTCTCTGCCCATTCTTCCAATCTATCCAAGTCTCTCTGCAGACTCTCCGTTTCCTCAGCACTACCGGCCCCTCCACCTATCTTCGTATCGTCAGCAAACTTAGCCACAAAGCCATCTATTCCATAATCCAAATCGTTGATGTATAATGTAAAAAGAAGCGGCCCCAACACTGATCCCTGTGGAACACCACTGGTAACCGGCAGCCAACCAGAATAGGATCCCTTTATTCCCACTCTCTGTTTCCTGCCAATCAGCCAATGCTCTATCCACGTATGTAACTTTCCTGTAATTCCATGGGCTCTTATCTTGTTAAGCAGCCTCATGTGTGGCACCTTGTCAAAGGCCTTCTGAAAATCCAAATATACAACATCCACTGCATCTCCCTTGTCTAGCCTACTGGTAATTTCCTCAAAAAATTGTAATAGGTTTGTCAGGCAGGATTTTCCTTTAAGGAATCCATGCTGAGTTCTGCCTATCTTGTCATATGCCTCCAGGTACTCTGTAACCTCATCCTTGACAATCGACTCCAACAACTTCCCAACCACCGACATCAAGCTAACAAGTCTATAATTTCCTATAATTTCAGGGGAGTCTGGGCAAGGTGTTGTTGTGTTTTTCACCTGAGAATCCAGGATTTGGTCCACATGACGTCTCCATACGTCCTCTCCCACCTTCAATGTATACATCAGTAGCCCGTCTATGGCGGAAGTTGTACCCAGCTGCCACTTTTCAGTCCGGTAATCAGGTGCAAGAAATGACTGTCCCATACTGAAGCTCCGTGTCGACTTAACGTTCAAGTGTTTGAACTGTCTGTTTTCCACATCCCACTGTACACCTGGCTTGAGAAGATCCATGTGGGACCTCAGGTTCCTGTTCAGAAACATCATCGCTGGAGTCTGATTAGTGGTTGCATGTACTCATTACATCAGGTAAGGAGGAAGTTGTCTATTTTGTGTTGCAGTGGTCGATTTTCACTGTCCATTGCCTTGATGGCTTTCTTGAATGTCTGTACAAATCTTTCTACCAAGTCATTTGTGGATGGATGGTAAGGGACAGATGTAAAGTGCTTGATTCCATTGTTCTTCACAAAACTTTGGAATTCTTCAGAGACAAATTGTCATCCATTGTCTGTGCAGATTTGTTCTGGTACGCCATTCCTGGCGAACATGGTCCTCAGAACTGTAATGGTCTTTTCCGAAGTGCCTGTCTTCATTTTGATGATCTCTGGCCATTTGGAATGTGCATCGACGGCGATTAAAAAGATAGGGTCCATGAATGGCCCAGCAAAGTCGATGTGCACACATTGCCATGGTGATGAGGGCCACTCTCATGGATGGAGAGGGGGTTGTGTTGGTGTGTTGTGGATCTTTTGACATCCAGAGCAGTTCTTGGTTAAGTCCTCAATCTGTTTATCGATTCCCGGACACCACACATAGGCGCGGGCAAGACTTCTCATCTCCACTGTACCCTGGTGCCCCTCCTGCAGTTCCTCCAGCACTCTGGTGCGTAGCTTGGGAGGAATCACAACTCGTGAACCACACATTAGTGCTCCCCAACACACTGACAACTGCTCCTTCCTCGCTGAGAAGGTTGGGAACAGTGTGTTACCATGTGCTGGCCATCCCTTTACTGTGATGTCAAACACTTTTTACAACATAGGATCATTGCGTGCTTCTCTTTCAATGAGGCTGTTTGTCACTGGTAATTGTTCAACTATTGTTGTGTGAAAAACCTTTGCTGAATCCATTTGTGTAGTTATCTCTGAAGTCAACAGTGGTAAACATGACAAACCATCTGCGTTGCCATGTTGCTTGGTCCCCTTGTGTTCAATGTCATACCTGTGACCTCCTAAGAAAAGAGACCATTGCTGCAGCCTTTGTGCTGTCATCACTGGAACGCCTTTCCTTGGGTTGAAGATTGACACGAGAGGCTGATGGTCAGTCAACAGGGTAAACTTTTGACTATACAGGTAGTGACTGAATTTCTTGACTCCCCACACGAGCCTCTCTGTCAATCTGTGCATGGTTGCGTTCAGCTGAAGTTAGTGTTCTTGACGCAAAGGCTATTGGTTTTTCTGAGCCATCTGGAAACTCGTGCGATAACACTGCTCCTATCCCATGGGGCGAGGCACCACAAGCCAGTCGGATTGGTAAGGAGAGGTCAAAGTGCGCGAGCACCCTTTCCGAAATTATGAGTTTTTTAGTTTCTTGAAACGCTTTTTCACAGCTCTCAGTCCACTTCCATTGTGTCCCTGTCTGTAATAGTGCATTTAATGGGTGTAGGACTGTGGATAGGTTAGGCAAGAACTTGTGGTAATAGTTCACTAGTCCAAGATATGCTCTCAGCTGAGACACATTTTCAGGTGATGGTGCCTTAAGCACTGCTTCTATCTTGTCTTGAGACATGTATAAGGCATCCTTGTTGATCACATGCCCACAGTATGGGATTTCCTTTTTGAAAAAACTCACATTTCTGTCGATTAGCTCAGAGCCCATATTCTCGTAACCTGGTGAGCACTTGTTCAAGGTTAGAAAGATGTTCGTCGTCATCTTTGCCGATGACAATGATGTCATCCAGGTAACACTGAGTCCCTGGAATCCCCTGCAGGACCTGGTCCATTGCCCTTTGCCAGATTGCAGGAGCTGATGCTATCCCAAACACCAACCTGTTGTACTGGTAAAGTCCTTTGTGTGTATTTATCGTCAGGTATTTCTTGGATGCCTCATCGATTTTCCATTTGGAGATAAGCCTGGGCCAAATCGATTTTTGTGAAATGTTCCCTTCCTGACAGGGAAGCAAAGATGTTCTCAATACGAGGTAGAGGATATTGTACTGTGTGGAGAACTGGGTTGACAGTCTCTTTAAAGTCTCCACATATGCGCACCCTGCTTGGTTTACCTGGTTTTGTGCTGGAGGTTTTCTTCATCACTAGAACAATAGACGTGGCCCATTCACTCCAATCCACCTTTGACAGGACCCCAGTCTGCTCCAGATTTTTCAGCTCTGCCTCTGCTGTAGGACAGATTGCATATGGCACTGGTCTGGCTTTGTGAAATTTTGGACATGCATTTTCCTCAACCTCAGTCTTTGCCTTCATACCCTGAAGTGTTCCTATTCCTTTCATGAACACTTCCTCAGAGTCAGTAAGTATTTGTGACAGTCTCTCAGATGTAGCCTTGCTGCCCTCCTTTGCTGACACATCTAGTGCTTTGATGGTGTGTCAATCCAGCTGGATTTTCCTGAGCCATTCACATCCCAGCAACGGTGGTCCTCCATTTTTCAGTGCATAGAGGTTCAGCTGCTGTGTTTTGTCTCCGTAGGTCACTGTCACTTTAATTTTACCTTTGGGACGCAGTCTCTGTCTTGTGTAAGTCTTTAGCAGTTGTTTAGTTCGTTTCAGAGGTATGTAAGAAAACAGTCGTTTGTAGTCGTGTACAGAGATCACTGTTAAAGCTAACCCTGTGTCCAACTCCATTTTCAGTTTCACGCCTGCCACTTCTGGAGTGATCCATATTACTCTTCGATCATCTGTCTCTTCCACGCTGGGAAGTTGCAGACAAGACAAATCACTTTTGTCAGCTGGCTTTTCAGGGGTTAACAAGATCCGTAGCAACCCGTATATTTTTGCTCCCATAACACTGAGTAAGACATTGGCTTTCTTTTCATCATTAACACAATATAACTCCACTCTTTCAATGTGTGTTACCCAGTTTTCAATGCTATTATCAAATGCTGTAATGGTTCCAATTATCGCCATCTTTGTTATGTTAATTTAGCCCCGTTTTTCTGTTTTCTTTTCAGCTAGCTCCTTGTAGTCACAGCACGTTTCACTTGACTCATGTGTCCTTTTTGCTAGCACAACGAGCGCACTCCGTCTAGTTGCGTGTCGCTCGTTTTCATCTCCCTTCTCTCTCTTCTCCTCCAAGTGTCATTATTAACTAAAACACGGCATTCCGATAAGATGTAGGTTCATAATTCTCGTCGCCAATTTGTTGTGTATGTGGCCTGTTTACACAACCATATTATTAATAACAACGCTGGAGACGGAAACTAAGTTTCCATGGTTCTTTACTGGTAGAGTCCGAACTTTAACACACATATATACAGATCCATACGTGCCTAATAGCGCATGCAACGTGTTACTACAATGTAAAGTAGTCCCTTATTATAATGTAGGCTATATGGTACACATGAAAAATGAAAATTTTGAGAAAGGTTATCATTCTTAAATTTTTGTTTCTCTCTCCACAGCATGACCTGTTGTATATCTCCAACATTTCTGTTTTTATGTCAGATTTGCATTATTTACAGTTTTTGATTTTAAAATCAGATAGATAAAATTAATTAACACCTAAAGGTTTTCAACCTATTAATGTTTCAAGTAAAAGCACATAAACAGCAGATACTGAATTAGTCTCTTGCTAAATTGAATATAATAAGCAGGAGCAAGTACTGACATTTCATCTCTTCAACAAAGTTTAATTCTGTAGTTTTAAGTTTGCCAGTTCCAATTAAGTAAACTAGCTTCCCTGTTCTCTTGTGAAATCTCCATTTTCTTCTCCTACTGTCCACCCACTAAAGATACAGGACCTTCCAATGATATGCTCAATACAAAGCTAGCAATTTTGCTTCGGCAAGCTCCTAAACTATGCAGGGACTGTCCTTGAGTAGACTAAGAAGCATATACACGTCTCAGGTTCTGTAACTGAACCTCATTTTCACAATGTCATTTCTCATCTGGCTGCCTTCTAAGTGGTCCATTTCTCCACTGCCTCTGCAGAAACTCACCCAATTTCCCTTGTGCCCATGCTGACGTCACTATCAACGCCACAAGCAGTGCCCATTACCACTCAGAGGGAAAGCCATTTAGTTGATCATATATAATAGTCTCTGCATATTTTGTCAAGGCTTGAAAGACTAGGTCATGAAGAAAGTCTATGCAAATTTGGCTTTAAATTTTCCTATGTTCAGAAATTTGAGTTGATCTAATTTAATTGTGTAACATAGAAAGAAGTTTAGTAGGTACTGATAAAGTAAGGCCACAACCTTAAAATTAGACAGACCATCCAGGAATGAAAATGCTCACAAACGGTGATGAAAATGTAGAATTAATTCCCTGAGTAGATGTGCTTGCTGGATCATTTGAAGTTTTCATAGTTTCGGTCAATAAATTTCTATTAGAGATGATATCAAGAGGTATTGATCTCAGGCAGGTAAATGGAGTTACAGCTTGATAAGCTGGTAACTGAATGGTGGAATAGACTTGGAGTTGAATGGACTGTTCCAATTCCTAATTTCAGCGCCATAACAGTTCAGCTTGCATCGCTATTTCAGGTAGATCATTTCTATTTCTCCATTTCTACAATCTCATCAGTTTAAATATTCTGTTGTTTCATTGTTCTGTGCTTTGACTGAGTTTTACAACCAATTGGACGCACATAGTCATTTCAATATTAGAAAAACTGAAGCCACTTTGAAGTGGCAGAAAGAAAAAGAAATTGACATAGACACAGAAAGATGCTTATTCAGAAGTAATGATGTTTCAGGTCAGAGAGCTGGATTATATGAAGAAACAGAAAGATGGTGTATAGGATGGAGAAGCAGCTGAGTGTGGCCTTCTGAAAATCCATATATCCAAAATACATTACTCCATCAATGAACTTCATTATTTCTTCAAAGAAATCTTGAGATTTAATGGATGCTAGCTTTTTCACAAATCCTCATTGTCTGCCCTTAATTAACTCAGGCCTTCCTAAGTATATTTTAACGTTATTAAATATTATGCCCTCTACAGATGTACCAACTCTGGATAGTAGGTGACTGGCCTATGGTTAGTTGATTTATCCCTAACTCCTTTTGTGAGATTGATTGGTTTACATTAGCAACCTTCTGGTCTTCTGGCAAAACTTGCTTATCATAAGATGTGTAAAATATTGTGGCCAGAGCTGCTCTCTAAATTCCTTCAACATTTCAGGAGCCATGTCATCATGGAAGCTGCATTTTTCATTTTAAATTCTCCTAATATTTCAGGACTTCTTTCTTCGTTGTAAGCAATTTTGCCTTGTGTAATTAATCTTTTTGCACTCTTCAGTCTCACTGGCATAATATTCTGTGAAAAATACTTAATTCCACCACAGTTTTCACTGCAATTTCATGTCATATATTACTGATAATAAACATTGATTCCGATTCTGAATGAAGTGAATTTTTTTTTAATGCAAACTCTCTGTAAACATTTTACAATTTGTCTTAGTTTCTGATATGTCTGTTATTTTAATTTTAATTTATGTGAAAGGGACATTCCTGGCAAGATTAGTTTTCACTGTCCATCCTATTTGTGTTTTAGAATGTGGTGGTTAGCTGCTTTGTTGAACATCTGTAGTCTTTGGGAGAGGGATTCTCACAGTGCAAGTAGATGACGAGTTCCAGGATTTGACCCTGTGGTGATGAAGAAATCACAACATACATCCTTGCCTGGATAATGGTCAAGTGGTGCAAATATTATTTGCCACTCATCAAACAAAACCTGAATGCTTTCCATATTGCAAGTAAACCTGGCAGTTTTTGCTCTACTCACTTAATTTCTAAAATCATTTGTTTCACAATTAGATTAAATAGTAAACTTCAGAATAGAAAATAAATTGCTCCTTTATTACCCAATTCTCATGGGATACCATGAAAAGCAAAGCTGTACAAATAACATGGGAGACTCACAGGTTTGCCCAATATCATTACATACTTCAGAATTTCCCACATAATGGTCACATATCCACCCCTGCAAGGGCATTAATAAACTAGTTGTGTTACTAGCATAATCTAGTAGCCATTATGAACTTCCATTAAATGCAACTCAGGAATTAGTAGCAGTATTGAATTCAGTATTCTAAAAGGTCATGCTGGGATATGAACTCCCAAGCTCTGGGTTACCATACCTTCTAATAAATTGTAACTTAGATGCATTTTTGGCTAGGTAAAACTACTCATCTGCTCGAAGTATTTGATGGTGAAAAACAAATCAAAAGTAGCAGGAGTTTATGCAGCTTCATCGGAATATTAAAAGTAATATGCAGAATATGGATTTAACTTGAATAAACGATTGAATCTCACTGTTATATATGCAGTGACAGATATACGGTGGAGAATATCCTGACACATTGCATCACAGCCTGGTATGGGAACACCAATGCCCCAGAACAGAAAAAACCTACAAAAAGTAGTGGGTATTGCAAAGCCAATTGTCAAAAAAGCCTTCCTCACCACTGAACATGTCTACAAAGGAGCACAGCCACAAGCAAGCAGCATCTCTCACCAAGGTCCCTTACCGTCTAAATTCATGCTCTTTTCTCGCTGATACCATAGGGAAAGAGGTACTGAAACCATAGGTCCTACACCACCAGTTTCAGGAACAGTTATTACTATATCCATCAATTTATTTAATTTTTGTATTTGAACAGTTTGTCCTCTTTTGCACATTGGTTGTTTGTCTGTCTTTGTGTGTAATTTTCAATGGATTCCTTCATATTTCTTCGAATCTCAGGGAAGTATATGGTGATATATTGTGTATGTACATTGATAATAATTTACTTTGAACTTTGTTCATGTTAGGAATCTCTTCATAGACCAGCTAATATTTCAGGAACACCTCTTCCAGGTAACACACCAAACTTTCTGCCACTTCTGAACTGCTGGTTGTCTGAAAGCAATAAGAGGAATATCCGCCTATCTTTTAGATGGGAATGGTGTAGAGAAAACAGAGAAACTTCAATAGAGATTAAAATAACATCATAAGTGAGCTTTTTCCGCTAGATCAGTGAACTCATAATTAAATAGTTCATATATAAACTAAGCAGAGTACTTTTCATTCACTTAACTCTCTACTCAGTGACTGGATTTCTGCATCAAATAGCCATCAAAATTGTTTTGATGAAGAAAAATGTGAGGATTAAGAGATAATTGTTTAATGTGACAGGATAATAGTTGGCTAAAGCGATGCAGGGAAATGTACAGTATTTAATAGATGTTAAGTACAACCATCCCAAAGAGAAAGATCAGTTTTAAGTAATCACTTCACAAATGCGTACAAGCAGAGTCATTCCACTTGACTTCATTTGCTTCTCTTTAGCCTTCTTCCTTCAGAGTAATTTTATAGAAAGTCTGATTTGCAAGGGCTTCAGATAATTTTTGCATCATCAGTGGTAGATCTTGAAAGAAATAATAAGTTTAATCCACTACAATGTGAAAATTGATGTACTTCACTGTTGGGAGTAAACTGTACATGCTATGATTTATATTCGTTTTTGTCTGAAAACTAACCTCTTGAGAAGGAGAGTTAAGCTGGAGAACTAAGTTTAAAGAAATATACTTCAGTAAATAATTATTTCAAAATGACTGAAATGATACAGGGTATTAGAAAGTAAGCATGATGTTTGAACAGAAGCCTATTGTTCTACAGTAAACAGTCTGATGGCTTACAAATTTTTCAAAATGTGACTGATTCTGAAACTGCATGTGCCATGTGGCTAATATTGGTTGTTTCAGTTAAAAATGATGCAGTAGATTTCCCAGAAAATTGTGTTACCAAAAGGATAATAATTTGCAAAATATGTTTCCTGTGGCAAGGACTTGTCAGATTATACATTCCTCTAAGCGAAGTTACTTGCATGGTCATGACAGACAAATGTTATTAATTTGGATAGGGAACTGAATTAACCCTTTCTATCTTAGGGGGCAGGTCTTTGACACTGCACATAGAAACTGACAGCAATCAAATAAACTGCCTTTAAATATGATTGTTGCTGTACTCTATCACATTGCAAAATATGCACTCTGATCTACTTTATATATTTGTAAAGGAATTACTAACTAACATATTAAGCTAAAGAATTTCTTCTACGGGCTGGCTCAGCAATCTAAGCACAAATTATACTTTCAATTGTGCTGTAATTCCCACGTTTCTATCATAACTCATAGGCACATATGCATAATCTGGAATGTAAGATCATCCACGAACCAGAATAGTCAAGCAGCAAAATGGAACAAAATTATTGTTTTTCCCCCTTCATGCATTAACAATCACCAACGATTTTATGTACATGACTGCAGTTTTATCAATTCTGTTGAAAGTTGGCTGATAACAAAAGACAACCATTTGTATATCAACACTTGAGTAAAATAAGATTAGATCAATAAATATGATCAATTTACTTAATAGAATCAGGTTTATTATCACTTACATATGATGTGAAACAGAGCAAGAGATAAAAATTATTATTATAGAAATACTAATAAAATAATAACAATAATAAATAAATTATATAAAATGAAATAAAATTAAAGTGAAAAATACTACTTTTATTAGGATATGTTGCACTAATGCAGGTTGAGTACCCCTTATCCGAAATTCCCTGAAATCTGATCTTTTTTAGCGCTGACTTAACGTCACAAATGGAAGATTCCACAAGGCATTGGGAAGGTTCCCAGGCAATGTGTAGGTCTGCACACCACAAACAGTTCTGAGAAGTGACCACACATATGTAATGAACAGAATTAAATGAAAATATAATAACACTGCACAAAGCGAAAAATGATCTCAATCATGTATTGAAATAGTGGATTCATCAGCGTCAGAGTGAACATATGCTGCACTTAACTGTATACTGATCATGAAACAAGTAAAGATCGATCATGACGAACTGAAAATTGAAGGTAATTGTTTCATGCACAAAGTTATTAAAAAATATTACATAAATCTACCCTCCTCCTGTCGTAGTTGCTGTGAAAATGGCAGCTGTTTAAAATTGATTGGGGATATGGAGCCAATCATAGCACTGGTTGGGGTGGTCTTATAACTTTGACAGTCGGTGGAGGACCCAGCTCCATCACATCAACTGTGGACTATTCACTCTGTGAGATTCACACCAATTGTATATGAAATGTATATGTAAATGGATTTCATGTTTAGACTTGGGTCCCATCCCCATGGTATCTTATTATATACATGCAAATATGCCAAAATCTGAAACACTTCTGGCTCCAAGCATTTTGGATTTACTGTTTAGCAATTATCGCTTAACATTTACTATTGTGTATTTACCTAAAAAGAAGAGCATATAATTTTAATTGAATACTCAAATAGCAGAAAACAATTGCATTTGCCACATTTCATAATTTCAGTTTGGAGCATGTATTTTTGTTGATAGGGCAATCTGCCATTACAATGTATTTTAAAACTAGGATAAAAGGTACTGGATTGAGGTCAAACATGCACCAAAACTCTGCAGCCTTCAAACTTGTTTCGGTCAACTTCAGACATCAATGCAAATCAGCAGAAACTACTTGATGCAGGTCAGATTTCAAGCAATGGATGGTATTGCAGTGATGAATAATCTTTGTGTAATAAATACTATTCTGAAATGCTGAGCCAAGGTTCCACCTAAACTTTCACATTTACTGGAATATCAATTGTAAACTATTTGCCATATCTCTAAAACTTTGTTTTGCATAGTGAATAGAGGAGCAAAAAGGTAAGAAACATAAAAGAATGACTGCAAGAGGATAAAAACTAGAGAGACTGGAGGGGATGACTAATAATTCAAGTTTACAGCACACCAGTATACTTATACTCTGTGTTTAGATAATTAGCAACATATGAGCCTAATAAAATCCTGGGTTTATCTATTGTGATTTTGATTGGAAAAGCAAATCAAGACAAGCAAGTACTAAATTTTTCAGTAGAGTACATCACAAATCAGACTATAAAGCTTAAACTAACTAAGCCATGGCACAAATCTTTCCATTACTTAGTATTAAATTGGCAATCTCACAGTGAGACACTGTAAGAGCAGGTAGTATTCTACTCAGAACCAATCACTAATCTATGCACTTGGAAAACTATTAACTTGGAAGGACTATTTGGGGCCCTGAATGGAGGTGAGGGAAGGGGTGTATGGACAGGTGTAGCACTTAGGTCACTTGCAGGGATGTGCCTGGAGGAAGATTAGCGGGGAGGGATGAATAATTGAGATGACTAAATCCAGGTCAGAATGACCATTATGTGCTGAGTTCACTGGTGTACACTCTCCTCACACATGACTGCAAGGCCAATTACCCAAGTAATCACATTGTCAAGTTAGTCAATGACACAACAATAGTGGGGCTCATCACGAACAACGATGAGATGACCTACTGGGAGGAGGTGGAAGAGCTTGAGGCCTGGTGTAAGGCAAATAACCTCTTCCTCAACAAGAATAACCCGATGGTTATTGACTTCAGAAGAGCTCGCACCACTCCCACCCCTCTTAACATCAACAGCCCAGCAGTGGAAACTGCGAGAGGCTTCAAACTCCCAGGAGTGAACATTTCGCATAACTTCCCATGGTCCCAAAACACATTCTACACGATCTGGAAAGCTCACCAATGCCTCTACTTTCTGAAGAGGCTTAAGAAATCTGGACTATGTGCCACTATATGCATGTCATTCTACAAGTGTGCAGCAGAGAGCACACCAACAAGCTGCATCACTGTGTGGTACAGAATCTGCACTGCAGTGGACAGGAAGGCTCTACAACAGGTAGTCAAAACTGCCCAACAGATCACAAGCACCAGCCTACCTGCCATCAAGGACATATATAGAGAAAGGTGTCAGAAAAGGGCCAGTAACATCATTGAGGATCCCATCCACCTCTGCTCATGGACTGTTTGTCCCACTCCCATCAGGGAAGAAGCTAGGTAGCATCCACAACAGAACCACCAGACTCAAAAACAGTTACTTTCCCCAAGCAGTAAGGCTGATCAACACCTCCACCTACTAACCCACCCCTTCATACCCCCAACCACCACGACTTTATCATTTCTTGTCAGTCACCATATGTACAGACACTTCTGTGCCTAGTGTCACTTTATGGACAAACAATCAATCTATGTACACAAACTATATTACGTATTTATATTACAAACAAGAGATGCTGGAAATCCGAGCAACACACACAAAATGTTGGAGGATCTCACCAGACTAGGCAGCATCTATGGAAAAAAGTACAATCGACATTTCGGGCTAGCATTTTGTGTTACATATTTATATTTGTTGTGTTCTTTATCTTATTGTTTTTTTGTGCTGCATCTGATCAGATTAACAATTATATTGTTCTCCTTTACACTCGTATATTGGAAATGACACTAAACAATCTTGAATCTTGAATCAAGCAGCACTTACTAATAACTGCTCCCTGGTGCTCAGTTTGGGCTTCCCAAGGACCATTGAACTCCAGACTTTCTTTCACATGTTTCAGTGAACAAATTGATGATGACTTGGGGTTTATTCTCTGTACAAGCACATATAGACATGTTGTCTGCATTCTGCAGCCCAATGATTAAATTTGGGATGACATTGGATCTGGAGTGAAAGTGATACAGATTGAACAGCTTCCGCTCTGTTAAATAGAGTAGCTCCATCCCAGCAGGAAGCATGCTGGAGGCAAGGTGCAGTGGGAAAGATTGAGAAAAACACTGAGGTAATGATGCAGCTTTACTGAACACTATTCTTCACTGAGGCTGGGTCTGTTTTGGACCCATATCATTATAAAGTAATGTAAGATGAAAATTAATTTCTGTGGACAAACTCATCTCACAAGCTTTGAGACATCACAATCATCATCACCTTCAAGAAAAGAGACAAATGCAACGACAATAATTGCACAGTGGTACTCTGCTATGTGCCACAGGGAAATTTGTCACATGGGGGCAGGGGGTCTCCTCAAATGGCTCTTCAGAGTGGAAGAAGCCATTTGTCAATGATGATGTGGACTCTGCCCACCTGGAGACACAATAGACATGGTCTTCACTATCTGTCCATGCCAAAATGAATGGCAAGGAGCAATATTAATAGTTAAACATGGCTGTTTTGCTTATCTACCTGAAAGGTGAAAAAATATACAAGACACTTATTAAAGGGATGTAAGGAAATAAATTTTAACCCCAAGTTTTCTACTTCAACTCTTTCAAAGTTATAAATTAGCACAACAGAAGAAATCTGAAAGTTTCATCATTAAGAAACAACAATTGCATTTTCACAGTGATTTTGTCAGGTTAATACATTTACTGATTTATCCTCAAGTTACTTCTGGTTATTGGATACTAAAGTATTGAGACTTAACAATATTAACAAAGCAAAAGCAGCCCTTGATTAAGAAGAAGAACTGACTTAATTGTCATGTATGTATGGATTTTTAAAGCAAAAATGCAGCAAATCCACGAGATTCCTAGAGGAAGCAGCTACGGTAACTAGAAAATTTGTGTTGTTCCATTTCTCTACATTGAAAACATTTCAAAAAACAAAGGCATTTAAAGTCATCATCATAATGCAGAAATAGAGTCTCAACCCTGATACAGGCAAATCAAAATTCTGGTCCAATAAATTTTGTCAGTAACGAAACAATGACGAAATACACATATAGTTTTGAAGTTTAAATTTGAACCTTGGTTCAAATTTGAGGTTTTACTTCATCATGTATTCATTAAAGAAATTCTGAACATTGGATATCTATTGTATCCCTTTAGGAGGATATTACAGAAGATTTCTTCCAACTACATAAAATATCCACAATGAAAATATTCTGTTAAAATATCACAATATACAGAAAAACTTTGTAGAGTAGGAGCTTAAACAATGAGGTAACTATATTGCTGCACATCAATATTGTAACCAAATCCATTCTTCAGAAATAGCTAACTAATTAAAAGCTGGTGGGTTCTAAATAATTAATCTCCTTAACTTGTATTGATTTGACACTTTTGTGGTGGGGGATTACTGCTACTAAATTAAACAGCTTCCTATAGTCACTGTACTGGAGGCAAATCTGAGACGATTCAGTGAAACAAAATATACTTCAAAACTAAAAATATTGGCACTTTGAACATTTGATTAATTTTATGGTTTTGAAATTCAGAGCTTAAGGTGCCCTTGGAGAGAAGAAAAGGAAACAGCATGAGAGTAGCAATAAGTCTAGAAAAAAACATAGAATGAGTCATGGAAACTTGGACAGATGTATATTGAAGATTGAGATAGCTTTCTTACAACATATTTATTCTGTTCAATATCCATCATCTTTTCCTATTCCTTTCAAATCCTTGTAAAAATGGATCCAATATCTATATAGTATGTTCTCAAACAAGATAGCAGGATACAAGAAAGTGAACCAATTGTTTCTCTAGCACTTTAAGTGTGACAATAATCTGTCTTCTTCAAACTGCAACATATTTTCTTCCTAAGTACTTTTTATCTGCCATGTGGGCATGGCAGGAATTTGGACGTTGGCTTAAATGGTTTGAAAATCATGGTTAGCGCATCTAAAATTAAGACATCCATATCACTTTTCCTGCTAAAGTAGGCACACTTGAAATTTAATGATTTGAATTGTGTTTTAGAAGCAATGAAAATCAAGAATTATCCAATGAACACTTCTGCTTTTAATATGCAATGAAGGACAGACATATGTCTACATAAACAAAGCTCAGATGAAGCTATAATTTCAAAAAGTGCCGTATTCAGGTGGATATCTGATATGGTTTAATGAAACTTATAACTAAAATCAAATAGATATATTAAATCAAATATTAAATATTTCAGCAGTTCAATAACATCTTTATAAATATCCCTCCAAATTTGAAGGATCAATATATTTCTAAAGCCAACATACTTGAATTAAATATGTCCAAAAAGTAAAAAGTAAACAATTAAAGGTCAATTGAACAGAAAAAAAACAATATGCACAATTCCTGAAGAGAAAGGGCTTACTTAGTGAATACAAAGCAATAACAAAAGAATACAAATGTGCAGTGTACACTGTACTCTATCACTGTACTTTATCACCCCTTGTTCAATCCCTTCCGACCTATGTTCGTGACACTTCTCACGGTCTTAAACTTTTCGATGATTTTAAGTTCCCTGGCCCCCACCGCTTTATTTTCACCATGGATGTCCAGTCCTTATATACTTCCATCCCCCATCAGGAAGGTCTCAAAGCTCTACGCTTCTTTTTGGATTCCAGACCTAATCAGTTCCCCTCTACCACCACTCTGCTCCGTCTAGCGGAATTAGTCCTTACTCTTAATAATTTCTCCTTTTGCTCCTCCCATTTCCTCCAAACTAAAGGTGTAGCTATGGGCACCCGTATGGGTCCTAGCTATGCCTGCCTTTTTGTTGGGTTTGTGGAACAATCTATGTTCCGTGCCTATTCTGGTATCTGTCCCCCACTTTTCCTTCGCTATATCGACGACTGCATTGGCGCTGCTTCCTGCACGCATGCAGAACTCGTTAACTTTATTAACTTTGCCTCCAACTTTCACCCTGCCCTCAAGTTTACCTGGTCTATTTCCGACACCTCCCTCCCCTTTCTAGATCTTTCTGTCTCTGTCTCTGGAGACAGCTTATCCACTGATATCTACTATAAGCCTACTGACTCTCACAGCTATCTGGACTATTCCTCTTCTCACCCTGTCTCTTGCAAAAACGCCATCTCCTTCTCGCAATTCCTCCGTCTCCGCCGCATCTGCTCTCAGGATGAGGCTTTTCATTCTAGGACGAGGGAGATGTCTTCATTTTTTAAAGAAAGGGGCTTCCCTTCCTCCACTATCAACTCTGCTCTTAAACGCATCTCCTCCATTTCACGTACATCTGCTCTCACTCCATCCTCCCACCACCCCACTAGGAATAGGGTTCCCCTGGTCCTCACCTACCACCCCACCAGCCTCCGGGTCCAACATATTATTCTCCGTAACTTCCGCCACCTCCAACGGGATCCCACCACTAAGCACATCTTTCCCTCCCCCCCTCTCTCTGCATTCCGCAGGGATCGCTCCCTACACAACTCCCTTGTCCATTCGTCCCCCCCATCCCTCCCCACTGATCTCCCTCCTGTCACTTATCCGTGTAAGCAGAACAAGTGCTACACATGCCCTTACACTTCCTCCCTTACCACCATTCAGGGCCCCAAACAGTCCTTCCAGGTGAGGCATCACTTCACCTGTGAGTCGACTGGGGTGATATACTGCGTCCGGTGCTCCCGATGTGGCCTTTTATATATTGGTGAGACCCGACGCAGACTGGGAGACCGCTTTGCTGAACATCTACGCTCTGTCCGCCAGAGAAAGCAGGATCTCCCAGTGGCGACACATTTTAATTCCACGTCCCATTCCCATTCTGACATGTCTATCCACGGCCTCCTCTACTGTAAAGATGAAGCCACACTCAGGTTGGAGGAACAACACCTTATATTCCGTCTGGGTAGCCTCCAACCTGATGGCATGAACATTGACTTCTCTAACTTCCGCTAGGCCCCACCTCCCCCTCGCACCCCAGCTGTTACTCCTTTTTATGCACACATTCTTTCTCTCACTCTCCTTTTTCTCCCTCTGTCCCTCTGAATATACCTCTTGCCCATCCTCTGGGTCAACCTCCCCCCCCCGTCTTTCTCCCTAGGCCTCCTGTCCCATGATCCTCTCATATCCCCTTTTGCCTATCACCTGTCCAGCTCTCGGCTCTATCCCTCCCCCTCCTGTCTTCTCCTATCATTTTGCATCTCCCCCTCCCCCTCCAGCTTTCAAATCCCTTACTCACTCTTCCTTCAGTTAGTCCTGACGAAGGGTCTCGGCCTGAAACGTCGACTGCACCTCTTCCTATAGATGCTGCTTGGCCTGCTGCGTTCACCAGCAACTTTGATGTATGTTGACTGTACTCTAGTTGTGTTTTCTCTTTTACGCTCGTATTTGAAGCAAAGCATCTACATTCTTATGCTCAAAACTTTGGAATTAAAACTATTAAATCATTTTCTGATTGTTTGTTCTCCCTTAATGTTAACGTTCCCTGTGTTGTGTAAAGACATAGAGATTTTGTTAATGCAAATGGTTATGGTTTTCAGAACTTTAAAAACATCCTTACTTCTTCTTGAATCTTACTAAAGAGCATAATTTTATTAATTGCATATTGCATCTGCCACCTTCTGCCCAAACACTTAATTATTCTGCATCCTTATGCACCACCTTCCTTACACCTTGCTCTTATCCTGCTTTCCATCACCAGCATAGATATATAACATTCCATCACCACATCTATGTTATTAATATAAACTGTAAATACATTCCAAACTCCGATTTCATAGTAATCAGTTGCACCCCAATACGATGATTGTTTATTCTGTTTCGCTGTCCATTAAGCAATCCTTAATCCATGCTATTAAATTATCCCCAATCTCATGAGTTCTACTCTTTTTAAGAAACGTGTGATAGTAAATCCCATGAGTCCACATCTCTGAAAATAAAGTGGAGAAAACTGTAGATATTTGTTAAGAGGATTTATATTGCACAACGGATGGCTTGGGAGGGTATTGAGTGGACTCAGAAACTCAAAGTGGAAAAGTCTGTGGTGATAGCAAATAAATCAACACTAAAAAGTGAAATTATGGGGTGCAGTAGAAAAAAAATGTAAGTAGTACATACATAATGTTTGCAATTTAATACAAACTAGTGCAAAATAGTGGATTCAAGTAAGGCAAGTAGAAAACATGGATATTGCATGAATCATCATCAAATAAATATCATAAAAACTAAAAAAAACCAAAAGTCACTCAATATTAAATACTGTAATCAATGCAGGACAATAAATATAAAGCAAAAGGATGTGAAACCACACTGGAAGTGCAATTGAATAAAAGAATAATCTGTTCAAAGGTCACCAATCTGAAATATTAACTCTGTTTTTCTCTCTCCACAGAAGCTATCTGGTCTGCTGAGTATTTACAGCATTTTCTGTTTTAATTCGAACATTATATGGTGCCTGGCCAGGCCATAGTTTTAATATGTCTGCAGTTCAATTATCCAGATACAAAAGAACTACTGACATGCTAGATACAATGCAGAAAACAGCAATGAAGCTAATTTCAGGTGGCAGTTTGAGTGTTGAGAAACCCCAAGAAAAATGCAAAAAAAAAGAAATAGTTTTTAACATGGTCTTCTAAAGTCATAAAAGATCAGCAGCAGTATCAATAATAATTTAAAATGTATGAGTATAACAACAGAAAGTAGGTTCAAATATTTGAAAAGCAATTTAAGAACTAATGTACAGAAATTATTCTTGATAAAACCTGTGAAGCAGGCTACAGAATAGAGCTATATGGTAATGTATATTATGTTACAGTAGTATAGATTATGTTATAAAACAAGTAATCCAGAATGATCAGGCAGCAATGCAAGCTTAAATTCCACCAGGGTTATATGAATTTTTTTTTAACTTTAATTAAAACTGTTGCAAGTGATAACAAAGCTGTCATACTGTGATTTAAAAAAATCAACTATTTATTACGCTTCGTTACCAGAAAACACTGCTGTCCAATCATATATATTCCACTCTCATGCATCATCATAGCAGTTAACTCTTAACTCCCCATTAAAGAGCCTGAGCAAGGTACCCAGATGGGCAGTACGGATAATAAACAACACTGCCCCCTTCCCTGAGAGTGAATGGAAGTTGCCAAACCATAAATAGTGAAATGGTTTGACAAAACAGCTGGATGCTACAATGGATTGTTTCCAATCATTACTCGGGAAAGTGAATTGCAAACGAGCATTCCTTTTCATAATAAATTTATGATCTAATGCTACTCATTAACTCTGAGTAAAACAACACTGGCAATTTAAAGAGCGATGGTCATGTCAATCAATAGTTAGGCTCTCCCTCGTTGGACCTGGTCATTCAGTGGCACTTTTGTAAAGTTGATTTTACTTCCCAAATTATCAACACATGCCTGACCGTTACCTTGTCTAACTGCACACCGAAATGGATTGTTTCATTTGTTGTTGAGTTAAAAAGGAATTGAATACTGTGCGATTATCTGCAACCATCCTTACTCCTTAACTTAATTGAGTTCTGACAAAGAATAATCATCTTTCCTTGTGCAGATATGACTCAAACCATTGGGATGTTTCCCCCTCAAAGACCATTGATGATTATGATGAGAGTTCTCTGATGCCATACTCAGTTAAATATTGTCATGAGTCATTCTCATCTCATTTCTGGAACACAGCACTTTGGTCTACGTTTGGATCAAGAATGTGACGAGGTCTGAAGAAGAGTGGTCTTTGCAAAAACACAAACTAAGGAGTTGGTGAGTAAGTGCCACTTGAGTGCACCATTGATGACACCTTCCAGCACATTGTTGATGACTGAAATTAGACTGATCAGGTAGTGATTTACTTCACTGAATTTGAAATGCCCTTTGAACGCAGGACATATCTGGATTATTTCCACGTTTGCTTGGTAGATACCAGTGATGTAATTGTACTGGAACAGCTTGACTAGAGATGCAGCTGGTTTGGGAGCACTGGTTTTCTGTATTATAGTTATGATAATATCCAGTCTGACACTTCGTCTGTTGGACATACTCGATGTTTATAAGATATTCACATGGAATGAATATTGGATAAACAGAGAGTAAGAGGTGGAGAGATTCTTAAATGCATCTATTTTAATGCTAAGAGCATTGTAAGAAAGGTGGATGAGCTTAGAGCATGGATTGATACCTGGAAATATGATGTTCTAGCTATTAGTGAAACATGGTTGCAGGAGGGGTGTGATTGTCAACTAAATATTCCAGGATTTCGGTGCTTCAGGTGTGATAGAATAGGAGGGGCAAGACGGGGAGGTGTTGCATTGCTTGTCAGAGAAAATATAACAGCGGTGCTCTGGCCGGATAGATTACTGGACTCGTCCAGGGAGGCTTTTGGGTGGAATTGAGGAATGGGAAAGGTGTAGTGACGCTTATAGGGGTGTATTATAGACCACCTAATGGGGACCGAGAACTGGAGGAGCAAATTTGTAAGGAGATAGCAGATATTTGTGGTAAGCACAAGGTTGTAATTGTGGGAGATTTTAACTTTCCACACAAAGACCGGGAAGCCCATTCTGTAAAAGGGCTGGATGGTTTGGAGTTGGTCAAATGTGTGTAAGATAGTTTTTTGCAGCAATACATAGAAGTACCAACTAGAGAAGGGGCAGTGTTGGATCTCCTGTTAGGGAATGAGATAGGGCAGGTGACGGAGGTATGTGTTGGGTAGCACTTCGGGTCCAGTGATCACAATGCTATTAGTTTCAATATAATTATGGAGAAGGATAGGACTGGACCCAGGGCTGAGATTTATGATTGGAAAAAGGCTAACTTTGAGGAGATGCGAAAGGATTTAGAAGGAGTGGATTGGGACAATTTGTTTTATGGGAAGGATGTAATAGAGAAATGGAGGTCATTTAAAGGTGAAATTTTGAGGGTACAGGATCTTTATGTTCCTGTTAGGTTGAAAGGACAGGTTAAGAGTTTGAGAGAGCCATGGTTTTCAAGGGATAGAGGAAACTTGGTTCAGAAAAAGAGAGAGATCTACAATAAATATAGGCAGCATGGAGTTAATGAGGTGCTCGAGGAATATAAAGAATGTAAAAAGAATCTTAAGAAAGAAATTAGAAAAGCTGAAAGAAGATACAAGGCTGCTTTAGCAAGTAAGGTGAAAATAAATCCAAAGGGTTTCTACAGTTATATTAATAGCAAAAGGATAGTGAGGGATAAAATTGGTCCCTTAGAGAATCAGAGTGGATGGCTATGTGCGGAGCCAAAAGTGATGGGGGAGATTTTGAACAATTTCTTTCCTTCAGTATTCACTAAGGAGAAGGACATCGAATTGTGTAAGGTAAAGGAAACAAGAAGGGTAGTTATGGAAAGTATGATGATTAGAGAAGAGGAAGTACTGGCGCTTTTAAGGAATATAAAAGTGGATAAGTCTCCGGGTCCGGACAAGATATTCCCTAGGACCTTGAGGGAAGTTAGTGTGGAAATAGCAGGGGCTCTGACAGAAATATTTCAAATGTCATTAGAAACGGGGATGGTGCCAGAGGATTGGCATATTGCTCAAGTGGTCCCATTGTTTAAAAAGGGTTCTACAAGTAAACCTAGCAATTATCGGCCTGTGAGTGGTGTGTAAATTGATGGAAAGTATTCTTAGAGATGGTATATATAATTATCTGGATAGACAGGGTCTGATTAGGAACAGTCAACATGGATTTGTGCATGGAAGGTCATGTTTGACAAATCTTATTGAATTTTTTGATGAGGTTACTAGGAAAGTTGACGAGGGTAAAGCAGTGGATGTTGTCTATATGGACTTCAGTAAGGCTTTTGACAAGGTTCCACATGGAAGGTTAGTTAGGAAGGTTCAATCGTTAGGCATTAATATTGAAGTAGTAAAATGGATTCAACAGTGGCTGGATGGGAGACGCCAGAGAGTAGTGGTGGATAACTGTGTGTCAGATTGGAGGACGGTGTGTAGCGGTGTGCCTCAGGGAACTGTACTGGGTCCAATGTTGTTTGTCATATATATTAATGATCTGGATGATGGGGTGGTAAATTGGATTAGTAAGTATGCAGATGATATTAAGGTAGGTGGCGTTGTGGATAATGAAATAGGTTTGCAAAGCTTGCAGAGAGATTTAGGCCAGTTAGAAGAGTGGGCTGAAAGATGGCAGATGGAGTTTAATGCTGAAAAATGTGAGGTGCTACATTTTGGTAGGACTAATCAAAATAGGACATACATGGTAAATGGTAGGGCACTGAAGAATGCTGTAGAACAGAGGGATCTGGGAATAATGGTGCATAGTTCCCTGAAGGTGGAATCTCATGTGGATAAGCTGGTGAAGAAAGCTTTTGGTATGCTGGCCTTTATAAATCAGAGCATTGAGTATAGGAGTTGGGATGTAATGTTGAAATTGTATAGGGCATTGGTAAGGCCAAATTTGGAGTATTGTGTACAGTTCTGGTCACCGAATTATAGGAAAGATGTCAATAAAATTGAGAGAGTACAGAGGAGATTTACTAAAATGTTGCTGGGGTTTCATCTCCTAAGTTACAGAGAAAGGTTGAACAAGTTAGGTCTTTATTCTTTGGAGCGTAGAAGGTTGAGGGGGCACTTGATAGAAGTGTTTGAAATTATGAGGGGGATTGATAGAGTTGACGTGGATAGGCTTTTTCCATTGAGAATGGGTTGAGAGTTAAAGGGCAAAAGTTTAGGGGTAACATGAGGGGGAACTTCTTTACTCAAAGAGTGGTAGCTGTGTGGAACGAGCTTCCAGCAGAAGTGGTTGAGGCAGGTTCGATGTTGTCGTTTAAAGTTAAATTGGATAGATATATGGACAGGAAAGGAATGGAGGTTTATGGGCCGAGTGCAGGTCGGTGGGACCAGGTGAGAGTAAGAGTTCAGCACGGACTAGAAGGGCCAAGATGGCCAGTTTCCATGCTGTAATTGTTATATGGTTATATGAATCAAATTGACTGAGAATTTCAAAAGGAAGTTGAAGTGAATTATCAGGTCAGCACTTCAGGATGAATACTTTGGCTTTTGATAAAGTATTTCCTTGCTAGACCCTCTGATTGTTGAGGAAGGGTCATTCATATAGATTAACAGCAAGAATAGACCTTTTGGTCCCTTGGGTCTGCTCCACAAATGAAAAGATTATAGTTAAAATAATTCAAGCCTCAGCTTCACTTTCTCTTTTTCTCTAAGGTAACATTTCACCTCCTTTAAAATATCTGTCTAACTCGGACTTAAAAATATTTCAATATTCTATTTTCAACACCCTTCAGGAAAGAGAATTCCAAAGGTCTACATTAATCATATGCTATTACTTTTAAATAATACCCATTTGAAAAAAGAAGAAAAAGAAGAATTGCATTGCCAAAACCAACTTCCAAAAAATGAAACCCATTTTTACCAACAGACACATTTCTATGACAACAAGGCTTAGGCTAATAAAATGTTACATCTGGTCAATCTTGCTGTATGCACCAGAACGCCAAAGAAACTTAGAAGCAACAGAAATGTGGTTTCTTAGAAGAATGTTGAAAATATCATATAGAGATAGGGTAACTAATGAGACAATACTCCAACGTGCCCATACAAAAAGATCTTTAATGAGAACATTAAATGAGAGGAAACTTAAATTCCTGGGCCATGTCATCAGAAAGGAAGAAATAGAATGCCTTACATTTCAAGGCCATATGCCTGGGAAACGCAGACGAGGAAGGCAAAGAAGAAAATATACGGACACTGTGAAAGAAATATCAGATCTAAGTGTGCGAGATATCATTAATGCTGCATGGAATCGTTCGATGTGGAGAGCCATGATCACCCAAGTGTGTAACGTGCAAGGCACATGAAGAAGAAGACCCATTTGTTCTAGATTTTCTCAAGAAAAAAATTGTTTCAATATTCATTCTCCTAATATCCTAAAAAATCTTATTTGCTTCAATCAAGTTTCTCACTCTTAAAAAATCTCCAATAGAAATGAGCCTTGTCTGTTCAACATTTTTTTCATAAGGCAACTAGACATCAGACTAATAAACCTCTAAATTGCTTCTATCATATTGACTTCCTGCCTTAAAAAATGAGATAATATTCCTGATGTGTTTCAACATCCCATAAAACTGAAGCCAAATATCTCTTTTTATATACTTAGTTCACCACCAATCCACCAATTAACTACATTAGTTTTCCCAAAAACTTGCTGTACCAGCATATTAGCCTTTAGTAAATCATCCACTAGGATGTACCGATGAGATCCCTATGCACCTGAGAGATCTGCAATTTCTTGGTTTTTTAATAACATATTTTTGGTTCCATTTCTTTTCTATTTTCCTTGCCAAAATAGACATTTTCCCATTTTCCTCTATGATATTCTATCTGCCCGACCTTTGCTCACTCACTGAATCTGCATTCCCTTCTAGCCTCCTTATGCCTGATTCATACCTAGCAACGTAAAACAATGCACTTGAACAAGAGATTCAAATGATGTACACTTGACAGTCAATGACATTAATATTGCTTGGGCCCTGGCTGCTAGGTGTCACCATTGGTCAGAAGCTAAATTGGACCAGTCATATGAAATTTATGTCTTTGAATAGTCAGAGGCTGATCATCCTGCGCTAACTGACACACACTCAGATTTTCCAAAGCCTTTCTACCACCTGCCAGTTGCAAGTCAGGAATGTGTTGGACTATTTTCTACTTTCTTAGGGGAGTACAATACTGACAATGCTTGAGATGTTCAAAACCATTCAAGACAAAGCACCTGCCATCATCCTCTTCACCACTCAAATGCAATGCTACAATGCACGTCACAGAATATACTGTAGAGGCTGAATTGTGGCACACAAGCCACAGCAGGTAAATGTCTCGACTGGACTGGATTAAGTGCAAAAAACATCAAGATGGTACCAGGACAGATCTAAATTACCTGAGCATAGAGTGAACAGCAGGGGAGCCAAAAACTGAGGTTGAAGTAACAAACCAGATACTAAAATAGAAGCAATATCATTTTGCAAGAATTGATGGGGTTCCCAACAGACACAACTTGTTTTTTTTTTGGAAAGGAACATTACTGTTCAACAAATGTGAGCAGGAAATATTTTAAAAAGCTGAGAAAGTTATATTCCTAACTTTCAGTCTTAGAACAAGAAGATCGATGTGATAGGAACTCAATGGATTCGAAGAAGCTTTGGAAAGATGTAAGAATTACAGGGATTAAAAAGGAGCAGATAATGATACAACTGTAATAATTTGATTTAATTATAAATTTCAGATCAATATTCCAATAATAAGGCTGCTTTAAAATGATTTCTTACTGGTTTCCACAATGACATATTCAGTTTTTTTTTGTTTAACATAGCGATTGTGATTGATGGCGATCACTTTCTGCACAAATGAGTTCTTAGTAGAAGTTTGTTTGTTCAAACTCTAATAAACCACCACAAATGCCTGTATATAATGGATGCATTTGAATTAGAAACTGCCAGAGGGTGCCAGGAATAAGCTCCTAATACTTGGTACTGAGTCATGTTTAGCCTGAGGTATGATGAAAAAAATCTTTTTTTCAATCATTGCGAAGACTTTTAAAGCCTTGCCAGTTAAAACCAGGCAAAGAATTAAAGAAAGAGAAAATTAAACCCTTTCAGGCCATATTACATGCTATGTTAACAAGAGTCATGGATATAACACAAACTGTAAATCTTTCTTGATCTTAAAAGTAAAACATCTGTACTTGTGAGCATTAGTGTATATTTTATAAACGCAGCAGAGAATGAACTACACTAATTTAAACTGAACTTCACCTCTAAAATCAATTAAATGAAAGTTGCAAGAATATAAGAATTTTATTTGAGAACCTTTTAATTTGTGCTAGATGTTGGTGATCTGCAATCACCTTGGGTCAGGCACACGTTCAATTACAATAATGAGCCCATAACGTAAGACATGGAATGTGCAGCATCAGTGAAAAATAATCAGATGGAATTTGCATGAGGAACAGAAGACAGAATTCAGTATTTAATTGGAATTCCAAAATGAAACTGGCAAGAGGTAAAGACTGCATGTTTATTGCCATTTTGTGAAGGGGCAATTATATAAAGTTTGCTCATTCTTAAAAAATAATTTTACTAGACTACAGAGATTGTTAGTTGCAAACCCTGATAGTAAAAATGCTGCAGAGCAAGATTGTCAAAAAAATAAACCCTACAGAAACGATACCTCTAATTGATATGTGCTCTCCTTAAATATGAATGTAACTCTCTAAGGAGCTGCACTAACAATCTAAGACAATCACACCTTTTAAATGTTGTGAAAGGAAAATTAGGCAAAGTAAATAACAGGCAGCTGATTCGCTCCTATTGCATCCCTGCTCTAGTTGAATTTTAACCCATTGTTTCTTACCAGAAAGTGGGAAAAGAGAAAAAACCAAGATCATGCAGAAGACACTCCTTTGATTCTACAGTTCTCAAAGCATATTACTTTTTTTCCCTCACACTGCTACAATAATCAATTTTGAATATTATCAATAGTAATTTTTAGATCAACCTTAATTTTGCTAAAGTATTATAGCAATAGGTGAACAAAAACAAATGGCTGAACTATAGTTTGTCAATTTGATTCAGACCAACTTCCTATATATCCAGACTGTGCTTAAAGTACAAATAATATAGCATGCCCTCCATGATCCAGAGAGCTTATGTTGGCTGGAGTCAGGGCTCTATGCTTTGGCTCTTGGTAGGGTTACCCTTGCCAAACAGGTCAAAGGGTAGAGGCCAGATGAAGAGTAGTCCACTGGTCCTCCAGGTTCCAGGGTTCAGTTTAGGGTTAACAACCCTGACTGGTAAAACAAAATTGTTACAGAAACAGCAATGAAGAATCCTTCTACATCTGAGTGCGATGGTATTCCTGAGTCCCTACCCGGGACATGAAAGACTGACAGTAGTGAAAATCAAGAGGAAACTACTGACATGAGAAGGCCGGGAACTGGGGTTAAGGAGAAAGGAAAGGATCAGCCATGATCGAATGGCAGAGCAGAGCAGACTTGATAGGCCAAATGGCCTAACTCTGCTCCTATGTCTTATGATGAAGGAAGCCCTGAACACCACCAGAGATGGAGGATCTTCATTGCTGCCCTAAACACCAGCAGCATAATGGGCAGTAACACACATGCCCCATGCCCGTATGGGGTTTCATCCACTTTATCCCACTATTATGCTGATTAATTTACTCACCAATTCCACTATGTAGTTTTCCAATGTGTTGCAAATTCAAACCACTGATCATGAATGGCAGTCCATTCTTTGGATATTTTCCCATAGCAAAGCTGTATGCCTATAAAGGACAAAGGAAATGTGTAGAGTTAAGGAAAAGTAAAAAAAAACACCCATTAGTTCAGACATTATCGAGACAGAGAAATACCGATGAAACATCTCAAATCAATACCCTTCCAAGAATCAGAATCAGGTTTTATCATCATTGTCGTGTATGACATGAAATTTGAATTTTTTTGCAGCAGTACAGTGCAGACATAAAATTACTACAAATTACAAAATAAATAAATAGTGGATAAAAATGGAATAATGAAGCAGTGAATTCTGTAGAATTTAGTCCTGACGAAGGGTCTCGGCCCAAAACGTCAACTGTACCTCTTCCTAGAGATGCTGCCTGGCCTGCTGCGTTCACCAGCAACCTTGATGTGTGTTGCTTGAATTTCCAGCATCTGCAGAATTCCTCGTGTTTGTATAATGAAGCAGTGTTTCTGGATTCATGGACTGTTTCAAAATCTGATGGCAGAGGGGAAGAAGCCCCTCTTCGGCTTTTTACTGAATCATTGAGTATGGGCCTTCAGACTCCTGCACCTCCTCCTCAATGGCAATCACAAGAATACAGCAGTGAAGGACCTTAATGGTTGGTCCAAGTTCAAAGTTCAAACTAAATTTATTATCAAAATACATATATTTAACATATACCTCCTTGAGATGAATGATCTTGCAGGCATTTACAGGAATAAAGAAATGCGATAGAATTTTATGAAAAACTTTCATAAACAGATGAAGACTGAAAAATTACCAATATGCAATAGAAAGCAAACTGTGCAAACAAAAATAATACTGAGAAGATGAGCTGAAGAGAATCCTCAGAAAATTGTAGAACCAGTTCAGAGTAGTGGTAAATGAAGTTATCCACACCAATTCAGGAGCCTGATGGTTGTAGGTAATACTGTTCCTGAACTTGATGGTGGGAGACTTAAGACTTCTGTACCTCTTGCTTGATGGTAGTAGTGAGAATAAGGCATGGCCTGGATGGTAGGGGTCTTTGATGATGGATGCAGCTTTTTTGTGACAGCGCTCCATGTAATCTATGATTGGAGGGCTCTGCTTGTGATGGACTGGGCCATCACTTTATGTAGGCTTTTCCATTCCTGAATATACATCATCTGATGGATGTTGTTTTCTTGAGGCACAGCCTCTCGAAGATGTCCTCGGCAGGCAATTAATTGATGAAACCAAAAGTTTTCACAAGATCACAAGACAAAGGAGCAGAAGTAGGCCATTCGGCCCATCGAGTCTGCTCTGCAGCTCCCCCATGAGCTAAACTATTCACCCATCTAGTTCCAATTTCCGGCTTTTTCCCCATATCCCTTGATACCCTGACGAATTAGATACCTGTCAATCTCCTCCTTAAACACCCTCAATGATCGGGCCTCCACAGCTGTATGTGGCAACGAATTCCACAAATCCACGACCCTCTGGCTAAAAAAATTTCTCCTCATCTCTGTTTTAACTGGGTACCCTCTAATTCTAGGACTGTGGCCTCTTGTCCTGGACTCACCCACCAAGAGAAACAGCCTTTCCACATCTACTCTGTCCAACCCTTTCAACATTTGAAATGTTTCTATGAGATCCCCTCTCATTCTTCTATACTCTAATGAATACAATCCAAGAGCTGACAAACGCTCCTCATATGTTAGCCCCTGCATTCCAGGAATCATCCTCGTAAATTTTCTTTGAACTCTCTCCAACATCAGTACATCCTTTCTAAGATAGGGGGCCCAAAACTGCACACAGTGTTCCAAATGAGGTCTCACTAATGCCCCATAGAGCCTCATCAACACCTCCTTACTCTTATACACTATTCCTCTTGAAATGAATGCCAACATAGCATTCGCTTTCCTTACCACCAATCCAACTTGGTGGTTAACCTTTAGGGTATCCTGCACGAGGACCCCCAAGTCCCTTTGCACTTCCGATTTTTGAATTTTCTCCCCATCTAAATAATAATCTGCCCTATTATTCCTTCTTCCGAAATGTACAACCGTACATTTGTCAACGTTGTAACTCATCTGCCATTTCTTTGCCCACTCTCCTAAACTGACTCAAGTCTCTCTGCAACCTTTCCGTTTCTTCAACATTTCCTGCTCCTCCACCTATCTTGGTGTCATCCGCAAACTTAGCCACAAAACCATTTAATCCATAATCCAAAGCATCGATATACATCGTAAAAAAAAGCGGCCCCAACACCAACCCCTGCGGAACACCACTAGTAACCGGCAACCAATCAGAATAAGATCCCTTTATTCCCACCCTTTGCTTTCTGCCTATCAGCCAATGCTCCAACCATTTCAATATCTTTCCTATAATTCCATGGGCTCTCATCTTATTAAGCAGCCTCATATGCGGCACCTTATTGAAGGCCTTTTGAAAATCCAAATACACAACATCCACAGCCTCTCCCTTGTCAATCTTATTCGAGATTACCTCAAAAAATTCCAATAGGTTGGTGGGACAGGATCTTCCCTTCATGAAACCATGCTAGCTTCGGCCTATCTTGTCATGCACCTCGAGGTATTTCATAACCTCGTCCTTGAGGATTGACTCCAATATCTTTCCAACTACCGATGTCAGACTAATAGGTCTGTAATTTTCTTTTTGCTGCCTCCTTCCTTTCTTAAATAACGGAACTACATTTGTGACCTTCCAGTCGTCCGGAACCATGCCAGAGTCCATTGATTCCTGGAAGATCATTTCCAATGCTTCCACAATCTCCAAAGCCACCTCCTTCCGAACCCTTGGGTGCACCTCATCCGGACTGGGAGACTTATCTATTCTTAGTCCACTTAGTTTCCCAAGCACTTTCTCTCTAGTAATCTTGACTGTACCTAATTCTATTCCCTGATACCTCTGGCTATCAGGTATATGTCTCATGTCTTCCACTGTGAAGACTGATGCAAAATACTCATTCAGTTCCTCTGCCACCTCTTTGTTATCCATTATAATTTCTCCAGCATCATTTTCAATCGGTCCCGTATCTACCCTTCTCACTCTTTTACTCTTTATATATTTAAAAAAACTCTTAGTATCCTTTCTTATGTTAATCGCCAACTTCCTTTCATAATTCATCTTTTCTTTCCTAATGACTTTCTTAGTTTCCTTCGGTAAGTTTTTAAAAAGTCTTCCAGTCCTCATTTTTCCCACTAATTTTTGTTTCCTTGTACGCCGTTTCTTTTGCTTTTATTTTTGCCTTAACCTCTCTCATTAGCTACATTTGTGCCATTTTTCCATTCATGATTTTCTTTTTTTCTTGGAATATATTTTTCCTGCATTTTCCTTATTTCATGAAGGAACTTCAGCCAATTCTGCTCTGCCATCCCTCCATTTAGCTTACTTTTCCAATCGACTTGGGCCAGTTCCTCTCTCATACCACTGTAATTTCCCCTATTCCACTGAAATATCGATATACCTGATACCAGCTTCTCCTCTTCAGATTTGAAACTGAACTCAATCACATTATGATCACTACTTCCAAGGGGTTCCTTTACCTCCAGCTCCCCAATCGCCTCAGGTTTGGTACACAGCATCCAATCCAAAACAGCCAGTCCCCTGGTGGGCTTCTGGACAAGCTGCTTCAAAAAGCCATCCTGTAGGCATTCTACAAACTCCCTCTCCTGAGATCCATTACCTTCCTGACTTTCCCACTCCACTTTCATATTAAAATCCCCCATAATTATCTTGACATTTTCCTTCTGACACGCTTTTTCTATTTCTAGCTGCAAATTGTAGTCCACATCCCGGCTGCTGTTTGGAGGCCTGTATATAACTTTTTACCTTTGCCATTTCTTAATTCTACCCATAAGGATTCTACCTCTTCTGATCCTATGTCCCTTCTTTCTATTGATTTGATACCGTTACTTACCATCAGGGCCACGCCACCCCCTTTACCTACCTTCCTATCTTTCCTATACACTGTGTATCCTTGGATATTCAGCTCCCAATCACATCCATCATTTAGCCATGACTCGGTGATGGCCACAATGTCATATCTTTTAACCTGCAGCTGTGCAGCAAGGTCATCCACTTTATTTCTAATGCTGCGTGCATTTAAGTACAGTACATTTAGATCAGTATCTGTTGCTGATTTTGCTATATTTCTATTTTGCAGCAAATTATCCTGTATATTCACCGGCCTGTCCTTCCTTATAGTTCTGGTTATTCAACTGTTCTGGGAATGGGTGGAATGGGGAGAGCAGAGATAGGATGTGGGACCGAGTACAAGATTAATATATGATTAAAGCAATAATAGATAAAAATTAACATATAATCAAGCAATATTATACCAAAGCTGTCGAAACCATATTTGATATGTTATTTAAGTCATTTTAGGTGCAGCAATTTCCTACAGGGATTAACATGTCATATTCACAACTGTGGGTAACACAAAGCTAGCTTTACAAGATTCTCCGCTGGGTAGTCATTTCTATCCTATTGGTTCTCTTTAGAAATATGGTTCAATGTTTGCCAATGCAAAATCTTGTTTGGTTTCATTCCTAAAAGTTGTAGTTGAGATTATATAGAAAAAAACAGGAGTTGGCCAATCACCCCTTTAAGCCTGTTGTAGCATAGCTGACTTTTTATCTAAAAATCTGTAACATCCTCATATCCATATATTATTTTGTAGGCTTCTATGAGATCACCTCGCATTCCTCCAGAAGAGGATATGCCCGTCTAGTTAATCCCATCTCAAAGGACAAACTCACTATCCCAGGACTGAATTTCCAATCAACCTTCACAGCACTCGTACCAACACAAGCACGCTGGTGGCTCCACTTTCGTATGAATTTGAAGAAATCTGGTATGTCACCAAAGCCTTGCAAATTTCTATAAATGTATGGTGGAGAGCATTGGGACTGGTTGCATCACAGGTTCAAAGTCCAAAATAAATTTGTTATCAAATTTCATATATATTACCATATACCACCTTGAGATTCATTTTCTTACAGGAATTTATAGGAAAAAAAATACAATACAAATTACAAAAACTATATATTAACAAAGACTGACAAACAACCAAGGCGCAAAAAATACAAAACTGTAAAAAATACTGAAAACATGAGTTGTAGAGTCATTGAAAGTGCGTCTGTAGGCCATAGTATCACTTTAGAGTAGCGGTGATCAAAATTATCCATGCCAGTTAAGAAGCCAGATAACTGGTCCTGAAACTGGTGGTGTAAGACCTAAGGATCTGTATCTCCTGCCCAATTACAGTAGTGAAAAGAGGGCATGGCCTAGATGGGGGCAAGCTTTGATGATGGATGCAAACACAAGGAAATCTGCAGATGCTGGAAATTCAAGCAACACACGCAAAATACTAGTGGAACGCAGCAGGCCAGACAGCATCCATAGGAAGAAGCACAGTTGACGTTTCAGGCCGAGACCCTTCATCAGGACTAACTGAAAGAAGAGATAGTAAGAGTTTTGAAAGTGGAAGGGGGAGGGGGAGATCCAAAATGATAGGAGAAGACAGGAGGGGGAGGGATGAAGCTAAGAGCTGAACAGTTGATTGGCAAAAGGGATACAAGGCTGGAGAAGGGAGAGGATCACGGGACAGGAGGCCTAGGGAGAAAGAAAAGCCGGGGGGGGGGAGCACCAGAGGAAGATGGAGAGCAGGCAAGGAGTTATTGTGAGAGGGACAGAGAGAGAGAAAAAAAGAAAAAAATAATAAACATACAAATAAATAAATAAATAAATAAATAAATAAGGGATGGGTTAAGAATGGGAGGAGGGGCATTAACGGAAGTTAGAGAAGTCAATGTTCATGCCATCAAGTTGGAGGCTACCCAGATGGAATATAAGGTGTTGTTCCTCCAACCTGAGTGTGACTTCATCTTGACAGTAGAGGAGGCCATGGATAGACATATCAGAATGGGAATGGGATGTGGAATTAAAATGTGTGGCCAGTGGGAGATCCTGCTTACTCTGGCGGACAGAGCGTAGGTGTTCAGCAAAGCGGTCTCCCAGTCTGCATCAGGTCTCACCAATATATAGAAGGCCGCACCGGGAGCATCGGACGCAGAATATCACACCAGCTGACTCACAGGTGAAGTGTTGCCTCACCTGAAAGGACTGTCTGGAGCTGATGATGGATGCTGCTTTTTTAAAAAATGGTGGGGAAGGCTTTGCCTGTGATGGACTAGACTGGGTCCACCCTATTCTTCCGCAGCCTTTTCTGTTCCTGAGCCTTGGTATGGAGCTTGGTATAGAGGCTTCAATGTTTGGGAATACAAGAGCTATAGATTGTAAAATCTGGCAACTCCATCACAGGTACAATCCTCCCCACCATTGCAGTGCCTCAAGAAGGCAGCATCACATCACTCAGGACCCTCACCTTCCAGGCCATGCCCTCTTCTCATTACTACCATCAGGGAGGAGGTACAGGAGCCAAAAGACCCACACAACAATGATTCAAAATCGGCTTCTTCCCCTTTCTGAATGGACAATTTATATGATTACATTAATGTGTTGGGTGCAGAATAGATTCTTTTGAGATGTTGACACCCAGGAACTTGCTGAAACAGAAAGAATTTTTAAATGGAGACCTGAGCAGGTTATTTTCATATACTTGGCAGATTGCAGATATGGTAGTGTTAGAAGAGGTACATATTGAGAGCTGTGACAGAAGCACTAATCAAGTAAATTCTTCTTCTTCTTGTGTTATTTTATGGCCATTGGCAAACCAGCTTTTACTTTATACTTTATTGTCGCCAAACAATTGATACTAGAACGTACAATCATCACAGCGATATTTGATTCTGCGCTTCGCGCTCCCTGGAGTATAAATCGATAGTAAATATTAAAAGTTTTAATTATAAATCATAAATAGAAAATAGAAAAGGGAAAGTAAGGTATTCCAAAAAAACCGAGAGGCAGGTCCGGATATTTGGAGGGTACGGCCCAGATCCGGGTCAGGATCCGTTCAGCAGTCTTATCACGGTTAGAAAGAAGCTGTTCCCAAATCTGGCTGTACGAGTCTTCAAGCTCCTGAGCCTTCTCCCGGAGGGAAGAGGGACGAAAAGTGTCACTCACAACATGCTGGAGGAACTCAGCAGGTCCGGCATCATCCGTGGAAACGATCAGTCAACGTTTCGGGCCAGAACCCTTCGTCAGGACTGAAGAGGGAAGGTGCAGAGGCCCTATAAAGTAGGTGGGGATTGGTGGGAAGGAGAAGGCTGGCAGGTTCCAGGTGAAAAACCAGTAAGGAGAAAGATAAAGGGGTGGGGGAGGGGAAGCAGGGAGGTGATAGGCAAGAAAGGTGAAGAAGGAATAGGGGAAAACACAATGGGTAGTAGAAGGAGGCGGAATCATGAGGGAGGTGATAGGCAGCTGCGGGAGGGGGCAGAATGAAATAGAGATAGGGAAAAGGGAGGGGGAGGGAACCACCAGAAGTTGAAGAATTCTATGTTCATACCAAGGGGCTGGAGACTACCTAGACGGTATATGAGGTGTTGCTCCTCCAACCTGAGTTTAGCCTCATCATGGCAGTAGAGGAGGCCATGTATGGACATATCCGAATGGGAATGGGAAGCAGAGTTGAAGTGGGTGGCTACTGAGAGATCCTGTCTGTTGTGGCAGACGGAGCGGAGGTACGGAGCAGAGGTGCTCAACGTAGTGGTCCCCCAATCTGCGTCGGGTTTCACAGATGTAGAGGAGGCCGCGCTATGAGCACCGGATGCAATAGATGACCCCAAAAGACTCACAAGTGAAGTGTTGCTTCACCTGGAGGGACTGTTTGGGCCCTGAATAGTGGCAAGAGAGGAGGGGTAGGGACAGTTGTAGCACTTAACGTTTACAGGAATAAGTGCTGGGTGGGAGATCCGTGGGGAGGGATGTGTGGATCAGGGAGTCGTGGAGGGACCAATCCCTGTGGAAAGCGGAGAGGGGTGGAGAGGGAAAGATGTGCTTAGTGGTGGGGTCCTGTTAAAGGTGGCAGAAGTTGCGGAGGATAATGTGCTGGATCCGGAGGCTGGTGGGGTGGTAGGTGAGGACAAGGGGAACTCTGTCCCTGTTGTGGTGGCGGGAGGATGGGGTGAGGGCCGAAGTGCGGGAAATGGAGGAAATGCGGGTGAGGGCATCATTGATGACGGCAGAAGGGAAACCACGATCCTTAAAGAAAGAGGACATTTGAGATGTCCTGGAACGGAAAGCCTCATCCTGGGAGCAGATGCGGCAGAGACGGAGGAACTGGGAATAGGGAATGGCATTTTTGCATGTGGCAGGGTGGGAAGAGGTATAGTCAAGGTAGTTATGAGAGTCAGTAGGCTTGTAGAAGATGTCAGTGGACAGTCTGTCTCCAGAGATGGAGACCGAGAGATCGAGAAAGGGGAGAGAAGTGTCCAAGATAGACCAAGTGAATTTGAGGGCCGTGTGGAAGTTTGAAGTAAAGTCGATGAAATTGACAAGCTCAGCATGGGTGCAGGAAGCAGAACCAATGTAGTTGTCAATGTACCAAAGGAAAAGTTGGGGAGCAGTACCAGAATAGGTTCAGAGCACAGACCGTTCCACATAACCAATGAAGAGGCAGGCATAGTTGGGGCCCATGCGAGTTCCCATAGCTACACCCTTAGTCTGAAGAAAGTGGGAAGAGCCAAAAGAGAAGTTATTAAGTGTGAGTACCAGTTCTGCCAACCGGAGGAGGGTAGTGGTGGTGGGGAACTGGTGAGGTCTATAGTCCAGAAAGTAGCGGAGGGTTTTGAGGCTTTCTTGATGGGGAATGGAGGTGTATAAGGATTGGACATCCATAGTGAAAATGAAGCGGTTGGGACTGGGGAACTGGAAGTTATTGAAGAGGTGGAGGGCATGGGATGTATCCCGGATGTAGGTGGGGAGGGACTGAACTATGGGTGACAAAATGGAGTCCAGGTAGGCAGATACAAGTTCGGTGGGACAGGAGCAGGCAGAAACTATGGGTCTACTGGGACAGTCAGGCTTGTGGATCTTGGGGAGGAGGTAAAACCGAGCGGTATAGTGTGTGGAAAAGTGTGTTGGCTGGGTGGGTTGTGTCCTTGATAATCCTGGCAGCACTGCTCCAACAGCGTGCAGTGTAAAGTGAGTCCAAAGACAGAAAATTGGTTTGTGTGATGTGCTGGGCTGCGTTCACGATCTTCTGCAGCTTCTTCCGGTCTTGGACAGGATAACTTCCATACCAGGTTGTGATGCACCCCAGAAGAATGCTTTCTACTGTGCATCTATAAAAATTAGTGAGGGATTTAGGAGACAAGCCAAATTTCTTCAGCTTTCTCAGGAAGTAAAGGCACTGGTGGGCCTTCTTGGCAGTGGACTCTGCTTGGTTAGACCAAGTCAGGTCATTTGTGATATTGACCCCCGAGGAACTTAAAGCTTTTGACCTGCTCCACTTGCGCACCACCGATGTAAATAGGGTCATGCGGTCCGCTACTCCTTCTGAAGTCAACAACCAATTCCTTCATCTTGTTGATGTTGAGGGATAGGTTATAGGTGCATTACCGCCACCTGCTAGACTGGAGTGTGGATCGTTGGATAAACAGGAGAAGGGAAAAGAATTGCATTCCCTATATTCAATATGATAAACCTGAGTCTTTCAGATACTTCATGATATGGATCTGTATTTCTCTTGAATTCCCACTTAAAATGTCTTCTATACCCACATCAGTTTTTTTGTTTATCTTAAATGTTCCTATCATCTTCACTCTTTCTTTTTGATACTTCTTACATTTTATCAATACATGTTCAACTGTTTCTGGTTGATTATAGTACTCACACAACCCAGTTGGATGTTTCCCTATTTTGTGTAACATATAATTAAGATGAGTGTGTCCAGTTCTCAAACGACTGATGATCACTTCTGTCTTTCTACATCCACTTGACAATATCAAGTAAATTCCTTGGAATTCCATGCATTGTACTGAAGAATTAATTGGTCCAAAGAGCTAATTGGTGCTACTAATTATGGTGAGCATTCCTCTGTGGCTCATTCACAAGTAGTTCACACCTGGCTCGAGAAATACTCCAGAAATGGTAAACCTTGAAACCAGAACAACAGGAATTCTGCAGATGCTGGAAATTCAAGCAAGCAACTTTGATGTATAAACCTTGAAACCAGGTGTTTCTTGGTATAATTTCTTTGAGTATACCCTTTCCCATCTCCTTCCTCATTTAGCAGGAACGCTTATCAAAGGATAAAGCATATTATTCAGTAATGGGGGTAAAATAAATGGGATTGAAATGAACTGCAAAGTACTAACAGCAATAGCTGCAAATTATGTCATAACTCTCAGATTTACAAACATCATCTGAACTTGAAAATGTATCAGGCTGTGATCAGAAAAGCCCACTTTCGAGTTCTTACTGATGACGATTTTTATTTCATTTTCAGTGTGACGCTATCTATTATTCGTAGGCATCGTGAACCGAAATCCTGTTCTAGCGCTTAATACAGATTGCAGTGACATCAAGTTGTATTTCATTGAATGTTACAAAGGAATCAACTACCTCGCAAATAATATAAACCTTTAAACAGGCCAAATTTCATACGATTCTTCAATTTGATAAGGTTCGACTTTGACAGCAGCTGCACAGATACATCAAGGGTGTAATTTTCATCCTTTTAACTGAAATGAGTGCATTTAATTTTTTTAAGAGGCAAAACTGTTGCAGTCATCTGATCACTTCAGGGCTAAAGTTCTGGCAAAGAATCATGGTTATAAGCAGTCAGATATGCATCTTGTCATTTTGCTCAATGGTCAGAGAACATGTTAGCTCCAGGCATCTCTGTGAATATGACTACTAGTACTCCAGTATAAATGTCAGCAACATGTCCTACTGCATTCGGAGCAGCAGGTAGCCACAGGGTTTGAGAATATAAATCAAGACGGGTGGGGGGAGTGGGGTTGGGGGTGCATCAACATCTAGTTCTTTATTGTGCTAGGATTCAGAGAAAATGATGATGATTTTTAAAACATTCTAAATTCTTAATACTATACCTCAGCTTTTGTTTGATCTTACAGTTGTGGCATTCAGTAATTGATGCCTGTTAATACAGAGGGGACTGTAACTGATGGAGATATTTCTTTATGGGCAAGATTTTCTTAGACACCAATTGATTCCTGAAGTATTTAAATCAGTGCAGATTAGCTTTGTTTAATGGAGATAGCCTGATAAATGAGATGATTCTGTTTCCACCAGTGTATTCTGATTAACCACCTTCAAATGAATCAATCACATCATGGTCGTATAAAGCACATGTTTCAGAATTGCCATGCACACTTTATTGTGATGTGGGAAAGATAACCTTTGGAAATGTAGGAAGAAAACCTGCATTGTTAGGAACTCTTTTCAGTTCCTGCTGCAACTAATGCACTACAGTAAGATAAATAGGCACTTTTGTTATTTATTTATACGTGTCATTAACCAAAATAATGGCTTGGATTTGGCAGTAGTAATGACAGCTGTCATTACTTCAGGAAACTGCCTGCAACTTCAGAATTCCCATGCATGCATTGTTTAACACACAAATCTTGAGGAAGCTGATTGTGATTCAATTCTTCCCCATAGACGAGGTGATTTCAGCTTTCTTGCAAGTAAATAAATTGAAATAAATTTAAGCTAGTTAAGAACTAGATTTGCTGAAAAGGAACATTAAATCTTGTGTTTTGATCCATGAAAAGCATTGTTTGGCGAACTAACAGGCTCTAACAGCCTCATCTTGTAGACACATTCTAATACCCTCATACAAAAATTTAAAATATTTTGTTTTCATAAGCTCCTTAATTTCTTATATTTTAGTGATATTCCACCTCTGCAATCATATATATTTCTAACTTAGCATTCTGCAGAAAGTAAAAAGTTAACTAAAATAACTGAAAACAATAAAATGTTCCATTTGCTTTCTGGGTTGCTACTTATTCATGAATTTGATTATCTACTGAACCAACTCAAAGCCATCACTGCTGCTGGATGCTTTGGACCCTCCTAAATTGATACCTGATAGTAATAAGCATCAGAAAAGGATTGTTATTATCACAGCAATCATAATAAACACATGGATCAATTCCCACTTAAATGCAAATACAAAAATAGATATTTTTCAAATAAAAGTATTTTATGAGGAGCTTATTTCAGTTTTATTAATGTCCAATAATCTTCAGTTCTGGTGAAAGAAGCCTCAAAGTGTAGTAAAGTAACAATGTAAGTAATTGACAGGGTTGGAATTTCTCACGTTTACAAATTATAATCTAAAAATCACACCCAAAGACCTACTAGAGAATGTTTTTTTCTTATTTCTTTTTAAAATCAATAGAACTATATATTCACTACATACTTTGCCATATCAAGGATGCATTTAGCTTTAAGAATTCAGATTTCAAGAGGCAGATATCGTGCACTGATTACAATGTAACCATAATTATTTGTTAATATATAATAGATATAACTGAAGTAACTTGAGTAAAAGAAAACACTGGTTGCAATAGATGACTTTAAGTGTTCAGATATTATTCTCAGCTCTAACTTATACACAGGAAGTGAAGGCCAGTCTATTTGCTTAACTGAAAAAATACCTCTGACCTGAACAATTAGGGGTGTGTTCCCTTAAAAAATAATTCATTAATAAAGCAACACTAAAACACACCCATCAAGCTCTAGTTAAAGGTTCTGGTAATCTCCTGTCAAAAATTTAACAAAATTAATGAAATGAAACAAGAAGAATTATGTATTCCATTAATGGGCTGAGTAATAGGTATTGTGATTTTTTTTGATCCATCAACACTGACTAAAAAAAGCTTAAACAATAATCGGTGGCAGGGCTTCATTGCCAGCAAGACCAGAGCACAAAGTTACTAGTACAGAAAGGGCATTCCAAAATTCAGGCAGGAAGTCAGCCAGTCCTAAAGGCAAACATTCTGCTTCCGTGACTGAAGTAAATGATCCCATAACCTCTTACAATTGAGTTGAATGGAGGGAGCAAGGTTGGGGGGGAGGGGTTTCTGGTGATCATTGAAAGGGTATGGTGGGGCAGATGACAAAATGGCAGGGCAGGATGAATGTGTTGCTCAATAACCTGGAGCTAACATATTTGAAATGCACACTGCGCTAAACATCAGTGCCTGTGATCTAAACAGTCAACACCCCTTATACTTGCTGCACAAACTGAAATAAGACAGCAATGCTGACCATCTACTCAGCTCCTCAGAAGTTGAGTGGTTTGATGTCGTCATTAATGAGTAAGACGGTTTTGAAAAAAAAACTCAATTTTCCTATTGCCCTGCTTTCCAGAATCAATGGAGCAGAAGCCATATTAAAATTATCCCACATAATCAATTGTCAAACACAGAACACTTTGCACACTTATTGATGTTCTTTAATCTCAAATCAATAAAATCACCTGAAAAATCTGGTAAATAAAAAAATGACGAAAGTTCTATAAGGGCAAAAGTATCTATGCTGTGACCATTTATATTTACATGTGTTAATTAAATCCAATTAAAAATCATTAAACCTTCGCAATGTAACAATTAAACCCTTTATGGCTTCATAACATTAAAGCCTACAGTTTATTGGGTAAAGTCTATTTTCAAATTAAAGTAATTTGCATGCAAATTAATTGTAATATGTTATTATCATGAGAAAACAGAATGCTTTGACTGACAAAGATACAAGACAGGTTTTGAGCGTTATTAGCGGGAGGAGGCATATATATTTCTGAAAAGTTTTCTGAAATTACGATATCAAAAATTTTAAACAGAATTCAAAGAAGATGCTGGGCTAAAGGATGTGTAGCTTGTGTGATGGAAAGATGAGCAACATCTTAATTAGGCAGGTGTATTAGCAAGAACACACCAAATCTCCTATGAATGAGATTTCTCACTATCCATCTACATAGTCTGAGAGTTGCACAAGCCATCACAATTCACAATCTGCTATTATGTACTCAAAATAAATCAGTATTTTTGTTCTAAGGAACAGCTGAGTATAATTCCAACACTGATGCTCAGAGATTTTTCACAGTCATCCCAACAACATCCACTTAAGACAGAAACTAAAAATATCCTACAAGCAATCTGTAATAATTCATTTGCTTTTCACAGAACAAAATCATCCGAATATATTGTTCATTTGAAAAGAAAATGCTTCCACAAGTCATAGAGCTAGTAATTATTTTTATCCATCTGGCTAAAGTCACAGAGAGCTGAACCATGTCAAAAGACAAATAGACATACTGTACATTACAAGAATACAGTACTCAAAATCTGTGGAGTAAATTAGACTACAAAATATTACTTTCGATCAGCTGTAATGTAATTTGCATATGCCATTAAGAGCCCAGCACTTTCAAAGTGCTTAACAATTTGTGATAATTCTTAAATAATGACTACAATTAAAATTGGAGAAAGTCTCCCCATAAATGCACCTACTCATGGCTTTTGATGTGCCTCAGGTGGTCAGAAGAGAACAATGTACAAGATTGTTCAAAACTTATTAAAAAGATCTGACAATAAATAGGTTGGACATGAAGGATAAACGACAGGGCTACAGTTTAATGAAAATAAACTGAGTGATGTCAGATGCTTAATAGGAAAAATGAGTTCTGCTGGAATTGTCTCACAGGCTGATTTTATTTCCAGTTATTTTCTCCTTTGCTTCTTTTCACAATTTGTTTTGGTAGTGTTGGTTGGACCTATTCTTCAAAAGCTCAGGATGTGCAATGTGTTTTTACTGTAAAATTTGATACTTCTATAAACCATTGTCCTCTATGTAGTATTGGAAGCACACAAGTGAATTTGTACACAGAAAGGTACCACAAACTGCTCATAACGTATTCAATTAATATGTTTTAATGATGTTGGTTAAGTTAAAAAAATGTTGACTAGAACATTGGAAGAAGTTCTCTGTGACTCTTTATATACTCTATGGGACTTCAGTGACTTCTTGAGGTGATTAAAAAGAAGCACCAGTTTTAAGTGGATCAGATTAAACTCAGGGGGTCACACATAATTCATTTCTGAGGATCAGCAATGACCCAATTGTTCAGTATCTACTGATTCAGATTACAGCTGCTGTACAGCCAGCCAGAGGTTATGCAAAATCGTGCTGTTTATGTGCAGCCTAACCCTAATCCAGATAGAGATCTGATCTTTTCATACAGAGCTGGAAGGAATAGCAATATGCCATAAGGGAGCATCATAATGTTCTCAACAAACGGGGCATGCCGTTCATAAGCAGACAACTCTCCTTTAGAGTGGAGATTTGGGATTAAAGAACTCATCCCTGTACTGCAGGCGCTGTGACATACCAAACACTCCCTAACTACAAACTCATTCAATCTCTACTTAGTCTATCTTCTGAGAAGAATATTGCTCAGATCACATAGAAAATTGACTCGAAGAACTCTGAAGACTGCAGTGAACAGATATCTTTAATTCAGAGTGGGAGCTGGCTCCATTCCAGGTCTGGAGGTTGAAATAATATGGCTAGTCTGGGTGCCAACACTGTTGCATTCCTAGTCTCCTGAGATGTCATCTGGTATGCAGCATCAGAAAATTGATGTCCTCCCTTATGAAGAAACCAAGCCATTTCTTACCATATTCCCTTTAGAGGTGACATGCCCATACATAACCCACAGATACCCCTTCCAGATAGCTCCTTTCGCAGTCATGAACCTGGCACATGTAGGACAAGAGCTTTTCCTAGGTCAAAGGCATAGGGTGCACCTTTCTGGAGGCTACAAAAGGAGGCACTGTGATAGAACAGGCTATGCCAACAGGCTTAATAAACTAATTAGAAAGGCTGGCTCTGTTATAGGAATTGAACTGAACAGGAGATTGTAAGAACAAAGGACCTTCCAGAAAATCCTGGCAATTCTGGCGATGTTTCTCAACTCCTGCATGCCACCTTGGCTGAACAGTGGAGCACTTTCAGTAACAGACTAAGACAACTGTGCTGCTCCAAAGAGCGCTATATGAGGTCATTCTTATCTTTGGCCAACAGGCTATATAATGAGTCAACCTATAGCCAGGGAAGTGATCTTGTAATCTTTGACTTGAAAATCTTGCACATCTTATTTTTAAGGTAACTTATTTTATTCTTTCTTACTTCTCTTCTAATATTTGTAAATTTGTGCACTTGTAATGCTACTGTGACGCTATAAGTTCCTTTGGGATCAATAAAGTCGCTATCTATCTATACTGATAGGACTGCATGTCCCACACACAAAGTAATGAAGTCAGAAAGGCTGTTAAATTTCAGACCCAAATGTAATGATTTTCAATTCTGTTATTATTTGATGTTTTGCTGCTATAAAAAATCTGAGCACATCATTACCTTTGAAATACATCCTCATTTAGGTCAAATCATATGCTTTATTGTGCTGAGGTAGGTGACACAGGTGCAGCTATTGTTTGCCACAAACCCATCCATGGCTCACCTTGAAAGGTTGCTGAAAAAAAGATCATCCTTGAGGCATCCATTAAATGAGTCAGCATCAAAGTACTGGAGAAAGCATCTGCTGTTAGCTTTAGCACAAAAGCTAGTCTTGAAAGTTGACCAAGCAACTCAGCAAGTTTTTAACCTGCTCAGTTGTGTCTTCTGATGTCAACAGTGTCCATTAAATTATGATAAAGGCAAGAAAGTAGCATGATTCGCTCCTAAATGAAATGAGAAAGCTTCAGGTTTAAACTCCAATTTTCATCGGTAAGGAAGAAAATGAACATGGAGTGAACGACGTCAATAAGCATGCAAATATGAATTATACATACATGGAAGTGCTCTGTCCAATTTTGTTATGAGTGCAATTTGACCAGGAAATGACTGTTACCATGACACACTGGTTTAAACCAGTTTTGCATGATATGAGCATAAAAATGGGTGGCGATTGATCCAAATTTTAGGCAAATACTGCCTATCACAAAGTAGCCTTAAGATTAAGGGTGCAATTCTTGATATGATTTCTTGGGTCAGAAACTGTTCACTAAAATCAACAGTCTCACAGAACACCCTCGTCAAGTCAATCAATCAACTTTCTCTTAATGTTGGGTGGTTCACTTTAACATACACAGCAATCTGCTACAAAAGCATCTAAGTTACATGTAAGCCATCATTATGAAGGAAATATTTCAGGGGATCCTTGGCCTGTTGCAAAAGTCATGGTTTAAATGTTGGATTTTTAAGAACTCTCTGTGAAAATAATTCCAGCATTTGGGCACTAACTATGCATAAGACTGTGCACTTAGTGTTAAAGAGTTTAAGCAGAATTTTTAAAGCGCATCCAGCAATAGAATTCTCCCCCAAAGCTTTGGCAATCCACAGTTAACCTCTTATTACCATACTAACTGCAATCTTTAAACACTGGTGACCAATGATCACAATGTGCTGTGATGAGAAGATCATGAGAATTAGCTTATTGTTAAGTAATTCTAAAATTATGTGGAGATAAGCATAACATTATAAGAAGAACCATTCATACTTTTATCCCATCTCAACAAATCATGTTGCTCACCTATGAAGAGATGGTCACCTTTTCTCTTTTACACCAATGGCTTATAAAGCTAATCTTCAAGGAGCAGAGGGCAAAGGAACTGGTGGTGCTAGCAAAGCAGCCAATCAGCCGTGATAATGGTTTGTAATGATAAACTACACAGGAATAATAATGGGGATTCAAAATGTAAACAGGCAGGGCTTATTCCACAGCATATGTGGGAAATGATTTCTTGTTCTCTAAAAATCCATTTGGTGAACGGAAAAGTGTGTAGCAAGGATTTACCTGGTCTCAGTTCAGGACTACTTCTGAACTGGCTGAATTCTAAAACTGAAGTTAGGAAAAATTATCTAATGGGATAAATATGGGACACTGGTTCTGTTTAGTAGTTGAATATAGATTTAACTTAATAACAGATTGGATGTGCATTCACAAAACCATTACTGCACATAGCAGTTTCAGGAATAGATGTGAAAATTCTATTCCAGTATTTAATTTAATACATAAAACAAACACTTTCTCATAATGAAGGATATTGGTTTATGTATAGTTGAGAATAGACCAATTTCGCAAATGTGGAAAATGTGAAAATAAATCCTGTTGAGCAGTAATTCAGAATAAATAGTTTACACTCCACTTCCAATCCACATAAGGGAAGGTACTTCTGTGAAAAGATATTTCACAGATTTCAGAAATAATAGGAAAGCATTGGGAAAATTTGAATATAAGAAATCTATGAAAAATAAATACTGAATTTTAAGTTTCTGAAGTTCAAAGTAATTATTTATTATCCAAGTACACATGTTTTCTTGTGGGCATACTCAATACATCAATAGAATAATAACCATAAGAGTCGATGAAAAACGGCCCAACTAGGGCATTCAACCAGAGTGCAGAAGACAACAAACTGTGCAAACACTAAAACGAGAAATAATTATGATAAATAAATAAGCAATAAATACAGTATTGAGAGCATGAGATGAAGAGTCCTTGGAAGTGAGACCATTGGCTATGGGAACATTTCAATGATAGGGCAAGTGAAGTTATCCCATTTGGTTCAAGAGCCTAACTGTTCCTGAACCTAGTGGGGTGAGTCCTGCGGCTCTTGCACCTTTTTCCTTACGGCAGCAGCAAGAAGAAAACATGGCTGGATAGCAAGGGCCCCTGATGATGGATGCTGCTTTCCTTCAACAACGCTTCATATAAATGTGCTCAAAGGTTGGGAGGGCTTTACCCGTGATGGACTGGGCCGTATCCACTACATTTGTAAGATTTTCAATTCAAGGCCATTGGTGTTTCCGTATCAGGCAGTGATGCAGCCAGTCAACATACTCTCCACTATAGAAGTTTGTAGAAGTTTGTCAAAGTTTTAGATGTCATGCCAAATCTCCACAAACTCCTCAGAGGTGCTGCCATGCTTTCTTCATAATTGCACTTACATGTTGGACCCAGGACAGGTCCTATGAAATAATAACACCTAGGAATTTAATGTTGATAACCCTTTCTACATCGGATCCTCCAATGAGGGCTGACTCATGAACCTCTGGTTTTCCTCCCTGATCTACAATCAGTTCCTTGGTCTTGCTGACATTGAGAAAGATGTTGTTATTATGACACCATTCAGCCAGGTTTTCAATCTCCTCCCTATATGCTGATTCTTTACCACCTTTGATTCGGCCTACGATAGTGGTGTCATCTGCAAACTCGAATATGGCATTGGAGCTATGCTTAGCCACACAGTCATAAACGTAAAGCAAGTAGAGCAGGGGACTAACCACACAGCCCTGTGGTGTGCCTGCGCTGATGGAGATCGTAGAGGAGATGTTGTTGCCAATTCGAACTGACTGGAGTCTGCAACTGAGGAAATCCAGGATCCAATTGCACAAGGAGGTATTTACGCCAAGATCTTGGAGCTTATTGATTAGTTTTGAGGGGATGATGATATTAAGTGCTGTAGTCAATAAAGACAATCCTGATGGATGCATCTTTGCTGTCCATATGTTTCAGGGTTGAGTGAAGAGCCAATAAAACAGCATCTGCTGTGGACCTGTTGTTCTGATTGCTCTGCCTGTGCAGTGGGCAGCAAAATGTAACAGATCTAAGTTGCTTCTCAGGCAGGAGTTGCTATGTTTCATCACTAACCTCTCAAAACACTTCATCACTGTGCAAATAAGTGCTACTGGGCAATAGTCATTGAGACAGGTCAACATGCTCTTCTTGAGCACTGGTATAATTGAAGCAGGTGGTTACCTCAGACTGTCGAAGTGAGAGATTAAAGATCTCAATGAATACACCAGTCAGTTAATCAGCACAGGTCTTTAGTACTTGGCCAGGTACCCCATCTGGGCCGGATGTTTTTCATGGATTTACCCTCCTGAAGGCTGCTCGCAGATCGGCTTCAGAGACTGAAATCAAAGGATCATTGGGAGTGGGAGTTTGTGATGGTTCCTGCATGTATTGACGGTCAAGGCCAGCAGAGAAGGCATTTAGCAATTAATTGCAATGGATGAACAGTCATATATATGTCACAAATGTTAACTTAGTACATAGATCTGTAGCACGTGGCCAAGTACCGAGACCCACATTCCCTGACCCATGCAAGAAGCTTGAATTCTGTGCATTCACTGCTTATTCAGCATTTGTAACTCACATTGAAATAAAATAAGGTATTACTAATGGCACTGAAAAACAAAACAATACTTCACTGAAAATTTTGATGCATGTCAGTTCTGGCATGGAGACAGATGAACAAGAACAGAAAATCACAGCCTAATCTTGCTTTGTATTTAAAAAAGCAGTCTTAAAGTTAAAAAGAGGCTGAAACATATTTTGAACATGTGCTAACCACATGGTGACCTGTTCTAAAGCAGAACTAATTTATATTGGATATCTCTAGCATTTTTTTTATCAATACTATGAATACAAAATGAAAAAAGTCATACGCAATTGGCCTACAGGGATGCTTCAATCCTTCCTTTTCGCTAAGCAAAGGGAGAACCCTCCCCCATGCACACATGAATAGAGCAACCGTGCCTAAGAAATATATGAAAATAAGATAAATGGCATCACATTCTTCACCTCGCACAATATACAGCTGTACCGTGTCAAATATGCACTGTCACCCACCATGACATAAAGGCTGTCAGCTTGGCTTAAACACCTAAATTACTGCCTCTTGACTGCAGCTGGCTCTGTCTGTGCAATGGGCAGTAAGTGGTGGCAAGCAAAGCTGATGAAAAGTCACAGACTGAGATTGACGCTGACATTCTATGATCGTTAGCAACCAACATTCAACTGTAGGATATGATAATAAAATCAGAATTGATTCAGGGTTCTCATATGTAAAGTTACCTTGAATGAGAGATATATTTTAGTTGCTTGAGTAGATGTAATCTTTTTTGAAAATTACTGAACTGTCATCAGCAAGAGAGGTAAATGCTGCATAAATACAAGTTAAATCAATAATTGATGATTTAGTATCAGTTATGATTTACTCAAATACATATATGCTTATAAAAACAGAACACCAAAGAAAATTAAACTAAAAGTTTAAAAATGTTAATGTCTGATAGAGTCATATATAGAATACATGGAGAGAACCGTCAGGTTATAGCTTATAGATAAGAGCTCACCTGCCATCAGTAGTGAAGTCACAAACCAGTTAAGATCAGCACCACAAAAAGGAGGGAATGAAAATAAATTGAAATGAAATGCAACATTTTAAACAGGAACTAAACAAAGATATGAATGGAATAAGGATTTCAATGCTGTCACAGTAAAATGTTTAGTTCCTTTCAATTCTCCTTAGCGAAAAAAAATTAGACTGAATTGGTATTATATTATCACTTAAGTTATTCAAATATTACAATGGATCACTAGTGTGCATGTATGTGTTATTAAACAAATTAGCTATCTTAAAGTAACCACTATGAGTTTTGACATTTTTAATATTGATTACTTGGTTGCAGTAAAAATCAAGAGACCGAGGAGGAAAAAGATCAGCTGGTTGGCAAGGACATGCAGGACAAAATGAGGAATAAGATAGCATTCAAATGAAGAATGCATAGAGAGCAAGATTGCTGAACTTAATGAGATATCTTTTTCCTGATAGATCAATAGAATTTTTTACATTGATGTATAGTACCGTAACTCTCAATACTGCACCTTCCACGTACCCCACTAAACCCCGAGGAGGAGGGGTTAACTTGCATGTAAAATCCTCATTGTGCAATGTATAGGAAAGCTAACAGTGCCATTAAATATTAGGTTGTTGCCTGGCACAAGGGCACATAAATACAAATAGGACATCACAGTAGGCCACAGATCAATAGAGGGGTATAATGAGTAGGAAGTGATAAATAGAAACAAATTAGCAGTTGGAGGGTGAAGAATAAGGAGCCATTAAGCAAAATTAAATTTGAAATATTCAAAACATTAGGCAGAATAAACTTCGCATAGAGCTCTAAGGCAATGCGATTCACAAACAGGATTAAAATTACAGACTTAAGTTTTATTTTCACAGACACTGGGAACGAGGGCTGAAGCGATCCAAAAGCATGCAAGGAAATCAGTGTGCCATAGTTGATCTTTTTTTAGTTAGTCACTGCAAAATTAAATAATCTCTTGATTCCTTCTCTCTCCTTCTACATGTAGGAAAAGAGCAAAGACCAGAAGGATGAGGAAAAAGACTGAAGGTAACTCTCCTCCAACTTCTAACTAACAGTTGCGGAGAAGTTGCTAATAGTGTAGACTTAGTAGCAAGAAAGCCTACTTCTCTGACTTTTGGTGACTTTAGGATGTTTTTTCTCATTTTTGCAGAATGTGGAATTGCTAGCAGGGCAGTTTTTAACTGTTCATCCCTTAATGCCTTTGAGAAGGCAGTGATGAAACAACTTCTTGAACTTCTGCTAAATTTCCGATACAACAATATTGCTGAGGAAGGATTTACAGGGTTCAAGTACAATGAAATTTGCAGAGATATATTTTCGTGTCAGGATAATGCTTAACATGAAATGCAATCTGAATGTGATAGTAATGTAATGCTACTGAACATCTACGATTAGGGAGAAGACTCCCTCTTGGTAGAGTTGGTCATTATTCAGAACCTGTATTCTCCAGAAGTTACTTGATAACTAGCCTGGATCCGAATGTTGTCAGGCTTCAAGCTTACAGGTAAGGTCTATTTCATTTTCTGAAGCGTTGCAAACGCAATTGGCTTACTAGTAGAATATGATTGTTCTACTAAGCTACGTACAATTCGAACCTGTGATTTCCATTTTGGTGATGTGTTTTGGGGTCGATTGAGCAATCTGATGCTTTGCTATCTCTGAGGGAGTTCAGTGAGGTTTGGCATGGACTGTGCGGCCTCAAGCCTGGAAGCCTGGACCCAGGAGCGAGCCCATGAAGATGATAAATATGACAGTGGGGATTGGAGCTGTCTGTGTTTAACTATTCTTTTCTTTCCTTCTCACTGGTTGCTATCAGGAGAAAGTGCAGGAATCTTGGGATCCATTTTATCAGGATTGACTGGCAAGGCTGTGGACTAATTTTGGGGACTTTGAAGTTCATGTTGAAATTGTTCCTGGATTCTGGTTACTATTTGTTTTTGCTGTATTTGAGCAGTTTGATTGAGGCCATCGATGTGGACAGGGGCGCTTCAGCGAAGAATGGCCTTGCAGCCTGCACTAGCTAGCAGAGTAGTGCTGAATTAAACTAAACTGAATACTACACGACTCCTAGTTTAATGTTTGATATTCTACATATTGTTCGTTTGCTTTCTGCCGTTTGTGCAATTTGTTCCTTTTTATGTGCATTAGGTGTTTGATGTTTTCTTGAGTGGGTTCCATGGTGTTTCTTTGTTCTGTGGCTGGCTGCAGGAGGGCAAATCTCAGAGTTAAATTTTGCATTCATGATAATAAATGCACTTTGATTTGATTTGACTGAAGGAAGTTCACTGAGGAATCTGTAGAATACATTATTTGGGATTAAAAAATGTGATACAAGGAACTCTTGTTGTCTCAAGATAGAAGTGATTGCACTTCAACACAATATAAGGCCGTAAGACCATAAGTTATAGGAGCAGAATTATGCCATTTAGCCCATTAAGTATTGTCCACCATTTCATCATGGCTGATCCAATTTTCCTCTCAGCCCTAATCTCCTTCCTTCTCCCAGTATCCCTTCAAGTCCTGACCAATCAAGAATCTATCAACCTCTGCCTTAAATATACTTACAGACTTGGTCTTCACAGCTGCCTGTGGCAATGAATTCCACAGATTCACCACTCTCTGGCTGAAGAAATTCTTCCTCACCTCCATTCTAAAAGGACAACTGTCCCGAAGCTGTGTCCTCTGGTCTTAGACTCTCCCACCATATGGAACATCCTCTCCACATCCACTCTATCAAGGCCTTTCACTATCCCATAGGTTTCAATGAGGTCAAACCGTCATTCTTCTGAATTCTAGTGAATAGAGGCCCAGAGTCATCAAACACTCTTCATATGACAAGCCATTCAAGTTCTGGAATGATTGTCATGAACCTCCTTTGAACCCTCTCCAGTTTCAGCATATCCTTTCTAAGATAAGGGGCCCAAAACTGCCCACAATATTCCAAGTGAGGTCTCACTTGTGCATTATAAAGTCTCAACATTATATCCTTGCTTTTATATGTTAGTCCTCTTGAAATGAATGCTAACATGGCATTGCCTTCCTCCCCACAGACTCAACCCACCAACTAACCTTTGGGGAATCCTGTACGAGGACGCGCAAGAACCTTTGCACTTCAGTTTCTGTACTTTCTGTCCATTTAGGAAGTAGTCAACCCTTTTATTTCTTCTACTGAAGTACATGACCATACACTTCCCAACACTGTATTCCATCTGCCACTTCATTGCCCATTCTTCTCATCTGTCTAGGTACTTCTGTAGCCTCTCTACTTCTTCACAACTACCTGCTCCTCCATCTCTTCATATTGTCTGCAAACCTTGCAACAAGGCCATCAATTCCATCATCCAAATCACTGACATATATATAAAAAAAGAATCAGACCACTATGGAACACCACTAGTCACTGACAGCCAACCAGGAAAGGATGCCTTTATTTCCTTTTTTTGCCTTCTGCAATCTGTTTTATCCATGCTAGAATCTTACTTGTAATACCATGGGCTCATAGCTTGTTAAGCAGCCTCATGTATGGCACCTTGTCACAGACCTTCTGAAAATCCAAGTACTTAACGTCAACCAATTCTCCTTTGCCTATCCTGCTTGGTATTCCTTCAAAGAATTCCAACAGATTTGTCAGGCAAGATTTTCCCTTGAAAACCATGCTGACTACGGCTCTTTTTTATCAGGTGCCTCCAAGTATCCTGAGACCTCATCCTTAATAATTGACTCTAACATCTTCCCAACCACTGAGGTCAGACTAACTGGCCCATATTTTCCTTTCTTCTGCCTCTCTCCCTTCCTGAAGAGTGGAGTGGCATTTTCAATTTTCCCATCTTTTGGAACTATTCCAGAAACTAGTGATTCTTGAGAGATTAATACTAATGCCTCCACAATCTTTCCAGCCATGTCTTTCAGAACCCTGTGGTGTACACCATCTAGTCCAGAAGACTTAACTACTCTCAGATTCAAGAACCTGCTCTCTAGTTATGGTAACTTCACACATTCCATGTCCCCTGACACCTGGAACTTCCACAATACTGCTAGTGTCTTCCACAGTGAAGATCGATGCAAAATATTGTTTGTCCGCCATTTCATTGTCTCTCATTACTACCTATGCAGCATTGTTTTCCAGCGGTCCGATATCCACTCTTGCCTCTTTTTTACACTTTATGTATTTGAAGAAACTTTTGGTATCCTCTTTAATATTACTCGGGTTACTTAATTTAATATTCCAGCTTTACATTCTAAATGACTTTTTTAGTTGCCTTCTGAAGGCCTTTTCAAAGCTTCCCAATCCTTTTAATTCCCACTAATTTTTGCTCTATTACATGCCTTCACTTTGGCATTTATGTTGGCTTTGGCTTCTCTTGTTAGCCATGGTTGTGTCATCTCGCTTTTAGAATACTTCTTCTTTGGAATGTTTATTTCCTGTGCCTTCTGAATTGCTTCCAGAAATTCCAGCCATTACTGCTCTGCCATCATCCCTGCCAGTCTTCTTTTCCAATCAATTTTGGCCAACTCCTCTCTCATGCCTCTGTAATTCTCTTTACTCCACTGTAATACTGCTACATCTGACTTTAGCTGCTCCTTCTCAAATTTCTAGGTGAATTTGATCATATTATGATCACTATGATCTCGAATCAATGCTGGTTCATTACACCACACCCAATCCAGAATAGCTGATCCCCGAGTGGGCTCAACCACAAGCTGCTCTAAAAAAGCCATCTCATAGGTACTCTAGATTCCCCCTCCAGATCCCACACCAACCTGATTTTCCCAATCTACCTGCATATTGAAATCTCCCATGACTATTGTAACACTGCCCTTTTGGCAATCATTTTCTATCTTCTGTTGTAAATTGTAGACCACATCGTTACTACAGTTTGGGGTCTGTATACAACTCCCATCAGGATCTTTTACCCTTGCAGTTTGTTAGCTCTATCAACAATGATTCAACACTTTCCGACCCTATGTCACCTCTTTTTAATGACTTGACTTCATTTTTTACCAACAAGGCTGCTCCCTCTGCCTAGCTGTCTGTTCTTTCAATATAAAGTGTATCCTTGGACATTAAGCTCAGCTATAATCTTCTTTCAGCCATGGTTCAGTAATGCTTATAACATCATACATGCCAATCTGCAACTGTGCCACAAGTTCATCTATCTTATTCGATATACTGTGCACATTCAACTATAACACCTTCAGTCCAGTATTCATCCTTTTCGATTTTGTGTCTTTTATATTGCAATTCATCCTGTTGACTGCAATTTTGCCCTATCAATAGCCTCTCTTCACTACACATTGCCTCTGTTTGTAAACCAGCTACCTCATCTTCAACACTATCATCCGCCTTTCCTATGATACTTCTTGCATTGAAATATAAACAGCTCAGGACACTAATCACACCATGTTCAACCTTTTGAATACTAACTTTGTCCAAGGTCTTACCAACATCTGCCTCCACAACCTCTCCACTGTCTGTTCTGGTACTCTGGTTTCCATCTCCCTGCAACTCCAGTTCAAACTCCACTGTACAGCATTAACAAACATTCCTGCTAGGATATTAGTTCCCCTCAAGTTCAGGTACAAACTATCCCTTCTGTATAGGTCCCACCTTCCCTGAAAGAGAGCCCAATAATCTCAAAACCTTATGCCCTCTCTCTTACACCAATTCCTTAACTGCATATTAAACTGTATCATCTTCCTAGTTCTGGCCTCAGCAGCATATGGCACAGGTAGCAGTCCTGAGATCACAACCCTAGAGGTCCTGCTCTTTAATGTAGCACCCAACTCCCTCTGCAGGAACTCATCACTCATCCTACCTATGTCATTGGTATGTACATGATATGCCTGTTGTTGAGGTATACCTTCTTCCTTTGTGTGAGGAGTGTCTGGAACTGGTGAAGAAGTTTTCCCCCCGACACCCATGGATTGCTGGTTTATCAATATTTCTTGATGTCACTGATTGTGGCTGACTTGCTATATATTTCTAGCATTTTCTGTTTTTATGTCAAATTTCCTGCTTTGATCTTACTGACAAAGTTGATCAAAAGATGCTCTGAATTAAAGTGCAATCATTTCACCTTGCCTCCGAAGTTCAGCTGTTAGGGTCATTCAGTGGTTCAACTTGAAGAGCCTTTGCCACACAGCCCCAGAGACCGGGTTCAATCCTGACCATTCTATTTGTGACCTCTTAGGTGCTCCAGACATACAGGTTAGCAAGTTAATTGTCCACTGTAAATTGCCCCTGGTTTATTGGTGAACGATGGAATCAGTGGAGAGATGATGAAAATATGTGGAGAAACAAAAAATAAATCCAATTAACACAGAATTTAAGTAAAGTGGGTGGTTTAATTAATGGCACATATCTGTTGGGCCAAAGGAACCGTTATCCTGCCGTATCTCTTTATGACTACTGAGTATATTTGGACTAGGATGAATTGAGGTGTGCAAAAAGTGGCCATAGCAAAATACAAAGTCAGCGTCAATGAATAATTGTTAAGTAAGTATTACTTGACATTGTTGATAATACTATTTTGGTGTCAGTATGTATGGGCATATTTGTCAGTCTTTTCAAGTTTCCTAACTGCATTGCTTTCCCTGGTTAATTCCAGGAAATTTCAAAAATGCATGGACCATAATTAATTTTAAAAAGCTGTAATAATATGCTCAATTAATAAATCCAAATGGACCACATTAGTATGCAAATGGATTTGCTCCTATGCTGCTTAATATTCTGGAGTTAACTGTGGAAGTCATCTTCCCCAATTTAAACCCCAACCTGCTTTGAAAACAATGTAGTCCTCTACATCCAAAACTACCAAATTCAAAAAAAAATTTGCATGAATAAAATACTGGAAAAATTAATGTGAGAAGTAGATGCAATCGTACACAGTTTGTGTCAAATATCTTATTGAGCATTGAATTAACTTCGTACTTTGCAAATAGTTAATGAAAATGTTTCATCAGACTTTGTATGACATTTTGCTATTAACGTGCATTGGACCTGATCCACACATTGCACCCTAAGTAACATTAAGGTAGATTTATCCACAAAACAAATTGCATTTGTCTGTCTTCATGGAATTGATCAAAACAAACTAAACCGTAAAGCATGTGTGGTCAGAATTGGTTAACTATCAGACATCAATATTATAGAGTTGTTGAATTTAACTCTTGACTTCTCAAAGCTGAGAAGGAACTGCCAAATCTAAATGGAATTTTAACTGGCAGTGAGCTTTGGATGTTAGGATGCCTGTCCTCCATCATCAATTCAAACCATCTAGACTAGAATCTAATTGAACACTTAAGGCATGAGAAGCCATTGAAGGATCTTGATTTAACTTTAGATAATGAATACAAGAAGATGGAATACAAACTCTCTATCCAATCCTTGAGTACTTGAGCAGTCTTAGGAGGAAAAAAACTATGGAAGAAGTCACTGATTTTCATCAAAATACCAGATATATAATCAAACGTAGACAGCAGGATGACTGAATTCTTCATTTATACAACAGCAATAAAGCTGTATTTTAATGAAATAAAAATACTAAAATTTTTACTATTTTTATCTATCAGAGTAATCAATGTGGCTGCTGACATGCAACTTCCAAGAATTATTATAAAAATAGTCCAAACTTGCATTTCGAAAGGGTTTTTTATCTGCAGAGGGACTGCTTATTCATTCTTCAAAGCTCTGAACAAAAATCACTCAATTCTCAAGGTCAAATACATACTCATGCATATTCAAACATTTTAAGGAATTGATTTTTAAAATAAAATATTTCCCTTAGTTTTGGAGGAAGTGCCAGGAATATTGATCTGTTTGAGGTGAGGCCACTTATATTTAACTGAGAAACTGTGGTGCACTAACGCTGAAGGTTTGCAAATGAATGTGGACATATTGCAGACACACACAAATGCGTTTGACAATCAAATACCTTCAGCACAATTGTCAGGACCCATTAAAAAAGCTATGCAATCACAAAGCTTGAAAGAGACTGGGTGCATTTAACATAGTGTTAACCCTTTCCCACTTCCACTCCAAGTGGCTCAAAGCAGTAATCACAAATCTCCACAAGATAATGGCATGTATTTTATAGGAGCCATATAGTTTCAACGTCATTATATTGCTTTCTCTGGCTACTCTGTCTAGAATTATCCGAGAGAAATCACTTCATTATAATTGCCATTAAATTTTAAGAAAGGGGTTTCATCAAATTTTAAACAAGGGTTAATAATGTAAAATGTTGTGGATACTGGAAACTCAAACATGACAAAAATGATGGACTTAGCAGTTCAATCAAAATCTGTAAGAAGAAAAGAGAGTTTCATTACTAAGGGATTTTACTATATTTTTATAAGAATCTCAAGTAACCTGTTTGAGAAATTTGGTGAAAGCTTACTTAAGTGAGAAATGTATGTCACAGTATTAGGCAGCTGATCAACATCGATGCACTATAAAGTAATGGATATATATTTAGTGCTCATACATTTAAACTTTTCATCTTTCCTATTAGGCTTGTACATCCTTGTAAAATATGGCTTCACAACAAAATAATAAAGGGACAAATGTCTCTTCATGGAGAAAAGTGGCTCTGCATCCAGTGCTGCTGGAATGGCAACTCATCAAACTAATGAAGATTACTTAATTTGGTGGGCAGGGAATAAAACACTTTAACTCCATTTCAAGGGCTATTGTACTTGGGAGGGAAGCATCAATTTCTCTAAAACATGACTGATCTGCAAAAAAAAAACAAATCTTTTTGGAAAGCAGCAAAATGATGCAACAGCATAAGAATAAATCAGTTAAAAAATAGAAAATTCAAAAGATGGGTCAAGATAGAAAAAAATGTCTGCAGGAGCAGTGAGATCCTTTTAGCCTACAGAAGAAAGCTTGGTAGTGATATTCAAGATGGTAGAGCAATTTTTTTTTGGCACTTAGGGGCACTCTTACAATAAAGCTATTAACAAGGAAGCATGGTAGCAAAGGCCAATAGCCACTGGAGTTTGCCATGTCCATTGTCTATTGCAGCAAATAAGAGCATTATCTGGACTAAGGAACAGTGTCAGGATAGGTTGAACATTCTAAATATAACTTTTCTGTGGTGGCATCGGGCTCTAAGTTTATATTATGGTGCATTATCAGCAGTACCAACCACAAATCCCCGACTCTGGATTGCATTCCAAACTGCTATGTTTGTAAAACTGCAAATTCAAACTTTGTTTTGGTGCAGCCGTCATATAGCTCCAATACAAAGTGACTAAAAGTCAAATGAAAGTCCAAAGTAGTGTAAGTATGCAAATATTGACCAAAAAGCATTAGGACTGTTATGGTGAAAGTGTGTGGGAAGTATACTATTTATACCAGATTTATAGCTGACCTAAGGGTCCCTTCCATTAGTTTCACAATTTCTTTGATGCCCTACCATCAGACAGGAGACACCGTACCATTAGGACACAAACTGTTAGGACAGAAAACATCACCTTCCCCCAGGCTGTGAGACTACTTAACTTCCTGCCAACACCCAGGTCTCATTACTTATGAAGCATTATGCTGTTTATTTTTTAACTTGCGTTCGATATGTGTCTTATGCTAAATGTCAATCTTCTGGAATATATTTGATAACTTGTTAATCTACATGTACTGTATTGTGCACCTTGGTCCAAAGGAATGGTGTTTCATTTGGTGGTATACATGTAAAGGGCTGAATGACAATGAATTTGAATTTGAACTTAATCTTGTAAAAAAAATAAGGTTGAGCCACTTATATAAATTGTCAGACTAGGAAATGAATATCCATAAACTTTGTCTGAAACACAAATGAAATAAAATGTTGAGAATGAATTCTCCAAGCAAATTTCCTGCAACTTCAGAACTTTTGCTTCCCAGCTTTCTTATATGGGTTTCAGGGGGCATTCCTATCTGTATCCTATATTAATGCAGAGGAGAGCAAAGGTGCACCAAAAAAAAAACACTACTAACGTTCAGAACCTTTCACCAAACTATAAAGCAGGCCACAGCAAAAAGGCCTCTTCTTAGGCAGTCCCTTGGAATTGAAGAAGACTTTGCTGCAACTTTGTTTTTGTGGGTTCTTAAGTTATTCATGGGACTATTACGGGAAACAAAGATTGTATCACAGCATTGGTGGAGATCCAGATTATGTCCCAGTTCTTTTTTATTACTTAGTATAGTGAATAAACAAGAAATTGATAAGTATAATAAATCCTCTTTCCAAAACGTTATGAGTGAATTAGTTCCTGGGTTCTTTGATTCAAGAATGTACTTACTTAACTATGTATGATGCAAATATTCTATTTCAAAATAAAACTTTGAGAGCATAAGCAATCTGAGGTTGCATTTCTATTTGCTTATGTTCCATGTTACCAGATACTATGATTAATAGAGAAATGTGCAAAGATGGGTGCTAAAACAAACCTAATTTTCTCTCAACATACATCAAAGTTGCTGGTGAACACAGCAGGCCAAGCAGCATCTATAGGAAGAGGCGCAGTCGACGTTTCAGGCCGAGACCCTTCGTCTGGACTAACTGAAGGAAGAGTGAGTAAGGGATTTGAAAGCTGGAGGGGGAGGGGGAGATGCAAAATGATAGGAGAAGACAGGAGGGGGAGGGATAGAGCCGAGAGCTGGACAGGTGATAGGCAAAAGGGTATACGAGAGGATCATGGGACAGGAGGTCTGGGAAGAAAGACAAGGGGGGGGTGACCCAGAGGATGGGCAAGAGGTATATTCAGAGGGACAGAGGGAGAAAAAGGAGAGTGAGAGAAAGAATGTGTGCATAAAAATGAGTAACAGATGGGGTACGAGGGGGAGGTGGGGCCTAGCGGAAGTTAGAGAAGTCGATGTTCATGCCATCAGGTTGGAGGCTGCCCAGACGGAATATAAGGTGTTGTTCCTCCAACCCGAGTGTGGCTTCATCTTTACAGTAGAGGAGGCCGTGGATAGACATGTCAGAATGGGAATGGGATGTGGAATTAAAATGTCTTGGCCACTGGGAGATCCTGCTTTCTCTGGCGGACAGAGCGTAGATGTTCAGCAAAGCAGTCTCCCAGTCTGCGTCGGGTCTCACCAATATATAAAAGGCCACATCGGGAGCACCGGACGCAGTATATCACCCCAGTCGACTCACAGGTGAAGTGATGCCTCACCTGGAAGGACTGTTTGGGGCCCTGAATGGTGGTAAGGGAGGAAGTGTAAGGGCATGTGTAGCACTTGTTCCGCTTACACGGATAAGTGCCAGGAGGGAGATCAGTGGGGAGGGATGGGGGGGACGAATGGACAAGGGAGTTGTGTAGGGAGCGATCCCTGTGGAATGCAGAGAGAGGGGGGGAGGGAAAGATGTGCTTAGTGGTGGGATCCCGTTGGAGGTGGCGGAAGTTACGGAGAATAATATGTTGGACCCGGAGGCTGGTAGGTAAGGACCAGGGGAACCCTATTCCTAGTGGGGTGGTGGGAGGATGGAGTGAGAGCAGATGTACGTGAAATGGGGGAGATGCGTTTAAGAGCAGAGTTGATAGTGGAGGAAGGGAAGCCCCTTTCTTTAAAAAATGAAGACATCTCCCTCGTCCTAGAATGAAAAGCCTCTCTCACTTGACGTGGAATTGCTGGAGTTAACATGAAGAATTTCTTTTTATATTAATATATCTATTTAAGTGTGTTTAAATAAGTCTCCTTTGAAGCCAGATGTGTAATTAATCTGGAAATTAGATAGGGGTAAAAAAAAGTCTTACCTTATACCAACTGATGTATAAGTTACCTGGCCCCGCAAAACATCTTAGCACCTCCTTACCCGCATTAACTGTAATAATTAATTAACTGCATTTGCTGTAATAATTTTTTACCACTGTTTTCAGTCATGGGTGTTCTAAAATTTCATGTTCATGGTCATAGTCACAGTCATACTTTACTGATCCCGGGGTGAATTGGTTTTTGTTACAGTTGCACCATAAATAATTAAATAGTAATAAAACCATAAATAGTTAAATAGTAATATGTAAATTATGCCAGGAAATAAGTCCAGGACCAGCCTATTGGCTCAGGGTGTCTGACCCTCCAAGGGATGAGTTGTAAAGTTTGATGGCCACAGGCAGGAATGACTTCCTATGACGCTCTGTGTTGCATCTCGGAGGAATGAGTCTCTGGCTGAATGTACTCCTGTGCCCAACCAGTACATTATGTAGTGGATGGGAGACGTTGTCCAAGATGGCATGCAACTTGGACAGCATCCTCTTTTCACACACCACCGTCAGAGAGTCCAGTTCCATCCCCACAACATCACTGGCCTTACGAATGAGTTTGTTGATTCTGTTGGTGTCTGCTACCCTCAGCCTGCTGCCCCAGCACACAACAGCAAACATGATCGCACTGGCCACCACAGACTCGTAGAACATCCTCAGCATCGTCCGGCAGATGTTAAAGGACCTCAGTCTCCTCAGGAAATAGACACGGCTCTGACCCTTCTTGTAGACAGCCTCAGTGTTCTTTGACCAGTCCAGTTTATTGTCAATTCGTATCCCCAGGTATTTATAATCCTCCACCATGTCCACACTAACCCCCTGGATGGAAACAGTGGTCGCCGGTACCTTAGCTCTCCTCAGGTCTACCACCAGCTCCTTAGTCTTTTTAACATTAAGCTGCAGATAATTCTGCTCACACCATGTGACAAAAATTGCCTTAAATTGGATGTATATTGGGATATTCTCCCAGATTTTGATTTTGCAGGGAAATTTCACATTTGTTGCTTATGTTAATATTAGCTGTGAAAGTTGTGCCAAGAACCATACTTGATTGTTTAAATCATAAGCGTCATTACTTATCAACCTGCCTGTTGTCGGGGAAAGTATAGTAATTAGTACATGGGGTCATGCATTGTGTTAATGTGGTAATAGGGAACCACAGACAAAGCCTAGAAGTGGAGACAAGGAATAGAACAAGGATGACGTTCAAGGTTCAGGAGTTTCATTAATTATGTTATAGTATGCACCCACTGTTGTAACAGTAAGTCAGATTTACTCTTAGACCTATGGACAATTATTTTACTCTGTAATCAGGACCTAGACCTGTAATCAGAATCCATGGGGTTACCGTATGAGGAACATCTGGTAGCTCTTGGGCTGTATTCCCTGGAGTTCAGGAGAATGAAGGGGGGATCTCATAGAAACATTCCTAATGTTAAAAGCCCTGAACAGATTAGATACGGCAAAGTTATTTCCCGTGGTAGGGGAGTCTAGGAAAAGAGGTCATGACTTCAGGATTGAAGAACGTCCATTTAGAACAGGGATGTTGAGAAATTACTTCAGTCAGAGGGTGGTAAATCTGTGGAATTTGTTGCCACGAGCGGCTGTGCAGGCCAAGTCATTGGGCCCATTTAAGGCAGAGATAGATAGGTTCTTAATTATCCAGGGCATCAAAGGGTATGGGGAGAAGACAGGGGAGTGGGGATGACTGGAAGAATTGGATCAGCCCATGACTGGATGGCAGAGCAGACTTGGGCCGAATGGCCTACTTCTGCTCCTATATCTTATGGTCTTATAGTCCATTACTTAATTAAGTGTTCCTGTAGCTACCATTCTTTTATCAAATGTAGTTTTACTGGTGTAATGCCCTGGTTCATTTTTTTTTTGTTACGCTGTTCTGTCTTTCATTTTGTGCTGTTTTGTGCGAGCTACTTGTTTTCCTCTTACGTTTGGGATACTGTTGAGATAAGAGATAGGAGAATTGTGTGCCATCCAATTAGGATGGTCGGATTAAGGGGACCTTTCTCTGGTGAGGGACACTAAGGTTGGGCTTGAGGCTTTCATTAGAGAGAGATGAAAAAAGAAGACGCCGGAGAGAAGAGGTCATGGTATTCAACCCGCAGAGGAGCTGTGATTCGATGAAGCCCGGGGTGATCGAAGGAGGATCGAAGACAAGGAAACCGTGAGCTCCAACTTTTGCACATTAAACTGTTTCATTAAAAAGGGTCCTTTTCTTTTTTTTGTTGTTGTTTCTTTACTCACCCTTAGTCAAATTAAGAATTATAAAGCTAAATAAAACTTTTAATTGTATGTGTGTACTGTTTGTTATTTCATGGTACTCATTTGTAACAGGGTAACAAATCACACAGCATCCACACAAACAGGTGGTTTTAGGGTGGCTCGCACCTCAATCTCACCCGTTTAGCCAGGCTGGAGATCGTCTTCCCTAGACTTACGCAGCTGATGAAACCGGAGTGTTTCAGAGTGGGGGTTCATCCGGGATCAGTTTCGTTGGATACTGTGTGATTGCCCTGAGCACTGATCCAGTGGGTTGTGTATTTAAGTCCGTGCTAAACTATTGTCCGGTAAAGTGATTACGATACGTGATTATGGATGCTGCAGGGGTGGAGCGGTGGTGCAAATCCATGAGGTTACTGGTAACGAATGCATGTGTGTCGAGTAGGGTAGACATTCGTATTCCTGATGAATTGTTAATTCAAACTTTAAGTACTGTTAAAGCCATAGGAACAGTTCTGATTGTGGAGCGGAAGTTTGATATAATGGCGGGCAAAGATTTTGTTTTAGTCCAGACAACTGCTGACATTTGGCAGTGGAATTGCCTGGTACTACTGGGGCCCCAAGAGTGGGGAGGGGGGGTGCGTGGGATGCCCATGCTTTCCGGAAGGAGGAAGAGAGTGTAGGAGAGCAGGCCGAATCGCAAGCCAAGTCTCCCGTAGCTGGGGGTGGAGATTTCAAAGCCAGGTTGCTCTCGTTTCTGCGGAGCGAAGGGAAGGAGTGGTCTGATTTGCAATGTCTAATGAGTCCCCCAGTGAAGAGTGGGACTTCTGAGTTTGTATCCACCCTGACCTCCCTTGCAAATAAATGACCCAGTGCCCAGGCAGAGGGTCCTAGTAATTGAAAACTGAGAATATTCTCTCGGGTGAAGTAAGGAGCAGACCTCTCAGTTGCTAAATGAGTGGCAGTACTCTAATGACGTAAAAAGACAGCATTGATTGAGAGTTTGAGAGGTCAGGCTGGTGACATAGTGAGAGCCGTAAAGACACAGAACCCCTTTGCTACCTCTGCAGCTTACATGCAAGCACCAGAAAAGGTGTTTGATGTGATGGGAAGCCCAGTGGAGCTCACGCTGGGGTTTCAGAACATGTGTCAGGAGAAGGGTGAGAAGCCTTCGGCCTACATTTTTCAGCTAGAGAGGCAGCTAAATTGCTTGTGGCGTAGAGCGACCATTCAGACAGCTGAGGTGGATCAGTTAAGAATGGACAAAATAGCGAAAGTTGCCCAGTCCCAGGACCTGAGCACTTGGGGTCTCCGACTGTCTTGTAAGACACACCCCCTCCCTCGTTTGTTGAGCTGATCAGGGAAGTACGAGAGGAGGAGACTGCATCGGATGCACGGGGTGGGGGGGGGGGCCTCCATCAGCAGGGTACGGTCCTCAGTAGCAGCCTCCTGCATTGAAGTGACCACGGATAGCCCACCCCAGGGAGTGGTAAAGGAGGTTGTGACAGAGTTGAGAACTGAGATGCCCCGATTGTTATCAGCAGGTGTGGCTTTCCTGTACAATGGAACTGAATGGGAGCCAGCCTCCCTAAGGGGATGGACTATGCAGAGGGCTGCTAGTGGCCGGGGTCCCATCAGAAGGGGGGCGGTCGTTATTGTCTGTTATAACTATGATGAAGAGGGACACTTCAGGCGGGAGTGTGAATGACGGGAAACCCCTCGGAGAGTGAGCCCCTGGGTACCTAAACAGAGAGAGAGACATTGGGAAACTTAGAAGAGACCCAGTGAGGGAACAGCCCAGCAATATATCAAGGGATATCCTAAAGCAAAAAACTCTATTCCTGAAGACTTAGTGGGGCCAAGCTCCAATGTATGGCTACGTATAGAGAGTATTTATGCTAGAGCCATACTTGACACAGGGTCACAGGTCACTTTGCTGTATCATTCGTTTTACAACCAGTATTTGACACATTTACCATTGATGCCACTCAGTGCACTAGGGATCTGGGGTCTTAGTGCGGGTGATTATCCATATGATGGTTATCTTGTCAGTGAGGCTGGAGTTTTCGAAAGCAGGTGTGGAAGTGGCTAAGGTCCTTGATACGTTATCACTGGTTTGTCCAGATCCCATTCAGAAGGGCAGAGTTTCAGTTCTTGTAGGGACAAATACTCCTATTGTGAGGAGGCCAATAGGAGCCTACAAGGAAAGAGCTGGGGAGAGCTTTCTGAAAATATTGTCCGTTCACCCAGTATTTCAAGCTGCTTTTGAGGAAGTGCATGGCCACACTGGGCCGGATAATGAGCTTAGACGAGGGACTGTGCGGTTCACCCAGTCAAAACTAATTGTGTTACAGCCTGGGGAAGTAGTGAGAGTGATGGGAAAACCCAAATTTCTCCGAATGCCTGAGGCCAAGGCCCTCTTGGTGGATGTTCCGGAAGACCACGAAGAGGAATCAGGCTTACCTGCTGGGGTATTGGTAAGGCCGGAACTGCAGAAGTCTTCGTTGTACAGGCCAACAGGATGGCAGTGATTGTCAGGAACACTATGAAGAGGAAGGTCACCTTCAAGCAGGGATGCCCCTGGAACACCTCTTCCTGGTGACGGTAATGTCCAGTGCCCCTGTGAGACAAGCCGGGCAGAAACTCACTTCGAGGAAGGGTGAGTTGACTGCTGAGTCATTCAACTTTGGGGACTCCCCAGTACCTGCGGGTTGGAAGAGGAGGTTGATAGAGAAGATGTTGAAACTGGAAAGTGTCTTTTCTACTAATGAGTTTGATGTGGGTTGTTCCAAGAGCACTTGCCACACTATCCGGCTGACCGAGGACACCCCGTTCAGAGAAAGGTCGTGGCAACTGGGCCCTGCAGAGGTGTAAGATACTCGGCAGCATTTGTGGAGTCCAGAAGCCCTATGCGTCCCCAGTAGCAGTGGCCAGGAAGAAGAATGGGGAGGTATGGATGTGTGTGGACTATAGGATTCTGAACAGGCATACTGTCCCCAATCAGTATACGGTCCCAAGGATCCAGGACCGCATTGGCTTTCTGAGTGGTATGAAGAGGTTCAGTGTGCTGGATGTGAGGAGTGGATATTACCAGATCACCATGAGTGAGGCTGACAAAGAAAAGACGGCATTTATATGTCTACTGGAATTCTTCCAGTTCGAAAGGATTCCCCAGGGCATATCGGAAGACCCTACAACTTTCCAGCATGCCATGGAGAAAACGGTGGGGGATATGAATTTACTTGACGTATTGGTGTATCTGGATGACCTCAAAGTGTTTGGGTCCACCTTGCAGGAACCTGAAACGAGGCTACTGAAGGTGCAGGGACGCTTGAAAGCTGAAGGATTAAAACTTTCCCTGGATAAGTGCCAGTTCTGCAAGACGTCTGTCAGCTACGTTGGGCACATAGTCTTACAGATGGAGTAGCTACGGATCCGACTAAGATAGAGGTGGTGACCACATGGCCAAGGCCCCAGACTGGGAGCACTTTGCGCTCATTCTTTGGGTTCTGTGGGTACTACCAGGAGTTCGTGAAGGACTACACGAAAGTGATTCACCCTTTAAATCCGCTTCTGTACGGTTACCGTTCCTTGGGGAAGAAAGGGAGGAGGACAAAAGGAGAGGAGGGCAAAGATTTTCTTAGCCCTTCAGAGCCTTTTGGAGCAAGATGGGATGTGAAATGTGAAGAGGTCTTTCAGTCGCTGAAGGAACTGCTGATACAAGTGCCCGTGCTGGCTTCTACAGACCCACGATTGCCATATGTACTGCATACGGATGCCAACAGAGAGAGCTTAGGGGGTGTACTGTATCAGGATCAGGGCATAGGGTTGAGACCTGTTGTGTTTGTCAGCTGGAGTCTGTCACCCTCTGAGAAAAACTATCTCATGCACAAGTTGGAGCTCCTGGCATTGAAAATGGCTGTGGTGGCTAAGTTGAGTGATTACCTCTATGGTGTCAAATTTGAGGTAAGGATAGACAACAACCCATTAACATATATCCTGACCTCGGCAAAATTGGATGCCACAGGCCATCAATGGTTGGCAGCGTTGTCTGCCTATGATTTCAGCCTGAAGTACCATCCAGGAAGTAGAAACATTGATGTCGATGCTCTGTCCTGACATGCGCACCAAGGGCTTGACAGGGACGAAGAGTGGGAGGGTGTTCTCGCCTGGGGGAGTGAAAGCTTTGTGCCAGTCTTCCCATCACAGCGAAGGCAGGGGGAAGGCAAAGGTGAATCGAGCGGTAAATCAATTGGGAGCTTCTGACGGTGCCATTCCATGAGCTTACTGTAACCTGTCAAACTAGTCGCCAGATTTGAGTCCTGGGGAAGTGGCAGCTGCTCAGCGAGATGACCAGGGCATTGGCACTATTTGGTCAGCGGTCGAAAAGGGAGACATGGCCCAAGAGGAGAAGTCGAAACGTGCTGTGGTGCCTCCATTACTGAGAGAATGGCCCAGATTGGAGTTGAGGAACCAGATCCTATACTGGGTCACGTTGCCTCTGGACCGGCCTCGGCGTTCCCAGCTGATTCTGCCTGAGAAGTATCAGAGAATTGTGCTGAAGTCACTTCGTGATGATTCTGGCCATTTGGGGGTGGAAAAGACCTATGAGTTGCTCAGAGATCAGTTCTACTGGCCCTGAATGAAACAGGAGATCGAAGAGTACTGCAAGTCGTGCATTTGATGTATATGGAGGAAGACACTGCCTATGAGGGCCGCTCCACTGTCCCACTTGCAGAGTGCGGGCCCCCTTGACCTGGCGTGTATGGATTTCTCGTCAATAGAGCCAGATGCCAACAACATGGCGAATGCCTTGATCATTAAGGATCGCGTAAACTTTCCCTACCAAGGATCAGAGGGCATCCATGGTGGCCAAAGTGATATGGGAGAAGTATTTCGTTTATTATGACCTCCCCATGCAGATACATAGTGATCAGGGACGGGATTTCGAGAGTAGGCTTATAAATGAGTTACTGGGCATGCTTGCAGTCAAGAAGCTGAGGACTACACCTTATCACCTGCAAGGTGATCCCCAGCCCAAGAGGTTTAATCGGACCTTGGAGATCAGCAAAAAGAACAAGTGAAGTCAACATATTGGACATCTGGTCCATTGCTACAACTGTAGACAAAATGAAGCCTCCGGGTACTTGCCATATTATCTGATTTTTGAGCGCGAGGCGAGGTTGCCCATCGACCTTTGTTTTGGTACTAGCAAGGAAGATCTACCACTGAAGACTTATCTGAAGTATGTGTCTGATATGGGAAGGGAGCTGAAAAAGGCTTGTGAATTAGCTGAGGTCACAGCTGTCAAGCAGAATCAAGGAAATAAGAGGAGGTATGATCAAAAGGTTAGGTTCTCCCAACTCATGCCAGGAGACTGAGTCCTCATAAGGAATTTGGGGCTACCTGGGAAGCATAAAGCTGGCTGACCACTGGGCGGCTACGCCCTATGTAGTGGACAGTCAGATGCCAAATGTACCAATTATCTGGGTGAAACCAGAGGATGGGTATAGCCCTGTCAAGATTCTACAACGGAACCACCTTCTGCCTCTGGGACAAGAAGTACCCAGAGCCCCACCTAGAGCCTACACCTAGTAAGAGGACTCTGCGGTGACACGGAGAGACTGAAAGACAAACAGCAGGGAAAGGGAGACCAGCCCCATCCTTGAATGTGATATCCACTCGGAGGATGAGGAAATGGGGGTGTGGTGTATACTGTCTTTTGCTAACTACCCACTGACTGAGGGAGAGATTCCCAACCCTTCTCACATTGAGGCTGATGAAATCAGGGGGAACTATCTGTGGACAGGCTGCGTTTCAGCGGGACCATGAAGGGGATGAAACGGAGCTCAGCCAAGTGGCAGAGGGATACGGAGCCGCAGGAGGGCACATGTGATAGACCAGGGGAGGCCTTGTCATATCAACCAAAAGTATCCCATGGAATGTCTGAAACTGAAGAAGCAGGTAATGGGGTAAGGAGGTCTCAAAGAATCAGGAGACCCCCAGAAAGGCTGGCCTAAGCAGCACTGGGCGAAAAGAGTGCTACGGCTATCCCCCAGTGAGCTACATCACTACCCTTTACAAATGGATTGGAGGTTCTGACATCACGAAAGTCCTTTGAAAACATTGTTATTCATGATGGGATGACAATTTATTTCAAAGTCATGAGGACATGACTATTTTGGTAATGCCCTAGTTCATATTTTTTATTGTCATACTGTTCTGTCTTTCATTTTGTGTTGTTCTGTGCGAGCTGCTTGTTTTCCTCTTATGTGTGGGTTACTGTTGAAGATAAGAGATAGGAGAATTATCTGCCATCCAATTAGAATGGTCAGATCAAGAGGAGGTTTCTCTGGTGAGGGACACTAAGGTTGGGCTTGAGGCTTTTGTTAGAGAAAGGTGAAGAGAAACGAGGTCGTAGGATTCAACCAGGAGTGGGGCCGTGATTCAACACCATAGAACCATAGAACATTACAGCACAGAAAAAGGCCTTTTGGCCCTTCTTGGCTGTACCGAACCATTTTTCTGCCTAGTCCCACTGACCTGCACCTGGACCATATTCCTCCATACACCTCCCATCCATGTACCTGTCCAAGTTTTTCTTAAATGTTAAAAGTGAGCTTGCATCTACCACTTCATCTGGCAGCTTATTCCAGACTCCCACCACTCTCTGTGTGAAAATTTGTGCAGGTCTTCTGCACAAATATAAACACGAGAGTCTCGGAGCAGTATCTATGCACAAAATTGCTGGCAAAAACTTCAACAGCTAGCCAAGCTTCATTTTCTATGTTTTACCCAAAGACTAACAAGTGGTTTTGATCGTTGTCTTGCTCCTTGGTGAACGTTTTTGACCATTAAAAAAAATCTAACAACGATTTAAGAAGTCAAGGGAAAATATAACTGGAGCAATTAAGATCGTTCAATAAACTCCAACTGTTAAAATATCCAAAACATTTAAATCAATTCTGTGTAAATTTCCTCCAGCATTCAAATCATTGGAGGGTTCCTGATGCAGACACAAGTTCTAAATATGCTAGAGCTGCTAGACTAAAGATACCAAAATTTAGACTGTCACCTTCAGCACTTCATCCAAATCATTATAGAAGGTCTGTAGCTCGTGCTGCATCCAGGATTCTCAGGACTTTTTTTCATACTATATGATGGAACTGAATTTCTTCTCTGCCATCGGGCAGAAGATACAAAAGCCTGAGAACACTTACCAGGCTCAAAGACAGCTTGTACCCCACTGTTACCAGACTCTCAAGGACAGGCTCAAGGACAGCTCGTATCCCACTGTTATCAGACTCTGAAGCAGACATCTTCTAAGATGAGATAGACTCTTGAGCTCACAATCTACCTCATTGTGATCATGCACTTTGTTTGCCTGCACTGCACTTTCTCTTTACCTTTTACACATGATTCTGCATCGTTATTGCTTCACTTGTTCTTGCTCAATGCACTGTGTAATGAATTGATCTGTATGAACAGTATGCAAGACAAACGTTTCACTGTATCTTAACATATGTGACAATAACATACCAATAATTGTGGAGAACTCATGAGGAAGGGAAGATTGATAATCTGCACAATACATTTGGCTGAATATGGTTACTAATGCTAGATTGTTGCCTTTGACACTTCTGATGAAAGCTCCTGGAACCTGTCTCTCACCATTCACAGCAGGATGTAAAGTGAACTACAGGCAGCTTCACTTAGCTCTCCCCATTGTATACTGTTTCCATTGCTCGGAATGGATAGAGGCCCACACTGCAAGTTCACCAAGTTAGCAGCACATTTAGATACCCTGCTTGTGCTCACAGCATACCTTTCTACAATTTTTATTGAACGAGGATTAGTCCCAGGACTTGAGAGTGATGGTAGACTATCAAAGTTCAAACTTCAAAGTAAATTTATTATCAAAATACATTTACGTCACCATATACTACCCAGCGATTCATTTTCTCGCAGGCATTCACAGTAGATACAAAGGAACACAACAGAATCAATGAAAAACTGTGCACAACAAGGAGAGACAAACAACCAATGTGTTACATCAGCAAACAGTGCAAATACAAAAAAGGAAAAAAAGCAAAATAATAATATTAAATAAATAAATAAATAATATTGAGAACTTGAGTTGTAAACCATACATATACCACTTGGTATATGCAAGTCCTGAAGTTACAAACCATGATGGAACCCAATTCTGCTGCTGCTGCTGGCAAACACTGCCCAGAAGAACCTACTTTGAACAGCCAGTTCTGCGCAGGTCTACCCCATTTAGCGTGGCAGCAGTGCCGAACAATACTGAAGTAGATCCTCAGCGTAAAAGTTCAAACTTCTCCAGACTGCAGGAATTGTGGTAGTTACCACTACTAATATTGTCATGAATAGATAAATTAGGCTCTCACCAAAGGCTACCAATTAATACTGGTAGTTATGTCCTTAAGGATTTACCAATTTAGGCAAAGCTGCCAAGCCACTGATGGGGCAATGAAATCTTTCAGCTAGTATATGTTGTGCTCTCACTCATGTCAGTGGTCTTACAAGATTTGTTCAGTATGGAGGTATGCTAAATTATTACTAAAGGGTAGATGGTAGGTAGTAATAAGCTCAAGAATTCCTTCACACAACAGATTCTGCAGAATCTAGAAATTAACGGTAATAATACAAAATGTTGCAGGAACTTAGCAGGTTAGAGAGAAGCCTTCTTCCCCTTTCCTTTTCAGTCCTGATGAAGAGTCTCAGCCCGAAACGTTAGATGTTTATTCCTTTCCAATAATGCTGCCTGACCCGATGAGCTCCACCAGCATTGTGTATGTGTTACAAGGTTCCCTTGCTGACATTTGCCCTGATAGCATGAGACTTCATGTGGCATGAGGTTAATATTAAGAACTTCAAAATCTACTTCTTCCTGCTTGCTTACCACTCTACAGCTTCCTCTTAAGCATGTGTTCCCCTGACTGGAAAGAACATAGCTAGGGATTGTGATGGAGGAGGCTTGGATGGTGGTTGTAAGACGTGCAAGCATGACAATGTCAGGCTGGTGCCTGGTAAATCTGGATGACAAGAACCTGAATTTTGACACTAATGCCCATATGCACATGAGATGGACTTCGCAAGAATTTGCAGTATTTTTTCTGTATCCATATGTCATGGTTGATGTCAAATAGTTCATCCAGTTTAATCCTCATTGCATTTTGACAGAGAATTGTTTTAAATATAAATACTTGGCTATTTTAGAGGAAAGTGAAGAGTCAGCCACATTGTTTTGGTCCTGGATTTACGTAAAAAACTAAACTGGGACAGAAAACTGTTATCAACACCTTCAAAAACAAGAGCTCCAAAGACACATAATGTTCTAAGCAAAGAAAAACACCTCAACTTCATTGTAAATGGATAAGCCTTTAGTTTAAAAAATATAACCTCTAGCTTAAGATTCCCCCATAATTTGATTATGGAGCATGTTGATATTAAGGGAGAGGAGGTGTTGGAGTTGTTAAAATACATTAGGACAGATAAGTCCCCGGGGCCTGACGGAATATTCCCCAGGCTGCTCCACAAGGCGAGAGAAGAGATTACTGAGCCTCTGGCTGGGATCTTTATGTCCTCGTTGTCCACGGGAATGGTACCGGAGGATTGGAGGGAGGCGAATGTTGTTCCCTTGTTCAAAAAAGGTAGTAGGGATAGTCTGGGTAATTATAGACCAGTGAGCCTTACGTCTGTGGTGGGAAAGCTGTTGGAAAAGATTCTTAGAGATAGGATCTATAGGCATTTAGAGAATCATGGTCTGATCAGGGACAGTCAGCATGGCTTTGTGAAGGGCAGATCCTGTCTAACAAGCCTGATAGAGTTCTTTGAGGAGGTGACCAGGCATATAGATGAGGGTAGTGCAGTGGATGTGATCTATATGGATTTTAGTAAGGCATTTGACAAGGTTCCACATGGTAGGCTTATTCAGAAAGTTAGAAGGCATGGGATCCAGGGAAGTTTGGCCAGGTGGATTCAGAATTGGCTTGCCTGCAGAAGGCAGAGAGTGGTAGTGGAGGGAGTACATTCAGATTGGAGGATTGTGACTAGTGGTGTCCCACAAGGATCTGTTCTGGGACCTCTACTTTTCGTGATTTTTATGAACGACCTGGATGTGGGGGTAGAAGGGTGGGTTGGCAAGTTTGCAGACAACACAAAGGTTGGTGGTGTTGTAGATAGTGTAGAGGATTGTCAAAGATTGCAGAGAGACATTGATAGGATGCAGAAGTGGGCTGAGAAGTGCCAGATGGAGTTCAACCCGGAGAAGTGTGAGGTGGTACACTTTGGAAGGACAAACTCCAAGGCAGAGTACAAAGTAAATGGCAGGATACTTGGTAGTGTGGAGGAGCAGAGGGATCTCAGGGTACATGTCCACAGATCCCTGAAAGTTGCCTCACAGGTGGATAGGGTAGTTAAGAAAGCTTATGGGGTGTTAGCTTTCATAAGTTGAGGGATAGAGTTTAAGAGTCGCGATGTAATGATGCAGCTCTATAAAACTCTGGTTAGGCCACACTTGGAGTACTGTGTCTAGTTCTGGTCACCTCACTATAGGAAGGATGTGGAAGCATTGGAAAGGGTACAGAGGAGATTTACCAGGATGCTGCCTGGTTTAGAAAGTATGCATTATGATCAGAGATTAAGGGAGCTAGGGCTTTACTCTTTGGAGAGAAGGAGGATGAGACGAGACATGATAGAGGTGTACAAGATAGTAAGAGGAATAGATAGAGTGGATAGCCAGCGCCTCTTCCCCAGGGCACCACTGCTCAATACAAGAGGACATGGCTTTAAGGTAAGGGGAGGGAAGTTCAAGGGGGATATTAGAGGAAGGTTTTTTACTCAGAGAGTGGTTGGTGCGTGGAATGCACTGCCTGAGTCAGTGGTGGAGGCAGATACACTAGTGAAGTTTAAGAGACTACTAGACAGGTATATGGAGGAATCTAAGGTGGGGGCTTATATGGGAGGCAGGGTTTGAGGGTTGGCACAACATTGTGGGCCGAAGGGCCTGTACTGTGCTGTACTATTCTATGTTCTATAATTTCTACCTCAAGATCATATGTATTTGAATCAAGCCATCACTGATTTTTCTAAACTCCAGCAGATACAAGGCTATCCTGTCTACCCTTTCCTCATAAGGCAACCTATTCATCCCAGGTATCAGTCTGGTACCCTTCTCTGAACTGCTTGCAAAGCATTCACATCCTTTCCTTAAATATGTAATCCAACACCATACGTAGTATTCCAGATGCTAAGCAGAATCTCCGCTGTAACAAAGACAGAAAATGCTGCAAATACTCATCTGGTTAAATGACATATCTGAAAAGAAAACAAGAATTGACATTTCTAGTTGAAATTTCAGCACTACTTCTTTTTGTTTTGATTTCCAGCATCTGTAGTTTTCCTCATTGTTGCATAACCTCAGTACTTTCAATCCACTTTGCAACAGACAATATTATTACCTTTTCCAATTACTTGTTATACATGCTTACAAATTCTTTGGAAATCATTTACCAGCACACACAGATTACTCTGCGTCTGACTTGTGCAGTTGCTGTTCTGATAAAATAATTTTTCTCTCCTGCCAAATTTAAAAATTTTCCCACATTATTCCAAAGGACACACCCCACATTATACATAAGGACACACTCTACATTATACATAAGGACATACTTCCTTATGTCTTCTTCATGTCAACTCAACTGAAGTTTATTGTCATTTAGCTACATAGATGTATGTAATGTATATAGAAATGAGACAATGTTTGCTTGAACCAGGGTGAAAAGCACGTAACACACATAACACATGATATCTTATGAAGGTATGGATAAGATCTACAGATGAATCACACATAAATAACAAACTAAAGTGCATTAATTAACTGCGTACTGATGCTGGCTTCTCGATTGGAGCTGAAACATCTGCAAACATTTTGCCAAGCATGGTGATTAACCAAACTTCCAAATAGCTAACCCGAGCTACCAATATTCCGCAATATTTCAAACATTAGTTGAAGAAACAGGCCTAGCATCATTGTGCCAGGACAAACAAATGCTGAAAATGTTTACTTACTCACTGCCCATTTCCCAAGAATTAGAATGTTTTTGGAATTCATTAAGTCGCAAAAACAATTATCTCCGAACAGGAACAAAAAAAAAGGATGGAAAGGCTGATCTGCCTGACTGCAATTTCTTAAAGCTTATAATAAACAAGATTCCATGATTGTATTGCTATCAAGCCATAAAGGATAGGAAATAGCACAGTTATTGGTAAAATAGGGCATACTCAAACTCAATCCTCAAAGCCATTATAAAAAAACTGCCAGAAGTGGCCATGTTCCATGGTTGTAGGTACTCTTTCATTCACTCATCAATTCAAAATAATGAGGGGTCGGCACAGTAGCATAGCCGTTAGCGTAACACTATTATAACACTAACGACCTGGGTTCAATTCCTACTGCTCTCTGTTAGTAATTTGTACATTCTCCCCATGACTGCGTGGGCTTCCTTTGGGTGTTCCAGTTTCCTTCCACATTCCAAAGACCTGTGGGTCAGTAGATTAATTGGTCACACGAGTGAAAATGGCGCGGGTTCATTGGGCTGGAAGGTGGCCATACTGTGTCTCAAAAAAAAACTATTGTTCAAAATAATACAATTCATCCACAATGGTAACAATCTTAACAGTTCAATTGTTTAAAAATAAAATCCAGAAAATTACTTCATTTATTTTAGGAGAAACAATGCAAGTAAAACGATTGCTGGGCAACACTCTGAATTTCAACATTTGCTGTAGCAGACAGTCTTCAATACAGCAGTGGATAAGCTGTGTTTACTCAAGCACAGAAAAAAATATCTAACTCAACTGAAAGCCGATTGCAGTAACTAGTCAAGAATAACATCGCCCACTTTGCTGTCAAATCACAGAATTCATCCTGTAATAGATTCTTACTTAGGAACTCAATTTGATTCAAAAGAGATCCTATTTATCCCAATACATCAAATATTAAACACTTGTATTACGGAGAATGTCATCAGGGTTCGAAGCTTATATCTCACACAGGCTTCCACCAACAATAACCATCTTAATGTTATCTAAACAAGCCTCATATACCTTTTCCTCTTATCATTTAAAAAAAATTTGAACTGGTATTACTTTTATTCGAGGTCTTTTTCAATTTTATAAGAAAGGCTTAGTAAAGAAAACGGGAGAAAGGAAATACGCAAGGAAGCTCACATTTACCAATACCATTCAACAAGAGCAGCCTAGCTTGTCAAAGCAGACGTTCAAAATGAATAGGCATATCTATCCAGCTACTGTTGGATTTCGTGTGATACAGTTTCATATTCTGAGATAAAGCCTGATAAGCAATTGCTATCCTGACACAAGTGGCTTGTAGTATTGTTCATATTCCACATCTGCAGAAAGATCCCAATAAAAGGATTTAATTTTAAATGTGACTTCCAACGGGTACTGTTCATTTCCCTTTTCATTTTCACCCAGCCTCTTTCGCCATGGCTTTGGATTCTGCCCCATTAGTTTAGTGACTAGCCATCTGAAACATCTTGTGAATCTGGGAGCTTTTCCATTAGTGCCTTTAATATTCTGACACATAACATCATGCGAGTCAGCTACTATTACATTCATACACTGAGCACATTCTGAAATTACACTGCAGCGTGTAAGATGGAAACATATAATCAGCTATCTCCATGCACTGTGAGCTCAATCAAGAGCACAAGTAAAATGGTCTTATGGATCAGGTTTTCTTTAAACTTAAAAAAACTGTTTTTTTTTGCATCAGAGCAAACTCTGCATTATTGTAAGTATCAACTGAGTTGCAGATACCTGCAGTATTCATCTTTTCCCAATACATTTGTATTTGTTTTGCAATATTGAACACCATAATAAAACAAAATATATTGTGATTAGGTGCTAAATAAAAGCAACTATTCAGTATTTAATATCCATCTGAAGAGATAAAGCCATTCATAGCTGCCAATTATATGCCATTTTTATAAAGTTGCCAGTACTTTAAAAGAATCAACCGGTATGCTATGCTGCTGGTGGCAGTAGGATCAGTGTCATTAACACAGCTTTGCTGTTCAAGGAGACAAAACAGTTCAGCTCCAAAGTCAGAAATTCATGAAGAGTACCAAGTCAAACTGAATAGTGTTGTAGCACCAAGCAGTACACATGAAATAGGCTGGTTGGAAAAATTAGGCTGTTCTCTTATAGGCCTTGCTTTGTCCAGCATTCTCCTCCAGCACAATCTAATTTCTCAAGTGCAGAGTTGTTAAATTTACCTGATACTGATTGCTAAATTTTCCCATGAGGTATGTCACTTACGTAACTGCTTTGGGTGCTGAAAGGAGAAAAGGATGTCCATTTTAAGCAAGACAGAGAAAGATTTGGTGCAGAAGAGTGCACAGTTTTGGGGCTTGTGTTATAACATAGAGTGAGAGTAGTCTGCATTCAGTTCTAGCTGCCCCACTACAGGAAAGATGTAAAGTCTATGCAAGTTTCTAGTGAGCTGCCTGGCAGGAAAAGCACTACAGAATGTTTTAAGATTATTACAAGTGATTCCTTTGGCTGAGCAACTGCAGCAAGGGGAGAAAGATGATTTAGAAAAGATTGATGAGCTACTAATAAATAAAATTAAGGCATCAATTGATGTATCCCTGCACAACAGCAGGGGTTGCACATGGAAATGCTATCATGTTGTCAGGGTGTTTGGTGGGTGGTGCAGATATCCCACCCTGCAAAAACTCATTTCAGGGAGGTAGCACCATCAATTTGCAGGAGACTTCGGGGAGAGGTGGGGTGTCTTAGCAGCTGGCCAGCTAGTTTAAATAACGTTAGCTATGCTAATGAATGAATGACACCTGTTAAACTCACCTCAACATGTCTTTTACAGTCTTAACCCACCCTGGGCAATAGAAAAGTCACTGTTGCAAACAGTGCAGCGAACAACACTGTCATTATTTTTGACCCCTATTAGGCAGGGGTACACTTTAGCGTAGTCTGGGGTGACGTACATTTTATTTTTTTGGAACGCTGCCACTCTGACTTTTTTTGGAACTCTCTCGCTCTTGCTCTCGCTCTCTATCGCACGCGCTCTGTCATTCGCGGTCGTTCTCACTCGCGCTTGCTTTCTCACTCTTGCTCTCGCTGCTCGCGCTCGCTTTCTCACTCTTGCTCTCTCTCTTGCACTTGCTTTCTCACTCTCGGTTGCTCTCGCTCGCGCTCTCGCTTTCTCTCTTGTGGTCGCTCTCACTCGCGCTCGCTCTCTCGCGCTTGCTTTCTTGCTCTTGTGCTTGCTCTCTCGCTTTCTCTCGTGCGTTCCCTCACGCTTGCTCTCAAAAAATTCAATTTCCGGGACATTGTATATAATTTGCGGGCATCAGGAAGCCACTATTAATATGCGGGAGACTCCCGGAACTTCCGGGAGAGGTGGGATGTCTGGTGGTGGGAGTCAGTTCAGAAGAGCAATGTCTGGTCACAGATCAAAAATAAAAACTGTGGTTAAATATTGCTCCTAACTTAGTTGGCTGACAGACCAGCCAACAACTTGGAATGACATTCAGAAATTTTCAACTACCATCAATCAAATGCTTAAACTTTAAAGGATAAAAACACATCCTTAAAAACTCAGATTATGTAAATTACCCCAAAACTTAGCTTTGTTCCTCTCTATTCAAGAATAGGAAGGCATTTTTCTTGAACTATGCCTAACCTTTCACAAAGCTGAAGAAGGATCTCAGACCTGAACCAAACTGTTAGCTGGTTCCTATTCCACATATCCTGACCCACTGAGCAATTTCAGCATTTTCTGTTTTAATTTCAGATTTCTAGTGCCTTAGTTCAATGGTAAACTGAGTTTCATTTACTGATGAATTTACTGCCACAATTCTTTCAGGAACACCATCGATGAAGAAGTGATCCTCTGCTCTCAAGCAGGATTTCTATCTGTCCCTTTTACTCTGTTCACGTTTGAGCGTCTCTCTTTCCCTTCCTTTTCCCAGTTCTGATGAAGGTACCTACAGCTAAATCAGGAAATTCTGTGAAGGTTCTCAGCCCAAAATGTCAACTGTATATTCCTCTCCATAGATGCCGCCTGGCCTGCTGAGTTTCTCCACCATTTTGTGTGTGTGCTCTGGATTTCCAGAATATGCAGAATCTCTTGTGTGTCTGGATGTTTGTAACTACTATGCTCAATTACAGATTTGCAGGAATAAGAAAATAATGTTAAGAAATATGAGCGAGATTAAGCTTAGGCTCAAGCTCAGATCTATACCTCCATTCAATGGGATCACAACAGAGTGGATCTCTGGCCTCAAATCCATTTTCTTGCTCTAACTTGATGACATTTAAATTGGGAATATAAATAGTCGTACATGGACCTGCCAATATTATGCACAAAATCAGACCAAGTTGCTTGGAAGGAGAATTCAATATGCAGTCAAAGTCAACTACCTGTAAAGATTAGAGCTTGGTAGCAAACCCCTCCAAACAACACAATGTCCATATTTTAATAGTCTATGTTTTTCAGTAATTCGTGAACTCAAATACTTCAAGAAAAATACATTCAAGTACTACTTAAAATAGAAGAGCGGAAAGGTTAGCAAATATGCTACTGAACAGGTTGAACTGAGGTTCTGAACTAATAATTCAGAAATGTGAACTTAAATCCATGTATGACAGATACCAAATTAAAAATGATAGGATCGGTAAAAAGTGATCATGAATAACTAGATGGTTACAAAAAAATCCACTTGTATTGCTAATAACCTTTAAAGATGAAAATTGAGTGTTATGCCACTGCACTCAGTGCCCCAAAGTCTGAACCTCAAGAAGTCTTGGAACTCTGCACTTGACTGTGTATGCACAGTAGTCCAACAATTCCTGGGGTGCAAATGCTAGACAATGACCGATTCCTCTGGAATCAGAATCTACCAGCCAGCATGATTAGGCCCATGACATCAGTAACCTCATTGCTAGGAACAGTGAATAGAACAAGGGGATTTGTTTCATTATTTGCTAAAGACATGTTTGTTCTTACTTACATTTACTTCTTTAAGTAATAAAAGACATTCATCCGGGTCTAGAGGTGTTCAGTTAATGGTGGTTCCTGAAATTAGATTTTTTTGATAACATGTACAACTGAAGGGCCACCTTTATGTCTCTAAAGTGTAAACTACTTCTATGCATCTGACAGTGATGGCTGCACTTCACAAAAAAATTACTTGTTGCTGCGCATTAGGATGACCCAAGAACAAAGTATTAATTACTTCTTTTGATCTAAATAAATATGATGGGGATGATGGCAGAGCAGGAGTGGCTGAAGTTGCTGGAAATTGTTCACAAGGTGCAGGATAGGTATGATCCAGAGAAGAGGTTGTTCTCAATTGGCAGGGATAGGCAACCATGGTTGACAATGGAAGTTAAGGACTTCATAAAAGCCAAGGAAAGAGCGTATAATATAGAAAAAGTGAGTGGGAAGTTGGATGATTGGGAAGCTTTTAAAATCCAACAAAAGGCAATTAAAAAAGCTACAAGAAGGGAAAAGATAAAATATGAGGACAAACTAGCCAATAATATAAAGCAGGAAACTAAAAGTTTTTTCAGTTATATATGAGTAAAAGGGAGGTGAGGGTTGATATTGAACCACTGAAAAATGATGCTGGTGAGGTAGTAATGGGGAACAAAGAAATGGCAGATGAACTTAGTGAGTACTTTGCATCAGTCATCACTGTGGAAGCCACTAGCAGTGTGCCAAAGGTTCGTGGGTGTCAGGGAAGAGGAGTGAGTGCCATTGCTCTTACAAAGCAAAAAGTGCTCGGCAAACTCAAAAGTTACCTGGACCAGGTGGACCACATCCCAGAGTCCTAAGAGAGGTTTGCTGAAGAGATAACGGATGCATTGGTCATAGTCGTTCAATAATCACTTGATACTAGCATGGTCCCAGAGGACTGGAAGATTGCAAATGTCACTCCACTCTTTAAGAAGGGAGAAAGGTGCAAAAATAAAGGAAATTATAGGCCAGGTAGCCTAACCTCAGTGGTTGGGAAAGTGATGGAGTCTATTAATAAGGATGAGTTTTCGGGGTACTTGAAGACTAATTAAAAAAAAAGTCAAAGTCAGCATGGTTTCTGTAAAGATAAACCATGCCAACAAATCTGGAGCAGTTCTTCAAGGAAGTAACGAGCCGGGTAGCCAAAGGAGAGGCAGTAGATGTCATTTACTTGGACTCTGAGAAGGTATTTGATAAGGTGCCACACATGAGGCTGCATAACAAGATAAAATCCTATGGTGTTTCAGGAAATATACTGGCATGGATAGAGGACTGGCTGACAAGCAGGAGAGAATAATGGGGGCCTTTTCTGGTTGGCAGCCAATGACAAGTAGTGTTCCTCAGGGGTCAGTATTGGGACCGCTACTTTTCACATTGTTTGTCAATGATTTGGATAATGGAATTGATGGCTTCGTGGCAAAGTTTGCAGATGATACGAACATAGGTGGAGGGGTAGGTAGTGCGGAGGAAGCAATGTGCTTGCAACAGGACCAAGACAAATTGGAAGAATGGGCAAAAACGTGGCAGATGGAATACAGTGTTGGGAAATGTATGATAATGCATTTTGGTAAAAGGAACAATATTCTGTGGACTATTATCTAAATGAGGAGAAGATTCAAAGATCAGGACTTAGGAGACCTCATGTAAGACTCTCAGAAGGTTAATTTACAGGTTGAGTCTGAGGTAAAGAAGGCAAATGCAACGTTGGCATTTATTTCAAGGGGAACAGAATATAAAAGCAAAGAGATAATGCTGAGCCTTTATAAGACACCAGTCAGGCAGTATTGGCAACAGTTTTAGGGCCCATATCTTTGAAAGGATGCGTTGTCATTGGAGAGAGTCCAGAAGAGGTTCACAAAGATGATTCCAGGAATGAAGGGTTAAGATATGAGGAGAATTTGGCAGCTTTGACCCTGTACTCACTGCAATTTAGAAGAATGTGGGGGGAACCTCACTGAAACCCACTGAACATTGGAAGGACTAGATAGGGTGGATGTGGAAAGGATGTTTCCTATGGTGGGGTATCCAGAACTAAAAGGTACAGCCTCAAAATTGAGGGATGATCTTTTAGAACAGAGGTAAGGAGGAAGCGAGTAGTGAATCTGTGGAATACTCTGCCGCAGACTGCAGTGGAGGCCAAGTCTGTGAGTATATTTAAGGCAGAAGTTGATAGTTTCCTGATTGGTCAGGGCATCAAAGGAGATGGTGAGAAGGCAGGTGTATGGGGTTGAGTGGGATCCAGGATCAACCATGATGGAATGGCAGAGCAGACTCAATTGGCTGAATAGCCTAATTCTGCTCCTATGTCTTATGGTCTTATGTATAGTTCCTCCAGAAATAAAATCTTTTGAAGGGAGAAACCTTGTACAGCAAGGTATATGCTGCTGTGGATTTTCCTGCAGCAAACACAATTTCAACACATTTCTTTAACACATCGGTACCAACACATCTTGACCCAATTAATTGGTTGCCCCAATTAGCCCAAGTTTCATGGAAACAGATAAAAAGGTGTAGGAAAGGCAAACTACCATATAATTGAGTAACAAATTATGTTTTTAAATGAAATACAGAACAAATTAGAACTATCAATACTACTAAAATACTATAATACTGTGCATCAGTTCCTAATAGTTATCAACAGAGGAATTAAACTAGTGTACACCGCCATATTCTTTTGATTGACTGTAAATAAACAAAATCAGCGCAGACACCCAGTGCTTTCACACAATGTTCTTGATGATTGCATCTTTCGAAACTTTACTTTCATTATAATATACAAAATGATTGTTGACACCTTTAAATTCTTTGTAGTTTTTAACTTGTTGAAGTAGAGAAATCTGGCATCTCTGAGCTTAAATACTCGAAACCACAGTGAGCAAAACACTCTGAATTATCTTACTGCTTATTTCTCACCAACTACCAGTGACAAAAATCACCGCTATTTGAACACATACTCATACAATTGATGCTACTTAAAAACTGTTCACTTTAAGCATGGTACAGTGACTAACAGCCATCAAAGTGCACGTGACTGACGCTATTTAGAAACTGTTCAGCAACAGTCTCCTGTCCCAGTTAAGTGGCATAGTATCCCAAATAAACGAAGGAAATCCCACCTATTTTCTCTCAATTAGTTTCTGTTCTTTAGAAGTTGTCCGAAATAATCAGCTGTCCTGATTAACTAATGGCCCAATTAACTGGATTCCATATATCCTTATGATAATCAGTCAGTCAGTCAGTGGGTACCGTCCCGAATCTGGGGTTGGTGGCCATGCACCTCCATCTTCTTTGATCTTGCGACAGCACCAAGTACAGCCTCTCCTCCAGTTTGTTCTCGCTGGCCACCTTGGCACCACCTGCCGCCGCCCCCACCGAACTCGAGCCCGAGGCCGTGTCTGCTTCCAGCCGCGGCCGCTTCTTCGAGCTCGGCCCTTCCTTAGGCGGAGGCCTTGGGCAGGTCCAGGCACACGGTGCAGCGCTCAAGTTCATCATGTCTCTTCTAACTAAGTGCATAGCATACGATTCGTAGATACGTGCTGAGGCTTTAATCTCTTCCACGGAAGATGGCCGTTGGCTCACAAGGAGCTCATCCGCCCTTTGTCAGGTCTTACTTATTTTTAATCCTGACGGGCTCCTCACACCCTCCTCACCAGACTAAGTCCGGTGGGAGAGCTGGCCCAAGTCGCCAACCACTCAACCACCACCCCCGGCCGAGCGCCGGCCCCCACTGAATCTTATGATAATCACTCGTTTCTTTTTTGGCAATTGGAACTAATTGCTGTGCAGAAGGTTCTACTTGATAAATCCAATTTGTATGATGTTTTGTGTATTATTGGGTTCCAAGATGGAAGTTCAATGTTTTGATGCTACGGCTATGTCATCTGGGACTGACATTGCCACATTAACAGACACACCCTAAACAGTAATAACAGAATTATGAGAAAATATAGCAATATCAGTCAGCTGGCTGGTGGCGTAGTGGCATCAGCGCTGGACTTTGGGGCGGAAGGTCCCGAGTTCGAATCCAGCTGGCTCCCGTGCACTCTTTCCATCTGTGCTGGGTTGAGCTAGCAACTCGATCTCGTAAAAAAGAAATTGCCTGCTACAGAAACATCAACAGCAAAAAGTTCATGGCCTATGCTCTCTCGTGAGTTTGAAGGCAATTCCTCTCCTTTTTTCTCTCTATACCAATATAACTGGAAAGTAATTTAAATCCCCTCCCTCAAGTAACATTTACACTTGAAAAATCCATGATTAGCTCAATGGAACTATCCTCACAATCCTGATCTCATTGGAGTTTATTTCAAACTTTTACCCCAATGACGATGAATAAAGTAAGTTCTGCTAGCAAATAAAAGTAACAAATTAAATGCATTTTGCTCCTCTAACAGCAGCTGCTAATGAAAGAACACTGGGTTACAACAAAATGCATTAGTATCAAATTTTGAATTTTTTTGTATTGTCGTAAGACAAAGGAACAAAAAGTAAACCAGATTTAATACTGACAGTTCAATATCATTCATAACCACACCTTAACATTGCAGCCAGAGTATAGCTATTTTAACCAGATATACTGTAAGCTCATGTAGATCTGACCTTGAGCAATAAAGCAAAAAAATTCACCAACCCAAATTATAATTCTTTATCATTCATTTTACACAGTCACTAAGTTCAAAGCAACCCCAGTCTAGTTTAGAGAGAAAAAGAGAAAAGGAAAAGAGGAAGAGCTCAAAATATGGTCCCATAAAATAATTCAAATCATTAGCTACACCAGAGAGAAAAAAACAATAAATCTATTCAGCATCACTATTTTTCAGCTTTGCCAGAAATAATGAGGTGGGAGGATGTGCTACAAGCCAGACAGAAAGGTTGATGAAACACTGGTGACTCTACAGAACAGATTCCAAAACTGCACACTGTATTCTAATTGGGCACTTTATTTATTTTTCTGTAAAACGATAGGATTACTTCCCTTGATCTAGTCTTCATTCCTCTTTGTTAAACTTCACAAATTCTTTTTTGAATAGCTGCCAGATGCAGGATGATGTCGGCATGATCTATTCACCCTGACCCCAAGATCCTTGGTCAATACTTTTCTATTAATTTTGTAATCCTCTGTCCGTTTCCTATCCCTCAATACGTTACTTTGCATTTATTTACATTACACTATGAGTCATTGGCTCAAGTACTAAGCCTCCAGTTTTGCTCCCTAACATATATTTTATCACTTTCTTCTTGCTCCTTCATATTCTATCGTTCCTCAATATATTTTTTAACAAAATGTTTGGTCATTGGTGTTACCTTTATAAATGTTACTGCATTAAATTTGATCCAATGATGCTCCTGTGAAGCAACATGTACTGATTTACAACATTAGAAACGTTATGTAAATATAAATACAAATTGGTGATCTTGGTGCTAACATGCACAAAAATAGTTCTTCTCTATTCTTCACCATGATAACTGCATCTTCCTATACTACACAATTTTTATTATGGATGTAGATTGGGGGGGGGTTGCTTTCGGTTTATCATTGTCACATGTACTAAGATACAGTGAAAAGGTTGCCTTGCATACTGTCTGTACAGATAAAATCATTACACAGGAAAAACAATAACAATGCAGAATAAATGTAAAAGCTATCAAAAAAGTGCCATGCAGATACAAGCTCTCCATGAGCTTGTCATACATGTTTTCAGCTTTTTGTGTCTCCTGCCTGATAGGAGAGGGGAGAAGAGAGAATTTTTGGGGCAGATGGTTCTTTGTTTATGCTGGCTGCTTTACTGAGGCAGCAAGATGTACAGATAGAGTCCATAGAGGGGAGGCTAGTTCCTGTGATGTGTTGAGCTCTGTCCACAACTTGCAGTCACATGCAAAGCAGTTGCCATACTAAGACACCACATCCAGACAGAATGTTTTTCATCGTGCATCTATGAAAATTGGTGAAAGTTGATGGGTACATGCTGAATTTCTTTAGCGTCCTGAGGAAGTAGAGGTATTGGTGAGCTTTCTTAGCTGTGACATCAGTGATTAGACCAGGACAAGCTATTGTTCGTATTCACACATCTGTTACTCTTTTCTCATATGAATATGAAACCAAATATTTACACAAAAAGAAAATGGTCAGACACAGAACTGAGCCCAGCAATGCATGAAAGAACAAAATTCTGCATTGAGAGTACTTTCCATTCATACTGTTCACCCCAACTAACTATTTCATTCTCAGTGCATCTTTGAAGTAGATCATTGTTGTTGGATGCACCTTAAATTGAGAATAATTGGGCAGCCTACTTCTGATCCAAGGAATAGTGAGGTAGAAGTTTATGGCTATAATTCTACACTCACCAATCATTGTGCAGAGAAGACACAATGGTACAATGTCACTTTCCCACAAGGAAAAAGAGAAAATCATCATGAAAATTATTTCTAATCTGATCTCATGAATTTTCCTGCATGTGATCTGTTACGCCGTTGACCTTAAAACAAGGCAGTTGCCTGCGCTATGATCATAAAGCATTACAGGTAATGAACAGATTACAAAAATTTAAAAAGTTCAAAAGTAAATTTATTATCAAAGTATGTATATGTCACCATATACTACCCTGAGATTCATTTTTTTCAGGCATTTGCAATAGATACAGAGAAACAATACAATCAATGAAAAACTACGCACAAGGACAAACAACAAATGTGCATAAGACAAATCGTGCAATTACAAAATGTACAAATAATAATAAATAAGAAATAAATAATCTTGAGAACATGAGTTGTCGAGTCCTTGAAAGTGAGTCCATAGACAGGATGAATGGTGCTAAGGAATTAGCAACTGTTTTACATCACTCTGCTACTGTTATTTTACAGAACTAATCTGACGTAAACCAGCTCAGTCGTTCTTAAGAAATTTTTAGGACATAAATTTTAAATGAATAAAATATTTTTAAAAAATCAGATGGTAAGGAGCTTTTCAAATAATAAAATGGTATCTTTTAAGCAAATATCAGAGTGTTGTGTGAAACAGAAGAGGTTTTATTTTCCTTGAAATTTCTTTTAAAGATGCTGCTTTTTAGTTAGCTACACTCCCTGGAGGTGCTTTCGTTTGAATGAAATCTGGCCTCAGGCTACAATAAGTGTTTTTCAATTAGGACTGTCAAAATATAATGATATGATGATATATCATACAATATTAAGCCTATGATAATCATATCACTCACTTTTTCCATATTGCAGTAATCATGCAATAGCATTATCATAATAGATAAACACGGGGTTTAGAATGCTAAGATTTTTTTCTCCAATAAGCCAAGTTACAATCATGTTCTATCTTTTCCATATTAAAGAATAATTGCATGATTATTGAACGGCATATATTTGTATGATACAAATACATAACCGAAAAAAGGACAAAGAGCTTTCTTCATGAACACAATAGAAGTACAAGTTGGCTTATACAAAACTTCACAGAGTCTTTATTACAATAATGTCAAAGTCAAAGTGACAGATAGATGTCTATGCCACAATAAATAATGAATACATTTTAAAAATTGAAATCAATATTCCTCATTCTACCCTGCATGAACTTGAGATCAGCCAAAACTCTAGTGCATATGCCCCTCACTAATCTCCTCCAGCTTTACAACATTGCCTTGCTTGAATCTTACTTCCTTGCTTGCTTACAAATTTAATTGCTTTGCAGCTGGCCAGCATGGCTTGACCTGTCAAGACCTCAAGCTCTGAAGTTACATCCCTTAAACTTCTCCACCTCATTCTTCCATTAATACCAACCATTGACCAAGCATCTGAATATTTGCACTAACATGTTTCTAAGTGTCATATATATTGTTGTTATGAAGTACCTTGGGAACTTAAAACATGAACATTTATAGTTTAACCTTCCTAAATGAAAAATTGCCTGTGAAACTTAATACAAACAGTTTGTAAATTTCTGCTCACATCATCAAATGCTCAAAACATGTTGTTTAAATGTAAAATGTCAAACCAGGTATTTCAAAATTTAAAGATTTAGCAAACCGTTATGCCTGTTAATTTTTCTCAGAAAATCTAATTAATCTGAATTGCAGTCCATTGGACATAAGGGGCTTTATGAGAAGTTGGTGTTTTTCATGTGATTCCTATAAAAAAAATCCTTAGACAAGGAATCACATAAATTGCTAATGTTATGAAAAATATTTACTGTATCCACTGTGACTTCAGGTTCTATGGTAATTATTGAAAAATATATCCATTCCTACAAGCTCATTCATTTAATGTCCTCTGTAGGTGTAATCCAAAAATCAAACTTGAAAATGTATCCAGTGTTTCACCCAATTTGAAGATGTCAAGCTGTGCTCAATTATCTCTAACAGATCAGGGAAAAATACGTTTTAAAAAGCCTAAATGAGCACAAATCATCATAATCCTTTGGGGCCCTGGAAACATCAAAGTCACACTAGTCCATTTCTTCTATCAATCCAAGAATTTAGATTTCAGCTCATTCAACAATCATTTTTGTAATTTAGGCAGTTTATGTTTAAGCATCTGCAATAGGGCAAATTTCTCAATTTGTGATTTAACAAATACTTAGCAATTAAAACCTATTAAAAGGCACTGAAACTACAAAGTAGAATCCATGGGGGTATTTTTGTAAATCAACAAAAAATACAATTAAAATGGTCAGAAAAACAGACGTTCCTTGCTGCATTTAATATTCTTGGTGCATACAGTGTCAGATTCAATGAATGAAGGGCAATTGGAGGACTGGCTGAAATGTTCACCAATATCTTTAACCTCTTGCATTGGTAGTCTGAGGTACTCACCTGCTTCAAGCATGCTTCATTTATACCAGTGCCTAAGTAAAATGTGGAAGGCTACTTCAATGACTATCATCCAATAGCACTTACATCCACAGTGACGGGGTGCTTTGAAAGATTGGTGATGAAACATATCAACTCCTGCCTGAGAAGCAACTTGGATTGGCTTCAGTTTGCCTACTGGCACAACAGGTCAACAGCAGGTGCCATTTCATTGGCTCCTCAGTCAACCCAAGAACATCTAGACAGCAAAGGTGCATACATCATGATGTTCTTCATTGACTTTAGCTTGGCATTCACTATCATCCACTCAGAACTCAACAATAAGCTTGAACACCTAGGCCTTAATATCTCCTTGTTCAAGTGGACCCTCAATTTCCTCACCTCCAGACCCCAGTCAGTTCAGACTGGCGACAACACCTCTTCCACAATCTCCATCAGCACAGGTGCACAAGACTGTGTGCTTAGCTCCCTGCTCTACTCACTTTATACTTATGACCGTGAGGTTAAACACAGCTCCAACGCCATATTTAAGTGTGCTGACAACACCACTCATTTCCTAAATCAAAGGTGGTGATGAATTAGCATATAGGAGGGAGACTGAAAATCTGCCTGGGTGATTGCACAACAACCACCTCTCAATCAATATCAGCAAGACCAAGGAGCTGATTATTGGCTTCAGGATAAGGAAACCGGACGAAAGGTGAAGAGGGTCAGTAACTTTAAGTTCCTCAGTGTTATCATTTCAAAGGATTTGTCCTGTTGTCAGCATGTAAGTGCCATTACGAAGAAAGCATGTTAGCATATCTACTTTCTTATAAATTTGCAAAGATTCAGCATGTGATCTAAAACTCTGATAAACTTCTATAGTTGTGTGGTGCAGAACATACTGACTGAATGCATCACAGCCTGGTTTGAGAACACCAATGCCGTTGAACGGAAAAACCTACAAAAAGTAGTAGATATGGCCCAAACCCCAGCACTGAGCATACCTACACAGTCAGCTGTCGCAGGAAAGCAGGATCCATCAATAAGGACTCGCACCATCCAGACCATGCTCTCTTCTCACTTCTGCCATTGGGAAGGAGAAGCCTCAGGTCCTGCACCACCAAGTTCAGAAGCAGTTATTACCTCTCATCCACCAGGCTCCTGAACCAGTGGGGATAGCTTCAGTCAACTTCACTCGCCTATAGATTCACTTGCAAGCACTCTTCATCTCATGTTCTTGATATTTATTGCCTTCTTTTCTTTCTTTTCGCCTTTTGCACAGTTCGTTGTCTTTTGCACAGTGGCGGTTTGTCTGATCTGTTGGGTGTGGTCTATTATTGATTCTATTGTGTTTCTTGTATTTACTGTGAATGCTAGCAAGAGTATGAATCTCAAGGTTATATATGGTGAGATACATGTACTTTTATAATAAATTTACTTTGAACTTTGAATTCATATTTGAGGTTCTATAAAATTACAACCATTTTCATATAAAGAAATTTGTTAGCAATCATAGGTATAGAATGCATACCTTGTTCCCTCCTACAGAAATTAGAAAATTTAGAACAGTTTCAATTACGTCATAAAACATTTTGTTCTGGTTAAAAACTGCATACTTGCATTGTTTTACTATACATTTTGCTTTCCTGTGAGGCATTCAAAAAAGAAAAGGCAAACCATGAAATTTATTTGAAAATAATTTTTAAAATGTTTCCTCAATTTCACCTTAGGGATGTTTAAAATCACAGTTAAGCACTGAATCTCTATTAAGAAATTGACAAGCCTAATCAATCAATCAAGAATAATGCTATGTTGACCCACAGCCAATCAGACTGATGAGATACAAAATTTATCAGGTGTTTTCCAGATGGCCTCTGCGATTTAAAAAGTTAATGCACACTCATAACACAAACAGAAACGTTTCTAATGCAATTTTCTTTTTCCTTTCACTTTTGTAGAGTTACAAGAGCTTGCTTGTTCCACAGAATGTTTATTTCAAATTTAGTTTATAAAAAGATTTTGTTTTAATAAGTTGAAAGGAGACTGTGCTTTAAATGAAACAGGGCAAATTTGTCCCTTATTTACCCTTGACTTTTGCTCTTGTTCAGGGAAGAATGGTGCTGGTCTCCTGTAAGATCTGAAAGCACCATGCCCCAGCAATCAAAGCACAGCTTTTGGGAGAATATGAGAGTCAGTACCAAACGCTACACATTTATCAAACCCACGAACCTTACTGACGGAGCGAATCCTTCCATCATTACAGCCTTTCAGTATAGGATACATATGACTAAGCCAGCCTTCATTTTTACAGATTAATATTCTCTCTTTCAACCTTCACACTGTGATAAATAGGTAAAAGAGACAAAAGAAGAAAACGAAGTGAAAGAAAGAGCAAAGGAGTGAAACACAATTCATAATAATTTAAATAAGGAAGTGTTAAGTTGAATAATTTAAGGCTAAAGTAGGAATAAGTTAACATTTGGATGCTTTAAGGTGTAATTATTCTGGGCTTTTTCATGTTTGTTTATGTCCTTGACTAAAGTTGTTTAAGTCCTTGAATAAAGCATGAAAGAGATTGGCTTTTTGTAGATTTCAACTTGATATATCTGGCTAAATCAATAAAGAAAATTACAACAAATCATTGTAACATTTGTCTAACATGTCATTATAATTACCTATTAGTAAAATAGTATAAACCATTATTTGTTTCAGAAATATCCATAGTTAGTCCGGTACATCATTGTGTTAGCAGATGATAATCCAAACAAGTAACCTGAAACATGGTATAAAAATGATATTTCGTGTACCACTGATGTCAGAAACATTGATGTGATTAGACACCAATCATTTGCACTACTTTATCCTCAACTGAGTTCCCTGGTCATTATAGGTAAAATCTTATTAAGACATAAGTAAGAGCAAAAAGGTCCTGTAGGAAGAGTTTAGGATGCTAGAAGAGGTTAAAAACAGGGCCTCAAAAAAGTAGAAATCTCTGGATTATTACTAGTACCAATGTGCTACCAGTACAGAATTTGTCTGTGCTATTGAGGAGGTTTTAAGATAGTTTGACACAGGGTGGAAACCCAAGAGTACAATTGAAGGAAAGAAAAGTTAAGCTGAAAATAGTGTAAAGCATTTGATAATCAGAATATACAAAGAAGGGGCAGGAAATGGGAAGTGGCAGAAATATACAGCAGGAGGAGGAAATATGCACAGAAATTACTGACAGGTGGAAACAGTACAAAGTAGTTCTGATGAAGGACTTAGTTATCCCAATATAATAATGATAGGAGGAAACATTTCTAAAATGTATCCAGGATAATTGTCTGAAGAGTAACCTGGGTCTGATTGTGGTCAATGACTTGGGTCAAGTGCATCAAGTTTCAGCAGAGCAACATTTTGGAGATGATGATCATCATGAAATTAGGTTAACTCTAGGAATGAGGGAGGAAGAATCTAGCCTAAAAGTAATTGCAAACTGCAAACCTGCAGGTGGACGTTCATGCCATTCCTCGGGTACTAAATTAATATTTTGCATCTGTTTTCACCAGGCAAAAAGATGTTTCCAAAGTAATAGTGAAGAACAGGATAGCTGGAATTTTGGATACATTAAAAATAGATAGCACAGTCCTATTAGAAAAACTTGGCAAAATATAAATCAGGGTGTCACCAGGACAGGATAGAGTTCTGAGAGAAGTACAAAAGGAAACTGCAAGAGATTTGATGATGATCTTCCAATGACCATTGGACAGGGGTAGAGGGGTGGATGGTGCCAGAGGACTGAAGAATATTGACTGTTACTCAAAAAAGGGAGTACGGGCAAGTTCAGCAATTGCGGCTAACAGCAACTTCTAAGAAGCTCTAGATCTGACAAAAACTATTTGTCGTATTTTGCTAGTCAAGGAGTGAACCTTTCTTCGTTATTCTGGTTCCTAGCTCACACCCGATTATCAACTTAAAGGATACAGCTATCACCAAAGCACTTATTTTGCTAAATGTGTGTGCATGAAAATTCAGCAATTACTTCCTTTAAATTCCTACGCTCTGTTACTCTGCGCAACTAACCACCTTAAATATCAGCTAGATAAGTCAAATATGATATAGGCATCAGATATCCATGTTAACTTTCTTTGGTCAAAATATTATTCAAGTACTGAAGTTATTCTATCCCTAATGATAGATCACGGTGATTTCCAATACAGCTGGCAGGCATAACTGCAGTTTCTTCATTTCGTCCTCCTTCATTTCCTAACTGTTGACGTAACATTTGCAATGTACTATTCATTACTTTTGAGGATCATGCTGCTGCGTTTCTAGCTCTTAATTTTCCTTGAACAAAGTGGTTTGCTAGGCTATTTCAGTGAGGATCATTGGTGGATCTGGAGTATAGTAACACACTGGCCAAACCTAACTCCTCCCCCTGCGGGAAACTAATGAGCCAAAAAGGCTTTCAACCACAATCTAGTAGTTTTGAGGTCATCATTACTAATGCTAGTTTTTAACTTTAAAATCTGAATTTGAGAATCTGTAGCTAGGGAAGTTAGAATCAGAATGATGCAATTTATAAATCTATATTCTTCATACTTTCAAATTATATCAATTGGACATGATATCCCACTGACCAGAAAACCTCCTGAGCTCACAGCTTACCTATTTTTGTGGTATACTCTTTCTTGTGTGGTCCTTTGAAGGGAAACCAACTCCTAGTTAATTGGAAAGGCCATGGAGCAAACAGGCTCTGGGCAAGAAGTCCAGACCATACAAATTTCACCCAGGTGGGTAAAAGTCAGCATATCTGAGCAGGTTGCTAGCTCTTGAATAGAGCCATAAAGTCATAGGCCCTTCAGCCCAACTCATTCATGCAGACTACGATGCTGATCAAAGGAAGCCCCATTTGCCTGTGTTTGGCTCATATCCCTCTAAAGTTTTCCTATCCATGTACCAGTCCAAATGTCTTTTAAGCATTGTTATTGTACCTGCCTGAACTCATTTCATATACTTATCACCCTGGCTGAAGAAGTTGACCCTTAGGTCCTTTTCAAATCTTTCCCCTCTCACCTTACACCCATCCATTCAGGATTTTATACACCTCATTAAGATCTTCCTTACATTACAAGGATGTTGCTGGGACTTAAGGACCTGACTTATAGGGAAAGGTTGAATAGGTTAGAACTTTATTCCCTGGAGGACTGGGAAATGAGGGAACTAGAAATCCTGGGTTAAGGTTCATGGATGAAATGTTTAAGGGGAACATGAAGGGGATCATCTTCACTCAGAGGGTGGTGAGAGCGTGGAATGAGCAGCCAGTGGAGCAGTGGCTGTGGTTCGATTTCAATATTTAACAGAAATTTGGGTAACCTGCATGGAAGGAGTGTGGAAGGTCTATTCCTGCAGGTCAATGGGACTAGGTAGAATAATAGTTTGGCATATACTAGATAGGCCGAATGGCCTGTTTCTGTGCCCTGACTCTATGACTTTAAAACAATAAAACAGGTTTACTTTCAAACATTTACATTTTTTTCAAACTATATCTAACTCCCATTGCAGTAATTCCACTAATTGCCATAGCTGGACAAGATAGCTAAAAGTCACATTTAAGACAAAAGCAATTGTTTAAACTCAGCACAGCAAAGGGCCTTGTGACTTCTACTAATGTCCTGGTAAACCATGAAAGATTCAATAGCCGCCAAAATACAGAATGTCTTTAGAATTTGAACAAGTCTTCATCTGAAGAGCCGTAGTTGTAAAATTGTGTACCTTTTATTTTGACTCACCACTTACCCCTGTTATGAACCGTTTAATAACCTTTTATAAAATAAATCTGTTATGGCTATAGGACAAAAAAACTAAAGCAGCAGATAATTGCAGAGTCCTTTAAATCAACTTGAAGTCAACCTACTCCAGCATGTCACCTTGTGCATCTTTGCAACAGCTATTTATAGAGAATAGTTTTTAAAATAGCTCAGACTTCAATTATTAGATTATAGAATTTTATCATGGGTACGTCCATTTGACTTCTTAAACATCAGGTTGTTATACTATTTATTTTGTTTACATACTGCTATTATATGTAGCACTCTTTGATATATTAGCTATGATGTAAAAGTGTTCTAAATCTTAACAATTCATATCAATCACACTATTAGTGAAGAAGATAAGTAGATTATTTTGACATCAAACCATTAATTTTAATATTAAAAATTAGAAAACTAATGTTATCCACTGGAATTATAAAGTATGTAATCACAATTCAGCTCCAGATTGCACACCTTTCAATTCTTATACATCATTAAAAAGATGTCATTCAAGTTCAAATTCAAGCTAGTGGTCAGTAGCAAAAGCACTCCATTACTGTTGATAACACAGTGTTGGGAAGATCTGATGAACGACATTGTTACATTCAATTACTAAGGGTGATGAGAGAATATCCCCCAAAATGATCCTCATTATTCTGAAGGGGTTTAAAAATACGGTGTCCAGCCACTTTTAATGATGCATATTGAAATACTGGTAAGTAAATTAAAATTAAAAGATGCAGGCTAGAACGTTGTATCATGGAATGGTTATGAAAAATTGTTCTAGGAATATGTAGGGTGAAACAACGAATGTCAAATGATCATTTCATCAATGGTGGGGAAAAATGCAACCTTTGTCTGTGTCTTTGATTGAAATTGGCTTGCAGTCTCGGGAGTCAATAACAAAAAAAAGATAACTTTCAGAAAAAGGAAGACTAAATGATATGGGAAATACAAATGAAATAATGGTGCTTTGACAGTGATTTATTTTAAGATTGGAATTAACACAATTGCAACAATTCACCATCAATGCTACAACCTCCAACTGTCCTGATTTATTTTCCTGATATTTTTTCCCAATCTCTCTCTGGTATGATCTTCTTTAAAATCTCCAGAAATACACTTTTGTTCCTATGTGGTAGATAATACTTCTCAAAGACAACCTCTCTTCAGTGAATGTTCCATGATGTGTTATAATGCCAAAAATAGTGCATAAAATATAAGGTGTTGCTGTCCCATGATGGAAAGATACTTGTTGTCAGTGCTGAATGCTAAGTGTGAAAAATATTTTCTCCCATGCTGAGAGTTAGCATAGAACAAAACTCTAGATAATAGCTATATTCAAATGGGTAAAAATCTTTGCATTGAGAGAAATAATTAATAATATTGTAATTTAAGCAAATTTTAGATTTTACATGAAAATCACCTTAAACACCTGCTGAAGCGGCAGTAGGTGGCCATTTAAAGTCAATCAGGTTATTTAGACAATAGACAATAGGCTCAGGAGTAGGCCATTCGGCCCTTCGAACCAGCACCGCCATTCACTGTGATCATGGCTGATCATCCACTATCAGTATCCAGTTCTTGCCTTATCCCCATAACCTATGATTCCGCTATCTTTAGGAGCTCTATCCATCTCTTTGTTGAAAACATCAGAGACTTGGCCTCCACTGCCTTCTGGGGCAGAGCATTCCACAGATCCACCACTCTCTGGGTGAAAAATGTTTTCCTCAACTCTGTTCTAAATGGCCTAGCCCTTGTTCTTAAACTGTGGCCTCTGGTACTGGACTCACCCATCAGCGGGAACATGCTTCCTGCTTTCAACGTGTCCAATCCCTTAATAATCTTATATGTTTCAATCAGATCCCCTCTCATCCTTCTAAATTCCAGTGTATACAAGTCCAGTCGCTCCAATCTTTCAACATATGACAGTCCCACCATCCCGGGAATTAACCTTGTGAACCTACGCTGCATTTCCTCAATAGCAAGAATGTCCTTCCTCAAATTTACTTGTAGGAAGGCCGCTAACATTAAACTGTTCAGCACTTTAACACACTCCACTGAGCATAGAACAAGAACAAATGTCCAAAGTTGTTTTTGTACATGTGTTCTTTCAAATGAGAATGGGATGAGAAGTTGTGTAGCAATTCTGGGTAAAAACGCAAGAGTTCCGGTCCACATTTTCATCAGAGGTGTAAGATTCCAACACCCTTTTTACTCCTCACCTTTTATTCATTTAACCAGAGTAACAAACAAATGTATTTTCTTTTCCTTAAAAAAATACATCCTTAGTACTAGTCATATATTTTTATATAAGTGATTGCATTAATGAACAACAAACTTCTTGTATTCTAAAACAAATACTGAAGGAAAATACTACTCCATTCAGTAAAAGGGACAGAAGCAGATTTCAGCCAATAGTCAGAATATAAGAACACATACAATCATCTCTGATCTACTAAACTCAGTCCAATATTTAGTCTAACAAAAACAATGACAATGATGATAGGAGACAAATGTTTGGTAGATTTGTCATATAATCTGTTACTTAAAAATGAAGTCACCTTTATATCTTTATATTATCTTTATATCATCTTTATATTATGTTATATGGTATCTTGTTAGATTTCCAATCTTTTATTATCCTTAAAATTTTACAATATTTAATATGTTACTGATATCTCCATCGGGTACCACTAATCTATCTCTCCTACCCGTGCCAACTTAGAAAGGGTTCATTTTCAAAATGCTGGAGGAATTCAGCAGGTCAGGAAGCATCGATGAAAATGAATGGTCAACATTTCAGACCAGGTTCTGAAGAAGGGTCTTGGCCTGAAATGTTGACTGTTTATTCACTTCTAAAGATGCTGCCTAACCTTCTGAGTTCCTCCAGCATTTTGTGTCTGTTGCTCTGGATTTCCAACATCTGCAGAATCTCTTGTGTTTCAAATTTTCAATGTCTTAAAATGGAAAAACTCTCATTATTCTCCAAACTGGCAATCTCCTCTGGACCTATGACACCATCCATATCACTGCTTTCACAATCCACAAACTTTTCATCCTTTGTTCCTCCTTTATTTATGTTTGGGCTCTTTTGATCCACCATTGTTAATCAAATTCATCTTCAATAATATTTCTTCTCAAGAAAACATTATTGAGTGAATATTAATGATTTCATCATGATGGATTAAATCCACATTGACTAGTAGGTAGACGGAGAGGGAAAGCTAGAATGACAAAAGGAAAGCAAGAACAAGTGAGAAAATGAGAGAGGGAGTGTGGGGATAAGATCTCTATAATCTGATGTGGTTAGGTAATTATACTTATTCACATTGTATGAATAAAAATGCTGTTCTACATGATTGCCATGCAATTTTTAATGTGAAGTCATTTTAAAAATAAACATGAACTACAACACTTTGATCAGCATTATACACGAAAACAAGCTGTAAGTGATTAACTTGGGATTTATATTGTGTTCTTTCAGGCGAGCTAGCTGTGTATGCAAGGAACATCAGGCTATTGACAAATCCTAGCCCTTGCCTAAGCAATTCCTGGATCTCACCGTTACAAATGTGTAGTCAGAACAGATGCTTACCATCTGCAAAGTGACACATAAGCTCTTCCCTCTTATCTCCCTTGGCTGTATGTTAATTAGGACTCTGCTCCGTGCCTTCCTCATCTCAACGTTATTATGCAGCAGCTGACCCTTTCCGACAAAGTCAAGCTCCAGTCAATATTCAGGAAAGGTTGATGAGAAAGGACGAACATTGACGGGTTAAGGAGCGGGCACTTACTAATACAAAACACAGATACTTAGTAACAAGATGTGTTAAATACAACTAAATACATAACAATATTTTTGTTTAGAAGTAGAAGATGGGAGTTATTCTTTACCAATTTTTAAGCATTCCAGTCTATGAAATCTTCAGCACAGAGATAGTTGGAGATGTTAAAGTGAACAAAAAAATCTCTTCCATGATACAATAGGAACTAACCTAGTTACTTTCAATTGCAGTACCAAAGACATGAAATACTAGAAGGTTTAGCAAAGCTGAAATTCACTTTAAATTTGCACCGGCTTACGAAATATTTTTTGCTCAAGGAAAGCCTAAAAGCACTTTTTCTCTCCTTCATGAATCCTAGACTGCCACCTGGAATTTCAGATCAGAAAATAATACTTCTCAATAAGCTTCTGAGTTGCAAACAAATATCTCGCAGCATGTTATCAATTTCTTTAGTGCCATTAGTTCTACTATCCTGCAGGTCGATTCCCTTGACCAGATATTTTACAGTGATAGTATTGGGGAAGAAAGAAGTACCAATGTTGCTGATTATCTCTCAAAATGACAAACATCTCGATCACCTTGTCAAGCTTCTTCCCAGTTCTGTACATGAACTAAAAGGATACTGGGTCAGTGAGTCTGTGCAGAAAAACTAGAGTTATAGCTGCAATTATTTTATTCCTTGAAGGATTCTGCATTATTTTTGCTTTATTTAAACATTTCAAATAACTTCATTTTTGTGCAAACATTTCAGAAGTAGAACAAATGAATTAAAAAATCAACAAATCGTTTTTGAATTAGATTATATTTTTGAATCAGATGCAGGAACAGAATGAAGCCTTTCAGTCCACTGAGTCCCTCTCAACCCCATTCTTCTGCCTTCTACCCCTAACCTTTGATGCTTTTACTGGTCAAGAACCTGTCAACGTCACCTTAAGTGTATCCAATGACTTGGCCCCACCGCCGTCTGTGGCAATGAACTACACAGATTCGCCCTCTAGCTGAAGAAATTCCTCCTCATCTCTGTACTAACAGGATGCCCTTCTAGTCTGAGACGGTGCCCACTGATCCTAGACTCCCCAACTACAGGAAAGATCTAGGTCTTTCAACATTTATTTATTTGTTTGTTTGTATTCAGTACCTCTTTGGACAGTGGGAGGAAACCACCCTCGCATTCTATGGGGAGGCCATACTGAGGCTCCTTACAGAATGGCACCAGAATTGAACCCCAAACCCTGGAACACCCCGGGCTCTAATAATGTCATGCTAACCACTATGCTACCGTGGTGCCCATTCTGCAGGTTTCAATAAGATCCTCTTTCATTATTCTGAACTCCAGTGAGTTCAGGGCTAAAGCCATCAAACCTCACTTTGCATTAACCCTTTCATTCCTGGGTTCATTTTTGTAAACCTCTTCTGGACCCTCTCCAATGCCAGTACCAGACATCCCACCCTGCAAAAACTCATTTCAGGGAGGTAGCACCATCAATTTGCGGGAGACTCCCGGAACTTCCGGGAGAGGTGGGATGTCTGCAATAGAGTAGCTCCTTAGCAGCAAGCCAGCTAGTTTAAATAACGTTAGCTATGCTAATGAACGAATGACACCTGTTAAACTCACCTCAACATGTCTTTTACAGTCTTAACCCACCATGGGCAATAGAAAAGTCACTGTTGCAAACAGTGCAGTGATCGACACTGTGATTATTTTTGACCCCTATTAGGCAGGAGTACACTTTAGAGTAATCTGGGGTGACGTAAGTTTTATATTTTCTTTTTTTGGAACACTCTCCCATGGCACTCTCGCTCTCTCTCTCACGCTCTCTCTTGCTCATAAAAAAATTGATTTCCGGAATATTGTATATAATTTGCAGGCATCAGGGAGCCACTATTAATATGCGGGAGACTCCCAGAACTTCCGGGAGAGGTGGGACGTCTGCAGTACCTCCTTTCTTAGATATAGGGCCTAAAATTGTTCACAATACTCCAAATGTGATCTGAGCAATGCCTTTTGTTTTGAAATCTAGTTATGTGATCATCACAATGCTACTGTATGCATTATGGGGCATACGTCTAAAAGACTACTTGGACTACCAAATGAAGTAAAAATAATTAGTTTCTCTAAATTGAGTACAGGTGATTTATTTCCTAGACTCAGCCGTATAGAATTCTGAACTGAACCAACGTAAGTCTATACATCGATAATAATTTAGTAAACCTTTTATAACAAAGTCTGAAGGAATTAATTTAAAAAGCAAATAAGAACTTAGATCAGATTATAATATTGATCATTCTATGTAAGAACTACTAATTTGTTATTTTGATAAGACTCCACTGCTTCCCTTTTTAAATATGCAAAATGAAAATGATGTACATTATAAGCAAAAGCAGCAGGGTCAAGTAAAAGGTCAAATGGTTGATATTGTATTATAAGCGCTGCAGTCTTTTCATGTCCTTAGAAACAAAACTGAAAATTGGGGATAAAATGATAGATGAAGAAAAAGAAAGTATTCAAGTTCGGGAGGAAAACTTAACAAAATAAAGTGCAAAAGTAGATAATTTAAGGGTTAATGAAAGACCTATGTCTTTGTCCTCTTACTTTCAAGATTTTTTTTTATATTCCTCCCTGATTTAAGAGTTCTCCTTTCTACACTGACAGTAAGGTATTTCTCGCCAGCAGATTATAAGTCACTCTGGGCTATTATTCAAGTACAAAGTCCTGGCCTCTCTGCATTTAGACCAAATATAATATCCTTCATGCATACATTATCTGTCTTCCTATTATCTGGTATGATTTCTGAATTAAATTTCAGCGATGTAATATTGGCTTGAAGAGAGAATTTCTTTATAGGCTAGTCAAAGGTTAAAATACCAATCAAAATAACACTGCATATGCACCAAGACATTTTAATATTCCTAAACCCTGTGATTGTAAGGACATAATATTTTTTCCTGATTACCCCAAAGGCAACACATGCTTACAAGACAGCTATGAGAGAAACTTCGGAGTTCAGATTGTACATAATATCCTATTTAGCTGTGACACAAAAAGAAGATCCCAATATCAGAATAAAGCCGGGCTTAGAGCCATCAGCTCCTCATTTCAATGTAAATAGGATTGGCTATTAAGCATCTCTAAAACCTCATCCTTGAAAACGATGTCTGCTACTCAAAGTACCTTTTTGAGATTAATCCACTTCTTGAAGTAATCAGGGACTGGCAGACCCAAGTACTGGCATTGTCCTGGCAGCCTAAGAGAAAAAAGGAAAGAGTTTGATTCTATTACAGTACAGGCCTTTTTATTAAGCTCTTATGACAGTGGTTAGATTATGGAGATAAGTTTCAACCAAGCCACCATCCAAACAGCTAAAGATCCACTGAATGGAAAATTGGTAATACTGCTTCCTGTTTTATAATCTTAACAGAAATAAACCTCACACTTCTCTGCAATAAACCATGTTGAGGACTTAAACACCAAATCCTTCAACAACATTGAATATTTACGTTATCATATATCTTCACAGGCAGACCTCAAAAATCCCTACGTACAGTAACTATTTTTCCAACAATTTAGACCTAGTTATGGGACTCATGCACAATAATTAAATGAACTTTAAGACTTAGCATTTTGTAAAGTTTTGTAGCCTTCAGCTCAACAATGGACATGTATTAAAAATCATTAAAACATAGAACAATTGCAGTAATTTTTAGAACTTTAAATATAACAGGTTTAAAACAGAGATGCAAAAAAGATTGCAGCTGTTGGAAATCTGGAGCGACACAAAATATGTTGATAGAAATTTAAGTTATATATATAGATGTCATATATTTTATTTGTTACAGGGTTTTATAAAATGTGCAATAAATATAATCTTACTATTAAACTCAACAAATCTGAATTTCATTCTGTTTGGTAAAAGTTGAAGTAAATTTAGATTATAAACTTGCTGCTGTTGTTAGACAGTATACCAGCAATTGAATTCTGAATCAGTAACATCTATGTATTCAGCAATTGAACTTTCCCTGTACTACATCAAGGAAATCAATATTTCTTAGAGGAGTTCAAGGCAGTCATCAAATAGGGAGTTCAAATGTTCTAAAATGCGGAACCAACTCATATTCACCGCGTAAAACCAGGTATCAAATAACCATCTTAAATACTGTTTTGCTATGATAAATAGATGATAGCAAATGTATTTTTGAGTTGTTTTTCTAACTGCATCAGTGCAGTATTTATGTTACCAACTGATGTAGAACCAAAGGTATTTTAAACACACAGCATGTCTAGATTATTTGGTTTGAAAGACAAGATTGTCGGAACACACAAGCAGCCAACATATATTTTATATATATATGGAACAAATTCCTCCATTGTTAAAGTTCTAGGGAACATTAAAATGAAACAATTTCTTCTACAATGAAAGCTATTAGCTCCGTGTCTCCTTACTTTTAAGATTTGCCAATAAAAATATATTTAGATCCAGATTTCTACAGACCATTTATTAAATGTGATCAATCTGTAATACTTGTAGTATCTCACCTCATTTGGTTATTCATGCTGCAACTGAATCTAAATTAAAACACTTCATTATATGAAATATGATGTTTTACAAGAAGCTGAAACTGAACGAAAGATGACTGACAAAATTCAGTGTGCTGAGAAATGAAAAACATGAATAATTGGCTAGTATTTTATGCTTGGACATCCAAATATTGTCTAGATAATGTGCTGAATGGGAAGTGATCTGGCCCATTTCAATTCTATGCTTGGATTAGGTATGGATTTATCTTGAGAGTGAGCTATGAATAGCGAATTCATTTAGAGGAAAAGGTATTTTTTTCTCCCAATCTCTATGTTCTATGTTCGATCTCAGTTACACGCACAAAATTGCTCCGTTCAAAGCAGCTGATAATACCCAAAGCTGTAAAGAAGCCCGCTTACTAATTGCTAATCAAATAATTTTGCACATATTTTTAAAAAAACGTAAGTTTCTTCCCTTTCAATTTGGCTGGCACCAAGTTTGATAACATACTATCAGCAATGCTGCATTTTTTTTAAAACATTCTAGAGGCGAGAAGTAACCAATCATAAAATGGATGGATTATAAAGTTGATTTAAATTTGGCAAACAAAGGTGGCTAACCTTTTTTACAATTTTTTGTAATTGAAAACAATTGAGTATTTCTCACTGAGTTATCCTGTGCTCATACTGCAGATGGACACCATGCATATAAAAATGTAAAGCATAATACATTGTGTTTCCCTTCGAAAAAAGCCCAAATCCAGACTGAATCTTGCACAGTTAGTTAGATGACTGCAGAGTGGTGTCATGGTTAGCATGAAGCTTTACAGTAAGATCGAGGTTCAATTCCTGCCATTGTCTGTAAGAGTATGTACATTCTCCCCAACACCGTGCGGGTTTCCTCCAGGTGCACCAGTTATCTCCCACAATCCAGAGATGCACAGTTACTGTTAGTAAGTTGAGGCATGCTATGTTCGCACTGAAAGCATGGCTTACTTGTGGGCTGCCCCCAGCACATCATCGACACAAATGACACATTTCACTGTTTCAATGCAAATGACAAATAAAGCTAAACTAATCTAATTTGTTTGGAATAGTACAATTTTTATAAAGTTCGAAGATGAGTGTCACTGCCAAGACTACGAAGAAAATGAACCATTGAAAGCATGATGGGACACAGTCAATGTGGCTTTCTTTCCTGAAGTGTTTACATAGGATACTATACTCAAGGGAAGGCAGAGGAAATGATACACAGACTCATTAGCAGCCCTTGAGATGTTGACCATGAAGTTTCCCTCAGGTAAAGAACTGCATTATGGATATCATGCAAACTGACCAAGATGATGATGATGACATCTGGCTGTCTCGAACGACAAATGATAGTGGCGCTGGAGTGAACTCTCCAGGGCACAAGCCTTGGCAGAAGGTAGAGATATCCTGGGATGCCTAGTCATCAAGGTCCACCCCTCGGTCTCACCAGTGTAGTTCAAAGGAAAGCGAAGCTATACATTTGGCACCAGCTGGTTGCAGGAGTTGCCAGAAGGATGTCAATGAAATCCAGCCACCTTAGGGGCTCCACTCCAAATTCTCTATCTGGGTTTACTCCCGTAGCCTTCGTCTCTCCCGAGGCAGCGGGGCTATTTACCCATCGCCTCACTGCTTCACGAGCACCATCCAAACTGAGGTCATACAAAACCATGTAAAGTACAAACAAAGCTGCTGAGGTGCAAGAAGTCCTATAGCATGCAATTTTACTAATACAAAATACTGAGAGTAAATATCAAAGAATCTGATGCTCAAAACAAAGTTTCAGCATAACGTCACAATGATTCCTACAGTGCCATAAAAATCAATGTCAGGGCTTCCTAAATGAGGGTAATGCCATTTAATGTGATTGCAATGTCAAGTGACAAGAACACAAAAAAAGGCCTCGTCCTGCATGCTACCTTACCATGTCCATCGAACATCTTACCTTTTGGTTTGCCTTGTTGTTTTGATAGCCTGGGTTAATTTACAGGCAAAGATACAAAAGACACCTCCCCTCCGATGACAAATAATTTGTCACATTACATCACTTCCGTACGTTGCTTTCCTATGATCAAAGGGGCAAGAAGAATTCCAGTGATGATAAGAGGGGAAAGAGGAGGATAGTGGAAAGAAATTGTAGAGGAAGCAAGGAACAAGGGACAGGACAGAGATAAAGGAAAGAGAGGGAGATAAGGGACGATAAGGAAAGAAATTCAATGAAAGCATGAAAGCCATCCATCTGCTCTGAAAGTAAGAAGAACTCATGGGGAAAAGAGACAGATGGAAAGACACAGAGAAATGGTACACTGTGCTTTCTCTACCTCAAGCCTATTGACTGGGAGCCCAGTGCCATTTTTAATGATCAAATGAAGGAGAAGAGCACTCATGGCATTCTCAGGAGTTGACTGCAACTGCTGAATAATAGAGGGAGCTTGGCACTGTCAAAATTGTCACCTAAATAGGGATCTTTCATGCTGATGGTAAAGATTCTAAGGCACCATTTGAAAAGTAACTAGGAGTTCTTCCTTGGTATCCTGGCTAATATTTATCCAGCAAACAACAACAAGATAATGGTGAACCATCTAGTTACTGTGGCATTGCTCCACAACAGTTATACTGCTCCATCATATCCTCTTTTGAATAGCTTTTGGGGTTCTGTCACATTTCACATTTATTTAAAATTCCTAGTGTCTGCATTTTATTTTATTTTACACCCATTAAGGTTATTTAGTTATTAATACATTTATTTTTGTGAGATTTGTTGTTAGAAAAAAATAGCAGGCTCATTTGTTATATCACATATGTAACGAAACAAATACTTATAGAGTATGTTGATGCCTTGAAAGGCATTATATTAATTCAATTTGAACTGGTAAAATTCAAGTACCACTGTCACTTCAACTCCCCCCACTATCCCACCCACCTTCCTTAGCTCCAAGAATGAGATACTGAAATCCAATTTACGCAAACACCCAACATTCAGACATTACAATACTGAGACAAGATTATTCTGTGATTATTATTCACCAGGGATACAAATAGTAGCCATAATCCCATGTACCCTACTTTATCCTATTTTATATTAACTACATATGTAACTTATCACTGAAATCATCTCCAGTTCACTGACCGACTACAGTAGTAAATTCCATTGCCTCATAACCCCCTTGAGTAAAAGATTTCTCGTATTCTCTGTTCCCGATCATTTATCCTCCAACATATCTCCTCTATCTCTCCTCCAACAATATATGCCATCCATTTTAATAAACACAACATTACTACGTATATTTCCAAGTGCTAATTCATAAATGAAACCCCGTACCCTGATAAAAGTAAATGGAAGAGAGTTTGCGAAAGGAAAGTGGTTGATGGTATGTATCTGTATATTCAAAAAGTGCTTGACAAAGTAAGACCCTAGTGAGGTCTGTTAACAGAATTTAAATGCCCAGAATTAAAATAAAAGTCATTACGGTTACATCAATTGCGACAGAACAAAAAGCAGCAAGGATGAGCTATTTACTAAACAGAACAGGCATACTTCAGTGCCCCTCACTGGATGACCTAAGCTACACTACCATATATACCACAAAGTTCATGTGTGGTATTAAACTCAGAAACATGATTACTTCTGAAGAGAGGCAGGCATCAAGAAAACATGAACCAAAGGACAAAGCAAACTGATAACTAGCAGAGGAAATTGGTGGAATTATTTGATCTAAGGAAAATCTTTGAGGTTGCAGGACATTTAAACAGTCCACTTTACTCCAGAATGTCACAATGCATGCATTGAATTACAGCAATTAGACTGATTCAAAAAATCTAGTAATCTATTTTTACAGTAAGACTCCACAAACAGCAAAGCAATAGTGATCAGATCACTTATTTAAGTAACGGTAGCTGAGAGATGAAGTTAAACAGAACAGTGCTCTTCTCTAAATTGACCAATGGGACTTTGTTTTGTATCTACCAAAAGAACAGATGGGCCTTGACACAGTATTTAATCTAGAATATTACGACGAAGCCAGAATACCGTGGTCAGTTCTAGGCAGGTCACATTTATAAGAATGTCAAAGCCATGGAGAGATTGTTGATGAGATTTATTACAACGTCACAAGGAATGAAAGAATTCAGTTACTTACAGAGACAAAAGAAGCCAGAGCTGACCTTACTAGGGTTGTTTTTTGGGTTTGAGATAGAAATGATGAAAGGCAGATTTTATAGTGGTGCTTAAAAGCATGCAGACATTTAACAGAATAAAAAAGGACAAGATTGGTTACTACTGATTAAAGCTAATTAACACAACAGCCAACAGTTATGAAGAAAGAAATATGAAGGAATTTTATCATGGGAGTGCACTACCTGAAATTGAAATTGACATTGAATACAATAAAAGGAAATATATACGTGGCAACTGGACAAGGTAAAAGATAATTAATTCTTTCACTGGCACAAGAACAATGGGCCGATTGGTCTCTTTCAGTGCTGCACAGTGCTGTCAAAACACTCTGTAATTTCCTCTGCTCATCACTGTATGTTAATGTAATTCCTCAGACATTAACAGGCAATTATGACAGAATAAGCTTATAACAATTATTTCAACATTGTTAATTGTCCGGTATAATCACAATACATGAATCACAAGAGCATCCTTCCAGTACCATCCAACTGCCCCAGAATTACATACTGTACAGCGCATTGTAAAAAGTAACCTGAATTTGTATGTTGAAAAAAATTGCTTAGATACAATCTGGTAATTATTCTGAATTATTCTTTATCTGATACAAACATCTGTTAGCCCCGTCTTTATTAAAACTCTAGTGATCTTTTGTTCTAGTACCAAACATACAGTATATTCTAATATAAATTTACTTTGTGTAATTAATACTCATTATAACTCCTTGACCCATTCATTGCTGAAAATGCATTAGTATCTCCAGCATGTTCCTAAATTTTAGAGATACACTCACTTCCTTCTAGTAAGTACAATCTTTTAAATTCATTGTAGTTAACATCACATAACATGGCCAATATATCCTTTGATTCTGCAAAAGTGTTTTTGTCCTCAGCTAAATCTAATCTTCTGTTCAATCCATATACAGTGCTCTTCAAAGTTCCTCCTCATTGTCATGTATCTGGATATATAATCAAATACCATATATTCCATGATTTTAAAAATTAAAATTGTCAGTTCAAGTAATTTGCGTATCTAGCTCCCTTAAGAAAGAATTCCCAAATCACCCATTTTTAAATTTTCTTTTGTTGTGTCGCAGTAACTTTACAAGATAAACAGCAGAAACATCAGGTATGGTTACTGCAGAATGTCCAATGGACTTCTCATGCAAACTCTGAAGTTACATGGAATATGAAGTATAAATTACAAATTGTCTTAAACATAATATTAATTCCGTCTAGCGGAATTAGTCCTTACTCTTAATAATTTCTCCTTTGGCTCCTCCCACTTCCCTCAAACTAAAGGTGTAGCCATGGGCACCTGTATGGGTCCCAGCTATGCCTGTGTTTTTGTTAGCTTTGTGGAACAATCCACGTTCCAAGCCTATACAAGTCTGTCCCCCACTTTTCCTTTGCTACATTGACGACTGCATTGGCGCTGCTTCCTGCACGCATGCTGAGCTCGTTGACTTCATTAACTTTGCCTCCAACTTTCACCCTGCCCTCAAGTTTACCTGGTCCATTTCCGACACCTCCCTCCCCCTTCTTGATCTTTCTGTCTCTGTCTCTGGAGACAGCTTATCTACTGATGTCTACTATAAGCCTACGGACTCTCACAGCTACCTGGACTATTCCTTTTCCCACCCTGTCTCTTGCAAAAATGCACCCTTCTCGCAATTCCTCCATCTCCGCCGCAACTGCTCTCAGGATGAGGCTTTTCATTCCAGGACGAAGGAGCTGTCTTCCTTTTTTAAAGAAAGGGGCTTCCCTTCCTCCACCATCAACTCTGCTCTCAAACGCATCTCTCCCATTTCTCACACATCTGCTCTCACCCCATCCTCCCGCCAGCCCACTAGGAATAGGGATCCCCTTGTCCTCACCTACCACCCCACCAGCCTCCGGGTCCAACAAATAATTCTCCGTAACTTCCACCATCTCCAACGGGATCCCACCACCAAGCACATCTTTCCTTTCTCCCCTCTTTCTGCTTTCCGCAGGGGTCGCTCCCTATGCGACTCCATTCTCCATTCATCCCCCCCCATTTCCTTCCCACCGATCTCCCTCCTGGCACTTATCCTTGTAAGCAGAACAAGTGCTACACATGCCCTTACACTTCCTCCCTCACCACCATTCAGGGCCTCAGACAGTCCTTCCAGGTGAGGCAACACTTCACCTGTGAGTCGGCTGGGGTGATATACTGCGTCCGGTGCTCCCGGTGCGGCCTTCTATATATTGACGAGACCCGACGCAGACTGGGAGACCGCTTTGCTGAACACCTACGCTCTGTCCGCCAGAGAAAGCAGGATCTCCCAGTGGCCACACATTTTAATTCCATGTCCTATTCCCATTCTGATATGTCTATCCACGGCCTCCACTACTGTCAAGATGAAGCCACACTCAGGTTGGAGGAACAACACCTTATATTCCGTCTGGGTAGCCTCCAACCTGATGGTATGAACACTGACTTTCTAACTTCCGTTAACGCCCCTCCTCCCCTTCATACCCATCCCTAATTTATTTATTTATTTATCCCCCCCCTCCCCCCCGTCTCTCTTTTTTCTCCCTCTGTCCCTCTCACTATAACTCCTTGCCTACTCTCCATCTTCCTCTGGCGCTCCCCTCCCACTTTCTTTCTCCCTAGGCCTCCCGTCCCATGATCCTCTCCCTTCTCCAGCCTTGTATCCATTTTGCCAATCAACTTTCCAGCTCTCAGCTCCATCCCTCCCCTCCTGTCTTCTCCTATCATTTTGGATCTCCCCCTCCCCCTTTCAAATCTCTTACTATCTCTTCTCTCAGTTAGTCCTGACGAAGGGTCTCGGCCTGAAACATCCACTGTGCCTCTTCCTGTAGATGCTGCCTGGCCTGCTGCGTTCACCAGCATTTTTGTGTGTGTTGCTTAAATTTCCAGCATCTGCAGATTTCCTTGTGTTTGCATTTCTTCAGGCTGATTTGGATGTTACAGTGGCATGCAAAAGTTTGGGCACTCCTGGTCAAAATTTCTGTTACTGTGAATAGCTAAGCAAGTAAAAGATGAATTGATTTCCAAAAGGCACAAAGTTAAAGATAGCACGTTTCTTTAATATGCTAAGCAAGAAAACATTTTTATTTCTATCTTTTACAGTTTCAAAATAATAAAAAAGAAAAAGGCCCGAAGCAAAAGTTTGGGCACCCTGCATGGCAGTACTTAGTAACACCCCCTTTGGCAAGTATCACGGCTTGTAAACACTTTTTGTAGCCAGCTAAGAGTCTTTCAATTCATGTTTGGGGGATTTTCGCCCATTCTTCCTTGCAAAAGGCTTCTAGTTCTGTGAGATTTTTGGGCCGTCTTGCATGCACTGCTCTTTTGAGGTCTATCCACAGATTTTCGATGATGTTTAGGTCGGGGGACCGTGAGGGCCATGGCAAAACCTTCAGCTTGCGCCTCTTGAGGTAGGCCACTGTGGATTTTGAGGTGTGTGTGTAGGTTCATTATCCTGTTGTAGAAGCCATCCTCTTTTCATCTCTGGCTCTTTTACAGATGGTGTCATGTTTGCTTCCAGAATTTGCTGGTATTTAATTGAATTCATTCTTCCCTCTACCAGTAAATGTTCCCCGTGCCACTGGCTGCAACACAAGCTCAAAGCATGATCGATCCACCCTCGTGCTTAACAGTTGGCGAGGGGTTCTTTTCATGAAATTCTGCACTCTCTTTTCTCCAAACATTCCTTTGCTCATTGCAGCCAAAAAGTTCTATTTTAACTTCATCAGTCCACAGGACTTGTTTCCAAAATGCATCAGGCTTGTTTAGATGCTCCTTTGAACCTTTTGGCCGCAATGAGCAAAGGTACATGATTGACTACAATTGTGGCTATAAGAATGCAGGAACATGGACTGAACCTCATATAGCCACTTGTTCATTGAGTTTACTTATAACCAGGAGGCTCTCTACTAACCTATTCCATGAGGTTGCAAAAAATCTCAAACATTCTAGCTTATTGGTGCAAATTAGTTAACCAAAGAATAGTTCAATATAATTACTGAGCACATACAAATCACCAGACAAAATGAGGAGAAAGGGTGAGAAGTGGAGTTCAGACAGATGCTTCTAAAATTGGGCGAGTTATTGATTTGGCAGCTGGCCAACTAGTCAGAGCATCAACTTGAAATGGATATCTAGCTTCCTAACTACAGATGCTGGAACTCTAAAACAAAAGCAGAAAATGCTAGGCAAAATGACCTGCTAAGAATTTCAACCATTTTCAATTTATGTTCAGCTCCTGAACAGCCTGGGTCTTTATTGTTTACACAAAATAATCTGCAGATGCTGGCTTCTAAGCAAATGAACACTGAATTCTCCAACTTCCAGTGATTCCCTCCCCCTCCGTTCCCCCATCCCAGTTTCACTCTGCCCCTCCCCCAGCTGCCTATCACCTCCCTCATGGTTCTGCCTCCTTCTACTACCCATTGTGCTTTCCCCTATTCCTTCTTCATCTTTCCTGCCTATCCATCCCCTCCCTGCTTCCCCTCCCCCACCCCTTTATCTTTCCCCTTACTGGTTTTTCACCTGGAACCTACCAGCCTTCTCCTTCTCACCCTCCCCCCACCTTCTTTACAGGGCCCCTACCCCCTCCCTCTTCAGTCCTGATGAAGGGTTCCGGCCCAAAATGTTGACTGTTCTTTTCCACGCATGCTGCTCGACCTGCTGAGTTCCTCCAGCGTGTTGTGAGTGCGTCTTTATTGTTTGTTCTCATACAGCTCAGAGTAGGCCCTTCCAGCACTTCAAGACACGCCGCCCAGCACTCCCCCAATTTACTCCTATTCTGATCACTGGACAATTTACAGTGACCAATTAATCTACTAACCAGTAGGTTGTTGGACTGTGGGAGCACCCAGAGCATCCAGAAGAAACCCACACAGTTACGGGGAGAACGTACAAACTCCTTACAGGCAGCAATGGGAATTGAACCTGGGTCACCTGTACTGTAGACAGCTGTGCTAACCACTACGCTACTGTTTTACTGCCTTTGGTCGAATTGGATAAATGGATTTGAGCTTTTGCCACTTAACCCACTATGAACAAAAGAAGCTTCAAAAATACAGTGCACGTGAAAAGTCAACATGAAGTCTGAAAAGGAATGGCCCATACTTAAACCTAGCAAATCTCTATTGACTCAGGCTCCACCAATTGCAATTAAGGACAGCTCCCTTAGCTAACAAGTCGCATGAAGCAGCCATAATGACCAGCTTCCCAAGTCAATAAAGATTAAGTCTAATTGTCAGTGAATGTCAGTCACAAACCCACTTTTGTACTGCATTCTGCCACTGGATCAACATTTAGCTCCACAACACAAAAATCAGGCCAGTGTCTGTGCCAACATTTTTGCCCACTAATCCCACTTGCCCACAAGTCAGTATCTATCTGAGTATTGCCTATTCAAGTGCCTGTTTAAATACTTGTTAAACCGACTGGTTTGGATAAAATTCCATCACCTCTCCTGGCAGTGAAATCCAGAGATCAACTATTCTTTGTGCAAAAAAAAAATCCCCTCAAGTCTCTTTTAAATCTCCTTCTTAGTCCTCTTGTTTTAGATATGCTACAATGAGGAAAATTTCAGACCATCTAATCAGACTGTTTTTTTTTGTAATTTTATATAGCTCTATCACGTCACCTCACAGAATCAGAATCAGGTTTAATATCACCAGCATGTGTCATGAAATTTGTTGTCTTAGTGGCAGCAGTACAATGCAATACATAATAATAGAGAAAAAAAACAAGAATTGCAGTAAGTATATATATAAAACAGTTAAATTAAATAAGTAATGAAAAAATTAAAAAAAAATAAAAAGTAGTGAGGTAGCGTTCAGGGGTTCAATGTCCATTCAGAAATCAGATGGCAGACGGGAAGAAGCTGTCCCTGAATCGTTGAGTGTGTGCCTTCAGGCTCCTGTACCTCCTCGCTGATGGTAGAACTGAGAGCAGGATATGTCCTGGGTGATAGGAATCCTTAATGATAGATGCTTCCTTTTGGGGCATCACTCCATGAAGATGTCCTGGATTCTACAAAGGCTAGTGCCCATGATGAAGTTAAGTTTACAACTCTCTGTCACTTACTTTAATCCTGTGCAGTAGCCCAGGATAGATCCGCAGAGATACTGACACGCAGGAACTTGAAATTGCTCACTCTTTCCACTTCTGATCCCTCTATGAGGACTGGTGTGTGTTTCCTCGTCCTATCCTTTTTGAAGTTCGCCATCAGTTCTTTGGTCTTACTGATGTTGAGTGCAAGGTTGTTGCTGCAGCACCACTCAACTAGCTGATATGTCTCACTCCTGTATGCCCTCTCATCACCATCTGAAATTCTGCCAACAATAATTGGGTCATCAGCAAATTTAAAGATGGCATTTGAGCTGTGCTTAGCCATATATGTGCTTAGTCATGGGTATAGAGACAGTAGAGCAATGGGCTAAGCTGACATCCCTGTGATGCACCAATGTTGATTATCAGTGAGGCGGAGATGTTATTTCCGATCTGCACAGACTGTGGTCTTCCGATGAGGAAGTCAAGCCTCCATTGCTTCCACTACTCCAGGCAAAACAAGACCAACCTATCCAACCTTTCCCCATAACTAAAGTCCTATAATTCTGACAACATCCTGATCCTCTGATTCTTTACAGCACAATCACATCCTTCCTATGGTGTAGTGACCAGGAATTCACACAATACTCCAAGTGTGGTCTAATCTGTGTTTCATTAAGTTAAAACATAACATTCCAACTTTTATACTCTATATACCAACCTAACTACCCTTCCAAAGAACTATGAACTCCAAAGTCTCCCTGCTCATCAACATTCCCCACCATTTACTGTATAAATGCTGTTTGCAATTAGAAGGGAGAACACGTTGGACCTTGTTTACACAAACATTCCCGACACGTAACGGGCGAAGCCCAGCCCCCACCACGGCTACTCAGACCACATCTCTGTTTTGCTAATCCCAGCATACAGACTGCTCATCAGGCACTCCAGACCAGTTCAGAAGCAGGTGAAAACCTGGCCAGCAGGAGCCATCTCTGCTCTTCAAGACTGCTTTGAGCACACTGACTGGCACACGTTCAGGGAGGCTGCAACCGATGGCGACTCTACCAACTTAGAGGAGCACACAGCATCAGTGACTAGCTACATCAGCAAGTGCATCAATGACGTCACTGTGGCCAAGACCATCACTACACGTGCTAACCAGAAGCCATTCATTACCGCGGAGGTGCGTGCACTACAGAAGACCCGTGACTCCACCTTCAGAGCAGGTAACAAGGCAGCCCTAACAACAGCGAGTACCAAACTGTCCGGGGCCATCAGAGAGGGAAAGCGTGCACATGCCCAGCGAATCCACAGCTACTTCCAGGACAGCGGCGACACACGGCACATGTGAAAGGACATTCAGGACATCACCAACTACAAGACAACACCACCTGCCTGTGCTGGTGATGCCTCCCTCCCAGATGCGTTGAATGACTTCTACGCTCGTTTTGAGGCGGAAAATTATGTGGTGGCGAGGAAGACCACCCCTCCTCCAAACGACCAGCTGCTGTGTCTTACTGTGGCCGATGTGAGGAGAACCCTGTGTAGGGTCAGCCCACTGAAGGCTGCTGGATCAGACAATATTCCTGGCAGAGTGCTTAGAGGATGTGCAGACCAGCTAGCTGAGATTCTCACTGACATCTTCAACATCTCCCTGAGCAGCGCCGTTGTTCCTACGTGCTTCAAGGCCGCCACCATCGTCCCCGTGCCGAAGAAGTCTTCAGTGTCCTGCCTCAACGACTACCGTCTCGTCGCACTCACATCCATCATCATGAAGCATTTCGAGAGGCTCGTCATGAGGCCAAGACCCTGCTGCCCCCCTCACTGGACACCCTGCAGTTTGCGTATCGTCCCAACCGTTCAACAGATGAAGCCATTGCCATCACCCTCCACCTGGCCCTAACCCACCTGGACAAAAAAGACACGTACATTCGAATGCTGTTCATAGATTTCAGTTCAGCATTCAACACAATCATTCCTCAGAAACTGATTGGAAAACTGAGCCTACTGGGCCTGAACACCTCCTTCTGCAACTGGATCCTAGACTTCCTGACTGGGAGACCTCAGTCAGCCCGGATTGGAAGCAGCATCTCCAACACCATCACACTGAGCACGGGGGCCCCCAGGGCTGTGTGCTCAGTCCACTGCTGTTCACTCTGCTGACCCACGACTGTGCAGCAATACACAGCTCGAACCACATCATCAAGTTCGCCGATGACATGACCGTGGTGGGTCTCATCAACGAGAATGATGAGTCAGCATACAGAGAGGAGGTGCAGTGGCTAATGGACTGGTGCAGAGCCAACAACCTGTCTCTGAATGTGAACAAAATAAAAGAGATGGTTGTTGACTTCAGGAGGACGCGGAGTGACCACTCTCCGCTGAACATCGATGACTCCTCCGTAGAGATCGTTAAGAGCACCAAATTTCTTGGTGTTCACCTGGCAGAGAATCTCACCTGGTCCCTCAACACCAGCTCCATAGCAAAGAAAGCCCAGCAGTACCTCTACTTTCTGCGAAGGCTGAGAAAAGTCCATCTCCCAACCCCCATCCTCACCACATTCTACAGAGGTTGTATTGAGAGCATCCTGAGCAGCTGCATCACTGCCTAGTTTGGAAATTGCACCATCTCGGATCGCAAGACCCTGCAGTGGATAGTGAGGTCATCTGAGAAGATTATCGGGGTCTCTCTTCCCACCATTACTGACATTTAAACCACACGCTGCATCCGTAAAGCAAGCAGCATTACGAAGGACCCCATGCACCCCTCATACAAACTCTTCTCCCTCCCGCCATCTGGCAAAAGGCACCAAAGTATTCAGGCTCTCACGACCAGACTATGTAACAGTTTCTTCCCCCAAGCCATCAGACTCCTCAATACCCAGAGCCTGGACTGACACCAACCTACTGCCCTCTACTGTGCACATTGTCTTGTTTAGTATTTATCGTAAAGCCTGCACTGTTTTGTGCACTTTATGCAGTCCTGGGAACGTCTGTAGTCTAGTGTAGTTTTTGCACCATGGTCCTGAAAAACGTTGTCTCGTTTTTACCAGCAGTTATGGTCGAAATGACAATAAAAATTGACTTGACTTGACTTGACTTGATAGGAGGGGAGGAGAAGATGGCGGCACGATGCAGCGCACACGGCTGCTCCGAAATGATATCGTATTTGTTAAATAGGGGCCGTGCACAATCCTGATTTGATGGAGACAGACGTGAGAAGCACGGAGGAACATCTGGAGAAATTTCTGAAATGCCCGCTTCGCTGCCGCTGCTACTGTGCGATCGAGAATCTCTGGAGGGGAAAGCCCCAAATCTTCCACTTTGCCTATTGTCTGTTGCCGGGGCTGGGGTCGAAGCACTCGGCAGAGATGGTGCTCGGTGTCGGAGGGCTGGTCGGAGGCTCGAAGTTTTCAGACGGACTCAAGAGTCGGCTGTGGTCGGGTGCTTCCAGGGTGCTGCATTGGCAAGTTTGCGGCGCTGGAGGTTCATGGCAGGAAGAGAGTTTCTCTTCCTTCTACCGTCTGCGTGAGATGATGGGACTTAGGAGAGACTTTGAGACTTCTTTTTTTACTGTGCCCATGGTCTGTTCTTATCAAATTACAGGATTGCTTTGCACTGTTGTAACTACATGTTATAATTATCTGGTCTTTGTCAGTTTTTCAGTCTTGTTTGTCTTGTGTTTCTGTGATATCATTCTGGAGGAACATTGTATCATTTCTTAATGCATGCATTACTAAATGACAATAAAAGACTCTGTGTCCTCATAATCTAATAATCTAAAATTCTGCCTATTTGACTTACCTTACATCTGTAGGAAGTAAGTTCCATTGCCAATGCTCTACTCCACTTTTCTATATTCCTACTCTAGTTTTAGATAATCTTCCGTGCTGTACACAATGCCTCCAATTTCTGTATCATCTGCAAACTTACTAACCACACTTCCTACATTCATGCCTATGTTGTTAATATACATCATAAACAACAAGGGCCCTAGCACCAATATTTGCAGTACACTAATAGTCACAGACTTCCAATGAGGAAAATGCCCTTATTTTGTTGGAGGAGGCAAGGATCTAATGATCTAATCAACCATCTCACCTTCCATCCAATGTTTAACCTTCTGGATGAGTTCACAATATAGGACCTTGTCAAATGCCTCACTAAACTCCACTGAAGCATCCACTGCCCTATCTTCATCAATCTTTTTAATTATCTCCTCAAAACAAAACTTCACCCATTTAGTGAGGTGGGATTTCCCCTGAACAAAGCCATGATTATCTCTGATCAGCCTCTGCCTTTCCAAATATACACAAATCCTAACCACTAGAATTTTCTCCACTGAGAAGAGACTCGCCAATTTCTTGCTACATTGCTTTTTACTGCTACCCTTCCTAAATACAGGAACAACTTTAGTTATCCTCCAGTCTAATGAAAATGCAAAAATTTCTATCAAGGCCATAGTTATTGCTTCCCTACATATGTAATTTTTAATGTCAAAGAATAATGTTTATATTAAATTGCTAATTGTGTGTGTATAAAAGCATATAAAATGCAGTGGATTCCAGTTAACTGGGACACATCAGGATCAGTACATTTTGGCCCAGTTAAACTACAGTTTAACTGAGTAACAAATTATGTATTTAAATGAAATACAGACAAATTATAACAGTAACAAAACTACTACAATACCATAAAAATGTATATTAGCTCCTAATAGTAATTGATAGAGGAATTAATTCAATGTACGCTGCCGCGTTCTTTTGATTGAGTCTCCTGTCCTAATTAAACAGCATAGTGTCCCAAATAAATGAAGGGTATCCCTGTTATTTTCTCGATTTGTCTTTGTTCTTTAATAGATGTCCCAAATAAGTGGCTGTCCTAATTAACCGATGGCCCAGTTAACCAGAACCCACTGTACATACATATGAATAAATAGTTCTGTTTTCATGCTTGCTAGTTTACTGGGCTTTGAGCTTCTAAAGCTTTGCCTTGACAAAACACACACACGCAAGGTGTTTGTCTAAAATTACAGTCATAATCTACTGATGTAACTATTTTATAACTGAAACCCAGCCATAATGGTAGGACAGCACAACAATGCTGCAGATTTAAGGAAAATGGTTGATTTATTGAACTCAGTTTTATAACTTCTGGACCATTTCTCCCAGAAGGAACCTTCAAGTAATGCTGTCCTTTTACCAGTGAGGAAAGATCATCTAATCCTCAATCAAAATCTGTTTCATGATCATCCAGCAAAAACTGTAAATGTGACATCTCAAGTAGGACTCAACCAATAATCCAGATGAAAACATGAAAACTGTTCTTTTTGTTAGCGAAATGATTCTAGTCATAGTTTGTCAATGAACTGAAACTTTCTGCTTCTGACCATTTGTTTACCCTACTTCTTGTATGTCACATGCAATAAGACCCTTTAATTTATTAGAATGTGGCACGCAAAAATAGCCCAAATTAATTTCCATAGTCCCTTATAATGGGATAAAATAACTGAGGTTCCAGTTGCTTGTTGCGTTCATTTTTCATTGCATGTCTCTTCTAACTTTTGTCTTTGACCTTGCACACTTCCAGCTAAGCTTAACATATGCAAGGCACAGCACATCAGCTTCCAAGTCAACATATTTTAAGATGAGCAGTATATTCTACAGATAATCAGCCATTTCAGTAGCTAATCAGTATCGCACAATTCTATCATTCACTGTTCCTCTCACCTCTACCTCTTCTCTCTCTTCTGCAGCCATTTTCACTTTAAACTTTCAGAAGACACAACTGTTGTTCTTCAATAGCCTTTCCCAATCCCTTTCAATAGAACCCACCATCGCATCATCTCCTCCTTCACCACCATTCAGGGCCCCAAACAGTCCTTCAAGGTGAGGCAACACTTCACTATGAGTCTATTGGAGTCACCTATTGTATCTGGTGCTTCTGGTGCAGCCTCCTCTACATCGGTAAGACCTGATATATATATACACATACATACATCAGGGTCAGTTTGTCAAGCACCTTTGCTCTGTCAGTCACAAAAGGCAAGATCTCCCAGTTCAATTTCAAATGACTTCCCATTCCCATTCTAACACTTCTGCTCATGGCCTCCTGTACTGTCATGATGAGACCAAACTTAAATTGGAGGAGAAACACCTCATACTCTGACTGGGTAGCCTCCAAATCAATGGCATAAACATCAATTTCTTTAACTTCCAGTACCTTCTTGTCCCTCCTTCCTTTTTTCCATTTCCTATTCTAGTTATCCTCTCACTCCTCTTCTCCCATCATGGCCATCATCACTTTCTCTTGTTCTCCTCCTCCTTCCCTTTCCTTCCACGGTCCACTGAAGTTCCAAAAGAAGTTGGAGGCAAAATCAGATGCACGTCAACTCTGGCAGGATTTGCAGGCCATTAATTCCTACAAAGTGAAACTAACACAATGAATGGCAGTGGTGCTTCATTTCCAGATGAGCTCAATGCCTTTATGCTCGCTTTGAAAGGGAGAATAAAACTACAGATATGCGAATCCCTGCAGCACCAGTGACCCTGTGATCTCTGTCTCAGAGACAGATGTCAGGGTGTCTTTCAATAGGATGAACCATCACAAGGTGACATGCCCCAGTAGAGTACCTGGCAGCGTCTTAAAACCTGTGCCAGTCAACTGGCAAAGGTGTTCAAACACATTTTCAATCTCGACTTGCTACAGCCCGAAGTTCCTACCTGCTTTAAAAGGGCAGCAATTATACTATTAGCCATGAAGAGCATGGTGAGCTGCCTTAATGACAATCATCCAGCCATACTTAAAACTACGGTAATGAAGTGCTTTGAGAGATTGTTTATAGCTAGAATTAACACCTATCTCAGCAAGGACCTGGACCCACTGCAATTCAATTGAAAAAGAAGTGAATGCAGTTACTATTACTAGGGGAAAGGTGCTCAAAAAGCTGGAAGACCTAAGGGTACATAAGTCACCAAGAGCAGATGAACTGCACCCTAGGATTCTGAAAGAGGTAGTGGTCGAGGTTGTGGAGGCATTAGTAATGAACATTCAAAAATCATTGGACTCTGGCATGGTGCCAGAGAACTCAAACATTGCAAATGTCACTCCACTCTTTAAGAAAGAAGGAAGGCAGCAGAAAGGAAATTATAGACCAGTTAGCCTGCAGAAAGGAAATTAAAGACCAGTTAGCTTGACCTCAGTGATTGGGAACATGTTGGAGTCAATTGTTAAGGATGAGGTTATGGAGCACTTGATAGGACAAAGTCAGGCAACAGACATCAAAGTTGCTGGTGAACGCAGCAGGCCAAGCAATGCCTCTAGGAAGAGGTACAGTTGACGTTTCGGGCTGAGACCCTTCGTCAGGACTAACTCTTCTTTCAGTTAGTCCTGACGAAGGGTCTCGGCCCAAAACGTCGATTGTACCTCTTCCTAGAGATGCTGCCTGGCCTGCTGCGTTCACCAGCAACTTTGATGTGTGTTGCTTGAATTTCCAGCATCTGCAGAATTCCTTGTGTTTGTGAGGACAAAGTCAGCATGGCTTCCGTAATGAAAAATTTTGCCTGACAAACCTGTTGGAATTCTTTGAGAAGATTACAAGCAGGTTGGATAAAGGGGATGCAGTGGATATTGTATATTTGGACTTTCAGAAGGCCTTTGACAAGGTGCCACACATGAGGCTGCTTACCAAGTTAAGAGCCCATGGTATTACAGGAAAGTTACTAGCACAGTTAGAGCATTGGCTGATTAGTAGAAGGCAGCAAGTGGGAATACAAGCATCCTTGTCTGATTGGCTGCCACTGACTAGGGGTATTCCGCAGTGATTGGCTTCTTAATATGTTGTATATCAATGATTTAGATGATGGAATAGATGGCTTTGTTGCCAAGTTTGCAGATGATACAAAGATTAGTGTCCGGGTAGGTAGTGTTGGGGAAACAGGTAGACTGCAGAAGGAGTTAGACAGATTAGGAGAATGGGCAAGAGAGCAAATGAAATACAAGGTTGGAAAATATATGGTCATGCACTTTGGTAGTAGAAATAAATATACAGGCTATTTTCTAAATGGTGAGAAAATCCAAAAATCTGAGATGCAAAGGGACTTGGGAGTCCTCATGCCGAACACCCTAAAGATTAACTTGCAGGTTGAGTCAGTGGTAAGGAAGGCTAATGTAATGTTAGCATTCATTTCAACAGGTCTTGAATATTGTGATCTGTTTTCGAGCTCCTCATCTCAAAAAAGATGTGCTGGCATTGGAGAAGGTCCAGAGGCAGTTCACAAGGGTAATTCCAGGAATTGAAGGGTTATCATATGAAGAACATCTGGTGGTTCTGGGTTTGTGCTCGCTGGAATCTAGAAGGATGAGGGGGGATCTCATTGAAACCTTTTAAATGTTGAAAGGCCTAGACAGAGTAAATGTGGAAACAATCTTTCTGAAGGTGGGGGAGTCTAGGTCAAGACAGCACAGCCTCAGGATAGAGGGGAGTACATTTAAAACAGAAATGTGGAGAAATTTCTTTAGCCAGAGGGTAATGAATTTCTGGAATTTGTTACCACAGGCAGCTGTGTAGGCCAGGTTGTTCAGTGTATTTAAGGCAGAGGTTGATAGGTTCTTGATTGAACAAGCATCAAAGGTTACAGGGAGAAGGCCGAGGAATGGAGTTGAGGAGGGGGATAAAATGAACAGCCATGATTGAATGGCAGAGCAGACTAGATGGGCCAAATGGCCTAATTCTGATCCTGTGTCTTATGGTCTCAATTTGCCTATCACAATAGGTCTACAGCAGACTCAATCTCACTAGCTCTTCACATGGCCTTGGATCACCTGGACAATAGAATAACCTATGTTAGGATGCATGTTATTGACTATAACTCAGCATTTAACACAATTATTCCTCTAGTTCTGATCAAAAAGCTCCAGACCCTGGGCCTCTGTACCTCCGTCTGCAACTGGATCCTTGACTTCCTAACCGGTAGACCTCAATCTGTGAGGATCATAAACAACATCCCCACCTTGCTGACAACCAAATCTGGTACACCTCAGGGATGTGTGCTTAATCCACTGCTCTACTCATTCTACACCCATGACTGTGTGGCTAGGCATAGCTCAAATGCCATCTGTAAATTTGCTGACGATGCAGCCATTGTTGGCAGAATTTCAGACAGCGGCAAGTGGGTTTACAGCAGTGAAATATACCAGATAGTTGAGTGGTGTTGTTGCAACAACCTTGCACTCAATGTCAGCAAGACCAAAGAACTGATTGTAGACTTTAGAAAGGATCAGCTGAGAGAACACACACCAGTCCACGTAGAGGGATCAGAAGTGGAAAGACTGATGCATTTCAAAGTCCTGGATGTCAATATCTCTGACGATCTAACCTGGACCCAATATATTGAGGCAGTTACAAAGAAGACACAATAGCACCTATGTTCCATTAGGAGTATGAGAAGTTTTGGTATGTCTCCAAAAACACTTGAAAATTTCTACAAATGTACCATGGACATCTGTACTGGCTGCATCACTCTCTGGTATAGGGTTGGGAGAGAGCTACTGCATAGGATTGAAATACGCTGCAGCGAGTTGTAAATTTAGTCAGCTCCATCATTGACGGCACCAGCCCCTGCGATCCAGGACATTTTCAAGAAGTGATGCCTCAAAAAGGCAGTGTCCATCATTAAGGACCCCCATCACCCAGGTAACTTGTTCTCATTGCTATCATCAGGAAGGAGATACAGAAGCATGAAGGCACACACTCAACGATTCAGGAACAGCTTCTTCCCCTCTGCCATCTGATTTCTGAATGAACATTGAACCCATGAACACTACCTCACTACTGTTTTTATATTTTTATTTTTCCATTACTTATTTAATTCAACTTATTTTATACCTATCTAACACCTGCCGCTTGTACCCCTTCTCTTCCTCCCTCATTATTTTACCGGCTTCTGCCCCCTTGCTTTCCAGTGCTGATGAAGAGTTTTCAGCCCAAAATGTTGACTGTTTATTCTCCTCCATAGATGCTGCCTGACCTGCTAAGTTCTTCCAGCATTTTGTGTGCTTTATTCAAGATCTCCAGCATTTACATAATCTCTTGTATTTAGTATTTGTCATTTGGTCTTGCTGCTCCCCGATCTGTCATAACCCTTCACCTTCATTCTTCCCTTCACCTTCATTCTTTCCATTCCTCCCCAGCACACCTTCCATCATACCTTGCACTTTCCAGGTTTGATCAAGAATCACTGATCTAAAATGTTAAATTGGTTTACCTCCAGGGATACTGTCTGATTCACTAAGTATTTCCAATATGTTATGAGGAAAAGTGTAACCATGTTACCATTACCACTTGTTTTGTTCTTTGGCAAATTGCTTCAGAGTTCAGTATATTTTAATTTTGCCATATTCTGAATAGGAGCACCAATGTATAAACTAAGACCTGAAATACATCAAAAAAAGATTCCACTTATCTTCTAGCTACTTTAAATTCACCCAAGTTTCAAAGCAACATTAAACACTTTGAGTTATAGAAAATCACAGCTTATAAGAGAAACTATTCCAATAAAAATGCCAACATGATCAATAATGAAAGCAAGAGTGAAATAATCCAAAAATGCAAATATCTCCTGATGATAACTTTGAAGATAAAAAGGAGCAATTAATATCTACAGATGGGTAGTGTCTCTGTATGTTGCAGTGTGCTTGTCTGCACAGCACTGCTTCACAGTGTAGCCCCTGAAGCTCTTCATTTAATGTTATTCAGATATTGCAATTTTGGTAATTTTTGAAGACATTTTATGTGCCATCCATTGGCAATAATGAGGGTGATTTTGTGCTATTTTGTCATTGCTCATGGAAACTGGACAGAAGCTGCCAAATATATTTTCGTTAGAGCTATCAAGCCAAGAGTAAGGGTGAAGGGTGTGTGGGGGTAGTGGGATCATGTGGTGGTAGGATTTTGTCTGAGACTGCATCATTACATGACTTTTGAGTCTTACTGATCTGAAATTAAAGTTTTAACACTCTTTGTTTTATCTGCATGATTTAAATGAGCAAATTATTGCTAACCTCTTATAATAATTGTACTTTAGCTACAGCATTGATTTTCTCCATTTCTATTTATTAAAATATGATTGATATTCAGTTGATAAAATATTTGTTACCCCTTTGCTCTTGTCTGAATTTCTACCATTATTTTCATACACTCCAAAGCTAGCCTACTTTCTGTGGAGATGATAATGAAAAAAACAAAAATTTCTAATTTCCATATTCTCACTTCTTTACTTTTTTGATCTACTTAATGACTGGCAAGAGAAAAATTATCAATTTTCTTCTGAAAGTATTTCATATACAATTAGCAAATACATTTTGTAAAACATTTTTAGTTATCCATTCAACTGCAGGAATATCACATCCATATTTGATCTGCCTCATTTAATCTAGAAATATTGCATCTACAAAAGGATTTATAAGCTATTATTTGTTTACAAGACACATTTGATGGTTTCTAAATATCCCAACATGTAAATTTACAATGCTGTAGATGCTGGATATCTACAATATTCAACTGAGAAGTGGCAGATGGAGTTCAACCCATAGAGTTGAACTCTTTGGTTCATTTTGGTAGGTCAAATATGATGGCAGGATATAGTATTAATGGTAAGACTCTTGGTAGTGTGGAGGATCAGAGGGATCTTAGGTTCCGAGTCCTTAGGACACTCAAAGATGCTGCGCAGGTTGACTCTGTGGTTAAAAAGGCATACGGTACATTGACCTTCATCAACCATGGGATTGAGTTTAAGAGCCGAGAGGTAATGTTACAGCTATATAGGACCCTGGTCGGACCCCACTTGGGGTACTGTGCTCAGTTCTGGTCACCTCACTACAGGAAGGATGTGGATACTATAGAAAGGGTGCAGAGGAGAGTTACAAGGATGTTGCCTGGATTGGAGAGCATGCCTTATGAGAATAGGTTGAGTGAACTTGGCCTTTTCTCCTTGGAGTGGCAGAGGATGAGAGGTGACCTGATACAGGTGGAAAAGATGATGAGAGGCATTGATCGTGTGGATAGTCAGAGGCTCTTTCCCAGGGCTTAAATGGCTAACCTGAGAGGGCATAGTTTTAAGGTGCTTGGAAGCAGATACAGAGGAGATGTCAGGGGTAAGTTTTTTTACACAGTGTGGTGAGTGTGTGGAATGGGCTGCCAGCAATGGTGATGGAGGCAGATATGATAGGGTCTTTTAAGAAACTCCTGGATAGGTACATGGAGCTTAGAAAAATAGAGGGCTATAGGTAACCCTAGGTAATTTCTAAAGTAAGTACATATTCGGCACAGCACTGTGGGCCGAAGGGCCTGTATTGTGCTATAGGTTTTCTATGTTTCTATGTTCCTATGTGAAACATAACAGAAAATGTTAGAAATGCTCAAGAAATCTAACAGCATCTGCAAGAAAGCAAATATTTCAGATTACTGACATTTTACCTGAAACATTAACATTATGTGGATCTCGGTAAGGATGGTTAGTTTCCAAAGAGCTTCACACAAGTTAAGCTTCAAATATCTGAATGGCTATTGTACAAAATTTAATCCTAATCCCAGAATGAAGTATTACCTGGATTACTGTCACATGTCTATCTTCAAAGTAAATTTAAAAATTCAATCATTGAGTTCAGAAGGTGGTAAACAGAGAAGTACAGATTATTAAGGAGAACCTAATCCATGTCTGTGGATAATACTGCAGAATGACAACATGTTGACAATAAGAAAAAATAATCTTGGTGCTTGTCAAAAGCTACAAGATTTGATGCTTTGGTATACACCAAGCTAATTTATCTTAGCAAATGGCATTTAGCATACTACAATTGATCTTTGTGCCTGAGAGAGAGAAAAGCCAAGCAGGTTTCCCAAAATAAATTATAAATCAATTCTATTTACCTTATCAAAGGAACAACACTCAATGTGAGAACTGAAACACATGTATCTAATTGACTGGAAGAGCAGGCTCAAGGGGCTAAATGAGCAACTCCTGTTCTTTTGATGTATTGTGGTGAGCACACTTCCTTCTCTCCCCAATCACATTACACATATGCTGAAACTCAGGCTGGTTTGAAATACAACTTCCCAAAATATGACCTTACAGCAAGTTACGTCTCCAAGACAGTTGAAATTCACATCAAGTACCAAAAATGTGCTCAAGGTGATTGTATAGACGTCTAATGTGAAGCTATTTTTACCTCAAGAAGGTAAAAGCCTTCTTTTGGCCTGTCAAATTTTAGGAAGTTTTAATCAGTCCATATTGATCCAAATGAGCCTTTGGCTGAAAATATACCAGTTGTTACCACAGAGGTCAATAGTGAGCCTTCAAACAGGGTTAATGTCCGTGCAACTTGTCACCTTGTGGCCTTGTGGCCATTCTGGTTCATACTGATGTCTGAAGCAAAAGATATGACCTTTTTTCAATCTTACATGGAAGAATATAACAACTAGATATTGCCAGCACATTCAAATAACCATTATTTTACAAAATGCATAAATTATAGCCCAAATAACATTCCAGTGGAATGTTTGCTATCACCTGAAGAAAGATTATATGTAATAAGGCCAGGATGGTGAAACTGTGTTTATTTTTCTTTTCAACCACTAGGCTTGCAGTGGATTTCCTGGCTACTAGGAGGGAAAAGGCATTACACTGTGTTCATTTTAATTGGAACAAGCAGACCCTCAAAAAAAAATGAAGCAGAGAAAAATATCTAGAATAAATCAACAAAATGTAACATATCCAACCGCACTCCTCTACACTGTAAACATTTCCGATTCATCTGTCTGTCACTTGCATCTAACGCTTGTGTATGCAATTGTTGCTTAAGGTCATTCTCTGTGTGATGACTGAGTGCAGATTTTGTTGTGAAGCACTTATACATTTCTAAACAGTAGAGCATTTTTTGCCATTTCATCTGCAGTGTAACAAGTGTGTGAGCAGCACATCATTGCTAAATGTCAGTGCCCATGAAATGGAATTCTGGCATTAAGGACTCTGAAAATAGAAAATTTGACTCCATGGCAGCTGTCATCATGTGCTAATGAAATCTGGCATCAGGCTCTTTATTTTGAAAGGAGACATTGGTTTGAGCATTTAATGTCGTTTCTAAAGGCACTCTCTCAAAAGCATGTTACTCTGGTTACTAAAGGTGAAAACTGGTTGGACTCCAGTGGTTATAAAGTTGAAATCTCCAGCACACTGGACAAGTGATTCCATTAAAATCCAAGTGTGTGACAGTTAACCGAATGACCCAGGGGTCACATGGACAACTTCCAGGCCTCAATAAATATTGTATGAGGCTGTCAATGGTACAGTCACCTCAGAGCTTCTGGGCACAGTTAGCTGTTACATGTGGTAACTTTTATTTACAGAACTGAAATGTAGGAAATTAAGTCTGTGAAATGTAAAGAATGAAATCTCACATTTACTCTCAGAAATATTACAGTTTGACTGAAATGGTTATTAAGATCTAAACATTAGCAGGAGCAAACATAACTTGCGTTTTTTTCACTCAGCTTGCTGTAAGAATGCAAGAAAGATATGTTTAACTACAGCAAAACGAAGTGCCACTACCAATAATGTTGGGTCGAAGATGGAGTTGGCACAGAGGAAAATAAGTTTTAATGCTAAATAGAACACAGAAGACTTCAAAACATACTTGAAAGATTCCCTGCCAACAACAGTATTTATCCCATCTGTGTCTGTGAGTGAAACACAAACCTAATTACATTTTTGCCTTAGAGGGTTTCAGCCCAATCCACTCATAACAGAAGACCTGATACAGCCCAGGGGAATATTAGGAGGGTATTAAGTTAGAAATGATTGTCAGTAGACTGATAGTCAAAGTTTTTTTTTCAGAAAAGTAACCCAAGAAAGTGAATTACTAGTTTTAGTTGAAGTTTAATCCATGACAGAAAATCATTGATCCTCATATATTCGTCCTCACATGCTTGACCTCCCTATTGGTTTGAATCTGTCACATGCTGACAGTTTAGTCACCTTCTTGTGACTGAAAATAAATGTTCCATCATCATTTCTCTATTCCTCCCCCCCCCCCATTACATAAGTAGTGTCAATTTTGTTTTGGTCATAATTAAGCCCTGAATTAAATGGTTATTCTGTCCCATTTCAGTTTCCTATCAATATAAATATCGCATCATAGTTGAATATACCACATAATTCTTGAATTTTTGGTTTTAGAAGATATTATTTCATTAAACCTATTTTCAAAAGCTTCATTAAACAAATTCAATTTACAGCATCAATGTAGAAATCTTTTTGTAATACCAATACCTACTGAATTAATTTTCACCATTTGTTCTGGTAAGATTTGAGCTCACGTTTACCAGGTTGTTAACTGAGTACAATAACATTAAAGTTAGTAAGCCTATTTGGACTTGTTAGAGTTTGGATCTGAAGTGACACAACTGACCAGAAATTTCAATGTACCAATGAACATGGCAATAAAAGAAGAACAGATGTCATGTAATCTGTGTGATTAACTCATCTCTTGACCAGTCAAAGCAAATACACAACTTGCAATGCCCAAGTTAGGAGTATCATAAAATTCTAGTTAAAATACCCATGAAGCTCAACACAATAAAGGGCCAAGCAGTTAACAATGTCATTCTTGGACCTGAACTAAACAGTGATCTTACAGTGGCTATTTTATGTACCACCTATCATGTAAAATTCATAATAGCAATTCACAAAATCTTCTACAATAATAGACAATAGGTGCAGGAGTAGGCCATTTGACCCTTCGAGCCAGCACCACCATTCACTGTGATCATGGCTGATCATCAGCAATCAGTATCCAGTTCCTGCCTTCTCCCCATATCCCTTCACTCCACTATCTTTGAGCTCTACCTAACTCTTTCTTGAAAGCATCCAGAGAATTGGCCTCCACTGCCTTCTGAGGCAGAGCATTCCACAGATCCACAACTCTCTGGGTGAAAAAGTTTTTCCTCAGCTCCGTTCTAAATGGCCTACCCCTTATTCTTAAACTATGGCCTTTGGTTCTGGACTCCCCCAACATCGTGAACATGTTTCCTGCCTCTAATGTGTCCAATCCCTTAATAATCAGATCTCCTCTCATCCTTCTAAATTCCAGTGTATACAAGCCCAGTCGCTCCAATCTTTCAACATATGACAGTCCCGCCATCCTGGGAATTAACCTCATGAACCTATGCTGCACTCCCTCAATAGCAAGAATGTCCTTCCTCAAATTTGGAGACCAAAACTGCACACAAGGTGGGTCTCACCAGGGCCCTGTACAACTGCAGAAGGACCTCTTTGCTCCTATACTCAACTCCCCTTGTTATAAAGGCCAACATGCCATTAGCTTTCTTCACTGCCTGCTGTACCTGCATGCTTACTTTTCAGTGACTGATGAACAAGGACACCTAGATCTCATTGTACTTCCCCTTTTCCTAACTTGACACCATTCAGATAGTAATCTGCCTTCCTGTTCTTGCCACCAAAGTGGATAACCTCACATTATCCACATTAAACTGCATCTGCCATGTATCTGCCCACTCACCTAACCTGTCCAAGCCACCCTGCATTCTCATAACATCCTCCTCACATTTCACACTGCCACCCAGCTTTGTGCCATCTGCAAATTTGCTAATGTTACTTTTAATGCCTTCATCTAAATCATTAATGTACAAACGTTTGTATATTGTAAATACAAACGTAGCTGCGGTCCCAGCACTGAGCCTTGCCGTACCCCATAGTCACTGCCTGCCATTCTGAAAGGGACCCATTGATCCCTACTCTTTGTTTCCTGTCTGCCAACCAATTTTCCATCCATGTCAGTACCCTATCCCCAACACCATGTGCTCCAATTTTGCCCACTAATCTCCTATGTGGGACCTTTTCAAAGGCTTTCTGAAAGTCCAGGTACACTACATCCACTGGCTCTCCCTTGTCCATTTTCATAGTTACATCCTCAAAAAATTCCAGAAGATTAGTCAAACATGATTTCCCCCTCGTAAATCCATGCTGATTCAGACCGATCCTGTTACTGCTATCCAAATGTACTGCTATTTCATCTTTTATAATTGACTCCAGCATCTTCCCCACCACTGATGTCAGGCTAACTGGTCTATAATTCCCTGTTTTCTCTCTCCTTCCTTTTTTAAAAAGTGGGATAACATTAGCTACCCTCCAATCCGCAGGAACTGATCCTGAATCTATAGAACATCGGAAAATGATTACCAATGCATCCATGATTTCTAAAGCCACCTCCTTAAGTACCCTGCGATGCAGACCATTAGGCCCTGGGGATTTATCAGCCTTCAATCCCATCAGTCTATCCAACACCATTTTCTGCCTAATGTGAATTTCCTTCAGTTCTTCCGTTACCCTAGGTCCTCTGGCCACTATTATATCTGGGAGATTGTTTGTGTCTTCCTTAGTGAAGACAGATCCAAAGTACCTGTTCATCTCGTCTGCCATTTCTTTGTTCCCCATAATAAATTTCTGTCTTCTGTTTCTGTCTTCAAGGGCCCAACTTTGGTCTTAACTAATTTTTTCCTCTTCACATACCTAAAGAAGCTTTTACTATCCTCCTTTATATTCTTGGCTAGTTTACCTTCGTACCTCATCTTTTCTCCCCGTATTGCCTTTTTAGTTATCTTCTGTATCTCTTTAAAAGTTTCCCAATCCTCTGGCTTCCCGCTCATCTTTGCTATGTTATACTTCTTCTCTTTTACTGTCCTTGACTTCCCTTGTCAGCCACAGTCGCCCCTTTCTCCCCTTAGAATCTTTCTTCCTCTTTGGAATGAACTGATAGTCATAGTCATAGTCATACTTTATTGATCCTGGGGAAATTGGTTTTCGTTACAGTTGCACCATAAATAACTAAATAGTAATAAAACCATAAATAGTTAAATAGTAATATGTAAATTATGCCAGGAAATAAGTCCAGGACCAGCCTATTGGCTGAGGGTGTCTGACCCTCCAAGGAAGGAGTTGCAAAGTTTGATGGCCACAGGCAGGAATGACTTCCTATGACGCTCTGTGTTGCATCTCGGTGGAATGAGTCTCTGGCTGAATGTACTCCTGTGCCCAACCAGTACATTATGTAGTGGATGGGAGACATTGTCCAAGATGGCATGCAACTTGGACAGCATCCTCTTTTCAGACACCACCATCAGAGAGTCCAGTTCCATCCCCACAACATCACTGGCCTTACGAATGAGTTTGTTGATTCTGTTGGTGTCTGTTATCCTCAGCCTGCTGCCCCAGCACACAACAGCAAACATGATAGCACTGGCCACCACAGACTCGTAGAACATCCTCAGCATCATCCAGCAGATGTTAAAGGACCTCAGTCTCCTCAGGAAATAGAGATGGCTCTGACCCTTCTTGTAGACAGCCTCACCTTCTGTATTATTCCCAGAAATACCTGCCATTGTTGTTCCACTGTCATCCCTGCTAGGGTATCTTTTCAGTCAACTTTGGCCAGCTCCTCCCTCATGGCTCCATAGTCCCCTTTGTTCAACTGTAATACTGACACTTCCAATTTTCCCTTCTCCCTCTCAAATTGTAGATTAAAACTTATCATATTATGGTCACTACCTCCTAATGGCTACTTTACCTCAAGTTCCCTTATCAAATCCGGTTCATTACACAACACTACATCCAGAATTGCCTTCTCCCTGGCAGGCTCTAGTACAAGCTGCTCTAAGGATCCATCTCGGAGGCACTCCACTAACTCCCTTTCTTGGGGTCCAGTACCAACCTGATTTTCCCAGTCTACCTGCATGTTGAAATCCCCCATAACAACCGTAGCATTACCTTTGCAATATGCCAATTTTAACTCTTGATTCAACTTGCACCCCATATCCAGGCTACTGTTTGGGGGCCTGTAGATAACTCCCATTAGGGTCTTTTTGCCCTTACAATTTCTTAGTTCTATCCATACTGACTCTACATCTCCTGATTCTATGTCACCCCTCGCAAGGGACTGAATTTCATTCCTCACCAACAAGCCACTCCACCCCCTCTGCCCACCTGTCTGTCCTTTTGATAGGACGTATACCCTTGAATATTCAATTTCCCAGCCCTGGTCCTCTTGCAGCCATGTCTCTGTTATTCCTACAACATCATACTTGCCAATTTCCAACTGAGCCTCAAGCTCATCCACTTTATTTCTTATACTTCGTGCATTCATATATAATACTTTTAATCCATTTCTCCCCTCACCTTTCACATCGATTCCTATTGCACTTGGCCATATTCTCCGATCCCTTCCTGAGCTTTCTGCCCCATTAATTGTGTTGTCTTTCTTAACTTTTCTTATTCTCTCTTTCCCTTTAACTCCATCCCTTATATTTCCAGTTCGTCTCCTTCCCCCAACTACTTAGTTTAAACACACCCGTGTAGCAGTGGCAAATCTGCCAGCATGATGTATCACAGCCCTATATCCAATATCACCAAGAAGAACAAGAGCATCAATGTCAATTCCAACATCACGTAATTCTCACCATGTTCTTTTTTCCCCCAAATTTTGAGAATTAACTTTTTGGAATACCATTACAATTACTATAGTCGTTTCTGAATAAGGTCGTTTAACAACTTGTAATGTTGAGAGCATTGTTTAGAGATTTTAAGCCCAAAAATACTCCCGAAATGTTATCAGAGTAAAAGCTCAAACACCAGCACATTAAAAGGAGATGAAAACGGAACATTGTTTTTCAAACATTCACTGAAATTATAGTGTTTCTTTTCATTCAATGTGAAGGCATGATCAAGCTTAGTCAGAGATTCAAAACAGTCACTTCATCTAGCTATGACACTTCCCTGTATGATGAAATTGGGGATTAACGAATCCATACCATTGTGTATAGAGTTTCATACTTCAAGCAGCTGAAAGATTGACCTTTAGAGCCAGTTTGCAATTAGATGTTCTTGATTTCAGTATGATTCATATGGGAACCAGATAATGCATAGGTACTTAAAAATAATAAAACAAAAAGAGAAAAGTACAAAATGGATATTAAAACATGGTGCTATAGAAAACACATGACTTGATGTGGCACTTTGCAGCATAAATCAGGATTGAGATTTATCTTAATCTTCACTGAAATAACTAATCTGGTTGCTATGGCAGAATATTGCAAATGTCCTCAATATCCACAACACATGTCCATGCGTGCACTTCGGTAGGGGTACAGAGGAGGAAAATCATCTCAGGCACTGTTTCCATATGCTGATTTTTTTTTGGAAATTGTGGCTATTGCCCTTGGGACTGTTGTTAATGTCTTCAAGAGGATGCAGATGGGAAAGAGAATGATGACTGGAAGATTATACTAAAAGAAAGTAAAACTTTTTTTTAAAAAAGAGGCAAAAGAACAAGATAAAATTCTAAATTCAATTCTTGAAATAGCTCTCTCACATTTCACTTTCTAAGTTAATGAATCCTCTGGGTTAGTAATTCATTGACAGTTATTAACAATTAGCACATGGTTAAGAGGGTACAATAGTCATAAGAATCATTTACAATAGACAACCAAATAAAGAGTACTTATGCTGTTAATTTAACTAGTCTGTTTATTAAGGAATTATTCTATAAGTATTGTAAAACAATAAAAATTACAGGGAGGTTAAGAATGAGGTTCTCTTTTTATGAAGTTAACAGTGGACTGGTGAAAAGTAGACAGCCATCTAGGTACAAGAGGTACTGTAGATGTTGGAAATCTAGAGCAATACACACAATGTGCTGGAGGAGCTCAGCAGGTCAGGCAGCATCTATGGATGCGAATAAACAGTCGACGATTGGGGCCAAGACCTTTCATCGTGCCATCTGAGGTGACTTGTAATTCATCGTGCACTTACTTTTCCCCAAAGTTGTTGGCCTATTTGAATGTTAATAATGACATATGCAATTCATAAGCCTGTTAATTTTTTCAGTATAATTTTGGACTATACTGTTATTCTTGGCTATTTATGTCAGTCAAGTCTCTGACAATAACAGGCTTCATTAGAAAGCCAGCATGTGATCCCAAATTTATAACATTAACACATGCAATCATCCCATTTATTAGTAATAGATTGTGAAGCTCTGGGTGAAATGAAGTCTTTAGCCTAAAGTAATGAAACATTAACAAAATTAAGATTTGCATTATTAGAAGTCTAACAGTGTCATATCTCCACCAAATATTTCACCTCAGAAATCTCTTTCAGTAAATTTGTTGTCTTTCAACAATTGCAGTATGGAAAATATATGGACAGCAGCAATTCAAAAGGGCATATAGGGATGGGTAATAAATGCTGGTCTTTTCATCCCTTATATATTAATTTAAAAAACATTTCTTATGTTAAGTCTAACTTTATCTCAAAAGTGAAACTTCACCGTTATCAAGTGGCAACGATTTGTTTCTAGGAGTTAATTACTTTGGGTTCATATTTATTTCATAAATTTTCCAGCACAAATGAGTGGTGTAGCAGTTAGTGCGATGTGATTACAGCATGGGATATTCTGGAGTTTGGAGTTCAATTCTGGCACTGTTTTATAAGCAGTCTCTGTACGTCCTCCTGTGGAATGCGTGGGTTTTCCTTGGGTGCTCCAGTTTCCTCCCACAGTCCAAAAACATACCGGGAAGATTAATTGTTCAATGTAGATTAATTGTCCCATGATTAGGTTAGGGTGAATCTGGGTTGTGGGGTTGCTGGGTGAGGGTGGCTCGTATGGCTGGAAGAGCCTATTCCACGCTGCAGCTGTATACCTAAATAAATTAACAAATAAATAAATGAAATAGCAAATTCGTGCCAGAAAAGACAATCTTGTGAACCTTCATGTTATGATTAGATATCCATGAATCCATGTTACAGGTGTAAGAAAATCAAAAGCTGTCTTAAAGGCTATAGATTCATCTACTTTTTGGGTTACTCCTAGAGCCATGTTAAACTCTGGATTCACTTAAATGTTAAATTTATTGGGAAAGAAAATTGATCCAAGGGTAAAAGGTCCGTTGATCACTTGAAGTCCATTGCTTCTAACTTATAAGGAAAGCTCAATTCTGACCCTGGGTACAATTTGGGAAAATCAAATGTGCTACATTGCAACATTGATACAATTAACCTCAACAAACATAGCTTTTAATATTTTTATAAATGTGTAAATATTTCTGATACTAAAATAGATGCAGCACACAGCCTCATGTCTCACACGTTTTAATAAAGTAAAAGCTGCATGGTAGCTATTTGTACTACAAAACAGATAAAAGGTTTCAAGATAAGGTTGAGAATTTACCAAGAGTTGAAGATTCACCAAGGCTCAATTAGAGCCAATTATTATTCTAACTACATGTCTGTTTTGTTTCTGAAGGGGAACTAAAAATTAATTATACCACCAACAGAATAGCTTGACGATGCAGAATTATTAGTCTTTAATATGTCTATATTATATAATTAGTCAAATCTATGTTAATTTCCCAGTTGAATTATCATAATTTAATTTTTGGTAATTTTTCTTCAGGAATTTATTTATATTGCATTGCAGTAATTTATTTACTAACATCTTAACTTCTAAATAAGAGAAGATATACATGTTCTCTTTTATATTTTACAGGCTAATTCAGTTTTCTCCCCCTTGCTGCATGCAGCTGTTTGCTTTCTAATCTTGTACCAGCCCACCTGATCCACCTCCACAATAGCTGCAACATTTAACAGTTTTTTCCTCCTTCAAATGCGTCGTTATTGACACTCTGCAAAAAAGTAAAAATCATTGCAAAGTACTCTCCAACCTCCATTGCAATGGCTTCAAATTTGTTGCAGCCCCTCCAAAGTCATGAACATTTTTCATCAAACAACTGATGACATTTCATGCAATCAAGACTCCACCTTGCTTCAGTACACAAATGTTCCAGTACAAATTACTATTGTTATCCTATGTGATTGTGACAGAAGTAGTCTACTGCTTCTCATTTACTTGCCCAGCAGGCTTTGACAAGAGTGTACATCTTCCAAAGTCTTCCCACCATCACCCACTGTACAGGACGAACTGGCTGAGTTTTATTCTTAATTCTCTTTACATTCCTATATAATCACCAGTAATGAATTCTCTTCCTGTCCCATTATTGCTGGGGTATCCTATAAATAACCTTATGTTTTCACTTGTCCTTTCATTTCTGCCTTTTCCATCATCTACGGACCAAAACAGTCCCTCCAGGTGAAGCAACAATTAATTCACTGGCACTTCTTCCTATCTATCAGAATCAGGTATCACCGCCATTTGCCTTGACAATTTGTTGTTCTGCGGCAGCAGTACATTGCAATACATAATAATCATTTAAAACTTTAAATTTCAAAAATACATATCTAAGAAAATTAAATTCAGCCGTGCAAAAAGAGAACAAAAAATGAGGTAGTGTTCATGGGTTCATTGTCCATTCAGAAATTTGATGGCAGATGGGAAGAAGCTGTCCCTGAAACACTGAGTGCGTGTCTTCTCCTCCTTGCTGGTAGCAAAGACAGTATGTCCTGGGTGATGGGCATCCATAGTGATTGATGCCACCTTCCTGAGCCATCACCTTTTAAAGATGTTTTTGATGCTAGTGCCCACGATGAAGCTGGCTGTATTTACAACTTTCTGCAGTTTCTTCCAATCCTGTGCAGTGGCCCCCTCCATGGTATACCTGTAGAAATTTGCCAGTATCTTCAGTAACATACCAAGGCTCCTCAAACTCCAAATGAAATATAGCTGCTGTTATGCCTTCTTTATAATTGCACTAATATTTTGGACCCAGGATAGAGCTTCAGTGATGTTGACACCTACGAACTTGAAACTGCTCACCCTATCCACTGCTGTTCCCATGATGAGGACTGGAGTGTGTTCCCTCAATCTCCCCTTCCTGAAGTCCACCATCAATTCCTTGGTCTTGGAGGCATTGCGTGCAAGGTTGTTTTAGTGACACCACTCAACCAGCTGATCTATCTATATGGGGAGCAAGGACATGGCAGACCAATTGAATAATTACTTTGGTTCTGTCTTCACTAAGGAGGACATAAATAATCTTCCAGAAATAGTAGGGGACAGAGGGTCCAGTGAGATGGAGGAACTGAGCGAAATACATGTTAGTAGGGAAGTGGTGTTGGGTAAATTGAAGGGATTAAAGGCAGATAAATCCCCAGGGCCAGATGGTCTGCATCCCAGAGTGCTTAAGGAAGTAGCCCAAGAAATAGTGGATGCATTAGTGATAATTTTTCAAAACTCGTTAGATTCTGGACTAGTTCCTGAGGATTGGAGGGTGGCTAATGTAACCCCACTTTTTAAAAAAGGAGGGAGAGAAAAACCAGGGAATTATAGACTTGTTAGCCTAACGTCGGTGGTGGGGAAACTGCTGGAGTCAGTTATCAAAGATGTGATAACAGCACATTTGGAAAGCGGTGAAATCATCGGACAAAGTCAGCATGGCTTTGTGAAAGGAAAATCATGTCTGACGAATCTCATAGAATTTTTTGAGGATGTAACTAATAGAGTGGATAGGGAAGAACCAGTGGATGTGGTATATTTGGATTTTCAAAAGGCTTTTGACAAGGTCCCACACAGGAGATTAGTGTGCAAACTTAAAGCACACGGTATTGGGGGTAAGGTATTGATGTGGATAGAGAATTGGTTAGCAGACAGGAAGCAAAGAGTGGGAATAAACGGGACCTTTTCAGAATGGCAGGCAGTGACTAGTGGGGTACCGCAAGGCTCAGTGCTGGGACCCCAGTTGTTTACAATATATATTAATGACTTGAATGAGGGAATTAAATGCAGCATCTCCAAGTTTGCGGATGACACGAAACTGGGCGGCAGTGTTAGCTGTGAGGAGGATGCTAAGAGGATGCAGGGTGACTTGGATAGGTTGGGTGAGTGGGCAAATTCATGGCAGATGCAATTTAATGTGGATAAACGTGAAGTTATCCACTTTGGTGGCAAAAATAGGAAAACAGATTATTATCTGAATGGTGGCCAATTAGGAAAAGGGGAGGTGCAATGAGACCTGGGTGTCATTATACACCAGTCATTGAAAGTGGGCATGCAGGTACAGCAGGCGGTGAAAGAGGCGAATGCTATGCTGGCATTTATAGCGAGAGGATTCGAGTACAGGAGCAGGGAGGTACTACTGCAGTTGTACAAGGCCTTGGTGAGACCACACCTGGAGTATTGTGTGCAGTTTTGGTCCCCTAATCTGAGGAAAGACATCCTTGCCATAGAGGGAGTGCAAAGAAGGTTCACCAGATTGATTCCTGGGATGGCAGGACTTTCATATGAAGAAAGACTGGATGAACTGGGCTTGTACTCGTTGGAATTTAGAAGATTGAGGGGGGATCAGATTGAAACGTATAAAATCCTAAAGGGACTGGACAGGCTAGATGCAGGAAGATTGTTCCCGATGTTGGGGAAGTCCAGAACGAGGGGTCACAGTTTGAGGATAAAGGGGAAGCCTTTTAGGACCGAGATTAGGAAAAACTTCTTCTCACAGAGAGTGGTGAATCTGTGGAATTCTCGGCCACAGGAAACAGTTGAGGCCAGTTCATTCAACACACATCAAAGTTGCTGGTGAACGCAGCAGGCCAAGCAGCATCTGTAGGAAGAGGTGCAGTCGACGTTTCAGGCCAAGACCCTTCGTCAGGACCGTCCTGACGAAGGGTCTCGGCCTGAAACGTCGACTGCACCTCTTCCTACAGATGCTGCTTGGCCTGCTGTGTTCACCAGCAACTTTGATGTGTGTTGCTTGAATTTCCAGCATCTGCAGAATTCCTGTTGTGAGGCCAGTTCATTGGCTATATTTAAGAGGGAGTTAGATATGGCCCTTGTGGCTACGGGGATCAGAGGGTATGGAGGGAAGGCTGGTGCAGGGTTCTGAGTTGGATGATCAGCCATGATCATAATAAATGGCGGTGCAGGCTCGAAGGGCCGAATAGCCTACTCCTGCACCTATTTTCTATGTTTCTACGTATCTCAATTCTGCACACCTCCTCGTCACCATCTGAAATTCAGCCGACAGTAATTGTGTCACCAGCAAATTTATAGATGGCATTTAAGCTGTGCCTAACCAAGCAGTCATGGGTGTAGCTGGAGTAGAGCTGTGGGCTAAGCACACATCCTTGAGGTGTTGATTGTCAGCAAGATGGAGATGTTATTTCCAATCTGCAGTGACTGGGGTCTCCCGATGAGGAAGTCAAAGATCTGGTTGCAGAGGAAGGTACAGAGGCCCAGGTTTTGCAGCTTGTTGATTAAAACAAGGGCCTGATTGTGTTGATTGCTGAGCTGTCATCAATAAACAGCAGCTTGACATAGATATTGCTATTGTCCAGATGATATAAGGCTGAGTAGACAGCCAGTGAGACTGCATCTGCTACAGACCTACTGTGGCGATAGGCAGATGGCAGTGTGTCCAGGTACTGAACTTGCTTAAGCAGGAGTTGATTCTGACCATGACCAACCTCTTAAATCACTTAGCACAGTAGATGGCAATGCAACTGGGTGATAGTCATTGAGGCAGCTCACCCTGCTCTTCTCGGGCACTGGTATGATTATCATCCTTTTGAAGCCGATGGGGCCCTCTGACTGGAGCAGTGAAAGATTGAAGATGTCCTTGAACACTCCTGCCAGTTGATTGGCACAGATTTTCAGTGCACTACCAGGTACACCATTAGGGTCTGACACCTTGTCATTGGCCTCTGAGACAGAGATCACAAGGTCAACAGATGCTGCAAGGATCTGCCCAGGTCGAGTTTTATTCTCCCTTTCAAAGCATGCATAAAAGGCATTGAGCTCATCTTGGAGTGAAGCATCACAGCCATTGATGATGGTCAGTTTCACCTGCAAAGTGATGGTCTACAAATCTTGCCAGAGCTGACTCCCACTACTGCATTTGGTGCTCATGATGTGATCGCTTCCAGTACAACCTGACATACTGATCCTTAATTTGGGCTAGCAAAGGTTATAGCAATTTGTAGGGAAATCCCTATTCCCTCTCTGTTGCCCATCCATGAAAAATAATGCACAAAAATTCCTGATGAAGGGTCTCAAACCAAAACATCGACTGTTTATTCGTTTCAATAGATGCCACCTGACCTTCTGAGTTCCTCCAGCATTTTGTGTGTGTTGCTCAGAACTTCCAGCACCTGCAGAGTCTCTTGTGTGCACAAGAAATGATTTTGTTTTTAATTTTAAATGTACAAAAAGAGAAATATTTAAATTATGCTTTTTTTTCTCTAGTCAAGTTTGGTATCAATAGAAAAATGCTGAAAGATATGACACAAAATTGCACAGTCCCTCCCTTCATCATTAAGTTCTTTCAGAATATCCTGCTATCCTTTCTCCCTTATGTCCTTAACAAGTTAAGTGCCATTTACTTCATTTCCTCCAAGTGGAAGTAAATTCCCCTTTACTACCAATTTCAGAAAGGTAGTTTCTCATGAATTTTCTATCAATTTGGAAATGACATCAGTTATGGTTCTTGTTCATAACTCCCACAAAATTGGAAGATTTTCTTTAGATCAGGGGTTTGCAACCCGGGGTCCACGGACCCCTCGATAATGGTAGGGATCAATGGTATAACAAAGGTTGAAAACCCCTGCTCTAAATCAACTCAATCAAGTCACTTCATAACTTTAAATACTAAGAAAACATATGGCTTTAACTGTGAACTGGAAGTTAAAGAGGAGTATTAATAGATAATCTACCTTAAAATTCATAGTGATTTTCTTCCAATGGAATTCATTTCCAGAAAAATGGAACAGAGTTGAACTTTTAAGCAATAGAACATAGTGACTCAGGTTTCAATTCTGCACTGTTGTACGTTTTGTATGGCATCCTATTTAGCTTGTCTGTATTGGATCAGCACAATAGTAAGCAACTCCGAATCCACCCCAACCAGTGGGTACATCCTGGTATGAAGGCTGGGATAAAAGGACTGGGAATCTAGATTAAGATAGACATCAATACTTGTGTGGATTCCAGATGAGCCTTTTGCTATAATAATAGTATAACCAAAAACATTCTTAAGTGGCTATCCTTTAAGTATGCTGGATTGATTGCTTAATGCCAAGAAAAACAAGTATAGATCAACCAGTGCCCCTGAAAATTGTAAGTTCAAAGTTCAAAGCAAATTATATTATTAAAGTACATATATGTTACCATATTAAATCCTGAGAATCAATTTCCTGTGGGCATACTCAGCAAATCTATGGAGTAGTAACTATGGCAAGATCAATGAAAGAGCTACGAAAGATCAACTAGAGTGCAGAAGACAACAAGTTTTGCAAATACCAGTATAAATAAATAGCAATAAATAATGAGAACATGAGATAACAAAATAAAGGATCCTTAAAGTGAGATCGTTGTTTGTGGAACATCTCAATGGATGGGTAAGTGAGTGTAGTTATTGACTTTGTTCAACAGCCTGATGGTTTTGGGATACTAACTGTTCTTGACCTGCTGGTGTGAGTCCTGAGGTTCTTGTACATTCTACCTGATGGCAGCAGCGAGAAAAGAGCATGGCCTAGTGGTGGTGATCTCTGATTATGGATGCTGCTTTCCTATGACAGCATTGCATGTAGATGTGCTCAAAGGTTTAGAGGGCTTACTGGGACATACTGGGCCAAATCCACCATCATCTGTAAGATTTTCCATTCAAAGGCATTGGTGTTTTCATACCAGGCCTTGATGCAGCCAGTCAATACACTCTCTACTACATATCTATAGAAGTTTGTCAAAGTTTTAGATATCTGCTGAATCTGCACAGACTGCTAAGGAAGCAGAAGTGCTGCCATGCTTTCTTCGCAATTGCACTTAGAATTCCTCAGATAGGTCCTCAGAAATAGTAACACCCAAGAATTTAAAGCTACTAACCCTCTCCACTTCTGATCCTCCAATGAGGATTGCTCATGAACCTCCGGTTTCCCTCTCTTGAAGTCTACAATCAGTTCCTTGGTCTTGCTGACATTGAGTAAGAGGTTGTTGTTATGACACCACTCCAACAAATTTTCACTCTCCCTCTGTCTGCTGATTCATCACCACCTTTGATTCGACCCAGAACAACAGTGTTTTCAGCAAACTTGAATATGGTATTGGAACTGTGTTTAGCCACACAGTCATGGGAGTAAAGTGGGTAAGGCAGGGGGCTAAGCACACAACCCTGTGGTGCACCTGTGTTGATGGAGATCTGATTCAGGTCTGCATGTAAGGAAATCTGGGATCCAATTGCACAAGGAGGAATTGAGGCCAAGGTCTTGGAGCTTATTGATTAGTTTTAAGGGATAATAGCTGTCATCAATAAAGAGCATCTCGATTTATATATCTTTGCTATCCAGATGTTGCAGGATTCAGCGAAGAGCCAGTGAAGTGGCATCTGCTGTGGACCAGTTGCCCCGAAAGGCAAATTGGAGCAGATCCTACATACAATGGAGCAATTCGATCCTACATACATTTAGAATCAATAACTTGCTCTATCATTAATCAACTACCTAAAATAACTTCTTCAGAGCTATATATCCTCTGAAGTATAGGCAACCTGGGTTCAATTCCCACCACTGCCTGTAAAGAGTTTGTACGATTTCCCAATGACCACTTGGGTTTCCTCTGAGTGCTCCGGCTTCCACCCACAGTCCAAAGATGTACTGGTTGGTAAGTTAATTGGTAATTGTCCCATGATTAGGCTCAGATTATATCACAGGGGATTGCTGGGCAGCAGAGCTCAAAGGGCCAGAAGGGCTTATTCCACGATGTATCTCAATAAATGAAAATAAATAAATAAAAAGCATGGAGAAAACTGCCAGCAGATGTACAGTAGATGTGTGCTCATTTGTGATACTCAAGCAAAGTTTGTATGTTACATGGATGGAAGAGGTTTGAAGGGATATGACCCAAGTGCAGATAGAGAGGACTTGGCAGAAGATCAGGCTGGCAGGGGCTTGATGGGCCAAAGGGCCTGTTTCCATTCTGTAGTACTCTATGACTCTATAAGTAACCATTCTGCTGCCTATTGGAAGGCCTTTTAAAAACCACTGCAGCTAAAACATCACCATGATTATGCTGCTAGGTTTACCAATTGGTGAAGCAACTATCAATAATTAACATCAATATAGTCAATATAACATAAATATAGCTGTATTGCTATTTATTTTCTAAACTTTCACACTAAATTTTGCATCTGCAATTGTTAGAATATTTTAGATAAAGTATTGCAGAACTAACTCAATCCCATATAATGAGCATTTCTTTAAATTTTGCAGTAACTACTTAGAGTTTTTCTATATTATGTATCTTTGATATATCAATTTACTTTAATGAAAAGCGATCGAACGAAATGTTGTACCAAACTGCAAAACGAAAGTATTCAGGCATTAAAAGCTGGGCACACTCACTAGGTCAAGCAACATCCATAGAAAGAGAAATGGCTTCAACAGAAATTGTGTAAAAAAAACATCAACCCAAAGCATAATAACTGACAGCTCTTGGAATCTGGTTTGTAAATTGTATTAAGTAATCTTCAGTAATTAACAGCCAAATCTGGCAAAAATAATTATATATATAGACACACTAGCTGGCATCTTGGCAGTGAGAACTACTCAGTGAAACTTAGGGTCTATGGACTCATGGATGCAATTTGCAATACACTAGTACAAATGTAATGTTAATGATTTGCTTGCTGATGCGCAACCGATACAACCCAGTTCCAGTAATCTAAAATTGGAACTACATTATAACATTCTTTCTGGTTTGAATTAGGTCAAGTATGTGTTAAAAAAAGGACACTTCATTTGGAGTCCAGTTTTATTCTAATGCTCTCTGTACCAGCTTCCCTACCTGAACTTAACAAGGAAGCAAACATGAAGAGAACTTGTTTGCAAACCATCCACCACTTTTGTCATCCATAGCTTCTATAAGCTCCTTGTACAGAATTTCAAAATTCCTATCCAGTTTTAAATTACTCCAAAGCTTTATTACTCTATTTCAGCAAGCTCTACTTCAGTACTCGCACAAATTCTTTAAGTTTTTGCTCCTTACTTCTCCCATTCAACACTCTGCCTTAAGAAACCTCTACTTTAATAACCAGACACTTCAGCTTTTCATTTAATGCCATTCCACTTTGTAATGTGCTTAGCAAAAGCATTACGAAAATAACAGTTGCATTTGTCAAAATTACAATGTCAAACAGATGGGTAGAATGCAGTGCAGTTAGCCATCAAGGCTAGCTTTGTAGAACTTCCTAAACCCACATGGTCAGCCACCAAGGACAAGTAAAAACCTTGACAGCACCATCACCTACAGAGTTCTTCCAAGTCACACACAATCCTTACTTTGATACGTATGACTATTCCTTAATTATCAAAGGGTCTAAATCCTGGAACTCCCTACGTAGCACTTTTGGAGTCACTTCATCAGAAATATTAAAATGATTCCTAAGTGCATTTAGGGATGGGCAGTAAATGCTGACCTTGCTGGTGAAACTATGACCCATAAATCAATTTTTAAAAAAGTAAATTCAATTCAGACAAGATGACCTATTCTTTGCTATTACAATAACAAAGTTTAAAAGACATTTATACCAGGCAAGGAATGGAGGATTGTTTTCCACATGAGGGCAGATATGCAGTACGATTTTGCATTATGGGTGACCAAATAGCCTGTTCCAGTGCTCTAATGTTCCATGCTCTATATAAGGAGGAACTATATCAACAATTCCCTATTTTGGTTTACTGAGATTTTCCCTTTCTAGTCCCATTTATTCTAATTTTTTTTAACCCTCCATGAATGATTTAGTTTTTAAAGAATGGGACAGGTTGGGTATTAAATGATTTTGGGATCTGTTTGTTGGAGGAAATCTTTTTTCATTTGAGCAATTGTCAGCTAAATATAGCCTACCCAAAACTCACTTTTTTAGATATCTACAGATTAGAGACTTTCTAAGATCTCAATTATGCACATTTCCTATAAGCTCAAATAAGAATTTACTAGATGTAAATTTTAATTTGACACCTTTTTATAATTGTTCAATATCTAATATTTATGGTATGTTACTGGAGACAAGGAATGTTCCTTTAAACAAAATTAAGAATCTCTGGGAACAAGACTTACAGACATCAACTTGGAAAGAAAATTTTAAACTGGTTAATACGTCATTTCTATGTGCTCGCTATTCCTTCATACAATTTAAGGTGCTACAGAGAGTCCATATGACTAAAGATAAACTATCTCGTTTTTATTCGGATATATCTCCCTACTGTAACAGATGCAATAATGGAGAAGCTTCATGAATTCATATGTTTTGGACTTGTCCATGTCTTGAAAAATATTGGAAGGAAGTTTTTCAAACTTTTTCTTTACTTTTCAAAGTCAATTTTAAACCTAATCCTCTGATGGCCCTATTCGGTATTGTTGCAGGACAAGATATTGAGTTGAAGACATCAGATTTACATATTTTGGCCTTTAGCTCTCTTGTAGCTAGGAGGGCGCTTTTGTTTAAATGAGAAGATGTCTCTCCTCCTACTCATGCTCAATGGTTATGTGACGTTATGTCATGCTTAGATTTAGAGAAGATTCGTTGTTCAATTTCTGAATCTCGTCAAGACTTTCAAACATTATGGAGACCCTTTCTGAATTATTTTCAAAACTTTCAAAACCCTCAATCCGTCGTTTAAATTTAGATGTTGGCTATTATTAATTTTTATTGTACGAGGAGGTATTTTACCTTTGTTTTCTCCTTAATAAACAGCTTCGGTCTTGGTAGGGGTTAGATTCTTCTTTTGTAATAAATTAGTATATTTCAATATAACTTTGACTAACCTACGTGAATATGGGGTAATAAGATTGTTATTATGAACAGATATAACGTAATTGGTAGTTGTTTTTTCGACCTTTATATATACTTTATTGTATTCTGTATTCTTCTATGTAGAAACTAATAAAAATATTGAAAAGAAAGATTCCCTTAACAACTCAATATCATATGTAAATTCCAATTCCTTACATTGTTTTTAAATCCCAATCTCCACACGTCACAAAAATGGAATTAACTTTGGGATCCAGCAATCCATTATCCCTCATCCAGTCATCAACCATCTGTTAAATACACAAAAAAAAACAATTAATAAAGAAGACAGAAACAAGTTCCAGGACACAAAAAAAATTAAATTATAAACACTACTTTTTTCTAACCGTTTATCTATAATTCTATCAAAGACTCATTTTTATCATAAATTGTCTGAAGAATAAAATTAGGCTATTAAGCCTGACAGGTCTATGTCAGTATTACATTCTACAACTACTTCTTACTCTGCACTCATTTCTTCTTAAGTGTGTCAATCATATCGTCTTCATACACTCCATGCCCTTTCCATATAAAGAAATTTATCCTAAGTATTTTCCATTTTTTATATTTATATATATATTTGGCATTTTAAACATTTCTGTTCTTACAAAAGCACAAGGACAAAGAAGAGGTAAATAGATTATTATATCATGAGTAACATCTTCAAGAAAAGAGCGGAAAACAAAGATGAGAAGCAGAAATATTGAAACTGAGAACACCAACATATGATGTTTGTGTGGCTGAAGGCAAAAGTGAGACAGCAAGGGATCAACACATGGAGAAAGACAGAATTTTGAATTTTAGTCTGCAAAGAAAATCCGTAGAACTTCGACAAATATACAAAATGTTACACTCACAACATGCTGGAGGAACTCAGCAGGTTGGGCAGCATCCGTGGAAAAGATCGGTCAACGTTTCGGGCCGGAACCCTTCGTCAGGACGCTGCCACGGATTCTGCCCGACCTGTTGAGTTCCTCCAGCGTGTTGTGAGTGTTGCTTTGACCCCAGCATCCGCAGATTATTTTGTGTATACAAAATGTTGTTGGACTGGAAATCAGTGTGTTAGCTAGTACAAGAGTGGCTTGATGGTGTAGATCTCAAACATTAGCTTCAGAGAATTCCCCTTATTCTCATTTCCCCACACATTTTCTTGTAACTCATTTTCTTCAACATGCTCATCAACTTCCCTCTGATTCTCCAGTCTCCGAGCAATACTATTTTCCCAGAAGCCAATTACCAGCACATCTTTGGGGTTTGTGAGGAACCTGGGATTTCTGAGGGGTATCTGACCACATGCTGATGTGCGGTTTGAATTTGCACCATGGTTGGAACAGACATCATGTGGATACAGAGGGAACATGCAAACTCCATACAGACAGTGCTCAAGGTCAGAACTGAATCCATGTCTGGAGAGCCAGATTGGCATTACTGGAGCTGTGAGTACCTTATTTTTTTAAGTCGGCACAGATGGGGGTGGGGGGGCAGCATGAAGTTCAGGAAAGGAAAAGAATAAACAAAAGATGCCTGGGCAGATGTAATGATGCAGAAAGCAAAACAAGATCCCATCACCTGAGAGGCTTAGCTACAGCACAGGTAAAAATGAACAAAAAGGCAACTGGAGAGCAGATTCAAAAAGAAACAAAAATGACAAAGGATAATGTGATCAATCTTATCAAAGGTTACAGAGGTCAGAAAGAACAAAGTGGAAATCTGTCATAGTCGAAGTCATAATATTCTGTCATCAACCTTTGATACAAAGTTTGATTGCAGAGATTCAACAATGTATTCAAGGGGTCTTTAAAAGTAAATAAGACCACCTGATTTTTCAGCTCGCAACAGCAGAGAAGTTAGGTTGTTTTAGAGGGTTTCACAGAAGGAAAAATCAATTTAGAGCTTCAGATAAAGTGGCTAGAATTTGGATGGTCATCACTGTCAATATAGTGACAATAAAGTTCATGAATTCTTTACTACTATTAAAGGGAAAGAGTACAATGGAGAAAAGATTAAGGAAAAGAAGTACAAATTTTATTTCATTCACATCAGAGCTAAAACAATAGAAAAGTCATGGGAAAATCCCAATTCAGGACAAGGTGGTTGCTGGGCAATAAGGAGAAAGTGGCAGCTGAACAGATGGTGTCAAAATTAGTGACAATAAAGTCCATGAATTCTTTATTATTATTAAAGGGAAATAATACAATGGAGAAAAGATTAAGGAAATGATTGGCAAAGAAAAAAAAACCAACAAATGCTGTCACTTTCTGGAATATTCATGATGTTGTACTTTTTTTTCCTCTTTTATGGAACAGAAAGAAATGGTAGTGCTAGATTTGATCAGACCATTAGTGGTGATGGATGACTATTGCAGTTGTATTATAGCTTGGATTGGGGATACAAGAACTGCTACTTAAGAATAGCCCTATCTATCATGCAAGAGAGTCTAAAATCCTTCTCTTGATAGATAATGGTTGGCAATGTTAAAAATTTGTACAAAATTATCACATTGATTTTTGCTTAATCTTGTTGCACTATTCTACACATTGCCTATACAGTAACATGAAAAGTGTCAGTTACATTACATATGTAAAGTCTGAGAACAGCTAAAATAACCTGTTCTGATAACTAAATAGTGGATCCCACAATGGGTTTGCAATACATGTTGTGCTACACCACATTGCCTTAGATAATGCAATTAGATAAGATAAACTTACAATGTGGCTTTTCATAAGTTTTATTTATGTATTTTACAGTTTATAAAGAAATGATTGAATATTAACAAATGAAACTATGGTCCAGATTTTTAATGACTGTGGAACTGTCAGCATTAGCCAATATTACGCTCTGAAACTAACACTGACTTCTGGAGCACACATCTATGATCAGACACAACTTCTTGACAGGTGCAGAATCAGACTTATAATCAGGTTTATTATCATTGCCTTATATCAGGGTGGCCAACCTTTTACATCCCATGCGTCAATTTTTTCACGCACGAGTTCTATAGTAACATATTTTTACAAGAATTGTGGGGGTACAAGAGTTATATGGCGCATCTGAACTTGTGCGTGAAAAAATTGACGCTTGGAATGTAAAAGGTTGGCCACCCTTGCCTTATATGATGAGAAATTATTTTGGTTTACAGCAACAACACGGTGCAAAGTCACAAAATTATTATAAATTACAAAATATATAAATCTGACCAGAAAAGGAATAATAAGGTAGTGTTCATAGACCATTCGGAAATCTGATGATGGAGGGGAAAAAGGTCCTTAGTGATGGATGCTGCCTTCTTCAGACACTGCCTCGCTTAATCTTTAGAAATTACTGAACTGACAAAAGAAAGTACCTTTACAGTGGGTGATACTTACAAACTACCCCAATGTAAAAAAATAGCCTTTAAAATTGTATGCTTTGTTCCACAAATCCATAATTATCAGGAAACAATGCACCTGCAGATTTCAAGAAAGTAACTATACTTGTGCAGATTGTTTTTCCCTCTTAAGTATTTAAAATAAAAATAATAATTTTAATCTTTATAATCTTTGAGTTTCTACCTTTATTTTAAATAATCATTCAAGCCTATAAAATTCTGATTTTAAAAAAAATCTTCACTTTTACTTCCTGATTTGGTACATTGAAAAATTCTTCACTGTGACTGGCTCAGGTTATCGACATCATTATTGTTGGATACCGCTGATCTTCTGGAACCGGCGTTGACAGCAATTGACTTTAAGAAAGGCGAAGTTATGCCAGAGATCAGCAGATCTTTACAGGCAGATTTTTTCAAGGTCAGTAGCAAATGCTGCTACTTGGACACTGAATGCAAAATTCAGGCCAAAAGAATCGATACTTGATATGATTTACAATCTTATCAAGACACAATGGTTAGTCTGCATATTCTAATCTACATTAATATCAGTGAATTACTGAACCTTGTCTTTTCTAATGAGGTTTCCAAATCAATTGGTAACCATATTGAAATGAACGGGGTCTCGTGAAAAAGCAAATGGTTCAATAGTGCCCAACACATTAATTTTGTTAAGAAGCTTGCTCTAATAAGCCAACATTACAGTCAAATTTTCATGTCAAAACAAGATCTGGCACCACATGTCATCTTATTCACCTGAAGGACCTCTGGCAATGTTGGTTTCCCATCTACCATGGACTGCTCAATGCCTGTGAGCTGTTGATGAAAAATAAGGAAGCCAGTTACAAACAGGTAAGCTTTCAATTGTATAGCATTATATAATCATGACTATTATTATTACAGAAGAAATCTGAAATAACAAAAGGATTTATTAATCAAAACTTCTGTTCTTTGTAGGAAGCCCTTCATAACCCAAGATCACTTGTTTCAACTTGGTTCTTTAAGTTCAGAGGTGTCAGATTATAGCAATGTGTAACCCACAGACTTTTCCAGACACAACACAGGAAAAACTTGGCCAGACACACAATTAGGGAGATGTTCTTTCAACCATGTACATTTAGTTTCTATGTGCACCCGACACAGAATGGATAGTGACAGTGTCAATCCAAATGCTACTTCCAGAGCCATGAATTCCCAGGAGTCAATGGGAATATTGCTTACTTTCAAGGATGATTTGAATCCAGGGCTTACTTCCAGTTTTTCCAAGTTCCTCTTGATCTACAGTGAGATATTCTTTATCTTAGTACTAGATGAGTAATAAACTTTACAAGATTCTCATTCTTGACAACAGAGGATGTTATTTATCCTCCAATGATAACATCCTCAATTACCACCAAATTTCCATTCTGCTCTATACTTCTCACATAACCCACAATGCTTTGTTCTGGATTGCAGGTGTCCACTTATAGCTTTTTCTTGCCAACAAAGGTAGTTCTGTGGAACCACCTTCTCAGCTTCCAAAAAACCTGCACAACCTGCCTAGCAGTTACACTCTCTCATTCCGGACCCTGGGATTTCCTACTTTTGAGGTAAAACTGCCTCCCACCTTCAGTGTTGAAGCTCCAACTCATTCTGCCTCTCAGCTATTCTGAAACAGAAGCATTCAATTTCAAGTTTAATTATCATTCAACCAAACACAAATAGCGCCAAATGAAACAGCATTCCCCTGGGGCCAAGTTGCAAAACACTTTACCAACAGCACATAGCACAAATAGCACATGGTTACAATTTCAGAACAACATAGAGCCATAAAGAAAAACATTAGCTCAAGTCCCTGAGTGCCAAGACAGTAGAATCGATGACAAGTTGACCTGGTCCAATGTGGTCATTATCACACTTGCAAATGCATAGCACTAAACTAAACAGAGCTATGAGGTTGAATTTCCAGGCAATTAGAAATAATGTTAACTGAAACCCATTTACTGGAATATAGACATATTCTATATATTTAATTCGTATTAGTACTTCTGAATTATCTTGCGAAATCCATGAGTGACTCAGCCAAATGCTAGAGTGACTCCAGGCAAAGTATATAGGATCCCAATTTCCTTTCTCTAATATTTCACAAAATTAATCTAACACTTAGTGTCTGTGAGTCAAATCTTTGTATTTGAAATTGTAATTGGTAAAATCACCTAACCACTCACAATTATAGATCTCCATTCAAATGGAAGTTTGCTGTAAAAAGAATGCTTTTGATTTTAAGATAAGAATTCCTTTCTCAAAGGTGAACAGTTTAGTTACCATGCTGCATGTAATTAGTTGCCACATTGCCAAAGTCTTCAAAATTAATCGTTTGTCTAGACGTGGTTTACCTACTTTAAAAACCTGCTGGGAAGCCCTCCAACGATCACCGAAGAAGAAAAGGACATACCCACGATACTAACGCAAGTCAACATCGATGGCAGCCCATTCACCATTGAGGAACTGGAGAAGGCCAAATATGCACTCAAACAGAGCAGGAAAACTGAACCAGATGGGATACCACCAGATGTCCTGAAGAACTGCGACCTGTCGACATCTTGCTGGACATACGTAATGTGGCACTGATGAAAAGCGACAAACCAGAACAGTGGTCACTCTCAAACATTATCCCAGTCCCCAAGTCTGGATCCCTCATGAAGACAGATAACTACCGCGGTGTCAGCTTGACCTGCATCTTAGCAAAGCTAATCAATCGGGTGATCTTGAACAGGATTCGCACCGCCATTGACCCGAAACTAAAATTCAGTCAGAATGGTTTTCAGCAGAAGCACACAACAGTAATGCAAATACTTGCTCTCCGTAGAATCATCGAGGAAATCAGGAAGAACAACCCACCAGCCGTGCTTACTTTCATCAATTTTCGCAAAGCTTTTGACTCCATTCACCGAGGTAAAATGCTGAAGATCCTGAAAGTTTACGGGGTGCCAGACCGTCTACTGAGAACAATAGAGTCCAGCTATACCAAAACCATGGCGAAAGTTGTATCGCCGGACGGAGAAACAGCAGTGTTCGAGCTCCTAGCTGGTGTGCTGCAAGGAGACACTCTGGCACCCTACATCTTTATAATCGTCCTTGATTACGCTCTGCGTCAAGCTACCAAAGATCATGACAAGCTTGGTTTTACCATAAAACCAGGACGAACCAAAAGGGTCAGACCAGTTACACTCACAGATCTTGATTTTGCAGATGACATAGTCCTGCTCTCTGACCAGATGGAGGAAGGACAGCAGCTACCGACAAAAGTGGAAATTGAGTGCAATGAAGTTGGACTTCACCTAAATGCTAAAAAGACAGAGTACATGGTGCTTAACTGCGACAAAGGTACTCTCAAAACCATAAAGAATGATACCATTAAGAAAGTCTTTGACTTCAAGTACCTCGGGTCAAGAATGATGAGTTCGGAGAAGGACATAAAGATAGGAAGGCGCTGGCGTGGAAGGCTATGAACGACATGAAGGAACTCTGGAAGTCGAACCTGACCAGAGGGCTTAGAAAGAGGATCTTCATAGCAGTTATAGAGTCCATTCTCACATACGGATGCGAGACGTGGACACTCACCAAGACTATGCGAAAGTCTCTAGGTGGTTGCTATAGACGAATGCTCCGGATGGCTCTTGACGTGAGTTGGCAACAGCACATGACAAACATCGAGCTCTATGACGACCTACCGATGCTCACCACTAAAATCGAGGTGAGGAGACTGCAACTAGCAGGGCACTGTCTACACCACCCCGAGCTACCGGCCAGCCTAGTCATCGTATGGGAGCCCAAGCATGGGAGGATGAACCCTGAGCGCCCTCCCAAGACTATGATCAACACACTCCTAGGAGACAGCGGCACGGCTAATGTAGATGAACTGAACACACTGATGAGGGAGAGGGAGAAGTGGAGAGTCTGTCATTGTGCCCGACGCCGGCCCCCGAGGCTTGAGTCGATGTCTTAAAATTTTTTGGGCCTTGACTGATAGAATTAAACTCAGGAGAAAGAATGTAAATCTTTTTTCATCAACTCCATTTACAGCAGGGTTTCACTCCTGTGGATTGTTCATTATCTGACTGCAAACTGGATTCTGTTTATTTCAGCGCTATGCAGTTGAAAGTGCACTTTTCCCAGAGTGAAATGTGATAACGACCACGTTATTTTGTGTTAGTGCAGACATGTGACACAACTTGCTCTGCCGTATTTTAGACCTCATTTTTCCCACTGAATAAAGACTTAATTAAGGGGTGGAATTCATTCCTCATTCATCGTTATCAGCAAACCCTGGGTTGACACCAAGGATCGAAAGCCGAAGGTCGATCAGAAGATACCCTCACCCCCTCAGCAGCTACAAATCCAACCCGCCAGCTCCACATACACACAAACATGCTCGTATTTGTGTATGGGCAGTACACAAGTTAGGCATTCATTAACGACAGAGCACCTGTGAATGTGCTAATCATAAAAAAACTACAAAACTTGCCTTGAATGATTAATGGTACTGAAGTTTGCCCGTTTACAATCTTTGTTCATTTAATACCCAGCCAATTCGCAAGTAATTGGTTTGCAGGATGCCTACATGCTAGCAACTCACTATTTTTCGGTGCCTGCTCAAATATGAATTGTTCCATAGCACTACATGGCAGGAGAAATAATAGATATTCTGTGTTTATGATATAAGGATTGAAAGAGTACTCCAGTTAAAATGGCATTACAATTGTTTTTACTGAGGTTATAAAATTAGCTTGCTCACAAACAGGATGCTCTATGTTGAATATAACTGTATATGATTTTTATTTGCCCAGAAATATTTCTACACTGGCATTAATTTGTTAGAAAATCATAAATTTTCCTTCTGGAAATAAAAAATATTGCCGAAATAAAATAAATGCTTAATTTCAGAATGACATATCTGCTCATGTTCTGGGTAGATCTTTTTTTAAATTATTAAACAAGAGATACAACATATTTAAAGAATTAGACAAGACAGCATAATTGAAAAGAAGAATAGAACTAGAAAAACGAGACTCTGAGACTACCTTGTCTCAATCTATGAGCCTAACAATGATATTGTGATTTGATTGATGGGTGCTGAGATACATTCACTGTTGTGAACGATCAGAATGGGGTGGAAGGTCAGTCAGGCAGTAAAGTGGACTTCTATCAAAGCGTGGAGGTTCCTCAATGTGAAGTGTAAATGCTGTTAAATTCTGCCAGATTTTCCTCCCCCAAGAACAGAGCAGAAATTCATCACTTTGAAGCCAATTAGAAATGTCATGACAGGATTTTGCGATGGCCTTAAATAAAAAAAACAGCAATAGCATTTAGTGAGAATTATAATTTAGCAAAATGCAATTAAGTCTACCTGTTTTATAGAAATATATCTTTCCTAGTAAAGATTCAGCCATGGTATTTTTAGCATACCAAGCATTCATGATTATCAAAATAGAAAAACAAACATGTTTACATATCAGAACTGATTACTGCATCATTTGTTGAGATATTTTATATTAAGTAACTCATCCACAAAACTACTATTTAGTCGTCAATCTTAAAAAAATCATTTTCTGATTCCTAACACTACAGTCCTTGCCACAAACAAGCAAACTTAGCAGCTGGACCTAGGAGACTCATACAGGGCTGCTCACCACTGGACTCACAAATTCCATTCTTATGTGAACACAACAGGTTATCTTTAATAGCAAATTTAGTGCTGAAAACCATCTCATGGAATTTTACAGAAATGCAGATGAACAAAGAGGACATTAAACCATCAACATATAAAAGTAGTGAATAATAGCTTGGGCAAACAGATGGTAAGTAGACAGGTTGTAAAAGGGAAGAGGTTAAAATTGGAGAGTTTCAAGATGGAAATCTGAAGCACACAGCATGAATAGTTTATGGCTGGGACAATGTGGGAAACAATGAGGGGTACAAAAGGATACACAAGAACACAAATTTTTAGAACACACACAAGATTGCAGATGCTGGAATCTGGATCAAAAAGCAAACTACTGGAGGAACTCAGGGAGTTGAGCAACACCCTTGAAGGCAAAGAGAAGGTTGGCAAATTTTAGGGATTTAGACAGCTGGGGAGATTACAGAGCACAAGTACGGCACAGCCACAAAAGGGAATTAAAACATGAGGATGAGATGTTTTGAGAGTTAATATTAATCTCCATGGATAAAAGGAATGGGCAAGAGGGATATCCAGCCTGAAACAGGCAGCCAGTCTAAATTAAGGGATCTTAGTCTGAAAAGTCAACTGTCCAATTTCTTCCATAGATACTGTCCGACCCGTTGAGTTCCCCCAGCTTTTTGTACATTGATCCAGATTCCATCATCTGCAATCACGTGTTTCCATCTAGCCTGAAGTTAAAAGGTACATGGGAATCAGCATTGCAAGAATGTCTGTTCCATCTCCTGCACTAATAAAGATGCCATTAAAGTGTGTTAACACAGGCACAGAAGATATACATCAGATGGAGAATAATCCAACTTTTGCTCCTCTCCTAGATTCTAAATACTAAACTTGTCTATTTGTGGCAAGGATTGTTTTTAATAGGAATTGGAAAAATAATTGTGTACTTTGAGACAACCACTCTGAATTTAAAAGTGAGATTAGCAACTAAATATACTGACTAAAGGGCCACATGGATCAGTGCGTGGGTGTTAACTTACACAATTTAGATAAATGACTTGGATGAAGGCATTGAAGTCATGGTAGCTAAATTTGCTGAAGATGCAAAAAAAGGGAGAAAATTAAGCTCTTAAGAGCTACTGAAATGTTAGTAGAGTGGTCTAAAATTTGGCAAGTGGAATATAATGTGGGAAATGTGAAATTATTGATTTTCACAAGAAAACATGGAAAATGAATAATGGAAGGAAGCTGACGCATTCAACTGGAAATATATGGTTTTATCTGCTGGAGTTTATAAGAAAGAGAGTGGCCATGATTGAAACATACAAGGTCCTGAGGGTTTTAACAAAGTGGATATAGAAAAGACTTTATCACTTTTGGGAGAATATAAAACTAGAGGTCAAAAATAAGGGGACATTCCTTCAAGATAGATATGAAGCCAAATACTTTTTCCAGAAGGTCGTGAGTCTTTGAATATTTTTAAGACAGAGATACTGAATATGGAAAAGGAAAGGGGATAAATGGGAATGCAAACTTGAGGTGACAATCAGATCAGCCAGGATCTAATTAAAATGAATACTTCTGAGGGCCTAATAGCCTACTTCACTGCTAACTCATAATTATATGTACACTTTAACATGACAAAACATTGTTAGCCTTACCACTATTTCTGTTGCAGAATGCACCCCATTGTAAAAGAGAAAGTCAGCAGAATAGAAGCTTACAAGATGGATGAAAGGTAATGAAAGACAAATTCCATTTCTATTATCACATAGAAATGAAAGGTATACCTGCTGCTTGTAATGTGCCTCACATCAATAAGCTTCCCACTGGAGTGAAGCTAATCTGCAGGACAAATGAGAAACTATTCAACCTGTGTCACCTCTACTCCAGAAGCAAGGACAACCCAACTTCAGACATCAAGCTGCAGAATGCAGATGACACATGGATACACACAGACTCAGAGGCAGAGCTCCAAGTTATCATGATTTGTTCACTGAAGCAGATGAGTGAATGAGCCTTAGATTTTACAACATATGACGCTTTACCAACCCACCCCCTCTGTCCAATAAAGGCTCACAATGAGCCTCTGGGAAAAATAGAACTGCTTCTCATATCTCAGGACTACTTCTCAACGAATACAGACACATAATAAAATTCATCATTGCTTTCTGTGCACAAATACAGTCTTTGGTAATCTGAGGGGAAAAAAGTGTTTGAAGATCAATCCTACAAAACTAGCACCAAACTCTGTGCTTCTGAGATGTTGTCGTCCTGAAACTACACTAGAGAGGTGGTACCAATATGTTCCCTGCAAAATCCCTCAAGTCCACAGGCAGGATAAGGAATCAACGTCAGCATCTTTTCTCAGGACAACATCCAGATGCTGATCACATTCGGTCAATTGCAGCCCCAACACCAGACTTTCTAAACAAATACTCTGTACTGTCTTCCATCATACAAAGAGATTCAGGTGGACAGAAGAAACACCCGAACGCCTTCAAAGGACGTCTTCAAAGCTTTCATGAAAAGGCATAGCGCCTTCACAGACTTGTAGAAATTGTTTTGTTGGTCCAGGGTTGCTCAAATAGACAGGGGCTTATTAGGGAGAGTCAACATGGCTCTGTGCGTGGTAGGTCATGTTTGACCAATCTGTTGGGAGTTTTTCGAGGAGGTTACCAGGAAAGTGGATGAAGGGAAGGCAGTGGATATTGTCTACATGGACTTCAGTAAGGCCTTTGACAAGGTCCTGCATGGGAGGTTAGTTAGGAAAATTCAGTCGCTAGGTATACATGGAGAGGTGGTAAATTGGATTAGACATTGGCTCGATGGAAGAAGCCAGAGAGTGGTGGTAGAGAATTGCTTCTCTGAGTGGAGGCCTGTGACTAGTGGTGTGCCACAGGGATCTGTGCTGGGTCCATTGTTATTTGTCATCTATATCAATGATCTGGATGATAATATGGTAAATTGGATCAGCAAGTTTGCTGATGATACAAAGATTGGAGGTGTAGTAGACAGTGAGGAAGGTTTTCAGAGCCTGCAGAGGGACTTGGACCAGCTGGAAAAATGGGCTGAAAAATGGCAGATGGAGTTTAATACTGACAAGTGTGAGGTATTGCACGTTAGAAGGACAAACCAACGTAGAACATACAGGGTTAATTGTAAGGCACTGAGGAGTGCAGTGGAACAGAGGGATCTGGGAATACAGATACAAAATTCCCTAAAAGTGTCGTCACAGGTAGATAGGGTCGTAAAGAGAGCTTTTGGTACATTGGCCTTTATTAATCGAAGTATTGAGTATGAGAGCTGGAATGTTATGATGAGGTTGTATAAGGCATTGGTGAGGCCGAATCTGGAGTATTGTGTTCAGTTTTCGTCACCAAATTACAGAAAGGATATAAATAAGGTTGAAAGAGTGCAGAGAAGGTTTACAAGGATGTTGCCAGGACTTGAGAAACTCAGTTACAGAGAAAGGTTGAATAGGTTAGGACTTTATTGCCTGGAGCATAGAAGTATGAGGGGAGATTTGATAGAGGTATATAAAATTATGATGGGTATAGATAGAGTGAATGCAAGCAGGCTTTTTCCACTGAGGCAAGGGGAGAAAAAAACCAGAGGACATGGGTTAAGGGTGAGGGGGGAAAAGTTTAAAGGGAACATTAAGGGGGGGGGCTTCTTCACACAGAGAGTGGTGGGAGTATGGAATGAGCTGCCAGACGAGGTGGTAAATGTGGGTTCTTTTTTAACATTTAAGAATAAATTGGACAGATACATGGATGGGAGGTGTATGGAGGGATATGGTCCGTGTGCAGGTCAGTGGGACTAGGCAGAAAATGGTTCGGCATAGCCAAGAAGGGCCAAAGGGCCTGTTTCTGTGCTGTAGTTTCTATGGTTCTATGGTTCTAAATGGAGAAGAAGCCTTCCAGCATAAATGGTAGTAGGGGTGCATCACCAATCGTACTACCCATCTGCTCACCTATGGCGAAGTCTGTGGATGCAATATTGGCCATTTCAACCACTCAGAACTCACAAAATTGAAGTGGAAGAAAATCATCTTCAATCTGAAGGGGCTGCTTCAGAAAATATCAGAATATCAAGAGAAAAATTGAATTGTCTTTATTACTTACATCTTTCATATACATGAGGAGTAAAAATCTTTACGCTACGTCTCTGGCAAAATGTACAATATATAGTAATTTATAATAAATAGTATTATGTACAACAGGATAGTCAATATAATATAGAAATACAGTTGTGTCAGCATGAATTAAGCAGTCTGATGGCCTGGTGGAAGAAGCTGTCCCGGAGCCTGCTGGTCCTGGCTTTTATGCTACGGTACCGTTTCCCAGATGGTAGCAGCTGGAACAGTTTGTGGTTGGGGTGACTTGGGTCCCCAGTGATCCTTTGAGCCCTTTTTACACACCTTGCAAAATTATTGCAAAAAATAGTCTGCATGGCTTTATTAAACCTTAACTGGAATTAAAATATCACTATAGAATATTTTTCTGAAGTGTAAAATAATAGTAAGTTCCATCATAAACAAAGTGACAATTATATAAACTTATAATTATTCAAGAACATTTAATGGATGTTTTCCTGATGCTAGTTTATCACCTTCACATTTCAGCCCAATGTCCAAACTAGTGAAACAAACCAAGTCATTTAAAACACGGGGATTTATCCAAATCCCACTTGTGCTTTATGTTTAGCAATTTTTAATACTGCTCTAAGGTTTAATTCTTTCAAATGAAATAACATCCACAAGCCATTTTCATTACCTGAAATTGAAAGATTCCACTAATTACTTTGGTAACAGTAAAATAAGTTCATAATTACCTTCATATCCAAAAATATGTAAATGATAAAAACTACACTAAATGTCACATAAAATAATATTCAGCTATTTTAAGTTGGGTTAATTAATAGTACAGGAATTACTAAAAACATTTATGGTTAGTGCTTACTTTACTTTCATCTGTACTAATAAAATTACACCATCACCATTCTTATATACAAAAGTAATAAAGATACATTCTGTTACGCTGCCAAATTACTTTGGCTTAAATATGTTAAGGTCGCTGTTACATATTTGGTCAGAAACGAACTGAAACCTAACTTATGTAATTTCAAGTATCATTAGCTGAACGCGGAAAAGGTCAGCGATCGCTCCCAGCAGAGGCCGGAGGGTCACTGATCACTCCCAACGGAGGCCACAATTCAGACCAGGTGTGAGTTCTGAGTCAAGGAAGGACTGTTCGATGTTCTGAGATTTATGTGATTGTAATGTACTTCATATTGGTCTCCATTTTTTTGGCATTTACTTTCTTCTGGTCAATTGGTGGGTGGGTGATCTGTTAGTTCTTTGTGTGTGTATGGGGGGGAATCTGGGGTTTTGATGCTAAGGCCACTTTTTTTTGTGAGTGAGGGGGTCGGTGATTGTTATTGTCAATGTTTTTTTTTCTGCAGGGGGGAAGGGGTGGAAATTTATTACTATTGTCACTGTTTTTTTCCCTGCGGGGGAGAGGTTTTAGATTTGATGTTAGTGTCATTGTTTTTATCTGTGGGGGAGGGGGTGGGGTTTTTTGGGGGTTGTGAGTTTTGTTTCTTTTTCATTGTCGCAGGGGGTGGGTTTGATGCATGGTCTTTCTATATATCATGGCCATCTGGAGAAGAGAAATATCAGAGTTGTACTGTACATGCATACTTTAACAATAAGATGAACTTTTGAACAGACTTTGCCCAGAATAAAATTCAAACTCATTTGTCATGTTGTTTAGGATTTAACTACTAGAATGATTTTTGGTAAGGAAGGACCTGCATTTTGGTTCACTGTATCGCTAGTAAACTCCCTAGGGGATAGTTCATCAGTTCTCAGACTAACCTTACTGATTATTTATCAACTTAACAACAGTCTCTAGAGGAGCAAAGATCCATTGATTCATACATATCAACTGATCAAACAGCCAAACTAAAAATCCAGCAAGATGAATCAAATATTTTATTCTAAAGAGTTATTACAGCAATTAACACGTTGCAACCAGAGATCTCTAAACCATCACTTAAGATCATTTGAATTATCTCTGCCAACACCCTATAATGTATGTCGTAGTTATGGGCAGTTTCTCACCATTCAACTTCCATTTGGAATATTTCACTTAAATGTGAAATATGGTTGACCTCCTCAACCCCAAATTAAATTAGAGAAAATAAATATCCATAAATCAACTGAATGTAGTCACCAAATGCAATATTTGACAAGTACTAAGCTAAATGAAAATTAAAATAGTTTTAAAAATATATTTTAGTATATATTTTACATTAATCTGGATAAAACGCATGCAAGATTGATAAAAACACCTGGTTATTTCCTCCATACCTTCGTACAAAAAGATGTCAGCTTTGGATGGACAATTGGTTGAACATATGTATGAAAGGTAGATTCAATTTCCAGTGTCCTGCCATGTAACTTGAGGATTGGGAATTCAATAATTTCCTGGAGTGGAGAAGGAAAGAAGTGATATGTAAATAGATGACTTTCTTCTCTCACAATCGTACAAAAATAACATTTTTATTAGTGTTATGTACATAGGTCTACTACCATGATAATTATGATTATTCTACTATGAAGAAATCATGTTTAACTTTTTTTACATTCTTTAGAATATTGCAAAGCATTTGGTTAAGACGTGAGAGGCTCTGATAAAGCTGCAGTATTGCTGGTAATTCTCCAGTTCATAAGGTTCCAGCAATGCACAGAAAATTAAAAATCTCCAAGAGTGGGAACTTAATGATTAAAGATTAAAAATTTGTATTATTTGACATACGTACATTGAATTATCGAAACACACAGTGAAACACACATTTGCATCAACGAGCAAGCTAGACTGAGGATGTGCTGCTGGAAGCCCAAAGTGTTGCCATGTTTCCAGTGACAACATAGCATGTCCACAACTTATATTAAGCTATATGTTTTTGGAATGTGAGAGGACCACGGAGAACCCAGAGGAAACCCTGTCGCAGGGAGAATATACAAACTCCTTCCAGAAAGCAATAGAAATTGATTCCCACACTACCATGCCATTATTAACTCAATAAAAGATTTTTAAAAAGGAAACAGCAATAATGAGGTAAATCTCGCAATAGTTTACACCCTAGAGTACCATATGGCTGAGGAAAGGGTAACAATCATGATTTCTGATATAATTTAATACCATCATCCCCTGAAAACTAATCAGTAAACTCCAAAACCTGGGCCTCAATACCCCCTTGTACAATTGGATCCCAGATTTCTTCACTTGCAGACTCCAGCCAGTTCGGATTGGCAAAAGCATTTCCCTTACAATCTCCAGCAGCACAAGTGCACCACAAGGCTGTGTACTTAGCCCCCTGCACTTCTCACTTTACACCTATGACTGTGTGGCTAAGTACACCTCCAACACCATATTTAAGTTTGCCGATAATACCACTGTTGTGAGCTGTATCAAAAGTGGTGATATATCAGCATTCAGGAATGAGATTAAACATTTGGCTGCGTGGTGTCATAACAACAACCTCTAATTCAATGTCAGCAAGGCCAAAGAAAAAATTGTAGATTTCAGGAAAGGGAAGCCAGAGATCCATGAGCCAGTCTTCATCAGAGAATCAGAGGTGCAGAGGATCAGTAACTTTAAATCCCTGGGTGTCTCTCTCTCAGGGGACTTGTCATGGACCTATCATATAAACGTAATTGCAAAGAAAGCATGACAGCACCTCTACTTCCTTAGAAATCTGCAGAGATTCTGCATGATATCAAAAACTTTAACAAACTTCTGTAAATGTGTAGTGGGAAGTGTATTGACTGGCTACATAACTGCCTGGTAAGAGAACATCAATGCCTTTGAATAGAAATCTTATTAAAGGTAATGGACTCAGCCCAGTACATTACAGGTAAAGCCCTCCCAAACATTGAGCACATCTACATGAAACGCTAATGTAGGGAAGCAGCATCTATCATCAGTGTCTCTCACCACCTAGGACATACTCTCTTCTCACTGTTACCATCAGGAAGAAGGTACAAGAGTCTCAGGACTCACAACACCAGGTTCAGGAACAGTTACTACCCCTCAATCATCAAGCTGTTGAACAGAGGATAACTACACTCATCAATTGAGATGTTCCCACAACCAATGATCTCACTATAAGGACTCCTGATCTTGTTATTTGATGCTCTCGTTATTTATTGCTACTTATTTATACTTGCATCTTCACAGTATGCTGTCTTCTACCTGATCTTTCATTGATCCTGTTTATAGTTAATATTCTATAGATTTGCTGAGTATCTTCGCAAGGAAAGGAATCTCAGAGGGAGGTACAGAGGCCCAGGTTCTGCAACATCTCAATCAGGATTGTGGGAATAATGGTATTAAATGCTGAGCTATAGTCGATGAACAGCATCCTGACATAGGTGTTTGTGTTGTCCAGATGGTCTAAAGGCGTGTGAAAAGCCATTGAGATTGCATCTGCCGTTGACCTATTGTGGCAATAGGCAAATTGCAATGAGTCCAGGTCCTTGCTAAGGCAGAAGTTCAGTCTAGACATGACCAACTTTTCAAAGCATTTCATCACTGTCGATGTGAGTGCTACCGGGCGATAGACATTAAGTCACCTCACATTATGCTTGAGATTATGAGACCATGGATTTGCGCCTTGGAAGGTTTCCAGGGCGCAGGCCTGGGCAAAGTTACCCATGCTGCAAGTCTCCCCTCTCCATGCCACCTATGTTGTCCAAGGAAAGGGCATTAGGACCCATACAGCTTGGCACCAGTGTCGTCGCAGAGCAATGTGTGGTTAACTGCCTTGCTCAAGGACGTAACACACCGCCTCAGCCAAGGCTCGAACTAGCGACCTTCCGATCACTAGACGAACGCCTTAACCACTTGGCCACGCGCCATTCTTCTTAGGTACTGGTATAATGGTTGCCTTTTTGAAGTGGGAATTTTCGCCCATTGCAGTGACAGGATAAAAATGTCCTTGAATATTCCCGCTAGTTGGTTGGCAAAGGTTTTCAGAGCCTTACCAGATACTCCATCTGGACCTTCCACCTTGCAAGGGTTCACTCTCTTTAAAGACAGCCCAATATTGGCCTCTGAGACAGAGGTCACAGGATCATCAGGTGCAGCAGGGATCTTCACAGTTGTTGTTGTGTTCTCCCTTTCAAAGTAGCATAGAAGGCGTTGAGTTCATCTGGTAGTGAAGCATCGCTGCCATTCATGCTATTGGGTTTCGCAATTGGGTTACATTAGGAAGTAATGTCTTGCAGACCCTGCCAGAGTTGCCGTGCAACCGATCTCGCCTCCAACCTCATTCGAAAATTGTCTCTTTGCCCTTGAAACAGCCCCCCCGCAAATCATACCTGGTTTTCTGGTACAGGCCTGGGTCGCCAGACTTGAATGCCACAGATCTAGCCTCAGCAGACGACGTACCTCTTGGTTCATCTATGGCTTTTGGTTTGGGGAGGTACAGTAAAGTCTTTCTGGGCACACACTCATCCACACAGGTTTTAATGAAGTCGGTAACAACTGCAGCATACTCATCCAGGTTTGAAGATGAATCCTTGAATACAGTCCAGTCCACCGATTCAAAGCAGTCCTGTAGACACTCCTGTGCTTCCCTTGTCCATACCTTCTTGGTCCTCACTACTTGGTGCTGCAGTCTTCAGTCTCCGCCTGTACTCAGGGAGTAGAAGTACAGCCAGGTGATCAGACTTCCCGAAGTGAGGGGGTGGAGTAGCATGGTAGGCATTCTTGATGGTAGTGTAGCAATAGTCCAGTGTGTTGTTTCCTCTGGTATTGCAAGTGATCTGTTGATGGTAATTGCTTAGTGATTTTTCAGACTGGCCTGGTTAAAATCACCCAAAATGATGGTGAAGGTGTTAGGGTGTGCTGTTCGTACATGTTGATCCCATTGCTCAGATCATCTAAAGCCTGATTGACATTGGCCTGAGATGAAATGTACACTGCTACCAAAATGACCCCGGAAAACTCCCGTGGTAGGTAAAAAGGTCAGCACTTAACTGCTAGATATTCCAGGTCTGCTGAGCAGAATTGGGACAGTACTGTTATATTTGTGCATCAAGAAGAGTTGATCATGGGGCATACTCTTCATCCTCTGCTTTTGAGACTCTATAGATCCATCCCGACGGTGTGTAGTAAACCCGTCGATCTGAATGGCTGCATCTGGTATGGAAGGGGTTAACCAGGATTCCATGAAGCAAATGACACACGTGGTCCTAATGTGCCTCTGATTCAGCACCCTAGCTCCGAGATCATCGATTTTATTCACCAGAGACGGCACATTTGCCAGCAAGATAGTCGGTACAGGGAGTTCAAAACCCTGTTTCCTTAAACGCACTTGTAACCCTGCTCTGCACCCACACTTCCTCTATGGTATCCTACGTGGATACCGTGGAGGAAGCCTGGAATTGACTTTATTACTTACATCCTTCATATACATGAGGAGTAAAAATCTTTACATCTCCGTCTAAATGTGCAATATGCAATTTATGGTAATTTATAATAAATAGTATGTACAACAGGACAGTCAATATAACACAGAAATACAGTTGTGTCAGCACGAATTAAGCAGTCTGAAGCCCTGGTGGAAGAAGCTGTCCCTGAACCTGTTGGTCCTGGCTTTTATGCTGCGGTACCGTTTCCCAGATGGTAGCAGCTGGAACAGTTTGTGGTTGGGGTGACTTAGGTCCCCAATGATCCTTCAGGCCCTTTTAACATACCTATCTTTGTAAATGTCCTGAATAGTGGGAAGTTCACATCTACAGATGCACTGGGCTGTCCACACCACTCTCTGCAGAGACCTATGATTGAGGGAAGTACAGTTCCCATACCAGGCAGTGGTGCAGCCAATCTGGATGCTCTCAGTTGTGCCCCTATAGAAAGTTCTTAGGATTTGAGGGCCCATATCAAACTTCTTCAACCATCTGAGGTGAAAGAAGCGCTGTTATGCCTTTTTCACCACACAGCCAGTATGTACTGACCATGCAAGATCCTCGGTGATGTTTATGCCAAGGAACTTAAAACTGTTCACCCTCTCAACCCCTGATCCATTGATGTCAATAGGGGCTAGCCTGTCTCCATTCCTCCTGTAGTCCACAACCAGCTCCTTTGTTTTTGCAACATTGAGAGAGAAATTGTTTTCTTGGCACCACTGTGTCAGGGTAATGACTTCTCTCTGCAGGCTGCCTCATGTTTGGGAGGTTGGCTAACGAGAGACTGGAGACAGGAATAACTAAATGAATCAGACAAAATTGGTGATCTAATTGTCCCCTTGTGTGGGCTCAACAAGTAAGTAGAGAGAAGAAAATAGCAATTAGGAAAGGCCAGGGTGTAGAAAGAGAGTGTGTTGTAGCAATTGGGATTAGAGGAGGGTCAAAACCTAACAGAAGAGCTCACAGAAATGAAGTAGGAATGGCTGGCATTATCCCATCATGTCATCAATGTATTTTCTCTGTCTTTTCATTCATGGGAGGTAGTTTTTCATTTGTGGGAACATACAGGGTTGCAGATGTGCTTTAAAGGCCAAACTTCTAGTGGTAAGTTGTGGAATCTGATTGTCCCCCATACTCTGATATACCTCTTCCCAGATCTTGTTTCCTTCAACTTCTCACTCCTGTAGTCTATCCATTCACTTTCCTTTACCTCTTTGTTTTCTTTACGCAGCGAAGGTTAAGTGCACGAAATGCACTACCTAGGTATGATAGAGGCAAATACTTCAGGGACATTTAAGAGACATGGATGAAAAAAAGACTGGAGTGAAGTGTTAGATTGATCTTGGAGTTGTTTAAAGGTCAGCACAACATCATGGGCAGAAGAGCCTGTACTGTTCTATGTTCATCATGCTCTCATTCTCTGTAATGACGATACGTATGCAACTTTCCCCATTTGCCTTTGAATTAATCCATTACGTAGATTAATTTTGTTGCACATGTAATTGTACAAGCAGCATATTTTTTTCAGTTGTAAAGAGGGAATAAAATAATAAGCCATAGCAGCAGATTTAGGCCATTTGGCCCATTGAGTCTGCTCTGCCATTCAATCATAGCTGAATTATTTTCCCTCTCAACCCCATTCCCTGCCATCTTCCCGTAACCCTTGGCATCTTTATTAACCAAGAACCTGTCAACCCCTATCAAGCCTCAAATATGTCCAACAATTTACTCTCCACAGCCATCTGTGGCGATGAATTCCACAGATTCACCAGCCTCTGACTGAAGACTCTCCTCGTCATCGCTGTTCTAAAGGGACATCCTTCTATTCTGAGGCTGTGTCCTTGGTCCTGGACTCTTGCCCCTATTGGAAATATCCTCTCTTTGTCCAATCTATCTCAGCCTTTCAATATTTGGTAGGTATCAATGAGATTCCCACTTATTCATCTAACTCCAGCAAGTACAGGCCCAGAGCTATCAAATGCTTCTGGCACATTAACTCTTTCATTCCCAGGATGATTCTTGTAAATGTCCTCTGTACCCTCTCCATTGCTAACATGTGCACTCTTAGATATGAGGCCCAAAGCTGCTCACAGTACTCCAAATATAGTCTGACCAATACCTATAAAGCCTTAGCATTATATCCTTCCTTTAATATTCTTGTCCTCCTAAGTTAATTTTAGGGAATTCTGCACGAGGACTCCCAAGTCCCATTGAACCTCCAATTTCTGAATTTGCTCCTGTTTAGAAATAGTCTATGCTTTTATTTCTTCTACCAAAGTGCATGACCACGCACTTCTCTACACTGTATTCCATCTGCCACTTCTTTGCTCATTCTCCTAACCTGTCCAAGTCCTCCTGTGCTTCTAAAACCCCACCAGTCCCTCTACCTACCTTTGCTGATTTTGGCCTATTTTACTGTGTGCCCCCATGTACCCAAAACCCTATCTTTAATCATGGACTCCAACATCTTCCCAATCACTGAAGTCAGACTAATTGTCCTATAATTTCCTGTCTTTTCTGCCTATCTCTTCTTAAAGTGTAGAGATATATTTTGGAATTTTCCAGTCCTCTACCTTCAAATTAGCAACTTACTCAGCACCTTCTCCTTAGTAATAGCAACTACACTCACTTCTGCCAACATTCTCAAAATTTCTGGCATATTGCTGGTGTCTTCCACAGTGAAGACTGATGCAAAATACTTATTCATTTCATCTGCCATTTTTTTTTCCATTACTACCACTCCAGCATCATGTTCCAGCAGGCCGATGTCCACTCTTACCTCCGTTTTATTCTATAGATCTGAAAAAACTTTTGGTATCCTCTTTGATATTAATAGCTAGCTTACCTTCATATCTAATCTTTTCTCTCCTTATTGCTATTTTAGTTGCCTTCTGCTGGTTTTCAAAAGCCTCCCAATGCTCTAGTTTGCTATATTGCATGCCCTCTTTTTTGCTTTTATGCTGTCTTTGACTTCCCCTGTTATCCATGGCTGCCTCATCCTTCCTTTAGGATGCTGCTTCTTCTTTGGGATGAACTGATCCTGCATCTTCTGAATTACTTCCAGAAACTCCAGCCAGTGCTATTCTACTGTCATCACTGTTAGTGTCGCCTCCAAATCAACTGTGGCCAACTCCTCTCTCAGGCTTTTGCAGACGTAATAGCAATATATCTGATTTTAGCTTCTCCATCTCAAACTGCAGGGTGAATTCTATCATATTATGATTACTGACTTCCTAATAGGTTCCTTTACCTTAAGTTCCCAAATCAAATCTGGTCCATTACATAACACCCAATCCAGAATTGCCTTTTCCCTAGTAGGGTCACCACAAGCTACTCTAAAAAAGTATCTTGTAGGAATTCTACAAGTTCAATTCCTTGAGATCCAGCACCAACCAGATTTTCCTAATCTATCCACACATTGAAATCCCCCATGACCATTGTAACATTGCCCTTTTGATTTACCTTTTCTATCTCCTATTGTAATTTGTACTCCACATCCTGCTCGGAGGACTGGAAATATAACTCCCATCAGGGTCTTTTTACTCTTGCAGTTTCTTAATACTACCCATAAGGATTTCTTCCAATCCTGTGTTACTTCTTTCTAAGGACTTGATTTCATTTTTTTTTAAATCAACAAATCCACCCCAACAACTGTCTGTCCTTTCAATATGATGTGTATCCTTGGATGTTAAACTCCCAGCTGTGATCTTCTTTCCACCACAACTCAGCAACACCCACAACATCAAACCTGCCAATTTCTAACTGTGCTACAAGATCATGTAACTTATTTTGTATACTGTATGTATTCAAATGTAACAGCTTTAGTCCTGTATTCAATCCTTTCAATTTTGTCTCCATGTCGCCTGAAGTTAAATTTTTTATCCCTTTCTAAACCTGTCTTATTCTTTATTCTGGAGACTTCAATAACTTCTCTTGTATTCCTTCCCTTTTACTTCATCCATACATTTCCAAGCTGCTGAATCCACCAATTCCACCCCCCCCCCGCCCAGCTTAAAGTCTATTCACATTCCTAGTTATTGCGATTGGAATAATAGAATGGGAAATGTGAGGGCCTTACAGTTTAACTGGTTATTAACTTATTTTAATTTTTCCCATCCCTATATATTGTTCTGTCATCTGCTACATACATGAGATATGGAATCTACAATATAGGAAGAGATTGCATGGCCCAATAGTTTACACCGACGTTTATGCTCTTAAAAGGTAGAAGTGTTAACCCCATGTTCCTCCTAACAACAACTACCCATATAAACTCTTCCTTAATGTTGACCTGGTCTCTGATACATTCATTCATTCCAACAGTCCATTTCTTAGCACTGTGGATTCAAAAGACCCTTACATTTGCCTACAATTGAACATAATTGTTCCTTAGTAGATTATAAAGAATCATAGAATTGCTTTATAGTATTTATGCACTTTGCTGTAAAGTCCTACCTATCTGGAACTGGACAGGGCACTTCCTACTATAATTCACCACAATGCAGACTTCAGTTCCACATCATATTTCCCCAGGCAATGACATCGTCAATCTATGCCACTCTAGTTATTTGATAAAAAATGAATTCAATGGTGCAATTTATGATTTTTGTAAATAATGATTATCAAAACCAAGTATGTTTTTTTGCTGCAAGTAGTGAACTGTGCACGAATAAGAGGCTCCCCCACAATTCTTGCCACTGCTTTTATATGTAAAAACAGTGACCATGGAAGTTTTATATTAAAAATTTAGTAATGGCAAGCCTCTGTAAAGATCAAGGTATCTGTGAACTGCTAACTGCAGCTCAAAGACCCCTCAACCTGAGCCTGCTGGCTGTCACTAATCACAATCAGCTGAGTCCTTCTGTCAAGGAGAAGGTGGCCTCCTCTGGGATACCCTTGTTGTCATGGAGAGATCTCTTTAAAAGCAATGACCCACTTCCCCATGGGTCAGCTTGCAAAAGATGTGTCTTGGTTTCACAGCTGAAACTAAGGTTTTTTTTAAAACATTCATTTTGAATAAAAATTGTATAGCATCAGCAAAACACAATTTACGTAAGAGATACTGAGGTCAATTGCCGTGGACTGAAAAACAGAAATTGAACTTGGAACCTTTGTGGTCTCTCTGGCATATACAAAAAATGCAACTAGTCTGACCTTCATATTTGAAGAGTAGACAGAAAAATATTGTATATTCTAGCCAAGGAACAAATAACTACTGATAAGTTAATGCTTAATAGCCCAATTAACAATGTTTGGTCATGAAAAAATTGTTATTTACAAGGATCTACACAAAAGAAGAAAAGGAACATGGGAGGTCTAGGCAAATTAAAATGAAATTAATTTTATATAAATTAATATGACTCATGAAATGCTATATTTTCCCTAAAGACGGTCACCACTTTGTGCCTTTCATACCAGTTCATTCCCAAGGCACAAAGGCACTGATCAAATCCATATCAGTTCAATACCTTAGAGAGGAATGGTTAGGAATACACTATCAATAAATAAGTTGTATCCAAACTAAGGAACCTCAGTAACAATTGAAATAAAATGGATTAATTAAGAGATTGTAATCAAATCGAATTACAAAGACCTGAAATATATTTTAAAAATCACAAAGCTGTAAATAAGATTGGGAACAATTATTTTTAAAAAATAAGATATTCAGAACTACTATACTGGAGTGCTGCCATTTCAAAAATATAAAACTGCCATCTACTTGCACTGCAGATCTTTTTAAAACAATGTCTCAATGAACATCTGAAATGCTAAGGCACAGAAGGCTGTAGCCCAAGTACCAATAAATGGGATTGACATAGATGTGTACTTAATGGTTGACAAAGACATAATTTGCTACAGAAGTCAATGATCTAGTAAAGATAATATTGGAGGAGAGAAAAGAAGAGAAATAATATCCTTTCAAATCTCTATTTGAGTCCAAATGTATGTAAAACTTAAGAAACAAAAATTTATTTATAAAATTAACAGCAATATATAATGACATCTAGTTCACATTGTAAATCTACCCACAACAGTGATGGTCACTCATATCAAAGGGGTATCTTATAAGTGACCTTCTCTTAATGAGTTATGACATTACTCAGAGTCATCATTTGTACCTAATAGTACTTTTGGTTAAAGTATACCAGATCAGATCCATAGTCTACCTCAATACTTGCCCACCCAAACTTCTACAGCATGGAGATATCCAGCCCTAATCCAACATCTGACAGGTGGCAAGCAGCAGAAATGCTACACCTGCCCATTCACCTTCTCCCACTCCTCCAATCAGGGCTCCAAACAGTCCTTCCAGCTGAAGCAACACTTCATTTACAAAAAGAAAGGTTTCCCAATGGTCAGTCATTTTAATTCCTATCCCTATTCCCATTCCGATAAGTCAGCTCATGGTCTCCCTATCTGCCACATTGAGGCCACTCTCAGGTTGGAAGAGCAACACTTCATACTCTGTCTAGGTAGCCCCCCAACCTGATGGCATAAACATCAATTTCTCCAACTTCCAGTGATTTTTTCCTCCTTGCCCCTCCTTCTTTTTCAATTGCTCACCTGCCTGTCCCCTCCCCAGTTCCCCTCCTCCTTCCCTTTCTCCCAAGGTCCACTCTCCTCTCCCATTAGATTCTTTCTTCTCCAGTCTTTTCCAGCTATCACCTCCCAGCTTCTAATTTCATCCCCCCTCCCCACCCACCTGGCTTCACCTTCAAGCTTGTCCTCCTCCTCCTTCCTCTCCCCCCACCTTCTTATCCTGGCATCTTCCCCTTCCTTTCCAGTCACGATGAAGGGTCATGACCCAAAACATCGACTGTTTATTCATTTCCACTGATGCTGCTGCTTGACCTGCTGAGTTCCTCAGCACTTTCTATGTTGCTCTGGATTTCCAGTATCTGCAGAATCAAGTCAAGTCAAGTCACTTTTTATTGTCATTTCGACCATAACTGCTGGTACAGTACACAGTAAAAACGAGACAACGTTTTTCAGGACCATGGTGCCACGATCTCTTGTGGCTTTGTATCTGACAGATTTCCTGCAAGTATCAGGCTTTAACCAGTGAGCAGATCTCAGGTAGTATATCTCTGAATCATAGAACGGCTACATACAGAAAGTACCTCATCATGTCCACACCAGCAGAAATGCCTTGGAAATCTCTGAGGCAGCTGAAGGCAATAGACAATAGATGCAGGAGTAGGTCGTTCGGCCCTTCGAGCCAGCACCGCCATTCACTGTGATCATGGCTGATCATCCACAATCAGTAGCCCATTCCTGCCTTCTCCCCCATCCCTTGACTCCGCTATCATGAAGAGCTCTATCTAACTCTTTCTTGAAAGCATCCAGAGAATTGGCCTCCACTGTCTTCTGAGGCAGAGCATTCCACAGATCCACAACTCTCTGGGTGAAAAGGTTTTTCCTCAACTCCATTCTAAATGGCCTACCCCTTACTCTCAAATTGTGGCCTCTGGTTCTGCACTCCCCCAACATAGGAAACATGTTTCCTGCCTCTAGCGTGTCCAATCCCTTAATAATCTTATATGTTTCAATCAGATCCCCTCTCATCCTTCTAAATTCCAGTGTTTACAAGCCCAGTCGCTCCAATCTTTCAACATATGACAGTCCCACCATCCTGGGAATTAACCTTGTGAACCTACACTGCACTCCCTCAATAGCAAGAATGTCCTTCCTCAAATTTGGAGACCAAAACTGTACACAATACTCCAGGTGTGGTCTCACTAGGGCACTGTACAACTGCAGAAGGACCTCTTTGCTCCTATACTCAACTCCCTTTGTTATGAAGGCCAACATGCCACTAGCTTTCTTCACTGCCTGCTGTACCTGCATGCTTACTGTCAGTGACTGATGAACAAGGACATCTAAAACTTGTTGTACTTCCCCTTTTCCTAACTTGACACCATTCAAATAGTAATCTGCCTTCCTGTTCTTGCTACCAAAGTGGATAACCTCACATTTATCCACATTAAACTGCATCTGCCATGTATCTGCCAACTCACCCAACCTGTCCAAGTCATCCTGCATTATCACAACATCCTCCGCACATTTCACACTGCCACCCAGCTTTGTGTCATCTGCAAATTTGCTGATGTTACTTTTAATCCCTTCATCTAAATTATTAATGTATATTGTAAATAGCTGCGGCCCCAGCATCGAGCCCTGCGGTACCCCACCAAGACCTTTCCAAGAACTTCGAAATTATTCATGCAGATAATGTTAAATTTAAATAAATAAAACAAATTATGATAAATTGTTGACAGTTTGCATTTTAGTAATCTCTTTATGACCATTAGAAACAAGTTAAAGTTTTGATTTTGAATGACACATTATATCTAATTCTGATCAGAATGTGCTTTACCAACAATGAGATGGGCAACAGCTGTACTAAAGTGATTACAACATCTCAAAAAGTAAATAAATTTTAAAAATCGTAAACCATATATACAAAACACATATTAGTTGATTAATATGTTTCAATGAGAAATGTTATCTCCATGAAACTCACATTAATTACTTGGTGTAACATGCAGAAATGTCCGATGAAGTTTCTAATTTTTGTGAACATGTTGTATACATTTTTGTCTTCCATTTACAATACCTGGATTAATCATCCCAGCACATAATAGTGATACAAGCCTGATGACCCTACACAAATAAAAAAGCACCTTGAAAGATTTTCAAACATGACCTGGCAGAGATTTCAAACATAACGGTTATTAACATCTAAACTTTAAAGTACAATCAACTTTAGGAAATGGTACAAAATCATTTCAAAATCTTCTGGATAACAAATTACAAGACAAGCAAAATGGGTGTACAGGAACTTGTCTTTAAATAATACACTTCTGTTTTTGATTTACATTATAGCCTTCTCTAAATAATTTATGGCATGATAAATTTATTGCACAGTGGAAGCTAACTGCAAATAAGAATTGCCAAATAATTAGATTTTAGTGCAATGCTTATAAATTATCCACTGATTTGTCCAGACTTGTTTGTCAGCTCTGCTGTGCTTTAGGTCATCTTTGACATTTTGGTGTTTGTGTTTTAATTGCTGATTTACACTTTGACAGACGAATCTTGATGCCTGGTGTCCAGGCTGTGATGTCTAAAGGGATTCAAGGCAATTAGAAGTGAAATGCTGAACTTAGAAATAATGTTTATTCAGGTTTTTTTTAAGATTTCAGTTCAGAGAACAGCAATATGGACAGCAATTGTCCACAATTTCAAAACAGATACAGGATTAAAATTACAGGAATTTCAAGAAATATATTTTGTGAATAACACATTGGGGAGAAACAAATGTACATTAGTTATCATTTTTAATTTTATTCAGAAAAATATCTGAGGATCACTGAAATTTGGGTCAACAAAGTGAATTTCAGTCAATGTTCATGCATTTAAAAAGAAACAGCTAAATGCTGAATTCCTCATCACTGTTTTTGCTTTGAAGACAATTTTGCATCTACAACCAATAAACATTATTAGAAATTATTTTAATGCTATTCTACCTATCAGCTTTATTCCCAATCCTTTATTATAAGAATGTTAGGCAACCTTTGCTTGTTGTCCTGTCTCAGTTTTGAACAAGCACTGCAGAAACATTGAAAAAGGAGGAATGGAATATTTTCATTCCTTATACAGTAAAATCTTAAAGCATCTAAACAGCTGGATTCAAAAAAACTTAGAAACAATGTCATTTTTAACTATTAGTAGCTTTATTTATTTGTGCACCAATATTAAAGTACAATTGTACAATAGACCATTAAAGAAGAAATCAACAATTTTTTTAAATAATTAATTTTAAAAACTCTGGAAAGGCAGAGGAAATTTAGAGTAAATTTCACATCAAAAGGAAAAATCTGGCTAATATCATGGAATGGTATGAGAACATTCCATATAAAAGCACGTTGCTGCAAAGTGGTGGGATCCAGGTTTAATTCCATGCTGCCCTATTCCATGAAACTTATAATATTACATGCACTTCAGTGACAATACTCTAGGATAAAGTTAAAAGTAGTGCTATCTTCTGATTATTTTTATACAATTCATTTTAACCCCTCATTGGCCTGCATACTACATCAGCTTGTAGATTGTGCACTTACAATAGCTACTGAATTCCAAATAATGCCTCAGCAATGATAAAGTCTATGAAGTTCAAACTGCTACCATTCTAGTTGAGTGTCATTCAGGTAAAAATAAAAATATTAGTACCATTTGAGCATCCCTTATCCAAAATGCTTGGGGCTGTAAGTGTTTTGGATTTTGGATATGTTTGGAATTTGGAAAATTTTCATCTATACGAGATACCTTGGGGATGGGACCTAAGCCTAAATACAAGTCCATTTACATTACATGTACAGCTTACGTATAGCTGGTGTGAAGCTCACAGAGTGAACAGTACACAGTCAGAGCACAGTCTGACATGATGGAGCTGGGTCCTTCATAGACTGTCAGGGGTTGAATGACTGTGTCTATTACCAGGTTCCAGCTCTGCGATTGGCCTCATATCCACCAGCAACTTCAAACAACTGCCCATTGGGTGGGGGGGGAGGGGAGGAGAATAGGTGTAGTTTTATATAATATTTTAATAATTTTGTGCATGAAACAATTACCTTCAATTTTCAGTTATTATGATGGATCTTTGCTTGTTTCATGATCGGTATACCGTTAAGTAGCATATGTTCACTCCGACACTGCTGAATCCACTCTTTCAGTACACAATCGAGATCTTCATTTGCACTTTATGCAGTGCTTTTCTAATTTTCATTAACTTCTGTTCATTACATATGTGAGGTCACTTCTCAGAACTGTCTATGGTGTGCAGAGACCTGAGCATCACCTGGGAACTTTCCCAGCACCTTGTGGAATTCTTCATTTTTGTCATGTCAGCATTCAAAAAAATCTTGGATTTTGGAATTTAGAATTTCAGATAAGGGTACTCAACCTGTACACGAAGTAGTCACACTATAGGCTATTCCCTTATGCTTTTATATAAAAAAAAGGAGATTGAACACAAATAAATACTTGCAAACTTGCCTTTTTAATTTTCTGCGATCCCCTGATGCACAATCCTTTAAGGCATTAAATAACTCTCCTCGGGCTTCCTGCCAGGTATAGGTATCAATTTTAACTGACATTTTGATGACAAACTTTGCCATATTCATCAGGGATGATGACTATGCATGTCTGGTCCAGTAGCATATAAACTCCCGCTGTCCGTCTCTCCTGATTGGTCAGTCCTCATTCAATCAGGTTTCTGCTGTCCCACTCCGTTTATAATTGAATTCCAGTTCTTACTTAGACTGAGACCTTCGTTTTCGTAAAAATTCTTTCTCTCTAGTTTTATTTCAATGGCTTCCTTCACCAGGTGGTCCCAAAGCCATTTGTGCAGCACAGTAGTTTTGTGCCGTCGAAGTCAATCCTATGGCCATCGCGAATGCAATGTTCTGCTACCTCCAATTTCTCCGGGAAACCCAAATGGGTAAATGTCCTGTGTATGTCATATACAACAGGAAAGTACTAGATCCTTTTTCATAAGGGTTTCATTTCCCAATCTGTGTTGTGCTACTTGATCTCAGTCAGGGCACTAATTAAAAAACCACAGACTAAGAATATCGATCAGGTAAATTATGTATGTTCTCACTTGCAATGAGAAATTGAACAGTGAAATGTCTGCCATTTTAAGGATGGTAGAGAAACTAGGTAGCATGGACCATGAACACATTACAATGACTGGTCAACAACGCTATTTTAATTATACCCTGTAACTCACAAGACGTAGAAATCAAATTAGGAGGTTTGGTCATTTTTTTATCATCCCATTTTTATGCAGGTGAAAAATCAATGAACTTCTCACTCATTCTCATTAACCAAGTAAGACTGCTGTAATGTAGATATTAGAGACACAAATCAGGTAGCAGTTGTATCAAGCTCATCGATGATGAATTCCAAAGTTGAACAGCCTTGTAAGGTTAACTTTCTAGACTCACACTGGATGAAATGCTTCTTTGACAAAATACAATCTGAGGAATTTTGCCCCAGTAACAGACATTGCCTTTAGAGTATAAAATCTTCTGATGTGCAATGAGATATTAATCTGATGAGCTAGGATAAATGTCACGTCTACTACACGACTGGTTGAGATGTAGCTTACATTAATTGACAAGATATATTTGGTATTTCAATGGGCCTAAATGCTTTTTAGACACTGAGAAATAAGGTAAGTATCAGAGATGCAAATAAACAAAATGAAGATACTGGAAGTTTTAAATCAAACAGAAAATGATAGAAATATTCAGCAGGTCAAGCTACATTTCTAGGAAGAGAAACTAGGTCACCCATATTTCTGATTCATCATAATTATCCAACTGACAATCAATTGTCACCAGAGAAATGTCAGCAACCATCTTGTGGCACAGTTGTCTGGAATGAAAGAACATTTCATCTGCACTATTAGGGTCTATCTCAGTAAATTCTATTCTTGCTTGTTATCTGATGAACATGTTTTTGCTAAAATTCTCAACCAAATCATATTTCGTTTATCATAATTATTCAAATTAGAAGACATCCTTTCTTTGTCATTATTATATCAAACTCTATTTTCACTTCTCCAGTGGTTAAGAAATATTCCAATTGCCATTACAGAAATAATCCAATGTGGATAAACTCCTGAAACCGATGCAGTGCTGATTATTTGCCACTAGATGTCACTATTGAAATCAGCACATATTAAAATGATATATTTACAAAGCAAGCTAAGGCCATCTAGAAGCAGAACATGACAGCATCAAACATTCTTAATCTCATAGAACACAATGTTGTGCTCCTGCAACTTGGATGTGGAAATCTTAACAAAGGTCTGACATCCTGAACTCAAGACAAAAGCACATTGTTCTAGATTATTATATAGCTAACACAAATTCCATTGTAAATGTTCATTCTTCAACATTGTCACATACCGTGCCTTGTAAAACTATTCACCCCCAACTCTTTGTTCAAATAAAGGAGTGTTACAACCAGGGATTTTGACAATGTAACTCAGAATTTTAATTTATGAATCATATGCTCCTTTATTTACAGTAGAACCCAAAAAACAGGGAAAATTGTAAAGCATCAAAAACTAAAAATTTAAAAACTGAAATGTCAGCAGTTCAAAAGTAGCATAATTTTAGATTTACGCCACAAGTGTCACTTAAAAAAAGCATATTTTTGCCCATAAAGACTGCAACATGTCACTTAGGAGATACTATAAAGGTGTGGAAGAAGGTCTTGTGGTCAAGTGGAATTTTTTGGCCTCAACACTCAAGTGGTAGATGTGGCATGAATCTAATATTGCGCATCCAGCCAGTTACACCACTTCTACCATAAAGTATGGTGGAGGTAGCATCATGCTATGGGAATGCTTTTCAGCAGCTTGGACTGGAAACCTGAGTCCTGATGAAGGGTCTTGGCCCAAAATGTTGACTGTTTATTCCCATTCATAGATGCTGCCTGAGCTGCTGAGCTCCTCCAGCACATTGTGTGTATTGCTCTAGACTTCCAGCATCTGCAGTACCTCTTGTGATTGCAAATCTGGTTAGGATTGATGGGAATATGAATGCTGCTAAATACAGAGAGATCCTAGATAAGATCCTGATCGTCTCTGCTGGAAAGCTTATACTGGGGAGGAAGTTCATCTTTCAGCAGAACAACAACCCAAAGTGACCATGGAATGGCTTCAGTTGAAGAAAACTGATTTTTCCTGTTTACTGGGTTCTATTGGGGAAAAGAGGAGCATGTACAGGTGTCCCCCGCTTTTTGAACGTTCGCTTTACGAAACCTCACTGTTACCAAAGACCTACATTAGTTACCTGTTTTCGCTAACAGAAGGTGTTTTCACTGTTACGAAAAAAGGCAGCGCACGCCCCAAGCAGCCGCTCCTCCCTCGGAACTGCATTCTCGCCGGCATTGCTTAAACACGTGCCTGTGAGCAGCCATTAGCAAGATGAGTTCTAAGGTATCGGAAAAGCCTAAAAGAGCTCATAAGGGTGTTACACCTAGCGTAAAACTAGACATAATTAACCATTTCAATCGTGGTGAACGAAGTAAGGACAAAGTGAGTTTGGCTTGTGGAAGCTGACGAAGATGATGTTGAAGAGGTTTTGGCATTCCATGACCAAGAACTGATAAATGAAGAGCTGATGCAATTGGAAGAGAAAAGGATAACAATCGAAACCGAATGCAGTAGCGAATGGACCGAAAGTGAAGTTGGCCAGGAACTGAACGTGAAGCAACTGCATGAGATTTTCGCTGCAATGATAAAAGTACGGCTTTAATTTTGAAAGAGTATGTCAGTTTAGGGCATATTTACAGGATGGTTTGAGTGCTTACAAAGAACTGTATGATAGAAAAATGCGCGAGGCTAAGCAGTCAAGCATACTGTCGTCTTTCAAGCCTTCCACATCAGCCACAGCAGATGGCGAACCTCGACTTTCGACATCAAGGCAGGCAGACATAGAAGAAGATGACCTGCCTGCCCTGATCAATGATGAGATGATACCCCAGTGTCCCAACACCCCAGTGGTCCCAACCTCCAGGCCGCAGACAGATACTGATTCGCAGAAAATGCAGCGGTAGACGGGAGGCACACAGCACATCTTTAAGAAAAAAAGCTGAAATAAACATGCTAATTAATTACGTGCTACCTGGCACGTAAATGTCGGCCCAGATCAGAGGCGACGCAATCGGCAATCACCTCTGATCTGGGCCGACATCTACGTGCTGGGCAGCACCTAATTAATTAGCTTGTTTATTTTGGCTTTTTTCTTAAAGATGTGCTGTGTGCCTCTCGGCTGCCGCTGTACCGCTGTATGCTTCGCGGATCGGTATCGGTCCGCAGCCTGGAGGGTGGGGGCCACTGCACCACCCCAACCTCCGACGACTCAGCCTAACACCCCATCATCAGTGTGCTCGGTGCTGTCCCAATTCCGGTAAGTGATACTACACTGTACATACATTATTTCTACTTTATATCGGCTGTGTATTTTTACGTGTTATTTGGTATGATTTGGCAGCTTCATAGCTTAAAGGTTACTGGAGAGCGCTTGCGCTGTGTTTCTGTTCACAGCGCTTACGTGAGATTTTCTGCCGAGAGCGCTTGTGTGAGATTTTCGCTACGGTGGACAGTGTGGCAATGATTGTGGAAAAGTATTTCTACTTTATATAGGCTGTGTATTTATCATATTATTCCTGCTTTTACTATATGTTACTGTTATTTTAGGTTTTATGTGTTATTTGGCACGATTTGGTAGGTTATTTTTGGGTCTGCGAACGCTCGCAAATTTTTCCCATATAAATAAATGGTAATTGCTTCTTCGTTTTACAACATTTCGGCTTACGAACTGTTTCATAGGAACGCTCTACCTTCGGATGGCGGGGGAAACCTATAATTCACAAATTAAAACTCTCAGTTAAATTGATTAAAATCCTTGGTTGTAATACTCATTTATGTGAACAAAGAGCTGGGGGCTGAATACTTTTACAGGGTACTGTAAATCCATAGAAAGGACAAGCATAAAATTTATTAGACAAAACGTACCTGTGGATTTATCAGTTGCTCATCGCATGTTGCTTCAAAGTCCAAAACCAAAAAGTTGTGGTAAGTTTGAGGATGGAATGAAAACTTGGATGATGGCTGCTGCTGTTCTGAAGCCATGTTGTTAGCAATCAGCAAAGATTGTGATGGAATACTTGAGGATTGTCGATTTGCAACCAGTTTTGTGCTTGTTCTCTTCAAAGATGTTCCCAATCCAGAACCTCTATATAAAATGCGAAAAAACTGGCCACTTCTGTTCCAAGAGACAAACTGCACCATTGGGTTCCTGTAACAAAATCAGAGATAGAAATTCAAAATATGAAGAAAACATAAAATGGCAAAAGATGTGTGACTAACAGTGAGCTGTACGCCAGACAAACCTTTGTCTTATTAGAAATAAATCCAAATTACCATGTACTGCAGTTTCACCTGAATTTGGCTATTTTCACCTCTCCCAAAACTCAAAAATAAATTTATTATCCAAGTACCAACACCACCCCAAACCATGCATCCATTCCATGCTAAATGAATAAAAATAACACTAAAACATGTAAATGTGTGACTATTTTATTAAGTACCAGTTATATTTATTTTGATGAGTAAAACTAGCAACATTTCTCTTCAACTGTATTAGCAATAATTCACGGTGCAAGATACAAATCCCGTGATATTTTGATTGCAACAACAGAAGCCTAGAGCAGGTTCTGAATTTAACATATTAAACTACTTGATCGTGCTTGGCAATCACACACAAAACAAAAATATGGGGGGAGAAAATGGTGTTTTCACTTCAGAAATGTTACTTTGCATAAACTTAGTGAAAAGTTAACTTCCACAAATAATGATACCAGGAACACAAAGCATTTTCATTTTCAAAATGAATTAGACCGTGTAAGTCCAGATGTAACTATTATACAGCTTATATTTTGTTTCAAATCAGTGATTTCCTGTTACTGATTAAAGATTTCTCCTTTGGAAATACAAGCATAGATGCACAGTTCCAATATGCTGAACAATCTTATGCTTTCTTGAAATTTCTTTTGCTCTGAAGTTGTAGATCCATCCACGCTATAGTATGAATAAGAGTATAGTCTAACATGAAAGTCGCATTTAACAAGAGATAGAAGTCCAATCAATGTCTTATATGCACAGTAATTTTAAGCACACAAGTTAAGGCATCCGATAGTCTTGCGAGACCATGGATCTGCGCCTGGAAAGTCTTCACTCTCCAGGGCACAGGCCTGAGCCATACAGCTTAGCACCAGTGTCGTCGCAGAGCAATGTGTGATTAAGTGCCTTGCATAAAGACACAACATGTTGCCTCGGCTGGGGCTCGAACTCACGACCTTCAGGTCACCAGTCCAATGCCTTAACCACTTGGCCACGTGCCCACAAGCACAAGCACACAAGGCACTCTGGATATACAGTGAATTCCAGTTAATTGGGACACATCGGGACCAGTACATTTTGACCCAATTAGCCAAAGTTTCATCAATATAGATTTATTTTAAAAAGTCAAACTTCCATTTAACTGAGTAACAAATTATGTATTTAAATAATACACAGAACAGATTAAAAACACTACCAATACTACAGCAGTACTATAAAACTGTAGATTAGTTCCTAATAGTTATCGATGGAGGAATTCATCCAGTGTACGCTGCTGTGTTCTTTTGATTGACTGTAAATGAGCAAAATTAGCGCAAGTATCTAGTACAATGATCTTGATGACTGCATCTGCTACCAGGCCACGCGGAAACGATATGATTTGGCGATATGAAATGATATGAGTCAGCTGCACCTTTCCTCATTCCCTGTCACGCACTGTTGAACTTGAACACCCGCTGCCCCTGCCCCCCATCAGCCGGTCCGAAAGAATATTGTCAATATTAAACCGGTCCATGGTGCACAAAAGGTTGGGAGCCCCTGCTATAGGGTATAGGGTTTATGGGGGAGGGGGTCATTGGTGAGGTGTAAATACCAGGTTAACAATTCTATAATAAATACTGGAAGAAAAGGGAAATATACTGGGAGACATAAACAATTTTAGATTAGATACAAGATAGAAAAATGAATCCAGAGTGAAACCACAATCCACCTCCAGGCTTAATATGAGGTTGTTGTTAAGTTTACTGGAACTACATCAAAGCATTTAGGTTCTTACAACTTTACCTGCATTTAACCTGGAGAAAGCAACTGGTTTGTTCTAGTCTTAATATCAATTAGGCAGCTGGGCAGAAAAGAATATTAATAGTTCTGGTATTGCTGAAGTGGTAGAGAAATTGAGCTATCTATTGTCACTGTTTAGGTGAAAATTGATCCTTCTTTCACATTTTGCTAATATCTAAAAGTGAATGAAACAGGCTCTCTTCCAGAAAAATTGTGAAGTGATTAGGTAGACACAAGGGGGAAAGAACATTGCTATCTAATTCTGAACAATGTAGCAAGAAGGCAGGATACTGTGAGAAACAAGAGTTTGGTCTGATAATGCAACAAAATGAAAATTAGAACAAGTAAGCATCTAAGCTATATAAAAAAACATTGCTAAATAGCCAGTCTATCTGCAAAAAGTCAGTGCTATATAATGATTTTGTAAGCAGTAAATATGGAGCAAATTATATTTTGAATTTTATGTAATATAAGCACGAGTGACAAAAATGAAAGTTACTTATTTTCTTTTTTGATAACCTGTGCACTGTAGATTTAAATCTACCAAAATTTAAATGCATACAGAATCTCTCACAAAGCTTAGTAAATTCATTAAGTGGTACGTACATTAGCACTTGCATTTGTTAATCTTTTATTTCACTCCAAAAAATATACTGTTTCATTCAGCATCTGAATGGCAAAAGAAAATCTAGGATTTGAAAAATTGACGCTGAAAACTATTCACAGTTGATTACAAAGCTATCTACATTCGAGTGCTGATAGTGGAATCACTAAAAGAAATGGATAGACTGTGTGACACATTAGTTTTAATATTTATTTAATGCAAAAGGCAAAAATTGATAAATTTTGGAAATTATTTATTGATTTCTAAGCACAAAATGTCACATAAATGTGAATGTGCTACAATAAACTATTTATTATGCTTCGCTGACAAAATTCAAATTAGTAGAAAAAATCATTATTGACAGAAAATAATAGGACTAATACGCTCTTGTGCCAAATGCTTTCTCTCTCAAGCAGAGATTTGAAAGGAAAACAACAGGAATTCTGCAGATGCTGGAAATTCAAGCAACACACATCAAAGTTGCTGGTGAACGCAGCAGGCCAGGCAGCATCTGCAGGAAGAGGTGCAGTCGACGTTTCAGGCCGAGACCCTTCGTCAGGACTAACTGAAGGAAGAGTGAGTAAGGGATTTGAAAGTTGGAGGGGGAGGGGGAGATCCAAAATGATGGGAGAAGACAGGAGGGGGAGGGATAGAGCCAAGAGCTGGACAGGTGATAGGCAAAAGGGGATACGAGAGGATCATGGGACAGGAGGTCCGGGAAGAAAGACAAGGGGGGTGGACCCAGAGGATGGGCAAGAGGTATATTCAGAGGGACAGAGGGAGAAAAAGGAGAGTGAGAGAAAGAATGTGTGCATAAAAATAAGTAACAGATGGGGTACGAGGGGGAGGTGGGGCCTGAGCGGAAGTTAGAGAAGTCGATATTCATGCCATCAGGTTGGAGGCTACCCAGACGGAATATAAGGTGTTGTTCCTCCAACCTGAGTGTGGCTTCATCTTTACAGTAGAGGAGGCCGTGGATAGACATGTCAGAATGGGAATGGGATGTGGAATTAAAATGTGTGGCCACTGGGAGATCCTGCTTTCTCTGGCGGACAGAGCGTAGATGTTCAGCAAAGCGGTCTCCCAGTCTGCGTCGGGTCTCGCCAATATATAAAAGGCCACATCGGGAGCACCAGACGCAGTATATCACCCCAGTCGACTCACAGGTGAAGTGTTGCCTCAGCTGGAAGAACTGTTTGGGGCCCTGAATGGTGGTAAGGGAGGAAGTGTAAGGGCATGTGTAGCACTTGTTCCGCTTACACGGATAAGTGCCAGGAGGGAGATCAGTGGGGAGGGATGAGGGGGACGAATGGACAAGGGAGTTGCGTAGGGAGCGATCCCTGCGGAATGCAGAGAGGAGGGGGAGGGAAAGATGTGCTTAGTGGTGGGATCCCGTTGGAGGTGGCGGAAGTTATGGAGAATAATACGTTGGACCCGGAGGCTGGTGGGGTGGTAGGTGAGGACTAGGGGAACCCTATTCCTAGTGGGGTGGCGAGAGGATGGAGTGAGAGCAGATGGGCGGGAGGATGGAGTGAGAGCAGATGGCGGGAGGATGGAGGATGGAGGATGTCTCTGTCTCTGGAGACAGCTTATCCACTGATGTCTACTATAAGCCTACTGACTCTCACAGCTATCTGGACTATTCCTCTTTTCACCCTGTCTCTTGCAAAAACGCCATACCCTTCTCGCAATTCCTCCGTCTCCACTGCATCTGCTCTCAGGATGAGGCTTTTCATTCTAGGACGAGGGAGATGTCTTCCTTTTTTAAAGAAAGGGGCTTCCCTTCCTCCACTATCAACTCTGCTCTTAAACGCATCTCCCCCATTTCACGTACATCTGCTCTCACTCCATCCTCCCACCACCCCACTAGGAATAGGGTTCCCCTGGTCCTCCCCTACCACCCCACCAGCCTCCGGGTCCAACATATTATTCTCTGTAACTTCCGCCACCTCCAACGGGATCCCACCACTAAGCACATCTTTCACTCCCCCCCCCTGCATTCCGCAGAGATCGCTCCCTACGCAACTCCCTTGTCCATTCGTCCCCCCCATCCCTCTCCACTGATCTCCCTCCTGGCACTTATCCGTGTAAGCGGAACAAGTGCTACACATGCCCTTACACTTCCTCCCTTACCACCATTCAGGGCCCCAAACAGTCCTTCCAGCTGAGGCAACACTTCACCTGTGAGTCGACTGGGGTGATATACTGCGTCCGGTGCTCCCGATGTGGCCTTTTATATATTGGCGAGACCCGACGCAGACTGGGAGACCGCTTTGCTGAACATCTACGCTCTGTCCGCCAGAGAAAGCAGGATCTCCCAGTGGCCACACATTTTAATTCCACATCCCATTCCCATTCTGACATGTCTATCCACGGCCTCCTCTACTGTAAAGATGAAGCCACACTCAGGTTGGAGGAACAACACCTTATATTCCGTCTGGGTAGCCTCCAACCTGATGGCATGAACATCGACTTCTCTAACTTCCGCTAGGCCCCACCTCCCCCTCGTACCCCATCTGTTACTTATTTTTATGCACACATTCTTTCTCTCACTCTCCTTTTTCTCCCTCTGTCCCTCTGAATATACCTCTTGCCCATCCTCTGGGTCCCCCCCTCCTTGTCTTTCTTCCCGGACCTCCTGTCCCATGATCCTCTCGTATCCCCTTTTGCCTATCACCTGTCCAGCTCTCGGCTCTATCCCTCCCCCTCCTGTCTTCTCCTATCATTTTGGATCTCCCCCTCCCCCTCCAACTTTCAAATCCCTTACTCACTCTTCCTTCAGTTAGTCCTGATGAAGGGTCTCGGCCTGAAACGTCGACTGCACCTCTTCCTACTGTGTTCACCAGCAACTTTGATGTGTGTTGCTTCAAGTGAAAACTTGAGGTAGTACATTAACAATATATAAAGGAAATGGAGGAGACAACGGGAAAATACAAATAAAGAACCTTTATCATCTAAATTATTTTTGTTATATCAGTAATTGCAGGATGACAGAATACAATACAATTGTAGAGGAGAAACGGTCATTCGGCTTCTGGCTTAATAAAAGTTAGGCAAAATATGTTCATGAACTGTAAATCCAATTAATGGATTTTGATAAAGTCACCAAGTTTTCAACAAAACCTTTCATATCCTGCACCTCAAAATGAATGCCAAAAAAAATGTCTGGTGGTAAAGAAATTATATACTCAGTTTTCTTCAGAGAACCATCACACTATCAAACTTTTTTTTCCACAGGGATTCCACATGATAATCCCACTGAACTCTAAGAAAAGGAGTGGGTTTCAGTTTTGTATAACTATTCTGACGAAGGTAAAACTAACAGAACAGGAATTAGAACAAAAGCCAAGGGGACACCTGAAGGAAAACCATCAGAACGAATTGAAGAAATGTTTCAGATAAAGTCACATCACCTTGAAATGGTGTGCAGACATGAAAAAAAACGAGAAAAATGCAAGAGGACTGAGAGTTTCAAATGCCTAGAAGTGACCATCACCAACAGCCTCTCTTGGTCAAACCACATAGACGCCATGGCCAAGAAAGCACACTAGCACCTCTATTTCCTCAAGAGACTAAAGAAATTTCTCAGCCCTCAACAGTTTTTATACATAACAGAAAGCATCCTATCTGGGTTTCACAGTTTGTTATGGCTATTGCTCTGCCCAGAACTATGAGAATCAGCAAAGTTGTGGACACAGCTCAACAGTCGTGAACCTTCCCTTCATGGACTCTGTCTGTGCTTCTCACTGCCTAAGTAAAGCAGCCAGCATAATCAAAGACCCCACCCACCCCAGACACTCTCTCTTCTCCTCTCTCTAATCAAGCACTGGACTTTTTCCTCTAACTGTAAAACTTCATACTGCATTCTATTATTTTTTTCATTTGCACGACCTCAATTCACTGATGTATGAATTGTCATTCAAAACAAAGATGTTGACTGTCCTTCAGTACATGTGACAATAATAAACCTATTTAGCAATTTACACGAGACTGCAGATTTTAAATCTGGAGTAAAAGCAAACTACTGGAGGAACACAGTAGGTCAGACAACTTCTGTGAAGGGAAACAGACAGTTATTGATTTGGGTCAAGACCCTTCATCCGAACTGAGAGAGTAGAGGAGAGATAGCCAGAATAAAAGAGGGGTAGGGGTAGAACAAGAGCTGACAAGTGACAAGTGGATCCAGTTGAGGAGGCGAGATAGAAGGGGAAGCGGGGAAATGGAAATAGGAAGAGGCTGGGAGGTGATAGCTAGAGCCACAAAGAGCTACAGATGATGGAATCTGGCAGCAAATTGGAACATGAAACCAAATAAGGGTCATGGAGTGGGTAGATGGAAACAATGTGGTAAGGGCACCCAGTAGGAGTGCATGGGTGACAGGCAGAGGAGGGGATGAAACATTGTGACCGGGGGCTAATGGGGTGGGATGTCAAATAGAAGAGGAAAATATGCAGTAAATGGCAGTACCCTTAGAGGGATCTTGGTGTTCGTCCATAGCTCTCTAAAGATGACACACAAGTAGATATGGTAGTAAAGAAGGCATACAGCATACTTGCATTCATTAGTTGAGGTATTGTGTATGAATGTGGAGAAGCCATGTATAAAGTCACATGTACTGCATAAATTATTTGGTTCGGCTACATTTGGAGTATTGTGTACAGTTCTAGTTGCTGCATCGCAGGAAATATATGGGGGCTTTGACAGGGTGCAGAAGAGACTCAACAGAACGTCATCTGGATTAGAGGGCATTAACTATAAATGGGGGGGTGTGAAGAAATTTTAATTATTTTCTCTGGAGTGCCAGTGGCTGAGGGATGACCTGATATAAAAAAAAAGCATCTGTTAGTCTTGCAAGACTATGGACCTGCGCCTGGAATGTCTTCATTCTCCAGGGCATAGGCCTGGGCAAGGTCATATGGAAGACCAGCAGTTGCCCATGCGGCAAGTCTCCCCCTCCACGACACCAATGTTGTCCAAAGAAAGGGCATTAAGACCCATACAGCTTGGCACCAGTGTCGTTGCAGAGTAATGTGTTACTAAGTGCCTTGCTCAAGGACACAACATGTTACCTTGGCTGGGGCTCGAACTCACAACCTTCAGGTTGCTAGTCCAATGCCTTAACCACTTGGCCACATGCCCACAAGGCCAAGTGACCTGATAAGAGGTATAGTATCATATAGAATAGTAAGTCATTTTCCCTTGGTGGGAATGTCAAATACTAATGGGTAAAGCTTTAAGGCAAGAGGGAGAAAGTTTAAAAGAAATTAACAGGCAAGTATTTTTTTAAATACACAGAGAGTGTCAAATGCCTGAAACACACTGCCTAGGAAATAGAGGAAGAAAATGCTTCAAAGGCAGGCCAAATAAAGGTAGAAAAAATAGATCACAAAAAGAAAATCACTTGTTCTTAATGTAGTACACTACGTACAACAAATGAAGACATTGATAAATACGATAAGATACAATATTTTAGCTATTACAGACTATTACAGTAGCTTATAGAGGAATAGAACTGGAAACAATGTTCCTGGGTACTGGGTTTTCTGATAAGATATGAGAACAAAGGCGCAAGCAGCAATGTTGGTTCAAGAAACAATGACACCTACGAGAAGAAATCGGCTCCAACCTGAAACATCAAGACTGTTTATCTTCCCACAGCAGAAGTCTGTTCTGCTGAGTAAATCCAGCATTATTATGTTTTTTGAGAAAGAATAACACGATGGGATGATCATCAAATGGGACCGTATGAGTTAAACTAAAGAATAAAAGGGAAAATTGCACTGTTGGAAGTGTATATTAGATTTTCAAACCATTGGGTTGATACTTCGGTTCAGCTAGTAAAGTTGCTGCTGCGTCACTAATGACCTGAGTCCAGGCCTGATCTCTGGTGACGCCCGCATGGAGTTTGCATGTTCCCTCTGTGCGTGCATGGGTTTCAACTGAATGTTCTGGTTTTCTCCCTTCTCCCAAACATGTACAGATTGGTAGGTGAATTGGCCACTAGTGTGTAGATGAACAGTAGTGTGTGGGGGTTAAGAACATGGGAATATGGGAGATTAAAATGAGTTGGTAGGGTTTGTGTGAAAATAGTTAAGTGATGGTTGACATGGACTTGATAAATCAAAAGGGCTGTGTCAGTGCCATTTCTCTCTATGGCTCTACCTAAAGGAAACCGGAAGAACAGAAAAGGCAAGAAATAATCAAGGTGGTAACAGAGGGAGATTTTACTGACTTAAATATTAACAGGTTTACAGTCAGCATAAAAAAGTTAAAAGGTAGAGAATTCCTAAACCGCATTTCAAGAACTTCTTGTTTAAGCCAGCAGCCTAGGGAGAGAGCAAATTCTGAACTTAGGTTCAGCGAATACAGAAAAGAAAAAGTTAGATAGATCAGAGAGAACACTGATTGTAACATTATTCAGTCAAATTTAGCATAGTTATGGGAAAGGATAAATATAGGACAGGACTATTGTGCGTCTTTTAATAGTAGGAGTATTATCAGTAAATGTGCTAAATTTAGAGCATGGATCAGTACATGGAACCATAATGCTATGGCCCATTACAGATACTTGGTGGAAAGAGGAACAGGAATAGGTGCTTAATGTCCCATAGTTTCTATGTTTTAGCTGAAAAGATACAGAGGGAGGTAAAAATGGGGGGGGGGGGAAAGAGAGGATTTGCACAGGTACACTATCATGGCTGCACTCAGATAGGACATAATGGAGGACTCATCCACTGAGTTTATATGGTTAGGACTCAAAAATAGGAAAGGTGCAATCACACTGAACCCTCAATAGCCACCGGGCCATTAAAGAACAGATATGCAGGGAGATTAAGGGAAGGCGTAAAAACAATAGGATTGTTGTCATGGGAGATTTCAACTTCTCGAATATAAACTGGGATCTTCTTAATACAAGAGGTTTCGATAGGGCAAAAATTGTTAGATGCATCCAGGAGGGTTTATTTAATGAATATGTACATGGACCAAAAAGAGGGGCTGTTCTGGGCCTGGTGTTAGGTAATGAGCCTGGCCAGGTGACCAGCCTTTCAGTGGGTAGATAGAGAACGGTGGACCACAGCTCCTCAAATTTCCAGATAGGATAATTATAAACCTTGCAGAAGAGTATTAATACTGAAGCAGGGCAATTTACAAGAGCATTAGGCAGGAACTAGGGAGAGTTAATTGGGAACAGCTGTTTTTGGGCAGGTCCATATCTGACATGTAGAGGGTGCTTAAAGACCAACTGCACAGAGAAAAGGACAGGTATATTCCAGCCAGAGGAAGGAATAAAAGAACCTTGGATGTCAAGGGAGGTGATGAATTTAGTCCAGAAGAAAAAGTATGTAAAACTTAGGAAGCCAGAATCCAAAAGGGCCCTTGAGTATTATAAAGAAGCCAAAAAAGAACTCAAGAAGGGAATTAGGAAAGCCAAGAGGGGTCATGAAAAGTGCTAGGAAAGTAAGATTAAAGAGAATCCCAAGGCGTTCTATACATACATTAAGAGCAAGAGGATAACTACAGAGAGGGTTAAATCACTCGAGGATATAGGAGGGAATATTCACTTGGAGGTGAAGGAGGTGGGTGAGGTCTTTAATGAATATTTTACCTCAGTATTTACCAAGGAAAATGATGTGAACAATAGGGAGATCAGTGCTGGTAGTATTAATATGCTAGGGCATTTCAAAGTAAAGGAGGAAGTAGCGTTGGGTCTTTTAAAGAACATCAATTTGGATGTCCCCAGTGCCTGATGGAATATACCTCGGGGTTATTGAGAGAGGCAAGTGAAGAAATTGCTGGGGCCTTGACCAATTCCTTTGTGTCCTCTCTAACCACAGGCAATATTCTGAGGGACTGGTGAGTAGCCAGTGATGTTTCATTATTCAAGCAGGGAACCAGGGAAATCCTGGAAACTATAGACTGGTGAGTATCATGTCAGTGGTAGGGAAATAACTGGAGAGAATTCCTCTGGATAGGATTTATGAGCATTTGGAAAACCATGGCCTTATTAGGGAGAGACTATGTGCAGGGCAAGTTGTGTCTTACTAACTTGATCGTGTTTTTTGACAAGGTGACAAGGGTGTTTGATGAAGGTAGAGCTATAGATTTTGTCTACATGGATTTTAGTAAATATATGACAAGGTCCATCATGGGAAGCTAATCCAGAAGACTAAGATGTGTAGGATCAATGGTGAATCAGCCATTTGGATTCAGAACTGGTTTGACCATAAAAGATAGAAGGTAATGTTTGAAGGGACTTATTCTAGCTAGAGTTCTGTGATTAGCGGTGTTCCACAGGGGTTTTACTGGGACCTCTGCTGTTTGTGATTTATAGAAATGACCTGGATGAAAATGTATAAGGGTGGGTTAGTAAGTTTGCAGATGATACAAAGATTAGTGCTGTTGTGGATGGAGTAAATGATTGGCAAAGAATACAGTGGGACAGAGATCAGTTACAGATATGGGCGGAGAAATGGCAGATGGAGTTTAACCTGGCCAAATATGAAGTGTTGCACCTTGGGAGGTAAAACATAAAGACCCTTTACAAGGTTGATGAGCAGAGGGATCTTGGGATCCAAGCTCATAGCTCCCTGAATGTGGCTACACAGATTGATAGGGAGTTTAAAAAGGTATGTGGCATGCTTCCCTTTATTAGTCGAGGAACTGAATTCAAGAGTCAGGAAGTTATGTTGCAGCTTTATAAAACTCTAGTTAGGCTGCATCTGGAGAATTCTATACAGATGCAAAGGGCCAAGATTTTTTTTTCCCATAGAGGTGGTGGGTGGCTGGAATGTGCTGCCTGGGGTGGTGGTAGAGGCAGAAACTTTAGAGATTTAACAGATTTAGATAGGCACATGAATGGGAGGAAATGGAATGATATGAACATTGTGCTGAACTAAGGGATTAATTTAGTAATCAAATGACCAACCTATTTATTTGGTCTGGCACAACATCGTGGGCCCAATGGCCTGTTCCTGTGCTGTACTGTTCTGTGTTCTGTGTTCTATAAAAACAGCAGCATTTTTTTTGAATTGGCACAAGGCTAGCTTTATTAGACTAAACAGTAATTTGGCAAAAGTAAACTTGGAGGCAACCATATGGCAGTAAATTAGCCTCAGAGCAAATGGTAAGCATTTAAGATGGTGATTCAAAAGGTTCAAGATAAGTGTGGGCCCACAACGAAAACTGGCAAAGCTTGTCAGTGCTAAAGGTCCCTGGATGAAAAGGTCCTTTGTGGGTGGAGTAAAGCAAATCCAGGAAAGTTTAAGACATTCCAAGAATTAAACACTGAAGAAAACCTTGAAGAATAGGGTTAAATTAAAACGGAAATGAGAAAATTAAAGAGAGGGTATGTGGAATTACAGGTAAAAATCAAAGAAAATTCAAGTCACAAGTGAACATAAAAAGTGTAAAAGGGTAACGAAGAGTCTGAGACCAAATAGGTAAGATACATGTGAAGGTATAGAAGCAAGCTCCTGAATGACTATTTTATATTTGTCTTTATAAGTGAGAGGTTGATTTCTGATTTGTGGTTAAGGAGGAATTTAGTGAAATATTGGGAGAGATAAGTATAACAAAAGAAGAGGGGTTTAAGCATCTTTGATAGTAAATAAACTGCTGAACCTAATTATATAGCTCCAAAAGCAGCACAGAATCTTCAATGTTCATTTTTCAATCTAAGTGAACATACAATGGCAAGTGTCATCCTATTCAGATGCCTCACAGCTTGATACGCCAACTGCTCTGCCCAAGAAACTGCAGAGTTGTGGATGTGATTCTGTCTGGCACATAAACCAGCCAGAGTCCATCGACTCTGTCTACATTTCCTGCTGCTTCTGAAAAGCAGCCAATATATTCAAAAACCCACCCCACCGCAGTCATTCTCTCTTCTCCCCCCTTCCATTGGGCAGAAGATACTCAAGCTTGAAAAACACATACTACCAGGCTCAAGGGCTGCTCTACTTTTCTCTGCTATAAGACTCCTAAATGTACCTCTTATACAATAAAGATTAACTCTTGATCTCTCAACCTACTTTATCATGGACCTTGCACCTTATTATCTACCTGCCTTGCACTTTCTCTGCAACTATTAAGATTCAAAGACTCAAAGTACATTTAAGGGGGGGCTGCATAACAATATTCTCCAGCATTTTATCTTTGCCTTTCCCGGTACTGCCTTAATATACTTAGGTTTTGAATTGATCTGTATGGGTGGGACGCAAGACGAAGTTTTTAAATGGCACTCAGCATATGTGATAATAATAAATGAATTACTTGGCTAATTGAGAACAACTTCTGTGGTCAAGTTTCACTAGTTTAATCTTTCTCCTCATAAATTATTTTGAGTGTTTTAAACTATTATAAAAGGAATTATTCACCTCCAGAAAGTAGTTCTGTCATAACTTTCACAAGTGTGAAATAACTCGTAAGGGGAAACATGAATAAAATATACCCAAATTTATTCCACCTGACAATGAAGTTAGAAAGAGGCATTTCAGGTGAAATTACTATAAACAGGCTGTCAATTAATAAACTTTCACTTAAGAGCAAACTTTTGAAAATGTATTTAAGTATTCAAAAAAATTATGAAAGAAATATAAGCTGATAAATCTCCCACTGACTAGAGATTTTCCTCCTGGATTTCTGCATTCTTGTAGGTGATACATTTGACTTGAATAAAATGATAAATCTTTGTGGCTTTAGCAGCTTTTGAAATAAACAGACCCTACAGATTGCCTGTTTCATAAAATTTCAATGATGAAAAACAACAAAAAAAATGTAACTTATTGCTTCTAAAATCCAGCCTAAGCATCAAGTATATTGTCTTTGTGTACAATATATAAATAAATCCTAAGTAAATACTTCACTAACAAAAACATTCACTGAATCATAACTTTCCCACACTTCCAAGACAATCATAGTTTCTTGAAAATTTTCGATAGTACTTTTTGTAACCTATTCCAGAATCAATATTACACAGACAGGAGAAAATCTGCAAATGCTGGAATCCAAGCAACAGACACAAAATGCTGGAGGAACTCAGTAGGCCAGGCAGCTTCTATGGAAAAGAGTAAACAGTCAACGTTTTGGGCAGAGACCCTTCATCACCTGTCCTGATGAAGGGTCTTGTCCCGAAACATCAACCATACTTTTTTCTAGATGCTGCCTGGCCTGCTGAGTTCCTCCAGCATTTTGTGTGGGCTGCTCGTTAATACACAGGATGTTATTCTGCCAATCAAATCCATGCTGCCATGTTATACAATAATCCAGTCAGCTTCAGTTTCCTTCTCTTTCATTATAGCTCTGCAAATTACTTTCCCTTGTGCGTGCCAAACTTCATTTTGAAAGCCTGCTTCCACCACACTGATGCAGATCAAATATTTTTGCAAGTTTTTTCCCTCACATTTGACATGTCTTTTTTGCCCAGTGTTTTTTTTTTAAATCAGAGTACCCAAAATTTTCTGCTCATGTGAATAGTTTTTTCTCTATTTACTCCAATTAATACACCCCCATCATCCAGTCCAAGCTCTCTTTGCTACTACCGTCGGGCAAATTACAGAAGTCTTAAGTCCCACACCACGTGGATCAGGAACAGTTATAAGACTACAACGATCAGGCTCCTGAACCAGTGCAGATAACCTCACTCATGTCATCACTGAACTGACTCTACAACTTATCAATTAACTTTCAAAGGCTCTACAGCTCATATTTTCAGTTTTATTTATTTATTTTTTTATTATTTGTAAGATTTGTCTTTTACATTAGATTATGAGAACACTCAGTCCTCTTTTATTGTCATTTAGAAATGCATACATGCATTAAGAAATGATACAATGTTTCTCTGGAGTGATTATCACAGAAAACAGGACAAACCAAAGACTAACACCAACAAAACCACAATTACAGCAGTGCAAAGCAATACCATAATTTGATGAAGAACAAACCATGGGCATAGTAAATAAAATCTCAAAAATCCCTGAGTCAATCGACTCCCGAGTCCCCGATAGCAGGCGGCAAAAGGGAGAAACTCCCTGCCATAAACTTCCAGGCATCGTCAACTTGCCGATGCCTTGGAAGCAGCCGACCACAGCCAACACTGAGTCCATCTGTCCGAAAACTTCAAGCTTCCGACCAGCCTCTCCGATACAGCCTCCTGAGCGCCATCCTCTGCCGAGTGCCTTCGACATCGCCCTGGCCGCTGAAACAAGCAAAGCCGAGGATTTTGGGGCCTTCTGCTCCAGAGATTCCGGTTACCACATAGTAGCAGCGGCAGCGAAGTGGGCATTTCAGAAGTTTTCCAGATGTTCCTCCATACTCTCACGTCCGTCTCCATCAAATCAGAATTGTGCACGGTCCCCTACTTGACAGGTAACAGACATCACCACTGAAGTGGCCACGCGCACTGCCATCGCGCCACCATCTTCTCTTCCTCCGCCATTTGTCACATTAGCTGTCTGTCTTTACAGTTTTTCATAAATTCTACTGCAATTCTTTATTTTCCTGTAAATGCCTTCAAGAAAGTTAATCTCAGGGTAGATTATGGTAGATTATGTAGAGTACATAGGCATCCATTAGTCTTGTGAGACCATGGATTTGCGCCTTGGAAGGTTTCCAGGTCGCAGGCTTGGGCAAGGTTGTATGGAAGACCGGCAGTTGCCATGCTGCAAGTCTCCCTTCTCGACGCCACCGATGTTGTCCAAGGGAAGGGCATTAGGACCCATACAGCTTGGCACCGGTGTTGTCACAGAGCAACCTGTGGTTAAGTGCCTTGCTCAAGGACACAACACACTGCCTCAGCTGACGCTCAAACTAGCGACCTTCAAATCACTAGACAGACACCTTAACCACTTGGCCACGCACCACATAGAGTACATACTTTGATATTAAATAAATTGACTTTGACTTTGCTTTACTTTGACTTACCCTTTATGATGCTAGACATCCTTTCTACAACCTTTCTGGGAATTCAAAGTTCTTTTTAAAATTTGTGACCAAGATTAAACACTGGCCAAGGAATACAGATTCAAAATTTCATCTCTATTATTGTATTTTTTCTCTAATCTTTATTTTATCCTTCACACAATTTTTAACCTTCATTAATAATTCTTTAGTTTTACATGGTGGGAAACATACCGATAACTACAAATTAAACAAAATTTCCATTCCATTAGATAAGGTGTATGGTAATAATCTTTTCTTTTTTCAGGTTAGGGGAGTTCAGAACTAGAAGGCATAGATTTAGGATGATAGGGAAAGATTTAAAAGGGACCTGAGGAACAACATTTTCCACAGAGGGTGGTGAGTACATAGAAAGAGCTGCCTGAAGAGGTGGCTGAGGCAAGTAAAATATTATCATCTAAGAAGCACTTGGATAGGTAGAAATGCACACAACTGGGTGGGCACCTGGTTGGCATGGATTTGATGGACCAAAGGGCCTGTATCAATCCACCCACCTTGCTTCACCTATCTCCTTCCCCTCCCCCAACTTTTTATTCTGGCTTCTGTCCCCTTCCTTTCCAGTCCTGATGAAGGGTCTTGGCCTGAAACGTTGACTGTTTATTCCTTTCCATAGATGTTGCCTGACCTGCTGAGTTCCTCCAGCATTTTGTGAGAGTTACTCTGGATTTCCAGCATCTGCAGAATCTCATGTTTGGGCCTGTATCCATGTCATATTGCCCTATGATTCCATATGATTCCGATAGTGTTTACAAAACTGCAGGCTCTCAATTCAAAAAGACTCATCCTGGGCTTAACATACACTTGGGGAGCGGGTGAGGTCTGGGCCTGACATCCCGCTCACCCAGGGAAAGTGTACGCGCAATACATCGCCTCTCCTTTCCCGGTGTAGTGATCGCCACGTGGTCACCGACTGGCCTGCTAGGCAGGAGGCCACTGCAAATGGCCTCTCCTACATTACTGCATCCATAGCAACACCTTCTCGTCGGTGCCCCTGTTTCCACTGAGCTTGCTACATCATGGCACGATCGAGTGTCCGGTGGTATAACTGGATGGGTAGGCTGGGCTCGTTAGCCTTGGTTGGCAGCCAGCCTAAGAGAAGGACAACCCTGAATCCAAACCCGGGCAGGTGGGGCTCGTTAGCCTTCTCAGGCCATCCACCTAGGAGTAGGACACTCCGACCTAACTCCTACGATCCAAGGACCTCGCTGTCACTGTCCCAGCTTGCCAGGCTATGGCAGATAAACCCCGGGTGTAAAGGGTGGGGCCAGTACCACGCACACTGCACTCCACCTAAAAGACCATTGCGCAGGCCGAAGGACACGCCCACGTCTATGACCATCCTCCTCGACCATTCATCAAGCCCTGCAGCGATGGGAAAGGGGCGAAAACGGCAGGAGGAAGATGACACTGGAAGCCGCAGTTCCGATCCTGCACGCAAGCAGTTCAGGTGTATGAGTCGTCTGATGTTGACCCCGGAGACGATGATATCATTCAGCAGCACCCTGAACAACCAAGCAGCCTTCTCTAGAGACAGTACTGCTTGTTCCACACGGAGAGGGGCCTAGAAAAGGTGGCCTATCCAAAGCTCGTTTCCATTCCCCCTCCCCGTTGGTTAGCTGCGGTCAACGGCCATCCTCAAATGTGGTCGAACAACAACAAAAAAAAGGTGCACACCTGCCACACAAGGAGTGCAAGGACTAAAGCTCGCATGCTGGAACATCAGAACCATGCTCGATACAGCAGACAGTGGTCGCCCAGAATGACGATCCACTCTAGTTACACATGAACTTTCAAGACTGAATGTCGACACCACTGCTCTCAGTGAAGTCCACTTCCCAGAGGAAGGCAACCTTCAAGAGCATGGCGCCGGCTACACCCTCTACTGGTCAGGCAAGCCAGAGACTGAGAGACACTTTTCTGGCTTTGGCTTTATGGTCAGCAATTCCATTGCCTCCAAACTTGAAAAATTGCCAACTGGTCACTCCGACCACATCATCTCCATGCGCCTCCCACTTCGAACCAAGCAGCATGCCACACTCTTCAGCATGTACGCCCCCACTCTTCAAGGAGATCCTGCAGAAAAGGACAAGTTCTACACTGATCTGCATAACCTCGTACAGAACGTCCCTGCAGACGACAAGGTCTTCATCCTTGGTGACTTCAATGCCAGAGTAGGCCAAGATTCAGAAGCCTGGAAAGGAGTACTTGGCAAACATGGTGTTGGAAACTCCAACAACAATGGGCGCCTTCTGTTAGAGTTTTGTGTGGAGCAGCAACTCACCATCACTAACACCATTTTCCAGCAGAAAGACAGTCTGAAGACAACCTGGATGCATCCTCTGTGCAAGCATTGGCACCTCATAGACTACATCTTGGGGCGTCAAAGAGACATTTGGGACGTCTTACTCACCCAAGTGATGCCCAGCGCAGAGTGTCATATGGATCATCATCTTGTCCACTGCAAACTCAGTCTCCATTTCAAACCTAAGCCAAAGAAAGGAGGCGCTCCAAGGAAGAAGTTTCAGGTTGACAACCTCCAGTGAGCTGAAGTGAAAGCTGACTTTCAGACGAATCTTCAGTCAAGGCTTCAGGACCCCAGTTTCCCTACAGACTCCTCTCCAGAAGTGCTTTGGGAACACCTAAAAACCACCATCCTGCAAACCTCTGAAGAAGTCCTAGGGTTTTCCACAAAGAAGAACAAGGACTGGTTCAATGAAACCAACCAGGAGATCCAAGAATTGCTGGCGAAGAAGAGATCCGCCCACCAGGCACACCTTGCTCAGCCGACTTGTCCTGATAAGAAAGCAGCCTTCCGTCTTGAATGCAGCAACCTTCAGCGCAAGTTGAGAGAGATTCAGAATGTGTGGTGGACCAACCTTGCAAAGAGAACTCAGCACAGACACCAGTGACTACAGAGGGTTTTATGAAGCCCTGAGAGCAGTGTACAGCCCTTCGCACCAGGTCCAGAGTCCCTTGCGCAGTGCAGATGGTCAGGCGTTCTTCACAGACAATGCGTCCACCTTGAACCGGTGGTCGGAACATTTCCAGACTCTCTTCAGCGCCAGCCGCATGGTCCAAGAATCAGCAATTCATCGCATCCCACAACAGCCAGAGAAAACAGAACTGGACAAGATTCCAACCCTAGAAGAGACAGTCAAGGCCATAGAGCAGCTGAAAAGTGGCAAGGCAGTGGGAATTGATGGAATCCCACCTGAGATTTGGAAGCATGGGGGCCCAGCGTTGCACACCAAACTCCATGAGTTCTTTGTCTGCTGCTGGGAACAAAGTAAACTACCACAGGACCTCCGTGATGCAGTCATCACCCTGTATAAGAACAAGAGGGAAAAGTCCGACTGCTCCAACTACCAGGGGATAACTCTTCTCTCTATTGCAGGAAAAATCCTCACAAGAGTACTCCTGAACAGATTGGTGCCCATCATTGCAAAACAACACCTCCCAGAGAGCCAGTGTGGCTTCAGAGCCAACAGGAGCACCACCGACATGGTATTTGTTCTCAGGCAGCTCCAAGAGAAATGTAGGGAACAGTACAAGGGATTGTACGTGACATTTGTCGACCTTACTAAAGCGTTCGACACCGTGAGCAAGGAAGATCTGTGGCAAATCATGGAATGACTGGGATGCCCCCTGAAGTTCCTTAGCATGGTCATCCAGCTACATGAAGATCAGAGTGGCCAAGTCAGACACAACGACGACCTCTCAGAACCCTTCCCAATAGGCAACGGAGTAAAGCAAGGCTCTGTCCTCATGCCGACTCTCTTCACCATCTTCTTCAGCATGATGCTCGAAAGGGCCACAGAAGACCTTGATGATCAGGACGGTATCTACATCCGATACCGCACTGATGGCAGCCTTTTCAACCTGAGGCGACTACAGTCCCACATCAAGACACTGGAGCAACTCATCCAAGAGCTACTCTTCGCTGACGATGCTGCCCTTGTTGCCCACACAGAGACAGCCCTGCAGCATATAACATCCTGCTTCGCAGAGGCTGCTGAGCTCTTCGGACTGGAAGTCAGCTTGAAGAAGACAGAAGTTCTCCACCAGCCCGCACCTCAGGAAGATTACCACCCTCCTCGCATCACCATCGGTGAGGTAGAGCTGAAGACAGCCTACCAGTTCAGCTGCCTGGGATGCACCATTTTGTCAGATGCCAAGATCAACAAAGAGATTGCTGGAAGAGGCAAACAGCGTATTCGGCAGGCTGTACAAGAGAGCCTGGAACAACAAGCATTTGAAGAAAGGCACAAAGATCAGCGTGTACAGAGCCGTTGTACTGACCACCCTCCTGTACGGCTCCGAGTCGTGGGTCACCTACCGTCTCCAACTACAACTCGAGCATTTCCACCAGCGCTGCCTCCGCACCATCCTCAACATCCACTAGAGTGACTTCGTCACCAACATCGAAATCCTTGAACAGGCGGAGGTCACCAGCATCAAGGCCATGCTGTTGAAGACACAGCTGCTCTGGGCAGGGCACGTCTCCAGGATGGAGGATCATCGCCTGCCCAAGGTTGTGCTGTATGGCGAACTTCCCACTGGCCACCGTGACAGAGGGGCACCGAAGAAGAGGTGCAAGGATTCTCTGAAGAAACCCCTTGGTGCCTGTCACATTGACCATCGCCAGTGGTCTAATCTATCCTCTGATCACGAGGCCTGGCAACACACCATTCACCAATTTGTCGTCTCCTTCGAGAATACATGCAGGGCTGGCATTGAGGACAAAAGGTGAAGGAGGAAGAACCGTGACACAGCAGCACCAAACCCAGAACAGAATTTCCCTTGCAGCCGCTGTGGGCAGACCTGCCTGTCCTGTATTGGCCTCGTCAGCCACCAGCGAGCCTGCAGCAGACATGGGCAGTCCCCTTCCTAAATCTTCATTTGCGAAGCCAAGCCATGATACACATAAATATTTTCTTGAAGTAGTATTGAGATATGTATAGACTCTACCAGAATTAACTTTTATAGTCATCAAATTTTCTAAAATTACTGCTTACCTGACATACTGGGATTGCTAATCATAATAATATATTTAAGTGTGTATTTCAGTTCAACGACATTTGGCTGAAGTTTGTTGATTACCCTTTTAAAAGTTTTCCAGTTTAAAGTTGCTTTCCTTTAATCTTTGCAATGGTAAGTGAAACCAGTACAGTTACATCTAACGTGGGTCAAGAGTTGTTTCCTCATTGTAAAATTTTATTCTGAAGTTTCTCATGTATTTGTATACCTACTGTACAAGCATATTGAATGGCTGAATTGGGAAATGAAAATGTCACATTGATGCAATTAAGCATTGAGGAGCCAAGTTTCGGCAACACAGACAGAGCTATTCCAGTATTTAACATTGCTTAACCTGGGAATGGTTAATGCTGACAAAAGTAATTTAATTCCAATAGAGATAGTTCTCCCTGTGATAAGCATAAGAGAGAAGACATCAGATATTCTTTAATAGTGAATGAAAGTTAATGAAGTCCATGTTACACTCCTCAGGTAACTTGAGGTTATAGAGACCTGCACTTCCAAACTAAACACTGAAACAAAATTGGCAAATTAAAATGTGGAACTAAGTTTCAGTCCAGATTAAATATAAATGAACTTTTCTATACTATCTACTTTTTTTATTTCATTAAAACAACTTATCTTGGGCAATACATACAAACTGCTTGAGGAACTCAGCAAGTCAGACAGCATCTGTGGAGAGGAGTTAACAGTTGATGTTTTAGGGCAAACCCCTTCATCAGGAGTGGAAAGAAAGGATTCAGAAGCCAGTACAAGAAGATGGTGGGAGGGATAGGAGTACAAGCTCTCAGGTGATAGATGAGACCAGGTGAAGGTGGGTAAGTGGGGGAGGGGGAATGAAGTAAGAAGCTGGAAGGTGATAGGTGGAAGAGGTAAAGGGCTTGTCAGATTGGGCTCTACTTCATTGAACACCTTTGCTCTGTCCATTGCGAAATAAATAATCTCCCAGTAGCCACCCAGTTCAATTTGACTTTCTATTTCAGGGATTCCCAACCTTTTTATGCCATGGAGCCTTACCATTAACTGAGGGTTCTGTGGATCCCAGGTTGGGAACCCCAGTTCTATTCCCATTCGTCATGTCTATCCATGGCCTGCCCTGTTACCGCAATGAGGCCACACTCAGGTTGGAGGAACAATACCTTACATTCAATCTGAGAACTTGATGACATGAACATTAATTTCTCTAATGACTGATAATTACTCTCCCCTCCCCCTTCTCTCTTTTTTCCCAATCCTCATTATGTCTACCTGCTCACTCCTTCTCTTCTCCTCACCTGCCCATCATCTCTCTGTAGTTCCCCTTCTCCTTCCCTTTTCTCCCATGGTCTACTGTGCTCCCCGATTAGACTCTTTCTTCTTCAGCCCTTTACCTGTTCCACCTATCACCTCCAAGCTTCTTTCTTTATTTCCCCTTCCCCTCCCCAACCTATCTCTCACCAATCTCACCTATCACATGCCACATTGTACGTCATACTCTCCACCCACCTTCTTATTCTAGCCTCTCCCACCCCCCATCCTTTTCAGTCCCAGTGAAGGGTCCCAGCCTGAAGCATCAACTGTTTATTCCCCTCCATAGATACTGCCTGACCTACTGAGCTCCTGCTGGATTTTCCGTTGCTTATGGTTGAATACATCTGCAAAACTTCTTGTGCTTATCTCATGCAAGAAATACTAAGGCACAAAATGTTAAAAAAGGAATAAAGTGAATAATTTATCGAATAAACTCTTATTGGGCTTCAGCTGGGTACAGGTATCAATTATAACCAATGTTTCCATGACAAACTCTGCCATCTTCATCAGGGATGATGCCTGGGCATGTCTAGTCTGGTGGTATTTATACCCCCATAGTCCATCCCTCCTGATTGGTTAGTCTTCGTCCAATCAGGTGTGGTGATATCACGTGTAATGACGTGTCAGAACGTGATTAGAAAGAGTTCTAAGCATGCACAGAAATGTTAGAATGATCTGGAACATGGCTTGGTAAAAACGTTGTTTGGTTTTGTTGCTGTAAATAAAAGTTCTAATTCTTCCAGAATATGATTCTTTATTGTTAACCCACGGTTCGTATAAATAAGAACACAACAATGGTGTAAGAAGTCGGTCTGGAAGAATAATACTTTCGCTAATACGGAAGAAGCGAAGATAATCGAAGACAAAAAGAGTTCGAACTGTTTTGGTGTTTGCTAACAGTTTTAAAAATGAAAGGTCTGCATCCTCCGCTGACACTTCAGCTGACTGGGAACATAGCTGAGAACTGGAGAAAATTTAAGCAACGTTTTGAAATGTATTTATCAGCGATCGAAGCTGATGATAAACTGGGAAAAAAACAAAAGCTGTGCTTCTACTTCACATAATAGGTGACGACGCAATAGAGGTATATAATCAGTTTATTTTTGAAGATGGAAATCATTTAAAATTAGAATCGACAATGGACAAATTTGAAGCATTTTGTATATCGAAGCGTAATGTGACGTATGAAAGGCACAAATTTTTTACACGTGCACAGACAGCTGATGAAACAATTGATCAATATGTTACTGAATTGAGACATCGGAGCAAAACATGCGAGTTTGCAGAATTGACAGACTCTCTCATTAAAGACAGAGAGAGCAAGAGAACAGAATTTGACTCCCAATGCGGCAAAAGTAAAAGTCATAAAGAAAGCTCCCAGACCCATCCCTTTGTTACCAGCATCTGACAAAGCAATGCCACCAAAACCAGGAGTTGCAATTCTGCCCTCTGGGAGTAACGCACATGCATCAATGGGCCATGCATTCCATCACAATCTCACCTCTGCAGGAGGACAGAGGCCAAACTTGCCGGTACAGTACAGTACTGATCTGAAGCCAAAAAGTGACAAGATTCTGGATCCAAATGAAGAAGTGAAAGCACAAGTGAAGGAATTGAGAAGTTTTATTGAAATGATGAAGTCTCAGCATAAAAAAAGAGATTACACAGTTAATGAATGAATTAGATGAAGAAGATTCGTATTCATTACAAATGGAAGTGGAAGGAATTAAGAAAGCTACAGTACTTGAAGTACAACCCAGATCATACATGGTCCAAACAGAAGAAGGAGCAGTGTTAAGAAGAAATCGCGAAGACCTTAAGAAAGAGCCAACTTCAGAGTTTCAGTTAACTGATGCAGACCAGACAAGACATGGAAATAACAATGAAACACAAGAACTGTGTGAACCACTTGGAAGGTCTACTTGTGTTCGTAAACCCCCAGAGAGACTGACAGAAACATATTAAATCATGAATTTGTTCTGAATGTTGCTAATTGTTTTTCTTTTTAAGGAAAGGAAGGTGTGGTGATATCACATGTAATGATATGTCAGAATGTGATTGGAAAGAGCTCTGAGCAAGCGCAGAAATGTTAGAATGATCTGGAACATGGCTTGGTAAAAACGTGGTTTGGTTTTGTTGCTGTAAATAAAAGTTCCAGTTCTTCCAGAATATGATTCTTTATTGTTAACCCACGGTATAAGAACACAACATCAGGTTTCCACTCTCCCACCTTGTTTACAATCAAATTCCAGCTCTTACTTAGAACAAGACCTTCATCTTTGTTAAAATCTTTTTCCTCTAGTTGTATTTCAATGGTTTCCTTTACTAGGCAGTCCCAAAAGCCATTGCTGCAGCACAGTAGTTTTGTGCCATCGATATCAATCCTATGGCCATTGTGAATACTGTACAGTGTTCTGGTATCTCCGGTTTCTCCGAGTAACCCAAATGGATACACCACCTGTGCTCTTTCATACAGGTTTCCACCATGCGTCCTGTCTGGTTGATATACACTGCTCCACATTCACAGGGAATCCAGTAAACACCAGCTGACCTGAGTCCCAGGTCATCTTTGACTCACATAAGCTGTGATTTGAGCTTCCTTATGGGTTTGTGAATGGTATTAATTCAGTATTTCTTTAGGATCTTGGCAAATCTTGCAGAAACCGCAGAAATATAGGGAAGACAGGCAGTAGTGACAGGTTCCTCCTCGTTGTTAGGTTTCCTGGTTCTTCCGTCAGCCCTCTTAAGGGCGTGGTTGATTTCCTTCATCTTGTAGCCATTCTGTAGGAACCTCGTACATAATCATCTTATTTTCTCATAGAGATTCTACAGGTCCGAAACAGTTTTCGCAGGGTTAATGAAAGTAGAAAGAACTGCTCTACGGAGGCATGATGGTGGCTGTTATTGTTCACGTACACGTCTGTGCGAGTAGGTTTCTGACAGACACCATGTCCGAGGCTACTGTCCAGTTTCCATCATATTAGAATGTCCAGGAACAGGAGGCAAACATTGTTCTCCATCATAAATTGAATGTTTGGATGTGTACTGTTCAGATGGTCGTGGAACCGTTGGAGTGCCTGGAGTCCATGAGGCCAGACTGTGAAGGTGTCATCAACATATCTGAAGAAGCATTTTGGGCGTAAGGGGTGATGAACTCAGAGCCCTCTCCTCAAAGTCCTCCATGTAGAAATTAGCAATAGCCAGCAATAAAGACAATCCCATGGCCACTACGTCCATTTATTCATAGTCATTCCCCTTATAGAGGAAGTACATGGATGTCAGGGTGCCTTCTAAAAGGTCAATGACACCCTCATCAAACCTTGATCACAAGAGGTCTAAGCTGTCCTTAATGGGAGTTCTTGTGAACAGGGACACCACGTTGAAACTGACCATTAATGTCCTCAGCTGGCTGTTGGATACTGTTTTAATGAAGTTGGTCAAATTTGTGATGTGCTGCTCACAACTCCCAACAAAGGGAGATAACATGGTCATTAAATGCTTAGCAAGGTAGTAAGTCATAGAATCTATCCTGCTGACGATAGACCTCAATGGTAATCCTCCCTGTGTATCTTAGGGAGCCTGTGAAGTCTTGCTAGTACCAGCGCCTGAGGCACAAGTGTCTACATCTGCAATGGCCATAGGATTGACTTCGATGGCACAAAACAACTGTCCTGCACCAATGGCTTTTGGGACTGCCTGGTGAAGGAAATCATTGAAATAAAACTAGATGAAAAGAATCTTAACAAAGACGAAAGTCTCACCCTAAGTAAGGATTGGAATTTAATTGTAAACAAGGTGAGAGAGTGGAAACTTGATTGGATGTGGACTACGGGGGGGGGGGGGTTTACAAACGCCACCCGACTAGACATACCCTGGTATCATCAAAATGTCGGTTATAATCGATAACTGCATCCAGCTGGAAGCCCAAGAAGTGCTTATTCATCTTATATGCCGGGAAAGCACTAGATTGTTTTTTTTTAATTATTTATGTCTGACAAAAGATATTAAAGACCAGTTTCAATCAAAGGAAGATAATACAATGGCCAGAAAAAGTAGGTCTTAAGATTGGCAGCATATAGAACTGAAAGGGCCAAGAAATAGACAAAACAATAAAAAGCAAGATAGAAAATGCAAGTAGATGGCAAGAAACAAAAACACATTGCCAAAGCTTTTATGGTATGTAACAAGGAAAAGATTAGCAAGGGCTCTTCACAGAAGAAGACAGGAAAATATATGACTGGAAAAGACAAACTGGAAGAGAACCAACAATTAGTCAAAACACAGTACTGGAGAAATTGAGCTTGAAAGCTCATAGATTCCATGAATCTGATCATCTGCGTCACTGAGATTTGGGGAGAAGATTGTAGAGATAATTAATGCTCTGCTCCTCAACATCCAGACTTCCTTTGATCCTGGAATTGTTCCTGTAAATTAAAGAGTAGTAAATGAGACCCCACTATTTAAGAAGAGTGGGAGGAAACGGAGTAACTGCGCTAGCTGAAAAACAGTAACAGGTAAAGAGCTGGAATTTACAATGAAAGGTGCAATCACAGAATATCTTGAAAATGACAATAAGATTGGGCCAAGTTGACACTGATTTATGAAAAGTAAATTGTGTTTGACTAATCACAGGAGTTCTTGGAGGAAACAACACACAGAATAAATAATGGGGAACCTGTGGATGCAGTATATTTGGATTTTCAGAAGGCTTTCAATAAAAGTCCACACAGAAGATAAGTCAACAATGTTGGAGTACATGAAATCAAAGGGCAGTATGCTGACAAGTATAGAAAGCAGAGAAGAAATAAACTACTGCTTCTCAAATCTGGCAGGTTGTAACTAATGGGGCACTGCAGGTGCTTGGCCCCAAACTGATCACAATCCAGATCAGCAATTTGCCAGAGAAGAGCAAATGTCACAAGTTCAATAATGAACCAGGTGAGTGGGAATGGGGATGCAAAGATATCTCAAAGAGAAATGGACAAACTTACTAAGTGAGCAAAAATATGACAGAAAAATATAATTTCAAAGTATACGATGTAAATCACTTTGCAGAGCGTTTGTCAAATAATTGACAACGTTGGCGTTCAAATGATGTGTTTGTACAGAAGTGCAGTTGGAAAATGATATGTTGGTCATCATGAGAGTTTTCAATTACAAGAATTAGGTAGTCTTATTGGAATTATATAGGGCCTTTATAAGATCACCCCTAGATTTATGTACACAATTTCAGTCTTCTTACTTCAGAATGGGTATACCTGCCATAAAGAGATGCCAGTGAAGATTCACTAGATGGATTTATGATTCAGCAGATTTGCCATAAAAGGGGAGATTGAGTAGACTGGAATGATAATCTCCACAGTTCAAGAGAATGTCGGAAAATTGTTAAAGAGCTTAACAGACTGAATACAGGGAGGATGCTAAAAGTCTCGAACTAGGGGGCACGTCTAAGAATGAAGGATAGCATAGCTGTTTAGGAATGAGACCATGGAAAATTTCTTCACGGGGGTGGGGGGAGGGGGGTTTAGGATGGGATGACTGAACTTATGGAATTCTGAAGGACAATGGAAGTTCAGTCACTATTTTCTTTTAAAACAGACATCAATATATTTCTAGATATTCAAGGAATCAAGTGCAGAAAAACAGCACTTGCAGAAAAAAGCAGAAGACAGCAAAGATGATGAAGGGCCTGATAGAATATGCCTGCTCTGTATTATTATGTTTTCATTTCCTTAACTTATCTCTCATAAATTCTATCATTCAACTTTACAATTTTTTTCAATGTACATGATTTGCCTTAAAGCATAATACAAACCAAAATTAAGCAGAGTCGAAGAAAAATTCGAAGTTTTTTTTCCCCATAACTTGGATACTGAGTAAAAAAGCTCCAGCTTAAACCATGGAACAAATTAGGGTAGTATCATGCAGTTGTAACTGAGTCTTCCCTTTAATATATGTGAAGGACAACACCAGCACTTTTCTCAATGAGAATGGCAAAATAAGGAAATCAAAAGGCATTAGGTCCTGTTGTCCTCTCTATAACATTACTTCAAACTTGAAGGAACTTGAAACGGAAACATTAATTCTGTTTCTCTTTCCACATGTCCAGGCTGATCTGCTGAGTGCTTCCACCATTTTGCGTTTTTATTTCAGACTTCTAATATCTACAATTTCTTTTTTGCTTTTCCGTTCACAGGCATAAACCAAATTTACAATTCCTTTCTTTGCCAATATTAGCTGGATTATTTGCAAAATATATTGGCTTATTTCTACAAATCCAAAGCATCTAAATTCATCAACTAGATGTTAATTATACAATATGACTGCAAGAACCCAGGATTAAGTCACCCAAATGACAAAAAGGACTAAATATAAGATGAAAGTACCAAATACTAGAAATGTGCATCATGTCAACTACCAATTGAAAGGGCAAATTAACATTTCAAGTATGAAGATCTCTTTAAAGATACTTAAAGTGTAAAGAGAGGTGAGAGTGGATATTGGACTGCTGAAAAACGATGCTGGAGAGGTAGTAATGGGGGACAACAAAATAGCAGATGAACTGAATAAGTATTTTGCACCAGTCTTCATTGTGGAATACACTAGCAGTATGGTGGAAGTTCCAGGTGTCAGGCGACATGAACTGTGTGAAGTTACCATAACTAGAGAGAGGTTCTTGGAAAAATGAAAGATCTGAAGATAGATAAGTCACCTGGATAAGATGGTGTACACCCCAGGATTCTTAAAGAGATGGCTGAAGAGTTGGCAGAGGCACTAGTAATGATCTTTGAAGAATCACTAGGTTCTGGAATGGTTCCAGAAATCCGGAAAATTGCAACTGTCACTCCACTCTTTGTGGGAGAGAGGCAGAAGAAAGGAAACTATAGGCCAGTTAGTCTAACCTCAGTGGTTAGAAAAAAGGTGTTGGAGTTGATCATTAAGGATGAAGTCTCAGGGTACTTAAAGGCACACGACAAAATAGGCCATAGGCAGCATGGTTTCATCAAGGGAAAAGCTTGCCTGACAAATCTGTTGGAATTCTTTGAAGTAACAAACAGAATAGACGAAGGTGAATCACTTGATGCTGTGTACTTGAATTTTCAGAAGGCCTTTAACAAGGTGCCACATGAGGCTGCTTTACAAACTACGAGCCCATGGTATTACAGGAAAGATTTTAGCATGGCTAAAGCAGTGGCTGATTGGCAGGGTGCAAAGAGGAGGGAATAAAGGCAGTCTTTTCTGACTAGGTGCCGCTGACTAGTGGTGTTCCACAGGCATCTGTTTTGGAACCGATTCTTTTTACGATGTATGTCACCATGATTTGGATGATGGAAATTATGGCTTTGTTCCAAAGTTTGCAGACAATATGAAGATGGGTGGAGAGGCAGTGGAAGTTGAGGAAGTGAAGAGGCTACAGAAGGACTGAGATAGACTGGGAAAATGGGCAAAGAAATGGCAGATGGAATACACTGTTGGGAAGAGTCTGGTCATGCACTTTGGTAGAAGAAATGAAAGGGTTGACTATTTTATATTTGGAGAGAAAATACAAAAAACTGAGGTGCAAAGGGACTTGGGAGTCCTTGTGCAGGTTTCCTTGAAGGTTAATTTGCAGTTTGAGTCTGCGGTGAGGAAGACAAATGCAATGTTAGCATTCATTTCAAGAGGACGAGAATATAAAAGTAAGGATGTAATATTGAAACTTTATAAAGCACTGGTGATGCCTCACTTGGAGTATTGCGAGCAGGTTTGGGCCCCTTATCTTAGAAAGGATATGCTGAAACTGTTGAGGGTTCAAAGAAGGTTCACAAAAATAATTCCAGGATTGAATGGTTTGTCACATGCAGCTTCTTTGATGGCTATGGGCCTGTATTCACTAGAATTCAGAAGAATGAGGGATAACCTCATTGAAACCTATCAAATGGTGATTGGCCTTGATAGAGTGGATGTGGAGAGGATGTTTCCTATGGTGGGAGAGTCTAAGACCAGAGGACACAGTTTCAGAATAGAGGGGCGTTCTTTTAGAACAGAGATGAGGAGGAATTTCTTTTGCCAGAGAGTGGTGAAGCTGTGGAATTCTTTGCCACATGCAGCTGTGGAGGCCAAGTCTTCATGTACATTTAAGACAGAGGTTGATAGATTCTTGCCTGGTCGGGGAATGAAAGGATACAAGGAGAAGGCAAGAGATTGGGGCTGAGAGAAAACTTGGATCAGCCATAATGAAATGGCAGAGAAGACTCGATGGGCCAAATGGCATAATTCTGCTTCTATATATTATGGTCTTGAAAATAAACCCTGTTGAATGGTTTGTGTCCAAAATGTTAATAGATTTTTTTTCTCCGTGCTGATGTACTTCCAGGGCTGTTGTTTCAATCCTAAAAGAAAGTAAAAGTGCCCCAAAAACCTCCAACCATCAAAAGGCCGAGACTAAAACAGTTAAGTTTCCATGCTCCTCCTGCTCTCTCATCCCATTAACGAAATTAAAAGCTAAAGTCAAATGGATTGACCCCCAGCGCTCACTGCACAATCTCAGTTTATCCCAGGGTGACCTTAGACCAAACATTCTTAAGCAAGAAAAACATTAACAAGATGGAAAATAAGGTCAGTTCTGAGAAGCTTGCAGATTTGGAAGGTTGGGGACGGATGGAGGGGTGGGGAAGGTATCCATCCACAACTACAACGTCTCTGTTCACCTATATTATCCCTATTCTAAGTCTGCTGGCCTAGTCTAGGCCCGCCATGTTAAATGACAAGTGGAGAATCGTCACTGGCTACTATAAGCCAATAAACGTCTATAACTTGTACATCCTCAACAGAATACCAGCGTTAAACAACCAAAGAGCTGTACTCAACCAAGGAGATCAGAAGTCTCAAGCAGGATTACAGATACCATCTACACATCTACAACTTTTCAATGCTGCAGAAAATACCAAAGATATCCCAACAACATAAGTAGCCATCAGTACTGGTACAACCATCACCAACATGTTACAGCTGATACAACTGGCAAAACACATGGGGTAAGCATGGGTAAGCAATTGTGACAGAAGGAATCTGTGCGTCCTATTTATTTGAAGTTAACTTATGTTATCCACAACTTATAGACTTATTTTCAAGAACTCTACAACTCATGTTCTCAATATTATTTATTTATTTTTACTATTTTGTTTTTATTTTTGTATTTGCAGAGTTTGTTGTATTTTACCCATTGGTTGTTTGTCCATCTTTGTTTGTGTGCAGATTTTCATTGATTCTATTGTGTTTCTCTGTGTTTATTGTGAATGCCCACAATAAAATGAATCTCAGGGTAGTAGATGGTTGACATACATGTACTTTGATAACAAACTTACTATTGTCAAATTTCTGCCAGCTCAGGATCCTTTCATGGTCTACTCATGAATCTTGCATTAGGACTTGGCACAAGAAAAAAAATCAAGTTAGTTTAAGCAACACATACAAATTGCTGGAGGAAATCAGCAGCCAGACAGCTTCCATGGAAAAGAGTAAACAGTTGACATTTCATTTCGAGACCCTTCTTCAGGACTGGTTTGTTCATGTGGTTAAGGCTACTTGAATTTTGGCATCAAATTATTGCACAACACTTTTCTACATTACCTTCAATAGTGCTTTTCTATCATTTGCAACAGCAAAATTATCACCAACATTTTAAATTATTTTGTTTCTCCAGTGCAAGAATGCAACATACATTATTCAAATTTTATAACCTTTTCATGTACTTCATGTGGCTTCCAACTGTCATTTACAACACACGAGATGCTGGGTCAGATAAGTATGTTGAATTATAAAGTTTTCTGAAACTCATCGACAGAAAATGAGTAGTCAGGTACCTGAAATAATCATTGCTGGGTTCACTCTTAATCCATGCATTCCAAATTTCAAATCGAGATACCATAAGACCATTAGAAAGAGCTGTAGGTCTGACTAGCCTGATCTTGTGGCTGATCAAATTGACTTTGAGACTTGAAAATTTACTGAGCAGCCCAGAATATTCACAACTATTGTGTATCATTCTAACAACACTTTGCATTTACCCCATTAATCTTGTGTGTATCAATGGGACAGAGAGCAAAGACTGAATATCAAAGTTTCTCATTTTCCAGTGTGAACTAACAATTATCACAAAGTTAGAAGAAGGCACAATAGGCTGAACAAATATTGAACATAGCAGTGGAAAACAAGACCATAAGATGAAGGAGCAGAATTATGCCATTCAGCCCATCAGGTCTGCTCCGTCATTCCATCATGGCTGATCCTGGATCCCATTCAACCCCCACACACCTGCCTTCTCACTACATCCTTTGATACTCAGACCGATTAGGAAACGATCAACTTCAACTTCCGCCTTAAATATACCCACGGACTTGAGCGTTATAGGATATGGTGTAGGCCATCTCAGGGATAGAACATAGAACATAGAATAGTACAGCACAGTACAGGCCCTTCGGCCCACAATGTTGTGCCGACCCTCAAACCCTGCCTCCCATATAAGCCCCCACCTTAGATTCCTCCATATACCTGTCTAGTAGTCTCTTAAACTTCACTAGTGTATCTGCCTCCACCACTGACTCAGGCAGTGCATTCCACGCACCAACCACTCTCTGAGTAAAAAACCTTCCTCTAATATCCCCCTTGAACTTCCCACCCCTTACCTTAAAGCCATGTCCTCTTGTATTGAGCAGTGGTGCCATGGGGAAGAGGCGCTGGCTATCCACTCTATCTATTCCTCTTATTATCTTGTACACCTCTATCATGACTCCTCTCATCCTCCTTCTCTCCAAAGAGTAAAGCCCTAGCTCCCTTAATCTCTGATCATAATGCATACTTTCTAAACCAGGCAGCATCCTGGTAAATCTCCTCTGTACCCTTTCCAATGCTTCCACATCCTTCCTATAGTGAGGTGACCAGAACTGGATACAATACTCCAAGTGTGGCCTAACCAGAGTTTTATAGAGCTGCATCATTACATCGCGACTCTTAAACTCTATCTCTCGACTTATGAAAGCTAACACCCCATAAGCTTTCTTAACTACCCTATCCACCTGTGAGGCAACTTTCAGGGATCTGTGGACATGTACCCCGAGATCCCTCTGCTCCTCCACACTACCAAGTATCCTGCCATTTACTTTGTACTCTGCCTTGGAGTTTGTCCTTCCAAAGTGCACCACCTCACACTTCTCCGGGTTGAACTCCATCTGCCACTTCTCAGCCCATTTCTGCATCCTATCAATGTCTCTCTGCAATCTTTGACAATCCTCTACACTATCTACACCACCAACCATTGTGTCGTCTGCAAACTTGCCAACCCACCCTTCTACCCCCACATCCAGGTCGTTCATAAAAATCACGAAAAGTAGAGGTCCCAGAACAGATCCTTGTGGGACACCACTAGTCACAATCCTCCAATCTGAATATACTCCCTCCACCACCACCCTCTGCCTTCTGCAGGCAAGCCAATTCTGAATCCACCTGGCCAAACTTCCCTGGATCCCATGCCTTCTAACTTTCTGAATAAGCCTACCATGTGGAGCCTTGTCAAATGCCTTATTAAAATCCATATAGATCACATCCACTGCACTACCCTCATCTATATGCCTGGTCACCTCCTCAAAGAACTCTATCAGGCTTGTTAGACAGGATCTGCCCTTCACAAAGCCATGCTGACTGTCCCTGATCAGACCATGATTCTCTAAATGCCTATAGATCCTATCTCTAAGAATCTTTTCCAACAGCTTTCCCACCACAGACATAAGGCTCACTGGTCTATAATTACCTGGACTATCCCTACTACCTGTTTTGAAGAAGGGAACAACATTCGCCTCCCTCCAATCCTCCGGTACCATTCCCGTGGACAACGAGGACATAAAGATCCTAGCCAGAGGCTCAACAATCTCTTCTCTCGCCTCGTGGAGCAGCCTGGGGAATATTCCGTCAGGCCCCGGGGACTTATCTGTCCTAATGTATTTTAACAACTCCAACACCTCCTCTCCCTTAATATCAGCATGCTCCAGAACATCAACCTCACTCATATTGTCCTCACCATCATCAAGTTCCCTCTCATTGGTGAATACCGAAGAGAGAAGTATTCATTGAGGACCTCGCTCACTTCCACAGCCTCCAGGCACATCTTCCCACCTTTATCTCTAATTGGTCCTACCTTCACTCCTGTCATCCTTTTTTCTTCACATAATTGAAGAATGCCTTGGGGTTTTCCTTTACCCTACTCGCCAAGGCCTTCTCATGTCCCCTTCTTGCTCTTCTCAGCCCCTTCTTAAGCTCCTTTCTTGCTTCCCTATTTTCCTCAATAGACCCAGCTGATCCTTGCTTCCTAAACCTCATGTGTGCTGCCTTCTTCCTCCTGACTAGATTTTCCACCTCACTTGTCACCCATGGTTCCTTCACCCTACCATTCTTTATCTTCCTCACCGGGACAAATTTATCCCTTACGTCCCGCAAGAGATCTCTAAACATCGACCACATGTCCGTAGTACATTTTCCTGCAAAAACATCATCCCAATTCACACCCGCAAGTTCTAGCCTTATAGCCTCATAATTTGCCTTTCCCCAATTAAAAATTTTCCTGTCCTCTTTGATTCTATCCTTTTCCATGATAATTATAAAGGCCAGGGAGCGGTGGTCACTGTCCCCCAGATGCTCACCCACTGAGAGATCTGTGACCTGACCCAGTTCATTACCTAGTACTAGATCTAGTATGGCATTCACCCTGGTCGGCCTGTCCACATACTGTGACAGGAATCCATCCTGGACACACTTAACAAATTCTGCCCCATCTAAACCCTTGGAACTAATCAAGTGCCAATCAATATTAGGGAAGTTAAAGTCACCCATGATAACAACCCTGTTATTTTTGCACCTTTCCAAAATCGGCCTCCCAATCTACTCCTCTGTATCTCTGCTGCTACCAGGGGGCCTATAGAATACCCCCAGTAAAGTAACTGCTCCCTTCCTGTTCCTGACTTCCACCCATATTGACTCAAAAAGAGGATCCTGCTACACTACCCACCCTTTCTGTAGCTGTAATCGTATCCCTGACCAGTAATGCCATCCCTCCTCCCCTTGCCCACCCCTCTCTATCCCTTTTAAAGCACTGAAATCCAGGAATATTGAGAATCCATTCCTGCCCTGGTGCCAGCCAAGTCGCTGTAATGGCCACTACGTCATAATTCCATGTATGTATCCAAGCTCTCAGTTCATCACCTTTGTTCCTGATGCTTCTTGCATTGAGGTACACACATTTCAGCCCTTCTACCTTACTGTCTTTACACTGTTTATTCTGCTTCTCTTTCCTCAAAGCCTCTCTGTATGTTAGATCTGGCTTTACTCCATGCACTTCTTTCACTGCTCTATCGCTCTGGGTCCCATCCCCCTCGCAAATTAGTTTAAACCCTCCCGAACCATGCTAGCAAACCTACCTGCAAGGGTATTGCTCCCCCTCGAGTTCAGGTGCAACCCATCCAATCTGTACAGGTCCCACCTTCCCCAGAAGAGATCCCAATGATCTAAAAATCTAAAACCCTGCTCCCTGCACCAACTCCTCAGTCACGCATTCAACCGCCATCTCCTCCAATTTTTACCATCTCTGTCACGTAGCACTGGCAGCAATCCTGAGAACGTCACCCTTGAGGTCCTGTTCTTCAGCCTTCTGCCTAATTCCCGAAACTCACACTTCAGGACCTCATCCCTCTTCCTGCCTATGTCATTGGTCCCAACATGTATCACGACTTCTGGTTGCTTTCCCTCTCGTACCAGGATGTCGTGCACCCGGTCAGAGACATCCCGGACCCTGGCACCCGGGAGGCAACAAACCATGCGGGTGTCCTGCTCATGTCCACAAAATCTCCTGTCTGCTCCCCTGACTATACAGTCTCCAATGACGACAGCTCTCCTCTTCTCCGTCCCACCCTTCTGCACCACAGGGTCAGACTCAGTGCCGGAGGCCCTGCCACCGTGGCTCACACCTGGTCGGTCGTCCCCGCCAATAGTATCCAGGACGGATGAATACGCAAGTTAAACAGTTAATTTGTAAGGGGAAACAGAGAGAAATGGAGCTGCATTACATCTAAATACAGGTGCCTTAGATCAACTTATCAGAAAACGACAGTACAGACATTTACAATAAAGTGTATGCATTAATCGGGGACTGAATACAAGAGTAAAATGGCCACAATGGCTATTCTCAAAGCTATATTGAGATTATATTTGTTACATCTGAATATACTTGGTTACCAAAGGAATAAAATGGGGAATGGGCAATGCAAAATAGCAAAGTCACATGGCACCAGACTGACAATTGGACAGGTTATAAAGAAATGGGGAGCTTTGATTAAAGTATTCAAATAAAGGAATTGAAAAGATTGATAGATAATTTCTAGTAGCAGGTAAATCAAAGGTGAGGTCATTATAAAGACTGATAAGAACAGATTCATATAATTTTTTTCTTGCAGAATTGTTAAAATGCAGAATGCTTTATCGGAGGGGTGATCACTAACAAGTCAACTACAACATTCAAAATGATACTACATAATTACTTAAACACATAAAAAGATATGCAAATAGCCTGAAAGTAACCTCACAAAAGTGGTTTAATTTCTGTGCAAGCCTTTTCACATATAAATATTCTGTAAATATACTGGCAAATTTCCACACACCATGCTCAAAAGGGATGTCGTGTTGTTACATTTACTACCATGAAAACTCTGGAATTAAGTATTTAAAAGATGTATGTGCGATTTTTAAAATCATTATCAGATCAGAATGGATTGGACATCTGAAAGAGCATAGAGTAAACTAGAATGATTTGTCCCAGGAATTCAGACATCAATAGTTAATGCTAATATTGTCAGTGTACTGGAGATTTTAAAAATCAAGTGTTTTATGGCAATTCAGTTGGATTCAAATATCTCAGAACTTAAGTAATAATGGTGAGGTTATTTAAGAACAAGGTGTTGAGTTTCTGGAGTACACAGATAAAAGAAGAAACTGCACTTTAGAATCAGAAGACAGAGTATATATCTACAGTGTATCACAAAGGAGACTGAGACATGGCTGCCTTGAACATAGAAAAAAAAAGGAAGGTGTGTTATACCTCTTGAAGCTAAAGGTTTTGGGAATTGGTAGAGAAGAATTATTTACCCTTGTCAAAATATTAATTTACTGTGACATGTTTCCAAAGGCAAATTAGAAAACACAAGAAGCTGTCTATACACTCATACTGGATGACTAGAATTATGAGCTTTGCCCAATTTATTACAATTTTTTTTAAATGCCTGCAAGAGTCCAAATTTTGAAACAAATTACAACTTTCAAGTAAAAGTATTCTAGGCAGTTTCTAGAGTAGGTTGCATGGTCGGCACAACATTGTGGACCAAAGGGCCTGTAATGTGCTGTAGATTTCTATGTTCAATGCAACTAAAGACAATTCTCAATTGTGTTTCATACACAGGAGATTATGCAAATACTGGAAATCCAAAGTAACCCACACACAGTACTGGTGGAACTCAACAGGTCACCCATACGGAGAGAAATAAAATCAACACTTTGGACTGAGACCTTTCATCAGCCTGAGGCATTGACTATTCCTCTCCATAGATGCTGCCTGACCTGCGGCGTTCCACCAGCATTTTGTGTGTGTTGCTTGATATTATTTACATTGACATACTTGATCATGGTAAAGCCTATTAAACTTTTGCCTCAAAAAATAGAATATACCTACATTCCATAAGTAAATTTAACACCGCAATTAGAAATTTACATTTCACAAATATAAAGAACACATACTGTAAAACACAAATTAGATCATGCTTGCCACACCGCCACTTCACCTTCCAAAAAAATGACGCATTACTTGTTTAAGCATTGATTTATTAACTTGAGCTTTAAGTTATTATAACTTTCGTTTTACAGGTAGAGACGTCACGAGGCAGAACCGAAATTTCGCAAACGCACAATTTGCCTTCCCAGGAATATTTTGTATTGAATCAAAGCAAGGCAGAGCTTCAAAGAATGAAGCTTCAACGACAGACCGAACAAAACCATTTATGAGAAAGGCCACTGCCTAACGGCCTCGCACCCGCTCACTTACAAAGTGCAGCTTTCAAGCACTTCTAATCGAAAGTTTATTTTTGTTGTCAGAGTTTGCACTCTGTTGAAAGATGCAAAGCCCCCTTGTTTATCCCTTTGCCTGCCGATGCAGAAACACCATAAGTTTTCCGACAATAAACCCAAACCAGTCACTTTCAATCATCGGCCTTGGCCTTACTCACCCTACCTATCCTGCTTGGTGAACCTTTCGTTTGACACGAGTTATTATTGACACCACTACTGGCCACTCCGAACCCAAAATTTGTGCGGAAGACCGGAATGAAAACCAATAGGCTTGGAAGAGAGGCGGGCCGACTGCTCGGGAAACTGTCGTCATCAGGTTTGGTTGAGACAACAAACATAGCGGCGGTTCTCCCCGGAACATGGTGGGATTCTGGGGGTTGTAGTTTGTCGTTGCCGGGCGATCCGCCTCCCGAGGTCAGAACACTACAGCACACTTCCAACCCTTTCATCAAAAGTTCTTGACTGGGCCAAGCCGCACTATGTAGTGCCAGATAGTTTTATTGAACCAGTCCGTTAGATCATTTTTATTATTTTTAACCTGTTACCAACTTTTGTTTTACAAATGTGACGACAAACCTCAAATGACTGAGCAAGGCGTTCAGCGGCCAGTATAAATACTGCCCCGAAAATAGTTGGCGTTCTACTAATAAACCCATCATAAAAGAAAATAGTATGCAATAATAAATGGTAACATGCTATTTCACATCTTTCAATTGCGAGCGTGCGATAAGGGCATCCCGTTTCCCACTGCTGTGATGGACTTCAGATGCCCTGCTTACTGAAGACTTCAGTGTCTTTAGTTTCTTGAGTTAAGGATGCTGGGAATTGTAGTTTAATATCATTCCATTCAACAGGCTTGCGAACACAGTGAATTGCAATGCAAGGCATTTTAGATTTGCTATCAAGTGCCGCGAATTTTCAATTAAATTTAATCTCATTGCCATTTTACAATTCTGAATTAAGTTTTGTCTATGATTAAATGTAAATTTAGATCATGTTTCATCCCTCCAACAGTAACATTAGTTAAAAGATGTGAAACCATTATCACAATATGAAATTTTTATGCGGTTATTTATGCTGTTGTAGTTCGAACTAATCCTGCCATATTATTGGCATTATCTTGTTTGGTTTTGACTGAATCCTTTGTAGTGTCCATATTATATGGTCAGAATATACAATGTATACAGTGATGAGGTGTAAAATAATCTGGAAAAACTATATATTAAAAATACTCCTTTGCTGGTTGTAATACCGCTGATGATACAATACCGCTTCACCGATATTAACACGGATTATTTTGCATTTTCTTGCAATTGCGAGTTTGTGCGTCGATCTTTTAATTTGTTAGGGTAAATCTTAGTGAGTATTTTGTTGTAGATTGCAACATATTTGTAGTGTTAACAAGTTCTTTATCAGAGCTGTTTGGTCCGTTAAACTGTTTACGTTCAATGGGGGGAAAAAAAGATAATTGTTAATGTTAGGTATTGATTTTGGGAGAGGGTTTCGTTGAAATGCGGGCTTATGTAGGCCGTTCAAATGGGTTGGTGTACTAATAGGTACCACAACGACTCAAGTTTATCAGTCTCGGCATGACAATATTTTACCTATGTTTTGTCCATAACTGGCTCGGGAAACCATGTTTCTCATTGTATTTTTAGGCCCAGGAATCTTCCGATGAGCACCCTAGTCGGTACTTAGAGGGATAACTTCGATCACGAAACTTTAAAAATATGTAACTGCGTTCTTGTTGGATACTTGCTCCCCATCCTTTCCCAATCGACATTATGAATTTTGGACCTGTTATCGTACCTTGAAGAAGCGATCCGAATATGACATGGGAATACTACGTTCTCGAAAGACGATGGCAAGAGTTTAAAACGGAAATTTGTTAAATGATAGAAAGAAACGAAACGGTAAACAGACCTAAAGGAATGCACGAAGGCATTCGAAAAGGCAAATCATCAAGAGAGTGAGCAGCAAGAAAATAACAAGAAACCGAGTACGCTCAAAATGTTTCGAGTAAGTGCTCTGAGTATAGCTATGCGAAGAGATTTGGCGGATCCGGGGAAGTTGAAGAGACAAGGAAAATAAATACCGCGGCAGATGATGCCTGAACTATTGCACCCGCGGTAACGGAACCAGAACGGTTTTATGTAGGGGACGCGGGGTGTGGTGTGGGTAGGGGTGGAGGAATGTAGTGGGGGGGGCGGTAGGGAGGGAGGTGGGTTCATGAAGCAGAAAGAGATCAAGTGGAGAATCAAAAAGGCAAAAGGTCAACAGTTCCATGTAAAAAGCAGAGATACTTAAGGAAAGTAAGCAAATGATCCTAATTATAAAGCAGAAAAAGAATGTAGATGAAGAGAACACGAAAAAAAACAACGTTTAAGAGCGCAAATAAAAACTGTGGAATGATAAAATAATGAAAAGACATTCCAAAAGAAGTTTCTATTATAAAGGGCAATTGCAAAGTAAGAATTGAAAAAAAAACACTTCGGAGGATCTATGCACTTTTGTGCGTAAAAACACATTTTAGGAGTTATATATTTTCACACGCGAACAAAAGAAAGGAATAAACAAGAATTAAGCGAGTATAAAGACAGATACATACGAATAGTATCTCAAATGAAAAAGATTGAATCGATAAAGCAGAAACATGAAAAGGGAGGAAACAGAAATTACAACCAGCTAAATAATTAAGATGAGCAAAAAGAGAGACAAGGAAGAAGTCGCAAGAGAGGTAAAAGGAAGAGCAGGAGATGAAACGATGAGTGTCCGGACTACAATTCCCAGATGCCAGTGTGGAGCTAATGCGGCTGCGCAGTAGGCTGTTGGGACTGCGTTGGTATATTGCTGTCCCGGTGAGTGAGTTCTGAAATTGACGCACATACACACACACACACACACACACACACACACACACACACACACACACACACACACACACACACACACACACACACACACACACACACACACACACACACTGACTGAGCCAAGCGGCAGCAGCGGAGCAGCAGCACAACATTCCTTCTCTGATCGGACTCGGGATAGGGATCCCTCTGTGCATGTAATCAACACCCTTCTACAACAGCAGACTTCATTCACACACACCCGGTATTCCAGACTTCCACTCCACAGTCCATATATACTGAAGGAGAGTTTTGCCAAAAGAAATAAACCTTTTATTTTCGCGTATATATGTTCTATTATAATAAGTGAAAACATCCTTGGGAATTAAAGTAAGTACAGTAATAAGAATGTATCTGTGATGTGTTGTCTCCAACTTTGTCCGGAAGTCATTGTTTACATACTTCACGGTCTGTGTGTGCCGGTGCGTGCACCTTGCAATTAAAAATACTGTAGTGGTTAGCCCAGACAATCCGTGTTCATTGCTTATCGCCTGAACTATTTAAACCCTTATTTAGAATAGATTGTACCGTGATTATTAGATGTGAGAATTGTATTCATAGTGACTTACAACGTGTTTCTACATAGTTCTTGTTAATTCTATACGGCACAATCGCTTTACTTTTCGTCCTATTCTCTATTTTATTCCTTGATAATCGCTACTTAGCATCATTAAATTAGCTGTTTAATTGACCTCAGTTTCAAAGTTGCACTGAATTATAGGGCACTGGATCTTATTAATCTTGATAGTTGTAACAAAAGTAGCAACTGGGTTTTTCTAGTGTCTTGATGTCTGACTGGAAAAGTATGAGCTGATTTAGTGCTGGTACGTTTCGATTTTTGGCTGGAGTCCTGCTTTCTCTCCTTTTTACCAGCTCTGTCATTCGTTATTAGTTACTATTGATCGCTTCGCAAAGTGATAACTGAACTAAAATTAATGTCAATTCTACCGCGTAAATCAATACCGTTAAGTTATTTTAATCTTTATTTTTAACCATGTGCCAAATTAAAAATCAGAAAAGTAAATATATTTGTATGAAAAACAGTGAAGTGTTACCTTTATTTCTTTGGTGAGCAGGATTTTAAGGGCAAAGAATGCTTAATCAGTAACCACCTCCTGTGATTTCGGAGCAATAAATGCATTTTTGATCACAGGGCTATAGAGGCTCTGTTATTTGGGGTCAGTCTTTAAGCCGGTGACTTTTTGACATCAGAGTGTATTAAGTATAGATTTTCATAATTACTGTGGTCAAATAGAACCTAATCTATACAAACGTCAGAATCCCTGTAATAGGATGCAATATATATGGGTGTGTATTTTATATATATATATGTAAGCAAAAGGAGATGAGATTGTGTGTGCGAATATTTATTTTGTTCTCTTTATTAATATAGGGTCTATCAAGCTGTGGTGTTAATGATGTCACACTGCTCTTTATAAAGCCAGCCTTGCCTGCATTTGAGAAGGTCATATATAAGTCTGGTATCAGCGAGCAAAGAGTTTCCAATGGACTTGCATAGAACAGCTTTCAAGATGGAGAATTCTTCCTACCTCCCTAATCCCCTAGCATCTCCAGCTTTGATGGTCCTTGCCTCCACAGCAGAGGCTAGCCGAGATGCCTCTATCTCTTGCCAGCAGCCTAGACCTTTTGGAGTACCCGTCTCAGTGGACAAAGACGTCCACATCCCCTTCACCAATGGTTCGTACACCTTTGCTTCAATGTACCATCGTCAGGGTGGGGTGCCAGGGGCCTTCCCGAACCGAGATTTCCCCCCTCAGCTGTTGCATCTGCATCATCAATTTGCACCTCCAAACCTGGACTGTACCCCCATCAGCATGTTGAACCACAGTGGTGTTGGGGCTTTCCGGCCTTTTGCCTCCACTGAAGACAGAGACAGCTATCAGTCTGCCTTTACACCTGCCAAAAGACTAAAGAACTGCCATGAAACCGAATCCCCCCATCTGAGGTTTTCAGACTCTGAGGGCAAGGAATATGAGTTCACAGCCCAGCTCCCATCCAGTTCCCCCAGCTCTCTAAAGCTAGATGACTCTGGAAAAAAGGTCTTTGCTGTGTCAGGTCTCATCTCTGACCGAGAAAATTCTGCAAGCCCTGAAGAAAGTCGAAACGAAAGATGTGAGTGTTATTTACTTACTTTAACTTATTTTTAAATTTTTATTTGCAGATTCAAATGTTCCAGTTAATGTATCACAAGCTTTTTGGTAACTGCATTTGACATAAACCGTGCTTGACATAAAATAAGTTATCTTACTGAAGTTGCTACTTTAAAATTCAAGCTATTTGAACTCAGAATTATTCCATTTTTCAAATAAAAACTCAAATATATGTAGACATCCAGAGTAAATATTCTTGTCAGTATATCACTTTTCAAAATCTGTATTTTAATTTCAGTTATGGGAGTTGGTTTGCTTGTGAGCAAGGTTTTTAATGGTCTGCTTTTAAAATAAAGCCAAGTAAAGCAAGTACAACTGTATCTTCTAATGATTAAAATTCTTTAAAGGAATTTAGTGAAAATCAGGTTCAGTGGAAAGCTAATGATATGAATATTCTTATAAAGAAAGGCTTACCACTAGCATTACTCAACAGCACCCTACTTCCATCACCATACCCCCCCCCCCAACACTAGCACAATCAACCAAGCAACTTCTGGGAAAAAAGAGAGTAAAGAACCCATAACAGGGAGGAAGCCAATTCCCGCATCGGTATTGTGATGTTTGTTGAGTGAAATTGCAATCCCAGAAGTTTGTGGGGCCCGTCAGTGTTTTGAGAAGAAAGGTGGGACTTGGAAGATGAGGTGATAATGGGTGATAAGCTAACAATCCTCAACTGTGGGAAGCTACTGACTTTTGTTGCTGTTTGTTTTGGTTGAAGAAAAGAAGTAAGAGGCGGCAAGGGGGAAAAGTGAGAAGAATAACGGAGCTGAAAGAGTGAGGGAGAAAGTGAAAGCAAAGGGAGGTAAAAACCAAGTGGGTGATAAAAAGTAGCATCAAAAAACAAGCGGCGAAGTAGAAAGACGTGAAAAATGTAGAGGACAAGTAAAGATTTTTTTTCAAAAGTTTGATTGCAGTAGGGAACACAGATGGGCTATATTATGTTAAGAATGAGTAATTAATCAGCAATTGTTGAGTCAGAATCCAGGCCCCTATCTTCCTTCCTGTGCCGTTAACAAAAAAAATTAAAACAACAAAACGTGGATGTCTTTGCTTCCTTCCTGACAAGACCAACCTGGTTGCTTTTCTTCTTCATAAATGTCTTCTGATTTATTAAGAAAACAATTTGGAGCAGTGTTGGTGGAATGGTAACGATAGGGGAAGTAGTACAAATTGAAACCTATATGAATACTTTATTCCTTTCCCTGCAAGTAAACTTTGCATGGGTGTTCTTACGGCTGTGTTTTGTAGTGCTTAACCAGATGTGAAAACACTGATCTTTTCAGTTCTTCCTATTGGATTTCAACTGGCATCCTTTTCACATTTCTTTTAGTGCTTCCCTCCCCTCTTTTCCCCTGCCCTCTTCTTATGGTAATGATAGGCACTAATATGGAAAAATCGAGAGGAAGGCAGCAGTGGATCGGCGTTGAGCTCTTGCTGAGAGCTGGTATTATGCAGCCTCAGTCTTTAAGCCTGCGGTGTAGCAAAAAGGATTTGAGAGTTGTAGGAATGAATATTGAGGTGCGAAGGAGACAAGACAAAGGACAATTGGTCTTTAACACAATGCCATTTGTTATAAGGCTGAGGTGTGAGTTGCCGCAGTTTAAAAAATACCTTGGCTTATATTCGTATTAGTCATAGAGCTGGGGACTAAATTTCTTTAGCTGATAAATATGCAATGGCAGCTTTTTAGAAATGTAAGTGCAAATGCTAAGGAAAAGCTGATGGGATGGAAAACCATTGAAATAGTCTGCAATTAGTCAAAATATGTTTTAAGCTGTTTTATGAATGACGATTTGTTAAACATTAACATTTAATTTTAATAAAGCTACGTTAAAAGCCTTCTCTTCAATATCCCAGGCCATCTGTTTATATTTTAGGAATTCTTCATACCCTCTGGTTAACCATCTCCATTCTTTGAATGATAACAAAATCAAACACATTCAAATATGAATTTGACTTGTTATAAATAACTTTCCACTTGATTTTGAGCATCGCTTTAAATTAAAAATTAAATTTCACTAGACATTCCTCTACTTAATATCTAATTTTTATCTAGCAATGGATAATAAAGTATTCAGTTTTTTTAAAATGACAGTGTGGTACATTGAGTGCCTAATGTGGATCATTTATAGATGTTCTTTTGAAAATGGTACGTAATATTTAAAAATTGATAGTAATGTGCCATTTCTTCAGATATATTTATTAGCAAAATTGTTATGATGTCAGTTAAACAATCTATACATTTATGGCTTTATCTATTGGTCTGTCTACATCTTACTATTTATTGCTTTAGCTACTTTTAGTTAACACTGATTGCATTGCACTAGCATGTAGGATAAATGGTTGATTTACAAAGTGGAGTTTCATTACAAAGGCTGTAGCTTGAAATATTGCAGCTAAATGGTAATATGTATGGAATTTTTGGGGCTGCCAGAGGCTTAGTACACAGATCTGTCACTTTCCCTGAGCAACAACCCTGACGACCTCTATTCAAAGTGCCATCGATTTCCTTTCTTTATTTCTTCCCAAAAAATCTGTTACAAGACTTCTGCCAAGGGAGTACCTGCTCAATTGTGGCATAGCAGTTCTTTGCTTTTAAACACTGTTCTCTTAGAAATAAAAATGAACCTATATATTAAAACTTCAAAAAATTTCCTTCAAAATGAAAAACCAAAATATATGATGCTGTGGTACAGATATTCTAGTCCCTGTATTTTAAATGATTTGGATATTGCATGTCTAAACAATAGAGGTCTGAGTTAAAGGAGTTTATCTATTAACGTGAGCACTGTACTTCACGATTGGCAAAATGTAGCTAGGCAAATATTCAGAGTTGTTTCACTGTTAGAATTTCCATTTGTTAAAAATGTATTGTGTGTGATTCGGGTCTTGAGTAAATGATTCAGAAAGAGGCTCGTGACTACCAGTGTACAGCCAATTTCCTGCTTGATTTAAATATTTTATTTTGAATTAATAGAGTTTAGCAAAATACTTGCCTTTACTGTTCAAGTACAACTTTTGAAGTACAAAGGGATGAATGAAGTAGTTACAAGTTACTAGTAAGAGAAATAATACTTAAGATAGGTTTTAAAAATGAACGTTTCAAGGAGAGAGGATCATTATGATCTAATTAGAAAAATCTGAAGATCTTTTGTCTTGGTGGCTTAGCATAAGATTATTTTTATCTTCCGTGCAATCATTTTACATGCAACTTGCACTCTCTCTGAAACATAGAAAAGAAACTTTATGTACTCTTGCATCTAATTAATGGTTCTTGAACACAGACTCAGCAGCATGTGAACACATCCAACAGTTGTTTAACTAAAAGTTGGGGTGCAGGGATTTCAGGGTTTGTAGCATTTCAGAATAATCACTGGTCGCTGTTGGAAAATGTGGTATGGAGTGAGGTTGGGGGGGGGTGCACAGTGCTTGACAGATAGCTTCTCAAACCCATAATCTGTGTAAGGCTTTTCATATAAAGTCTTGGCTTTGGGTTAAAAACAAACAGCTCCTCAGATGCTAACAATCAATGGCAATGCTGCTTGTACTACATTTTGCTAGTCCCTGTGCAACATTTTTTCATGTTAGACCTTCTTTCTTTATTTTTCATTTCAAAGTCTTCTGTTCACAGTTAGTGGCCCAATTTAAATTTTTGTCGTAGAATCCATAGCAAAGTGAGGCATCTGTCTTGTCTATCCTTGTTTTATTTGTAAATGCCTCATTTCTCTGTAGGGGTACTATCTCTGTCTGGCAAAACATCTTTATTCTCATCAATTACTGCTCATTTGCCCTCTGTCTACATTTGTGCAATGTGTCTGGTCTACAGAGGCTGAAGGGGAGCTTGATGTTCAGTCAGTAAACCCACCAGGGAGACTCGGTCAGTATCCTCAGCTCTCTCCGACAGCAGGATAGCACATACAACAAAGCAGACTACTGTCAGAAAGCAAGCTAGCATTATACTGCATGTCTATAACCAATTTTTACTTTTAAATACAAAGAATATTAATCATCATAATTTGTTGTTTTCACAATTATATGTTGATACTTAATCATTGTTAGAAACTCTTCACTTATTACAGCATACATTTTACATTTTTGAAATAATGGCCAGGATTATTATTAGTCAACAGTTTTTAATAGCAATATGATCATTTTTAATGGTTTTCAAAATAAAAATAAATGAATGAAGTAAATTTGCACCAAATAATGGATAAGCCTGTTTTACCATTTTTATTTTGTGAATTCTCAGTTGCATGATCTATCTTTATACCAGATAGGAGAACGAATAAGATGGTAAAGGGTGCAAGCTGAAAATCTTTAATCTCTCAGTATGATTTTCTACTGTTGTTCAATAAATTGGTAACATTCAAGTAAATTTTAAAACATATCTTGTTGTATTTTTCTATTTTGCAAATAATTCATTGATTTTGTTGCCATTATAGATTTTCACACAAATGTTCAGCCACTGCAATATTAGTATAAGTTGTCACACCTTTCCAAAAAGAACGTGTAACGGCAGCATTTCTGAGCTAATAACCGATAATCCTTTTAAGTGTTTTAAATCATTTCCACACAGAAAGTATGAATTGTTGTGGAACAAATATTACACAGGTAAAGAGAAACATGCCAAATCTGACCAGTAACTGAGGATATGGGAGAAAGTAGTAGAGAGGGTTCATCAATGAACAGAAAATATAATTATCTTAGCCTTTAAAGAGGAACAAAATAAGGAAGGAGAAATATAAGTTTTTAAGGGTTAATAAATGTAGCATTAAAAGAGCCACAGATCCTTGCAACAGGTTTGCCTGTTGCTTTCCAGCTACTTTTCTTTATTCAGCAAGTATCTTGTCCTTTTTTTTGTGAAAAATGGGTAGCAGCTGCTCTGGTGGGCTGTGTACCGTAAGTATAATTCAGTGTCTCAATTGTGTCTTCCTGCTTGTGTGCGAGAGGGAGAGAAAGAGCCATCCCTTTGTTTCCTTTGTGAGAGCCAGGTGACAGAGCCAGTGTTGAGAGGGCAGAAAAATAGCAACCGGCAGTTCTCTGGCAGCCGAGATCAAAGAAGAAGGCAGGAGGTCTTTTCAAATTGGGGGCCCTGGTGTTGAAGCTGTAATCACAGCTTACAGCCAACCAGTTTCTGAAAGATACTAGCCTGGAAAAGGGGGGAAAAACTTTCCAGGAGTTAAGATAGTTAATTAAAACCAGCAAACAGGTGCCCTAACAGCAGCAGTGAATCAAATCATAAAGTTTTACAATGGAACGGTTTCTTTAAAGGCATAGGCAGGGGGAAAAAAGAGCAAAAGAATTGGCTTCACCTAGCATGTGGCACATGCCATTTACAAGCTCAGAAGCTTTTTGGAAGAATATAAACACTTACAGTTTGTTCACAGAGTCTTGCAGATTTAATATATTAAAATGTCCCTTTCGCTTCTGGTGCAAGTCAAACAGCTGTTTTAGTTTATTCAAAAAAAAAGGCTGTGGTTAATGCAAAATCAGCAGTGGCACAGGGCTTATAAGAAAAAGATCAATCATGGAGTGGGGTGATAAATTAGACACATCAGCGAAAGAGAACACCTTAAATCGAGCTGGCTTGGTGACGGGGGAATGTGTGTTGAAGGATGGTGGCTGCTTGTGTTTTTCAATAAATGGAAACATCACAATGAATGGAGCAAAGCAGACATTTGAGTTCAGAATGTGGTAAATCTCTTCAAACCCATGTTTTAATGTTATTTTGTACAACTTTATATCACTGTGAATTAATAACAGAAAGTGCCACATCATTCCTTTTTATAGCTTGACAATAGTAAAGTCCTGCTATTGAGTGAAAAATATAAATATTTTGACCTAGATCATTATTTTAAGATTTTTGAAATAATTTAGGGAATTTTATATTGGATTTTATCCCATCATATCTATATTTTGTTCAGAGCTTCTGATTTAAGGAGTTAGTTTTTAAAATTCTTGTTGATGATAATTATGTAAAGTGCAAATTTAAAAGTAATTAGACCAAGGACAACAGGTCGTCACCGAGTTGTTAATCACAGAAGAAACCCAGTGAATTCACCCCAGCTAAAATGCAGTCATCCATTTCCCTCAGGAAGACAGCTCATCATTTACATTTCTGATAGACAAGATTTTCCATCCTCTTCAGCCCAACTGTGGAACAAGTATAAGAAAAGTTGGCATCCATATTAACCAGGCTGTCTGTTCACCCCCTAACAGATTGCCATTTGGAATATTGATTGAGAAAGTGAGAGAGCATCGGGTTTTAAACGGAAAAGAGAGATCTGTGGACAGGGCCTGATGTTGGGGTGGGGGTTCTGGTGGTGCAGGGTAGGACTGAAGAAATAAAACTGAAACAGTTTTGCAAAAATACTTATTTTTTACTTCTCAATGCAATCAATAAAAGAAAATAATAGGTCAATCCATTGTAGCAAAGGCTGAACACTTCTTATTTTTCCTAGAAATTAAGAAAATTATTTATTAATGACTCTTTACACTCAAATAGCTAAACAAATCATTCCCCAGTTTTTTTTCCTACAGCCTTCATAGTTCTAATTATTGAACTGTCCTTATGACCAGGAATTAATTTTTGTATGGCCTAAAGTATTCTTTAAATTTATTTCCTTAGCAATTTAAAATAGGAAATAAATCTGTAAGGAGAAGGTGATAAGGGATTACCAGTCTCGGATATCAGGGTATTAATCCCAATAGTTGTGCTCTTGTCAAATTAATGGATTATATTTTCTCCCTGTGACAAATTAATTTTAATGATGACTAGTTTTATTATAAGGTCCATGTTATTGCTTGTAATCTGTGCAACAGTTTTAGGTGTTTTTTTCTATTTCGTTTTCTTTGTTTAATTTAAAGTGTCCTGTAATTACAGGGGTGTTAGCATATGTGGAGAAGATGATATGATTTATCCTGCACAAACAGCCATGACACAGCTGTTTGGAAGATAAAATAGTACAACTGTGTAGCTACAAAATGCTCTCCTTATTATACCTCATTAAAAGCAGGCTGTGATAAGTCAGCCAGGCAATGAATAAAATCTATTGCCTGTGTAGAAAATAGATATATAAGTACCTTCAGTTGGGGGGGGAGGGATTAAATGAAGGTGGGGGCAGGCTGCTCTGTGTGTGTGTTTATTTATGACAAAGCTAGGAAGAGAAATAATACCTTCTTCTTCTCTTTTCAGTCTGCCTGTCAGTAGAAGCAAAGAGACTATAATGTTTCGAAGTAATTAGTAAACCTTCCAGGTGCAACCGAAAGAAACAAATATTTGATTTCAAATATTTTGTTCTTGGTCTTATCGTGTGTTAATTTGACCTTTAGTTATCTGACTACCTGAAATCATAATGTCTTTGATCACATCTTTCCATTATCATCAATTGATCACCGTGAAATCTGAAACAGAGGAAAAGTTATTTATCATTGATTGCTTCTTGTGTCATCATTTTACCATTATTATTATTATTCTTCTTCCTGCTTGAATATTAGAATATTCAAGCCTGAGGGACAGCCTACTCTGCTCTGTTTGAAAATTGGGAAACTTGTCTGAATTTCTCATATAGAATCACAGGGATGTTAAGAATTTGAAAAATCTTGCATCTTTTCTTTCACTATTTTATGTGGTATCTTATGAATTTCCAGTTCCTTGTTGTTTGAATAAAAACTGTAAATGATGGCTCTGGAATTATTATCTAAGTAGCTTGCTGTGATATTGTGAAATCTGCTCCATGTGAGAATGCACCTTCTCGATACTGTTATTTTGCTAAAGTGTAGGGCCTTTGAAACTCTTACATCAATTTAATACAAGGAAAGAAGGATCTTTTCCTGCTACATTTTATGATTCTTTTTCTCTAAAATGTTTATCAATGAACAGACACATTAAATGAAAATCAGAAATAAAAAGAGCATCAAAAGGAATGTATAAAATATTGTTAAAGTTGTATAGAACAATAATCAGCATGAATAAGGATGCAAAAAGGGAAAGAGAAGATTTTCGGTGAATAAGAATGGGAAAGGAGCCTGTGCTCAGTAGATGCTGGGAATGGTAAGATAGAGAGTATGGTAATATAAATTAGAGAATACGGAATAGAGTTATATAAAGTAAGTGTACATACACTGAAATGCAAGGTGTGAATTCATACGGTAAGAAAAGTGCACTCAGTGTTGTAATGTAGATAAGATTATAACTGTGAAGTAGGCACAAGTATATAAGCGCATAAAAGTTGCAACGGAGAAATGGGCCATTCAGCCCAATTAGTTTGTCTCATGATTAACACACCTGGAAGCAAATATTTCTAATAATATTTACCCACCCTGTTCCATTATCCCTTTATCCTCTTTTTGTTCATCTATCTATCTAACTCAGTCTCAAATGTTGACATAGTTTCTGTCTTAACCACTAACCCTGAAAGTGAATTCCACAGCCTTACAACTCTCTGTGTAAAGAAGTTTCTACTGGTCTTTGTTCTTAATCTTGTATCAATGGTCCTTCACGGTTGACCCCTCAACTGTTGGAAGCAGTGTATTCTGTCTGTCCTTAAAGATATTTTTATAATTTTAGGCAGCATGATCCTATATATGTACAATTTGTATTCCAGTCGAATTGATAATATTTTTAAAATCTTTCTTCACGTCATAATTTTTCTTATCAGATCCCATCTGATTCTGTATTTTAGCTAACGATGAAAGCTTTAATATCCTGCTTATAGTTGCAGCCCAGTACTTTACACAGTCATCTAATTTAGATCTTATTAAGTTTTTAAATAGGTTATCATTATCTCTTGTCTTTTATATTCCATACTTCTTGTGATAAAATCTAAAATTGCATTAGCATTTTTTTTACAGCCTCATCAACCTGAGATACTGCCTATTTCATCTTTTGAACCTGTTTTCCACCCCCACTCCAACTCCACCAAATGTCTCTGCTGTTCCACAGTTCTGAACCTACTTCCACTCAGATTATAATTACTGGTGTTACTCACTTTTTTCCACACTGCATTTCCTCAGACTTTGTGACATTGAATTCCACCTCCTACACCTTAGCTATTGTTTTATTTTATCATCATTCTTTAGAGTTTCATTTGTCTTCTTTTGAATTAACAATATGTCCTATTTTGATATCCTGTGAAAGTGTTGATGTCTTATTGGGCTTTATTTTAAATTAATACTGTAAATAATGAACAAGTATGGCCCAAGAACTAAAGCCTGCAAGGTAACCGTGATAATTTAAACCTATTCTGAAGAACTGTGGCTGAGGAAATATGAAAAATCATGAAAAAATAATAATAAAAAGAAGAAATATCATATCATAGGCTTTATAGAGTATATAAATATGAGGACAGATTATTTACAGATCAATGCAATAAGTACAATTAGGAAATCATGTTTGGCATGTATTAAGAATACTTGAATAGAAGTATGCATAGAGTATATGTGAATGGAATGGAATATAGGTATTCAAAGATTATTTTCTCTTATTATAAAACCACTTCATGAAAAATATGATCAATCAGTGTTTCATTGTCCTGGGTTATCCAACATTTTTAGGATAGTGTGGTGGACCTTCTTAAAGATGTCAGTGAATATCAAAATACAGGAGTTATCGAGGTTTCACACCAAATCTCTTCAGGAAATAATATCTAAGGCTGATGGTCAGGATTGTTAGCTACAAACCAATCAGTCACTGTATGAAGAAAAAGGAAAATTCAAAACCTTGACTCCATCAAGTTACTAGGTGCACTTTGACTAAAAACATGTAGAGTAAAAGTGAACATGGTTGCTTCTTACACTTTGCATTATGAATCAGTTTGCTTTGGCTCCAGATTTTCATTAACCAGTTTGCTGGTTTTAGCTCTCCTTTGAGATGAACCATATCCAAAATACTATTGGTTGTGGACTTTTTTCTTGCCACAAATTCCATACATGCTTTTTCTAACTCTTTCTCAACACACCCAAAATAACATAACAAAAGAAAAGAATAAATGAGTCCATAGGCTTTATAAATAAAGTCATGGAATACAAAAACAAGGAAGTCATAATGAATCTTTTTGAAACACTGGTTCAAACAACAGATCTGGGCAGTATATTTGTGAAAGGATGTGAAAGACTCTGAGAAATTGTATGATTATGAAGACATGTAGTCCTCTTTTATTGTCATTTAGTAATGCATGCATTAAGAAATGATACATTATTTCCTCCGGTGTGATATCACAAAACACAGGACAGACCAAGACTGAAAAAACTGACAAAACCACATAATTATAACATATAGTTACAACAGTGCACAATACCATAACTTGATGAAGAAGTCCATGAGCATAGTAAAGTTCAAAGTTTCTCAAATGCCCCACATCTCACGCAGACGGGAGAAGGAAGAAAAACTCTCCCTGCCATGCCGACCACAATCCGACTCTGAGTCATCCGAAAACTTCGAGCTCTGATCAGCTCTCCGACACCGAGTACCGAGCGTCATCTCTGTCCGAACGATTTGACCTCCTTCTCGGTCGCCAAAAGCAGGCAAGGCCGGGGATTTTGAGGCCTACCCTCAGAAAGATTCCCGACCACACAGTAACGACAGCAGGGAACGGGCGTTTCAGAAATTTCTCCAGATGTTCCTCTGTGCTTTCAAGTCCATTCTCCATCAAATCAGAATTGTCCACGGCCCCTATTTAACAGATATGATATCATTTTTCACCGGAGGGCTGCGCACACGCAGGCATGCCACCACCTTCTCCTCCCAAATTGTAGAGCAATTTGCTAGAATTATTCCAGGATTGAATGATTGTAGAGTTACATACATAAACTGGAGAAGCTGGGATTGCTCTCCTTGGTACAGAGGAAATCGAGAGGGGGATCTTACCAATGTGTTTAAGATCATGAAGAATCTAGACAGAGAAGGCTGAGGGAAATTTTTCCTATTGACAAGAAATATCAACAACCAGGGTCTGTAGGATGAAGGTGAATGGCAAAAGAATAAAAAATGAGATGAGAAAAGAAATCCTTGTGCAGCTAGTGGTTAGAATCTGGAATGTACTGCCTGAGGTAATACTGGAAACACACTCATCAAAGAAATAAATTGTAAGGAATGTAAATACAGTGCCACTTGAGGAGGGCAAATGAATGGGGAACTGGCTGGATTGCACTTGCACAGAGCCAATACAGACTCAGTAGCTTGAGTGGTATCCTTCTATACTGTAGACATCCTGTGTTCTCTGATTAAATTACACTCTTTCATCACCGGTGGCCTCACTAGCCTTCATTGGCTGTTTGCCTTCACCTAGAATTCAGAACCACTTTTAGCTACAAATCGCTCATAGAGCATTATCTTCAGCACACCACTGGATTTTTCAAGTGCATTATGATCCAATTCTTCAAAGTAAGTTTATTATTGAAGTACATATGTGTCACCATATACAACACTGAGATTCATTTTCTTGTGGGCGTACTCAATAAACGTATAGAATAACCATAACAGAACCGCACCAACTTGGGTATTCAACCAGTAGGGCAAACAACAACAAACTGTGCAAATACAAAAAGAAAGAAGAAATAATAAATAAATAAATAAACAAACAAACAAACAAACAATAAATATCTAGAGCATGAGATGAAGAGTCCTTGAAAGTGAATCCATTGGTTGTGGGAGCACTTGTTGGGGCAAATGAAGCTGAGTGAAGTTAACCCCTTTGGTTCAAGAGCCTGATGGTTGAGGGGTAGTAACTGTTTCTGAACCTGTTGGTGTGGGCCCTTCAGTACTGTGCTTCATTTTTGGTGTTCAGTACATGCCCTTCTCTCCTTATTATCTGTCAAATGGTGTTATTTTAAATGTAATACCTTGCTGCCCCCAATGTTATGACTTGACGTTCTCTATTTGTACTCTGTTGTCTAGTTCAAGCCCTCTTCTCTTTGTTTTCCTGAGTCTCCAGTACTTAGGCCTATTCCCTGGAAATTCATTGCTTCACCATCGTTAAAAATCTTATTCATACCTGAGTGCACTTTCAGTAATTCCATTGTGCGTCTACAGCCATTCAGTAACTTTAGACCAGCATTAAAAATTTTGGTGTGTTTTCTACGAAACTGCTACATAGATGTGTGATGACATTCCTAAATAATGGCATGTAATGGAATCACAGATAAGACAATATAATATTCACATTCAATTTATTGCGACAATTTGCAATTTACTTCTGAGGGAAAAGCAACTCAAAGTGCATAACAACAGGAATTCTGCAGATGCTGGAAATTCAAGCAACATACATCAAAGTTGCTGGTGAACGCAGCAGGCCAAGCAGCATCTGTAGGAAGAGGTGCAGTCGACGTTTCAGGCCGAGACCCTTCGTCAGGACTAACTGAAGGAAGAGTTACGTTAGAGCAAAACACAATAACAATCATTTCCAGGTCATTTTGCATTACACTCTTCCTTCAGTTAGTCCTGACAAAGGGTCTCGGCCTGAAACGTCGACTGCACCTCTTCCTACAAATGCTGCTTGGCCTGCTGCGTTCACCAGCAACTTTGATGTATGTTGCTCAAAGTGCATAAGCCTTTTTTTTAATGCGATAAGCATTTTGTACAAGTTGATCATGTTGTGGCTTTCACTGACGTCCAACTGATGTTCTTTGTCAGCTGTCGGTATCATTTTTCAGTAAGCATCAGTGTAGAAGTTGGGGTGACATCTGATGCTAATAGCCCAGAGGTTGTGATTGGAAAAGGTTATCAGTTTTCTTGATCTCAGATTTGGACTGCACAAAGCATGGCACAAACATTCAGCCCAGACTTGCCCATGAAACCAATCCAGCCTGGCCTATCAATTGTCCTGAGAGGCAGAACTAAATGACGTCCTGAAATGAAAATGAAAAGGCTGCAGACGGTGGAAATCTGAAATAAAAACAAAAAATGCTTGAAACACTCAGCAGGTTAGGCAGCACCTATGGAAAGAGAAACATAGTAAGTGTTTCAGATTCAAGACTTTTCATCAGAACATTCTGCTGAGTGTGAATTTCAGAAACGTTTCCATGTAGCCTATCATTTTGCTTCCTCTCTGTCAGTCACAGACCAGGGCCTTTTTCTTACTGATCACTCCGTATGTTCTTCTTTTACTCCATTGCCACTGTCTGTTTATTTTCTCTCTCCTTCCTTTCCAAATCAAACAATCATAATCACTAAGGGCCGTGAGAGAATCTGTGTGAGAGAGGAAGGTTCAGTGTGTGAGGGAGAGAGTGTCCAGAGCAGAACTCTGTGACATTGCAGAATTTACTTTCTGCTAAATCGGAGTTTAGGTGTGGCATTAATTATACGTAGATCAAGCCGTGCACACTGAAAGTTATGGCGCAACAAAAACAATAAAGGAAGACGTATGTATGGAGGGTCATTAGGTCCAAGGAATCTGTAGAAAATGGATATGTTTAATAGTGGGAATTTTAAATCAATGCTGCTCAGCATTATTTATGTACTTATTTAGAAATACAGCGCAGAAAAGCTCCTTCCGGCCAATCAACCGCACTGCCCAGCCACCTGCCTATTTAACCCTAACCTAATCATGGGACATTTTACAATGATCAATTAACCTGCTACCCAGTTACCCAGTACACCTTTGGACTGCGGGAGGCAACCAGAGCATCCGAAGGGAACCCACATGCTCGAGGGAAGGTCAGACACATTTCTTACAGATAGTGTCGAAATTGAACTCTGAACTCTGATGCCTACTACGCTGCCTGGACACCTTTTATAGCATCTTCAATATACATATATTACATTATTATAATCAAGCAGCTCACTTCTTTCATTCTAAGTTGATCAGTTCCAACAAAGAAACAGAATCCATCACATACAGTAAATTGTAAAATATCTCGGTATCACAAACTGATAACTAGGATTTTATTAAAATTCATTTTTGTACTTTTTAAACTTGTTTTCCTTTAATGGGTGTTCAGATAATTGCTTTATATTTTGCTGGTTATTTATTCAATCTCACAATTTGACTTCCTTTTAAATTATAAAATGACCTTGTTATTCAACATTACCGAGGAGGGAGAAATGAAATCTGTAAAACTAAATGACCTAAGCAGTGACAAAGGGCCTTGGAGGGTTAAACTGTTCATATTTGTGTTTGGTGATTCATAGGAGTAATAAAACAAATCATATGTTGACTGAAAATTCACCTTTGTTCAGTAGATTAGCGCACGGGAAATCACTAAGAAATGAATGGTTCTGGTTCCAAATAAATGCAGCTTTGTTAAGTGGATGGTTAGCTATGTACATTCTCTGAGATTGACAATTTGCTGAAATTAAAACTTAACCAAGCATGGTTGTGTTCTGTCTTTGAATAATTTAAAAATCAATTGTTTTCTTAAAAGTGTAGACTTGCAATGTTGATGTTGATTTAGCCAATCATTTAAAATCTTGACTTCATCAGGTACGTTTGTTTAAATTTATAATATATTAAGAACTATTTTAAGATGTTTGGTCCAAGGTTCGTCAATCAGAAAAGCATTTTGGAATGAGATTTAAATAGACAAAATGCTGCTTTTTCAAGGAGCTGCATCAAGTTACTTTGAATACACCCTCTGTAGTTGGAATTAATCTGCAGTGGCGTTCAAACCTTTGTCCCTAGCTGTAAGTCTGTGGTTTTATTAACTCTGTTTGGAGAGTGTCAAAAGAGTTTTAAAGACATTCCACTGAATTTAAATTAGCTTTAACACCACAAGTCATACAGTAGCAACATTACAATGCACTGTGAGTATAATATAGTAGATTGAGTTAACAACTTTAAATTTGAAGAAAACTTTCAACAAAGAAAGAAACAAACTTGAAGGTAAAGTTTAAAATTTGTCCATAGTTTCCTCTTTGAATTGTTAATAGTAAATATGCTTAGTGTCCTAATTAATATGCTGAGCATTCAGTGCTACTAGTATGTCAAATAGAAGAAACCCCAAAAGTTTAGTACTTGAATGCTAAGTACTGCATTTTCACAGGCAGTTACATTTGCATTGCTTTCAATACAATTAATACTTTTACATCTACAGGTATGGTTTTAACATGCTGCACTTTCAAAATAAGTTATTTACAGCTAGTTCTTAATGAAATCATTTTCAAATTGTTTTTTAGTTCCTTACATGTCACAAGGGGTTGCATGACCTCTTCCTTTGGTATTTTAAACATGTATAATTCTATGCATTTTAATGAAGGTATGCATTAAATACCATGCTTTCTAATCCCTTGGCCCTTAGGTAATTAGTTTTCTTTAAATATGCTCCAAAATTTAGTTATTAAATACTCACAAGTATTAAATTCATTTTGTTTCCTAATTACTTCCTTTTTTCATAAATGCATTGAAGTTCAGGCAAAGAAATTATGTAAATTGTTTAAGGAATGCTTTGTTATTTTTTCTGCATAACTTAGTGTGTTACTTCACTTGGCCACTAATGATGATATTTAAGAGTGCATTATCTAAAAAGATTACTAATAAAGATATTTTTGGGAAGTTGTCCAGCTTACCAAAACGTTGAGCTTATATTTTAATTAACAGATCATCAGACTAAATATAAGATGAATATATTTCACGATCATTATCAGCTCTGCCTTCTCCACATATAACGTTATTTTCCGATAAAACCTGCTTGAGAGAAATTATACAGACTGAGGTGATTACAATTTTTTGTCCAAAAATCAAGCAGTACCTCCTTTTACACAAAATTCAGCACCATGCAATTGAAAATGTACTTACGTTAGAGCAAAATACAATAACAATCATTTCCAGGTCATTTTGCATTACACTGGATAGTTGGTTGATTTGGTCTTCCTGATGTGTGTCGTGCTTGCTCACCCAATGGGATTTTGCATCAGGTGTTCATCATAGTCATATCATTCACCACGCTCTACTCCGGCTCCTGGTTGAGCATTGGAGGCTAAATTAAACCAAGATATCCTTCACGTGACCAACCCTTTACAGTACCACTCTTAACCCATGCTGATCAGTCTCTCTAATTCCTGATCAACAACAGGACCGTTAGATAATTCCGTATCTCCAAACTTTCAATTTTCCCTAACGGATCTCTCAATCTCGACTGCTTTCGGCCATTTATCTGACAATTGTTCTCAAAGCACCCACTGATCTCTTCTTTCCTGCCTCCAGTCACAAGCCCAAACTCTAATTTGCCTACAGGTGTTGTCACCCTTTCCTGGCATTAGTCCAAGGTGGCAGATTTTAGTTCCAAAAAAAATCATTAGATAGCAACTGAGGTCTTGGTGCTTCACTGTTAGACCATCTAGTACAATCACTATGATATATTGACATTTCTAGGGCCTCTCTGCTTTCGAGGAGAAGTGACCAAACCAAATATAAATTGTCATTTGAAAACTTGGAGTAATAATTGTAAAAAAATCCTCGTGTAACATTTAACTAAAAACTTACAGTAAGTTATTTGACGAACTTCCTTAGTTACAGCTCAACCTTCCTTAGTTACAGCTCAACCTTCCTTTCAAGTCCACCATCTTTGGCATGCCTCTAAAAGGGCATTGAACGTTGAGGTGCCTTCAGTTGGCTTTGGGCTCGCAACATTTCCTACTGTTTATTGTAAGTGTGGAGACGATTAAAGAGGTTGAAGCAAGACAAGATGAAATATAATCCAAGATCTACAGTAGATTCAAATTCCAGTGAGGTTGTTTGACATGAAAGCCTGTCACATTTGGATAAGTCATAATTTTTGTCAAATAGAACATTTAGGAGAGTCGTTTCTGTAGAAAAAGAAATTGAATAATAAGTATACTTTGTATAAAATTAACTAATGTTCATTTTTGCTTGTTAGTTATGGACAGTGTTAGTTGGTTAATCTAAAGTATAATTACAGTTCTAGAGGGGATATAAATAAGATGCATGACTGGTCTGGAAGAATTATGAGAATAATGAATTAGGAGTTTTTCTTGAATTTGAGCCACAGTTGTATGTTAAAAATCACAAGCCTTTTGATAGCTGATATTTGGTTTGTAAATTGCAGAAGGATTCAAGAGTTAAAAGTGACATGTTGATCTGTGCTGTGAATCTGAGATGTTGGCTTATGAAGCCCAGCTCCCATCTCTTTGAAGACAGAGAGAAATCCTGAAGTTCTACTAATTTCTTGCTCATTTGACAGATTGCAGAGCAGTGAAATGCTGGGATGGACTCCCACCGAGACAACACAGCTATAACCAGAGGATAGTTTGTGTAGCAATTGTTTGAGCTGACCCTCAAAAGCTCCTGATCTGTAACCGTGAAATCTCTAATCTCATGGTGGCAGGAGGGAGGAGTAGAATTCATACATGCCCCCGACCAAAAAAAATTATTAGAATCATGGCTTATCTTGTCTAATCATATGCCTTCATCTGGAGCAGATATTTAGAGTATCATGGATTTATTCTTTGTTTAATTTTAGCCTATTCTGTGAACAGACTCAAAATTCAATACGTTAAGTAGATTAGAGTTTACTAAAAGCTTATGTTTATCTTTAAAGAAAAGTTTCAGATGAGAACATTGCCATTCAAAATATGTTCAATGTGCAAGCATGGAACAGAAATTTAAAATGATCAGATTCAAGTCATTCAGAAACAAAATAATAAATAATTTATTTACATTTCTTTATGTTTGAATGCATTTTGATCATACACAAAGTAACAGGTACTTCATAATTAGTTTAGTAATGAATCATTGGTTAAAGTAACTTTATAAGGTTGTAAAAATTATACAGGATTAATATTTTCATCCTAGAAACCTTGCAAATTCTGGTCATTTTATCTTTCACCGTCGTCAGCTGTTGGCATTGTATCTAAATATTAAAATCTTGTTGTCTATATATTTTTTTCTGTTGAACCATTTTACACAAAAGATCTCCCTCCTCTGTTGTGTGAACAACTGTTTGAATTGTTGGATATAAAAAGGAAAAGAAGAAAATAAAGCTGACTGCAGATGGTGTGGTGTATTTGATGGCCTTCATGCAATAAGGGGTGTTTTCCCTTCCCTTCCTCTATTATGCCGAAGTTTCTTGAGTGGGTGTGAACGTTCTCCCCTCTGTCTCACTTTGTCTTTTTCTCCTCAATGCACACTTTCAAGCCTTTCCCCTTGTTAAATCCAGTGTGCAGTGCCGTGAATTAAAAATGAGTAGGGAGAGACGCTATAAAATAAACTCCCTGGAATTGTGGGTGGCCATCAATAACTGAGACAAAGCTAAACCTGAAAAAGCAAGATGCAGTGGGGAGAAAAAACACAATTTATAAGAAGGAAAAGGATATGCCTGAAATGCATTTTGTTTTTTAACTGGAATTTTCTTTCGAGGATGTTTCAATCTTGGTCAGGCATTAACATGCAATATGCCGTGGATTGAGCATCAAAAGGTTTTTAAGCACAGAATTTCAGTGGGTGTTTTGTGTGTGTCTGCAGCATAAATAATGGTAACTTTATGGTTATTAGGTGCAAGTGAAGACACAGTGGCATACAAGCGAAGAACACCAGCTCGCCTTCAAAAGAAACAGCCTGGCATAAAATGTTCTGATAATTGCATTACTGTGGGGTTTAGTCTTTTTTTGTGTCTGATTTGTCCCTTAAGCCAGCGTAACGCTTCTGCTGCTGAAGGAGAATGTGAACTGCAAATCGTAGGCAGAGCGTGAATGACACTACATGGTACACTGCTGCTTTCTTTTTTAAAAAATCTTTCTCTCCGATTCCTCAGCCACCGCCACTCAGCTTCAACTGCTTCCCTTTTTACTTCCCAATTCTTTCTTGCTATTCCCCCACATGCAAGTGTACACAAACATTAAATGTAAGAAGCTTTGCAAACTGAGTGTGTGTGATTCAGTGTCAAGTTGAACTTGCATATATTGCAGTTGGCAGCTATCTCAGCCTCATAACAAGGAGTGATTGCATCTCTCATGTGAAGAGGTTCCTTGCATGTGAAGTGTTGGTTTTGGGTCAGGTTAAGAGGGGCCACAACAACATGAGGATTTCAAGCCACACATCCATCTATAAAGTGACAAGTTGTTGCTTTTTATTCAATAAGGCTTTTCCCAAATCTTTTCGATCCAGAAAACAAGTATTTAAATTTTTGTAAAGTTTGTAATGTGGCAAATTATATATCGGAAGGTTGCTATTCGTAATAATTGTGAGACTGTTAGTATGAAAATTTTTGTCTGTTAATAGGGCAGTGAAATTGATACTTTCTTCTAAGTATTGCTATTAATTTTAATTAGTTGGCTTCATGCTTCCCAAAATGATGAAAGGAAAAATAAAATATGATGAATGTTAAATATTAATTATTTTACTTAAGACAAAATATAAGAAATGCTGTACATTATTACTTAACAATTTGATTATTAAACTTTATTCCCTTGTTTTCTTTTTCCCCCACAATTATTACTGCAGCTTTCAGGACGGTTCCAATCAATGCAGAATAGTGAAGATCCAAAATGAATCCAGAAAGTATGAAACTATCTGATTTCAATATGGATAATTAAGAGGGTGGTTTTAATTTGATGGTCATATTTGGTTAGCATGGCATCTTCACCATTAGGCATCACAAATAGTGAATCGCCAATCTGTATGGTACCAGAATTCATCCAAGGAAACACAGCACAATATGAGTAGATGTTTTTAGACCTGAAGGGAAGAACAGATGAAAAAGCTGCATATATCAATATGAATATTTTTACTGTCAGTAGATCATGCCATCCTTGCAGAACATATATTTCACATTTTCTGTAACTAATTCAGATGCATACTTTTTACTTATGTACAGGATGTATCACCACCAGCAGGGCTCCCGGTTATCGCCCATCCTTAATCACCCTTGAGGAGATTGTGTTGAGCTATCTTCTTGAATTATTCCATTTCTTACACTGAAGGAACTCCCACATTCTCAATGGGAGAATTGTTGATTTGAAAAGCAAAGGACACTGTAGTATTCTCAGTTGTTTGGAGCTTCAAAATTGGAAGGGCATTTTTGCATTTCATGAGACTGATTAAAACTCCTCAAGCATTTAGACACATTTCCCTTTTGCACTTCTTGTGACTCCTTGCTGGTACTTAACATCTACATCAGATTTGCTTTATCTTCAGCCACTGATTTCTGCAGGTTAACATGCTGACGTAAACTGTTACACAGACATTGCCCGCCACTCAACCAGCACCACCACAGAGATGCACGAGTAGTAATGTTTCATTCATTCCATTTAAATGTATTTCACGCCTCTATGATTTGCAAAATGTGGTGGATTACTTCCAGATGCTAGCCAGATTCTGAGAGTACTGTTAATATTTTTACTGATTTATAAAAAAACTGAATAACCACAAACCATACTGATGCCACTAATGATAGAATATAAATCCTTAAAAATTGCCCTTTCTTTATTTAAAACGTTATTCTTTATCAATTGGCCAGGCAGCATATCTCGCTCTATTCCTAACCCACTAATGTTATGCCCACTAAAATAATTTAGCAGTGAGAATAATAAATGATAAACACAAAGAAGATGTGGAATATTTGTGAGTGTGTTGGCTATGCTTTTCTGCTGTAATTAGTCTAGTTCATGAAGCAGGCCATCATTTTATTTTTTATTAAAATAGTTTTGGAAAAATAATGGGGCAAGGTATCACATTTATGTGTTAAAGGTCTATAATCAGAGTGGATTTAAGCTTATCAAGGCCGAGAGTGCCGAAATGCCACCAAAGTTTTCTGCCAAAGTGGCCATCACGCCTTGACAGTCATAATGTGGCCTGTCTTCTGACCCTTAAATGCACTCAAAAGGATCAGGTTTTCTGTATTATCCAAGAGCTTGAAAAGGACCAAGTAAAATGGGGCTTTTGTTAATTCTCTCGCTTTCTCTCTTTTTTTTTAAAACATCTAGTGATGACTGCTGTTTTTTATTGGTACGGAGACAGTAGTGACTGACTGTTAGCAAGCCATCTGTGCCAGCATTTAGGTCAGTGCATGTAAAAACTACAGTGCTTGGAAAAGAAATCTTTTTAACCACCAAAATTCACTGCATTAACTCTTTTGTTAACTCACTGCATTTCGTGGGCAAAGTACTAAATCTGAGCTTGTCAAAAGATGTTTTTAATTAATTTGCATTTGCTTATACTTTCAGTTTTGTTAATTGTTTCATTTCTCTGCCCTCTCATCTATTTTAATTGATCTTGCAGACAGTTCAGTACAAAATATGCTCTTCCAACAGGCAGTGCTGGATGATTTGGGAATGTTAAGTAACAATACTTGCCTTCATTGAATAGCTTAAGGGATGGACAGACAATCTTACTTTCTGGTTTTTCTTTTGCTAAAACTGAATGTCTTGGCCTCAAAGTGCCAGTGTACCTTAAAAGGTACACCATATGGTTATAGCAGCATCTCACCAGTGTACTTTTCTGTCTTGAGTCTACAAGAACTGATTTCAACCTCAGATGACCTGAATGGGCATTACATTTTCTCACATTCAAAAATTTATTGCCTTGGGAGTGTGAATTATATGCTGAGGATCAAAGCCTTTTATTCTAGGAATCACTTTGTAAAAAAAGCACGGTAGCCTCTCAGGCAAAATTATATCCTTCTGTTAGGATAGAGATCAAAACTGGATGTGGTGCCATGAATGTGATCACCCTAAAGTCCAATAATATTGCAACAAGATTACTATATTCTAGCATTTCAACTCCCTCAGGTCTAAAGATCAATATTTAACTTGTCTTCCTAGTTTCTTGATGTACCTGTACACATTCTGTGTTTCCTGGGGCTGGGCACCCGAATTACTCTGAGCACTGACATTTAAAGTTCCTCACCATTTAATACAAACATAGAAAACCTACAGCACAATACAGGCCCTTCGGCCCACAAAGTTGTGCCGAACATGTCCCTACCTTAGAAATTATTAGACTTCCCTGTAACCCTCTAATTTTCTAAGCTCCATGTACCTATCCAAAAGTCTCTTAAAAGATCCTATCGTATCCGCCTCCACCACCGTTGCCGGCAGCCCATTCCACGCACTCACCACTCTCTGAGTAAAAAATTTACCCCTGACATCTCCTCTGTACCTACTCCCCAGCACCTTAAACCTGTGTCCTCTTGTGGCAACCATTTCAGCCCTGGGAGAAAGCCTCTGACTATGCACACGATCAATGCCTCTTATCATCTTATACACCTCTATCAGGTCACCTCTCATCCTCCATCGCTCCAAGGAGAAAAGGCCGAGTTCACTCAACCTGTTTTCATAAGGCATGCTCTGTTTTATAAGGTGTTCTGTTCCTTTAGCTGTTGTTGTTCTTCTTTGGTTGTCCTTCGAAATCCGATGACGACGTCCACTCCTTTAACAGTGAGATCTTTGATGACTATACAGTCCTATCCTGGACCTACAAGCTCTATTGCAGGTGGGACATGTATTTGTGGTAGTGGTGGCAACCATGGCTGCACTTCTCCTGGCTCTTTTCTGCTGTCTTCTGGTTGTTCTTTCCATCTCCAGAATATGAACCCCGTCCCTGCACAGCTGTCGTCAAGTGGTATGGTCAGCAGCAACATCCTCTAGGTCCTCGGGTCTAATCTTACTCTTCCTTAAAGCATTCTTCATCTGATCCTTATAGCGCTTCTTTGGCCCTCCATCTGAGCATCGACCATGATGTAGCTGGCCGTATAACACTCTGCCGGCTAGCTGAAATGAGGGCATCCCTGTCACATGCCCCAGCCACTACAGCTGGCGCTGGGTGATCATGGCCTCAATACTTCTTCAGTTGGTCTTTACAAGTATTTCAGTGTGTTTCACAGTTCTTACAAACAAAATGACTAACCACATTGTGTATCTGCAAACTTGAATGCATTAACGATTTACTAGAAAAGGTGACATGCAATAAAGTTTGTGAATATCCACTACCAGCATTGACCCTTCTCACACCCTGCTCATGACCATCTGGCAAACTGAGAATGACCACATTTCTCTCTTCTGTTTTCTGTCCCTTAAACAAAACCCTACCAACACTCATGTGTATTTTCTTAGTCCTGCAACTTCATAAATTGCATAAATAGCTTCGCATGTGGCACTTCATTAAATGTCTTTCGTAAATCTTGATCTACTAGATTCATGCTGTAATCTCCTCAGAAAACATTACTTTGTCAAACTGAGTTATCTCTTCAGAGAACCACGTTGACTCTGTCTAATCAAATTATGATTTACTAAGTGGGTTGATTCCACTTCTTTAACAATGGTTAATTGATTCCCTATTTTCTTTTCCTCTCTTTTATGGATTAGCGGTGCTGCATTTATTACCTTTAAATATGCAGGCTGGATCGGAATCTGATGAATTCTGGAACATTAGTAATAATATGTCCAGTCTCTCTGCAACCACCTTTTTTAAAATCCTGGGGTGTGGACCACAAGGTCCAATGGAATTGCTGACTTCTCTACAATTTTTTGACTAACATTTATTCCCTTAATTGCCTGATTCTTGGCTTACTGGTTATTCAATATTACTGTAATGTTACTTGTCTTTGTGAAAATATGCAAATATTTACAAACACTTTGTATTTAAAGTCTCAGTCATTTTCTTATTTCCCTTTAACATTTCTCCTCTCTCAAATGCCATGTTTGTTCTGTTTTCACTATCTTAAAACCTGTTTTCTTTTGGAAGCTTACTTTTATATTTCCTTATAAAAGAACCACAATGGTCCTTATTGTGAAGATACCTCAACATAGGCAGTTCCAGGATTTAGGCCCAAGCATAATGATGTAATGACATTATGTGTCTAATTTGGGATGATTTTGGACTAGGGTTGTGGAACCTGTAGGTGTTGGTATTGATATGCGCCTGCTGCCTTGTCTCTTTGATTCTAGAAGTTATTGTTTTGGAAGGTGATGTGTGGTAAACCAAGGCAAATAGTTACAGTGTATTTTGTATATGTAAATACTGACACCATCAGCACACCATCTACCACTGTATCACTTTCTCCATTTCTGGATGTCAGAAGTGGAGAAAGTGACACGGTGGTAGATGGTGTGCTGATCAAGTGGGCTGCTTTGTCCTGGATGGTGTTGACTTTCTTGAGTACTGTTGAAACTTCATGAATTGGGCTGTTGATTTCTGCCTTTTGGAAGGTGGAAAAGCTTTGGGATATCAGGAGATGCAGCATTCCCAGAATCTCACCTGCCCTTGCAGACACTCATGTCCATTTGAAGTTCTGGGCAAAGGTCAATCCACTGGATATTCATGCTCATGCTATTAAATATCACAACTAGGTGATTAAAGATGGTCATTACCTGACAGTTTATTGGCACAAATACTATTTTCGCTTGTCTGTCCATGCCTAAATGTTGTCTGGGTCTTTCAGCAAATCTGATTGGGCTGCTTACTTTGTTGTGAAATTGTGAGTGGAATTTAACATTGTGTAAACATCAGGAAAACATCCCTGTTTCTTGTGATAAAGGGAAGGTCACTGATGAAGCAGCTGAGATGGCTGGGCTCAGAAGGCTATCCTGACAAACCTTTGCAGTGATGTTCTGGAACTTGGATGACTGAACTTCAAAAACCCCAACCAGATAACTTGGTGCAAGGCAGGACTCTGAACATTAGAGTCTTTCCTTCTTCATGTCCATTGACATCCATTTTACTTGTGTTTCTTAATGCCACATTCAGTCTAATGGTCTCTTGATGTCAAGGGCGGTTACTCTCACCTCACGTTCTAAGGCTTTATTGATTATTATTGATGAGAAATTGCTTCTTGACCACCATTTATTCCAACATTACCATCAACAACAAAGAAAAAGCTTGACACCGTCCGGGACAAAGGAGTCTTATTGATTGGTATCCCCATCTGCTCTCCTTAATATTCATTCCCTCCCCTATTGGTACATAGCAGTTGCAGAATGTGTATCTCCAAAATGCACTTTGCTATTTATTTCAAAGCCTATGACTTCTAAAACGAGGGCTTCAGGCATGTAGGACCACCATAACCTGCATATTCCCCTCTAAGTCACACACCACCCTGACTGAGAAATATATTGATGCTCCATGATCATTACTGGATCCAAATCCTGCAACCTCATATCCAACGCAATTGAAAGTGTACTGCAGCACTTCAGAAAGATGGCTAGGCACCACTGTCTCAGTGATATTTATGGACAGGCAATAAATGCAATGCTCCGGTCCCAGTGAATGGAAACAGATTAATTAGAAAATGTGCAGTCAGTTTAAAGTTCTTATTGTGGGCACAATATTTCTGGTAATCATCCACACTCTAGGCTGGTTGCCATTGCTGTATCTCTGTTGGAATAGTTTGGCTGGAGGCATGAATAGTTTTCAAATTTAAGTCTTCGTTGCTAAAACCTGGATATTGCTTGGTGCTGTTCATATGCTCATCCGCCTCTTTGGTTTGCATAGAGTGAATACTAAGCTCTTTAGTGGTAGGAATCCAAGATAAGCAATTCGTCTGACATATCTGGTTGACTGTGTCATGATTGCTTCAGTGTTGCCTTTGGGCCTCACATGCTGGGTCCTGCCATTATTGAGGACAGAGATGTTCTTGGCATGCCCTGTTCCCATTAACTGCTTAATTGTTCATCATCATTTGTGACCGGGGCTGCTGCGGTTTGATCTGGTTGGTTGTTGAAGGATTGCCTAGCTCAACATATTGTGCACTGTTTTTGTTGTTGAGCACACAAGTGACCTTCTTTTGCAGCTTTGACAAGTTGAATCCTTGTTAAGTATCCCTGCTGCTGCTCTCAGCATATCTTTCTGCACTCTAGTTGAATCTCAGCAGAGTGAGGGATGTGCTGGGCCATGAGGAAACGGAGTATGGTGATATATGTTTCTGCTGTGATGGCTAAAGATCTTAGCACTTGACAGTTGCCAGGATTTGAGCTTCCAGATCATTTCTGGGTCTCTCCCACTTGGCACAGTGATAAAGCCACATAGCAAGATGCCAAGTGTCCTTAATGTGAGGAAGTGACTTTATCTCAAGAACAATTGTGTAGTGACCTCCCCTGCCAATGCTATCATTGACAGGTGCACCTGCAACAAGTGCAGTAGTGAGGACAAGGTCAAAGTTGGTACCGTAGTGGTTGGTGAAACACCTTATTGCACCAGTTGTAAAATCTGGTTTCAATTCCTGTTGCTGTCTGTAAGAAATTTGTACGTTCTTCCCGTGACCATGTGGGTTTCCTCTGGGTGCTTCAGTTTCCTCCCACATTCCAAAGTGGTACAGTTAGGTTTATTGAGTTGTGGGCATGCTTGGATGCTGCCGGAAGCATGGCGACACTTCCAGGCTGCCGAGCACAATCCTCATTGACTGGATTTGATGCAAATGACCATTTCACTATATGTTTCACATATTTTGTAGATATTACAAATAGAGCTGATCTTTAAAGATCATCCTATGTATGATGAGATTATTTACTTTTCACTTCTTTCTTGAGGTGGTGACTAAGTTGTGAACATTGTGTCACAGTTGATCATCAGTTTCTTGCCCACATTGCTATTTTTCATGTACAGGCTATTCAACCATATGATGTGTTACAGCTGAGCCTCATTCTCAGTCAGTAACCACTTCCCAGCTGTAATGGAATACCCCAGCCTAGATTACTAACTGCTTTTCATGAAACCCCATGCTCCTCTCAAGTACAGTTTAGTTAACTTACCTTTGATCAATAATCAAAACTGAAACATTCTTTTAGTATTGTACTGGATCATGCCATTAACCCTTAGGCCACTGGAGGAGAATCTTATAAAAATTTCCAAGGATTATTTGTCCATGCTTGAAGCAAATTCTGAGAGTCAGCACAAGGTGCTAACATATGACATAGTAGATTGCAGATATGGATAGTTTTAATCTGCATCCTATGTCATGTTTCTAGACGACAATATTATAGTGATTGAAACCTTAGTCATTCAGTTAAGAGGTTCATACATAAGCAAAGTTGGTGCAGTTTATGAACATAAATCAAACTATTGAAATTGAATTACGGACTCCTTATATTCACTTATTGTTACATATAACATTAAATGCATATGGTATATGTTTAAGAGTGACTAACCTACCAAAGAGAACTGAGGGACTGCTGTGTGCAATGTCAGACCGAATTGTGGCTTACATCTGCTCCACCTGGCAATACCCTACTACCTGGGGGCTTCTCAATTCATTGGATGGACTGCATGGCATCCTTGGGCAAAGTTAGGGATGAATGGGGTCTGCTTCCTAATTAACACCTCATAGTTCCTGATGTGATGTTCCTGCTAACCCGACCTGGAATATCTAATGGTAAAGTGTCATCTATACTACCTGCCACGGGAGTTCACTTCAGCTATCCTGAGGGCTGTTTCCATCTCATCCCAGGCAGACATGAAGCTAGCTCTCAATGATCTATGCTCCTTGAAACAGGACAGCCTGAAGCTTTCCTCATCATTGCCATTGACTTCAACCTGGGCAGTTTCCAAAATACTACCAGCATGTCTCCTGTCCCACTAGGAGCCCAAACAAGGTCAAGTTTAACTTCAGTTTATTGTCTTTCAACTGTACACATATATACCACCAAAAAAAACAACATTCCTCTGGTCCAAGGTGCACAATACAGTACATATAACTCATACACATAACACCTCAAGTAATATTACCACAAATAAATTAACAAGTAATAAGACGCATATATGACACAAGTTAAAAAGTGGACTGTATAACACTACTGGAGCTTCATACGTAATGAGACCTGGGTCTCATGAAGCATGTATGAAACACCCTTCACCATTACTATACAGCTATCAAAGATGACCTGCGAGGCACTCCTGGTTTACACTCTGGTAAATCAGACCACCAGGCTGTGCTCCTTCTCCCTGCATACAAACAGGAGCATCCAGCACAGAAAGCTGGTCTGAGGAAACAGATAAGCTAATATGCGACTGCTTTGATTCTGTAGACTGGTCCATGTTCAAAGACTCAGCAGTCAGCCTAGTGATTATGTCACCACCATCATGGACTTTATTAGCAGGTATATTGGGGACTGTCTACCAAAGAGGACAATCCAGGTGTTACCAAACTAGAAATCATTGATGATCTGCAAGATCCACTCATCTTCCGAAGTGTGGGGCAGCAGCATTAAATTCAGATGATCCTAACCTTACAGATACAACCTCCATACAGGCATCAGGAATACCAAGGGACAATACCAGTGCAAGACAGAGTACCACACCAGTAGTCACTTATGGCAGAGTTTACATAACAAAGTCAGGTAGCATCAGTGATACAACACATCCCTTCACAATGCATATTTTGAACAAAAGAGGACTGGAATGTCACCACCCACTCTGACAGACTCCAATGAACCCACAGTTACTGCTGCTGATGTAAATTCAGTCTTATGGAGAGTGAACCTATGGAAAGCAACCTGGCTCATATGTTGTCCATCGCCTTATCTTTAGATCCTGATGATGGGGAGTTATTGTAGACATTTTTAACCTATCCCTGCTTCCATCTGAATACCTGTGTTAAGAAGACCACTATCATCCTGGTATCTCAGAAAAGAGGATGATGTGCCTTAATGTCAACTGGCTGGTGGCTCTAACATCCACAATCATGGTGCTTCGAAGGTTGATCATTAACTCCAGTGTCCCAGATAACCTTGACCCAGTGCAATTCATCCACAGCCAGAAGAGATGCCTCCTCCCTGCCCCTACGCTCATATCTGAAGTATCAGGACAGTAAAAGACACCTACATTAGACTATTCCTAGATAATCTTGACCCAATGCAATTCATGCACAGCCAGAAGAGATGCCTCCTCCCTGGCCCTATGCTCATATCTAGAGTATTGGGACGGTAAAGACACCTACGTTAGACTATTTTTATTGGCTACAGCTCTACCTTCAATAATATAGTTCCAAGCAAACTAATTTCCAAACTCAACACCTGCCTTTGCAACTGGATCCTTGACTTCCTGGCCAACAGACTGCAATCAGTAAGGATAAGCAGCAACACTTCCCCATGATTAATCTCAACACTGGTACCCCACAAGACTACGTCCTCAGTTCCCTATTCTACTCCCTGTGCATTCAAAACTGTATGGCTAGATACTGTTCTAAATCTATCGACAAGTTTGCAGATGATACCAATGTAGCGGGCCATATCTCAAATAACAATGAATCAGAGAACAGGAAGGAGATGGAGCGCCATATGACAACAACCTCAGTATCATCAAAACAAAAGAGCTGGGCAGTTACTTAAGGAAGTGGGGTGGTGCACAAGCTCTGTTCACATCAACATAAGCTGAGGTCAAGAGGGTTGAGAGTTTCAGGTTACTAGGAGTGAACGTCACTAGGAGCCTGTTGTGGCCCAATCACACTGACACCAAAGAAAACAACCTATCCAGATGCACCAGGGCTTGGTATGGTAGCTGTTCTGCCGGTGACACTAAGAAACTGCAGAGAGTTGTGTACACAGCTTATCAGAATCGGAATCAGGTTTATTATCACCGGCATGTGACGTGAAATTTGTTAACTTAGCAGCAGCAGTTCGATGCAATACATAATCTAGCAGAGAAAAGAAAAAAATTTTAAAAAATAAAATAAATATAATAATATTAAATAAACAAGTAAATCAATTACATATATTGAATAGATTTAAAAAATGTGCAAAGACAGAAATACTGTATATTAAAAAATAAAGTGAGGTAAAGATTCAATGTCTATTAAGGAATTGGATGATAGAGGGGAAGAAGCTGTTCCTGAATCGCTGAGTGTGTGCCTTCAGGCTTCTGCACCTCCTACCTGATGGTAACAGTGAGAAAAGGGCATGCCCTGGCTGCTGGAGGTCCTTAATAATGGACGCTGCCTTTCTGAGACACCGCTCCCTGAAGATGTCCTGGGTACTTTGTAGGCTAGTACCCAAGATCGAGCTGACTGGATTTACAACCTTCTGCAGCTTCTTTCGGTCACATAACATCACATAAACCAGCCTTCTCCCTCTGTGAACTCTGTCTACACTTCTCACTGCCTTCGTAAAGTAGCCAGCATAATCAAAGATCCCGGATACTGTGGGTATTTGCTCTTTTCCCCTCAGCCCTCAGTCACCCTGCCCATACAAAAGCCTGAAAACACGGACCGCCAGGCTCAAGCACAGCTTCTATCCCACTACTATAAGACCTAGTACATTAAGATGAACTCTTGACCTCACTATTCATTGTGACCTTGTGCCTTACTGTCTCTCTGTACTGTAACACTTTATTCTGCATTCTCTTGTTGTCTTACCTTCTACTGCCTTAATGCACTGTGGTGATGAACTGATTTGTATGGTCAGTATGCAAGTCAAATTTTTCATTGTACCTCGGCACATGTGATAATAATAAACCAATTTACCAATTTTAGGATTTCTGTTTCTTCAAAAGCACCATGTGTGCCTGATTCACAGGACACTTGAATTTTTGATGGATAATTAAAATAATCTGAAAGCTGTTTTATTAATAGTGCACTGCTCAATCTCACAATTTCAGTAAAGCTGTGACTAAATTATGATACAAGCCAATTTCATTGTAATTTAGTTTTCTGTTGAGGTTAATTCAAAAGAAAATTCCATGAAGTGTAAATTAAACTAACAATGTACTGGCATTTTATTTTGTGTTCCTGGTGGCGATAATTTTTAATTGTTATGCTTGCCTTTTGACCTACTGACACAGATATACAACTCCATGGGGAAAAACAATTCAATTTTTTGCATATAAAATATTGCATCATAAAGTATGTAATGTAGTGTACATTATGAATTATGTGTATAAAGTACTGAATTATTCAAATAAGTGATATTTTACATTTGAATATGTCATATATAGTGGATCAGTTAACTAAAATTTTTTATACAGTATGCGCAGTGGTGTCAAAATTAAATTCACAAAATATCTTTATTTAAGTTATTTTACACAACATACCACAAAAAACCATACTAATTTGGGGTAAAAATATGCTGCACAAGATATTTTTAGTGTAGTTTATGAAACACTTTTCAAGCATGGTATCCTATTCATAGATGATTCAGTTAGTAACTATTATTTTTCTCTAATTCAAAACTGGTTAAACCAGCAAATGAAATTCACATTTTAAGCCAAAACCTAAAATCTTTAACATTTTAATATGCTTACATAATTTATAAAATTTTAATCAATAAATAATGACAAATTGCATTTACTAAATCCCAAAATTGTAAATTGATTGTAAATAATTTGTATTGAACATTGAGTCATGGAAATAGATTTCACTGAAGGACTAGAGTGATTTGACTAATGCTCAGGAATGTGGAATTACTACGAACTGTCTTCAGGGTTCCTTCATTACTTCTTTTGTTTGTTTCTCAAGCCTTGGTAAGAAGGGAGACTAGTGAGCTATCTTGTGAACCAGCATGGAAACAAAAGAGGTTGAAGTACAATATTCAGACAACATTAAAATATGGATTGATAGTTACTTTTCAAATAATACCCTGATGAGTAGCCTACCTCCTTCAATATTTATTTTCTGCCTGGCATCAAGATAAAGGTAGCTCCTTTTCTGAAAATCTTCTGTAGGATTCTCAAATCAAAAGCTGAATTTTATGGAAGGAATTGGGAATGTTAGAGAAGTTGTTATGAGGAATTTTGAAATAAAATTGTTGAGCTTCACTAACCTATTTCTGGAATAATGATAAATGCTATAAGCAAGCTTTGTATAAATGCAAGACTGAATGTGAAATGACACATTGTGATTTAGTAATTGCTTTTCAGTTTTGATTTCAGCATTTTATGAATAGTAGGACAATGTTGTATTGTCAAATAATAATGCATTTACTGTGATTGTGTAGCATTGAATTTTTTTCTTGTTGTTAAGAAAAACATCTTTTATACGCACTTAATTAAAGACAAAAATAATTACAGAAGTTTCTTATCTGCATGCTGATTTTATTAAATGTCTTTGAAAAACAAACAAAAGCATCTTAATGACATTCATTTTTTTTCCAAAGAAAAACACATGTCATGAATGAGTCAGCAACAATATGTTTTTGAGTTCTTATGGCCTTTCAAAAAGTTTCTTTAAAAATAAATTAAGGGATTGCATCCTGCTGATCCAGAGAATGCCAGCATATAGAGGGTTAATTCTTTGCTAAAAAATGATTTCTTCCTTTTAGTATTCTGAGTCATTCGTTTGCATTTGATGGCACCAGCCTTAAGTTTTACAATTCAGCTGTTTTTTAACATGATGGACTGAAAGTGGGTGTAGATTATAGCTCTCTCACTTCTGCTGGCTATCAGGCAGTCAGTAATGAAAGCCTAGCCACTGGCATGATGTGAAACTAATGGTCATAATTGCCCTCAGTGTTTGACAGGGCCGCTATCACAGCTCTTGAAAACTCTGTGTTTAAAGTAAAATTTACAGTAAATTACACCATAATGGTGCAAGGAGCAGTGAATCCACACACATATACAAACAGTATTCCTGCTTCACTCTAATCGTATCTATCTACTGCAGATTTTGGCTATATATCTAACTGATATGTGGGTATAATGTTTGACAGTTATTAGATTGTTAAATCCTGGAGTGCATTTACACTTCTTGTAGTGCAGAAAGGTAGCTGATCGGGCAATCGGACTGGTCTCCTGAAGTTAAGAAAGTAAAATCATACCACAAGCTTAATATAACCTTATTTGAAAACCACCCAGAGAAAAGTCCCAAGTGCCTGGAAAATGATTGACAATAAATAAACTTGTAAAACAAAGAGTCGACTATGGACCCATTAGTCTTGCTTCCACTCTATGTAAAATACTGGAGTCAATTATCAGGAGTAAACTTAAGTACTGTCCGTACAACCATAATATAGTTAACAGCAGTCAACATGGATCCAGATGGGGATGATTCTGGCTAACCATCCTTCCTAAGGAATTAACAAATGAGTGATTTGTTGTAAGTATTTGAACATGTTTTACAATGTCTTGCAAAATGTTTTGGTAAAGTTCCACAGAACTACCTTTTAATTGAACTCAATACTGTGAAAATTTAAGGTCATTTTAGGGAGTAAATTAGAAACTTGCTGCTGCAGAAGAAACAAACTTTTTAATGAGTTCAGTCGAAGGTTGGAGAAATATCAAATGCTTTGGCCCAGCAATGGAACCACTGGTTATTTCCAATTTACAGAATGTGGCATGAATTCAGAAACTCATTTCCCAGTCATGAATCATGATCACCTTGGAAAGGTATTAGAATTAGCTCAAGAATCACTTGAATTGGACAGTGCATGTAAGCGAGCAGGACAATGACAGAGTAAATTCATTACAGAAACAAGTCAGGTCCTGCAGATAGGATGAAGAAATACAGAAGATACTCACCCCTCCACGTTTGGTTTTAAAAGAGCTAGGGATGGCAAAGACCAAATTAAGACTGAAGACTAGCAATTAACAAAGATAGTAATGTGTATAACAATATATACTCAAAACAGTAAAAGAATCCGCTCTAACTATCCATCTGTTCTGATCATAAAAAATCAAGTAAAGCATTCAAGCTCTGGATGGAATACAGGCAAACATAACATCATGAGAGTGACCACAAGGGTAGAGTGCCCAACTGTTGAAGAGAGACAGGAGAAATATGTTGCTTTAGATTAGAAAGATGTTGCAGAGGCCACCTTGTGAAGAGTACGAAACTGCTAATAACATAATATTTTAAAATATGTTTATTACTTTGACTATGTTGACCCAATATAGTCAGGGATCCCTCCCAACCTGATCATTCTCTCTTTTCTTCACCCCACGCCTGCCCCTGGATTCTGTTGAGGGAAGATACAAAGTATTGAAAAGATATGTCACCGGGCTTCAGGTCACAGTCTATCCTGACGATATAAGAGCTTGAACAGACCTTTTGTACAATAAAGCTAAACTCTGGATCGCTCAATCTGCATCGTTCTGACTTTTGCAGCTTTTTTGCCTGCCTGCCCTGCACTTTCTCTGCAACTGTAACTCAGTTTTCAGCTTTCTAATATTTCATTCCATTTGATGTTCTCGTGTTTGTGAATGATCAGTCTGAATGGCATGCAAACCAAAAGGGTAAAAGAGAGTTGAGGGTAGATATAGGACCAATACTAAATGGTGCTGGAGGTATTGTAATGAGAGACGCAGAGATGACAGAGGAACTGAATGCGTATTTTGCATCAGTCTTCACAGTGGAAGACGTCTGCAGTATACCGGACATTCAAGATTGTCAGGGAAGTGAAGTTTATGCAGTGAAAATTATGAGTGAGAAGGTGCTCAGGAAGCTTAATGGTCTGAGGGTGAATAAATCTCCTGGACCTGATGGAATTCACCCTTGGGTTCTAAAGGAATTAGCTGGAGAGTTGCAGAGGCATGAACGATGATCTTTCAAGAATTGACAGATCCTGGCATTGGACCGGATGACTGGAAAATTGCAAATGTTACTCCTCTATTTAAGAAGGGTGGGAGGCAGCAGAAAGGAAACTATAGACCTGTTAGCCTGACATCAGTGGTTGGGGAATTGTTGGAATTGATTTTTAGGAATGAGATTACGGAGTGCCTGGAGGCACAAGACAAGATAGGCCAAAGCCAGCATGGTTTCCTGAAAGGAAAATCCTGCCTGACAAACCTATTGCAATTCTTTGAGGAAATTACAAGCTGTAAAATTACAAGCTGACAAAGGAGGAGCAGTAGATGTGGTGTACTTGGATTTTCAGAAGGTCTTTGACAAGGTGCCGCACATTAGGCTGCTTAGCAAGATAAGAGCCCATGGAATTACAGGGAAGTTACTAGCATGGGTGGAGCATTGGCTGGTTGTCACAAAACAGACAGTGGGAATAAAGGGATCCTATTCTGGCTGGCTGCTGGTTACCAGTGGAGTTCTACAGGGGTCGGTGTTGGGACTGCTGCTTTTTACGGTGTATGCCAATGATTTGGACGACTGTATTAATGAATTTGTGGCTAAATTTGACGATGATATAAAGATAGGTGGAGGAATGGGTGCTGTTGAGGAAACAGAGAGACTTAGATAGTTTGCGGGAATGGGCAAAGAAGTGGCAAATGAAATACAATGTTGGAAAGTGTATAGTCATGCATTTTGGTGGAAGAAGTAAATGGGCAGACTATTATTTAGATGGGGAGAGAGTTCAAAATGCAGAGGTGCAAAGAGACTTGGGAGTCCTTGTGCAGGATACCTTAAAGGTTAACCTCCAGGTTGAGTCGGTTGTGAAGAAGGCAAGTGCAATGTTGGCGTTCAGTTTTAGAGGTATAGAATATAAGAGCAGGGATATGATGTTGAGGTTCTATAAGGCACTCGTGAGACTGCACTTGGAGTATTGTGTGCAGTTTTGGGCTCCTTATTTTAGAAAAGATATACAGTACTGACATTGGAGAGGGTTCAGAGAAGATTCACGAGAATGATTCCAGTAATAAAAGGGTTACTGTATGAGGAACGTCTGGCAGCTCTTGGGCTGTATTCCCTGGAGTTCAGGAGAATGAGTGGGATCTCATAGAAACATTCCGAATGCTAAAAGGCCTGAACAGATTAGATATGGCAAAGTTATGTCCCATGGTAGGGGATTCTAGGACAAGAGGGCACGACTTCAGGATTGAAGGACATCCTTTTAGAACTGAGATGCAGAGAAATTACTTTAGTTAGAGGGTGGTAAATCTATGGAATTTGTTGCCATGAGTGGCTGTGGAGGCCAAGTCATTGGGTGTATTTAAGGCAGAGATAGATAGGTTCTTGATTAGCCAGTGCATTGAGGGGTATGGGGTGAAAGCAGGGGAGTGGGGATGACTGGAAGAATTGGATCAGCCCATGATTGAATGGTGGAGCAGACTCGATGGGCCGAATGGTAAAAACCTTTCCCAGTATCTTGGGATTTGATTTGCATTCCATTCATCCCGGTCATTCCAATTGCCAATTACCAATTAATTATGAGTCTGATGTTACGAATTATTCTGTACCCAACTTGTGATCAAGCTATTGACTTCTTGATGGAGTGGTAGAAGCAAATACTTAGATTTATTTGACACTGTAAGTGCAAAATATTTGGCTTTCTAGGTGAATGAGTTATGTTGGGTCAAATGGCCTTCAGATCTTTACTTATTTTGTACTACTATGGCAAAAAAAAACAAGAAAATATAAAAACTCGAGTAAATGCCTTCCTATTTCTTCTTAATTTATCTTTCAATTACTTAAAATTCTAAACCCAAACTCTATAATAAAACTTAAAGTTGAACATTATGGCAATAGATCATGCATTAGAGTAAGTTTGTTGTACTCCTGCAAACAATGCAGAGGTTGGCTCTCTACAGCAGTGAAACTCTCAGTTGGAGACCATCTTGAAAATGTACAATACCAAAGCGTAGCTTGCTCTGGCATCAGGTTCACACAGATAAAATGCACAAAGTGGTTGCCTTGCTTACTTTGTGCAGGTTTCAAGTATGTATTGCTTCTGCTGCAGTGATTCCATTTAAGGGGTACATCTATTTGGTCATGAAGGGTAAAAAGACATGTGGAGAGATGACTGCTTCAAAATATGAACATATTGCCTGCCTAAATTTGCAATTCACAACAGAAAAATAGTCAATATTGTCCGGCCTAGCATTAAGCTGAACAGAAAACAAATATAATTTAAATCACAGAACTGTGTGCCTATGGACATTGTGTCAAACTAATGCCATTTCAGTAAGCTGGCAAATGCACTGTGTTTCTAAGTAATCAGTCTCATATGTTCAGGACCACTTGATACAATATAGGTCATGAAAGGATCTAAATTCTTGAACTTTCAAGGATATCAGACCAAAAATAGCACACACTGTCTGGGCAGAGTGTGACCGGTTGGTCATCATTTCATACAGCAGACCGGCAGCTTTGTTTGGCTAATGCAGCTCTCTGGCCCATGAGAATGTTTAGTCTGGATGGCTTCAATGACTCTGACATCCTGCGCATCATGAACATCTGCAAAACTCATTTCTTCTTTCAAAGGCCCAGGATTCTTGTAACCAAAAGAAAGTCTTGGCGCTCCATAGAGTATGGCTTGGTAATGTCCGCAAACGCTATGACAAAGAATGTTAAGTGGGTTAAGAGTCAGAGGTGCAGAACAAAATTTACTTAATGTATTTATGACAGGTAAATTTCATGTTTGTTTTTCAATTTTTCTGTCTGTTATATTAAAAGTAGCCTATTGTTTCTGAAGATTAAATCTAACCAGTTTCTTTTTTACGAAAAGAAAGATTGCTTTGAAATACCACTCAGAATTTAAAGGTTTTGATTTTTTTGTGTACTTTGGGCAGCAGAAAACTTTTTTCACATCTTTCTCCTGCCCTTTCTTCCGCCCCAGACCACAAACATGCAGTGAATTTTATCCTCTCCTCGAAAATGCATGTTGATTTTAAAAATAATCATTAAAATATGCAGTATTGAAGGAGATCCTTTGGGCCATTTTGCTGAGGCAAGCTCTTTGCGAGACCAATCCAAAGTTACTCCCACTCCCCTCATCTTTACCCCTAACCTTGGAAAAATGCTTAAAACTCCCATGACATATATGTTTGGAATATTTTGAATCCTATTCCTTCTGTGCCTCATCAGTGAAGTTCAAATGAAGTTACTTTCAATGTTGACTGATTTGATGCAGAATTTTAAGTTAAAATTATGAAAGCTTTACTCCTATCCCTTCTGAAAGTTGGAGCTGCTTTAAAGAAATTTCCTCAAGTGTGTAACATAATTTCAAATCTGGCTACAAATGTCCTTCCAGTCACTAGGACACCATTCCTTCCTGCAATTGAACAGTTTTTAGAGTTAATTTGTAAGTTTTCCTTGCACTCCTTGTTATTTTATTTTTCTAATTAGTTTGCCATGTGGAACTTTCAAAAGCCTGGGAGAGGGATAAAAGCTGATAGGTGATTGGTGGAACTAGATGGGGAGGAGCTGAGGGGTAAATGGGACCAGGTGGGGGAGGGGTTGGAGAAAGACGAATAAAGGGAGAAGAAAGCTAGGTGTGTAGTTGAGTGGATATGGGAGGAGAACAAATAACCACTTCTCCTCCCATAGACACTCATTCAACCAATTTGTTTTCTTCACTCTTTGTTCACCTCTCCCATCCTGCCCTTCCTCCACCTGCCAATCATCCCCTCCCCCACCCACTTGCACCTCTATCCCACTCTTTTTACTATACTGCTATATACTAACAACATTTTGCCTTTCAGTGTCTCAACCTGACACCTCAACTTGAAACACATTTTGCCTCCTCAGATGCTGCATGACCTTTTTACCTTTTATACATTTTTAGGCCTTCCTTTCTCTTAGATACCAATATTTCTTTATGCACTCTTTTTGCCTTTCTAATTATATCCATTGCACTTTCTATATTCATTTGTCTTTTTATTACACCGAATTCCAGTTTAAAGTGAGAAGCAGAAGGAAATATTGGATGAATCAGGCAGAGATTTATTACAAAGGGCCAAATATTAGTTATGATGAAAGGAGAAAGGGAGGAAATATTAAGGGATTGTTATCTTTATATCTAAATGAATAGCCCAATCTGTTAAGAAGATATTTTTAAACCAAGAACGTGAAGAAACTCAACATTTAAGAAACTCTTAGAAAGGCACATGGGTGATAGAAAAATAGAGGGAAGGATTAGATTGATCTTAGAGTAGGTTAAAAGGTCAGCACAACATCGTAGGTCAAAGGACCTTTACTGTGCTGCAAAGTTCTATGTTCTAACAAATAGCAGGTGATCTTCTGTTTTGTCCACAGCATCAGTACAGAGTAGAAAAAACCCTAAAGGGAAGTATATGTTGTTGTAGGAGACTGTGCACCATGTGGTTTTACAGCGACATCAAGACCTTTATCCTATTTGTAAACTATTAGTTTGGGTAATGATCTCGCTATTCCGTGCTGCTAAAGAGCAGCTTCCCAAAGAGTTTTCAATATAGTTAGGCCTCTAGCTATTTGATGGCAACACCATGGGACAGTACCCTTGGTAAGGACAGTGCAGCCTAGTCAACTTTGACCAATGTTCAAGCAGGGAAGCAAGGCAAAGAGAAAAGATTACCATGAAGATATTCACAGATTGGAAGCATTTTAAAAGCCCTGACAGCTTTCTAGAGTGGTATTGGATCAAGTAGTGTCTCACTGAACTGATAACCCTAAGTCTGGGTTATGATTAGCAGTTCCTTAAATATCAAATACCTCTTGAATCTTATTAATATATTTTTTAAAAAAGAATATCATGCCCAATTATCTAAGTTTAGAATACTTATCAATTATTTTCATTCGTTTTATGGACGTGTTCTTCATGAAGAGTGTGGTGATAGATGTGATTTGTCATGCGCTATAGGTGCTGAATAGATAGTTACACTACCTGCACACCAGATGGTGCCATTTTGGGAATGTTACTTGCATATTTAAATTAGAAGTCAACAGTTTTAGGAGAGTAACTCACTTTTCTGCAGGAATCACTTCTATCCTGTGTTTGAATGTTCTGTTTTTACTTCACAGCCAATCCACAGGTACTATCAACCTGTTTCTTTCTTATGCCAAAGTTCTAAAATTCGATCGGTATCCTTATTTTTCTTCTGTGAATGACCCACTCAAATCTTCTATTTGTTATTTCTCATTTTTGAAGACTTTCCACCTGGGACTCTTTCACTCAGATAACTGACAGTGCCCTGTAAGACTAATAACTTGCTGTTTTTGATACTGCTATCCGACTTAATGTATCCTTGTTTCCATTTTGGGGCTGTTATGAACCCATCTTATGCAAATATTAGACCATACCCAAATTTCTTTCAGCTTAATATAGGAAACACCTTTCTAATTTCTGCTAAATGCCAAGTAAATGCCCTTATGCATTTACTTATATTTCATCAACTTCCTCAAACTGCTTGGGTGATCCTCGTCTTTACATCCCTTCCCTATGAAATTCTTTTCCAAGTCAATTGTTTACACAGCTTTCTTTTCATGCTTTAATGACAATTTGGTATCTCCACAACTATTTCTGTTTCTGATGTCCTCCTTACCATTTAAACAGAGCAGAGTCATTCCCTTGTTGGTTATGGTGTGCAAGTTTGCGGTAAGCAAATCTGATTGAATTGATTGCACACAAAATGAATCATTTTACTTCTTCCTGCTTGCTTGAACTGCATTAAAGTGGACATTCCCCTCTTTTCGGACAAGTGGCCAAAACAGCCTCTGCTGTCACTCTATTCCACCTAGGGAAGTTCTAGTTGCCTTCCTCATTTGTCCCACCTTTCATTTACCAGCCTATAACCCACCCACCGAAGTACTGCTGCACATTATAAATCTTTCCTGTTCCCTCTCAATCCTGAAGCACGGTCTTGATCCAAAATGGCTTCTTACACCTTTTGGCTCCACAGATGCTGCTTGACCTGCTGAGATTTTCCAGGGTTCCTTTTATCCCCCCTATAAAGATTGATAAGGATCATTGCCAACCCAAACTCAACAACACTGTAAATACATCATCTGCCCACCCCACCCCCTCCCATGACGCACACATACAATTTGTTGGTAAGTGGGTTGGATAAGTGGTGTATTTACAGTGTTGGTGAGGCTGTTCCATATTACATTAATCTTAAGTGACAAGCAACAGTGGGAACGTTTGACATGCTCTGACCAGTTGCGTGGTCTTGAAATGAGTCAAGCCAGTCGGTGGCTGTCTCAAGCAGCTAATCAGCATGCTTCATTAATTGGCCACTTTAGTTTATACTCTTGACAAAGTGTTCTCACTTAATTGGACCCTCTATGCCATTTTCAACTCGTGCCTTTGTGTAGTCTTGAGAGCATCATACATTACATGTTCTTAGGCTGAGAAAGTAAACCTAAGGTCTTGTCTGCTAATTTCTGTGCTTTAGGTGTTATTGCATAATTACAAAAAGCAATAATAATCACTCCCAGTGACCTGGCTGACATTGCTCCCCCAAACAACCCCCACCCCCACTGCCCTACCCCTTGATCAACATCTCTACAATCAGATTAACTGGTCATTCAACTCATTACTCCTTATGTAATCATTATTGTGACCTCCTTTTCCTATAACAAAGGTACCTATGACAACTGTAACTGCAATAAACCCTGTTAATCTCATACGCCATTTGACCTATTGATTATTTCCAGCGTTTCTTGCTTTTATTTCAGATTTTCAGCATCCCCGGAGAATTACTTAGCAACTGCATTCAAAGTCATTAATTCTTTGTTAAGCACTTTGAGACAATTAAGAGGGACACAATTAACAAAAAAAAATCATACCTTTCTGTTATATGAATGCTGTTCTGATGTTTGATCCTTAGCAAGTACTACATTAATTGATCTTGCCTAAGTGAGAGAGGCATTTTACACTGTTCATCAACAGTTCCTGCTGGAGTGGGAGGGAACTTAAAATGGTATCTTGTTTCCATGTCCCACTGTAAAACAATAACTTCTGGTGGGAAGGTGAAAGGTGAAAGAAGGGATTAGACTCAATTTCTATTAGCTCCATAGGTGAATAGCTTCCTAACATTCAGGATTTGATTTTCCAGTTGCTGATCTTTATTGATGCAACACTTTATTCAATATCGAGTACCAAATGACTGTATTTTCTGTCTCTGGTAAATGTAGCAATGGTAAGATGCTACAGTGGAAGAAAAATATGGAAAGAAAGAAGTAAGTTCTTAGAAAAACTAGTCTCTGACCTTAAAAATTTTGTCCAGAAAATATTTAGTGAACTGCACATTATTAATATACTTATTTACTGTGACTTTGAACCTGATTTCGTCTATGTCTGATCCTTCATGTCTTACAACATTGGAGCCTTCAAGTGGCTGATCAGCCAATCACATTAAAATATTTTTATCGGCAAAAAACTTGTAAACTAAAAGAATGTGCTATAGTTTAGAATATAGAATAGTACAACATGGGATCAGGTTCTTTAGTCCACAACGTCTGCATTGAACAGGAGGCCGAATTAAACAAAAATTTCTTACAGTATATCTGTACCTTGCTGAATATTCATGTGACTCTTACACACTGCTTTTGTATCTGCTTCCATCATCGCCCCTGGTAGATTGTTCCAGGGCCGTTCCATTCTCAGTTTGACAAAACCTGCCCTGTGTATCTCCTTTCAACTTTCCTCCTCTCGTTGTAAATGCATGTCCTCTAGTATTTGACATTTGTATCCTGGGGTAAAGATTTTGACTGTTTACCCTATCGATGCCTATCTTAATTTTCTAAACTTCCCTCAGGTTTCCCTTCAGCCACTGATGCTCATGAGAAATCATCCAAGGTTTGTCCATCTTCTTCTCATAGCTCAGACTTTCTAATCCCTTTTGCACTCTTCCTAAAGCCTACACATTCTTGCTTCCTGTAATAGGGTGATCAGAACTGCACACAGTACTCCAAGTGCAGCCTAACCCAGTATTTTTTAACTGCAACTTGACTTCTATTCTCTTATACCTAATGCCCCAGCCAATGATGCCAATCACGCCATATTCCTTCTTTACCACCCTATCTGCTTGAGTGGCACTGCAGACACACCACTTGTCATGGGCTTCCAGGCAGAATAACACTGTAAAAGGATCTAGCACTTTCCTGGTGTATATGACGAATAAACTCATCTCAGGCTTCCAGCCGGGTACAGGTACAGATTACAACTGACATTTCAATGACAAGCTCCACCATCTTCTGAAGATGGCAGAGATGGTCATCAGAATGTTGGTTATAATCGATATCTGTACCCGGCTGGAAGCCTGAGATGAGTTTATTTATCAGAATAACATTCTTTTACCACAATGCTCCGTCTTTTATGGGTGAACCAATTCTGAATCCAAACTACCAAGTCATCTTGAATCCCATGCAGATTAATATCTGGATCAGCCCACCATGGGGGATTTACTTTTAGTGATTTTGCATAAGGCAAAAAAAAGATGGGACATACCGAAATGATTAAAGTAAAAGCTGAATATCACAGAAAAGCCATAAAATTGTGGAATCATTAGAGCACAGATGGAACTAATCAAATAATTGCTGTGTCTTCATAGAGCAATCCAGTCATCCTTTCTCTTGTTACTTCTCTACAACTCTTTAACTTCTTTACTTTCTAATATTTCTCCAGTTTGATTATGAAAGCTACACTTGATTTGAATCCACCACATGGTAACTACTTTTCCTCAAGTTCATTCAGAACTTATTTACTTACCTATTATGAGCAGTTGTCCTGGAATCTCTTTCTTATTAGTCTTTGCTCCATCTCTTATCGCCATTACCTATTCTTTTGTTGAGACTTGGAAGTATCCTCTTAAAAGCATAGAACTTTTAAAACTGTGATGCTGAGGAATTTATATTTTATTGTTCTAAAGTTGGTCCATAATAATTAGACCAGAGAAGTTGGTCCATAATAATTAGACCATTACCATAAGGCCATAAGACACAGGAGCAGCCTTAGGCCATTCGGTCCATCAAGTCCGCTGTGAAATTCAACCAGGAGTGATTTATTTTCCCTCTCAACCCCATTCTCCTGCCTTCTCCCTGTAACATTTGACACCCTTACTAATCAAGAACCTATCAACCTCCTCTTTAAGTATACCCAATGATTTGGCCTCCACAGCCATCTGTGAGAAATGAATTCCCTAGATTCACCACCCTCTGGCTAAAGAAATTTTTCCTCATCTCTGTTCTAAAGATTTGTCCTTCTAGTCTGAGGCAGTGCCTTCCGGCCGGAGATTCCTCCACTATAGAAAACATCCTCTCCACATCCATTCTATCTAGACCTTTCAATATTTGATAGGTTTCTATGAGATCACCCTTTATTCTTCTAAACTCCTGTGACTACAAGCCACAGCCATCAAATGCTCCTCATACATTAACCCTGGATTGAATGGACCAATAAGAACTCAGTTACACTTCATTCAACAACGCTTAATTTCTTCAATCGATTCTGCAATGCAAATAATGCTAAAAAAAAAGAAAATTTGCATTGTTATTAATTCTCCGTTTGTTGGACTTGTACAGACTGGAGTGTTGCACCCAATGGAGGAGCAAGGCATCACTATTAGTAGTTTTGGATTTCTATGTTTAACTGTGATGTGTGGGGGCTGGATCTACCGTCAAATTCACACAGTAAGTACCGACAGTTTTCCTGTCGTTGCGACTGCAAATTCCGGCTTCTCTGTTTATATTTTGGTCAGATTTGGTTTCAGTTATGTTTGGCAAATTAATCCTTAAGCTGCCTTGTTATACAAACCCTAACCCTGTTCTCCACCTGCACTTAGCCTAGGGACGACATATTAATTACATTTGTAAAATTCCCAAGAATGTGCTCTAAAAATATATCTTCCCTAAGTAGGGGCTGCTTGAATTTAGGGCACAGTTTTAAACTTGTGGCCTTATTTTATATGCATATAATGCCTGAATGCACATCCACACAATTTACAGAAAAGCAAGGATTTATTAAAGAATTTGTTCAGTGTGAACCCAAAAACATTTTTTTACAAATTGCGTAGGCAAAGGAATTTGAGCAGTTTAACCTGCTCTTCCTTTTCCTACAGCTCGAGGGCCATCTGTTTTATATCTGTGATGAAGACAGTCAGCCTTTCAAAACACTGAGTGGCGAAGTTACTCTCGTTACTCTGGAATGGGAAATGAAATACTGCAGATGCTGGAATCCTGAAATAAAAGCAGAAGCGTTGGAAATGCTGAGCCCGTCAAGCAGCATCAGTGGAAGCGGAACAGTTAATGTTTCAGTGCAATGGTCCTTCATCAAAGCTGAAAAATTAACTCTGTTTCTTCTTCCATGAACATGGTCTGATGAATGCTTCCAACATTTCTGCTGTTCTATGAAGTGTGTTTGCTTAAGACCTCCATGAATGGTAAATCACTCAACTGTTTTAATAATAAAAGATATTCTATGTATACCAGTACAAATCTTTTAGTTTTTGTAACAAAATAAGAAAAAAATCAACATAGGGTTCTCTTCTTGTATCTAGACGTATATGCCTGAAAATAGATCTTGCAAATTTACTAAGCCAGCCAGTGGTGCAGCGGCATCTGCATTGGACTTTGAGGTGAGTGATCCTGGGTCCGAATCCAGCTGGCTCCTTGGTCAGGCCCGAAACCTCGACTGTACCTCTTCCTAGAGATGCTGCCTGGCCTGCTGCGTTCACCAGCAACTTTTATGTGGGTCCTGACGAAGGGTCTCGGCTCGAAACATTGACTGTACCTCTTCCTAGAGATGCTGCCTGGCCTGCTGCGTTCACCAGCAACTTTTATGTCTGTGGCTCCTTGTAGGGTTGGGTGCTGGGTTGAGCATCAAGCTAGCAACTTGGTATCGTAAAAAGCAGACAAAAATCTAAAGAGGTGTCAGGGTTGCTACCCAATGTGCCACATGGCGTGGAAAGGAACAACAACAGGATTTACTAAGTTTCACTCAGGTATTATAGTTTTTGGGTTACTCTCACTAAACCTTTCCCTTGTTTGGAAATGCAGTAAAAATATGACAGTGTAATAGTATATAACCATATAAAAATAAGAAGCCCGTGTAAGCAAATATGTCAATCATATTTTTAGATTGCATTACAACTTGATGCACAAAGGTCTTTTGAATAAGAAGACTTATTCTCCTCTTGTCTTTGAGTGATTCTGGGCCCAAGTAATATATTATTCACTCTTTTCTGAAGTTTTCAAGCAATTAGTCAACAGCATCACTTTCTCAAGGCAATAATATCAAAAGCAACGACACCCAATTTCTAAGGATAAATAAGAAAGAAAGGCTGTGGTGCCACTTTTGAGAAGTACTTTTTTTTTGATCACCTACCATCAAAATTCATGATTTTGTTTGATGTGTGCTTGTGGCTGAACTATTTTCTGGGAATTTCTGCGCAGCTTTTCCAGTTCCATTACCTTCGCTTTGGTGAGAGTTTAGTACGTGCTTTCAAGCTTTTGTATCTTCAGCCCGTCAGGAAAGGGGAGAAAAGTGGATGACCTGGGGAAGAGTTAAAAGCTTTGAAACATTTTTCATTCAAAGAAATGTGATCATTGGGTGATTTGTGAGAGTTGCATTATGAAGGCAATGAAACAGACCAGATAACAGCAGACTGTTTTCAGTAGTTGAGGTGTATAGAAGAAGGAGATATAGATGTAATACAGAGGATAGAACTTGGGTTCCACACGAGATGGTGGAGCTTTACATTTCAGTGCTAGATTTGGAAGCAGAAACCATGTGGTTTTTAAGAGTAGATTATATAGGTATTAAAGGAATGTGTGGGTAGCTGTTGCTAATATGGAGGATAAGTAACAACATGACCGGTTGACCTGAAAGACCTATTTCAAGTTCATAATTTCACTCTAATTTATTACATGAAAATAGTTCAAACAGGTCTATTGTTATCAACTACATCACTCTAGTCAGCAAGTTATTTGTCTTCATTGACTTCATGGACAGAATCAAGTGCAAAGTTACTTGTTGCAGTGCAAACTTTCCCAAACAGCAACGTTTAAACTGATTTTACTTTTACAGTTGGATATTCCAGGGACCACCTCAGTACCTTTCTGGCAATGACCATGAAAAAGTCTAAACATCTTGAGCGTGTCACCAGCAATGCTTTCCTGAAACGGGGCAGGAAGCAAGATTGTTCTGAAAAATGCAGAACAACGCTCTTATCTGATTTGAAGTTTCTCTTTTCGAGACACTACTTAGCTAAAATTGGTAAGATTTTACCTTCTCCCAACTTTTGTAGGATAGCATTATGGTTAGTCAGTAGGAGAATGCAGAGGCAGAGTGCCTGGTGATGACCTTTATAGACCTCCCGCTTCTGCAATGCCTAGTCCTACTTGTTCCATACAAAGCCAAAGTGAAGAGATGGTACTCACAGATTAAAAGATTGCAGGGTGAACATCCATCCCACAACCTATGATGCAGTTGAGCATTCATTTGATTTATTGCAGCTGCATTAGTGTAGTTGGCGCCGCAGTAGCGTAGCGGTTAGGGCGAAACTATTACAGCTCAGAGCATTCCGGAGTGTGGAGTTCAATTCCGGCGCCATCTGTGAGGAGTCTGTACGTCTTCCCCGTAGATGCAAGGGTTTTCCCCGGTGTTCTGGTTTCCTTCCACCGTCCAAAGATGTACTGGTAGGTTAATTGGTCATTGTAAATTGAGCCGTGATTAGGTTAGGGTTAATTGGATTTGACGGGGGTAGCCGTGGCTCGGAGGGCCAGAAGGGCCATCCCCACACTGTATCCCTAAATAAATAAATAACTTGCTGATCGGTGCAATTTTTGTTCAACGATGATATAATCTTTTTAAAGAATAACCACTTTCCAAAAGATGACGTGGCATTTTCAACAGCAATAACTCCTGTTGACTCCATTCAACTTTGTGCCCAGTGACAGCTGGCTAAAACACATGCTGTACTATCGAAAGATTTGCAAGAAAATTTAAAGAGGTGAAGTTACAAATGAGCTTGAAGAGGGGAACAGATGAAGATTCTTGATAGTTGTGACAAACTGCCTGAACATAAAAGGTAAAAGGGTGGTGCAGCTTTGAAAGATTACCCAGACACTTGGTTGAAAGGTTACTATGTGTTAAGAGGAGGTGGAGGGAGAGAAGGACGTGGCATTGTGCTATCAAGAAAAGTGGGTGCTGAAGTGTTAAGCTTCAGATGTTTGCTGAGTGTTGACATTTATGAACAGCAAGAGGGCTGTCCTGTGGCGCTTTTGGCTTTCTGTCTGATTTTTAAGACCAGGGTGGATGCTTTCACAGAGACATAATTGGATTTGTCTGTTTCTATCAGCTTCTTAGATCAAGTGATGGTAAATTGAAAGTCCTTCAGCAAATTACACCACTTTAAATACACTGAAAACATTTTGCATAGGTAAACAATACACCTTTTCAAAAAGTAATAATGATATTTTGTTTATACTTACTTTAAAGCAACAAGTATTTTCCCCTTTGAACATCTTGTATTAATAGGTGATTCTAATCTTTTATATGGGCTAATTATTTACATTGTTTCAAACTTTGTAGGCTGCCAGTTATTTACTTCAGCCTCATTCAAGTCAGATATACTGATCTCATCAGACGTTGGAGCATTTAATGTCATCAGTGCTGATTCATGTTATGGCACCAATTAAATGTTTTAATGTGTTAATAGATAACAAGTTGAACACCAGCATGCAGCAGAGGATCATATCACATAAGAATATATCACAGGAATGGGTTATAGAATGCTTTGATAGTTCTCCAGCTTTCTCCAGATCATGACAGGTCTTTGACCTGAATTCTTTTTGCTTATCTTGAACGTCTATCTTCAGTATACTCAACCACAGGCCTCTGGAGCAGGTCATTCTGAAGATTCACAACCTTGCATGTGGGCAAATTGCTTCTCATGCTAATCCTAATTTCAGGATCGCGACTTCAGGTATAAGACTGGTGTGCAACCTCACTGTCGGACAAGCTGACATTTGTGCCATCCATTCACTCTTCCCAACCACAGTGATGACTTCCCACTTGGCTAATTGGATGGGCGGCAGGGTAGTGTAAGCAGTTAGCACAATGCTTTACAGTACCAGTGACCCGGGTTCAATTCCCGCCGCATCCGTAAGGAGTTTGAATGTTCTCCCCGTGACCGTGTGTGTTTCCTGCCACAGTCCAAAGATGTGTCAGTTTGTAGGTAAATCGTCCTATGATTAGGCTAGGATTAAATCGGGGGCGGCTGGCTGGCATGGCTCAAAGGGCCGGAAGGGCCCGTCCCGTGCTGCATCCAATAAATAAACAAACAAACAAACAATCTATTGAATGTAGTAGAACTTAACTTCTAAACTTAGCTTGGAAAAATAATTCGATCATGGTTATTTTTGCATTACAGTGAAGCTGTACTTGTGGTAATCAGTGATAGAACGTGAAGCAAAAGTTTGATAGCAAATGGTGAGTTCCTTGTGGGTAGGTCAGACAGAAAGGAGCTATTCACGTGGCTTCCTACTTCCTCTCTTCATTTATTTGCCTTTTTCCCTTTTGCAGCTCATCAAATTGCTGGGATGATGAGGTTCTGTGGTATTCAGGAGGCTCCCACAATCGAAAGAGGTAGTGGAAGCATTGTTTGAGCATGTTAATGCCCTGCTCTGTACCATGACTTTTATTATATATATGCCACTGTCTGAACTGTTCTACACCTGGGTCATAAACAATGTTGTCAATGGACAGCATATTCAGTTTTGCTATGGTGGATCAAATTGGCTGGCAGTGGACTCCTACAAACAGAGATCATAACAAAAACAGCATTGACCTGTACAATTCACTTCCCATTTTCACATGTCAACTTGGCTTTGAGGAAGCAGCATCCCTGTAAGCATTGTTTAGGGCAGAATCGTCATGGGGTGACTAAAAAAGTACACCCTGCAGTCTTGGTGAAGCCACGTGTTCTCCTTCCCTGTGAGCTTCTGGCATGAGAGAAGAAAGCGCTGTCTTTCAATGTCCTGCCAGTGGTCTCCTTTGCACAACGGTGAAAGCCAAACTGTACGGCCTTGCAGACATCTCCAACTCCAGCCTGGGAAGAGGCAAGTCCATAAAAGTTCATTGCTCTGTCACGTTGACGGCCATTGATGACGCTGTCTGAGGTGGTCAGGTTGGAGTTATAGCTGGACTGGGCAGCAGATATTAGTGAGGAAATCTGTACTGAAACACAATTGGTTCCCGTGCGGTTTCTGGATAAGTTTAAGGTTGGGAAATCACTGTCCGGACATTGTAGGCATATTTGGTCATATGCTGAAAGCTCTCTTTCCATTATCCTCTTGTACTGCTGTCTGTACCCTCTGTTCATTCTCCCAGTCACACTGGTTTCCAAAAGAACACCTATTTGTGCATCCACAGCCTGGAATAATTAGCTTGAGCACAAGGCCTGAAAACAACTTTCCAAACCTGCTACTAGATTTCTTATAAATCTAGAAAGCACTGAACATGTGATCTGCTGAGTTCCTCCAGCATTTTCTGTTTCACTGTGTTGACCGGCAACTGACCTGCAACTGATAAGCGAGGGGTGGGTGGGGGGGGGGAGTTTGTGTGTTCTTCATTATTTATGAACTTAAGAGAGGGCAGTCACTGAAACACTAACCTCCAAAATGACACCACTGACATCACATTGTGTTTTGTGTGGCATGCATTAATAGTGAGCCCTTCGGACCTTTTACTTGTGGTTTTCCAAGTATATCATGGGAGTATATACAGTGAGAAGGACCATTTTCAAACCAAAATGGTATCCTTAGCAAACAAGCAACCTGTACCGATTGATGAATTTCTGAATATTATGTAATGAATAAACATTTCTTTTGCAATAATTATCACAGAAAGTAGTAGTCTATGAGTTCATACAGAACTTATATGGTTGATTATCACACCTGGACCTAAATTACAAAATTGCCAGGCTACTCCGTTCTACCTATTGATTATCACTGCACTTATGGTCAATAAGATGTGATTTTATTTTTAAAGATGCTCTTGAAATTACTGGCATATACCAAAGAAAAGGAAATGTTCTTATTTTAGGTTTTGTTTTTAACTCTTTAGTATGTTCTGCTTGAACAGCACCCATGCAAAAGCATGTTCGCACACAGTAAGTTGCGCCAGTATAGTTAGGTGCATCCTTGTAGGAAGATGATTATTTCGTCGTGATACCCCCTTCTCATTTCTGTTCTCCACAAAGTAGCAGATTAATGATAATTGTAATTTAGTAGGGTCCTTACTGCTCACTATTTCTGACTGCTTCTTACAAAGATACAGAAGTACAACACTTCAACACTGTCTTTCATAACTGGTTCTAACTGGATCTGTTCTTAACAAAACACGCAGCTGACCTATTTAGCAGCTGGACAGAATATAACAATCCTGGTACATAATGATCTCTGTTCTTTGCTTTACACAAATATTGTTACAGTTACAGAGATCTCCGAAATGGATGCCTCCACTGATTCTTTCCCTTGACTGGGAAATGGTGCATGGCACAGGAGAGCCAAATGGGGGCACTAAACAGGGGAAGAGGGAGAAGCCACAAATTAAAATAAGGAGCACAAGAAAGAGGGAAAAAAGTTGAGAAGCAAGTGTGAGTGAAAAAGAAGTCTAAATTACAACACAATACACTTGACCAAATTAACTTCTGTAGGTGTTAAAATATTACTGTGAATTACTTAATTTAAAATTTTACCTCATCACCTAAACTTTAATTATATGTAAAAGACATCCATGTGAACAGAAGGACAGTAACACTTTGAGTGTATCCAGCTGGGTAAGAGTTATTAACATTTAGCTTGTAGAGTGCTATTTGCAGTTTTATTTACAAAACAAAAGCATTTAAAGTAAGTGTCAAGAACAGGATTCTTTTTTCACCGAGGCCCACCATGAATCCAGAGGTTTGTATTTGACTTCCTGCAAATTGTGAGCTTAAGGGGAGTGGAGGTCCATCCCACTGTCTCCTTAGTTACCAACAGCTATTTTGCTGTGTTATTCAAGTCATTTGTAGAGTGAGAATCTATTCACCTCACAAATGTGGGAAATAAAAACAGGCCCAAGTTTTATTGTGAGTTTATGACCATCCCGGCTGCTTTCAACATTGATTTCCTTTGACAGAAACCTCTGTATCCTCATTCAACCAAAGCAGCAATGTTCAATATTTCATTTGAGGGTGTTAATCACATTACTATCATTGACATTTTGCTGATATTATATTATAGGCTCAAATTTGGCAAATTATTGCTGGCGTAATATATAGCTTGTCATCAACATTTACAATTCAGGAATTACTGGCTTATCAGGGAAAGCAGTGGCTGGATTGCTTTTCAGATGTTTGGAGGGTTGTAAAGACGCCTGTGACTGGCTTTCCATCAAGATGTTGTTTTATCTATCAGCGAAGTGCAGTGCTGATAAAAAGTTATAATATCCTGATTTGCCTTTTGTCTGAGCAAGAGGTCAGGAAACAGGCAAACAGTGTTTCACATTAAAATTAAAGATGGGATTTAAATTAGGCCTATTTTTGTAAGAGCAAACAAAAGTGATTCTGTGTTGTTCAAACTACAAAACCTGAAATTTAAGAACCTTCAAAAGCTACATCTTAAAATATAAAGTGCAGAGTTTTGTTTGAGAATGTAATTTGTAGCTCTGGTTCTGAAATAATTCACTTAAATGAAATTGTGTCATTGTATTTATAGTGTTTACATTTCAGTGGTTCCACTGTATTTCTAGAGCATGTGCTCAAATGAATCCCGTCTTCAATACATTTAGTTTGTAAGAACACTTATGATCTGTTTGCCTAACAATGTTATGTTTCACACAATGTTCATATAGTGCTCATTTTCTACTTCCATTTGGCAATGGTGATTGTATGATGGAACTGTTAAGTGTGGCAGCTTCTCAGTTCCATAGGAGCCAGGTTCGATCCTGACCTTGACTACAGTCCGTATGGAGTTTCCAAGTACACCTGAACTATGCCGGTTTCCTCAATATGCTTCACTTTCCTTCCACATTCCAAACACAACTTCTCATAAGTTGTCCTTATGCCAGCTGGTGGCATAGTGGCATCCGCACCAGACTTTGAGGTGAGTGGCCCTGGGTTCGAATCCAGCTGGCTGCTTGCGGGCTTTCCACTCATGCTGGGTCGAATGTCGAGCGAGCAACTCGGCCTCATAAAAAACAGAAAAAATATTGAAGATATGGCAAGGTTGCCGCCCAGTGCTCCGCAAGGCGGGGAGGGGAACAACATCAAGTTGTCCCTTATTGTAGTTAAGTTCTAAAGGAAAGTAGAATGTGTGTGAGAGAGAGTAAGTGGAACAGTTGCAGGAAAATGAGTGGAAAATACATGGAACAGATGTGATTACTCTGCTGGGAGTTGGAATGGTTCTGATGAGCTGAATTGCCTGCTGCATTGTAAAAGATAATTGATAGTATGTTGAAAATGTTAAGAGAATAGTATATTGAAAATAGTAAGAAATTAGTAACACAGAATGCTCACACTCCTACTTTGTAAAGTTATTAAAAATTCATATACCCATTGTTTTCATGCATTCTTATATTTTGAACATCCCATCTCCATTTGGGAAGGGGGTGGAGGAGCAGAAACCAAATAAAGTGTGGAAGTAGAAAAAGTAAAAAAAACAACATACTGGCATTATCTTTATCCAATTACTGTCAGGCAATTTTTATCCATTATTGACTTTTGGTAGATCCTACCTGTGCACTATAACTCAGCAAGGGTATTTGGAGTTAGGGTGCTGTTCAGTGATGGTATTGAACAGAGGATCAGGCTCAAGTGGCCAGGTTGCCTACTTCTATTCTTAAGATAATATGGCATTGGGGAGAGAAAAACAGAGATTGATCAGGATGATATTAAGACCTAAGAGGCAACAGATAGATAAATCTAGTTTAAGAGAACGTAAGTTCACTGAAGAACTCTAGTTGGTTAGTGGTTGAAGAGTGAAATATTTAAAGTGGTGGAGGGATCTGATAACTAAACAATTTCCTCTGGTGGAAGTATCCTTGCACAGAGATAGAATCTGTAAATTTGAATGCAATCAAGAAACACAATTTTACACAGGAGCTAGTAGAAATGTTGAACTTTTTTTCCTCACAAGGCTGCAATTGATGGAATGTTGCTACGTGAAGGAGATGGATGAGAGGAATATTGAGTTGTTATGCACATTGGTCATGATTGAACAAGTGACAGAACGAGCTCAAAGGGCTGAATGACTTAGTCATGTTCCTACAATGAGAAGTAGTTAGGACATGGAGCTGAAGAAGAGGAATATCATAAAGAACATGAAATACATGAAGGAGGACAAACATAAAATGGCTTACCCTTTCCTAATATGTACAGTAGACATGTTGCAGTGACTTGACACAGCTGTTGCATGAGGAAGTCCCGGCAGGAATGTGACCCTGAAAAGTGATCAAAGTTTAGTGACGAACAGGTTATTCTCCCAGCAGGAAATGATTGAGGATGTTTTTGGTCAGGAAACATCTGACTTAAGAGACACTATCTTCATTCTGATTTCTTTCTAATTTAACAGGCTGTTGTTGACCCAGTTTGGAAAAAGGAAGAGCTGCCCTAATTACTGACAATAACAGCTGCAATTAACATGCTGCTGGACCTCAAGCACTTTACTATCTTTTAAAGTGATTCTGTTTTAAGGGAATTTGAACAATCTGATCCTTATTCAATAGGACACACTACTTGAACGTGTCAGAGGCACTGTAACTGTGAAAGCAATTTAACTACTTTAATTCGCTTTCACCAGACTGTTCACTGGTACAGCTTCCATCTTGTCAGTATTGTGAGCATTTTGTTTTACATTATGGATGCACATGTAAAAGTGAAAAATATTTAATTACTGAAGTAATAAGTAATAGGACCCCAATTGAAATTAAATTATCCTATGTCTGCACTTACAAGGTTAGAGTAGCTGAATCAGCATTCAGATAGGTGTGCAGTAGATCATTAAAGGACTTCAAATGTGCCCCTTGTTTAGAATCAGAATCGTGTTGGAAATATCACTGAGATGTTTAGCACTGGCATTACAGAGCAATACATAAAAATACTGTAAATTACGATAAGGCACAGTATATATATAAATTAAATTGAAATTAAATAAGTCATGCAAAAAATGCAAAAAGTAACACAGAAACAAAAGTATATTGGTTCTTAACATAATCAACATAATTTTATAACTTCGGAGACTGTGCAGATACCGGTATTCTGTTGTTGACTGTTCACTTCCTTTTATTCACTGTGAAATAGAACACTAATGACATAAAACGATGGGCCAGGGAGCGGGTCGATCAGCGGTGTTAGGAGCCTGAGCAAGTCAACCTAGGTAATTCTGGTACATCTCCTGATAGCAAATTAGAGGAGTCATGGGATCAGGATGCATCACTGTTCTCTCACCTAAGGAGCAGCATCTAATATTTGGGAAATGAATACGAAGAAAGGGGGAAAAAAAGGGTAATGTATAATTAGCAATTTAAAAAAATGCCAAGTGATTTTGGATATACTTTAAGATAAGTAAATCATTTTGATACAACATTGAGTTGAGACTTAGAAATCCCACTATTGTCTTTTTTAATCGGTTACAAAAGATCTAATATTGTTCCACACCCAAGTCGGAGACTGCATATGCCCTCTGATCCATTTTAATCCCTCTGTTTGAAAGCTGTATATTAGAATGGTTTTAAGATCAATTGAACCCACAAGGATTTAAAATCTTTCCTCTAAGTAGTTGGCAAAGTAGTGTTTGCTTCTTTTCATTTTCATGAAAATGTGCCTGCAGTTTGTAAACGATGAACTATTCAGTGAGTGAGTGAGCGAGAGAGAGGATTGTGTAAGTTGAATTCGCTCCCTGCTGATCGGAGAATTGATATCATACCTTTCATTATATTGTTAGGCAGAGGAGAGCTCCCGCTGTGCATCGTCAATTGCGACAGCTGAGATCAGTGGAATCCATAAAACCTGACTCCAAATTTTCCTTTTGACGAGTTCTACTTGACAGGCTAGAAGCTGCAAGTCTCTTCCCCTTTCCTGCACCACTCCCCCCCTCCTCCCTATAACCCCAAATCAACACAGGGGGGCATGTAGTCACTTCAGTAATAAATATGCCTTGAGATAATTGGTATGAAAACAACACTTGTGCAGTATATAACGTTTTATGGCTGTTTCATGTACTTTATTATAATACTAATGAGAGGTTGTATATCAAAGTTAACTACATGCAAGATTAGCTTGTTAGAGGGATCAAGCTCTGTATGTCGATAGACAGCTTTCCCTTCATTTGCACTTGGTAATTAGTATGCAAATTACACAGAAGACCACACAAGTTCTAGTATATTACAACAGCTTTATTATGCTTTTGTGACGAGGAGACACAAACAAGCTATGACAGCATTTAAGTGCACACTCTTCCCACAGTAAATGCTAGTATGTTGGAGGTGTGCTGAGCAGAAGCTTTTCTTTGAAAAGGCTCTTGAAATACTTTAATAAAAACATGATCCAACTAGGCACCAGAACTCATTCTATAGGCTCTAATAGATACATTTTTACATTCTTCCTTCTCCTCGCTCCCTCTACTCCCATTAGTAAAATAGATGGGAAGTGTACCCATTTGTAAAGCAAATATGAAAAAAAATCTTTTAGTTCTCAGTGTGACAATTTGAAATCATTATTAACTAAATATTTATGTTTTGTTAAGAAACATAATATAATATTTTGTAACTACAAATTTTCCCATTTTTAAAAAATATAAATAATTTTAAAGGAAATCATCATTTGAATTCGATTATGTTCCAAGTATGTTACTTTGACCCCCATTAATAGATTACCTTTTGTTCATCTTTTATTTCTTCTTACTCATATACTGTTTTTGTTTAATTTTTGTGCGACTTTGTAAAAGCAAAAACAAGGGAAAATTCATAATTGATCTGACAAAACTGGAATAAACTGCATTAAAAATAACGGAGTGCGAGGCAGTTTTTGTAAAGTGTTGCTCACTGCTACAGATCACTGCATCACAAGCCTGGTGTAAGCTCCAAAATGCACCACAGGAGGCTCATTATGAAAACCAAATATTATTTCACAGTGAAATGATTTATAGTAAAGAATTTTCTTCTGCTTTTTGTATGAGTGTTCTTTACTGTCTGGGCTTTCGGCAAGTCGTGCAGTGAAGTATAGCCACGAGGCTCTTGATCTCGTCCCTGTACTTCTCCGCCTTTTTCTTGTCAGAAGCATGAATACAGTATGGCTGAGTCCTTGTATGTAATGGAAAACTATAGGAGAAAAACTGCTAAAGTGAACAGTCATCCGGGACATGCACTCTTCTCATTACTACCATCAGGGAAAAGGTACAGGAGCCTGAGGATGCATACTCAACATTTCAGGAACAGCTTCTACCCTTCCGCCATCAGATTTCGGATCTGTCAATCAATCATAAGCACTACCTCACTGTTTTGCACTATTTATTTACTATTTATATACTTCTCGTTGTAACATAGTAATTTTTTATGCATTGTAATCTGCTGCTGCCTTAAAACAACAAATTTCATGACCTATGTCAGTGACAATAAACCTGAACTGATTCTGATTTATTTTGTGCCTGCATCACAATGTGTTAGAATCCTGTAAGACCCACTACATCTCGCTGTCCTATCACAACTTTCCATGCCAGTGTATTGAATTCAGACACTTTGTATTAGTTGCCAAATTTCTCCATCTTTTTTTTTAACTGGTCTCCGCCTCAGCAGTCTCCTTCAGCCTGTATGTTAGCATGGTGACCAGTTCTTCTCATCATGACCCCTTGACACTTTTACATCTACCAACAATGGCAGAGTAGTTAGACTTCTGAATTCTAACTCTGTGATTTTCCTTCCCTCGACCTTACTGGAAAAGTCCTAAACAATCTTTATGTATCAAAAAGTGCATTAAACCACCCTTTGGCTGAGTGTCAGGGAGGTAGATTGGTTATTGGGTCAGTGCATTTTTTCCACGGGTACTCCTTTTGCAATGTTTTAGTCATGCACAATGGAATAAGCTTTGCACAATTGAACACCCATGAATACAATTTGTGCATTGTGGGGGTGAGCTGGGAGCATGGTTGCAGTGACAGAGGCCCTGGCTGGAGAAGGAGGGTCAGGGTTCCTTTCAGGAATTGAACCAGGCATAAGAATTGGGAGGGAATGTAATTAGTGATTGGATTGTGTTGAGGTTTGTTGAGTGTTGCTTGGGGAAGGAATTGGGTTGAATATAGTAAAATTCTCTAGTAGGACATTGCAGAAAGTTTGACCATGGGTTAAATGTGGGAGCATAACTTATAATCACAAAAAAACTTACAAGAAAGTCCAAATATTGAACTTTATGGTGGCTTGAGAAGGGACCCAGTCAAGTATCTGTATTCATGGTGCAACACAGAAAGTGCTGGAGGAATTCAATGTGTCTGGCAGCAACTTTGGAGGGAAATGAACAGTTGACATTTCAGATCGATTAGCTTCATCTGGCCATCCAGTTGAAGAGTCTCGACCCTAAACACTCACTGTCCGTTTCCCTCTGTGAAGGCTGCCTGACCTGCTGAGCTCCTCCAGCACTTTGTGAGTTACCACAGATTCGAACATCTGCAGTCTGCTGTTTCTCCTTTGTATTGAAGGGGCTGGTCTTTGAAGAAGGCTGGAGAGGCCAGTGGGGGTTTCTGCTTGGACTGGCAGATCAGTGGGTTAAGGCATCTCAGACAAAGGCCAGCATTGTGGAGGGAGGGTGGTGGGGTAGCTTCTCAATGAGGATCAGGTGGGCGGGAAGTGGGGTAGTTGCAAATGAGAGCCAGGCATGGTCCTCAAAAGGGAACCCGCGGAAACCAAATTACCAGTCATCAGCCCATTGAAGTCATGTGAATACAAGCCTCATTAGTGCTATGAAAGCCAGTACCTACATGTGTCCATGGATTTTTCAAAGTTGTAGGTTCAAAAGTTCAAAAGTAAATTCATTATCAATGTAAAGAGCATTGGTGTTTCCGTACTAGGCCATAATGCAACCAATCAGTATACACTCCATCTACAGAAGTTTGTCAAAGCTTTAGATGACATGCCGTATCTTCGCAAGCTTCTAAGGAAGTAGAGGTGCTGCCTTGCCTTCTTTGTGATGGCACTTGCGTACTGGGCCCAGGACAGATCCTCTGAAATGATAACACTGAGGAATCTAAAGTTGCTGACCCTCTCCACCTCTGATCCCCTGATGAAGACTGGCTCATGGATCTCTGGTTTCCTCCTCTTGTAGTCAATAAACTCTTTGGTTTACTGACATTTAGTGAGAAGTTCATCACCACCTTTGATTCGTGGTGTTGTCAGCAAACTTAAACCTATGAGGTAGCCATATGCAGTTGACGGTTTGAAAGGGTGTCACATGGCATCTGATATCATTGCATACACTTATCCACCCCCCACCATTGTATCTGTGTTTGTGTGTGAAAACCTGGCTTGAAAATCACACACTTTGTGTAATCTTCAAATGCTGTTCATTTTTCATGGAAACTGGATCATGATTCAATTCCACAATCATACAAAGTACAATAAAATTAGATCTAACATGCCCATAAATCAAGCACATATAGCAATGTATTCTTGCTTCCTCATACTGCCAAAGTTATCTTCTCCCCCATGCCCACCAACACTCTGCTCCCCACCGTCCTATAATAAGGGCCTTCTGAATGCAAGGGACAGTAAATGGCCATTAAAGATTGAGGGAGAGAAAAGATTTAGCTTGAATTATTTTTATATTGCTTGCTTTAGCTAAAACGGTTTGGGAGATCTGATGAGATGGCACGTCTGACCACCCTGGTCTTAGTTCCTTTCTGAAGGTTAGGGGCTGCCCACATTGCAGTCCTGCCCAAGTTTCTATGGAGCTCGTAGTTAAGCATGGGTTAATGTCCTGTGACACCTGCAGTGAGGATCATTGCTGGTGCTATTGTCAGCTTTCCACGGGACTAGTGTGCTCTTTGTGCAGCTAGCAAATAAATGAAGAAGGGAAAGTGGTTCTTCCCTATCAGTTACGGCAGGAGGGTTAACATCTGTACATGACATGACAAATTGGGTCTCTTTGGAAATAATGGTGAAAGAGAACAGCTGAGGGGATGGGGGAGTGGTGGGGGAAGGTGGTGGAAAGGAAATTGGGGTGGGGGAAGGTGAATGGAGGCAGAGAGAAAACAGAAACATTGATGCATTATTTGCACTGTACAACTGACTAGAAAGAACGTAACCAGGATAGTTTCTGCCCAGTTTCTAAGGGGACGATGAAACTTATTGCTTTTACTTGTGTGTGTTTTGTGTGTGCGTGTGTGTGTGTGTTTGTGTGTGTGAGAGAGAGAGAGAGAGAGAGAGAGGAAGAGAGAGAAAGAGGAGCCTAAACCGTTTTCTCTGTGTCCCTGAAAGCATGCTTGCTGTAGCTCTCTAATTTTGGCCATTATTTACCCAAAAATAATTGGTGATCTAGTGCTTTTTACCCCATTGGCCTGTCAAAACAAAGATTTTATGCACTTCTCATCCCATGAAAAATTGGTGGAGACATATTGATTTTTGTCAGCCCACCTCTGGAATCCAAGCTGATGACCTGACAGCTGACTTAATGCTTAAACAGACTACCTCAGGAGTCGCAGTCGCTGACTGGCAGAGCATGACGCCTTGCTGAGAGGCAGATTCTGGCTCCTTACGCACTGCCATCACTGAAGTGCAGTTTACAGCTACTTTCTGACACTGTAAATTAGCTGCGAGTTCCAATTTGCTGTCTGATCTATAACGTGCTGTCGAGAAAAATCCAAAAGGCAGCTACTCAGGCTCTGGGTTTTTTTATTGCCTGAGTGTTTTTTTTCTTGCTTTTGCTACTGGAAAGGACTAAAGATTCTTTGCCTGCCTCATTCAGTTATCTATTTACTCAGCTTGAGCAGCTCTGCATATTGTCATTTTTGTATCACTCAGGGAGCTATAAACTTAGTCGAGAATATTTTCTTCATGCTGAAACCTTTCATCTGTCTGTCCTTGCTTAACTTGCCAACCATAAGCAAAGAGAACATGAAGATGAAAAGGAAAGTTTATTTGCAAATTGGTATTTTAAAAATAATATTTCTACCTTATTCCTTCCCAAACTTTTGATTCTTAAAAACTATGTTATTTCCTGTGACTGAAAATTTAAATGAACAATCTATAGGCATTCCAGAAATTTTGGAAGTGTTTCTGTTCTCTGTAAAAAAATGAAATGTTTATTTTTCTAAGGAAGAATGATCTCAACCCTGTACTGCTGTTTTATTTTTGCAGTTTTCTGAGCCTAACCACCAAATGTTTTGATGCTGGTTGGACTATACTTCTTGTAGCAGGCAACTAACTGGCCATTTTCACTAATGAATTCAGCCAATGAATCTTGAGAGAACTTTCCACTGTATGGGACATCACAAACATCACAGACAAGTCTAATCAGTCAGTCAGAAGAGCATGTGAGTTGAGAGGTGCTGGAACAATATTGTAATTGGCACTTTGTTACTTAGGGAAGGAAGGTGGCTGAAGACATACTGGGATTCAGTTGGACGTGCTTGCACAAGTCTGATTTGAATTGATTTGCTGTGGAGACAGTTTTAAATCAACTTCACATTTTCGCATTTTAAATTCAGGCAAAATAAAAATGCATTGGATCTTTTGATGGCTCAGCTGCCAAAGACAATCAGGAGTGCAGTTGTATACAGTGGGAAAGACCTTGGTTCTATCCGCAGTCTATTAGATCTGAGAAGCACCACCCATTGACTATCCCTGACAGTGTGCTGGCAGGTGGGTGTTGGACAAGCTCAATGTTCAAATCCAATGGAATCGCAGGACTGAATATCCTGATAATATACTGTATATCGTCCGAGTTCAGATATAGAAAGTAGTCCATTATGTGATGTTCCCCGCTGCCTGCTTTGACACTCCTTTTGAAAGAAGGAAACATTAGTTGTGAGTGAAATGTCATTATTTTATGGTATATTAAAAGCAGAGATTATTTGATGGTGACTTTTCATGTTGTGCTTACAGCATTGATAGCTGGTATTTTCACCCTTTCTTATTATGAAACAAGAAAACCTGATTTGAAGTACCCTCCACATACATCTTATCCCCAACCACTATCCCTGACACAGAGGGGCACTGTTAAAGGATGAATATTGCAGGACCTACATTTTTATTTCCAGCATGATCATCTGGTTTCATCAGGGTGGTCTCAGAGTTCATTCTGTGGTTATAGCCATGAACTAAGGAAAGGAAAACGATAATGCAGCTATAATCTAGTCATTTTTTTTCCAAATGGCATTATTGTAAAACAAAGTATCAATTGACTAACATGACGCAAATGGTGCATATTGGTTACAGGGTAACCAGTAAAGCACTCTCCCATGTGTTTTTCCCCTTGGAGCTTTGTTTTCTCTTTAAAGGAAAATCTTTTGAACGTTTTTTTTGCATATGTGGGAACTATGAGTAAATAAATTCAAGAAGGAAAAATAAACACTCCAACGCAGCTTGATGTAGGAAATGTTTTTAAATGGAGCGAGCGTATAGATGATGTTTTGGCAGGTTTGCCTGTTTTTGCGATGAGCATTATCACCTATTTTGGGACTGTGTTTTTCTAACCTGGTGAGCACATGGGACTTGGGTAGCACTGTTTGGTTTACATTGGAATCTTGCTGTATACCTTGCTGGAAATCCTTTTCAATGTCTCGTTGTTGGTCTTCAAGCCTTCAGGTCTTTCATCATCCACTCTGTTTCACTTTGGTCCTTTTTATAACTTTTCCACCATTACAACATGAACCTTATCTGGTGGCTGCATCAGTAACAGAGGGTGAGAATTTAGTTCAGGGTGTTAATTTTTTAGCTTCAATTTTGTATGGTAAACGAGCTTTCTGTGCTTCAGGGTTCTGGTTTACTATTCTGGCACTATGGATTAATTTGGAGTATGGATGAAAATGCAGATGGAGCCTTATATTTCTTATGATTTTGATGATAATTATTCAAGGGGAAATAAATATTCTAACGAAACAAAAAAAAACCAGAGAATGACATTGAGAAACATCAACGAAGAAGTCACTTCCTTTCTTTAACGTGCACGTTCTACATCTCGGAAACTGACTGCTTCATACCTGCTTTTTGGACTAAATAACTGAGGCATAGCATGGGGAGAGGTAATGATCAAAGTTAAAACAGCAGTACATAAATTCCATCTGTTGTTCATTATAAGTGGAAATATGTCAGCACTAAGTGGTGTTTCCACAGGCAATACACCTTCAGAAATTTGTGGTGACACACTATATGGAAGAGTAGCAGCTGGATATGGGAAAAGGGGAATGTGAACCTAAAACTTGAAGAGTTTTGAAAGGCTTTTGCTCAGAAAACTGTTGGTAAATGGAGACTGGTGAATGTTGGTGTAATAGGAGGTTTGGAGACCAGAGTAACCGAGATCAATTTTTCGTGCACTGAAGCAATGTTAATTGATAGCATAATTCTAACAGTTAATGTCCTCTTTTTTTTTGGTATTTACCAGTCAAGTTAAATGGCCAAATTATATTGCGCAATCTCATTAATGGGCTTTAAGTTTCCCATTACAGTGTATTTTTGATTCATTTAATTTCTTCCCAACATACAACTAAATTAAATTGATGCTTACTTTATTCTGAACTTAACAATATGATACAAATACAAATAGACAAAACATTTTTATGGTATATTTTTTTAAATCACTCACTTGAAAATGTATGATATAATCATGACACAAATAAAGTCCTTTCAGAAAGTGAAGAATGCTGATCGATTCAGCGATTGAGTCTTGACAGATAAAAGTTGTATCTGAATCTGGTTTGGATTGGAGAGGAGGCTACAACATCAAAGCATTAATTCAGTGAGCTGTATTGTCTTAGAGCACATATCCTACCAGAAATGCACTTTCTTTACAAAGGCAAAGGTACTGTAATTATACTGTGAAATAGTACCTTATAAACTCACAGCATTCTGTTTAGAATTCACTTTCTGCTGTTCAGCATTGGGGTAAAGCTATCTGCAATGGTTAGTGAGTTAACTGAAATAGCTGGACAATTATTTTGAACAAATGAATCGCATACTGTATATTTGCACGTAAGCACAAGGGATATTGAAGATGCTGGAAATCCTGATGAGGGGTCTCAGCTGGAAATATTGACTGTTTAGTCCCCTCCATAGATGTTGTCTGACCTGTTGAGTTTCTCCAGTATTTTGTATGTGTTACATATATTTACATCTCTTTAGGTGCCATATCATAGCAAACTGTTGTTTTAGAAACCATGTATTGTAACTCTTAATTTAAAAAGAACACAAAGTGTACTAGGTTCTTATTTTAAGTTTTGTATCATCAATTGTTTGTATAAACTTTTTAAATATAAAGTACCATCATTACAAATATTGCTTTGCAACAAGCAATTTCATAGCATTTGTTTTTTTTTGTTTTTGTTATATTGTCTCTGCTATTATACACCTTGTGAAACAATGAGTGAGAGGAAAGAAAAATAAACCATTTTCATAAAACTGAGACTTCAAGTTTGTTGTTGCCACTTATATTTATAGGAGACACCTGCAGATAAGTCTGCAGAGGACAGCACATGCATTGAAAAAGTTTAGTTAGAATGCAAAATTCTTATGCTGTCCAGAGAACCGGTTCACATTGGTGGGTGGGAAATTTAATTTCAAATCATTTTGTGAGACAGACACATTAGGAAGAGTTTGATGTGCTGCACAGTAAGTTCTGCACAGAATTATTACCAATTTTATTTAAATTTAGTCAAGTTTATTGTCAAATGCACCAGTGAGGGACAGACACAAAGAAAAGCTTGCTTGCTGCAGCACTGCAGGCACAAAGGTACAGATAACACAGGATATAAATTACACGTGTCATTTAATTAGAATGGTGCAATTACTTTGGTCCCAGGAAGGAGATGGGCAAAAGTGAGGTTATAGAATGCATTGGTAATCAAAGATCAAGGAATGTTAAAGCAAAAAGTTGCTAGTTTGGTGGACAAATAAAAACACAAATAAGTGCAATACAGCAGAGGTACAAGAAATGTAAAATGTGACATGAAGTATCTTCATCATCTTTTGAGGGGGTACATAGTATAAATATTTCTGCAGTAGAGAAATCTTTGGATAAGTCTAATATAAACAGAGATGAATGTCTGAAATATTTCCAAACCCCTTTGATTTTTTTTTGCTTTTTCAAAGTTATGTCTGAAATAAAGGAAACAGGCTAGTCAGGATTACTTGTCTGTTTTGTAGAGGAGATTTCAAAATAAGAGCTTTTATTGTAGTTATAACAGCAGTTATAAGACATAAAACACTGGAACAGAAATGGGCCATTCCATCCATCCAGTGTGCTCTGCCATTCCATCTCAATCCCATTCCCCTGCCTTCTCCCTTTGATGCCATGACTAATCAAGAATCTGTCAACCTCCATTTTAAATATACTTAATGATTTGGCCTCCACAGCTGTCTGTGGCAAAGAATTCTATAGATTCACTACCCTCGCTGAAGAAATTTTTTCTCATCTCTCTTCTGAATGGACGTCCCTCTATTCTGAGTCTGTGCCCTCTGGTCCTGGACTTACCCACTGAAGGAAACATCCTTTCCACATCCACTTTATCTAAGTTTTTTATTATTCAATATGTTTCAGTGAGATCCCCCCTCATTCTACAAAACTCCAGCAAGTACAGGCCCAGAGTCATCAAATCCTCCTCATACGTTAACCTTTTCATTCCTGGAATCATTCTCGTGAACTTCCTCTGGACCATCTCCACTGCCAGCGCACCTTTTCTTAGATGAAAGAGCCCAAAACTGCTCACAATACTCCAAGTGTGTCTGACCTCAGTATGACATTCTTGCTCTTATATTCTAGTCCCCTTGAAATGAACACTTACATTGCATTTGCCTTCCTTATCATCAACTCAATCTGAAAGTTAACATTTATTGAATCTTGCACAAGGCTCCCAAGTCCCTTTGCACTTCTCATTTTTGAATTTTCTCCCTATTTAGAAAATATTATACACCTTTATTCCTTCTACCAAAGTGCATGACCGTACACGTCCCTACCCTATATTAAGCCTGTCACTTCTTTGCCCATTCTCCTAATCTGTCTGAGCCCTTCTGCAGTCTCCCTGCTTCCTCCACTTATCTTTGTGTCACCTACAAACTTGGCCACAAAGCCATCAATTCTGTCATCCAAATCATTGATATATAACATGAGAAGAAGCAGTCCGATCACCAGCCCCTGCGGACCACCACCAATCACCAGCAGCCAACCAGTAAAGGCCCCCTTTACCCTCACTCTTTGCCTTCCATCAGATAGCCAATCCATTCTCGAATCTTTTCTGTAATACCATGAGCTGTCATCTTGTTAAGCAGGCTCATGGGTGCAACTTTGTCAAAGGCCTTCTGAAAATCCAACTACACATCCTTTGTCTATCCTGCTTGTTATTTCTTCAAAGAATTCCAACATGCAGTGCCTATAAAAAGTATTCACCCTCCCCCCCCGGAAGTTTTCAAATTTTATTGTTTTACAACATTGAATCACAATGGATTTAATTTGGCTTTTTTTTGGAGACCTGTGTGCAGTCAAGGTGCTTCAATTGATAGTAGTAAAAATACACCTGTATCTGGAAGGTCCAACTGCTGGTGAGTCAGTACCCTGGCAAAAACTATACCATGAAGACAAAAGACCACTCCAAGTAACCTGTGAAAAGGTTATTGAAAAGCCCAAGTCAGGAGATGGATACAAGAAAATTTCCAGGTCACTAAATATCCCTTGGAGTACAGTTACGTCAATCATCAAGAAATAGAACAAATATGGCACAGCTGTAAATCTGCCTACGGCAGGCCATCCTCGAAGACTGAGCGACCATGCAGGAAGGGGACTAGTGAGGGAGGCCACTCAGAGACTTATGACAATTCTGGAGGAGTTACAGGCTTCAGTGGCTGAGATGGGAGAGACTGCACATACAACAACTGTTGCCTTGGTGCTTCATCAGTCACAGCTTTATGGGAGAGTGGCAAAGAGAAAGCCACTGTTGAAAAAAACTCACATGAAATCTCAACTAGAGTTTGCCAGAAGGCAGCAGGGAGACTCTGAAGTCAGCTGGAAGAAGGTTCTATGGTCTGATTAAACCAAAATTGAGCTTTTTGGCCATCAGATTAAATGCTATGTTTGGCACAAGCCAAATTCCATGCATACTCAAAAACACACCATCCCTACTGTGAAGCATGGTGGTGGCTGCATCATGCTGTGGGGATGCTTCACTGCAGCAGGCCCTGGAAGGCTTGTGAAGGTAGAGGGTAAAATGAATACAGGGAAATCCTGGAGGAAAACCTGATGCAGTCTGCAAGAGAACTGCAATTTAGGAGAAGATTTGTTTTTCAGCAAGGTAATGACCCCAAGCATAAAGACAAAGTTAAAAACAACAAAGTTAATGTCCTGGAGTGGTCAAGTCACTCCAGACTTGAATCTAATTGAGAATTTGTGGCTAGACTTGAAAAGGGCTGTTCACTCATGATCCCCATGCAATCTGACAGAGTTTGAACAGTTCTGTAAAGAAGAATGGGAAAAAATTGTAGTGTTCAGATGTGCAAAGCTGGTAGAGACCTAGCCACACAGACTCAAGGCTATAATTGCTGCCAAGGGTGCATCTACTAAATACTGACTTGAAGGGGGTGAATACTTATGCAATCAATTATTTTGTGTTTTATATTTATAATTAATTTTGACCACTTTATAGAGATCTGTTTTCACTTTGACACAAAAGTGTCTTTTTCCGCTGATCAGTGTCAAAAAGACCAAATTAATTCCGCTATGATTCAATGTTGTAAAATAATAAAACATTAAAACTTCTGGGGGGGTGGTGAATTCTTTTTATAGATACTGTATACATTAGTCAAGATTTTTCCCTGAGGAAACTATGCTAACTATGGCCTATTTTATTATGTGCCTCCAAGTACCCCGAAACCACATCCTTAACAATTGACTCCAACCACTGAAGTCTGACTCACCGGTGTATAATTTCTTTTCATCTGCCTCTTTCCCTTCTTGAAGAGTGGAGTGACATTTGCAAGTTTCCAGTCCTCTGGAACCATTCCAGAATCTAGTGATTCTTGAAGGATTATTACTAATGCCTCCAAAATTTCTTCAGGTACCTCCTTCAGAACCCTGGGGTGTGGTCTATCTGGTCCAAGTGACTTAAAGCATGTACCATCAGACCTTTCCACTCCCAAGCATTTCTCCTTAGTAATAGCAACTATGCTCACTTTTGTTATCCTCTTTACTTTTATTGGCTAGCTTTCCTTCATATTTCATCTTTATCTCCGTTTGGCATTTTGGTTGCCTTCTGTTGGCTTTTAAAAAGCTTCCCAATCCCCTAACTTCCCACTACTTTTTGCTATATTATATGCCTTCTCTTTTCTTTTTATGCTGTCTTTGACTTCCCTTGACAGCCACCTGTCCAGCTCTTGGCTCCATCCCTCCCCCTCCTATCTTCTCCTATCATTTTGGATCTCCCCCTCCCCCTCCCACTTTCAAATCTCTTACTAGCTCTTCCTTCCATTAGTCCTGACGAAGGGTCTCGGCCTGAAACGTCAACTGTACCTCTTCCTGGAGATGCTGCCTGGCCTGCTGCGTTCACCAGCAAATTTGATGTGTGTTGCTTGAATTTCCAGCATCTGCAGAATTCCTCGTGTTATTGTTGTGATATCCTCCCTTTAAAATACTTCTTCGTTGGGATGTATCTATCCTGCATCTTCTGAAATCCTCCCTGAAACACTAGCCATCATCACTGCTAGTATCCCCTAACAATCAACTTTGGCCAGCTCCTCTCTCATGCCTCTGTAATTCCCTTTACTGCACTGTAATATTGATACATCTGACTTTATCTTCTCTCTCTCAAACTGCAGGGTAAACTCTATCATATTATGATCACTGTTTCCTAAGTGTTCCTTTACCTTAAGCTCCCTAATGAAATCTGGTTCATAACACAGCGCCCAATCCAGAATTGCCTTTACCCTCCTGGACTCAACTACAAGCTGTTCTAAAAAGCCATCTTGTAGGCATTCTACCAAGTCCCTTTCTTGGATTCAGCACCAACCTGATTCGCCCAATATATCTGCATATTAAAATCCCCCATGACTATTGTAACTTTGCATTTTTATGTGCCTTTTCTATCTCCCATTGTGTATCCCACATTCTAGCTACTGTTCAGAAGCCTGTATATTACTCCCACCAGGGTTTTTTATCTTGCGGTTTCTTAACTCTACACACAAGGATTCTACATCTTTTGATCCTATGCCACCTCTTTCTAAGGGTTTGATTTCATTTTTTACTAACAGAGCCACCCCACCCCCCTTGCTTATCTGCCAGTTATTTTGACGCAATACAATGTGTATCCTTGGATGTTAAGCTCACCACTTTGATCTTCTTTCAGCCACAACACAGTGATGACCGCAATGTTGTACCTGCCAATCTCTAACAGTGCTACAAGATCATCTACTTTATCCTGTATACTGTGTGCATTCAAATAGAACGCATCCAGTCCTGTATTCATCACTCTTTTCAATTTTGCCACCGTATTGCACTCCCACTGAATGCAATTTTGCCCTGTCATCTGTCTGTCCTTCCTCTAAGTCTCACTACACTCTGGATCTACTTGTACTGTATATCAACTGCTGAATCCTCAGCCTTATAACTCCAGTTCCCATTCCCCTGTCAAATTAGTTCAAGCCCTCCCCAACAACCCCAGCAAACCTGCCCTTAAGGATCTTGGTCACCCTCATGTCCAGGTGTAACCTGTCCTTTTGCATACCTTCCCCAGAAGAGATCTCAATGATCCAGAAATCGGAAACCCTGTAACAATTCTTCAATTTTCAGCCATTCATTCATTTTATCCTCATTGGGGCAGGTAGCAATCCAAAGGTTGCCGCCCTGGTGGTCCAGCTTTCCAGTTTTCTACCTAACTCCCTATGTTTTTCTTTAGGAGCTGGGCTAATTAAGAAAGACTTGAGGAGTGTTGAGGAAATGATAGGAATATGGGTGGCCAGCCCTTTAAGTCACCTGTGTCTGCTATGTTCCTGAAATAAATCATGCAAACATCAAATCCTTGACAATAACAGTTGGAATAATAAAACTTGGATGGTAGAAACCAGTCTCAATATTGGATTTGTCAATGACCAAACCACACCTCACCCAGTCAATTGAGAAACATTCTCCTCACTTATACCTGGTGTGCACCAAAGTTGGGAGAGCTGTTCTACAAGTTACACCTTCAGCCAATTCCCTAGACTTCACAAAGGAGATTCTAGGGTAAGATGTGTCCCACCAGAAGAACACATTAAACAATTGTGGTAGCATAGTGGAATACAGTCAGCAAGAATGCAAATTAAGTATGAAACTTCAACAATTAGAGATCCTTTTTTTTGTTGTTGTATCAAAATCATGTAACTGCTTATGTACTTTCATCAGACCACCACTTTCTTCACAGTAATAACCAGTGAGTTATAAATACAGGTCTAGCTAATGATATCTAAAGTTCACAGAAAATCTTACAAATAATTACAGTTCTATGGCCAGGCCTTTGCCACCAGCAGCATCCATGAAAGGTGGAAATAATATTTTTGAAAGGAATAGTTGCATTCCTTTCAATATTGAGGATTCTTAATATGAATAGGTTTGAGGAATCCTTCATGAACCAAAGTGAATTTATAGCATTTAATATGTGTCTGCAATGTATGTTGTTCAATTTGATATCAATTTATAAAGTCCAGGTATATAACGATTTATAAGATTGTGAAATGGCTTGGTTCTATGACAGTTCATTATCGCATTTTATTAGAGTGCATGTAATAAAAGCAACTTGCAATCTGTGTTGAGCTTTATACACTAAAATGCCAAGTAATCCCCGGACTCTCACAGCTACCTGGACTATACCTCTTCTCACCCTGTTACTTGTAAAAACACCATCTGCTTCTCTCAATTCCTCCGTCTCTACTGCATCTGCTCTCAGGATGGGGCTTTTCATTCCAGAACGGAGTAGATGTCCTCCTTTTCAAAGAAAGGGGTTTCCCTTCCTCCACCATCAATGCTGCCCACAACTTCATCTCTTCCATTTTGTGCACATCTGTCTTCACCCTATCCTCTCGCCACCTGACCAGAGATAGGGTTCCTCTTGATCTCACCTACCACCCCACCATCCTCTGCATCCAGCACATAATTCTTCGTAACTTCCACCATATCCAGTGGGAACCCGCCACCAAGCATACCTTTCCCTCTCCCCTACTTTCTTCTTTCCGCAAGGAGCGCTGCCTGTGTGACTCCCATGTCCATTTGAACCTGCCCACTAATCTCCCTCCCAGCACTTATCCTTGCAAGCAGAACAAGTGCTACACCTGCCCCTACACCTCCTCCCTCACTATCATTCAGGGCCCCAAATAGTCTTTTCAGGTGAGGTGACACTTCACCTGTGAGTCTGTTGGGGTCATCTACTGTGTTTGGTGCTCCTGGTGTGACCTCCTGTATATCGGTGAGACCCGACGTAGGTTGGGAGACCACTTCCCCCAAGCACCTGCGCTCCGTCCACCACAAAAAATGGGATCTCCCAGTAGCCACCCATTTTAGTTCCACTTCCCATTCCCCTTCCAACATGTCAGTGTACGGCCTCCTCTACTGCCGCAGTAAGGCCATCCTCAGGCTGGAGGAGTATATTCTGGCTGGGTATCCTCCCACCTGATGCCATGAACATTGATTTGTTGAACATCTGCTAATACCTCGCCCCCTCACCATTCCCCATTCCCATTTCCCTCTCTCACCTTATCTCCTTACCTGCCCGTCACCTCCCTCTGATGTTCCTCTCCCTTCCCTTTCTTCCATGGCCTTCTGTCCTCTCCTATTGGATTTTCCCTTCTCCAGCTCTTTAATTCCTTCACCAATCGACTTCCCAGCCCCTTACTTCACCCCTCCCCCTCTCCCCTTTCACCTATCACCTACGACATTGTATTTCTTCTTCCCCTCCCCCACCTTCTTACTCTGACTTCTCATCCTTTTTCTCCTGTTCTGATGAACAGACTCAGACCTTCCTCTTTTCCATAGAAGCCACCTGGCCTGCTGAGTTCCTCCAGCATTTAGTGTGTGTTGAAAGTGAAAGGTAATCATGCTTCATCAGTGGAACATCAGTTCTGAATGATTTTGGCGCATTTTTACTCATGGGAAGGTTTAAATATCAAAGGAACGGAAATAATCTGAGGTACCTGCAATTGAGGGGCAACCACTACAGAATGTTAAAGTATTTCCTCTAATAATAAATGCACTGTTTAATAACACCATCTACCCCAACCCCACCCCTAGCCAATAATAACACCTCAACCAAAAATAGCGCCTTTCACTGCCCATGTACGGTATTTCAACTGCCCTTCACTGCCATACCATACACTCTATAGAAGCACTGCTGTCAAACAGATTTGTGTGTGTATATTCATTTTAAGGATGTCTGCTTTCTTTCGAAACCAAAGAGTTATTTTTCAATCAACTATTTCTGAGAGTAATAAAACATAATTCCTTGGTAACTACAAATTGAATGTTCTTAATTAACTTAATTCCCTTTAGAATTAATTATTGGGTACTGACTACCTTTAATTTTGTAACGCATTTATATTTGGCATTGTATGTGACCAGTTCATTTATTGTGTTACTTCTATTAACTTCTGCGGTGGGCCTTTGGTATCATTGGAAATATGCAGGCCTGTTTGAAATAATTTATTTTTACTTGAAGTCTTTCCTTGTTGGGGTCAACAGGGAGGCTGTGTTTTGATTACAGGTCCTATCAGTAGTGTTAGGCTTATCCAGCTGACTGCTCTCTCAGCATCATGTGGCAGGCTCCCACATCTGCTGTTCAATGATACAGATATTGTTTTTCTCTCCATGGTGGTTACTCTTGAGATAATGACTATTGACCCTTGACCTCTCAAGTCGAGCTCTAATCTTGTTGTGACTATGTAGCAGGTGCCTAAAGGGAAGGTTGGGGGGGGGGTGGTAGGATGTGCATGTTAGGGATTAGTGGGATGAGGTTTTTGGCATGGTGGAGACATGTGTGCACATGTTTACATATATATGCGGGGGAGTACAGGAGGTTGGGATGCTCATCCTGCAAGAACAATGGTTGCTACTTTTCCAAAGCTGTCATTTCATGAAGGATTTTCCCAGTCAGGCAGAAAGAAGCTTAGTAACATCAAGGCTTGGTATGTCAAATAATCAAAAAAAAAACCATTTCTTCTTTTTTTTCTGCACTAAAAACAAGCTGTGTTCAGTCAGCAGTAAGGAAAGAGGTTTTCATTTAAGCCAGTGACACGGAATAATAAATAATTTGAATAGCTCTCTGCTTCTGTTCTTTCTTTTAGCTCCCACCACAGTTTCCAAGTTCAGTATATTGCAAATAACCCTGCTAGCATTAGTCTGCTGTTAAGGAGGCTGCGGTCTGAGGTTTTATTCTCGTCCAGTAAGACTGGAATTCTATCATTGCAAATCAATGGGCAATGAAGAGAGGCTAAAAGTGCTCAATCTGTTTTCATTGTGCTAAATGTTGGTGGTTGAGAGTTAAAGGGTGGGGTTTTGGTGGTTGGTCTTTGGAGTGATTTCTCATTCCTCATTTGCCTCATCTCCGGTGATGAAAGCCTCAACATTTTAGGCTAGCTTTCCAAGGGATGCTGCTTGCTTGCTAATAACATACCATTTTATTCACAAGCTATCCAACAATGTAGGCACCTGAACCAAGGTTGAAACTAACTCACCAAAAGATCCTTAACATATCCTGTTTTCATTAAATCCCCAGATAGTGGATAATCATCAGGGAGGGGAAGTTTTGACTTCAGATATACTAAATTCAATTACAATGGCTTTACAACTGGCATTGCTGAGATCAGCATGCTTAGAATTTCACTTCACAATGGCAAACTATAACCTGAAACATTAACAGGAGAAAGTCTGCAGATGCTGGAAATCCAAAGCAACACACACACAAAATTATGGGGGAACTCAGCAGGCCAGGCAGCATCTATGGAAATGAATAGATGGTCGACGTTTCTGGCTGAGACCCTTCTTCAGGACCGGGGGCCTGAAACATTCTCTGTTTCTCTCACTCTAAGGATATTCTACATTTTCTGTTTTTATTTTGGGATCTTCCTGGCTCACATGGGTAAGTTCCATTCTTTACACCATGTTTTCCATTTCAGCTGTTGCAATAGGAACTACAGGCGTCCCCCACTTTACGAACGTTTGCTTTACGCCACTTCGCTTTTACGAAAGACCTACATTAGTACCTGTTTTTGCTAACCAAAAGAGGATTTTCACTTTCACGAAAAAAGACACCTGCTTTAACCTTGTGTTTACCCCGAGAAAGACTACCATGACCGTGAAGCCTTGCGCGGGCAGGTGTGTGCGCATGCGTGTACCCAAATCTTCCGGATTCTGTTAAGTGAAACTACACTGTACATACATTATTTCTATTTTATATAGGCTGTGTATTTATCATATCATTCCTGCTTTTACTATATGTTAGTGTTATTTTAGGTTTTATGTGCTATTTGGTATGATTTGGAAGGTTATTTTTTGGGTCTGGGACCGCTAGAAAAATTTTCCCATATAAATTAATGGTAATTGCTTCTTCGCTTTATGCCATTTTGGCTTATGAACGGTTTCATAGGAACACTGTACCTTCGGATAGTGGCGGAAACCTGCAGTTACATTGCATGTTCAGGTGCCTACATTTGCAGTTTGTTGTTCATTGATCCTGTTTACAGTTACTGTTCTATAGATTTGTGAAGTATGCCCACAGGAAAAAGAATCTCAGTATTGTATGTGGTGACATGTATGCACTCATATAATAAACTTTACTTTGAACTTAGAACTTTAATGTTTTGTTTGTAAATTAGTTATCACAATGTAAATTTATAAAATGTATATCACTAAAGGAGTTAATTTGCTCATGTTGCCATTATTGATATTACCTCATCAAATCATATCCTTTCATGTATTTTCTATTCAGTTATTTATCTAATTTCCTTTAAAATGTGGTAATGACGACTTTTGAACCTTTTACGGTTCAACAATTCTCGACAAGAATAATGAGCATTTATAGGAAACAAATGCAGGTCACTTGAAGAGAATGTAACAGGAGATTCTGAGCCATCGTGAAATACTGAAATATCATTTTGGTGCCAGAACGGATAGTGGATATAATGTAAGTTCTTCGCAAGAAGTAGACAGAAACTTGAGCTAGGTTGGGCAAAGGTCCTTTTCTAAGTTCTGTTTTAATATTATACAAATGTCATAAAATTAAAAAAAAACTGTTTTCATTTAATATCAGCAACATTTTTGCTGTCCATAAGGTTTCAAATTTATTTTTCCGTCACAACTGAAATTCTGCCAGGTTCAATAAAGAAATAACAAAGATAACAAAACTGCATTTTAGCTCTTCCTAACAACCAAACCTTAGGCTAACAGTTCTCTAAGTTCTTAAGTATGTGACATTCTCCACATTACCACAGTGATTACACCTTAAAATAGTTCATTTGCTTTGACCTGGTTTGGGACGTTCTGAGGTCATGAGGGGTGCGATATAAGTGTAGACTAATTAAAAATTCTACACGTGTAACGAAAGTGGATGCCTGTTCTGAAGAATTCTGATAAAGCCTGCACAGTGTTAGTATTATTATCTTGCTGGTTAGTGATGTTTTTACAGCACTTTTTCTTCCCATGTTGCAGGTGTATCAGTTGCATTTTTATATAATAAATAATTCTGCAAAAGAAATACAACATTAATGTGAGAGAATTTTGTGTTAGTAATGCCAAAAGGAATTGATAGTGAATTAATCTTATGTTTTATATTACACTCAATATGTTTTTCCCAAGTGCAAGGCAATTGAAAAAAAATGGTTTACCAATTCATTTCATTTCTTTATGTACTGCCATTAGCTTTTTTCACCACAATGTTTTCCTCCAACTCAGTTATGACTGTGTTCTTAAAGTAACTGGCAACAAATATGCTGAAAGAACTTTATTAAAGGTTTCTTCTGTTGGATTCCTAATCAAATGCACTTTCAGGGCATCCAGAGCACATCAGCTTTTTTTTTCTCAATTATTACTCTCTGTTTTGTGGTTTTATTTCCTGGTCTAGCAGGAACAGTGAGTGCTCGGCCTTTGAGTGAGAAATTTGTGGTTTCAGGCCCCTTTCTTGGGAGGTAGATTGCTTAGTCCAGTATGGTGTTTCAGTGCTCTTTTCTTGGAGTTACTGTGCTCATTGACTGCAAACTGCTTTGGAGTGCTTTTTGGTTGCAAATGGCATGAAACAACTCCAAGCCTTTTTACTTGGCTGTGTATTGTTATCCCAGTGCTGTGGTACCAATATTAATCCCTTAATCAACACTATGTAAAAGGAATGAACTGGCTAACAGATTTATCTCATTCATGTTTTAAAAAAAAGTTGCAGCGTTCAAATTGGCTCTCAGATAGGTCAACAAAACAATATCCAAATTGGCTGTTGCTCATGTTTACAAAGCAGCATTGATTTCACTAAAAAAAAATCGTAAACACTACAAATTCTGCAGTTGCTGGAAATCCAAAGCAACACACACAAAATGCTGAAGGATCTCAGCAGGTAAAACAGCATCTATGGAGAAGAATAAACAGTTGACGTTTTGGGCCCAGACCCTTCTTCAGGCATATTTCAAAGTGCGTTTTACATTTATTTGCCCGACACAGTAGACTGTTTATTCATTTCCATAGGTTTCCCTGCCCTGCTGAGTTCCTCCAGAATTTTGTGTGTGTTGTTTCAAATCATTCAATTGTTCTGAGGTGCATGAAAGTTACCATGAAAATGAAAAATGATTTCCTTATTTCATTCTCTCTTTAAATAATTTTATTACTCTCTTGAGGAGCTTCGCTGTATGTTTCCATAAACAACTACTGCCCACCTAAAGAATTAGTGAGTTGGTGACCTGATCCATGTCGGACTGTATAGACAGTCATTAGATGATATGGATATCATGCAATGATAATCTTTATTTCCTTCATATGGAAAGTGTGCATCAATTTGATATTTGTCCCTCCCTGTCATAGATCCAACTGAAACTGGACATTTACAGTGTGGAAATTCTGCAAGTAAGCCTGTGGCTCCACCATACACCCCTTTAAATAGATACTAGATTAAAAAAAAGAAAGCTGGTTTAACGCTTGAATTGGTTTGATTTTACACTAGTTGCATGAAAACTAATGAGTGATAATGACCGGGGATATAAGTTAACACCCAACAGTTTATACATATTGACAAAGGTTATACCGCATGCTATTGAACGAGTTTTGGGTATTTTGCTTTTTAGGAATTTTATATTTTGGGAAGCTTTTTCTCAGACGTAACTCAAAGTACCCGCATTAAGCTACCAGGTAACTGAAAAAAAATCCAAAATATTCTTCATGCTGATCTTTCTTTATGTTTATCAGCCTTTTTACCTGCCTACCAAATGATTCAGCACCCGCATGGAAATATCTTAGAAGTGTTTCATCTCTTGTTAAGTCTATACCTGTATATTTTTGTGTGAATCCTTGCCGGCTCTTTGGCATTTTGTTCACATCGAGATGTCAAGATTACTTTACCAGGTTTATTAGGTGTCTGCTGTCACACCATTTGCTTTCCACTTCATTAAACCTGTAGCAGAGCCTGATAAAGTTGTTGCAGGTGGGATAGGGAGCTGTGCACTCTGCAGGATATCAGCTCAACAGTTGAACACATTGTACGTGTCCCACTTTCAAGTCAGTGTTCGTGTTATCTAAAGGGTTTAACTCTTCAGTGGGCCATGTCAGTGGCAGCCATTTTGTCTATTCCAAAGTATCTTATACCATGTATTTGTCAGATAAGTGTTCTTAACCTACTTAATAGCTGCACACATGTTTAGATTTTAGTATTTACTTGTTAATGTCATTTTAAAATAATATTTTTGAATTGAATTCTCTGCTTTATCTGCAAGGGAATTGGAGGTGTCTGAGAAAATCTTAATGGCCATTTGGAAGGAATATTCAGTTTATGTGATTACTATGGGCCCTTACTTAAGATCACCCCTTGCGTAGGCTTTACATTCATTGACACTGCTTTGAGCCAGTCATTCAGACAACGTAGTAGAGGATGTAGGTACAATTTGGTATTTCCTCTTCTTATCTGCCCTGGCGTCAGGGTATACCTGAAAGATTCAAATCTCGTTTTAAACCTCAGAATGAAAACTTGAGTAGTTTTTACTTGTGTTCTAGACCACTATCTTACTTACTGATCTTTTTCTCAATTAAAAATACAAGTAGGTTGTTTCTTTTTGGAGATCTTTTTGTTTGAGGTGATTGGAATGCCATGGACAAGCATGTGCTGGCTTAATTGTTTTTTTTGCATGTACCAATCATGATATTAAATGTACATCATATCAATGGAAAGATATCAATGAGAATTATTGTGCAGTGGTCTACCTGTATTTAGCCTACTTGGTGTATTGTAGAATGGAAAAACAAGAATTGTTTAGTCTTGAGGTTGCAGCTTTAAAGTCATAATACTTGGTTCATGCTGCAAAGATCTGTAATGGGATAAGCAGACGTAAGTGCTTTAAAAAACACAGTAGATAATTTGCAAGTAGTTATCCAATCCTGTGAACCCCTGAGATGGAGGCTGGTTAGAATTTCTGGAAACAAATGAAGTGTAACCTGTATAAACATAATTGTTTTGTATAATTGCTCAGCTATTGATAGTTGACTTAGCTGGAAGGATTTATTAAGTCGGTTTCCTGACTTCCTAAAGTAGATTGTGGTTGGAACTTGGTTTCTGAATTTGGTTTTCAAGGTATATTAAATAAATTGAAGGGACAACAACAGCTGATAAAAATAATGTTATCAAAATGCTCCATTCTGAAATGGCATGGAACCACAGAATATTTTCATTGAACACTTTTTTTTCATTTTACTCTATGTTTTTATATAAATAATGATGGTGGATGCGTAAATCAGCTGAGAGTAGGATTAGTAGACAGCAAAATCCATGAACTATTATTGGTTATCTAACACACCACCACTTTTTCATTCCTGGTGGGTTGATAGTTATTTCAAACTCAAAATTGAGTTCATTGTCAAATGGTCCAGTACTTACAGCAGCATCGCAGAGCAGAGCTTTATATAAAACAGCATTCTCAAGAGAATTGTAAATATGCATACATTGTACGTATGCAACAAATCTAAGGGCTGATGTAACTCAAACTGTAAATACACCACCATTTTCTCAGGATAATGAAGGACTGACAATAAATGGACCTTTAGCAGTGCCAATCACATCCCAGGTAAATTGAAGTTTAAAGGTAGCCCTTTCTAAAGGATACTTGAGAACACTGAACTGCTCTGTCTGGGGAAACCTGCCTACACCTCCTTTATTAAACCTTCATGAGTGACTATGTGGGTTTCTTTTTGGTATTCCGGTTACCCCACCCTTGTCCCAAATATGCAGTATGTAGGTCTGTAGGGTTAATTGGTCTCAGTAAATATAGTATGTAGCTGAATGGTAGAATATGGAAGGACTTGAGGAGAATAAAATGGAATTGACTGGGGATTATTGTTAATGGATGCTTAATGGTTGGCACAGACTCAGTGAGATAAAGGGCCTGTTTATGATCTTTGTGATGATTTTCATTTTCATCATAAGCTCAAAAGTCTTCACCTGGAATTTCAGCCTATTTTGGTGTGTAGATGTTCTAAATAAATCCAATAAATCAGCATGGACGCACACCACTTGAACCCAAATAAAGAAAGCCTCCTTTTGAGCCAAGAAGGATAATTGGAATCAGAATAAAAGGTTTCTGCACAGGTACTTTTGTACTCAAACTTAGACATTTGGGTCTGACTTTGATCCTTGGTTTTGAAGAATAATATTATGCTTAACTGGAGTGTCCTTAATCATAAAATATATTTTTTACATACATCATGAAAGATTATATATATAATAAGGTTATATACTTCTTTTCTGAAGTTAACTTCATTTTGAGCTTAGACTTTTAAAGAAATTCTTAGCTGGTTTGAATGCCCATTTTTTAAAAAAGAAAATATTCTGTCTCCCTTCCCTTCATAAAACCCCACAGCTTCTCCCCTCCATGCACTTTCTTATCTCCTTGTCTCCAAAACATTTTAAGAATGCTCATCCAAGTGACTCCTCTGAGTTATTTATCTTTATTTGTGAAGCTAAGTCATGTACCTTGATCAAAATTACAGACAGGTAAGTCCTCAGAGCTAAACTCTCCCAGATGCCCACCCCCATCCTAGAATTGAAGCCGAAAAGCTGTTTATATGTGCAAACAAATATTTTTACCAAAGCAATGCTCTGGAGTGATTTCTCCTCTGAGGAATTTTATTTTGTTTATACAGTACATTAATATTTTGAAAGTATTGGTATAATATATATAATATGATATTTAAAAATATATGTAATGCAGAAGGGTTATTGAAAGTGGTACTGATATAATGCCAGATTAATTACATTGCACGTTTCTTACCAATATGATGTTTTTTATATAGTGTCTTATGGGCAATACATGGACTGTTAATTACATGCATTGATTTTGTCATCTTTCAATTTAAAAGTTTTGCTGTTCTGCAGTTCTTTTTCTATATTGCAGTGGTATTTTGATATCTTGATAAATGAGTAAATTGTATATGAAAAATCCCTGATAATTCTAGGGCATTCTTCATTGTATTCATTTTAAATCTTGACGCCTAGTGATAGTCATAGTACAGCAGATCAGGCTTGAAATTAACACTAATCTCCTTGACTGAGACCAGCATGTTTATCATTGGACCACTGCAATTACCCTGCTGGATCAGTAATTCCATTCCAACAGTAACACAAGTAGAGAAAGCACTTTATACTTGTATTTTACATATCACTTTCAGCAGATCTTTGTGTTACAGTCAGTGCCTTTCTTGTTTCCAGTATGTTGGTGGACCATATTTTTTTATCTGCTAATCCTGATATCTCCCGGTTCTGCAATCTGAAGTTTCAAAAGTACAAGACCAAAATTATGGTGGAAATTAAGTGTTAATACATCTTCATCTACATTACTAAACAATTGCTGGATTTTTTTTTGCATTTTATCTTGTTTCAATGATGAATCTTCAAAGAGTTAATCTGAGAAAAATTTCCTGAAAGGGCTGTCAGCATAGTCATTCAGAATAAAGTTACTAAGATGCTTTTAGCAAGCTATTTGTAATGGTAAGCTCAGAAATTCTTCCCACCATTGGTACGATTGATTAAGCTAAACCTATTGGCTGAAACGTTCCTGTAACCAGCAGCGTAGGTATTCAAGAAATAAAAGTATGTTAAAACTGAATGCTATTTATTGTAGCTATTTGATTTTCTTTTCTTAAATAGCTGCTGATCAATGCTAACTTCTCTTGCTTTGAGCTTTTTCCTTGTTCCTTTCAGATCATAATAGTGCTATGTATTTTAACAGTTCTTCAGTACCTTATTCATGTGATTATTCTTTGCACATGAATTAGACAGAAAAATCTAGTTTCCTGTTCCATCTGGGGTAACACACCAAAGTCCAATCAATTACCAGCTAATGTTCTAAATATATTTCTAAAAATCCTTAGCAGGAACTGCATCGTAATTGGCAACGGCATCTTTGGATATTCTTTCACATTTCTGGCTTGAATGCTATTCTATTTCACGAATACCGTCATAGTGAACTCAAAACAGACTAAAGACTGAATGTAAGGAATTTAGGATTTGTTTCTCTGGTAATTGTCACTGAAATTGCTTGGTTTCTCATGGGAGCCTTGAGGAAGTAACTTGAAACCTGGGAACCTCGCCATCCAGACCATGTTCTTTTTCTGCTGCTGCCATCAGGTAGAAGGTACAAGAGCCTCAGGACTCGCATCACCAGGTTCAAGAACAGTCACTACCCCTCAACAAACAGGCTCTTGAACAAAGGAGGATAGCTCTACTCATCTATTGAGATGTTCCCAAAACAAATGATCTCTCTTTAAGAACTCTTTATTTTGTTATTTCATGCTCTTGTTACTTACTGCTATTTATTTATATTTGCATCAGCACAGTTTGTTGATTTCTATGTCCTCTTGATCTTTCATTGATCCTGTTCATAGTTTCGATTCTATAAATTTGCTAAGTATGCTCACAGGAAAAAGAATCTCAGGGTTGTATGTACATATATGTACTCTGATAATAAATTTTACTTTGAACTTTGAAGTTTGAAAGCCTTGTTATGTTTGACCTTCCAAAACGCATTACATTGCACTTGCTTGAATTAAAATTCATCAGCTATTTCTTCACCTGTATTTCCAAATACAGGAAAGGATACAGTAAATGGCAAAATCCTTAGGAGCATTGGTTTGGAGGGGGATCTTAGAATGCAAGAGCATTGATTCCTGAAAGCAGCAACCCAAGTAGATAGGACAGTAAAGAAAGTGTAGTTTTCATTGGATGAGGCATCGAATATAAAAGTTGAGAAGTCATGTTACTGCTGCATAATGCTTTAGTAGGACCATATTTGGAGATTTCTGTGCAGTTTTGATTGCCACAGTATAAGGTGGATGTGGAATCTTTGCAGAGGGACTTACACCAGGATGTTGCCTGGATTGGAGTGAATAAATTATCAGGAGAGGCTGGACAAACTTGGATAATTCTCTCTAGAGTATCAGAAGCTGAATGGCAACTTATAGAAGAATAAAAAATTGTGCATTGTATAGATATGGTAGATAGTCTTTGTCGCAAGACATCAGGGTGGAAATATGTTTACGATGAGAGGAACAAAGTTAAAGGAGATGTGTGATGCAAGTATTTTACACAGAGGGTTGCCGGTGCCTGCAAAACATTGTCAGGAGAAGTGGTAGAAGTAGATACATTAGCATCAATTAAGAGGCATTCAAATAGATACATGAACAGATAGGAGAATAGAAGGATTTAGACCAGGGGTAGGCAACCTACGGCCCACGGGCCAAATCCGGTCCGTGAAGTTATTTTGACCGGCCCGCGAGCAAATATTGGGATTCTATGCTTACCCGGCCTGTGAGTGATTTTTCCTTATTCTGAGTGTTTCACACGACCACACTGATGGACATGCATGGCGTCTTGTTACATTGGCCCAGGTTCCATTTTGTTTCAAACCAAACACTGGTCTATACAAATGACGGGAAGGCAGACTACCTTAAATATGTATTAAATACTGTCCATACAGGTTTTCAGATGGGATCGTTCAAATTTGTAAACAGAAACAGCATCACTGTGTTTTAACAAGAAATCCATGCTAAATATCCAGATATTTACATGTGCTACGATACTTGTTGAATAACTCCCGTTTCGAAATAAAATCGAACAAAAAAATTCCAATGGCAATGAATGCAAAACACAGGAAGGTAGACACTGAGTGTGGAAATTTCCGAAACACTTGGACACGAGATTAATTCTTCATTGAGCAAGCTGGGAAACCAGTTTGTCTCATTTGCCTAGAAAATGTTGCTGTGAAGAAGGTGGCAAATATCAGGCGACATTACGAGACCCGCCGTAGTGGAAATTTTAACAAGTTTATTGGGCAAGCAAGGAACGGTGAAGTTGAGTGAATGAAGGCTAGTTTCGGAAAACGAAACGTCCTTTTTTGCCAAGGAAAGCAGTGAAAATGAAGGAAGTGCCCGCGTCAGCTACGAAGTCTCAAAACGTATTGTCTAAAAAAGTGGACACTGCATCAGAAATTTTTCAAATGGAATTGATTGAGATGCAGTGTGACGACATACTGAGATTGAAACTTCATTCTGAAGACGTGTCAGTGCTTGACTTCTATAGAAAGTATATTCACCCAAGTGGGAAGTATCCTAACTTAGTGGACCATGCAAAAATGATGGCATCATTGTTTGGCAGTACTTATCTGTGTGAGCAATTATTTTCAGAAATGAAGCACACCAAGAACCATTTGAGAACAAGATTGACCGGTGCCCATCTGGATAATGTCTTGCTCTTGGCATCAACAAGTTTGACACCCAACATTGAGAAGCTTTCAAGCAACAAGCAGCATCGTTTCACATTGATTTAGTGACTGTTTGCATTAAATTTTCCTTTTTATTATACTTAATTTACCACCATTCAATGCATCATGTTCATACGTTTTATGTTTAAAGATGCTTTGTGTCCTTTTAATAGATTCAAAAGATGCCTTGATTGAAATAAATTGCAGCTAAACTGAGTTCTTTGATTACTAATTGGCATCCTTGGTTAAGCACAAATGATTTTCTAGCATGTGTTATTCATTAATTTGTGGGAAAACATAACTAGATGTATTTAAATGGATAATTCCCATATTTCAAGTTTTTTATGGCATTTATCTGGCCCACCGTCCGCTCATTAATACGCGATCCGGCCCACAGAGGTAAAAAGGTAGCCGACCCCTGGTTTAGACAATGAGACTGGTGAGATTAGTCGAGATTGGCATTGATGGGCTAAAGAGCCTGCTGCTGTAGTCTATGTTCTCCTTTGATTGCCCTTAGTGTTATGATCATATAGTTATCAGAGGGTTCTAAAGATTGTAAATTAATGAGAAGAACTCATTCTTTCCATAATAAATATATGTTCAGCAATGTTATTTACCATGTTTTGTATGTAGATTTGTTTTAGTCCAGTACAAAAATATTTTAGGAAGTATTTTTGCTGCAGTCTATTTTCTATAGCTGGTCCAATGTATTTCTATTTAACTTTAATTTATGGATACAGCACGGTAACAGGCCCTTCTGGCCCAATGAGCCCACGCTGCTCAATTGTATCCATGTGACCAATTAACCCACGAGCCGATGCATCTCTGAATGTGGGAGGAAAGTGGAGCACCCAGAAGAAACTCATACGGTCACAGGGAGAACGTACTCTACAAACTCCTCACAGACGGCGGCAGTTTTGTTTGGATCCCTAACAGTCTACTTTTAATAATATGCAATCCCTTAGGTCAATAAAATATCTTATTAAATCTATATTTTAATTCCTTTGCATCAGCCATTTACTTATCTAAATTTGCTGACATTCAGTAAAGGCGTTGGAAGACATGTTGTGACTCATGACAATTCTTCCAATTTGCTCCATTTGTTGAGAAGCTGAGAAGCATTGATATTTCTTCCTTTAAATTATTGAACCCACGATCTTCTCTTACGCTCTCAGAGGACCGCCTCTGATGCTGAGTGTAACAGTCATTGACTGCTGATGCTAAAAATGTGAAGTGGTAATTGATCAACCTTCTCATATTTAACATGGTTACTGAATAATATTTTTACATTGGTTTCTCACAATTTTTTTTAATCCAAGCTCAGATCATTGATTTGCTTACTGAAAATGGAGGAAGCAGTAACATGTTACTCTCTCTCTGGATCAGATACATTCCATTAAATTGATCAATACACAAAACGCGAAACCCTGAGTGTTGACAAAACTAAATAAATATAGATGAGCGACAGAAAGGAAATTAGATTTATGTCAAAGAATCCTGGCAAAATACATTTAACCCTTTCACCTTCATAAAACATAAAGGTGTTTATGTAATATGTGGAAAGAGGTGAAGGTTGGGTTGGAGGTAAGAGAGGTATCGACATGGAGAAATTATTATAACTTTTTATACCCACAAGCAGTTCTTTGAGTAAACCACAGAATACATTTCGCTGGATGAATGGTATTCGACTTTAAACAAATATCAGTGTGGAATCTAAAGTGGTCAGACAACAGCAGTAAATATGTGAAATGTTATAGATGCTGGAAATCTGAATTAAAACAGAAATGCTCAGCAAGTCGGGTAGCATCTGTGTTATTATGTGTGGACATACTAAAGAACTTTAGTTCCCAGTGGACAATGTGGGCAGTTCATCTGGAACCGGAAGAGTTGTTGGTGAGCTGGTTGCTCGCGCTCAAGTTGAGCTGAAACCATGACTGGAGTGTCCTGTAAATAAATATGTTTTAGTTTTTGCCCATGCTGTTTGTCTTTATAAGAACAAATATAACAGCATCCATGTATAGACAAACAGTTTTTATTCAGCAGTAATATTGGACTTTCAATCTTCAAACTGCCTTTAGCCTTTCTCACTGCATGGCCCGGCAGCCGTCAATCTGTTTAACCGTGTCCTCAACTGCACCTTGAACTGAGCTCTGAGTTTTTTCTTGTGATCAGCGGCAGCTTGTCCAAAGGGGCCAGATTGAAGGTATCTTGTTTATAATCTCTTCATCCTATGTAGAGATCCTGTAAGGGTCTGCTGGGTGGCAGCATTCCGGAGGCAACCATTGAACTGAGTCTAAAATCCACAACCACGTTCCACAGAACTCCATGATTTAGCTTCTACGTTTAAATTGCCACCCCACCACACAGAGGAGACCTCTTTAACTGTGATCTCCTTCTATTCTATTTTATTCCAAAATTTAATATACAAACGTACTTGACCACAGTATCTTCACCTAACAGCTTGGCTCTGTTCATGAGTGGGCTGGCATCATTGCTGAGTTCCATTTTTGTTCAACCAATTATAGCACAAACAGTCCCTGTGGACATTTTTCTTCCCATCCTGCAGAGTTATCTCTAGGTTCCATCTTCATCTACACTTATTTTATCCTGAAAATGTGAGACCAGCTTCCTTCTATAAGCCATCATCTTTTTCCACAGTTCCATTGTTTCCCTGCCAAAAAGCTGCTTTAGTCATAGGATATCTGTTATTTACCATAATTAACTTCAGGATTATTGACCCTACCAGCCTTGACTCACACTGCAAATTCTTTGATCTTGCGAATTATTCCATCCCTCTCCTCGGCCATTGTTCTAGATTTAACAAGTGTTTACAGCTCATATCCTTTTCCACTTCTTTCCCCACTTCAGCCCATCTGCTGCTCAATTTCTATCAGTCTTTGAGCCCCTTAGATTCAACTACTTTAATTCTCTCCTGTCCAGCTTCTGATTTTCAACTACTCATCTCTCCAGCTCATCCGAAATACAAGAGCCTCGAATTTATTCTGTGCCAAGTCCTGCTGGAGCTCAATGTTCTTGAGAAAATAAGCTGTGGGTTGAGTTAATCTCCACACGTAGATTTGCTTTGGCCCATAGATCAAGATGTGAGGACAGCCAGCAGCTATTATCTTGCATCCATTATGTATTAGTGACCAAATAGAGATTATCATCTTGCCGTGCACCGCCATATCTCCACAGAGATCTGCTTAAATCCATCTCCCTCCTCACAATTCTTTCCTACTAACCAGGTGGGGTACCTAAAACGTCAGGTTACAGGTATAATGTGAGAGAGAGCTGGGATGTGATGACGAATATTTTCATACTGGTTGGAATCTAGAGTGCGCTGCCTGATGGTGGAGGCTGGCTGTTGCACAACTCTTAGGATGCATCTGGGCAATAACAAGACCAGATCTGCCGATACCAGAGGATTTCCTGTTAAGGTGAGTGGAGGAAATGTTTAAGGGTGATATCAGAGGTAGGGTTTTTACAAAGAGCGGGGTAATTGCTTGGATTGCACTGCCAGGAATATTGGTACAGTAGAGGTAGATACCTTAGGGATATTTTAGAGACTCTCAGATAGGCACACGGATGAAAGAAACATGAAGGGTTGGGGCTATGTAAGAGGGAGGGATTAGATAGATCATGGAGTGGGTTAAAAGGCTGGCACACCATCACGGACAGAGGGGCCTATTCTGTGCTTACGGTTCTATGTTCAGGATCTTTATCTAAGAAAGGATGTGCTGCCATTGGAGAGGATCCAGAGGAAGTTCATGGGAATGATTCCAGGAATGAAAGGGGTTAACAGATGAGGAGCATTTGATAGCTCTGGGCCTGTACTTGCTGAAGTTTAGAAGAATGAGGGGGAGAGCTCATTGAAATCTATCAAATATTGAAAAGCCTAGATAGAGTGGATGTGGAGAGGATGTTCCTATCGTGGGGGAGTCTAGGGCCAGAGGGCACAGCCTCAAAATAGAGGGTCATCCACTTAGAACAGAGATGAGGACATTTTTCTATAGCCAGAGGGTGGGGAATCTGTGGAATTCCTTGCTGCAGATGGTGTGGAGGTCAAGTCATTGAGTATATTTAAAGTGGTTGTTGATAGGGTATTGATTAGTAAGGCCATCAAAGGTTATAGGGAGAGGACAGGAGGATGAGATGATTAATATATTAGCCATAATGAAATGCCAGAGTAGACTCAATGGGCCAAATGGCCTAATTCTGCTCCTATGTCTTATGGTCTTATGGTTCTAACCTGCATACTGCCTTCCTGCAAAGCTCTGAATTTGATATTTTTTTATTTTTCCCTCACCTCCTGTCCCCACTCTCTTCACTCTATCATTGTTAGTGGTTCCTTCAGCTTTCTAGAAAATATTTCTTCATCTATTTGTACTTTAAGATTGTCTATAAACCCTATCCCTCTGGCCACTTATTATTTCCATATTTGGTAGAACACCCACTTTCAGTCTGACCATGGTGTCTGTGACATCATTATTAAAGGAACCATATAAATGCAAGTTGTTAAATTTGACCTGATTTGGTCCAATTTCTTTGGGAATGTTTACATTTACTTTACCATGCAGATTCAATTCACCTGTTTCAGTTTTCACTGTAATTAAAAATCTTGCTGTGTCCTTAGCATTTATGGATTCCAAAGGGTAATTACTCTAAGTTGTCCTGGAAAAGTAGCAGACACTCTTGTTGATGGCTCTCATATTATGGATATACTTACCATTTCTTATACGGTACTATACATTTTTATGATACTCTTTCCATTTTGAACTAGCTTTGAAGTGAATATGTTATGCAGAGTGGTATATTTTAAAGAACTAATTTAAATACTTTTTCTTTTCTAAGTGCCACTGTATATATTTTTATGAAGCATACATCTATATTGTATTTTTGTTATGAGCTTAATGGCTCTGTTTGCTTTAACATTATTTCTTCACTATAGCTTGAAAAATATATGGGCATTTATCCAGGTGCCGTGCCCAGAAGTAAAAACTCCCAGTATCATTTTGTCCCTTTTGGTTGGCTAATTGGGTTAAGCTGTAAATTTATCTTGGAGTAATGTATATATGCTAATAGATGGCTGACATTAAATTGCAAATTATTTATTCAAATCAATGGTTCTGACAACTTCAAAAAACATTTGAGCTTGCCTTTTGTGGTTTACAGATGCCAACAAAACCAAGACATTGAATCAATATGTTGAACTCAATGTGCTTATAATATTTCTTATTATTTGCATTTTATTGTCTGAAGTTCAAGCTGATAAAGCAATGTAATTTTTTTAGTTCTTAATTGGAATCATGTGAACAAAGAAATGACTGTTAGATGATAAAAGCACGAAAGGACAAGTAGTAAGAGGTATAAAAGAAAAATGCTTTAAAAGGTATACTGAATCTAAAAACAGGAGTCTTTATTTTTTGAGAGAGGGAGAATTTGGACCATTATAGACAGATACCAGTGAGTGCATAATGTATAGTAAGGAGCTAACAAAAATGTTCAAGCTGCATACAATGTCTATTTTGGAAAGAATAAAACTGCAACTCAAAAGAAAATAAGAGAAAAGCAAAACATCAGTGCATTTAAAAAGAAAAATAGTAGAGCATAATATATTTGGAGTGAAAATAGTGGAATCCCATGGATATAGTTTGTACTAAAAGAACAACACTAAGAAAAATAATGAGGAAATTGCAGAAATGCTACAAATGATTTTCCAAAATACTTTAGATTCAGTAATATGCTTTATGCATTAAAAACATTTTTTTACAAGATGAAAATTGAGCCCTCATCATTAAAGCCACTCACATAGGGAAGGAATGAGGGGCAGTCAATGGACAGCAGGATCTTGTTCACCCTTTAGCCCCATAAATGTTTAAACAATATCTCCGTGTTGGTTGTTGTTTGTTAGGCTGCTTTTATGCCATGATATCCTGAGGAGAACAGATCTGAAATCAGTCCCGCATCCTTACAGGATCCCGAACAAGTGTTGGGCTCCACATTTCAAAAGATCCAAGTGCCTATTTAGGGTGGGTGTTAGCATTGCTTTAAAAATCCTTCAACTCAGTACATACTTGAAGAGAAATTGGTGTTTTTGATACCAATTGATTGTGTAGCCAAGTTTCCATCGAACTCAATATATAAGTTTGCTGATGACACAACAATTGTAGGCTGTATCTCGGGTAATGATGAGTTTGAGTACAGAGAGGAAATTAAGAACCTGGTGGCATGGTGCGAAGACAATAACCTATCCCTCAACGTCAGCAAGATGAAGGAATTGGTTGTTGACTTCAGAAGGAGTAGCAGACCGCACGACCCAATTTACATCGGTGGTGTGCAAGTGGAACAGGTCAAAAGCTTTAAATTCTTGGGGGGTCAATATCACAAATGACCTGACTTGGTCCAACCAAGCAGAGTCCACTGCCAAGAAGGCCCACCAGCGTCTTTACTTCCTCAGAAAACTAAAGAAATTTGGCCTGTCCCCTAAAACCATCACTAATTTTTATAGATGCATCGTAGAAAGCATTCTTCTAGGGTGCATCACAACCTGATAAGGAAGTTGTCCTGTCCAAGACCGGAAGAAGTTGCAGAAGATCATGAACATGGTGCAGCACATCACACAAACCAATCTTCCGTCCTTGGACTCACTTTACACCGCACGCTGTCGGAGCAGTGCTGCCAGGATAATCAAGGACACGACCCACCCAGCCAACACACTTTTCGTCCCTCTTCCCTCCGGGAGAAGGCTCAGGAGCTTGAAGACTCGTGTACGGCCAGATTTGGGAATAGCTTCTTTCCAACTGTGATAAGACTGCTGAACGGATCCTGACCCGGATCTGGGCCGGATCCTCCAAATATCCGGACCTGCCTCTCAGTTTTTTTTGCACTACCTTACTTTCTATTTTTCTATTTACAATTTATAATTTAAATTTTTAATAATTATTATCGATTTGTAATCCAGGGAGCGGGAAGCGCAGAATCAAATATCGCTGTGATGATTGAACGTTCTAGTATCAATTGTTTGGCGACAATAAAGTATAAAGTATAAAGTATTTTTGCACCCGATAAAAGATGAGAACAAGATTTAATTTTCATTGAAAGTGTGCCAAAAAATTCCAGGCAAGAATCACCCTTCACAGAAAAGTGAAAAGGGACTCAAATGCTGCACTAAATGTAGAGAATTGTGATGGTATGACTAAGAACCACAAAGGAATAGACTTAACAATAGTCTCAAATATGATGGAAAAATAGAAACATAGAAAGATTTGAAATGAAAATTGCAGGTTGTGGGACTTTGGTAGCTGTAAGTGCGGTAAAAGGAAGTTTGATGAACAAGATACCAAAGTCAAGGATTTTGGTTCAAGGAGAGAAGAGATGTTTAGGCTTTAGGTTGTAAAGATGAACTTTACAGAGGGTAGAAAGATGAAGCCATACACACCAAACATACATTAATGAGAAATTAACATATAAGATTAATAAGGTGCAGTAAAGGACATGCATTTCGAATGAGAGCCCATTGAAATAATCAATTCATTTATGTCAGGCAGTGTGATGGGGAAGGTCTGGTTAATCAGACATGGGATTTGGATAGAAACAATGGATTATCTTTATAAAGAAGAAATACATTATCCCTCTCACTTTCAGTTGTTTTGAAGATGGAGATGACAGATTTAAAGAGATGTTAAGGTAGAGACAGGGAGCTTGGCATTAATTGTCTCATGTACTTGTAATGGCAAATCTATTAAGCTAATATAATTAATGATAGTGCATCCAATGAAAACACTGGAAAGTTACAAGAGCAAGACAGCATCAAGCATTGTTGCCAGTGACCTACTGATAAAGGACTCAGGGAAGATACTGTGGTTGTGCACGCCATGTTTTGAGGCTGATACTTTATTCAGTGGGAAGCTCAATGCATTGGTTTCTTCAGGCTTATGCTCTGGTTGGGTAGGTGTGGGAAAGGAGTCTTAGAGTGGTCAGGAAGAGATCCAGGAGCCAGAGACTGATAAAGGAGAAAGACCAGAATTGGAGAGCTGGAGACTGATTATGGATGGATGAGGCAGAGAAATGTTGTGGCCTCAGGATCACGGGGTCAATAGGATCAAGGCAGACTGATATTGGTGGAAAAGAGATCAGGAGATGGTCTGGGGTAAGTAATAGAAAGTAAGCAATTTGTTTGCATATCAGATATCCCAATCTGGTGCTGTGCTGGGAATCCATATTATCTTGTAAGTCCAAGTTCCCCTGAATCATGTGGGACATGGAAATGATTCACCAAATTTCTAGAGTGACACAGAAATTACCTACAAATGGTTCTTGTAGCCTTTCACTCCAGAATAAGAATTGATTTTTATTTGCATAATTCTGAAAATCCCACTTTAGATGATTACATTCCCAGACAGTATTATTTTGTTTGGTCTTATTGGGAATACAGATCCTGGTGTATCGACAAACAGACGAATCACACTTTCTTTCCATTTCAAAAGGACCACTGTACCTTGTACCTTTCTGGCTTCATCCTGCTTTATTAAAATTTCACATTAACCAGCTATTTTTGTTTTTAAATATTTTCCTTGCTATTAGAAAAGAAACGCTTAGAATTTGCTATCAAACGCATATGTCAATCCCTCTGAAGTTTATGTTCTTCATAATTAGATACAGTTTTGTGGTAAACAACCTATTTAATTAGAAAGAATCAATGCTACCTTCCCTTTTAAAAGCCTATAAAAATCTTGGCCAACCATTGCAATTTTTATTATTATTATGTGGAGACTGATATTAAGAACCTCATCAATGTGCCCAAGTTCTGACTAGAACTGAGCACCATTTGGATTGGCTGAGAAAATGAACACTCTTTTTCGCTTTTGTAAAGTCTTTTCCCGATTTTCTTGTTTAAGGATATAGAAGTTAGCTTGAAGCTGATGAAACAGAGACTGGGATGTTGATGTTTTTGAGTGGAACTTGGCTGCAGACTCCAACGTCTGTTGCACACATGGCTGTCTCAACACGACAGGCGGCTCACTACAAATGCCTCATGGACTGGGTACTACTAACTTGGCTTCTGTCTCTGAGGATCTAAAGAAGATTAACCCTTTCATATCCTCTTCTTCTATTATTGAGTAAAATATTAACATTGAACAATATATCGACACCTCATCAGTCTGCCCACTGGTATCTTAGGCTATGAATTGTTTGACTGAAACAGAATTAAAGATCACAAAAGATTCTGCAGTTGCTGGAAGTTTTGAGCAACGCACACAAAGTGCTGGACAAACTTAGCAAGTCAGGCAGCATCTATGGAGGGGAATAAACAGTCGACATTTCAAGCCAAGAGCCTTCATCAGGACTGAAATGAAGGGGGCAGAAACCAAGAAAAGAAGTTGGGGGGAGGGAGTGGAAGGAGCACACACTGGCATATGATAGGTGTGACCGGTGAAGGACAAGATGGGTGGGTGGGAAAGGGGGGAATGAAATAAGAATTGGGAGGTGACTGGTGGAAATGGTAAAAGGCTAAAGAAGTAACCTAATAAGAAAAGACAGTGGACCATAGAAGAAAGGAAAGGAGGAGGGGAACCAGAGGAGGGCTGTTTGAAGTAACGTGAGAGAGTGACATCTTGCAGGGCAGGATCCATTTGAAATCTGCAAGTCTCGTTGGAAGTGAGTCTTAGTTGAGCCAACTAAAAGAAAGGAGGTGAAAATGGAGTAGCCATTGTTGGAGTGGGGCAGTGTAAGAGCGGCCCATCTTTGGCTCAACAAGTTTGGGCAAACACAGGTGGAGCTTCCAAGTAAGTTCCTAGTAAGCTTTATTTTTTGTTAATACATAGATAGTGTGCTGAGAATGTGTCCAGAGTTAGTGGTATGTTCCTTGTGTGAGATGTGGGAACTTTTTCCAGTCTCCCTGATAATTACATTTGCATGAAGTGCGCATCAAGCAGCAGCTCCTTAGAAACCATGCTAAGGAACTGCAGCTGTAGGTCAATGACCATTGGCTTAAATGGGAGGATGGCGGGGTGACAGATAGGAGCTACAAGGAGGTAGTCACCCATAAGTTGCAGGAGGCAGGCATCAGGGTGAGTGTCAGGAGAGGAAAAGGGAATAGATAGCCAGTGCAGAGTACCCCTCAGCCATTCCTCTCAATAATATGTTTTGGATACAGCTGGGGGGGATGACCTATCAGGGAGTCACTGCAACAAACAGGTCTCTGGCACTGAGCCTGGCTTTGTGGCTCAGAAGGGAAGCGGGGAGAAGTGCGGTAGTGATACTGGATTCCATAATTAGAGGAGCAGAGAGGAGATTCTGTGGATCTGATAAAGACATTGCGTTGGTAATTTGCCTCCCAGGTGGCAGGCTCAAGGATATCTTGGATCAGGTCCAAGGCATTCGAATGGGGAGGATAAACATCTGGATGTCATGGTACATATTGGTACCAATGACATAGGTAGGAAATGAGAGGAGGTCCTGAAGAAAGAATATAGGGAGATAGGTAGAAAGTTAAAAAGCAGGACCTCCAGGGTAGCAATATCTGGATTGCTGCCTGTGCTACGCACCAGTTATGGTAAGAGCAGGATGATCTGACAGATGAATGCATGACTGAGGAATTGGTGCAGGGGCAAGGTTTTGGATTTCTGGATCATTAGGATCTCTTCTGGAGAAAGAACGACCTGCAGAAAAGGGACGGGTTATAGCTGAACCTGAGAGGGACCAATATCCTTGCAGGCAGGTTTACGAGAGCTGTTGGTAGGGCTTAAGCTAATTTGGCAGGGAGATGCAAACCATAAAGATAGGGCCGAGGATGAGGCAGTTGGTATTTAAGTAGATTCAGTGTGTAGTGAACTGTGAAAAAAGACAGACAAATGATAGGGCAAAATTGCAGTCAGTGGGATGAGTTGAAGTGTAACATGGGGGCAAAATAAAAAGAGTGATGAATACAGGACTGAAGATGGTATATTGGAATGCACGCAGTATACAGAATAAGGTAGATGATCTTATAACTCAGAAAGAGATTGGCAGGTACAATACATTGTATTGAAAGGACAGGCAGATAGGCAGAGGGGATGGGTGACTCTATTGGAAAAAAATTAATTAAATCCTTAAAAAGAGGTGACATAGGATCAGAAGGTGTAGAATCTGTAGGTTGAATTAAGAAACTGCAAGATAAAAAGTCCCTGATGGGAGTTACATACAAGCCTCCAAATAGTAGCCGGGATGTGAGATACAAATTACAACAGGAGATAGCAAAGGCAGTTAAAATGGCAATATTGCAATAGTCATGGAGGATTTCAATATGAAGTTAGATTGAGAAAATCAGGTTGGTGCTGGATCCCAGGAGGGGGAATTTGTAGAATGCCTATGAGATGGCTTTTAAGAGCAGCTTATGGTTGAGCCCACTAGAGGAAAGGCAGTTCTAGGTTCGGTGTTGTATAATGAACCAAATTTGATTGAGGGAGTTTAAGATAAAGGAACCCTGAGGAAGCAGTGATCATAGTATGACAGAATTCACCCTACAGTTTGAGAGGGAGAAGATAAAGTCAGATGTATCAGTATTACATAAGAGTAAAGGGAATTACAGAGGTATGAGAGAGGAATTGGCCAAAATTGATTGGAAGGGGACGTTAACAGGAATGATGGGAGAAAAACAATGGTTGTAGTTTCTGGGGACAATTTGGAAAGCACAGGATAGATAAAGATAACAAAGATGAAGTATTCTAAAGGGAGATTGAGACAACCGTGGCTAACAAGGGAAGTCAAAAACAGCATAAAAGCAAAGGATACAATATAGCAAAAATTAGTGGGAAGTTAAAGGATTCAGAATTTTTTTAAAACAAAAGAAGGCAAATTAAAAATCCATAAGGAGAAAAATGATGAAGTATGAAGGGAAGCTTGCCAATAATATAAAAGACGATATGAAAAATGTTTTTCAGATATATAAGGAGTAATAGAGAGGTGAGAGTGGATATCAGACAACTGGAAAATGACACTAGAGAGGTAGTAATGGGGACAAAGAAGTAGTGGAGAACACATCAAGCATTTTGCATCTGTCTTCACTATGGAAGACACCAGCTATGTCGACCAAATGGTCCCTCAGTCTTCACCAGGTCACATTGATGTAGAGGAGGCAGCACCAGGTGTACTGGATACAGTCAGTAAAATTAATGAGTAACTTTCTTTGAAATGCAAAGCTTAAAGACAACGTGTGAATAATATTTATCAAAAACATATTTTTTAAATTTAGTTTTGGCTGCATTTTAATTTGCCCTGATATAAAACCATCTTAATATAATTCTGTCTTTCTGTCTGCTGTTCTGAGGAATAGTCATCAGCATGAAATATTAACAGAACATCTTCCATCCACATATTCCCTGCATTTTCTATTCTTGTTTTCTTGTGTCTTCCTTTGTTTTGAACTTTTTTTTATCACAATTGGAGATGAACTTTTTGCTGTTAGATGTATCACATAATTCATTTTCCTCATCCTACTTGGCTAACAATCACACACAACTTTTCGTAGAGGTCTGTTGAGCTCCACTTAAGTAGTTTATGACTGGACTGAAATAAGGCAAAAGATTTTGCTGATGTGTCATTAAGTTTGGACCACTTCAGTTCATGGTTGCTGTAAGTCCTCAGTCTGGAATTTCCTTTAATTTGGCACATTTAGGTTCGAGTGTTAGAGAGCCACACTGTATAACTTTGAAACAGGCCTTTTGCCTCACTGATCCCACACTGAATGTCAACCACCCACTTACACTAACCCTTCAGAAATCCCCTTTAAATTCTGTCACATTGCCTTCAATTCTCTCCAAATTCTACTGTTTGCCTACACGCTCATGACAAGTTACAGCAGCCATTTAATCTACCAACCTGCATATATTTGGGATGTGTGAAGGAAAATGGCACAGTCTTAAGAAGAACATGCTAACTCCACATGGACAGTGCTAGTGGTGAGGATTGAACTATGAGATAGTACAGTATCTGTACAAGCTGCTCCATCGTACCTCCCAGACATGCAGTTGCCATCCAGAAAATGGGTATAAGAGATAGAAATGACATCTGGTGCAGAAGAGAACACTGTGAGAAGGTTAAAGAGTCCCAGGGTACCAGGAAAAGTAATTACGTCATACATTAGTGATAAATTATGTAAAAGTGATTTAAAGTCACATAATTGTAAACTATTGGTCATTAAAAGTTGAAGTGTTCCATTCACTAGCTATGAAATCTCTTAGTTTGATGAGCAAAGAATCTTGAAAATATATTTCTACTACAGCTATAATGAAGGGTGATAGTAAGATCACCCTGGGGGTGTGGTGCTACGGTATCGTAGCAGTTAGCGCTGTGTTATTACAGCTCAGGGCATTGGAGTTCAGAGTTCAATTCTGGCATCCCCTGCAAGATGTTTTGCACGTTCTTCTCATGAGCACGTGGGTTTCCTTCAGGTGCTCCTGTTTCCTCTCACAATCCAAAGACGTACCAGTTGCTAGTTAATGGGTCATTGCAAACTGTTCCGTGGTTAGGCTGGGGTTAAATAGGTGGGTTGCTAGGCAGCGTGGCTCATTGTGCTGGAAAAGCATGTTCCGCGCTGTATCTCTGAATAAATAAAATAAATGAAAATGATGAAGAAAAATGCATTTCTTGTATTTTTCTAGTCAGTCAGTATTTCATTGGCAAGAATGAGGAATGACTTTGCAGCGATTTTGAAGTTATTTGGTATTGGCATGTTAAATGAGATGAAATGATGGAGAAAAAGATCATTTCATATTTGAAAATGAGGGCAAGTGGAATTAATTGGAACTGCTACTGAAAGAGTCTAATGACACAAGAAGGGCCAAATGGCCCCCATCTGTGCTATAACTTTCAGTGGCTGGAGAGCTGTTTATATAAAGTTCAAAATAGAGAGAGAAGGCATGATGAAAGACGAACTGTGCATTCATCCCTGCAGCAGTATTAGGAAGATGTGAAGAAGAATGACCTTTGCTAGTTTCTTTACTCCAATGCCCAACAGCTAAACTAATGGCTTTACACTCCTTAGAGGAACCCAACAAATTGAATTATTTTATAAGAGAAATATTTTCCCCATGATTTATTTTTTAATCTGAACTCATGATGGAAGAATACATTCCATGTACTGTGGAAGGGTACTTTACAATTCATGTACGCAACCTTGCTAGGTCTCAAGAACCTACCATTTATTGTATTTACATACCAATTAACGGGGTGACTTTCATCCCAGAGTGATATCCAAGAGGGGAAGTTGCCCAGCCAGCAGTCCCACTGGGTAGCCGCTTTCATTTTGAGAATGAAGTGTCATTTGCAGGAATCTATCAGGATGCAGTAGAAAGCAAGGAATACAACACATTGCTCCAGCTCCAGGCCACGACAATAGTTGTCACCCTGGATGACCTTCAGTCTGGAAAGAGGTACAGATAAGTGAATACTCAATAGAGTGGATCTTGACTTTGTGTGTTAGTGTAACACGAGCAATAGTGAGTTGACAGCCCGTTTTACATCTCCCCAAGCAACTGGAAGTCCATCAAATTGCAGATGGCATTTTTTGTGAGTGAAGTAAGAATTAACTCTTTCTGCACTGTAGAAAAATAAAAGAAGCTGTGCTGATAAAACTGAAGTTTTTTCACTTATAATTTCCTGAAATAGGAATATGTTCTTTGGTATCATTCACAGAACAAACAATATTCCTCAGAAATGAGTGGGGTACATTTTTCCAAGCTTTATTTTAGAAAGGAAATTGTGGAAGGTCAATGGGCAATTCAGTGCAACATCAATCAGGGCTGCTGCCTCACAGCTCTTAGGAGCTGATACAATCCTAACCGTTAGGTGCATTCAGGGTGGAATTTGCATTTTCCCTATGACCACATGGAGTTTTGCTTTCCTGTCACATCCCACGCCATGTATTGGCTGCCGTAAATTACCCCCTTAGTTTTAACAAGTGGCAAAAAGAATTAAAGCGGAGTTGATCAGCATGTGAGGGATGCAGGCAAATAAGGGAAATAGAATGCGACTGATGGACTTGCTGTGCTCGGAGCTGGCAGTGACCCAATGGGTTGAATGGCCTCTTTCTGTATTGTCACTGTAAGATTTTTCACATATTGCTTGATTTCTTTCAAAATCAATAAAAAAAATTGCAGCATTTTTGCGAAAAATGCAGTATATAGAACCTTCCAATGTAAAACAGGGAAAATAGACGACTTGCACAGGAGTATGATAAATGCACATGATTTAATAGGGAATTTGTCCTGTTTTCAATCGCTTTGATCAATATATCTTTATATTTGTCACATCCTGCGAATAAATTGCCCATTCAAATGCAATTCAATAAAATGGTTATCATTGTACCAAATATGCAGTCTGAACTATGAATGCCAGTTTCAGCTCTGGGGAAGCTGGGATGCTCCTATTGAAATATCTACCCATTGCTTATTATTACTGGATTGCTCCAGTATTGTTGTACAGTATGCGAGCAAGGGTTTTTTGATAGCCAACATATTTTCCTTTCAAAAGTTGTGGACTGCCAAAGGTAGAAATTGAAAACAAAAACAATGCTGGATCTATTCAATGAGTAGCTTCTGTGGGGTGAGTGAGAAGCAGGGGCAGAATTAATTTTATTATTACTGATATTTGTCATGACATTTGTTCTATTATTGCAGCAGTACAGTGCAATACATGAAATATATTATAAATTATATATTATATATATGTGTGTGTGTGTCATGAAAAAGAGAGCAAAAATAACGATGTAGTGTTCATGGCTTCATTTTCCATTCGGAATTTTGATGGTGGATAGGAAGAAGTTATTCATAAAACACAGAGTGTGTGTCTTCAGACTCCTGTACTTCCTTTCTGATGGTAGTAATGAGAAGCAGCCAAGTCCTGGGTGTTGGGATGCCTTAATGATGAATGCTGCCTTTTTGGGGGATCATCTTTTGAAGATGTTCTTGATGGTGGTAAGGCTAGTGCCCATGGTGGAGTTGGCTGAGTTTACAACCCTCTGCAGTTTTTTCTGATCCTGTGCAGTGGCCCTCCCTGCATCAGATGGAGATGCAACCAGTTAGAATGCTCTCCGTGGTACATCTGTAGAAATTTGCTAGAGTCTTTGGTGATCTCTTGGATAATTTCTTCCCATTTCAACAGCTGACCCTTATTTTGATCCCTGATTGCCAGGGATACATTATCTCTATATCTACCCAGTCAACCCCATTGAGTATTGTAGTACAATCAGCTTTCATTCCTCTAAACTACTGGGAGGATATGCCCAGTCCATTTAATGTCTTAAGATAGGAAAACCTCAACCCACCCTCCCTCCACATTCTCCACACCTCACCTCACTATTTGAGGAATCAGCCTGGTGAACATTTATTTCATTCTACCTACTGCAAGGAAGGGAAACCGCACCCGTACAAAATATTCCACTCACAGATGTGCTGCTGCAGTTACGCGGCTATCAAGCCTCTTTGCTCTTGCGCTTGGATTTTCTTACAATAAAGACTAACATTTGTTTGCCTTCCAATTGCTTGCTGTACTTACCTGTTAATTTTTGGTGATTCATAGGCAAGGACTCCCAGATCCCTCTAAACACTAATGCCCTTTGGTCTCTGTCTATTTAAAACAGACATTTTCTAACATTCTCTGCCATTTGCAATGTCCTCAATTATTTACTTAACCTGTCCTTATCCCTTCAGAGTCTACCTGCATCCTCTTCACGCCGACTGTGGGCATTCAGCTTTATCTCATTTGCATACTGGCATTGCATTTGTCTCATCACCCAAATCATTTCCCTTGACAGTGAACAGCTTCAGCTCCAGCAGTGATCCCTGCAGCAACTCACTAGTCCCAACCTCCCAACCCAAAAATTGTTCATTTATTCTGATTCTTTGTTTTCAGCCCACTAACCATATTTAAATATGTGCCAATACAGTATGTGATCTCCAATGCCATGCACTCTAATCCTCTTTAATTATCTCTTGTATGTCACTCTATCAAAGACTTTCTGAAAGATTCCAAATGCACCAGTTTGTCCTTATCTGTTCCTCTAATTTTATCCTCATGTATTCTAACAAACTCGTTGAATGTGATTTCGCTTTAGAAACACATTTGATTCTGCTCAGTCCTTTTATTATTTTCTGAGTGCCCTGTTCGGTAATAGATTCTAGCACTTTCCCAGCTCCTGATTATAAACTATAAGACCATAAGACATAGGAGCATAATTAGGTCATTTGGCCCATCAAGTCTGCTCCATTTTTCAATCACAGCTGATCCTTTTTTTCCCTCCTCAGCCCCACGCCCTGTAACCTTTGATAGAGTACTGTGTTTAATCTCTGCCTTAAATACACCCAATGACCTGGCCTCCACGGCTGCCTGTGGTAACAAATTCAACAAATTCACCACCATCTGGCTAAAGAAATTTCTCCACACCTCTGTTTTAAATGGGTGCCCCTCTATCCTGAGGCTGTGCCCTCTTGTCCTAGACTCCACCCCCATGGGAAACATTTTTTCCACATCTACTCTTTCAACATTTGAAAGGTTTCATTGAGATCCCCCCTCATCCTTTTAAATTCCAGCAAGTACAGACCCAGAGCCACAAATGTTCCTCGCATGATAACCCTTTCATTTCTGAAATCATCCTCGTGAACCTCCTCTGAACCCTCTCCAATGCCAGCACATCTTTTCTGAGATGGAAGCCCAAAACTGATCAGAATACTCAAGGTGAGGCCTCACCAGTGCCTTATAAAGCCTCAACATCACATCCCTGCTCTTCTATTCTAGACCTTTTGAAATGAATGCTAACATTACATTTGTCTTCCTCACCACTGACTCATCCTGCAAGTTGACCTTTAGGGTGTTCTGCACAAGGACTCCCAAGTCCCTTTACATCTCAGGTTTTTGGATTTTCTCTCTAGAAAATAGTCTGCACATTTATTTCTACTACCAAAGTGGACAACCATGTATTTTCCAATATTGTATTTCATTTGCCACTCTCTTGCCGATTCTCCTAATCTGTCTAAGTTCTTTTGTATCCTACCTGTTTCCTCAACACTACCTGCCCCTCCACCAATCTTCGTATCATCTGCAAACTTGGCAACAAAGCCATCTATTCCATCACCTAAATCATTGAGAAACAGAAAAATAAGAAGCGGTCCCGACACCAACCCCTGCACTGGCAGCCAACCAGAAAAAGGATCCTTTTATTCCCAGTCATTGCCTTCTACCAATCAGACAATGTTCTAACCATGTCAGTAACTTTCATGAAATTCCATGGGCTCGTAACTTGGTAAGCAACCTTATGTGAGGCGCCTTGTCAAAGGCCTTCTGAAAGTCCAAATATACAATATCCACCGCACTCCTTTTACCTATCCTACTTGTAATCTCCTCAAAGATTTCCAACAGGTTCATCAGGCAGGATTTTCCCTTAAGGAAACCATGCTGACTTTGTCCTATCTTGTCCTGTGTCACCAGGTACTCCATTACCTCATCCTTAGCAATTGACTCTTAACATTTTCCCAACCACTGAGGTCAGGCTAACTGGTCTATAACTTCCTTTCTGCTGCCTTCCTCCTTTCTTAAAGAGCGGAGTGACATTTGCAATTTTCCAGTCCTCTGGCACCATGCCAGAGTCCAATGATTTTTGAAAGATCATTTCTAATGCCACCACAGTCTCTAACACTACCTCTTTCAGAATCCTAGGGTGCAGTTTATCTGGTCTGGGTGACTTATGTACCCTTAGGATTTTCAGCATTTTGTGCACCTTCTCCCTTACAATAATAACTGCACTCACTTCTCTTCCCTCACACCCTTCAACATCTGGCACAATGCTACTGTCTTCCACAGTGAAGACTGATGCAAAATACTCATTTAGTTCATCCAGCATCTCCTTGTCCCTTGTTATTATTTCTCTGGCCTCATTTTCTTGCTGTCATATATCCAGTCTCATCTCGTCAGGCAGGTATATTTTACATACTTGAAGAAGCTTTTATTATCCACTTTGATGTCATCTTTTCTTTCCTAATAACTGTTTTAGTTTATCTCTGTAGGTTTTTAAAAGCTTCCCAACCCTCTATCTTCCCACTAATTTTTGCTTTGTTGTATGCCCTCTCTTTTGCTTTTACTTTACCTTTGTCAGCCACTGTTGTACCATTTTGCCATTTGAGTATTTCTTCATTATCACATTACATCTGCCCTGCACCTTCCTCATTTTCCCCAGAAACTCACACCATTGCTGCTCTGCTGTCATCCCTACCAGCATCTCCTTCCAATTTACTTTGACTAGCTTTTATCTCATGCCACTGTAATTTCCTTTATTCCACTGAAATACTGCTACGTCAGACTTTACTTTCTCCCTACCAAATTTCAAGTTGATCTCAATCATATTGTGATCACTACCTCCTCAGTGTTCTTTTATCTTAAGCTCCCTAATCACCTCCAACTCATTACATAACACCCAATTCAGTGTAGCTAATCCCCTAGTGGGCTCATTGACAAACTGCTCTAAAAAGCCATCTCTTACACATTCAACAAGTTCACTCTCTCGAGATCCATTACCAACCTGATTTTCCCAATTGACCTGCATTTTGAAATCTCCCATGACTGTCATAGCATTGTCCTTTTGACACATCTTTTCTACTTCCTGCTGTAATCTGCAGTCCACATCCCAGTGACTGTTGGGAGGCCTGTAAATAACTGCCTTCAGGGTCCTTTTACCCTCACAGTTTCTTAACTCAGTGCACAAGGTTTCAACATCTTCTGATCCTATGTCACATCTTTCTACCGCTTTGATGCCATTCTTTACCAACAGAGCCACACCACCCCCTCTGTTTACCTTCCTATCCCTCCAATTCAGTTTGTAACCTTGGACATTCAGCTCCCAACTATAACTATCCTTCAGCCACAATTCAGTGATGGCCAAAACATCATACCTGACAATCTGAAATAGTGCAACAAGATCATCCACCTTATTTCTTATACTCTGTGCATTGAGATATAACTTTTTGAGTATTGTATTTGCTACCCTTTTTGATTCTGCACTGCTAATGCACTGATACTCACCCTGCTGGCTGCAATTTTGTCCTATTATCTGCCTGCCCTTCCTGACAGTCTGATTGCACGCTATCTTTGCTTTTTTACCATCTGTCCTATCCTGAGTCCCTTCACTCTGGTTCTCACCCCCTGCCAAATTAGTTTAAACCCTCCCCAACAGCTCTAACAAACCTTCCCCGGGAGAATATTAGTCCCCCTCAGGTTCAGTTGCAAGAAATCCCTTTTGTATGGGTCATACCTCTACCAGTGGAGATCCAATGATTCAAGAACCTGAAGCCCTGCCCCGGCACCAGCTTCTCAAACCATTTAGCAAGCCATTTGGTCTGCTGTTCATTGTTTTATTATCTCTCTAGCCTTTCTGAAAATAGTGTGTTACATTTGTTACCTTCTAACTTAATGGAACCGTATTAGAATCTGCAGAACTTTGGAAAGCATCCATGGTCCCATAGCTACTCATTCAAATCTATGGATTGGAGATCGTCAGGTGCTGGAAATCAGGTTCGGGAACATTTGTTCCTCCACTTTTTTTTACTAATACTAACTTTTTTCAACTTGTCCTTTGTATTTGCTGTTCTCCCTATTTCTGAAGGGATTGTCTTCTGCCATGAATATTTGTTTATGAGATTTGCAAGGCAAGTTTTTTTTTACACAGGGAGTGGTAGATGCCTAGAGCACATTGTTTGGGGAGGTGGTGGAAGCAGATATGATTGCAATGTTTAAGAAGCATTTATCACTGGAGCAGGTGGGGAACAGATGGGGTTAGTTTGCTTTGACATCATTATTGGGACAAACATGGCACACCAAAGGGCCCGTTCCTGTGCTGTACTTCTCTGTGTTCAATGTCCCACATCACTTTAATTCATGTATTAAACTTAACATGTTCAACCTTAATATAAAATTCTGAAAAGTTATGATTATGCTTCCCTAAAGGCTCTTTAATTACCAGATTATTATTTAATTACTTCTCATTGCACAATACAAGATCCAAGCTACTCTCTTCTCTCAATGGTTTCTTTGTATAAATGGTGAAAACTATCTTTATAGAGGCCGTGAATATATCTTCTGTCTTATTACTGCTATTTTGCTTTACCCAGTCAATACACATATAGAACTGCCCATGATTATTGTATCACTCTCGTTACATGTGCCTTTGATTTCCTGATTTATATCTTACCCAATATTGCTTTAAGGTCTACAAGCAGTTCCTACAAATACTTTCTGTATCTTGATATAATTTAGCTGAATCCAAACTCATTCCATTTCTTGCTTTTCTGAGCTAATATCTGTTATTTCCACTGTCTTTATCCTATATTTTCTTAGTGTTATGATCAAATGAAAAAAAAATTAAAAGAATCTAGAAGAGGTATGAATGAGGATAGCAAAATCGTTACCAATGATTGCTGTCTAACAGAAGAGCAGTGTTTAGAATCTCAAACTCCTGAACTTAGTGTTGAGTCCTGAAGGATGTGCTGTGGTTTTAACAAAAGGTGAAGCGCTGTTCTTCAAAAATATGTTGTGCTTCATAGGAACAATGTAGGCGGGAGGGCCAAGGGTCCAGAGTGAGAATCTGCAAGAGAGTTAATATAAGGTACTAGAAGTTTAAATTTTACAGTGTGACACCCAATTTGTATTTGGTCCTGGAAGGAATATTCTGGGGGCCTGGATGTTGGAAAGATGGTAGAAAAGTGATCTATATCACAGAGGGAACAGTCACATTGAAGTGTTGAAAGGAGGAAAAGAGAAGGTGTGTTAGGTCGTGAATCCTCACTGAATGTGATAGAAATAGCAAAGGATGATCCATTGATGTGTCGGTTGTTGGCTGTAAGACAAGGGTTCTGGGAGGCAGGAGATGAGATATGTACAGTAGTGTGGGAAGAGACTGAGATACTTCTGAAGGACTTGGCAAGAACAGTGACACTTCAGAAGAGGAAAGTCATGTTGAAAGCACTGGTATGGAAGAAGGCATTATCAGAATATAAAGGGGACAGATGAACTGAAAAAAAAAGCATTCTAGCAAGGGTGGAATGTAACCTTATCAGAGTGTCAGTGGAATCCCAGATTTGAGTAGATATTGATCAATTAGCTTCTGCTAGAAATAGATATAGAGAAATCATGAAAGGGATGGGTGAGTTTATTGCTGGCTCTTATGGAAATAAGGGTAAAGTAAAAAATTGAAAACAAATTGTCTTGTTGAAAGTACTACTACTGCTACGTCAACTCAGGCCTAGGGGGCTGGCATTGGGCACGATGACGGACTCTCCACTTCTCCCTCTCCCTCATCAGTGTGTTCAGTTCATCTACATTAGCTGCACCGCTGTCTTGTAGGAACATGTTGACCCTAGCCTTGGGAGGGCGCCCAGGGTTCATCCTCCCATGCTTGGGCTCCCATAAGATGACTAGGCTGGCAGGTGGCTTGGGGTGGCATAGACAGTGCCCCGCTAGTTGCAGTCTTCTCGCCTCAATTTTAATTTCGATCAAAAGTAAAGAGCAGGATATAGCTATATATTTGATGGAAAACAGTGATGGGACCTGAGGAGAATTTTCCAAGATAAGTCAGACATGTCCAGGACTCATAAAGACTCATATCCCATAGCAACACTTTTTATTTGGAAGAAGTGATTAGAGCAGCGGAAAGATTGTTTAAAGCTAGAATGTTCAGTCAGATCGACCAATGTCATGTTGGATTGAGCATGGTTTAAGAGAAAAAGGGAGAGGCTTTATATATTCCTGGTAGATGAAGGGGTTGTAGAGGATTGGCTGCTCATTGACCTGTTTTCAGTCTGTTACTTCAATATTTAACAGCATGATTGTCCATTGTGCTTTTAGGAGACCTTTAGCATGGACTCATACTGCTTCCTTTCTCCATTTTAATGGTTATCAGCTTTGAATTAAGCTAATGAGAGTTTTCTGGAACCTGGAAAATGCAGAGTAAGTTTTTTTAAGGGAAAAATGAAAGCATTCCTTTGCTTTTCACTTAATCTGAGCCCTTGTAAATTGGTGATTTTGAAAGGATATAAAATGCGCAGTTGAGTGCTTTTTGGAAATATTTTACAACAGAGAATAAGATACACTATGTTACAGATGTTATGGACTACTGGAGGAGTAAGTTTAACAGTGCATCTGAGGGTCTTAACAATTTTACAGAGTCCTTTTTACTTACTAAGTATAATGCGCCTTTGTAAATTTTCTTACGTATTTGTATAGGTCCATGTAATTGTTACATCCATTGTTTTTAGATTCTTTTTTAAAGAATTTCTACGTAGTGAGTGTTACATTGGGTAACTCACCACTTTGCAGATTCTTCTATCTGAAAAGGGATTCTTTCTGACTGCCACTTGATTGATTAAAATAAACACCACTTACTGTGATGAAGCTGAGTGTGTCAGTTTCTCTGCTCGTTCCACTCTAAGATCACCAACCAGAAAAAGTCACCGGTGCTCCTATACTCCCTGATAAAACTTACTCTCAAAATCTACCATACAACCTTGAATATCAGGAAATAGTGGACTCAAGGTCATGTCTGATTGTTGAAAATTTAAATAATCTATCTTCTGGCAAACTTTGGTTTCTTGCTGATTTCTCAGAATTCAGTGGCTGGGAGAATCTGAGAATGTAAGACCATTCCAACATTCCAAGTCTAGTAAATGTGTGCTTAACTTCATAATGAATCATTAAGTTATGGCACTGGTAGTCTGTCTACTGTCAGTTGCACTGGAAGTTAATCCTTTGTAATCTTCCATATCGCTTTTGAAAGGAAACTAATTATTTTGCTAATGTTTCAGGAGAATGTTGGGCTCAGTTGCCAGATCCAGGTCTATTGCCTCAAGATACATTTCCCCTTATTCATATGAAAGTGACAGTTATTAAGATTCTGTGTCATGTTTTAATAGAGAAAATTTTACATGTTTTTCCTTTAAAGTCAGGTGTTGGGGGGGGGCGTTGATTCAAGTCACAGAAGAACAATGTTTTATTGACTTATCTGTCTTATCCTCCTGACATTGTCTATCTGTCATTTAGTACTTCTTTCTGTTATAGAAATTATTTTCAGAGAGAACCCCGATTAATAATCGGTAAGGTCCAAGACTTTGGCCTCAATGCCTCCTTGTGCAATTAGATCATGGTTTTTCTCACTTGTAGACCCCAGTCAGTTCGGATTGGCAACAGCATCTCCTTCACAATCACCATCGACACAGGTGCACCACAAGGCCGTGTCTTTAGCCCCCTGCACTACTCGCATTACATTTACGACTGTGTAGCTAAGCACAGCTCCAATGCCATATTTAGGTTTGCTGACAACGCCACTGTCCTTCACCATATCAAACATATAGGAGGGAGATTGAAAATCTGGCTGAGTGGTGCCATAACAACAATCCTTACTCAATGTCAGCAAGACCAAGGAGCTAATTATTGACTTCAGAAGTAGGAAGCCAGAAATCTATGAGGCAGCCCTCACTGGAGGATCGGAGGTGGAGAGGACCAGCAACTTTAAATTCCTCGGTGTTATTACTTCGAAGGACCTGTTCTGGGCCCAGCATGTAAATAGAATGATGAAGAAAGCAAGGCAGTGCCTTTACTTCCTTAAAGAGTTTGCAAATAATTGGCATGACATCTAAAACTTTGACAAACTTCCATAAATATGTGGTGGAGAGTATATTGACTGGCTGTATCACAGTCTGGTATGGAAACATCAATGACCTTGAATAGAAAATCCTATAAAAAATACAGCCCAGCCCACCACGGGTAAAGACTTCCCACCATTGAGCACATCTACACGAAATGCTGTCATAAGCAAGTAGCATCCATCGTCCAGGGCATGACCCCCGCCACCTGGGACATGTTCTCTTCTCGCTGCTGCCATCAGGAAGAAGGTACAGAAACATCTGGACTCACTCTACCAGGTTCATGAATAGTTACTACCCCTTAACCATCAGCATCTTGAACCAAGGGGGAGAACTTCACTCAACTTCACAAGCCCTATCATTGAAATGTCCCCACAACCAATGGACTCAGTTTCAAGGACTCTTCATCTCATGTTCTCAATATTTACTGCTTAATATTATTTATTATTATCTCTTTCTTTCTTTTTGTATTTGGACACTTTTGTCTTTTGCACACAGGTTAAACACCCAAGTTGGTGTGGTCTTTTATTAATTCTGTTATTTCAGCATGTGAGGTCGCTCAACCTATCAGGTTTCCCCTAGAGTACCCAAATATGGGCATTGCTATGTATGTCAGTAGCATTAATCATGCTGGTTCATGTGGGTGTGTTATCTTGTATTCCTTAATTGAATTGATCCACAGTTTGGTTCTAAATGAATTTGAGTTGGAGCAAGATATAAGTTTTATACATAAGGCTGGTATTTATGTAAATACTTTACTGTTCTAATAAATTACATTAACTCTCAGGAGTTTATTGTTAAGCTGGTGCTTGTTTGGTTCATATTCAAGAATATTGGCTGCTTATTTGCTGAAATAGCTTCTCACTTCTGTATCTCCAAAAGCGCTAGAATTCTGGGTGAATATTAACATGGATTAATGTGTAATGCCAAATTGAGCTGGATATAGCCAGCCACCTTGATTTGGCACCCATCACCCCTGTCCATCGTCAGGAACAGGGGGTGGACGCAGAGGGCTGATCAAGCTGACCGTCTACACGCAGAAAGAATCTGATGAGGGGTGTTGAATGGCTCAGCAAGCATGCTACTGAGGCCCTTTAAGAGGAAACCAAGCTAGAGAGGAGCTTTTAGGAGCAATTAATAATGCTGAAACAATCAGAAAAAGATAAAACATGAAATAATTATGGGAATCCCTATTCAAAGATTGGGCAGTTGACCATATTGCAGGTCATGCTGGTTTTGGAACGGTATGGCAAAGTCACCAGCGTAATGCTGGGAAGTCCTAGCAGAAAAAAGCTTTGCACTGGACTCCACATGGCAGCCATAGCGGAAATTGGCATCTGCCTCTCAGCACATTCTGCAAACAGTAGGGTCTGAACAAATCCAAGGGGTCTGAAGTCTGCCTGGTTCCCTTCTAAACCGTGAGCCACAGCTAGCTTGATTAAGCCCAATGGTCTGGGTACAGATGGGGCAGATGCAACACAAAGAGCAGGAACGGTTGTACTTGTGACACTATCATATTAACAAACGTGCAGCTACTCTGGACAAAGAAAGAGCTCAGTGGAGGCCAGAGGATTAGTTCCTTTGCCATGGATAAACAGAGTTTCAGTAGTCTTAGTGTGATCTGGCCCAAGAACATAGAACATTACAGGCCCTTCAACCCATCATGTTGTGCTGACCTATATAATCCTACTCCATGATCGAACTAACCCTTCCCTCCTGTACAATCCATAACCCTCCATTTTTTTACATCTACTGTAGGTGCCTACCTAAGAGATGGTGACATACTTTGTTATTGGCTGTCAAAGCCACCATTGCTCTCAACTTTTTACTTCAGGGTGTTTCCATTAATTACTAGGCAACATTGGTAGGATCTCTTAGCTGGTATCACATAAATATGTAAATTAGGTGAGTGATTTCTAATTTCATAGGCACGATGGCAACATAGTGGTTAGCAAGGGGCATTAGAGTTCAAAGTTCAATCCCAGAATCCTCTGTACGGAGTTTGTATGTCCTCCCCGTAAAATGCATGGGTTTCCTCTGGGTGCTCCAAATTCCTTCCACAGTCCAAAGTCAGACCAGTTAGTTGGTTAATTGGTCATTGCAAGTCGTCCCATGATTAGGCTAAGATTAAATTGCTGGGTTGCAGGCAGCACTGCTCAAAGGGCCAGAAGGGCCTGTCCCACACTGTATCTCTAAATGAATAAAATAAAATCATTTTGCAATAGTCAGTAATGATACCGGTTTCATTTGTGAAAATGTCATTAAGAAAGAGCAGGCAAACATGTCTGTTACTCTGACAAGCTTGCCACATGTGCAGAACATTACTGTCTGGAATAATTTGACAATAATCCAGTCTTTGGTCACCTAAAAGTGTTTGACAACAGCAAAGTCTTTCACAGCACCGATGCGGTATCACTCACCTGCTGTTCACCTTCTGCACTGCCTCCAGATACATTTACTTGGTGTCCTCAGTAGGCTACTTTCCCCTAGCACTTCTTAGCTCCAACGCCACATTCAGTAATGCAATAATGAACCAAGGAACAGCCTTTGATGGGCTTGATTCCATTTCATTCCTGCTTCCCATATCAAACTTGTTCACTTTGTTTCTTTCTTCAGAAAAGTACAGATTGACGTTCTGCACCATTTTCTGTTCATTGCTTCTAGCTAATCACCCCAGAATCAAGCTTTTCTCATTAATTATGTTTTGTCGCATTCTGGAAACCTTTAGACGATATTATTGAATATCTCTTTTTCGGTGCAAACAACTAGATGTGAGTTCAAGCTTGAGGAGTCAGTGCTTCCAACAATATCTAATTCCAGTGTTTATCATCTTCAGAGAACATATTGTGATGTTGTACACATGATAGGTTTCAAAGGAATCTCAAAGGAGATGTGTTACAAGTTGCCTTTGGTCTAGGATAACTAGGAAACCCAATAAAACCATTATGTCCTTGTGATCACATAATAGCACTTGCAGATCATTTGGACATCTATACATTTGAACATGGTTTGGGTGTCTTTTCTGATGATTAACTCCGCAAAATATTGAACCCTTGGTTAAGTGGCACCATGGATGGTGTGCATGCAGCTCTCCTGAAATTCTGATGTCGACCACCAACTCTAGAAGAAACTTGTTAACCTGAACTGATGCTGCTGCTTGCTAAACTGAACTTTAATATGTGCCAAATCTAGTATTTGTAATGCTGATCAACAAAATGGCCAATTCTTTGTTTAGAAGAGGACTTTACAAACAAGTTGTGTGTCATCATTAACAGAGCAGTCACATGATTATGACATATTTTGTGTATAGCATCTTTTCTGAAGTTCAGCAACCTTGTATTAGCTGTTTAGTGAAGTCAAGATCATCCTGCTGCCACTGACAACCTAATGGTGGATTCAGGCCTTCCTCTTACAATGACCAGGAGTTTCCATGTCATGCCACGCTGCTTACACCATGTGTATTTTATTATCCTTTACTAGACTGTTGGTCTCATCTGAATCATTTTACAAAACAGCCCACAACAGTGGTGTGTCGATGGTGTCGGTGTTGGGAACTTATTTGTTAATTGTATAAATAATTTGCATTGGAAAGTGCAAAGTAAGTTTGTGGATGACAAGAAACTAGGAGTGCTGTTGATAGTGAAGAAGGTTATTGTAGATTACAGGAGGACCCTGATCAGTTAGGGAAGTGGGCCATGGAGAGGCAAATAGATTTCAATACAGTTAAGGACTGAGGTGGTGTAGTTTGGAAAGTCAGTCCAGTGTAGGACTTATCCCATGAATGGTAGGGCACTGGGGAATGTAATGGATCAGAGGGATGAATGCATATTCCATTGAAAGCATCTTCACAGGTAGATGGGGTGGTGAAAAAGGCATTTAGCAAGCTGGCAATCTTCAGTCAGGGCACTGAGTATGGAGGCTGTGACATTATGGTGCAGTTGTGTATGTTGTTGGTGATGCCACACTTGGAGTACTTTCCAGTAACAGGTTTAGGTCACCTGTTATAGGAACAATATGGTTAAACTGGAGCAAACTTCTAGAAAAGTTTAAGATCATGAGAGGCACAGATAAGGTGGGTGGTGGCAGTCAATTCCCAGGAGTAAAGGAGTCCTAATTAAGGGGGACAGATTGAGGGTGGGAGGGGAATGCTTTAAAAGGAACCTGAGAGGCAACTTTTTCACACAAGGTGAGTTTATGGAATGAGCTGCTCGAGGCAGGTTGTGGCTGGTACAATAGTATCATTTCAGAAGCACTTAGATGGGTACATGAATCAGAATCGGAATCAGGTTTATTATCACCTGCATGTTACGTGAAATTTGTTAACTTAGCAGCAGCAGTTCAATGCAATATATAATCTAGCAGGAAAAAGAAAAATAATAATAAGTAAAATAAAAAAATAAATAAACAAGTAAATCAATTACGTATATTGAATAGATTTTTAAAATGTGCAAAAACAGAAATAATGTATATTAAAAAAAAGTGAGGTAGCGTCCAAAACTTCAATGTCCATTTAGGAATCGGATGGCAGAGGGGAAGAAGCTGTTCCTGAGTCACTGAGTGTGTGCCTTCAGGCTTCTGTACCTCCTACCTGATGGTAACAGTGAGAAAAGGGCATCCCCTGGGTGCTGGAAGTCCTTACTCGGATGGATATTGGCTGAATGCAGGAAATTGGGACTAGCTGGACTGGCACCTGGTCATCATTGACAAGAAGGGCTGAAAAGCCTCACTGTATTGCTCTATAACCCTCAACTGTATATTGTATCCAGATACAGTGGAAAGTTTATCTTACATACTGGTATATTGTATCTTTCCCAGTGAGGTTCTTAGCCTTTGGGTCTTGTCAAAACCAGAGATGGAGAATATTAAGAATATGACCTCGAAACTAGATTCCCCAGTACTTGATATTTGTGTTGAGAAATAGACCCCATTGCCTTTGCTAGAATTCTGTATATAAGGAATAATTCCAGAATGGGAGAGCACTATATGAACTGGTAACAGCATATGTTACAGCCAGTTTTTGCTGATGTAATTCTTCAAACTGCGGGAGGCCCCATTAAAAATTGCAGGTTATTTTGCAGGAGATAGAGCCAGGAGAAGCAGGAATGCAAATGTAAATTGTGGCAAACCCCTCTTGTGTTTTTAATAATGCCCATCCCATTCCACCTCCTAACTCTACCTCCCACACATCTGGGTATTTGTAATGCATTTTCCTCTATTTTATCCATCCATCATTCAATTCACATCTGTATGACTGAACAGGATTAATTTGTATGGAGCTGTTGTATATAATGAGCCGTGATGACATTGCTTTTACCAAATTTGTGCTTGAAATTTCTTGCCTGTAGTATCTGGGTTCTTTGGGAATGTACCGTTTCTGATTGTGCAAACACCCTCCTTGTGTGTTTGAGAACTTTTGGCTGTAAAGTAAAATAATTCCAATCCAAATACAATTCATGTGGTTGTGGGTGCATATTAGAGACAGATGGTTGTGCGCAGATTGTGAAACAGGAGGGTCTACACGTACAACCGTATAGCTTTTGAACCTGAAATGTTTACTTTAGAACCACACATATTCAGGCTTGGGGGAAGGCAAAATGAAAATAATCCCTTCACTATGCATTAACAGCATTAAAATAATACAGGGTTTTATTATCATCTGAGGGCCTTCATGTTGTATTAATGTACATCAGCAGTAATACCTTGTTAGCAAGCCAAGAATTCCTGACAACACAGAAGCTTTAAATGGGTACTCATGTTGCTGCATGGTGTAATCCAAATGAATTTTACACTGTCAATAGTCTGGAGGTTAACTTCCAGAAACCCCGACATCTAATCCTGCAAAGTGGCTGACACCAAGGAAATTCTGAAACAAGCACAATTTGCTGTAGGGGAAATATTTGAATTTCAAGCAGTGTGCAATCAGGTTCCAACTTTCTCACTGACCAGAATGCTTAAGAAGGTACACTCTTGCAAGCTTTTCCCTTTGGCAAGAGGAATCGTGACAGCTGAAATACTGAAGGAATAAAGTTTAATGTTGTGTGGAAGGGGTTTTCTTTGGCGGTAATACACAAAAGGTAATTGAGAGCGGCTGTTCTGGTGTAATGTACAGCTCGGGGCTGCAGGGGTTGTGTCTCCACAAAGGGTCTCCATTGTACTCCGTCTGCAGTTGCTCAGGTTACTGGCTGTATTGTTCCTGCAATTTGTTCAAACAGTGTCTTAAAGGAATCTGATAGACCGAGTCATGACACCACACTTAGGAAAGCTGTCAGCTGCCAGAAAGGAGTGATGATTTACTGGCTGTGAGGAGGACCATTCATAGTACTGACTCACACTGATTGCACATTGTGACTGGGAAACAAAACCAGGAGAAAGAGAGTTTTAGAAAGGGGGGGAGAGAGAGAGAGGGAGAGAGAATGAATGACTATGAATGACAGGCAGAACCAGAGAAATGCAAAAAGGTGAGGGTTTTAGGATAATATTCTATGCAACAGGAAAATGTGATGATCAGTAGAGAAATGGAAATCTATGCAGTGCCTCAGAGTTTTTGGGAAAGCACCGTGGGTTCTTTCAAGCAGCTGGATGGACCAAAATATAGTGAAATAAAACATTTAACACGTAATCTAAAGAAACATATGAGAAGATAAAATGAAAATGATTAAGATAAATAAAGAGGAAGTTATCTATGAATTTTACCCATCAGATGTGTGCTTATGTATTCGTTGGAGCTCAACACAGTCCAGCACATAATCTGCTTGTAGCAAATATTTCAACGATCAAGATAAAATGCAGTTATGTATTTGTGACATCACTAGTGTATAGGTATGAAAAATATCCCTTTAGGTCACAGATTAAACATCTGTTAAATAGACTGTCTAACAATAATGGCAAGAGGCTGTTAAGTGAGTGCTTCTGTGTGATGCATGTGAGATATGATGTGTAGTTGTTTGTTATCCCGTGGTTTCCACTTACCCAAGAGGAGAGTAAAAGAGGAAGAATCATTCTCTTCCCACTAAGTCATGTAACTTTGTTAAATTCAGAGTGTCATGACATAGGCTGAGAAACAGATTAGTGTTCTGTGTTCTTTGGTAAAAATGGCACATAAAATAACCAAAAGAAAAATAAAATGAGTCAAACATAAGAAGCGGAAAATATTAAAATTGTGAGGGAAAAAACCCAAAAGTTTAAGATACGTTAATTATCATATATTTCATGTTGCTGCTGAGTAAGTATCAAATGCAATCCAACATAGTAAAAATGGAATGGTTCATGGGCTTCTCTGTATGTTATAATTTTTATCTCCACAGTGAAGTGGTCATATAACTAACGAGGGAACAGGCTGAGAGTGAGTTATGGTCAGCCTCAAGAGTGGAAATAAAAAATAAGATATCAAGTAGTCGGCTTCATGAAGTATTCTATGCATAACGCTGGTGCTATGCATTTCACTAAAAATGAAAAATTATTTTAATGCTTTTTTACAGTTATTTTAATCTAGGAAATAGGGAGTAAACTGCAACTTTATAATATCATTGGGGATGATTTCCTCTGTGTGCTGTGTTTATGAAATCATTAATGTGTTTATAAAGCACAGGTTAATAACTTAGCTACACATAGCTCACAGAGGAAATCAGCCCACCATAAGTAGTGGAATATGATTTTTGTTTTTACAGTTTCAGAGCTGCAGACATGTTGTAAATAAATGAAATATAACAGCCAGCAGTATGATAAATCGCCACAAATAAGGTGACCAAATAATTCGGGAGCAACAATGTGACAAGTGGATTACAGTTAGTCTCACAAGTGAGGTTATTTATCATATGACACTGACACGTTCTATTTATAACACTTTCTGCGCACTTTCAGATGGAAAATAGAAATTCATTTTAATGAGTGTTTTGCCCATGTTGATTAAGCTAAGAAAATTGCCTGTTGATATTATTTCGCCAGTGAAATCCAAGTTCTGTGAATTGATGGAGTCTGCAAGTCCCATTATAGGTGAAAAGATAAATAGAGAGGAACCGAAAAAGACGTAACAAATGACTAGTTCATGCACAAAGTCTTAAGGAAAAGTAATCTGAGAAGAGGGCAAAAGAAAACAATTCAGGAAGAAAGACTTTGATATATGGCATTCTGCAAAAGAAGGTTTACAGAAAGAAAGAAATAGACAAGCTAGGATCTTTTGAAGGGCAAAGAAAGGCAAGGAAAAGCTCCAGTGTGGTCCTATATTCAAATCAATTGAAAGTACCCAGGTTTGGATGAAACCTGACCTCAGTTGCATTAATATGCATTCAGTAAGTTTCTGGTCACATACTCCAGAGCACTTATTTAACAAAATTAATATTCCCAGTGGTTCTGCTGGGAACAGATTGCAGATATGTTATTGGTCCGAAGTGGCTGGAGTAACATTTGGGCTTGAAGAGGGTTTGGCAGCCATTTGAATATTGTGCAGATTGGAGGAACTATTTTGGTTTTTACCAGCTTCTTGGCAATATTTGATTCTTAAATTAAAATGTATCTATTGGTAACAGTAGTCTCCCAAAGAGACAGAACAGAGCAGGTCCAGCTTCCGTTCCACCCTGTAATAGCAGGTGCATCCAAGATGGTGTCAAATTGGCATTTGGCTCTGCATTTGGTTGTCTAATTTGTCTACTCTCTGCCATTTGGACAACTGGCAGTGACTTTTGAAAGATTTCATGAACCAAATTTGGGCTTGGTGGACATATTCTGCACATCCTTTGGAGGCAGAGCATATTAATCCATGCGATTTGTTTATATTGCGCACATTTTCTAATGTATGCTGTTATATTTCCACCTGTGTGAAAAAGAAACACCTAAAGGAACTCAAAGGAAAGCTGTTTATTTTAAAAAGCCCTAAACATTAAATGGATGATTAGTTTTTTAAGTAAAGACAGAATACAATGAGTCTTATGTAGCCAGTGATTTTACTGTTAATTGGTAGCAAAGCAGCTGAGAAAAATGCTATTAATGTTCAGTAATCACTGGGCCAAGTAATAGTAATCACTGTTCAGGGGCAATCTTATTACTATGTAACTGAGGGCCTGATTACTCTATTAGCCTCTTCTACCCATTCTCCTAAAGCTTGCACAAAAATCAAATTATGACATGAATGACAATGTAAATCATTCGCCTCTACCATAATGGACATAAAAAATTTGCCAAAGGGTCATGCAAAGTTCACACCAGTTAATGAAAGTGGCACTGAGGTAATAGCTTCAACAGGGGGGTGCGATTGGAGCCCAGTGTCTCAGCATCTGTGCTTGTTAAGGCCTCAGCTGTCTAGTCAGTTGATTGACTGCATATTCAATATCTACTCATCTTTATGTGTCATACTGCAGATTCACCAAATAATGTATCTCATAAAAGAAGGTGAATGCTTCCCCAAACCTACGGAAGAGACAGGGGAAAGATTTTAATCAGTGTCATTCCTTTGATGGCAGTATCTCTCTCAGTTGGCTCTTGCAAGGCCGTCGTGCATAGTGTATTAAGTAGCAAGGAAAGGGGCATTTCTTTTTTACTTTTTTTATTTTTCCAATTCAGAATTTCATTTATTTAGTTCCCTTTGCATTTTCATCTTTTTGGCTCAGACAGAGGAAGACCTGCTCAAAGATGTAGATAGCTCTAGGCAGCTCACTCTGTCCTGTTTTTAGCATGACAAATTACCTCAGGAGAAAATTCAACAAGCTTTATTCCTTGCTCTCTACCATCACCATCAACCACCCCCACCCCCAACACCTCCATTCCTTCCATAAATTTGATTTTTGATTTGTTTTCTCTCCTCTTTTGTCAATGCAAATTTCCATTACTGTTTCTTATGCTGCGCCAGAACTGAATTCCCAAGCAGGGTAAGGTTTACATATTATATGTAACAGGGTGAAATATCAATAAAGAGGTTGTTTAAACAAATGTCAACTGCATGTAAACACAATTTCATCATAGCTCAATTAATATTCCACAGTCTGCAATGGACTTCAAGCCCTTTTGTGATGCTAAGGAGAGAAGATGCACTTTGTTCATGCATGAAAAAGGATCAGGCTTCCTGTCTCAGATATCCACAGTTGGTCACCTTTTACGGAGTCTGAAGATTGTTTTGTACTCATTAAAAGCAAGACAGAACTGATTACGAAGGGATTACTGAGTACCAGCCTGCTTGACACTGGCGCTGGTGGTCACCAAGTTCTTTATTTAGAATTGTGAATTTCTGATGGATTGCTATTGCACATAGACAGGGAATCCACAGCCTAGAATATTCAAAATCCTAAATTAACTTAATATGACTTATAAAAATACAATTTAAATAAAATGCCTCTGATGATTACTGATGTTTTTCAAAATGGAACCTTGAGGTTGCTTAATTCATGCATGTGGAAAATTTCATGAATGAATCAAATCTCATTTGTTAATTTATAAACATTAAGTGTGCAATGTGTTTCAGAGCAGTTGTGCTCAGTTTTGGGTAAATCCCATAACATCAGTGCAATATTCTAAACACTGAGTCACTACTAAATAAAGCACAATAACTTACTGAATCTGCTCTGGAAAACAAGGTATGAAAGAAGATTGAGGGACAATGTTAATCTGACCATCTACTGAAATGCTGTTGCAATTGGGCACAGCGCAGATTTCGAACCCGTCTGATTTCGCTTTCCAATTAAACCACTGGAGACTATAATTCCGTCAAATGAAAACTCGCATTTTCTAAACTTTGTAGCTTTCCTGGGTTGTATGATTTGATATCGTGTAAAGTTTTCTTACTTTGCATGTAGAATAAACACAGAAAGCCAAAGATATTTTAAATAGCATGGCATCATGTAACTTGTAGGTTGTCACACTGGCTGAATTCTTTTGTCAGAAAATTATGCATTCAAGATCCATCCAAGAACAGAGCATATACTCTCGGCTGTACTTTAATTCAATCTACAAATCTGGATTACAATGCTTTAATTGATGTTCTGCTTGCCTGGACAGATATATAGAATAGATAAGATTTTAATATTTCAAGATCGATGGGGAAGCACCTTACTATTCTACCTGTGATTCTTCCCTCATCACTGTGATCAGAATAGATTAAGTAATCATTTACTGCATGTTTATTTGCATCTTAGTAAACCATGCATTGTAAAGGACCTAATTTCATCATTAGCAACACACAAAATGCCAAAAGAACTCAGCAGGTCAGACAGCATCTATGGAGGGGGAAAACAGTTAATATTTCTGGCTGAGACCCTTCATCAGGCCAGTCCTGATGAAGGGTCTGGGCCTGAAATGTCGACTGTTTATTCCTCTCCATAGATGCTGCCTGACCTGTCCAGTTCCTCCAGCATTTTCAAGAATCAAGATTCAAGATTGTTTAACATAATTTCCAATACACATGTGTAAAGGAGAACAAAATAATTGTTACTCCAGATCTGATGCAGCCCAAAAAAAATCCCCACAATTTTGGGTGCTGCTCTGGATTTCCAACAGCTGCAGAATCTCTTGTGTTGATAGTTTCATCATTAACTGCTTATGAGTGCATTACAATGCAAGTTACTATATGAAAAAGTATAATGTATGTGCACTTCAGTAATGTGAGTTTTAAAGCAGATTCTAATAAAATACACAGCTTCCTTATATTGAATGCATTAAAGACGTTGCTGAAAATATAGGCTTTATAATAAGGTAAGTAAAAATCTGTTTGAGGCATCTAGACAGGCACATGAATAGGCAGGGAATAGAGAGATATAGACCATGTACAGGCAGGTGATATAGACAGGCACATGAATAGGCTGGGAATAGGAGATATAGACCACGTTCATCAGTTAGACAGGCATCAGGATCGGCGCAGGGCTGCTGGGGTAAAGGGCCTGTTCCTGTACTACACTGTTTTGGGGTTATTTCTCTCAGTAAAAGTCAAAGTAATTGCAACAGATATAAGCAATAGGCTTAAAATCCTCGCAAGTGCTCAAGAGTACTGTTTAATCAGCATGGCATGCCTTCCATTAAATTGTTATTTTGCATTGACAACTCATTTTCACCTTTTGTGTACCCCCAAACCTTTCAGGATATACCTCTACTCGAGGCTGCTAGGCTTCTTCCGGGAGGTCTGCCGGTTTTCTGCTCGGGTGCAGCGTGATATGAATGTTTTTGGCTCTTTGACCCTGCCGAGCTTCGCTTCAGCATTTCAGAGATGAGGGAAGTTACCGGCTGGGCCAAACTCTTGATAGCTGGCCGCCAGGAAGTGGCAGTTTCATTCAAATCAACTTTTACAGGGGAAAAAAACAGGTTCTTTTTTTGAAGGAGAACACCACAGAAGCTGATCAGGTGATTAGCAATAAAAAATTTAACAGGGATTCGTATGTGCATATTTCTGTCATATTTATGAGGTCATTTACTCAAGTAGACACTGAAAGCCTCAGTAAATCCTCTGGGGCATGCAGTCATTTTTTTTTTGCACCCAATCTTCTAGAGATTTGATGATAAGCTATATTTTAGCCTTACTGTAGTAAAAGCCTACCCCTTATTGTTCAATAGTAATGGAAAGTGCACCAATGATGAATTTTGAAATTGCTAGATTCAGAGTCATTTAAACTCCCGATAATAATTTGTAGTAGCCTCATTTGGACATAGGAATTTACCTTTGCCGGTGTCTTAGTCTTTATCGGGTACCCACTTCATGCTTTCTTAGGTTATTTTAGATTTCAATGTAATGTTGGGAAATACCATACGCAATTTACACACTGCAAAACTTCATAAACAAGCAAGTTATTAGTTTATTGTCTCATGCAGCTTTGCTGCATTCCTTGTGCAATATTGTAACAAATTAAATTGCTGGAAAGGGGCTTTAACCTACTCTTTCATTTGGAACAAGAGTTCAAGTTCTCATTCTGAGCAAAATCTGAAACTTAATCTATAGAATATAAAAATAGCTGGAGTGAAGGTGGAGCATGGTATCAAGTAGAACTGAACAAAAGAACAGCTTTGTTTGTAATAATGAATTTGCACAGTACTTTAAAAAGCTACAAAACATCTAATCTGTTCTTCCAATACTTTTAAGACAGGAGCACTGGTGAATTTAGAGCAGATACTCACTCCATCAGGATTTCAGCTTCTTCAGTTAAGTTATCTTACCTGTGACCAGGAGTACTTTGATTCTTCACCCATCTGTTGCTCTTTAAATCCTTCCTCAGTAGCATCCAAAACCACAGCACCAGTTAAGACACATAGATTAATGACACCCAATTCTACCTTACCACCACCTTGTTCAACCCCAGTACTTTCTGTAATTTGTCACAATACCTATATGGCATCCAGTAATGAATAGGCAGAGATTTCCTTTGGCAGAAAATTGGGAAGCTCCTGCCAGAAATTCCATTTCCAGGTCATTGACACCCTTCCAGTCATTGACAATTATGGGACTGTTGGCAGTCGTGGTACCCTATTTGAAATGAGTGAAGTGGTTTACACTTACCGTCAAAGTGGTTGCTCACCTCTGCTTTCACAACAGCATGTGACTCCAGCTGACCTGCTAAATCTCATCCATCTCTTCTTTCTTTCAGGACTTTACTTTTCAAACGTACCCCAAAGCACGTTCTCAAAGCTCCTTGACTACGTCCTAATTTGCACCAAATCCTGCCCACGCTGCTCCACTGTGCTCAGGAACCAATGCTGTTTCCTGGTGATGCATTGCAGGGTTAAGAATTTAAAGTTCTTGTCCATATTTCCACCTTGCCCCCATGACCATACCCATCCCTATTCCATAATATTTCACAGTTCTAAGAGCTGCCAAAGAATTGGCATAGCAATGACCTGTAAATGTAATTTAGTTATATTTATTTAGAGATACAATGTGGAATAGGCTTTTCTAGCTCTTTGAGCCTAGCACCAGCTATCCACCCATTTAACCCTAGCCAAATCGCGGGACAATTTACAATGACTAATTATCCTACTAACCGGTAGGTCTTTGGACTGTGGAAAGAAACTGGAGCACCCAAGGAAACCCATGTATTCCATAGGGAGGACGTACAAACTCTTTGCTGAGGATGCTGGGACTGAACTGTGAATTCCTACGCCCCACTCTGCACGTGTTATTGGAGGAGTTCGCTTGTGCAGCGCCGAGCTTTGTTTCTTTTTTTTGAAGCAAAACACTTCAATACAAATTCAGCTTCTTAATCTGCAATTGTAAAATATGATCCTTTAAATTTATATGACAGAGGGATAGATGATGTATGAATTGCAGTACAAATGTCATTTTGACATACATATATTTTTAAAAAAATACTCCCATCTGTGAAAATTCTAATTAAAGCCAGAGAAAGATTCTTTAAAGCACAGCATGAAATTTGCTATGACGGAATCCATTGTTTGAGTGGCAAAATGATACCTGCATGTGGTATAAGTTGTTTTAAATACCCCATCTGACAATGAGTTAGCCCCAACTGTAAGAGTGTTGTACTAACTGCTGGCACCTTCATAAGCTTTGCAATTCCAACTCTTTCCTTATTTCCTTCATTTCGAGGCATCTACCCTACACTTTGACATAGTCGCCGCCAACTGCTTCTTGTTCGGGTCTGTGTCAGATTTGATTCAAGGTTCAAGATTGTTTAATGCCATTTCCTGTACGCAAGTGTGATGGGGAACAAAATAATTGTTACTCTGGCTTCGATGAAGTACAAAAACAAAAGATAAAGAACACAATAATAATAAAATGCACAATAAATATAAATACATAAGAAAGCTTCTATATGTGGATTGATTGTATGTCCATAAAGTGACACGAGGCACAAGAGTATCGGTATATAAGGTGACTCTGACAGGAATTGATAAAGTAGTGGTGATTGAGGTGGGGTTGTGGAGGGGTGGGTTAGTAGGTGGGGTTGTGGAGGGGTGGGTTTTGAGGTGGGGTTGTGGAGGGGTGGGTTAGTAGGTGGAGGTGTTGATCAGCTTTACTGCTCAGGGAAAGGAACTGCTTTTGAGTCTGGTGATCCTGGTGTGGATGCTGTGTATCCTCCTCCCTGATGGGATTGGAACAAATGGTCCATGAGCAGGATTGGTGGGATCCTCCGCGATTTTCTGGTACCTTTCTGTATATATGTCCTTGATGGTGGGTAGGCTGGTGCCAGTGACACATTGAGCAGTTTCAACTGCCTGTTGTACAGCCTTCCTGCTTTCATACTATGCAGTCATGCAGTTTGTTAGATGCTTTCCACTGCACATCTGTAGAATGACATGGGTATAGACGTACACAGTCCAGCTTTCTGTTGCCTCCTAAGAAAGCAGAGGTATTTCTGTGCTTTCCTGATTGTGTAGAATGTGTTTTGGGACCATGACAGATTGTGCAAGATATGCATTCCCAGGAGTTTGAAGCTACTTACAGTCTGTGCTGCTGTTGTAAGGAGGGATGTGAGCAGAGCACGTTCTCCTGTAGCCAATAACCACCTCCTTTGTCTTGTTGACATTGAGGAAGAGGCTATTTGCCTGGCACCAGGCCTCAAGTTCTTCCACCTCCTCTCTGTAGGTCGTCTCATCTTTATTGGTGATGAGCCAACACACTGTCGTATCATTGGCAAACTTGACAATGTAAAGGTGTTTGGCTGTGCAGTCGCGTGTGAGCTGACCTGGGGAGCACCCATGTTGACGACGATGGGGTGGAAGGAGCAGTTGTGCATCCTGACTACCTGAGGTGTGTGATTAGGAAGCCCAACATCCAGTTGCCTAGTGGTGTGAATAGACCGAGGAGTAGGAGGAGTTTGTTCACCAAGGTCTGTGGGACAGTAGTGTTAGATGCCAAACTGAAATCCAAAGACATCTGACATAAATGTCCTTGCTTTCAGAAATCCAGAGATTTCTGACATAGATGTCCTTGTTTTCTAGGTGTGTCAGGGCAGGTGCATGACAGATGCTATGGGATCTGTTGTAGAGCTGTTCTGTTAGTAAGCATACTGGTGATAATGCTTCTATGCAACACACAAACTGCTGGAGGAACTCAGCAGGCCAGGCAGCATCTATGGAAAAAAGTAAACAGTCGACATTTCGGGCCGGGATCCTTTGTCGGGACTCACGGCCCTGATGAAGGGTCGCGGACCGAAACGTCGGCTATACTCTTTTCCATAGATGCTGCCTGGCCTGCTGAGTTCCTCCAGCACTTTGTGTGAGTTGCTTGGATTTCTGGCATCTGCAGATTTTCTCTTGTTTGTGCTAATGCTCCTATGAAGTGCTTTAAGATGTTAGTTTGTTTTATTTTCACTTTACTTTTAAAATATCTTCCAGAGATGTACCACATGTATTCACAAGTGGTTTCTCCAAATTCCAGTGGTTTACGAGAACCAAAACATCTCTTCCAAATACAATTTACTAGAAGAATTTACATGGCATTCAAGATGACATGCATAAGTTTGATTCTAGTAGAGTGAGTGACAAGCTATACTTTTTGTATGTTTTTTCTAGCCTGATTCTGATGCATCACATTAATGTGACTTCTTCCAACAAATAGTTCTGTGATTACATTCAGATTCAGATTTATTTATCACATGTACATGTCAACATAAAGTGAAGTGCTTTGCTTGTGTTAACAACCAACACACTTAGAGATGTGCTGTGGGCAGCCCACGTTCTGCCACCAACATTACATGCCCACAATGCTCAGTGGAAAAGCACAGAACACAACAAGCAACAAAGAACAAAAGCAAAACCACTTCTCCCTCCCATCCAGCCGCACACAAGGACAGTCATCTGTCCCTAGACTTTGGCCGTCGGGTTTTACCTTCAGCTTTCAGGCTTCAATCTTTAGTATCGACCCCCAAAAAAGAGGATGATGGGACTCTAAACTCCACTTGGACGAGTTGTCTGATCATGACCCCACATCCCCCCCATCCAAGACTCCTTGTGCCTCCTGCTTGCATAGACATCCAATCCTGGGGCCCACTGACTTGGGGCAGCCTGACGTCTACAGACGTCCACTGTCATCTATCCGCATCGTTGGCCTTCGAGCATGGAGTTGAGGCCCGAACTCTGGATGACCTCCATCCCATTTCTACATTGTCGGACGTTGGGCGTGGCAAGAAGCAGCAATACCCACATGACTGGCCTTCGAGTGCAGATCAGAGCCCTAGACTGTGGATGTTCTTCTTCATCCGTCTACATCGGTGGACTTCAAACCCGGAGTGGAGGTCTGATTTCTAACTCCCCGACGGCATTATCCCTAAACCCTAACCGATCCCCAGCTGCCCTCTCGATCCCCCAGACCATTCCTATGAACTATTAGCTTTTATCATTACTTTATTCATTGTGTGGTCTTAGTTATCAAAAATGTGATATTATACATTATTACTTTCTGTAGAGCTTCATGATATTATTTTCATGTAAAGATGCATTACGGCGTTTAAGAAACTCTTAGATCGGCACATAGATGACAGAAAAATGAGGGCTATATGGGAAGGGTTAGATTGATCGTAGAGTAGGTTAAAAGGTCGGCACAAGATTGTGTCCCAAAGAGTCTGTACTGGGTTCTATGTTCTATGTTCTTTTCTACATTAATCTTCAGATTTAAATCCAGTCAAAAAATATAGTCGAAATTTTCAGAGATGAAGTGCTTGAGTAGATAACTTTATTCCATTTATACATCTGTAAAATAGTTGCAAACCTTTTGAATTTCTTTGTTCCCGTGTTTGGTTTGTTTTTGACCAATCAGTTATTAAAAAATGACTTGTGAGTCCCATTTTCAATCATAAAGAAACTTTCCACTTGTTTACTTTCAAGCTTCTTCCCCAGGATTCATCAAGCAAACTTCAGAAATTCCTCCCTCACTCACTTACCTTTCCCTTCATCTGGCTTCACCTCTCACCTACCAGCTTGTACTCCTTCCCATCCCCCGACCTTCTTATTCGGGATTCCTTCCCCTTCCTTTCCAGTCCCGATGAAGAGTCTTGGCCCACAGCATTGACTGCTCTTTCCCCTTCATAGATGCCACCTGACCTGCTGAGTTCCTCCAGTACTTTGTGTGTGCATTGCTCTGGATTTCCAGCATCTGCAGAAATTTTGTGTTACAGAAATTCCTTCTGTCTTCGTGGGCTTATTATTCAGTGCCTTCTCCAAAAATAGAAGGAACATCTGCAAAGTCATCAGCTTCCCAGCAGAGCTTCAACAATTTAAAACTTGTATTAGAAGCCTTCCAATTAACAACCACACATCAACTTTAGGGCAATTCCATTTAGTGTCGTTACTAATATAATCCAAGTGAAAAAGTACTTCATACTTTATACTTTATTGTCGAGAAACAATTGATACTAGAACGTACAATCATCACAGCGATATTTGTTTCTGCGCTTCCCACTCCCTGGATTACAAATATTAAATATTAAAAATAGTAAAAATTAGTAAATATTAAAAATTTAAATTATAAATCATAAATAGAAAATAGAAAAATGGAAAGTAAGGTAGTGCAAAAAAACCGAGAGGCAGGTCTGGATATTTGGAGGGTACAACCCAGATCCGGGTCGGGATCCGTTCAGCAGTCTTATCACAGTTGGAAAAAAACTGTTCCCAAATCTGGCGGTATGAGTCTTCAAGCTCCTGAGCCTTCTCCCGGAGGGAAGAGGGATGAAAAGTGTGTTGGCTGGGTGGGTCGTGTCCTTGATTATCCTGGCAGCACTGCTCCAACAGCGTGCGGTGTAAAGTGAGTCCACGGACAGAAGATTGGTTTGTATGATGTGCTGCGCCGTGTTCACGATCTTCTGCAGCTTCTTTCGGTCTTGGACAGGACAACTTCCATACCAGGTTGTGATGCACCCTAGAAGAATGCTCCCTAGAAGAAGTAGGGGCTTGATTCTTAGTCCAGTTTAAGTTTCTGATATCAGTTATCATGAAGAATATCTTGTTTTGCTGACATTTGTGGCAATATCTCATTAATAATATAAAGAAAGATGAAATGTGAAGTAACACTATATGGACAGAGTCATTTACTTCCTATCGCTATCTCGTACTTGGCAGCAAAGTTAATTTACCACTCAGAATATTTCTCTAGGACTTCTGGAATTTTGTTCTTTTGCTTCCATTGTTTCATTCCATAATCATTTCATCAGTAATAATCATTGGCCGTTTAGCTGCTGTGATTCCTATCAGGTAATTTTTTTCAACATTTTCTATTGGATAAACTGCAAAGATAACCTCATCATTATTGTGGACGGCCACCTGTGTTAGAGTTTATCTGCTGTTATGATCATGCTTACAGCTTTGTTGCTGTTTTTTCTTTAAAATCTTTTCTCTCACCATTGTGCAAGTTATTCTATAATGAATCCCAGATTCCTTCAGTTCACCAAGTCTGCATGTGTCTACAAGGCTCTTGACACATTATTTCTTGAGCAGATACCAGCTTAGCCACTGTTTCACTCAAACATCTCTGTAGCGGTCTATACTTTCTTCACATGACTTACATATAAGTGTATTTTCCTACCAAGCTTCATTAGGGTTCATGATAAGAACCACTGCACTCCTTAAGTGTCCTTCCTTTCTAAGTTCTGTATCTATCTCCTAATTCGTTTAACTTTCCTTAGTCATTCCCACTTAGCAGCTGCTGTTATTCAGGCAGAGATAATCCTCTCATAGCCACCTTGACATACTTGTATCTTATAAGAAGCTTAGTCAGCAGGACATATAAGCATTTCTGGCAGCATGCAATGATGCATGTACTGTACATTATTCTCAGTGCACTTGTTTATATTTGTTTTTGGAGAAAAACAATAATCTCAATAATTGTCTATTGTCATGTTCTGATATCTGGTTTAATTCAATTGCATATATAATTATAATTAGTGGTCTCCTTGAGTTTTAATAAGTTGAAGGAATATAATGTTAACAGCTGTCAGTCTACTGTAGTTTTTGCATTATGCAAACATAATTACATTTGCTCACAATGTTACTAAACTATTAGAAGTGCTAGAATTATATACTATATTGTTATCATTATTGTACTTTTTATATAAATACAAGACCGAAACAATCTTCCCAGCATTGAGGACATCTTCAAAAGACGAAGCCTCAAATAGGTGGCATCTCCCTCTCCCTTTCTCTTCACCATTTACACCTCGGACTTCAACTACTGCACAGAGTCTTGTCATCTTCAGAAGTTTTCGGATGACTCTGCCATAGTTGGATGCGTCAGCAAGGGAGATGAGGCTGAGTACAGGGCTACGGTAGGAAACTTTGTCACATGGTGTGAGCAGAATTATCTGCAGCTTAATGTGAAAAAGACTAAGGAGCTGGTGGTAGACCTGAGGAGAGCTAAGGTACCGGTGACCCCTGTTTCCATCCAGTGGGTCAGTGTGGACATGGTGGAGGATTACAAATACCTGGGGATACGTATTGACAATAAACTGGACCGGTCTAAGAACACTAAGGCTGTCTACAAGAAGGGTCAGAGCCGTCTCTATTTCCTGAGGAGACTGAGGTCCTTTAACATCTGCCGGATGATGCTGAGGATGTTCTACGAGTCTGTGGTGGTCAGTGCTATCGTGTTTGCTGTTGTGTGCTGGGGCAGCAGGCTGAAGGTAGCAGACACCAACAGAATCAACAAACTCATTCATAAGGCCAGTGATGTTGTGGGGATGGAACTGGGCTCTCTCACGGTGGTGTCTGAAAAGAGGATGCTGTCTAAGTTGCATGCCATCTTGGTCAATGTCTCCCATCCACTACATAATGTACTGGGTGGGCACAGGAGTACATTCAGCCAGAGACTCATTCCTCCGAGATGCACCACAGAGCGTCATAGGAAGTCATTCCTGCCTGTGGCCATCAAACTTTACAACTCCTCCCTTGGAGGGTCAGACACCCTGAGCCGATAGGCTGGTCCTGGACTTATCTCATAATTTATTGGCATAATTTACATATTACTATTTAATTATTTATTACTATTTTCTATTACTATTCTATTACTACTTATTATTTCTATGACTATTACTATTTACTATTTACTAATAGTAATATTACTATTACTATTTATTATTTATGGTGCAACTGTAACGAAAACCAATTTCCCCCGGGATCAATAAAGTATGACTATGACTATAACACAGGCCATGCCCTGTTCTCATTGCTAGCATCAGGGAGGAGGTACAGAGACCTGAAGACACATGCCCAATATTTTAGGATCATCTTCTTCCCCTGTACCATTAGATTTCTGAATGGACATTGAACCAACCCATGAACACTAGCTCACTATTTTTGCTCTTCTTTTACACTGAATTAATTATTTTTAAAGCTATATTTCTATTGTAATTTATAGTTTTTTTAATGTATTGCTCTGTACCATTGTTGCAAAACAGCAAATTCCATGACATATATCAGTGATACTAAACATGATGCTTATTCTGATCTCCGTACGTTAATACTTTCTTGGCACCAATAATAGAATTTGTACCACGTCTCATAGCAGTGGACCATGAACAACACTCTAAAATTAAACATTGCCAGAAAACTCAGATACTTTGATTAAGTAATGCATCTATGGTTCACGAAATGTGGAAGTGTAATGCGCTGTGGTGGTTTCAGGTGTACTGGAAGAAAGTGCACTGTAAGTAAAATGCTGAAATCTGATTTCTCCCTCAGAAGATAGTCATGAATTATTACAAATTACATGTCTGACCTTTATTTTATTAACAAATGTGTCTCAAGCTTAGTATTATGTATAAAGTTCAGTATCTGTTGCCATGTTTAATGACATCTGTTTTATTATACAGTAACTCTGCTAATAATTATCGTAAGTAGGTGAAATCAATGGTAAGCCTTAAAGGATTATAACGTTGAACTAGGGAAATCTGATAGTGATGATTCAGAAAATGACTTGAGGATTATGTCGTATATAAAAAATGCTACTGTTAAATTGGCCACAACTGATGTATTTAGTAATTTAATACCATTTATTTTCCTGTTTATTGCTAAATATTTGAACAAGCTACAGAAGCATCGTGAAACATACTACTTGCTTATATTTTGGAAATGCTATATATTTTTCTCCAATGCACTGTGCGGTATATGTAATAGAGGTCAAAAAGGCAAAGTTTCACCAAAGGGTGAATTAGCACTGGGACCAATATCTTAGGGTCAAATCTCTAACAACTAAAGTAACAGAGTTAGTGTCTTGCTCAGAGGTCTGTGCAAACAGCGCTAACTAAACCAATTAATGCCACCTAATCATCTCTGATAGACGGTGGCAAGTCCTTAATATTTTGTCAGGCCATGTGGCCTTGCCAGTAGGTTATTCTTCAAATGGCTAATGCTATAGCCCTAACTAAATTAACCTCTACTTGAATGGGGTGAAAGGGAGGTTGTTTGCTGGGTGACTGCACCTTAGGCCGAAGAAGAGAAAATAACATTGGGCTCAAATTTGATCAGGGACCGTTGTGTGTGCATGCGCAGTCACATTTACACCAAATGTTGTCAATCACTTCAGTGCAAGTTGGTACATTGGCTCTTTAGAAACAAATAAGCCTATGCTATCTTGCTTTATAATCTATATAGAAAAAAATGAATTATTAGCAAATCTTTGATGAAGAAGAAATTTATTTTGGTACATTGTGGGAATTAAGCCAATGGACACATCTGACAGAGCATAGGACTGTTTGGGTTTCCGGGGAGAAACCTTGCAGAATGTAATGATGAGATCCCATTTCACTGGTGACAAAGCCAGGCTCTTTGAGAAGCCATCCTCAATTAATTTGACGGGCAAACTGCAGGCCACTAATATGGCTTTCTGAATAGAAATGTAAAAATCAGGGTGGAATTGCCTGTAAATTGAAGATAATGATGGTGAGGTTCTCAAAATGCAGCAGCCTAGATTATTTTTGTGGATTCAAGTGGGATTGCTCTGAGGAATACAAATATAATTCAAGTCTTCCTCTTACTGGTCTTCCTTCTGCCCTCACCAGTGGAACTTGTTGGAACCTGGCATTTCCAACAATGATCGCCCTTCCTCCACACTTACCTTTTTGACGTCTGTGTTTAAGCCACTTCTGCTGATGAGTTTATCCATTGCTTTCTGCCTCAATGCTGAAGAGACTTGAGACACAACATTATGTGTGCCTCGGCAACCATTCATGAGCATAGTAGACTACTCCTTTTGACACAGCTTGCCGGTATTTAGGCATACTTGAATTTCTAGACTAGTTATTGTTCAAAGTTAAGACTTTTTGTATGCAGTTTTTCTGTATAATGTTAAAGTATGCTCTCACCTTTTCGACTCCTGGCTATCTAACAACTTGTAGGATTGATAGTTTTGAGGAGAACCATTCTTCAGTACAAGAAAGATGATATACAGTATCAATGCATAAGGTTAACTTATTGGGCTGAAGAAGCAAACGCTATAATAATTGAGCATGTGGACAATATTAATAGGCGTTTCTCAATTGATAGTCTTTGAGAATCATGTAATGTTCAGAAAATTTTGCTTTTGAAGGCCACATCCATCAAATGAATTTACTTTGCTTTTAAATAGAAAATTGCTCTGTGATTTTATAGATAAATTAACTCATACCTTTTCAACTGCAGACCACCGACATTGCTTAATAGTCTGTGGGAAGTTCTCTCGGTATTTGCACTACATATATACTGTATTCTTAATTCACCCCCTCCCCGCCCTTTCCAAATCAGTATGATTCACATGATTGCACTTATGTCTTAATTTAATTTTGATTTTTTTTGTTTCTGATTCCCATGTGGAGGTCAAGTTATCAGTTTGAAATTAAGCAGTTTTCAATAGAAAATGAGGACTAAATAGGAAGAAGCAATTCAACAGAACAATTCAAATTGATTCAAGATGAAAGATCACAACAGACCATATGTTTTATGTTTGTTTTGTCAGGGACTAAGAAGCATTATTCTTGATGCTGTAATTAAGTGAACATCAAACGTGTATTTTGGTTGTGTTACTCTGGATTTCCAGCATCTGCAGAATATCTTGTGTTTAAGATTGAGATCTAATATGTCTGATTGTGTGTGAAGACCAAACAATTTTTAATTTGATGAGAAGATGCTTATAATTGCCTCAACGTGTTACTCTTGTTAGAAGTATGTAATAAAAGAAATAGTAACTTTTTCTCGAAGTGACCAGAGAAATTGCTGAGAAGAACCAGACCTTAAATAACCCAAACAAGTCAAAGTTATTTCAGCTAATTTGCACTGATATTCTTTGTGAGTTCCATGTCTACTGTTCTCACCTTAGCAACTCCTCATACCTGCCACAAGATATCTGTGTAATTATATGATATTGTTTTGCCAGAATATTCAAGTTTTGTGATATGACTTTGTTCATTCTTGTACAAATTATGTGTAACTGATGTTTAATTCATGTTGTTCTTGCGAACACTGTGTGCCTGTGATACTGCTGCAAGTACATGTTCTGTTACACCTGTCACAGATTGACTTGAGAATATTTCAATAAACTTGGACGATGACATTCCCCACTTTAGAGTAAACAATCTTGTCTCTAAATTTTAAGTATCTCTACATGCCATTGAAAGTCACATCCAATAGACATTGCTTGATCCTGAGTATGTCTGCAAAATTGCAGAAAGTAATATGTGATTCATTTACTGAACAATACAATTCTTACTGGTCATGAAACCTCTCGTATTACAAAGGGCACGGGTCATATACAGAGCTGTTAGAACGTAGTGTTACAATGAGCCGAACACTGCGTAAGCTGTTCACATCAATCAGAATCAGAATCAGAATCCTTTATTATCGCCAAGTATGTGGACACATACAGGGAACTTGATGTTGGTTTCCCTGAGCTCTCGCTGTACAGAATCAAAAAGCAAACAAAACAATAGTGCAAATAATCGTGAACTATATTCAATGAGGTATACCTGTGTATGTACAGGTGGACTTGGTTTATAATAGACTAAAATTCAAGTGTTCATAAGACTGATGGCATACGGAAAGAAACTGTTCTTGTACCTATTTGTCCTGGCATACAGTGATCTAAAGTGCCTACCAGAAGGAAGGAGTTGGAACAGGTGATGTCCAGGGTGTGATGGGTCTACAATGATGCTGCTTGCTCACTTCCTGACTCTAAATGCATAAGTCCTGGATCGAGGGCAGCTTCACACCAATAATCCTTTCCGCAGCCCTGATGGTTCTTTGGAGTCTATTCTTGTCTTGTTTGGTAGCTGATCCAAACCAGACAGTGATGGACCAACAGAGAACAGACTGTTATCAATAGCATAATCAAGTGGCAGATCTTTGCCTCACTTCCAGCACATTATTTATATGAGAACTGTATACTTTGTTTAATTTGGAGATACAAAAGTACAACTTTTGCTATTAGTGAATCTAAAAAACTGGAACTAATAATCCTATCAAATTTTTTTCTTACATTGATGATCCTAGTTATCCTAGCTGGAATCGTCTATTGTGTCCAGTGCTTCAGATGTGGCCCCCTCTACATTGGTGAGCCCCTTTGTAAATTGGAGGAAGGCTTTGACGAGCATCTCCACTCCATCCGCCAAAAGCGGAATTTCCCAGTGGCCAAATGTTTTAATTCTGATCCCCATTCCCATTCCGACATGTTGGTCCATGCATCCTCTTCAGGCCACCCTCAGGATGAAGGAGCAACACCTTATATTCTGTCTGGGTAGTCTCCAACCTGATGGCATGAACATCAATTTCTCCTTCTGGTTAAAAATAAATCCCACCCCATCGCCTCTTCCTCTACTCTCCACTCTGGCTTCTTACGTCTTCTTACCTGCCTATCATCTTCTCCTAGATCCTCACCTCCTTCCCTTTCTCCCATGATCCACTCTCCTCTCCTATCAGATCTTTCTTCTCCAGCCCTTTATCTTTTCAAACCTCCTGTCTTCACTTATCACCTTCTAGCTGTCCTCCTTCCCCTCTCCCCACTTCTATATTCTGGCATCTTCTCCGTCCTTTTCAGTTCTGCAGAAGAGTCTTGGCCCAAAACATTGACTGTTTATTCATTTCCATAAATGCTGCCCAACCTGCTGAGTTCCTCCAGCATTTTGTGTGTGTTGCTTTGGATTTCCAGCATCTGCTGACTTTCTCGTGCTGTTTGTGTTTTAAAAATGGTTTCCTTTGTAGCATCAATAAAGGCTGATTCTGTTATATTAAAAATGTGCAAACTTTACAGATAATCATGTGTTATTGTGTCATGAGCTACATGTGACCTGAATTCATAGCTGAATAATGTAATATAAGAAACTTTGGATGGAAAGAAAAATCTGTTTTGCTCATAGGTCACTTATAAATGTCCTGCTGTCTTATACACCTTCTGTGGTTTCTTTTGCGGTCTTGTCTTTGATAAGGTATTTTTAATTTCTGGCAGTTGTAATTTAATATTTTTGTGGACTACCGTGGCTGTAGAGGGTGGAGTAAGCACTGGACTGTTAGATTTTACTTGCTACTATTTTGCTGCTACATGTGAAATCAAGGAAAATTGTCTTCACAGCACCCCACTGCACTGAAAATGAACAGTTGCCTTCTTACCTTCCAGGGTAAATGTACCCTGAGGAGAAGCAGGTTGAGGGTCCAAAATAAATTTTGGGGTGTTAATCATCTGCATGCTTCACAGAACAGAGCTACATTGTCAGAGTTGACAGTGATACGTTTAACTAATTTGTCATCAGTGTCCTCATTTTAAGCCTTATATCTATGCTGTTCAACACAGTTTCTTAATATCAGCCTCAAAAGAGCTGTATTGACATGACCTAACACCTTGTAACATGATAAAGCAGATCTGGGTGTGTTCCATGGCGTGTACTGTCGGCTTCAAATAGTTACTTCATTTACCTACTGTAAAGCTATGTGTGGAACAAACCCTTACTTGGTAAACAAATATCGTGCTGGCAGAACTAAGCATTGTATTATGAAATGTTCTGATAGCAGAACTGAAATATGTTATGAACTTATTATCAGACTTGAAGTAATTTTATAGCAATCGATCAAAAGTACAATGAAGTCACATAATATATCATAAATGTTCCAACATGGACCTTTCTCTGACTGCCTTAAAAACAGAATTGTTTCTTAAGTGTAAACTCTGATTAGGGACCCACATTATGGTTATGGTCCTAATAGAGTCATATAGTCATAGAGCAGTACAGCACAGAAACAGGTCCTTTGGCCTTGAAATCTGTACCAAACTGTTTTTCTGCCCAGTCCTACCTGTAGCCCTCCTATCCATATACTTATCTAAACAACACTCACAAAATGCTGGAGGAGTTCAGCAGGCCAAGCAGCATCTATGAAAAAAGAGTAAACTGTCAACATTTTGGGCCAAGACCCTTCATCAAGACTGGCTTCTCTTAAATGTTGCAATTGAACCTGCATCCACCACTTCTGCTGGAAGCTTGTTTCACACTCACACCATTGTCCAATCAAGGGAATTAGCTTTATCCATTCCGCACAGGTAGACCTATATAATACTCCTGAATGGATGGTGTTCTTACTGGAAAATAACTACTAGTGCAATCTTGATCTGTAAACAGCAGCAACTATATAAATAGCTTTACTATAGGAAAATGACCCAAGTTATAATCGAACAAAGTTTGACAATGAACCATATTAGGAAAGGTGATGAAAAACCTGTTTGAAGAATTAGCTTAAAAGAGGAAGTTATACTTCCTTTACTTCCGATAATGTTTGTTCTCTCTTGCCCCTCAGTTTGTCACCTCAAGTGGCAGGTAGTCCACAAATTGATTAAAACACAGAAGGAGGCCTTTCAGCCCAGCTGTCCATGCTAGCACCCTGCAAAGCAAATAGGATCAGACATTTCCACTCATTTTTCTTTCTATCCTGTAGTTTATTCTCTCTGAAATGGCATCCCATTTGATTTTTTTTTACCATTTACTTACATGAAGGTATAATTTACTCTAAGTTACAGGGCATCTTTAAAAGGTGGGGTGGGGAGAGAGGGTCAGGTAACCAGAGCACCCAATTGAAATGGATGCTGGCAATGTGAGAGCATGCAAGTTCCACATAGCATGCGAGATAGGCATTAAGCTTAGATCTCTGAGTCTGTGAATGAGCAGTGCTTGCATCACTCTAGCTCGCCAACCTTTTCCTGAAACAGCGAAACTTGCTAATAATCATGAAGTTTTTTTGGAGGTCCAAGGACAGAATGCATCACATTTTCTGGAGTCGAGGTTTTGAGAATAAAATCCAAAATGATTATTTGTTTCCACCCTGCTTTCCAAAACTCATGTCTTTACTCCTTAATTGGTGGTTTTCCATAAAATGCGTGTACCTCAAATTTTCTAGAGTATTTCTGAATCTATGCCTGTAACATGGAGATGCAGCAAGCTGGTGACAGCTGCTATGAAATATATTGGCTGAAAAAAAAATGAACAAAAACAGAATAAATGGTCACCATAATAATAAATTAGTGAACAATTCAACTTCCATTGTCAGCATCTAATATTCAATTTTACGTGACAAATAGAGATGCATGCACTGGATTATTACATACCATCCGAACATCAGTTTCCTCTTTTCTGGAACAAATCATTCTCAGTTAAATAGAGATAAAATTTGGTTAATGTCATTTGTATTGTACTTGCCTCGCTTCCATTCCCAAGTAAATGCCATATTATCCTTTGTGATACCAAAATTTGGGGCACTTGCGATTATTTGCCAATTTCCATTATCCGCCAGGGGGCCTCTTCCATTATGGTGGATAATGGAGGTTCCAGGGTTATAAATAATAACAAATACCAAGGGAGCAGTTTAAAGCCAGTAATCTAATCCCGGATATTTGGATAACAGTTAGAAACCTCTTGAGCTTCACTCACATAGCTGATGACATCATCCAAACCTAGCGATTAGATTACTGCCTTTTATAATCACTCCTAGTTACCCATTATTCTCTGTATATTGTGATAATTTAAAAATGATAATGGCATCAGAAAACATGCATTGCGTAACCTCCTGCGGATTAATGCAGCCAGCAGATATTAGTTGTGAGTCCTCTCATGACATGACTGTACTCTCTGGTTACGGTTGCCAGTTTGCTTTCCCTGGCAGCCACAACTTAAGTGAAAAAAAACAAAGTTGTTATTTGTGCTCTTAGCTTGATTCAATTATGGCAAATATTTATATGGTCAGGTTACTACACCACACTGCCATTATAACAGGACAAGGTAAAAATTATGAAGAAAAATGTGAATGTTGGCTCCAGTCGGGTGCTGATAACAATCACTGATGTGGGGATAAATTGTTTCTGAGGTATTTGATTACAAAATGATGCACCCATTTACTTATCTCTTCATCTCTGGTCAACCACATTACACATCACGGGCAGGAAGACAGATGCCTTCTTCAGGGTCTATGCTTATTTCATATTATTTCCCAGGAATTTTATTTCTTGGCTACTCAATTCTTCTTAGATTCTTAAATGTTTTGAAACGGGATCAGGTAATATTGGAAATGTTCACATTGAAAGGTTAAAATTCTATGTTGTATTATAAGCGAAGTCAAGGAGACTGAAGTTTGTGCAACACCAGGAAAATTATTTTTAAAGATTTTTGTTTTTATAAGACAAAAGGGACAGAAGGCGCTGAAATCTGGAAGAACTCAATGGGTCAAGCAGCATCTATGGAGGCAAAAGGTGTAAGTGGGTGTTTTGGGAGGTACGGAAAATTGTATGGACAGCACAGAAGGTCACTTGACCCATTGCATCTGTGGTAGCTGTCTACTCAAGTAATGTACAGGTTGAACTCCTAGCATCCTCTAATCAGACTTGCATAATTTTACTCCTCAAAATTGTATCCATTTCTCTTTTATGCATTCCCAATCCCAACCTCTGGCTGTGAAATAAAGGTTTCTTTTATTTTATACCCAAGGCTCTTTCTAGTGCTAGACCTCTCCACCTTTGGAACAGGTCCTTCTTATCCATTCCATCCAGATCCCTCATCATTTTATATACTTCCACTGAATATCCCTTAGCCTTGTCTTCTAAGACATCAGTTCTAGCTTCTCCATTCTTTCTTTGTAACTGTTGTCCCTTGGTCCAGGAACCATTGTTATAAACTTCTTCTGAACCTTCTCCAAAGCCTTAACCTCCTTTTTGCAATGAGGCAAGCAGAATTGAGCACAGTGTTCCAGCTGAAGCTAAAACAAGTTTTTTTTTTAAAGGTTCAGCATAATTTAACCTTCTTTTATACTCAGAGGATGGGTATGGGCAGATGTGCAGTCGTGCATGGGCCTTGCTAGGAAAGATTAAAAGATTTATGGAGAACTACTATTTCTTGGTATGTTAATCCTGTTAATCCACTGGAGGAAATATTGCCGGACTGCTGTGAGACCTTGCAAGCCTCTTGGTGCACAGTAATTTCCAACCATGACCACAATATCCAGAACTTACATGGCAGCAAGCAGAGCTTAAGTGACAGAGATTGAGTTTTTACTGTGGTACCCAGATGTTCGGTGGGACTGTTTGGTCTGCACTGAGAGATGCGACATACATCATCATGGTTGGGTTCTCAAGCATGCAAATATTGTTGGCTGCAACTTCCATCCTGAAAAGGAAATGCTCTAAGCTTTATGCAAAACCTTGTTCTAAGCTGGATCAGATCCCTCCATTTCCCTTGATAACGGATAACTGGTTTTCTGACAGATCTCCCAGTGCACTAGGCAACTCAAAGTCCCGAAGGTGCAGGATGGATGCGGCCTAGCGGATACAGGCTGAGTTGAGATGGCAGGGCCCAGGCCTGGGAGTGACGAACAGCCCACTGTTTGGCCGATTTAAGCACCAGGGCAGATTGGAAAGGTCGGATATGGGCCAAATTGAAGTGGTGGGGCCTAGGCCCAAGAGCGTATCAAAGCAGCACAGCCCAGGTCTGAGAGCAAGGAATGGGCCAAAGTTTGACCGATTTAAGTGTCGGGCTAAATTGGCGGAGAGGGACAGAGAGAGGTTTACTCATTTCTGCACTGAACTGAGGCCGTGGCCTGCAACCAATGTGCTCCTGGATCGGCTCTGGCTTTGTGGCTGTGGACTCATTCTTGTGAACTTCAATTCTGAATGTTCTTTGCATAGCTATTGTTTGCATGATTTGCTTTTTTTTAATCTACATGTCGTGGGCTTGACAGTTTTTTTTTAATAGGTTCTATTGGGTTTCTTTATTTCGTGGCTACCTGTCAGGAGACAAATCTCAAGGTTGTATATATTACATATACTTTGATAATACATGTACTTTGAACTTTGATTTCAGTGTGCATGGTCTCCAGCCTCATCTGTGGTCTTTCCCATTGAAGCCCGTGTCTGAGTCTTTCGCTGCAGAACCTGGCGGCACTGCAGTCTTTCTGAGGCTGCAGATTACAGGCAACCGGTTTGCACCACTGGCTGCAAAAGCAAAATCAGATTATGGCATGTTGTAGTCACTACTGCCTTCTTACTGTTCTTCCAGGATGCAGCTTGTGAGTATCTGAATTGGTAAAAGTTCCAAAGTTATGTTGTGTTTTGGGGCGTGGGAGATGTACACTTCCACCATTTGCAACTTGTTGCTCAGTGAGCATTGTGGTATGAAGCGGATGATGGAATAGGAAAAGAAGAATTCGATATGGGAATGCCGTAATCTCCAGTGAATGTAGTCCAAACATCTGGCTATACTAAAGGCAGCCCCACTCATGCTCTGCGCTTCTGTTAGATCATTTAAACATGCATATTCTTTCCAGTTATCTGCTGTTGCATTAGTTGTGCAGCATCCCACCCTACAAGCAGGGGAAGTGTTTCACCAGTTTCCTGCAATGTGTTTGGGCAAAATGGCTGCTCTGGGATGTGGGTGCAAAGCTTATGCACCGCTGATTGCCTGAGGTAAAGTGAAATATCCTTTGATATGAGTCCTGACTGATCCAGAATGTTGGTAGGTGTTTTGTGGCTAAGCAACGTCTGCAGTTAGTGTGATGGTACTATTTGAAAATGCATTCACTGACCTTGCCCTCAGTGTTCATTGAACTTCATGCAACAAGGCATTGGGGTTCTGAGACATTTATTTCTGCTATTCATTCCTAGAAATATCTGGTCCTGGTACCTTCTGTGCATACATCTAATGGCCTCCTGGTCCTGTCACGATATAGGGCATGTATTCTACTCAATACATCTTCCACTAGCATACCTGATGTTCTTCAGGAGATGTATATCTGCTTGACGCAAAACTGATTCATTTTAATTGGAGTTGGCCATACCCAGAATTAGTCAGCTCTGCTGATACGTCCATCCAACAAACAGTGTACTTAGCAGAGGCTGAATGCTGAAATGATTTAAACACACGTACTGCAGGAAGTTGGTTTGCACCTTGCATTGGATTCAATGCACATAGATTATTCGTTGATCACAATCCCTGTGCTTAATGTGGGAGCAATCAAATTTAGCCATCTGATTAGCTCTGCTCTCTGGTCATAGATGTGGAGAGCTATTTAATTAAAATGAAGATCATTTGATTATGGAGACTGTAAATAATTTTTCTTCCAGGTGCTATCATTTCCAGGACTTGATACTTGGTCCACTCCAGAACATTAATACATTATTGAAAATTAAACTTGCAGAAGGAGTACAGTGAGAATGCAAATTAGATGGTATGGGCATAGCAAAAGAGAGGGAATATGGAGGATTGTTACGTGTCAAACTGGAACAAAGAGTATAATGTGTAATAACAGAAAGCTAATTGGGCCTTGAGAAAAATGTGGTTACAAGGAAAGTGTACCAAATCAGCAAGAGATAATGAAACTGTACATAATTTTTCCATCCCTAATGAAGGATCCCGGCCCAAAACGTTGACTGTTTCCTCTTTTCCATAGTTGCTGCCTGGCTTGCTGAGTTCCTCCAGCAGTTTGTGTGGGTTGCTTGGATTTCCAGTACTGCAGATTTTCTCAACATTGTGAGGTGTCGGGTTTATCTCAAGTGGTCATCTACATCTTTTCGGAGTTTATGTCCTCCTTCAGAAAGTTTTGAGCACATAACCTAGACTGACTTCTGTGTAGTTGTCCAATACATTATTTATTCCTCAGTCAGCAGCATTAAATTAAATACACTTGGTGACTCCTAGTTATATGCTTGTTAGCTGTCATTACAAGCTTAATTGAATTTTATGATTGTAAATAACTTTTGGCTGTCTCATTGTTGTAAGGTCTAGAATACAAGAGCAGGGATGTGATGCTGAGGTTTTATAAAGCACTGGTGAGGCCTCACTTTGAGTATTATGAACAGTTTTTTTCTCCTCTTCTCAGAAAAGATGTGCTGGCAATGGAGAGGGTTCAGAGGAGGTTCACAAGAATAATGCTGGGAATGAAAGGGTTATCATATGAGGAACATTTGATGGCTCTGGGTCTGTACTCACTGGAATTCAGAAAGGGAGATCTCACTGAAACCTATCGAAAGTTGAAAGGCCTGGACAGAGAAGATGCGGTAAGGATGTTCCCTTTGGTGGGGGAGTCTAGGACAAGAGGGCATAGCCTCGGGATAGAGGGGTGTCCATTTAAAACAGAGATGCAGGGAAATTTCTTTCGCCAGAAGGTGGTGAATTTGTGGAATTTATTATTACAGGCAGCTGTGGAGGCCAGGTTGTTGAGTGCATTTAAGCAGAGCTTGATAGGTTCTTGATTGGACAAGGCATCAAAGGCTACAGTGAGAAGGCCAGGAAATTGGACTGAGGAGGGGATAAAAGGATCAGCCAAGACTGAATGGCAGAGCAGACCTGATGGGCCAAATAGCCTAATTCTGCTTCTATGTCTTATGGTCTTTTGGTAAAAGGTCCTTTATAAATTCAGGTTTCTCTTGCTTATAGCAAAATGTTTGTATATCTGTGGTAAAGAATAAAATTCTGTTTAAAATGATAGATCTTCTGGCAGTGGAGGAATCATGGGAATGAGAAACCAGGGCCTTAGAGCTATGAGAAGACATGAAAAACCTGTGCCTGTTTTTCTTCAGATGAATGGTTGACTCAGAGGAGGACAATGATGAAATAGTTACTGCTTCTCAGAGTATGGGTGAATTGAATCCAGACAATACATTTATGATTACCAAACCTATAGACAGGAAAACAAGCTCAGTTTAGAAGAAGAAATTTACACCATCAATGTACATGAAGTTACTTCGTGCAGAAACAGGGTCAATAAAATAGAAATGAAAAACAAAATCTGAAATAAATACGAAGAAAATGGAGAAACACTCAGCAGGTCAGGAAGCATCTAATGGAAAGAGAATTAGGCAATTTTTCAGGTTTAAGATCTTTCATCAGAGTATAGAATCTTCACGCATGAAAAGATTTGAACGAGGAGGTGGCATTGGAATATTAATTAAGAAGTCCATTACTCCAATGAGGAGGAAAGATAGCCCAGAAAATGCTTCAAGTGAGGCCATATTGGTAGAGCTAAGAGACAAAAAGGGAGTGGAATAAAGGCCGCCAAACAGCCGATGGGTGTTAGAAAAGCAGAATGGGTCCCAGTGCCATATTTGGACTGAACTGGTTAGAAGCTGCATCATATACACAGCAGACAGTAGGTATGCTGCACTCTGGAAAAGTCAGGGGATATATCAGCCCTAATTGGAACCCCATTTATCTTCTGCTCATATTCTTGCGCAAGCTGGCTGCTCTTGTTCCCATCTGGGTAGTGATCTGCCATGGTTTGTGAAGCAGGGTAGCAGGCAGAAGAGATAAATAACTCAAACTGAATGTAGGAAAATCAAGGATTATCTATGTCTGCAAACACGAGGAAACCTGCAGATGCTGGAATTTCAAGCAACATACATAAAAGTTGCTGGTGAACGCAGCAGGCCAGGCAGCATCTCTAGGAAGAGGTACAGTCGACGTTTCGGGCCGAGACTCTTCGTCAGGACTAACTGAAAGAAGAGCTAGTAAGAGATTTGAAAGTGGGAGGTGAAAATCTCCTAGAGATGCTGCCTGGCCTGCTGCGTTCACCAGCAACTTTTATGTGTGTTGCTTATCTACGTCCGAATGGTTATGCTTCCTCTTAGCGAGTGAACTTGGCGCAGTGGAGATGGTGTCCACGGAAGTGGGTCTCGTAAACTTGGGAGACCATCTGAATGCTGAAGAAACATCCGGGTGTAGAAAAGAGAATGAAAAAAACAGCTGTGAAAATATGTGAGCATTAAGAGAGAAGGAACCATTTTGTGACAATATGACATATTTTTTCCAACAGGAGCTATTCTCATAACCTCATCAGATACTTATCAACTGTCTGAATTTATTTATTGCAGTGTCACATCCTGCAACAACAAAAATTAACGGCTTATCCCAGTGGCTGATGTAACTGTCTTTAGGTACAATTCAGAATCTCAGATTGAATCTGCTACAAAGCAATAAGAACACTACAAATAAAACAAACAAAAAATATTTTTGGAATGTTGATGGTTACACAGAAATATTACTGAATCCACTGTCGACATCTACAATGAGACAATCCTTGCCTTTAATGGGACCTATGAGATAAAAGGAATATATTTCCTACTGTGGACTTGCTCCCATTAGAAACTATCTTCTGTGCTTGTTCAATAAATGGAGGCACTTTGAGACATTGCATTAAAACAATAAATGACTGAAAGGAAGTACTATTGACAAACAATGCATTTCAGAATTTAATTAGAGCCAACCATTTTCCCCAAACTGTTATCTTGTTGTTTTCTAGATTAAGGCAGAAAAAGTAAGCATTGATAGAATGTTATTTTTAATTTTTTTTCTTCTGTCTCATTTTCAAGCAAGCTGCTATTATTATTAATGCAGATTAATAAAAAATACATCCTCACTTTAATTGACATAAATAAAGAGCAGGACCCCAACCTCAACAGCCTCCCCCGCCCCCACCCCCCACACACACACCTTAGTTACTGGGTATTGTGCTTTGTGTCCCAGCCAGTTCAATCCATTACCAAATTACTCTCCAATTATTCTGATAAAAGATAAATCACAACATGGGCTTTTTTTTTATAAGCACTCTAAAGAAATTGGCTTCTTCTTCAGGACCTGTTTTCAGATGGCTATAGAGAATCATGATTAATGCTGTGATATTTTTCTGTATTTTTGTTTAAATGGTGAATGGAACTGTATTGAAGAAAGCCACTAAACCCACAAATGAAAGGAAGTTGAATTGCAGTCCGCCATGTGCATGTTAATCATTTTTGCCTTCCACTGTCAAGCACAGTATCATCCTCCATTCCAGCCTTCTAGCATTAGCCCTGTCTTTAACGTGCTTTTAATTTTGCCACTACAAGGTATATAAAAGCAATATGTGATTGACTGGCGTGCTGAGTTTTTCAGTCTAGCTCTGTTACAGATCAGAAACTTGTTACTTCACTGCATGGCAAATCACCCACTGGGAGGAAGGCCAAGGGAGATTCTGCTTGTGACTACTCTTAGCATGGTGTATTTATGATTCAGCACAGGATATGGTGAATGATGTGTCATTAGATTGTCTTGGTTCATCAAATACAACATGAATATTTGTAGGTCGACTACTACTTGGAGAAAGGATGGACCAAAAAGCTTCAGGCACTTTTATTTCAAGAGCAAGGATGGTTCCTCAGTATTCTGCTGCCACTTCAGGGGGATATTTTCAATATAGTATCATTATAATGTAATCTATTGCATGGTTCTGCCTCTACCATTTTAGATGCAAGCCTTCAAATGAATGAACATGAATGTAAATTTTAACTTATTGCAGAGTGCTCTTCGTGCAATCTTTCTCACTGATAAAACATAATAATACAGATTATGCTGCCCTGATATGTGATTTTCCATCCACAAAGAATATAATTGGCATATTGTGTATGAGACGCCGGGCTATCTGAAGGATAAATTGCTTTATTGAATATTTGAGAGATAAGACTTCATATCGAAAATACCAGACAGATAAGCACTTTAAGTCAAGACTAATTAAAGCAAATTACTGATGGGGGTGGGGTGGTGGTGCAGTGATATGGTATTTGGCAGTGGAAGGCCACTGGTGGTATATTGAACTGATATATATGGCAGCTGTCAATGATGACTATATAAATGCTTCTGCTTACTTGGAGCAGTAAGGGTCACTAAAGTTTAGAATGTGATGAGGCACAGTTCCGAGGGCAGAATTGCTTAATGTAAAACACTATAACAATAAGTTGGAATGATCTCTGGTGATTAAAAACCATTGCAATGTTCCAGTTGCCATGTGCAGCATTAGGTGTATCATTCGACATTATCACCAAATGGATCCCATTCCTATCTTCCACCGTCAGAACTTTCCTTGTATGTTGCGAGTATTCCATTGCAAAGAAAGTGAACAAGCTCAGCCAGTTACTGGTATGGGTTGTATAACTTTATTAATAAAAAAAAACAATGATTAGCAAAAAAGGTACCCAGTAAAAGCCACAGACTATGAAATCTGGCTGGCCTCTAAATGAAAGCAGTTGGATTTAGCAGGGAGCTGTCTCTCACATGCAGTGGAGCAAAAGGATAAAACGTACGGCTGTTAAAAAAAACACGCTAATGATTAAATTTTTTTCCCTTGCTGAGGAAAAAATTATTAGAAAGAATTATTACCATCAAGGATACTTTTCCAATAAAAAGAAGAAGACCATTCATTCATAATTTATATCCTCAATTACTATTAATAAAAAAAATTCAATGGGGTATCATCTGGAATTACATATAACATTGCATTAACTTTTGGTTTAACATTTTCTTCCCACATTATAAAATTAATAGAGATATGTTGTAGTGACTTTTTCATGACAATATGATATGAATATAATATTCTACTTGTATATTCTGCATATTATTATCATATGCAAGTCAGGATGTCGATATAATAAGATTAGAATTTATTTGAGAGAATAATACTGAATAAGAAATATGTTCTAGTATGCCTGCTTCTATAGTTCCTGAGCACTCAACTCTTCAATCTGCAGAGTAACATAGAATGGGGAGGGTGGGAGGAGAACATAAATACTCCATAGAGACTGGCTTCACTGCTGACCAGCAGGTCAGGCAATAGGAGTCGGGGTTTCATTCAATGGCAAATGAAAATGTTGCATGGCTTTGGAGAATCATAGCTTTGTGATGCTTTTAGTGGAGAAGCAAATTACATGTTACCCTACGTTTAAAGGAACCACCTGCACTAGTGTGCAGCTGGCATCTGTATGGAGCCCAGTGGGTATGTAGTGCTATAATCACATGGTAACACACCTGTGTGCCCAATGTCACACTCTCTTTGACAATATTTGTAGATGCTCCTCTTTTTCTTACCTAATGCTTTATGCACCTATTTTGTCCCAATTCTATCTCTGATGGCGAAAAATATCTTCCAATTTAAAACTGCCCTCTAATATTCATTCATCACTGACAAATAATGCGAAGGATACTTCACATGATGTGCATCATCTGATTTAAATGTCTGTGGCAAAATCCATATTCTCCACAAGGCTCCTGCCATTCCATTATACCCAACCTATTTTAAACAATAATAATCATACTGAAGAAGGAAACACATCATATTTATTTCCATAGACTAACACAAAATAAAATAACTCTTTTCAAGCTGGGACATACACACTCAGTGGCTACCTTATTAGGTACCTTCTGTATCTAATAAAATGACCACTAAGTGGATGTTCGTGATCTTCTGCTGCTGTAAGCCATCCACTTTAATGTTTGATGCACTGTGTGTTCAGAGACGCTCTTCTGCACACCACTGTTGTAATGCATGGTTATTTGAGTTACTGTCACTTTCCTATCAGCTTGAACAAGTCTGGCCATTCTCCTCCGAATTCTCTCATTAGCAAGGCATTTTTACACACAGAACTGCCACTCCCCAGATGTGTTTTTTTTTGTTTCTTGCACCAGTCCCTGTAAATGCTAGAGACTGCTGTGTATGAAAATCCCAGGAGATCTGCATTTTCTAAGATACTCAAACCATCCCATCTGGCACCAACAATCATGGCCAAAGTCACTTGGATCGTTACTTCTTCCCCATTCTGATGTTAGATCTGAACAGCAATTGAACCTCTCAACTATGTCTGTGTGCTTTTATGCTTTGAGTTGCTACCATATACTGAGTGCATGTTAAGCAGAAGATTGCATTGGTAGCAACAGATCCCTGGCAAGAGCTATTCTATGAAAAGGACAGTATTTGTTTCTGTAAAAATCTGAGAGCATAGCTCTAGGGAACAAGGATTAACCAGCCAGATGCAGTTAAAAAATGAGATAGAACTTGAAGCTAATATACTGTATGGTCAACTGAGTCAACCCCAAACAATGCTGGTCAGTCTACAGAAACATAGGGTGGTTGCAAGATCTCAAAAACACTCTGGTTTTAGATTTAAACAACATCTCATTTGTTGGATTTTCAATTATTGAGAGGGTTCACAGAAGGCATACAAGTTGCCAGGATACAATGTCATTATAACAGTTTGAATGTTTTTACAGAGTGACCAGACCAACAACAATTTTTATCCAAGAAAAGTGATGATAAGTGGCAGGATTTTCATTGTGTATTATCAATTTCTGTTGCATCCTTAATACAACGGCTTTCACGTGCTGAAGCTTATTGATGAATGACAACTTAGTAATACAATTTTGAGCATGAATAATTGAATCAAAATTGTAATATATTAAGCCAAACTGCTTTAACTGAAGGCTCTCCTGACATTTCATGTTAAAACTGTCTTTGATGGCACATATGGAAACACAAGAGATTCTGCAGATGCTGGAAATCTTGAGCAACTCAACAAATTGCTGGAGGAACTCAGCAGCTCAGGCAGCATCTATGGAGGGAATTGATCAGTAGGTGTGTTTCAGGCTTGAAGGGTCTTTGCTTGAAACATGTCCCTCCATAGATACTGCCTGACCTGCTGAGTTCTTCTAGCATTTTGCTTCTGTTGTTGTTCCATGGTGGTTTTAATGTTTCATGCCAAGACCCTTCAGAGCTAAAATTTTATGTTCCTCTGTTTGGAATGATCAAAATGTTTAGTGGGACAGACCAACAGCGACATTCAGAATGTAAAATGGGGTTCATACTGCCACAATCTCTAATGTCCTTGCACTTCCTGCTACTGCTAAGCTGGAAATCTAATCGTGGTTTCAAGCAAAAATGCAAAAGAGTGGTGAGGTTACTTCACAGGGCTAGCTATATCTTAAGTACCTATACAACACCAGGCATCTTGTATTTCTATGAACGCATAGCATCACAATTCTTTACAGAAATACAATCACGCAATAACAGTGGCTCTAGTAACAAATATTGTCTAAAGTTACTGTTCTTTCTCAGCATTAGTAAACTGTACACTTCGTCAGTCACTCAGCATTCTGATAATTCCACCATTCATTTCTCAGTTTTACGATAAAGATAGAAGTCATCCTCAGCATTATTCTTGAAACAACAGTTCACTGTCTGCTAAGAAAACTTCCCCAGACTTGCAAATCGTGAACACGAGAAAGTCTGTGAATGCTGGAAATCCAAAGCAACTTGCACAAAATGCTGGTGGAACCTAGAAGATCAGGCAGCATCCATGGAAATGAATTGATAGTTGATGTCTCGGCCTGAAATGTCGACAATCTATTCATTTCCATAGATGCTACATGACCTGTTGAGTTCCTCCAGCATTTTGTGTGTGTTGCCCGCCTTGCAAACCAGCTTCCTTTACACCCTGTAAGAAGTTCTCCTGTAATATCTATTTTTGTTGAGATGTCCATTTATGACTTTAGTTACCAGCCTTTAGATGAGCTTCCACTGAACCTGTGTCTGTGAAGAGGAACCATTTCATGTTGTATACTGTACACATTCTCTGATATTGAACTGAACCATTTGAACTACTTTAGCAACATTATCCAATTTGCATCTGTTTTAAATTTTGAGAAAATCCTATTATTTCTGAGCAGTTCTCTCTATTTGCACTGCTTATTTATTTTTTATATTTCTTATTGTAACTTATATTTATTTTTTATATGAACTGCAGTTACTGTTGCGGCAAAACAGCAAATTTCATGACGCATGTCAGTGACAATGAACCTGATTTCAGTTATGATTCTGATTCACTTCATGGGATTTTACATGGTTTAATTTGTCATGTGATTGACGTATGTATAAATTTATGTAGCACCCAAGAAGAATTTTGGATTGGAAGTAGAAGTAACTAAGATTCTGCTACATGTTTCTGTAAACTGGAAAAGAAATTAAACATTTGGATAGCAAAGCCAAATTAAAGCATACCTTTGAAAAGACTATCCGTTACTTCTGGAGTTGAAACCATTCAACATGTCAAGCTAATACAGTATATTGTCAAATCAATATTGACAATGCATTTCACATTTTCTGTTTCATTGGTTCCTACATATAACTCAGCATATGATTATACCAGCACCGTTACTCAGTAATGACTAAAGAAGTAAGCAAGGCAAGCTAACCAAAGTCTCCTAAAAGGCTTTAAAGGTCAGTGATATCCTTACTAAGCATGGCATTAATTGATTAAGAAATTAAATATATTTTGAAGGAAAATTAAGTAACCACATCAAACAGGACAGAGGTAAATCAGGATAAATGTTTTTCATGGATTCTATTGTTTTTCTTTATTTCCTTGGGGGTGCTGACAAAAAAATGAATCTCAAGGTTGTATAAGTGTACATACTTTGATAATAAATTTTCTTTGAACTTAGAAGTCAATTTATTAGATTTTGTTTTGCTATTCTAAATAATTTCTTGCTGCAGAATTGCTGTATCACTTTTTATTGCTGAAATATTTTTTAACATTTTTATTTTTTCTGAGTTAACAACTACATTTTAAATTATTTTTATTAGATTCAGAAGGGCAGTTTTATCATCTCTCTGTTTTGGCCCCAAGATTGTAGAAGGCAGGAACCACAGCCGTGAGTCTGACCAGCAAACATTTGGATTCACCCCATTTGTTATGTATCCAGAACTTTAAAGATTCTGATCTTCAGGAATGATGGTAGTGTTACAATTTATTAACTAGCAAGCAACATCCATAAATACTCAGAACACAGGTTTTGGTTTTATTTTTTGGAGGCAACATTTACTCAGTTACTGCCTGTTACACCACCAGCGTTTAGGGCTGCAATGAAGTTCCTCCATCTCTGGCGGGTTCAGGGCTTCCTTCATCATGTCAGTAGCTTCCTCTTGTTTTACACTACTGTAAGTCATGCAAGTCCCGGGTGGAGACTCAGGAATATCATCGCACTCAGATACTGTATAGAAGGATTCTTCATTGCTGTTTCCATAACAATTTTGTTTTATCACTTAGGGTCGTTAGTCCCGAACCTGGAGGACCAGGTAGAGTCTGGTCTCTACCTTTGACCTGTTTGGCATGGGTGACCCTACCAAGTGCCAAAGCATAAAGCCCTGACTCCTGCCAACGTAGCTCTCCAGGTTATTGAGACACGCAAGCCTTCAACCACAAGAAGGTTGTGGTCCTCTTGGTGGGAGGTAACATATGAAGCTATATAATCAACAGCAATGAGACTTTTATCAATTTCTATAATGTATCCATCTCCATTAAAACCATCAGTTTATAATTACCCAGTGTTACAGCAGATACAGTATATGATCAAATTGCCCCTAAGTGGTATCATGAGTGACTGATGCCAAGCACCCCAGCTGCTTAGAGGATTGCAAAGGAGTGAAACATCATCTGATGCTTTCTTGGGAATTCTGGTCATCATAATTTCCTTTTCTACTTGGTTACTCCTTGATATTTAAACACATTACTTACCAAAGTCCCTGCTGAAACTACCCAATTATTTCCCTCCATGTTTAATGTAATATGATTCTAAAGCAAGTAAAATAAGCTTTTATTTGTTTTCATATGCTTGTTACTGGAGTTTGAAGGAAATTATTTGGCAGAGAATTCCTCTTGGCTTCATCCACTCATCTGTTTTAACTTTGTACGATGTTTGGCACAAATCTGATTAGATTTTAGATTTGGACATCTAGTTCTTATTGTGGCAGCATGTAATGATTTGAGTTGCTAACTCACTATCAAGAAAAACATATTCACTAAAGGAAATTGTAGAATGATACTGCTCTGTAGGATCTCATTTGGTCTATTGTGCCAGTAGTGGGCTTCTCCTGTTAGTCTCATTTCCCTGCTCTTTACCCATAGGGCTTTCTCTATAAACCTCCCTGAAAATCGCCACCGAGAAAAAAGGGCCGTGTCAAATTGGAAGGAAATAGTGGAAGAGATCTGTGCAGAGTAATGTCGATTACTCTGCTATACGCTTTCCCCTCTAATCAAAGTGGTTGCAATGATTAAAATAGAAAGGAGTCTGCCTTTCACACAAATTAATGGGGCACAACGCTTCCCAGTACCAGCAACTTGGGTTCAATTCCTGCCACTGCCTGTAAGAAGTTTGTATGTTCTCCCCGTGAGCACGTGGGTTTCCTCCGGGTGCTCCCATTTCCTCCCACAGTCCAAAGACGTGCCGATTGGTAGGTTATTTGGTCATTGTAAATTGTTAGGATTAACTTGGTACATTGCTGGGCGGTGTAGCTCGAAAAGTTGGAAGGACCTACTGTGTGCTGTATGTCAATTTTTAAAAATATCAAATTTACCTAAGTTCAATAAAATCTTAAACATGCATAACTGTTAGCATCATTGATACTTAGAAGTCTAATCTTTCCAAATCTGATCTGCTTGTGTGTTTCATTCTGTTTTCTTGTCCCATCTCAAGCAACTTCTTTACCGATACAGCTTAATGCCTGTTATTCACTCTGGTGTTTAGGACATGTTTAGAAGACTAATTTTAATAGAAAATACCCCAGAATATATTCTCAGCCACCTGTGTTACTTAACTTGGGTCAAATACACAACCACAACAATGATTATTATCTGGGTGAATATTTTCTTTGTAAGTTTTACATTAGCTTGAACATTCAATATTTGCTAGTAGTTGCAAAATCCATAAAGGAGTGTTTAGTAGTGCAAAATTCTCGTGGGAATGTATTTAAATCCCTAATCATACTGGCTTTTTTAGTGAGCACAGCTATGAGCATAGTCAGTCATCCAAGGATGAGGTCTGTGGTTAGAATAATATTTTCAGCCACAGATTAAAAAAAGGAGAAAGAGTCATGTTTGTTTATTCAGCTTTGGCTGAATTTTCTGTCCTGGAACCCCACAGAGCCTTGGTTCTAAATTTATTCCATGTGTGGCATGTTTACAAGTCGTATCCTGTTGACACTAGAAGTCTACACTTGAACATCCGGGCACTACCTCTCATCCTAACTTATCTCAGATGCACTTGACATTAAACGGAAATTCTGGCATTCATGGGATTTCTGAACCGTGCTCTGAATTCTTTAATTTCAAGAACCAATTAGGTAGATGTCCAAAGCCACCATTATCACTAGCCTACAGGAGAAAATATGAGTGAGGCAACTGTGTTTGCGGAACTGGACATGAATTAGGAAAGAAGCAAAGAATCTCTAATAACTTTTAAAATGGGATTGTTAACCTTTCTGATCTCGAATGCAGAATAGTTATTTATTTCAACACACTTACATCCAGACTTTATCCGTGTTTTCAAAAATATGGGCACTTAATATTTGTGCCATTCCTGAACAAAGTAGGGCCATGCTTTCATTTAATGTGACAGACCAAGTAAAATCCAGTGCCATCTTAGAAGCTGAACACCACAAATACAGTCCGGAATCAAATTACAGATGAGCAGTTAGTAGGAAGGAAAGTATAATCTTCATACAGGAGATATCTGTTTCATTGCTTCAAGCATGGGTATGCATGTCAAACAGAACTAAGCTGTGTCTGAAAGCACATGATCCTTCAGTGTCCATGCTGCTACACAGTTCAGGGGATAAATACTGATCATGGTTAATTGCATTTTTTGAATCAAGTTCAGAAAGTTCAAAGTAAATTTATTATCAAGGAACATATAGGTCACCATATACTACCCTGAGATTCGTTTTCTTGTGGGCATACACAGTAAATCCAAGAAACATAATAGAATCAGTAAAAGAATGCACCAACTTGGGCATTCAACCAGTGCAAAAGACAACTGAGCAAATACAAAAAGAAAGAAAGAATAATAATAAATAAGCAATAAATATGAAGAACATTAATTGAAGAGTCCCTGAAATGAGTCCCTAGGTGTGGGAACAGTTCAGTGACGTTGAATGAAGTTATCCCCACTGGTTCGAGAGCTTGATGGTTCGGGGGCAGTACTGTTCCTGAACTTGGCAGTGTGGGTCCCGAGGCTCCTGTGCCTTCTTCCTGATGGCTGTGGTGAGACGAGAGCATGAACTGAGTGGTGGTGATCCTTTATGATGAATGCAGCTTTGCTCTATGCGACAGTGCTCCATGTAGATGTGCTCATTGGTGGGGAGGGCTTTACCCATGGTGCACTGGAAATAGATCACATTGCAAATATAAAACAGGCACCCGAGGTCTGAAGATGCCCACATGCATGATGGATGTTAGGGCTTTTCAGAAGACATCCAGTCATCAGCTCAAATCTGTAAATGCCTATTCAAGGCACCCATGCCATATTGGAGCTCCAGTTAGATTCTTTCAGATGTTCAGCAACCATTCCATTGGATCTTTAAGAAATCTACTGGATGGAGTCTTACTTAATGGAAGACAGGAAGAATGCACTGTTGTCAGGAAATACTTGCACTTTGGACCCTTCTGAGAATCTGTGAGTTGCCTGCCTCGGTGACCTGCACCTTGCCACCAGGAATCCAAATGACATCTGGTGAGAAGCAGCTGACTAATTTGCCTAGCTGTGCACTGCGGAATACCCAGCCCCTGACATGACTTTTTTTAGTCGTGGCATTTATGTGGCTGCCCCAGTTAAGTTAAGGCTAATGATAACCACCATCTTCCCATCCCAATCAGTTTCCTGCTATTGACTATCAAGTCTATGTGTTTAGACTCTGTCTTGTTGAAGCCGGTTGTTGTCTGATGCTAATGTGCACTGAATGCCACTTGTTATTTATCAGTTTAATCCTGGCTGTTGCCCAGATCTCATTATTTACAAGCACAGCTTTCTTCATTACCAAAGGATTTGCAGATAGGACTGAATACTGCAGTCATCACTGAATATTTTTATTTGCTTTCTTATGACAGAAGGGTGGTCATTGGTAAGGCTGATGAAGATGGTAGGGCCTAGGACATTCCAGCCATCACCTCCTCCCTAGAATGTTCTTTGCAGGATTTTCTCAGGTTAATATCCTAGCATCATCTGAATGGGAGTCACAGAGAAAACTGTCTATTAAGGAGAGTTATACTTCGCCTGAACTAAATTGTTCGTGATTGTTTCTAATGCCATTTAAAAGGTGCTTCGGTATGAATAGTATTCACTTTCACCTCATCTCTGGATTCACTCTTTACAAACCAAAGCTGTAAGGTTGGGGATCTCATGAAGCTAAGATGGTTTACTTATTCACCACTTCTGCTTCAGATCAGTTATCATGTTTTGGCTGAGTTTTGTTAGCTTACACGCTGAGCTTGATATTCTCGAAGGCTTCTCCTACCAGTTCTTGTTTGGTTGTCCACAGCATTTACATTGCATGTGACAGGACTGTCATCCTGTGATCCAGTCGACTCATCAAGGGGGTTAAGTGACACTGTGTAAAACAAGTTGCTGCAGTTTGTGCTGTGTTTTAACTGAAAACTTTTGCAGTGAAAATTTGAGAAAAAGAGATAAAGGAGTTTCCCATTAAAATGATCAATTTTACCACCATTACCCCTTTCTAAAATACGACATGATAATTTGCATGCTTTGACCCTAATCTTTTGTACTGTAGATTGTAACCTTAAATAACATATATAATTTCTTCTCTGTGTGCTAGGAGGAATAGTTGCAGAGAAAATTATGTTAAGCTGCTCTCCTGTGTTTTTATTATTGAGAGCATTCATAAATCGCTGGATCAAATATCTTAATCCTTTAACAAAGGACAATAGAGTGGATAACATAAACAAGATAAAAATGTTAATAGTTTGCATATGTATTACAGCAGCCTTCTGAAAAGGAGATTCCCCAAGATGTGATGCAAATTTTTTTGTGATATGCTTTATGCTTTAAGTTATTAAAAAAACAAATAAAACTCTACCATTGATGGTTACAGCTGCTATGAAAGGATACATAATAATCTGTGTCAGTATGTGGGAAATTTTGATTTACAGCAGACATAACTAACAGGGGACAATGGTTTCCGAGGCTTTAACGGCTGAAGTTCAGAGGAAATAGTGGCATGCTTTTGAAGTATTTGGAAGGTATGTTGCATAACCAACTTCCATTTTAGTGTTTGCATTTGAACTGTAAAACTAAACTTTGGCAGGAGATACAAACTCTCAACATGTCTAGTGAATGGAGTCACAGTACAATAGTAGTTTCCATAAAGTTTTTGTTAGCCACAGCACCGTTGGTTTGACTGATGCTCAACTTGTTCAAAAGACTATTCAAAGGTGCTACCCATATTGTTTTGGCTGTGCACTGGTTTATCACATAACCACAATAATATGGGAGAGTGACTAGGTACCCACCAATTTATTATTGAATCCAGTTCATATCTGTGCCGTACACCGACTTCGATTATCTCCTTATTTATGCTGTCTCAAACACTTCCCTGGAACATGACTTAATCATATTCAAACACCTCATTCTTTGTTCATACATAGATTGTGTTATCAATTTAGCCCCACAGTTTCATGTACCATATTTTGTTTTCTTTTTCTAAATCTGAAAGTCTTTTGCCCCATTCTCCAGTTTTATAATAACCGTACAATGTGTTTATTTAGAATGTGTCTTTTTAAGACGTAAAGGCGATAGAGGTGACCAATCCATTTTTAAATGGTGCAAACAGTCCTCTCTGGGACTTTTCCTATGATTGAAAGAGGATAACACAATGATGTGTGTCAAAACCCAGCAATCTCCACTTCTGCTGAAAGGTTTTGGCCCGAAACGTCGACTGTACTATTTTCCATAGACGCTGCCTGGCCTGCTGAGTTCCTCTGGCATTTTGTGTGTGTTGCTCCGATTTCCAGCATCTGCAGATTTTCTCTTGTTTGTGACTTGAATCTCCACTCCTGGTTTTCTCAATAATATGGGATCGATCTCATCAGGCCTGGAGACTTAACCACTTTAATGTTCTTCAGGAGCACCAATGCCTTCTTCTTCTTCTTGATGTCAGCATACCCTAGAATGATCTTCCTGACCTTCATGTCCTTTTTCTTAGTAAATTTCAAAGCAATACCTTGCCTCCTTCCTCTGGCTCCAGGCATAAATACTCTCTTATGTCTTTGAATGGTCAAACCCTTTTGTTTTTAATGTGTGTGAACACCATGAATCCAGGCCATTATTTGAAATCCAGGCCATTATTTCATAATAACAAACTTGACATAGGCCACATACACCATCAGAGCTACAGCAAAGAGTTTGGGTCATAAAATGATAGTAATACCGAAGGAGGCCATTTAACCCATGAGAAGCCATGCCAGCTGTTTATGGAGCACCCCAATATGTCTCTTCACCCTTCTCTACCTCCATGGCCTAGATCAGGGGTTCCAAACCATTTTTGTGCCATGGACTAATACCATTGTCGTGGCTATCCCTCGAGGTCGAGGATGATGTTCTTTGTTCTGAAGAAGTGGCCCACAGAGCGAAGACGCCTGTGCGTGTATTTCTTTAATGTGTACTTGATGTTGCACTCCAAGAAGCACATGATACTTCACAAATCAACCAACTGATTCCAATGACATGGAAACCACGACGATTGGAGCTGATGGATTTGTTGCAGCCTTCATCCGCTTTCACAGCTGTTGAGTTCGAAGTAACTTCATCCGCCTGTTCCACCGTTGAGGTCTTGGTTGGATTGTTCTTTGTCTGGGACCTCACGCTCGACCTTACCGCCATGGGTGACCCTACCAAGAGCAGCTCCAGATGGCATTGCTCTCGGAATCACAGGATCACACAAGCTTCTCCACCGCGACAAGGTGACAATCCACGGAGAAGACCAGTACCATTAAGCAAGAAGTCTGTAGACTCCCAGTTGGGAACCATTGGCTGAGAGGATTTATTTTCTCAATTTCCTTTCAAAATCATTCATTGTTTCTGTTTCCATCATATTTCTGGCAGCAAGTTCCAGGTCATTACCAGTCACTGTGTAAAGAAGTCCTTTCCCAGACACTCATAATATTTCTACTTTGTTTGTTGAACCAATTCAAGACAAGCTGAAATCTGCAAAATATCATTGTTCAACTGGCTGCCTTGCCGTATCAACAGAATGTCAACATTGGCCAGTTCCAATTAAAACACAATGTTGTTTCCATTGGACTAGTTGATTTGTGCATTGTGCTTTATTTGCATTGCAAACTAAAGACCATCAGTCAATGGTACATTATAAATTACAGCACCTAGCTATGTGCAAAAAGGGATCTGTTATGATTTCAATAAGTACCTCTGTCCTTCCCTTGGACTGTTGAGTGGTACAAGATTTTCTGCCGTTTGCACAAGATGATTCATTGACCCGTGATTTTAAATGCTAAATTGTCGTGAATCTACACATCGCTGGAAGCTGCTGACTGAAATGGTTAACCTCTCCTGCCATTAGGGAGCTGTCAGTGTTAACAACCCTTCTTTTCAAGATGAGCTGTGTTATGCTTATTTCATGATAAAAAACCAACGTGCATTGCAAAGCTGGGAGCACTTGATACAACAACTGATAACCGCCACAGCCCATTGTAGTGCCTGAGAACTGTTATCATATACCTCTTGATTCCTGTTTTCATCCACTGTTTGGGAATTAGTAAACCACTCAAATACATTTCATGTCAAAGTCATTTTTATCAGGAAACTGTGGTAAGGCTAACCTCACACAGTATTTCATGAGAGTACTACCTTGTGGGAGTGAACATGTCTGCAGGGATAAACAGAAGTTAGTTCGTGACATGTTGTAGAATCTTAGATTTAAGTGCAGGAATAGGTAAAGCAGTAATTAAAATATTTAAAAATTTCATCCACTTTTTTAGGTTATTTCCTCTTTGTATTTATATTATACTTCCTTTGAGACATAACATGAATCTTTGCTCAGATGAGATAAGTAACAGCTTGCTCATAGACCATAACACCATAGGACGTAGGAGCAGAATTAAGCCACTCGGCCCATTGAGTCTGCTTCGCCATTCCATCATGGGCAATTTGCTATCCCTCTCAACCCCATTCTCCTACTTTCTCCCTGTAACCTTCGAGGCCCTGACTAATCAAGAACCTATCAAACTCCGCTTTACATTCAATAACTTGGCCTTCACAGCCATCTGTGGTATTGAATTCCACAGATTCACCAACCTCTGGCGAAAGAAATTCCTCCTCATCTAAATGGACATCCCTCTATTCTGAGGCTGTGCCTTCTGGTCCTACACTCACCTACTACAGGAAACATCATATCCACATCCAGGTCTTTCAATATTCGGTAGGTTTCAATGAGCTTCCCCCCTTATTTTTCTAAACTCCAGCAAATACACACCCAGAGTCATCAAATGCTCCTCATATGTTAACCCTTTCATTCCTGGGATTATTCACGTCAACCTCCTCTGGACTCTCTCCAATGCCAGCACGTCTTCTCTTGGATATGGGACGCAAAACGGCTCTCAATCCTCCAAGTGCGATTTGACCAACACCTTATAAAGCCTCAGCATCACATCCTTGCTCTTATATTCTCATCCTCTCGAAATGAATGATAATGTTAGATTTGTCTTCCTTAGCACTGACTCAACCTGCAAGTTAACCTTCAGTGAATCCTGCACGAGGACACCCAAGTCCCTTTCTCTGATTTTTAATTTTCTCCCCCTTCAGAAAATAGCCTATGCCTTTATTCCTTCTACCAAGGTGCATGAACATACACTTCCCCACAAAGCCATCATTCCATCATCCAAATCATTGACACATTAAGTTCCCAATACCAGCTCCTGCAGAACACCATGAGTCATCAGCAGCCAACCAGAATAGGGCCACTTTATTCCCACTCTTTACCTCCAGCCAGTCAGCCTTCTAAAAATCAAAGTAAACAACATCCACTAACTCTCCTTTGTCTATCCTGACTGTTACTTCCTCAAAGAATTCCAACAGATTTGTCAGGCAAGATTTCTCCTTTAGGAAACCTGACTCTGACCTGCTTTATCATGCGCCTTCAAGTATCCTGAAACCTCATCCTTAGTAATGGACTCCAAATTCTTCCCAAAAGAAGTCAGACTTTCTTTTGCTTCCCTCCATTCTTAAAAAGTGGAGTGACATTTGCAATTTTTCTGTCCTCCAGAACTGTTCCAGATTCTACTGATTCTTAACGATCATTACTAATGCTTTCACAATCTCTTCTGCTACTTCTTTCAGAACCCTGGGGCGTAGCTCATCTTGTCCAGGTGACTTACCCACCTTCAGACGTTTCAGCTTCCCAAGCACCTTCTCCTTAGTAATAGCAACTACTCTCACTTCTGCCCCAGACACTCTCAAATTTCTGGCATACTGGTAGTGTCTTCCATAGTGAAGATGTACATAAAGTACTGATTAAGTTCATCTGTATTTCTTTATCTCCCATTAATAGCTCTCCAGTGTCATTTTCCAGCAGTACAATATCCACACTCACCTCTCTTTTACTCTTCATAAGTCCAGAAATACTTTTGGTATCCCCTTTTATATTATTGGCTAGCTTCATATTCCATCTTTTCTCTCCTTATGTTTTTTTTAAGTTGCCTTCCTACGGTTTTTAAAAGCTTTCCCATCCTCTAATTTCCCACTAATATTTGCAATATTATATGCCTTTTCTTATGCTTTTTGCTGTCTTTGACTTCTTTGTCAGGCATAGTTGTGTCATCCTTTCTTTAGAATACTTCGTCATTTTTGGGATGTATTTGTTCTGCTCCTTCCAAATTGCCCTAGAAACTCCAGCCACTGCTGTTTTGCCATCATCCTTGATAGTATCCCCTTGCAGTAGGCTTATGCTATTGCGAAAAAAATACCCAATCAATATAAAATGGAGAAGGAGCAAAGGTAATCTGATTTCTGCTTCCCACAACCATCCCAGTCCTTCTCCAACTTCCTCCCTACCACTTTACGTGTGTTTGACGCTCACTCAGCAAATTCCTAACACATCAATTGGGACATGAGCACTCATTACATGCAAACATAACTTAGCATCTTCTGGCTTGAATTTCATTTTTGTATTTTGTTCATGCTTATGATTATTGTCGAACGTTTTGAGTCAGGTCATGCTGGCGGAATAAGAGCTGACAAGAGAAATCTCAGTCTTCTCCAAGAAGGTGGGAGCATACACAGTTGTGTCAACCCCTAAAATCTCAGTTGCGTAGGTTTCTTAATAGAATCACATCATAGATATTTATAGCACAGAAAGAGGCCACATGTTGATGGCCTCCTCAAAACTCTTGCAGCACAAGTTAGGCTTCAGGTTCAGATTAATTGGAATCTGAGTGGCCTGCCCAAAACATTTGCAGCAGAGGTCTGGGTGCACGTTGCTTTATACTTCCTTCCAGAGAGAGGGTCATAGAAAGGAAAAGAAAATAGTTGGAGGAATGAAAAATTAAATTGCACTGAATCTGGCTGCAACATATTCTAACCAGAACCAAATGGAAATTGGTGCTTAAGTGTGACTAGAATGGTTAGCTAAATTACTTTCAGCACCAAATTACCAGACAGATATGTATTTTCTGAGATATCCTTGTTTTATTGTGATCCAGAAAAATACAGCAGCAATTACAAAGAATCAACAAATGCTTATTGCTTTGTCAACCCAGATCAGCCTGATATCCTGTTAGTACTTTGTTGTCCTACATGAAAGCAGCCTAAGTACTTGTTGAGTGCCAATAAAGAATGCTGCAGACATGAAAGGAAAGGAACTATACCACAGTTTAAGAAAATGCTGTGCAAGATAAAACCAAAGTAGCTGTCATTTATTTAAGACCTTGTTTTGTTGCTCGATGCTATTTTTATTTGAGTTGCTATAAGTATTTTTGAGAACTGTCCCAGTACTTTAAGGGTTAATCATAAACAGTTCACTGAATGAACCAGGGTGACAGGACAGTGGGTGACTCTTACCAGTTAATAACATTATGGTTTAAAAGCAAGTCATTCATCATTATGAAGTTTGTTTATCCAGTAGTAATGTTGGATAGTACCAGGCATAAGTTAATTTGATGAATTGTAGTTGTCAAGGTAGGCTGGTAGAGCAACTATCTGAGCCTAAAAGTAGCTTTCCTCAATCCAGGCGATGTAAGTCATGGCTATTTTTTCAAGAGCTGTGACAGGAAAGGTATTAAAACTGTAGGTTTTACTGTTGGCTTTCTCCACCCGAGCGCTTTATATGACAAGGGTAACTTTTTATCTTATAGGAAATTATTAACCTTCTGAATCTAAATGCTGTCTCAACATTCAGTTCCTGAAGAGGATGCAATTAAAGATACGAGACTGGGAATTCCTGTTCACACTCAAATCAGGAGCAAACATTGCGATACGAGCTTTTCCATTCACTGCACTCCCTGAGTTATTCGCCCTCCAATGTGTAGAATTAGCATATTTTATCTATTCATTGTGAATTCTTGATCATCTAACGAACTGCATAATTGAGTGCTTACATGTGGGTAATGGCTGAAGCTCATTTAAAGGGCTTCACCAGCCTCTTAAATATCCACAAAATCACCTGGAAGACAAGGGAAGCTTTTGGAGCTGCAGAATGTTTGGGCAACAGAGGCTTCTGCACACAGTTTACAGACGCTGAGGTAGAACATGCAGCAGGAAATGAGAGAAAGGGGAACGGGGGTGGGAGGGATCTATGTTCTTTATCCTTCAAGGGGTGTCTCCACAGAAGTAGTTGGTTGAACAATCTTGGCAGTAAATTCACTGATAAAATAAACAGTACCCCAAACATCTGAAGAACTGCTTCAGAAGGTACAATAAGGTGGAGGGTGGCAAATGGAGGCTGCCAGGACAAGCCAGGGAATTACAGGCCAGTGAGCCTGACATCAGTGGTGGGGAAAGCTGCTGAAAATTACTGGAACAGGATCTACCTTCATTTGGAAGGGCAAGGACTGATTAGGGGTAGTCAGTATAACATTATGCATTGAAAATCGTGTCTCCTGGATTTTAGCTTTTTGAAGAGGAGGCCAAGAGGATTGATGAGGGCAGGACAGTAGAAGTTGCCTACATGGACTTCATCAAGGCCTTTGAGAAGATCAGTCATGGTCCAGAAGGTGCGATCACATAGGATCCACAGTGAGTTAGCTAATAGGATTGGTTGAAGGAATCAAAGGGTGGTAGTAGAGGGCTATCTGAGAGGAATCCTGTCAGTAATGTTATGCTGCAGAGATTGGTGCTGGGACCCCTGTTTGTCATATGCATTAATGATTTGGATGAAACTGTAAGTGGCATGATTAATAATTTTGTGGATGGCACTAAAATTGGTGGTACAGTGGACAGTGAAGAAGTTGTCTCAGGTTATAACAGGATCTAGATAAGGGGTTCTGCATGGACCAAAGGGTCCATGAACCCCGGATTGGGAACCCCTGATCTAGATCACCAGGCTGGAGCTGGAGACATCCTCAACATCCACCAACTTGCCATCTCTGTGGAACAAGACAACTCACAGTCTCTATTCTAAAAGAGTAGAAACGACGAAGAAAGCAAAAGGCAGAGCCAGCACATGGCTTTGCTTGGCTTGTGGATTTCCTCTGAGTGTTATGTGCCATTGCTCTGAGGGTGCTGCATATTATTTTGAATCCAAATGATGGTTACTGGTTGACAAATACCTTCTAGCTTTTGGGCTGCCTCCTTGCAGACAAGATCATGCTGTCACTCAGAATGCCACAGAAGAAACTGATGACTTTTTCAAAGGAAATTCTGCTTGGGTTGCTCTATAAAACTATTGTACTATTCTCCAGAGCAACTCTTGAACCATAACACACCTCTTCTTCAGACTTTCGCCATCTCAAACTATCAACTTATGCAGTCAGTCCCAAGATTGGGCCTCCCTGTTGAGATACTATTTAATGTAACTGCATGGTGAATGGTGACTGGATGCTGTAATCAAGTTACTGAGCAGAGTTTGCCTGTTTCTTGTCCTGGATAAAACAGGGGTGCTAGTTAATCATAACAGATCTTCTTGCCAGTTTACCAGTGCTTCTGAGCACATGGCCAGATCTCCTGCGGTACACGGAATCTGTCTCTGTACTCTTCAAGATAATAGAGGAGAGCTGATAGCTTAAACTATCAAGGCACCTCATTCATAATAGAACTTAACGTTATGCAAGGTAACATTTCTTATCAAGGTTTTTCCTCTCTACAGAACAAGACAGCCTGTGCAATGAAGTATGTAGCAGTTCACAACACAGCAGGGCATGTGGCACAATTCTTAAAGTGGTACTAAATAAAAAATACAACAAGAGAAAATCTGCAGATGCTGGAAATCCAAGCAACACTCACATGCATATGCACGCACATGTACATGCACACGCGTGCACGCATACACACACACACACACACACACACACACACACACACACAATGCTGGAGGAACTCAGCAGGCCAGCCAGCATCTATGGAAGAGAGTTAAGTTGATGTTTTGGGCTGAAGCCCTTCAGCAGGACTGGAGAAAAGAAGCTGGGGAGTAGATTTAAAAGTTGGGGGGAGGGGAGAGAGAAACACCAGGTGACAGGTGAAACTTGGAGGGGGAGGGATGAAGCAAAGAGCTAGGAAGCTGATTGGTCGAAGAGACAGAAGGCCATGGAAGAAAGAAGAAAGGTGAGGTAGAGAGGAGCACCAGAGGGAGGTGATGATCAGACAAGGAGATAAGGTGAGAGAGGGAAATGGGGATGGGATATAAACATGGTATAAAAATCAATACCATGTTCCTCCTTTAAAAATAAAAAAATCACATGCCAACTACCTGTCCAGTCTTGGTGCCCTCAACTTTAGCAAATGGTCTTCCAATTTCCAGATGTGATGTGACATGATTTCCTCCAAAATCAGACGTTGTTCACTATTAGGTCTTTAAGTGATCTAAGATGTGTTGGGTTACCATCACCTTCTTCCACACCTGACGCCAGTCTAATGTGACCTAGTAGTAGCACCTCTTGCCAAAGTATGCCTTTCTTCTTCAGGACATGATTATTTGTCAGTCCATGCTTCATCTTCTTCCACCTTCCTCACTCTGTGCAAAGCTATTTGTAATCGTGCAGCTGAAGTAATATCTTGCAAGGAGTGGGAAGTGGGGAACGGATAACTGCCTTATCAGTTCTATCTGCTGGACTGTATAGTTGAAACAACTTTCTGGTGTACTGTATCATAGCTTTCTTAATTACTTCAGAGAATATCTGCCAGCAAGATTCAATGCTGTCTTCTTACTCATCAGCAAAACCTGGCGTTAATGTTGGTGGCTTCCTTCATATTATACTTTGCTCCAGAAACAATTTGAAATGTTATTGGTTTCCATTGCATCTACATCTCAGCAGTGATACATTTATTGACTTTGCTTGGCAGTGACAGTTGGTGCTCTGAATCTGACACAGCTTCTGTCCATGCATGGTCCATATTGTCCATTCTATGACTTACGATGTGCAGCGTGTACAGATGATTTGGCAGGCCACATCATACACATTTTGTCCTGTCACAGGCACTCAGGCTGCTGACCTCCACACATGTAACATCCTGGTCACTCTGACTGTCATCTCCTTGCTCTGTCTTTTGTCTCTTGTTTCAACACATGAATGTCCTTCAGCTGACTCTAACCGTTCTAGGCAGGCTTGAAATAGATCTTTAACCTTGGACTTTTCCAGAGTCAAAACTGTTTCATACTGCTGCTATTCCCTCAGGTGAAACTCCAGTATTCCAGGTGTAGTTCAATTTTTGATGAGCCTGTTCTTCAAAACTGCAGTTATCTGCCAACAATCTTAACTGTGTAAAGGAACTATCTAAGGATTCTCTAAGCTCTTGATTGCATACAAGGAATCAGAGATGCTCAAATGTTTCATTTCTAAATTCTTGTAATATATCTCATGCATTCTCCAGAGTCTCATATGAGAGTTTTATGGAATAGTACAAGATTCTCCCCTTGTGACCAATAAGATACAATAATGCCTTTACTTTTGTCAGGTCTGGTTTATCCACCGTTATCGGCTCAATACTGCCTGTAACTGTTTCTTGCATTGTTCTCATTCTTTAAACAGATTACTTACCTGGAAATTGAGAGGCTCCTCAACTATAGATAAAATAAAGAATACTACAGCACAATATCAACCATTCAGCCCACAATGTATTGAACTTTAAACCTACTCCAATCTAACCCTTTCCTTCCACATCTTAGTGTTTCTGTAGTATCTCAGTTTAGTCACACAGCTTTCTGATTTCAGGCACATATTTATGCATCATCTGAGGTGGGAGGCATCACACCTGAAATTCAACCATTAAGGTTCGAGTACAGAATGTTAAACTTTTTAGTTTCTTCAGCAAGGACTTCTGATACCATGTCCTTGGTACCTTCTTTCATTCATTCTCATCAGGCACTGGGGCATAGCCAGTGATTTAAACCAATGAGCAAAGATCCTTATTTATAAAATAATTCACATTATGCAAAACAGTATTTCTTACAGCAGGTTTTACTACAGGGGAGGACAACTTTCGGTCACTTTTCCGCTGACTCAACAGTGGAGAGCAGTTGGTCACATGCCAAAATTCTTACAGTGGGACCAACCAAAATTGTATATATCTCAGAACATAATTATTTTACTATGCTATTGCATTGTGCTATATGTAATTGTGCTTTTGTTTCTTGTGAAAATTGTGTATAATTTATGTTTTTTTTCTTGTGAATGCTGCTTATGTGATGCTCTGTGCCTATGAAACTGCTGCAGTATGTTTTTCACTACACCTGTGCAAGCGTGTACTGGCACATATGACAATAAACTCGACTTCGACTGAGTGCAGTTAGCGTTCAGTGAGAAAGGAAATTAATACGTTGATGCGACTAAACAAGGAATCATAGAATTGATATTGCACAGGTGGAGGTCATTGTCCAAACAAGCCCGCATTAGATGTCCATAAGGCAATTCAGGAATTTTCATTCCCATACATTTTCCTTGAAGCCCTGCAAATTATTCTTCTTCAAGTGTCTGTTCTCAAATGGCTAAATGGCTACACTGCTGATGTCCATTCTGCTGTGCCGGAAGGGGTGAGGGCCTGAAACTTGTGGTCATGATGACTTTGACTGGCAGGCAGGTCTTTTGGAAGTGGGGTCCTCGTTCAGGCTCATGTTAAACTCAGTCAGCCATGTCTGGCTGTCCATTTTTCCAGTATGCCCAGAACCACACTCCCAAAATAGACTTTTGGGTTCATTCATTGGGAGTCATTTGCCCTTTCAAGCACTTTTTTGCTCCACTTGTGGGATATGGGTCTCAGTAGCCTCTTCAGAGCCCACAGACCTGGGATGTAAATAAGTAATCACTGGTTCTGAGGGACTGCCTGAGAAGAAGTAGAGGAAGCCATAACCCTCAAGCTGACTTCCTGCTAAACCTATAAGGGAGGACTACTCATATATTACTAGGCTGGCTGGTGGCGTAGTGGCATCAGCGCCGGACTTTGGAACGAAGGCTCTGAGTTCAAATCCAGCCGGCTCCCTTGCACACTTTCCATCCGTGCTGGGTTGAGTGTCAAGCTAGCAACTTGGCCTCATAAAAATAAGAAAGCCTGCTAAAAAAATGCCGTTATGGCGCTGTCCTGATGACTCCACTTGGAGTTAAGGGCTTTCTTCTTCTTCTTCACTCATATATTTCTGCACTATATCTGGGGCTATAGAGATATCTGGAGACACAGGGAGTGCCACATCAGGGCATGTGAGGGCACTAGTATTGTGAGGGCACTAGTACTGTATAAAACTTTAGGAATCCCTTATCACTTCCTCATTTGTTTCCTTCCATGAGCTTAAGTAAAAGGTTGTATTGAAATTCATCTCCATAGTTTATCATTTCAGCACCAAAAAGTGAATGAATAGAGTTGGAATTAATGTTTCAATTCCTGACATGTGTAAACTTGGGTCCTTATCTCTCAGTGGGGCATTTGCCATTGATGACCTCCTGTCTCCGTCTTCTGAAGTCGTTGGAGTTCATCAATGTTTCTGTAATCCGTTACATCTGCTGTGCAAGGGAATGGCCAATATATAACTTCACCAGAGCCCAGTTGGTCAGTTACCCATTTTGACCTCTCACGACAGGGACGTAGGGTCGGACTTCAAGAGGCATGTGTAAACAAGCTGATTTATACTTCTGCGTCAACTCGTCGCCGTAACCTATGCAAGTGGCCTACACACGTTGTCAGCATTTATACTTGTGCATTGGTGTGTCTGCGTCGCTCTGAAATTCAGGCACGTCACGCATGCGCACACACCTGCCCATGCAAGGCTTCATGGTCATGGTAGTCTTTCTCGGGGTAAACAAGCTTAAAGCAAGCGTCTTTTCTCGTAAAAGCGAAATGTGTCCTTCATAATTTTGAAGGACTGTAAAGCTTTATGGAAAGCATTGCAGCCAGAGTTCCTTCCCTGCCCTTCAGTTGCCCAGTGGGAAGCTATTGCAGCGTAGGAGGAAATGCGATGCTACCAAGCGGACCAGTCACACTTGTTTGGTCTGCATTGCTGCGACGCGCAGTTACATTTTGGGAGAGGTGCGCGTCAGGCTACGGCGTAGGGATCCGCGTAGGCTCTGCGTAGGGTTTGCGGCGACGCCGTCGAGTTGACACCGAAGTATAAATCAGCCTTTAGTTGGTGTTTAAAGCCCAAGATTTGCATTGCTTGCATTCCATATGAAAACAGGAAAATCATGGACTCTCCCTTAATAAATATTCAGCAACTGATTTGCATTTCTGATGAGAGTGTAACACATTCGCGTGAGAGTGTATACTTGCTGGAGAAGCAAAAAAGATTCAAGAACAGAATTCAGTGGGTGGGTAGGAAGGCATCAAATTGAAAAGCATTCTGACACTTGCACCATCCCATTAACAGGAATTTCCAGAGAATAGTTACAGCCTTCACTGTAATATGTGAGGCATTCAGCAATAGCATTGATATAGACTGACTCTTTGGTTTTGGATATTGTTTAATAATATGGTTGCCAGGAAGATGATAAAAATACCAAATTAAAAATCATAATTTATTTTTACATAGGATAATTTCCCCCTTAAATTGCAGGGTGAAAACTATATTCCCCAAAATGGAAGCGAAATATTGTTGGAAAAGAGTACTGTCGAATTTTCGGGCTGAAGGCCCTTCATCAGTGTCTTGGCTGAAACGTCGACTGTAGTCTTTTCCATAGATGCTGCCCGACCTGCTGAGTTCCTCCAGCATTTTGTGTGTGTTGCCTGGATTTCCAGCATCTGCAGATTTTCTCTTGTTTGCAAAATATTGTTGTCAGATTGCAAGAAGCCATCAAATAAGGTGTGATGGTAGCATTTCCTTTGTGTCAGTTTCCCACAGCAATCTGATTAAACTGTGGAATTTACCACAGGGAAATTAGTGAATGCCGCTTGGGGAGGAAGATGTGTGTAAGTAAAAGGACAAAATGTGAAGAATGCTACAGTTGCTCAAATAATCCAGATAGATCACCTATGACTCTAGTGTGCTACCTAATGAATATTTTTCACTGAAATAGCAGCTTTCATACTATCTGTTCTAGGAATGGCATCCAGCCAAAAACTCGGTGGTATTTGATAATGATGCTATGGACAAAACCTGAGGTGTTTTCATTATTGTTCCTTACTGCTGACTGCTACTGAAGTGCTTACTCCCTTGGCCCACTGTTGAACCTGGTTAAAGGGTAGAGTCACCAGATAAAAAACTAGATTGTGGGGTTTTGGTTGTTTCATCATGAAGCAATGAAAAATATGATTTACCCAGGTACCCACTTCAGACATTAAACTGGCATTCCCAGCATATGTTACCCTCATATGTCTGACAAGACTAACACAGCAAAATGTCTCATTCTGTATTAGAGGTTGGGACATATGGGTACAAGTAGACCAAGTCAATCCATATTAACTACGGTTGAGTATTTGCAGGAAACTAGCCCTTCTAGTTCTTTGTGGTGAAGACCAGATTGAAACCCAGCATCTGTAAGTCCCATGACATATTTCAGTCTTTACAGCCCATTGTTCCCCCATTGTATAGACTCATCATATTCCTATCCCCATCCCTGACCCCTCAACTCCTCGATGATCCACTAAACTCCCATTCCAGGTTACTGATGGATCCAACCCCAATTCTCTTGTCCTGCCCAATTGATTTTCCAGGGCTTCCAGTGGAGACCCCAATCTCATCCATACTCCTCCCTAACTCCATCAAATTACTTCAGGCAGGCCTCTGATACCAGCTTCTCTCATCCCACCCTCAGCCTCAGGGCCTCTATTTTTGTCCAATGCCCATTCATTTGTGGTGTTATTTGGCAGGAATAACAGAAATTATCTTTGGCAACCATTCCTGTGACCTTTCAGAATTTTGAGGCCATCATGTCAGATGAATTTTAGGGAACAGCCATCTCCAAAACACGTTTCCTCTATTTACTTTATACTTTATTGTCGTCAAACAATTGATACTAGAGCGTACAATCATCACAGCGATATTTGATTCTGTTCTTCGTGCTCCCTGGAGTACAAATCGATAGTAAATATTAAAAATTTAAATTATAAGTCATAAATAGAAAATAGAAAAGGGAAAGTAAGGTAGTGCAAAAAAAACCGAGAGGCAAGTCCGGATATTTGGCGGGTACGGCCCACATCCGGGTCAGGATCCGTCAGCAGTCTTATCACAGTTGGAAAGAAGCTGTTCCCAAATCTGGCCGTATGAGTCTTCCATCAATTAACGTGATAGCCCACAGATTTAAGTGCTGATCGCTCTGCCTCGGCATGTTGTGAGGTAGTGACTCTTGTAGATTTGAATTAATATGTATATATAAAGTTTTCCAAAGAAGTAGTTGTGCATTGGATTAACAAAAAAATAATTTGTATTAGTATTGCTTCCTGACCAAATGACTTGGGCAAATAATTTGATGAATGTTGCTGATTGTTACAGGATACCTGTGAGCTATATTTCTTTATAAGTTCCAATTAGTTTCCACTTCATTGAAGAATTTATTTTTATTAATTAGATAGATGTAATAGTAATGTGCTGTTTCAGCCCACCTGATAATGAAGAGATTTTCCACTGCTTCCGACACCAGCTGGCTATTAAGTTGACAAGTCCTCAGCTTCTCAGTGCTGTTTAAAATTGGAATTTGTATTGGCATCTCAGAAAGCAGAGAACAGCTGACTCTAGGAACAGCTATTACATTAGTTTGGGTTTTCTAAGATGGGCAATCCAGCATTTTAAGATCTGTATTACCGATTAAAACTGAAGTACTAGGGAAACTGATTGTGAAGGTTGTGTTGTTTGATGGAAATTGCAAGATTTGTCATAAACGTAGTCTGATGTATAAAGAAATAAGAGGGTCTGAAAATGATATGGTCTTTAGAAACGAAAGGATGCTTATTGAGTAACTTGCATTATAATGACTCCTTTTTTAAAAAATGAAATAGACATAAAGAAACGCCATTAACTTTCATTCTGGTGTCTTCCATGCTGTTTACAAAATTGATTAGGCAATGAGTGCTGACAGCATCATAGAGTTATGAAACTTGATGTGTGACAGAGTTAAACTAACATGTACAATTGAAATTGAAGCCGTTCCAATTTGTTTTCTTGGAAATTCTCTCCCCAGTCATGCCATCCATACACAATACTCAGTGTAAATGCAAGCAATGATATAAAATAGCAGTCATTAATGGTAATTTTTCAGAACCAGAGTTTTCAAAGGGTGGCTCTAGTGTTAAAGCTGAATTGCAGTATCCAGTATTGAATGCAGTGACAATTGCTGCTAATTCAATTAAAGGAGCCTGTATGAAACAGTGGCCGGGACCTGGCTGGTGGGAGACAACCTTTCTTAAATGACGTGCAGTTGTACAGCTAATCCTCTCTCTAATAGATGGAGCAGGGAATTGCTATGCTCTGTAATTGTTGAACGGTATCGGAAAAATAAAACTGTAAACTCAGTCAGGAGTCAGAGGTTTGAAAAGTTTATTGCTCAAGGTCACCTCCATAAATCATGGTTAGGAGGCAGGCACTCCAGTGATACCCTTTTGCTCAGGCTCTGAAGCATTCAGGTGTGGCTCTGCAGGCAGCTAAAGGAGGTTAACCCTCAGAGGCCTGGAGCAGCATTTTCACATGTTTTTAAATTCCTGCCTTCCAAAGGGAGTGAGGTTCCTCCCTACAGATTTATTGTTTCCTAATGCGGTTCGAAAATAGCTTAATGCAGGTCTCTGAGCTGCAAGGCAAGTGTGGGAGGGTTGGTCATGCACATCTTTAAGCATTCTCCAAAGGGTGTAAATATTACATCAACGTTAGGGGAAGATGGATGAAAGAGTGAACTAAATATGTTTTTTAAAAGCTCCTGTGATTGGGTGAGAATGGGGAAGTGGGCTTGGGAGAAAGGGTGGGGGTGGGGGTGGGGGTGGAAAGTGAGAAAAAATACCATTAAGATGCTTTTACAAAAAGTTATAAGTAGTAAATGAGCTATTCAGTTTATAGCTGGAAAGACTGTACTTCCTAGTTAGCACCCAGTTCAACTTGCTAAGCTGGTATTTATTACTGGGTGAGGAGAGAAAACATTTACATTTCTATGCAGTCAAAATATATTGATAACTATTTTAAAATCTACATTTCTTGAACTTGCTGCATACTTTTACTCTTTCAGCATTTTGTACTTTCCTATATCTTTCTGACAGCTTCAGACAGAATTTCCATTTGCCAAATTTTGACTGCTTGCAAAGTTTCAAATGATTGATTGTTCCACAGGTCATAACCTTTTTAAGATAGGTCATTATACCAAAACTTTGCCAGTGAGAAGTTCTAGGTTTACATATAGTAATCCAGGTAACATGTTTCTACCTTTCCTTCAAGACAACAACTAGTATATAAACACAAGAGATTCTCAGATGCTGGAAATCTAGAACAACACACACAAAATGCTGGAGGAACTCAGCAGGTCAGCCAACGTCGATGGAAGTGAATAAGCAGTCAATATTTTGGGCCAAGACCCTTTATCAGGATTGGAATGGAAGGGGAAAGATGCTGGAATAAGAATGTGAAGGGGGGGGGTGCAGAAGGAGGACAAGCTGGAAAATGATAGCTGAAACCAGGTGGAGTGGTGGGAATGAAGTATGAAGCTGGGAGGTGATTGGTGGAAAATGCAAAAGGCTGGAGAAGAAGGAATCTGATAAGAGAGGACAGTGGACCATGGGAGAAAGGGGAAGAGGAGGTGATAGGCACGTGAGGAGAAGAGGCAGGAGGCCAGAGTGAGGAACAGAAAATTATTAGGAGTTAGAGAAATCAATGTTCATGCCATCCAGTTGGAGTCTACCTAGGCGGAATATGTGGTGTTGCCCCTCCAACCTGAGAGTGGCCTCATCCAGGCAGAAGAGGAGGCCACGTGTCAGAACAGGAAAGGGGATAGGATTTAAAATGGTCAGCCACTGGCAAATTCAGCCTTTTACAGATGATACATTTCATGGACAAAGGCACCTTAAATGTAGTTTAAATCCATACTCCTCAATCCTCATCTGGGAGAATGCAAATGAATGTAAACGCTGCTGCTGATAATAATGTACAAGCTTCCATTAGGAGTCATTTGATAAGGACTGGTAGTTAGAACCTTAGTTACTTTCTCAGTGGATTTGCCCAGGTTCAGAGATTTGAAGGATGATTTATTCAATGTGGTCAGCGTTTACTTCAGGTAAGTTAAATTTGTTTTCTCTTGCTCGATATCAAGGGCCCAAATTTTAGAAGGAGTGAAGCTTGTTAAGGTGAACCATTTGCCTTACTCTAAACTAATCTTTTAAGTTCAACAAGAATTTTTTATTTTGGCTGAATGGTAAAGAGAAAGTGAGCCTTGAATCAAGCTCAAACACCTTCGCTAACTCATTCAGTATGAGGAAAATGCAACGGGCAAATTTCTGCCAGGGATCTGAGAAACCACTCAAAACGTGAATGGGGTAGACAGAGTTTGTAGGGAATCTACCTAGACTGGGAACTTGCTGAGATTGAGTTCCATGTTAAATTCCAAATTCCGCCTGAATCCAATCCTTCATTTAAGTGGATTCAAGTTGCTTCAAAAGGGGGAAAAAATCTGAAAGATGGCTAAGCGGAAATGAGACAAATCCTTGACAAATCATAGTCTATATTTGGTATATGTTGGGATATAACATGATGGAAATAACGTAGAAACCTGTTTACTGGCACTGAAATTCTAATTTTTGATTGGACTTTGATTAAAGCTGCAAACACAGCAACTTTAACACAATCTTCAGAGTGCTGAATTAGGTTCATCTAACTATATTCATGTTATTCCACCTTACTACCACTGAATACTCTGTCTACCTGCAAACTATGGCTTGTCCAGGTCAGGAGTCAACCACTTATGATGTAGTTTACGGGGAATACTTAGCAGCAGTCAGAGAAAGCTGGAGCGGGTATGGCACTCATATTTCCATCGTTCCTTCGGGAGCTTTGAGCTTTAAATGCTTCCTTAACTCTAACTCCTTGCTGCAGGGCACGCTTGTTAATTTCCCTGATGCTGAAATCTGCTGCTGGATTTAACCCCCAAAGTTTCCAGCCTTCCCCTTTAAATGGTTGCTACAGGGCCACTATGAGCAGATGTTTGATCGTATTTCCTGCTGCCCAAATGCTGAGGTTTCCTGTGACGGTGGAATTAGTGCTAGCAATTTGTGGTGAGGCCATTGTGTGGAGAGAGTGGTCATCTCACACGTCCAGTGTGAAACTCAATCAGAATAGATACCTATGGTTCTTTGTGAATTTCAATTACAGTTAATTCTAATGAAAGGTCATCAGTTTAAAGTACTAGTGCTGTTTCTTTCCCAGCTGATAGCATTTGACCTGTTCAGTATTTCCAACGTATTCTATTTTTACTTTGAATTTTCAGTATCTGCACTTTTTTGCTTTTTATTTAAACTTCCTTTCTTGCTTCTGCCCTGAATGTCCATTTGGTTTCTGTAAAGAGAAATGTTTCTTAAAGTCTACTCACATAAAGATGCTACTTCAAGTAGATTTCTCATTTATTATGAAAATCGCTGAGGGTTCTCAGTTTGCAGAGCGAGGTCAGAGTGACCTTACCATTCATAGAGGACCTGGCAGAGAGAAAAGTGTATTATAGAATGCATATGGAGAGTTGCCTCAGCTGCAAACGAAAGACAGTGCCAGGACCACTGCTTTTTTATAGAGGTACAAGAGACTGCAGATACTAGAATCTGGAACAATAAACAATCAGCTGCATTAACTCATCAGGTCAAGCAGCATCTGATGGGGGAAAAGAATTGTAAACCTTCAGGATGAAACTCTGCATTAAGTCTATTGTTTGTTGCCCTTTTTTGAGGCATATTAATGACTTGGATATGTTTGGGCAGGATAAAATTTCAAGCTATATTTCCGATCCAGTGAAAACTGTACCAGGATAATAAATTACAAGAGGTCTTGGGCAAACCGAAAGAGCAGGCAAGAGGCAGATGAAATTAAATGCAGAGGACTGTGGTGAAAAGCATTCCATATAGCATAAATAATTCATTACTGAAGGAGGTATAAAGAACCTGTGATAGTGTCCATAAATCTTTGAAAACGGCAAGACATGTTGAGAGAGCAGTTGGTAAATCAAATGGGATCTGGGCTTCATATATAGGGGTAAAATTAAAGAACTGTTGAACTTCTCTAAAACATCGGTTAGCCACATTTGGAGTATTGAGACCAATTCACTTTATGTAAGATGTGAAGATCTTAAACAAGCTGCAGAAAAGATTAATTGCAATGATTGCAAAAGTAAGGAGTTTCAGCTCTCATGTTCGACTAGAGATGGTGGATGCATTTCTAAAATAAAGAAGGTTGAGAGAAGATTTGATAGAAGTGTACAAAGCCATGATTGATCTGAATATGTCATACACATAGAGATTATTCACATTAACAATAGACCAGAGGATACATACACAAAAGTGTTGGGTAAAAGGGGAATGTGAGGTAAAATACATCTATACAAAGGGTGGTTCTGATCTGGAGCTCCCTGCTTGTAATAGTGCTACAAACAGTGTCAATCAAAGCCATCAGAAGGGAATTTATAATGTACTTGAGGCAAAGTAAATTAAAATGGCAGAGGTTCAATGGGCCAGATGCCCTCTTCTGTGATTCCGTGGTTCTAGGATTCTATTCAAATGTAACACTTGTATTGGGAATATAATAAAAATATATGGACTGCTTGGAGTCAAACTCAGAAGTAATTGTAATAAATGGTTTTTATTACTGTCCTGATTATTACAAATATTTGGCAGCAAGCAATTAATTTTAAATGTATTGCGTTTAGTCATACAGTGTATGCTTTGCTGTTTGCTTTTTTGTAATTCTGAATTTTGAGGCAAAGTTCCTCAGTCACCTCTCTAATAGGATAAGACATCTGTTACGAGACAATAAAGTTTCAAAATGGATTCATCAGATTCCTGTTCGGAGTCTGGTCTTTCCCACAAAGTTACACTTACAGAATTTCTATTGCAATACTCTGTAAATAAAGGATTCCCCTTATTCCCCGACTCCAGTTCATATGCTGTTGTTTATGGTGCTCAGCTTAAGTCATGAGTACAGTTGGTAATTTGCATTCTTTAGCCACATACCTCACACATTAGTGGTATTATTTTTTCTAACTTGGTTAGGTCGAAGACTAAATACATGTCAGTAGAAAGAGAATAAGCAAACCTTTTTCTATAAGCTGATATTTGCATTCCTTATATAGTTTATGAATCCTTAGTGGATTGGAAAGTTTCAAACAGTTCTAACAGTACGCTGTCAAACTGCTCAAAGAACTTAGGAATCATTCCAGAGTGGTTGAGTCTGACAATGTGAGTGTGCTATGCTGGTGCTGGATGTGTGGTGACACTTACAGGGTGCCCCAGCACTTTTTAGGTTGTGTTGGTTTTCGATACAAATGACGTATTTCACTGTATGTTTCGACGTACTGTACACGTGATAAATAAACCTGCATCTGAATCTGAAACCAGTTACAGATAGGCATTCTGTGATAGATTTTTTAATATAGATTTAAGTACGTATATGTATCTATATGTGAGCAAGTCGTAGTTACTTCTGAATGAAAGTGTGTGGCAGTGTATGTAAATTTGTGTGCTTAGATATGATGTGTATATGTATGTATATATGTGTGTATATGTATATATTATGTGTGTGTGTGTATGAATTCTATACATGGGTGTGGTATGTATTCATGTGAGATATGTATTTTAAATATATACATATATGTATATATTTACGTAGATACTCAGCGTACATGTTTGATTATCAATACTAAGGGGTCAGACATTGAGAAGAAAATCCCTTCAATAAAAGTCAATACTCTATTTAAAGAGTTTAGTTTTATTTCAGAATTTATTCCATTTTCAAAAGTGAGAACTATTTGAAGGCAACCAAGACTATTTATTACTCCCCAGGGAATCAATTTGAGGAAGGAAGCTGATTCTTTGCAAAATGAAGCACAAAAAATTCTTTAATAAAGAAAAAAAAGGTAAAAAGATACTATTGCAAGGCACTGAATATTTAACGACCGAAGCACTCACAGCGTTCTCCAGTGGTGTATAAATGCCTGACTGTTTTTTGTTTAGGCAACAGTCGTTGTAATTGGAAGCCTGAGCTTTGTGCTTTGTACTGTGTTACATTCTCTAATAGAGTGAAAAGAACACAACTACAAGCATCTGCTGAATGAAACAGTATCCAGCATGTCTCACAGCATGCAAGCAGAGAAATAACAAATAATATAAGTGCTACCACTTTGTGCCAAGACCTGGGTACAATAAGAACGAGGCTTCTGTTTCACTTTACAGTGTTTACTGATTCAGCTTGGGTCTCAGTCTTTCTTCTTCACACTCTCTTTCTTATCAATCAATAAAGATCAGCTGGATGACATTCCGTACCAGTAAAAATAAGCCACTTAGTAAAAGGACTAATACAATCCTCATGTTATCACCATAGCTAGATTAATAGTGTTGCTATTATTTGCTTCAATAACTTATCACTACAGCAGGCTGTAAAACAGTATTTAACACTTTGATACAAAGACTCATCGTGGGTTTCATTTTGCATTGTACCAACAGATCCTTAGGGTAACTTTTTATTTTGAAGAACTGCAAGAACAATTAGAGGAATATTATAACCTTTTATTCAGATGAAGGGGCTATGCCATAATTGACATTTTTTTAATTTTAAAAAATTATACTTGAATAATATGCTTCAAATTAGGAAATCCCTTCATGGACAGATATGTAACACTTCCATTCAAAGGTATATTTAATGGTCAGGAAAAAAAGTGAGAGGTTCATAGTGTATCACAAAAACATGACACCTTAGAATTAATTCTCACATCTCCATTTCCTAGTTCCTAAGAGCTTTTCCTCCATGATATTTTGCACTATCTTACTGAGTGCTCCAAGGTTGTGACTCAAAATAATTCTTTATTACTTTCCCCTTGGAGGGATTGAGCCTGTGCATTCTGCCAGCCATTTAATTGTTAAACTTATCCACAAGGTTTAGATTATGAAGACATGCAGTCCTCTTTTATTGTCATTTAGTAATGCATGCATTAAGAAATGATACAATATTTCCTCTGGTGTGCTATCACAAAACACATAAGACTGAAAAAAGACTGAAAAAAAACTAACAAAACCACATAATTATAACATATAGTTACAACAGTGCAACAATACCATAGCTTGATGAAGAAGTCCATGAGCACAGTAAAAGTTCAAAGACTCTCAAATTGTTCACATCTCACGCAAACGGGAGGAGGAAGAAAATCTCTCCCTGCCATGCCGACCACAGTCCGACTCTGAGTCATCCAAAAGCTTCGAGCCTCCGATCAGCTCTTCAACACCGAGTACTGAGCGCCATCTCTATCTGAACGATTCGACCTCCATCTCAATCGCCAACAGCAGGCAAAGCCGGGGATTTTGAGGCCTTCCCTCCGAAAGGTTCCCGACTGCGCAGTAACGACAGCAGCGAACGGCGTTTCAGAAATTTTTCCAGATGTTCCTCTGTGCTTTCACATCTATCTCCATCAAATCAGAATTGTCCACGGCCCCTATTTAATGGATACGATATCATTTTTCACCGGAGGGCTGCGCACGCGTGGCACGCTACTTCTCTCTCCTCCCGCCGAGAGAGAAGGTTTTATAAAACAGTTGCTTTATTCTGTAGTTCTTTTGTAAGTTTTGAGTGGAAATATTATTTATATATGTTCTCCTGCTTGCATTAGTACTTTGAGCCCCTCACCAAACGATACTAGTAAAATTTTAGTCATTTTGGATGTGTGTAAATGAAATCTAAGGGCAAAAATATAATAATGTTGATTTTTTATTGACTTTGTATATACTCTTCCAATAGAGGTGAAAGTAAAGCAGTATTTTAGAGTTACTGCACTGCTGAATATTTCAGCAAATATATAAATGTTATAGACCATCACAAGTAGTTTGCAAACGGCATGACCTACAAACTCCTGCAGGACTCAAAAGGTGTGGCTTTCTGCATGGTTCCTAATGGCAGCAATATTCTATCTCACTCAAAGCCCAGGTTTTGTGATAATAAGCAGGATTTAGAGAAGCTTTCCTCTGTCCACTTACTATTGTAATGTTCATAGAAGAAATCAGGTAGATTGCAGGGCATGGTGTTGAGGTTACGGAGTGTTTTGTCAGTACAAGTGCAGTGGAGGGATGGACGAAAAAGTGGGAAGTTAGTACTTAGGGGTCAAGCTGAGAGAATGAGCTCCGAGGAAAGATTTCTGGAAACAATGTAGCTGGGAAGACAATCAGGGCTGGTTGAGAACCTGGTAGTCGGGCATGATCCGATGGTGGGAGAGGTGATCGATACTACTCGGTACATGGGCATCTGGGAACATTTCTAAGCAGGACTGAGGCTGAGGGGGTGATTGGTGTTAATTAAATGATCAGGTTGAAGTCTGGTGATGGTGAGTGTCTTAGAAAGACTAAAACCAGGGTCAAGAACTGGGAGCTGGGGAGTACTGAAGAAGTGGAAAGTTCTAGCATCTGGTAATGGTTGAGTAAGTGATTTAGGGAAACTTATACAATGCAGTGAACAGTATGAAACAGTTTTAAAACAGGACCTAACTGAAAGAGGATCAATCCCTCAGATTCAATGGCCAGGATCCGGGTAAAGCTGGAACCTCTTTATTAATGAAGAAGTAGGTTTTAGTTACGACCAGCTTATGAGTAAGTGGTACCACACTTCACAACCTTGGCTGCATGGATTAACTTGGAGCAAGTGACGTCAAAATATGCTTTGCTTGTCACTGTGCATGCTATAGACATGCCTGGAACACATTTAGCAAACTTTGCAACCCAGCTGCAGAGATTAAATATATTCACATCGTGTGTAAAAGCAGGGAAAGTGCCTGGAAACAGAGCCCTGGTCACAGAAAAAAGTGCAGGATAAAGGCTCCCAGTGACTATAAAATAAGTGTGGGAAACAGGCTCTGTAAGCTTAAATGAGCAGTTAGTTTAAACAAAGAGCAGAGAAATAAAAGTTTCTATAGGTTAGGTAAAGCTGGATGTAATCTAATAGTAATAATACTTAAAATATATTAGATTAGATTAGATTATGAGGACATACAGTCCTCTTTTATTGTCATTTAGTAATGCATGCGTTAAGAAATGATACAATGTTCCTCCAGAAAGATATCACAGAAACACAAGACAAACCAAGACTAAAAAAACTGACAAAAACCACATAATTATAACATATAGTTACAACAATGCAAAGCAATACTGTAATTTGATGAAGAACAGACCATGGACACGGTAAAAAAAAGTCTCAAAATCTCTCGAAGGTCCCATCATCTCACACAGACGGTAGAAGGAAGAGAAACTCTCTTCCTGCCATGAGCTTCCAGCGCCGCAAACTTGCCGATGCAGCACCCTGGAAGCACCCGACCACAGCTGACTCTTGAGTCCGTCTGAAAACTTCAAGCCTCCAACCAACCCTCTGACACCAAGCACCATCTCTGCCGAGCGCTTCGACCCTGGCCCCAGCAACAGGCAATAGGCAAAGCCGAGGATCTGGGGCCTTCCCCCCCAGAGATTCTCGATCGCACAGTAGCAGCGGCAGCAAAGCAGGCATTTCAGAAGTTTCTCCAGATGTTCCTCCGTGCTTCTCACGTCTGTCTCCATCAAATCAGGATTGTGCATGGTACCTATTTAACAAATACGATATCATTTCAGAGCAGCTGCGCACGCTGTGTCGCGCCGCCATCTTCTTCTCCCCTCTATTTTCTATTAACAGAGACATGGTAAGTGGTTTGCACTTGCTGGCTGTTGTGGCAGCTCTGGGATGATCCTGTGTATTGGATAACCATAGATTCAGGGACTCTTGTTTGCTGGGGGAGCTCAGGCTCTGGGTTTTGGAAGCTGAGTAAAAACTGACATGACTACAGCCCATCATGTTACCTTATGATTCATGGACGTTACGTTTCAGGGGATAGTCACATCAAAGCTCAAGAGAGTGCAGGCTGAGTAGAGCTAGTTGATAGACAACGAGACAGAAAAAGAAGTGGGCAGGTAGTTCAGCATAGCCCAGAGAGCATCTTGTTCTTTAACCAGGCTCAATTCTGAGCACTGACTGGGGAGAGGTTCCCTTTGAGGGGACAGACAGATCCACAGCCAAAACCAAGTCTAGCACTCCTGCCTTCTTCATTGCACCAGCAAAGTATGAACTCCGGAAGCTCTGAGTAGCTGGACTCTTCAGGGAAGGAGTAGAAAGTAATAGCTAGAGGGAATTCTGCAGTTAGAGGAGCATACATGCATTTTTATGACTTTATGGGATGGTAGGTTGCGTCATTTTTGCTTGTGCTGAATTGTAAAGCCTCAGGAAATCCTTACTGAGGACTATGAACAGTACAATCCATACCTGCAACACTCTCTTGAGCTTTGACCTGACTGCAACAGATTTTAGTGAGTTAAGGTATGGATTAGAAAACAAAATCTCAAAGATGGTAATCTCTGAATCACTCATTAGATATGCACCAGTGAGGATAGACCAGGAGGATGATACAGGGAAAAATGTGTCTATAGTGAGAGAGCAAGACAAAGGACTTTGGATTCCTAGGGGGATTGGCACCAGTTCTGGGAGAGATAGGACCTCTATAATACTGGATGGACTGCACCTTGAGAGAGCAGGGTCTTAGAGCTAGGCAGCGTCCTCTTGAGAAGGTTCTCTTGTCCTTTGGAGGGAGATTTAAAATAATCTGACAGGAAGGAAAGCAGAGGATGGACAGCACTGAGCAGAGGTGCAAAAAGAATTGCACGGGACCAAGAAGTAGAAGGTTTTAGACAAAACTAGGCTAAGAGAGATTACAAATTGTGTAGAATAGGTTCACTGTGCATATACTTAAAGGTAAGATACCACAACACAAATACAACTAAACTCACGGAATTATGACGTCAATACAGTAACAAAGATATAGCTAAAAAGGACAGGAACGGACATTAAGTTTCCATATACAAGGTTTCCTGAAAAGAGCAAGAATAGAAAGGAAGGAGTTGCAGTACCAGTATTGATTAAGAAGAATATTTATGTGCTGGAAGGAGATTGTTCTGGAATTTATCCGTTTTGACTTAAGAAATATCAGAAGTGTGATACACTGCCTGGATTGTTTTATTAGGCACCAAGGATAATGAACTAATTTGTGGAGAAATAACAGAGATGTGCAAAAGCCATAGAATAGTGATAAAGGAGGCTTTCATTATGCAAGTATAGACTGGGGTAGAAACAAATAAGGTCTAAAAAGGATGGTAAGTTTCTGTATTTAGCAGAACTTTTTTGATTAATATGTTTCAGATGCAACAAAAAAGAAGTAGCATTATCTGACTTGGTTCTGGAAAATAAGATGACTCAAATGAGGCAGGTAGCAATGGGGAGCACCTAGGAAACAGCAATCAGAATAACACATAGTTAAGGAAAAACCACAATGTAAAAATATCCATTTACCAGTCTCAATGAGATAAGAGCAGATTTAATTCAGGTGAAAATCCAAGTTTGGCAGGCAAACGTTACTTAAACAATCAGAAGCTTTTTAGGTGGAGATATAGTATGTCAACCCCAGTTTAGGTTTATTCCCATGAGGGAAAAAGAGTTGGGAAATGAAAGGCAGAGCTTCATGGATGATCAAAAATATAGAGTGTGAAATGGATTTAAAGAAAGAGCTTAACAATAAGAACAAAGCTGATTATCAAAAGTTCAGGGAAGAAATCGCGAAGTAAGTCAACAGCATCAGCAAAGGCAGGCAGCAAATGAAAATGGGAAGGCAAGAAATAATTCTACAGACATGTGAACAAGTGAAGGACTGGAAGAGGAGAAATTGGTCAATCAGAGATCTAAGAAAGTTTGCAAAGATCTAAACCTTTAACAAGCTTCTATAGATATGTAGTGGAGAGTATATTGACTGCAAACAAGAGAAAATCTGCATTTTTTCATCTTTTTTCCAGTACTGATGAGGGGGTCTCAGCCCAAAACATTGACTGTACTCTTTTCCATAGATGCTGAGTTCCTCCAGAATTTTGAGTATATTGACTGGTTGCATCATGACCTTGTGTGGAAACACTAATCCCCTTGTATGGAAAAGCCTAAAGTAGTGGATGTGGCCCAATCCATCACGGGTAAAGCCCTCCTTACCAATGAGCACATCTACACGGAGTGATGTTGCAGGAAAGTAGCATCCATCATCAAGGACCCCCACCATCCAGGCCATGTTTTTTTCTTGCTGCTGCCGTCAGGCAGAACATACAGGGGCCTCAGGACCCACACTGTCAGGTTCAAGAATAGTTATTACCCCTCAACCATCAGGCTCTTGAATCAGAAGAGATAACTTCACTCACCCCATCACTGAAGTGTTCCCATAATCAACGAGCTCACTTTCAAGGAACCTTCATTTCATGTTCTTGATATTTATTGCTTATTTATTTCTTCTTCTTATTTTTTCGTCTGTTTGTTTTTGTATTTGTGCAGTTTGTTGTGTTTTTGGGCATTGGTTCTTTGTCCTTCCTGATGGGTGTGGTCTTTCATTGATTCTATTGTGTTTCTTGTATTTACTGTGAATGCCTGCAAGAAAATGATTCTCAGGCGTGTATATGGTGACATATATGCACTTTGATAATAATTTACTTTTGAACTTTGATCTTTTCTGCCTAAAATAACTTGGATTTAACAGTGCAGGGCATAATTTACAAATTCACTAAACTTGGAGTTATAGAGAATTGTGAAGAGGAAGGTGATAGACTTCAAGCAGATATATAGACAGGCTGGTAGAAAAGGCAGATGCCTGGCTTGATGAAATTTAATGCTGATGTAAATGTATGGTTCATTAAAAGTGGCAGGCCGGGTTGAGAAATGGGTTGAAAAAAAAACATGAAGGAATTCTCAGTTTTGTAAACAAAGGTTCAGAGCCTAAGAGCAAGGAAGTAATGATGAATCCTTACCTAGCCACAGCTGCAGTTTTATGTCTAATTCTGGTCATCACACTTTATAAAAATGACCAGATTTAGACATAATTCTAATTATGTTTAATTCTGGAAAGGATTATCATGGTAATTCTGAGGGTGAGTAACAGTCTTATGCGGATAGGTTGGTGAAGCTAAGTTATTCCCTTAGAAATAGAGAGGGTTGAGAGAAGATAATCACGACAGTGTGAACAGAGTAACTAGAGCAAAAATATACCATTTGGGGAAAGGGTCAGGAACTAAGGTAAGATAACAAAAAAGGACATGACGAAAAATATTGTCTTGAGTAGTTATCACCTGTCAAGTGTAGACAAGAAAACAGAATCTGATTATGCAGGGTGGACTGTGGAACTAGCTGGTGCAAATTAGACAACAGCAATGTAACCATTCTGTGATTCTGTGAATAGCAAGGCAAGAGAAAAGAGTTTTCACAGAGTTCAAAGTAAATTCCAGTGTCAAAGTACATGTATGTCACCATATACAACCCTGAGATTCACTTTCTTGTTGGCATACCTTATAAATTGATGGAATATTAACCATAATAGAATCAATGAAAGACCGCCCAACTGGGGTACGCAACCAGGGTGCAGAAGGCAGTAAACTGTGCAAATGCAAAAAGGAGAGACAATAATAATAAATAAGCAATAATATCGAGAACATGAAGAGAAGAGTCCTTAAAAGTGAGTCCATTAGTTGTGGGAACAGTTCAATGACGGGTCCAGTTATCCCCTTTGGGTCAAGAGCCTAATGATTGAGAGGTAGTAATTGTTCTTGAACCTGGTGGTGTGAGTCCTGAGGCTCCTGATGGCAGTGCTGGGGAAAATGCACATTCTGGTGGTGAGTGTCCTTGATGATGGATGCTGCTTTCCTGTGACAGTGTTTCATGTAGATGTGCTCAGTGGTTGGGAGGGCTTTACCCATGATGGACTGAACCGTATCCACTACCTTTTGTAGGATTTTCCTTTCAAGGGTATTGAGCTTCCATACCAGGCTGTGATGCAGCCAGTCAGTATACTCTCCACCACACATCTAAAGAAATTTGTGGAAGTTTTACAAACCATCATGGCTGATCCCAGATCCCACTCAACCCATACTCCTGTCTTTTCGCCATAACCTTTGATGCCCTAACTAATCAGGAAACTATCAATTTTCACTTTACAGTTGTCTGTGGCACAGCATTCCACAGATTCACTATTCTCTGGCTAAAATAGTTCCTCCTTACCTCTGTTCTAAAGGGTCACCCCTTAATTTCTTCTCTGGGTCATATCTATCCTGTGTCTTGTGAACTATTTCTAGAAACCTCAGTCACCTCTGCTCTGCTGTCATCCCCACCAGTATCCCCCTCCATCTGGGCATGCTCCTCTTTCATGCCTCCAAATTCCCTTTATTCCATTGTGATAGTGAGACTTGTGTTTCTCTCTCTCAAATTGCAGTATGCATTCAATCATATTACGATCACTGTGTTCTAAGGGTTCCTTTATCTTAAGCTCCCCAACAAAATCTAGATTATTACACAATACCTGAGCTAAGATAGCCTTTACCTTAGTAGGCTCAAGCACAAGCTGCTTTAAAAAGCCATCTTATAGGCATTCAACAAATTCCCTCTCTTGCCATCCGATAGCAACCTGATTTTCCCAATCTCCTCGCAGATTGAAGTCCCCCATTACACTTCTAACATTACCCTTATTACATGCCCTCTCCAGCTCCCTTTGCAATCTCAACCCTACATCTTGATTACTATTTGGAGGCCTATATATGATTCCCATAATGGCTTTTATTACCCTTGCAGTTTCTTAACTCCACCCACAAAGATTTAACATTCTCTGGCCCTATGTCACCTCTTTCTAATTCCATCTCTTATCAACAGAGCCACACCACCACCTCTGCCTACCTGCCTGTCCTTTTGATACAAAGTAGATCCTTGATATTAAGCTCCCAACTATGACCTTCTTTCAGCCATGACTCAGTGATGCCTACAACGTCATACCAACCAATCTCTAATTGCGCCTGGAGTTCCTCTACCTTATTCCAAATACTATGTGCATTTAAATACAGAGCCTTCAGTCCTGCAATCATTGCCCTTTTGAATTTTTACAATTGAATTCTTTGCCCTGTCTGCATTTGCTCCCAGTCTTTGGCTTGCCCTTCCTTACATTCAGATTGTACCCATCATCTACTTGTAAATCTCCTGGCTCATCCTACTGGTTTCCACCCCCCTGCCATATTAGTTTAAATCACTCCCAACAGCTCTAGCAAACTGGCCTGCAAGGATATTGGTCCCTCTCGGATACAAGTATAATCTGCCCCTTTTGTACAGGTCCCATCTGCCTCAGAAGAGCTCCCAATGATCCAGAAATCCGAGTCCCTGCTCCCTGCTCCAGTTCTTCAATGACACATTTATCTACTACTTCATTCTATTCCTATCCTCACTGTTGCGTGGCACAGGCAGCAATCATGGGATTACTACCCTTGTGGCCTGCTTCTCAACTTCCTTCCTAACTCCCTGTATTCTGTTTTCAGGACCGCTCCCTTTTTCTACCTAAGTCGTTGGTGCCAATATGTCCCACGATTTCTGGCTGCTCACCCTCCCTTTCCAGGATGTTGTGGACACGTTCAGAAACATCGCAGACCCTGGCACCTAGGAGGCAAACTGCCATCTGTGTTTCTTTTTCATGTCCACAGAATCGCCTATCTGTCCACCTAACTATAGAGTCCCCTATTACTGCTGCCCTCCTCTTCAGTTCCCTTATCTTCTGAGCCACAGGACCAGACTCAGTGCCAGAGGCATGGCTGCTGTTGCTTCCTCCAGGTAAGTCCCCGCTCCCAACAGTACTCAAAATGGAGTACTTACTGTTGAGGAGGATGGCTACAGGGGTACTCTCCACTATCTGGTGTTTTCTCTTCCCTCTCTGGACAGTCACCCATTTATCTGTCTCCTGTAGCCTCCCTGTAGCTCCCGTCTGTCACCCCCTCACTTTCCCTAACAAGCCAAAGGTCAGCGAGCTGCAGCTCCAGTTCTCTAATATGGTCTCTGAGTAGCTGCATCTCGATCCACCCCTGGTGCAGATGTGGCCATCGAGGAGGCTGGAAGTCTTCTGGAAATCCCACATTTGACACCCAGAAGAGAACACTGGATCTGCAGACATACCCTATTCTTCCAAGAGTTAAATAAGAAAAATAAATAAGAAATCAACTTACCTCACCTCCACCTATAGAGCCAAAGCCTTACCACTGACTCAGACCACTCCACTAGACAGTACCTCTCTTTTATGGAGACTGGGTTTTTCAAGCTCCGCTCTGGACCTGCGCAGGAATGCTTCTACTGCATCTGCGCCGCTGTACAGTCAAAGACTCCGCTGAAGACTGGCAGTTTTTTCAAGTTCCGCTCCGGACCTGCACGGGAACATTTCTACTGCCTCTAAGCTGCTGTCCAATCAATGACTCCCTCTGAAAACTGGCTGTTCTTCGAGCTCCGAATCTCCACAATATCCTAAGGAAATAGAGGTGCTGTTGTGCTTCCTTTGTAATTGCACTTGCATGCTGGGCCCAGGACAGCTCTTCTGGAATAATAACACCTAGGAATTTAAAGTTGCTAGCCCTCTCCACATCTCTGATGAGGACTGGCTCATGGATCTCTGTTTTCCTTCTCTTGAAGTCTATAATCAGTTCCTTGGAGATCATGGAGAAGATGTTATTGACAATCCAAACTGACTGGGTCTGCGAATGAGGAAATCCAGGATCCAATTGCACGAGAAGGTATTGAGGCCAAGGTCTTGGAGCTTATTGAATACCTTTGAGGGAATGATGGTATTGAATGCTGAGCTGTAGTTGATAAAGAACATCCTGATGTTTGCATCTTTGCTGTCCAGATGTTCCAGGGTTGAGTGAAGAGTCAGTGAGATGGCATCTGCTATGGACCTGTTGCTCTGCTAGGCAAATTCGAGTTGATCTAAGTTGCCTCTCAAGCAGGAGTTGATCTGTTTCATCAGCAGTCTCTCAACACACCTAATCACTGTGGATATAAATGCTACTGAGTGATAGCCGTTGAAGCAGGTCACCCCACTCTTCTTGGGCACTAGTGTAATTGAAGCCTGCTTGAAGCAGGTGGATACCGCACACTGCCAAAGTGAGAGGTTAAAGATTATTGATAACTCTTAATTGTTGATAACTAACTATGGCTGAATCATCTCAAATGCCTGTCATCAATCAAAACATATTGTTATTGTGTCTAGCAGTAATGTGTTGACAAAAAGAAAGAAAGGTATACGTTTATTTTTATGTTAAGTAGCAGTGAGACTTTAGATCACTTGAATGGTGGGTGGGTTGAATTTAAATATGTTTGAAATGCATTTTGACTTCTGTACTTTTTAAATCTGCTTTGACTTCAAATGACATGCAGTGACTCAATCAGATGAGTACAGCTACAGATATTGTTCAGTACAGCTGCTGCAGTTTTTCCCAGCTCAAGACAAGCTGTTTAAAATGAGACTGGATCTTAGTAACTTAGTCACAGGTGGTCTTAAATCTAGGTGTTCACTGCAAAATATCATCAACAAAAGAGTGGCCATGTTGGGTGCATTTAAATATATGGTGGATATGGTATACACAGGAATGAAACAGTGGAATTAACGATCGATTTTGCCACTTAAAGTTGAGATACAGATTCGTAGGCTGACAACACAATTTTAATGTTTACTGGGAACTGTAAATGAAGTGTGCCATTATGGAGTGAACTGAACTCCAATATGGTGTACTACATGCTATCAAGAGACTGCAATCATTCTCACATATTGATAACCCACCTCCAGTAAACTCTTATGGAATGACAGGAAGATCTCAGCACTGGATATGTCTATCATATACTCACTAGCTTTCTTGTGCTGTTGTCTTGCAAATTTTCTTCTCCATTTATCCTGCCCTACTTTGAAGGTCACAATGGAACCAACACAGCTGCAGGTAGTCAGGCTCCAGGCTGCATAAAAAAAAAGCAGCCTTGTCAGTCTTAATTCTCTTCCTTTTTAAAGAATATCTGTGACCTCTGGTCCTTGAACCCTCCACCAATAAGAGCAGCCTCCCACTAACCACTCCATTCAGACGCCTCATCATTTTATATACTTAGATCAGATCTGTCTTCAGCATTCTTTTCTCCAAAGAAAATAAGTCCACCCTTTCTATTCTGTCCAAATAGTTGCAGTCTGTCATCCTAGGAGCCATATTAGTTCATCCTTTGCTGTCCATCCCCAAGGCTTCTGATTAGAATTGAACATAATATGGTCAGAGGCATTGAATGGGAAATCATGGAGCATCTTTGGGTTGTAAAAACCTCCTGATAAGTAGAACGTATTTTTCCTTGTATTCTGGAAAAGCAGGAGAATTGGTGCAAGTAGAAGCAGAAGAGATCTGGAGTGGGTTGCATCTCTGATCTCCCTGCCATAGTTAATTCTCAAAACAGGGAATGGGAAGTGAAAACTGCTTTGAAAATGAGAATGCCATTCCCTCAGGTGAATCGAAGGTATTCTTGACATTATAGAATGAATGACATGTTTACTTATTTCTTATTCAATAGAAAGTCTTTTGTTTTTGATTTTTTTCAATGGAAAAGTCACCATTTCGTGCATCAAATCACAAAGGTACACTGGTGCATTACAGGACCCTAGTGACTCTATCAGTTATTAATTATTATTTAGGAGGGTGAAATAAGACTTAAACACATGAAACAAGCAAATCTCAAAAGGTTATTTATTGCACAAACTGTTAAATGTTTCAAGTACATCAGGAAAATCACCATGGTCAAAAAAGTGTGGAAAAAGAGTAGTCAAACTACAGGTAGTGAATAGAGTGATAAACTATGACCTGTAACAAAGCTCGGTGGCATGGCTCTTTGGCTAATCTATTTTATATTAATAAGTTTAACATAACTCCAGAATGTGAGGTACTGATAATTTTGTTATTTCTGGGTAATGCAATTTCCAATTAACTGCCCTTGAACTGGCTAATTTGGTGGGCATTTTAAAGTCAATACAAGTGGGTCTTGATTCACATATTGGTCACACTGGCTATGGATAGTAGTTATCTTTCCAAAGTGGACATTAGTGAATTAGACGGAGTTTTACAATATCATTTCATGTTCAGCATTTTGAGTATTAGATTTTAATTCCAGATATATTTACTTTGATTTGAATTCCTCAGCTGTTGTGGGGCGATTCAAACAAACCTCTACATTGATACTGTAAGGCACTAATCTAATAAGGTAACCATACTTCCATTGACCCATCCAGCCAACACACTCTTTGTCCCTCTTCCCTCCGGGAGAAAGCTCAGGAGCTTGAAGACTCGTACGGCCAGATCTGGGAACAGCTTCCCTCCAACTGTGATAAGACTGCTGAACGGATCCTGACCCGGATCTGGGTCGTACCCTCCAAATATCCGATCCTGCCTCTCGGTTTTTTTGCACTACCTTACTTTACATTTTTTTATTTTCTGTTTATGATTTATAATTTAAATTTTATATACTTACTATCTTTTTTACTATTTTTAATATTTTTAATATTTAATATTTGTAAACCAGGGAGTGGAAAGCACAGAATCAAATATCGCTGTGATGATTGTACTTTCTAGTATCAAGTGATTCTTCAGTTTCACTGCTATCAACACATGATAAGACTGAGCTGTGATGCCTTGATGGTTGAATATCTTGCTTACTCTTACTATCCAGGCTCAAGAACAGTTGCCACATGGGCTAGACACCAGGAGCAAGCCAAAGGTCGTGCTGACATACATCTTGAAAACATCAACACTTAAGACAGGAAGGAAAAAAAAATCAATTAGGAAATAAAAATTCAACCTGCTCTCAAATCAGTTAAACGGATTTCATATTAGTTTGAAATATCTCAAATCTTAGTTCTAAATATCTCAAAGCCGTGTTTTTCCTCTAGCTTTATTAGCCCTCTTGTAGTATATGAAGACACAGAAAAATAAAGACATAGGAGGGCAGGGAGTTATAAGTTAATAAAACAGTCCCTATGTTCAGATGACATAAACCATATTTGATTCACAATCTTTGTCCAGATGTCATCAAACCCCCGAAACTGTTGCAGCACCTTTAATTGTGCCTGAGTCTATTAGTGTTTTAATACTGAATGTAAAGAACTGATTTTGAATCAAAGATCCACTGAAGTTTTAGTAACTCACTCATATTATTTGCCCTTTTTTAACATCAGTCTGATTATATGTACTTACAAGTAAGTGACTACTTCAGCAATTGTACAATTTGACAAATATATTGAGTGGGTAGTGTTTTCTCAGAGAAATACTCAGGCATTTATATTAAAACAAATGTCATGGTATTTCTTTCTGACAAGAGAAAAACCTAATCTCTATTGGATATCTATTTCTCTGCTCTCTTTTTTTGTAGTGGAAAAACATCTACCAGATGTTTTATGATCAAAGAGAGGGGAAAAAAGTCTGAAAACACCATCACTTTCCCTGACCCTTGTCCTCTATCCCATAAGCCCACACAGTTGAGCGCCAAGTCTTTTAATCAATCTCAGCCGAGAATGATAAGTGTCTCTTATCTCCATTGTCATTGTAATAGCTTCCAACATTTTAAGATTGAAATACGAAGCCAGGCAAACCTCAGTTATCAGCAGATGGGACTACAGCACATCTAACGGCACTGGCAATAAAGTCAAGTATAAATTGCTCTGAGACTTGGGTCTCCAGCTGCACAGGCAGCCTGAAAATCCTATCTCTTTCTTGCTTCTGATTTTCTCCACTGCTCACTCTCCACTGCCAAGCTGGGTCTCAGGGCTTCTGTAACTGCCCCTAATAACTTTGCTGTTCATGTATTCTGGTTGTATTTACAAACCTGAGGACGTCTTGTATACTGCCTGAGGGATATATATATATCCTTTCAGTATCTCTGCAAAGAGACACCCTCGCTGAAATCTGTCATCGGATGGTTTTATTAATTTTTATTTCCTTCTGACTTTGACAGCTGCTCTGTTAATACCCTGGCAAGTGTGAATTGTGTCACTGCAGCAGAGAGCTTAGGTTTTAAATGGTAAGAGCAGGGAAGGTGACAACACTATCAACAGTGAGAGCCCTAAAGCAGCTGAAAAGCAAACAAGACTTGGGGTTGGGTGGAAGAAAGAGAAATTTTATTTGAAGTAAATATGCAGACCAGGGGAACCAATCTCACAAGAAGTATAAGATACATTTTTATTCAATTAAATAAATGTACGTAAGTACAAGTTGATATCATTATACTCTCGGAAAGAGAGCAGAAATACGGTGACAAACAACAGGAGTTCTGCAGATGCTGGCCTGCTGTGTTCACGAGAAATACAGTGGCTCAACATTTTGCAAGGTATGAAGGATTGAGTACGTTATGTATAATTCTTCATTTTGAACCAAACTGGTGACAGACATCAACATTATCCTTCTCGATTTTTTTTTGATAATTAGTTCATACATCTGGCAGATTGTACTTTGCTCACATTTTTACTTCTTCTGTATGTCTTTTTTAATTAATATGTCTATAAGAGGAAAACATGGAGACAAATCGCACATTGATTAGTCAGTATTTCTGTAGAACTGCGTGGTATTTGGAAATAATTTGGCAGAGTCCCAGGGTTTAGTTTTGGTTAGAGGCATTGGACACCTTAGATAGGGGCAGAGGCTTTAAACACTGCGTCGAGCAATAGGAAGAAGTTTTGGATTGTGGTTTTCACCTTTCTTAGGGGTGGTTTTGTGTCTGTGTAGGTGGACTTTGGATTTTATGGACTTCAAGGAATGGCTTCTAGAGATACTGACTTTTCTTGATTTCCAGGACGAGTCCATATATTATCCTCTCTAACAAGCATGTGTCCCACACATGCATCATTCACACGTTCCTCTGTAGTGTGAGTATGAATCACTCTGTAGCCAGCAGTGACAGTTGTGTGAGATGGACGTTTTAAATTGCCACCAATCATTAAACAAGACGTTGCTAGAAAATTGCATTAATTTCTATAAGAAGTAATTAAAGCACTGAATAGAAAACATTCAAGGGATATTGAATAGACATTTGAAAAAAGAGACAAGATAATGGGAAGAGTGCAAGAATAAGCAATAAGTTTTGGACTGCTCTAAAATCAACGAACCCTAAGTTTGATTGGCTGATCGTTTCCTTAAATGCAGTAAATGTCTCTTTTTTTTCTTCCTCTCATATGATAGATGCTATTCTCTTTGAGTTCAGGCTGAGCAGAATTTTGTTCAATTGTATGAATTGTGCATGAAACTCATAGAAACTATACAGACTGTGAGACTTAATCATTGTTATTTTATTTTACCAAAGTGGAAGTGTGTCTGTCCTGTTCCATATTGCTTCATTCCACTTTCATTATTCTGTTTAACATTCTTTGAATGTTTTCTACTCTTTGCTTTTGACACTGATTATAACAATATATTACATGACCTCAAAACAACTAAAGAAGGATTCGATGTACTAAGGAGTTTACCTTTAATCTTTCATTTAAATCCCTCATTCTTGACTTCCAGTAATTGGAAGCAGCGTTTTTTAATCTGCTCTGTTTTGCCCCTTTGTTATTTTAAACTCTTCCATGAAATCATCCTTTAATTTCCTCTTTGAATGAAAACAATGTGACTTTCAATGCTTTTTACTGTATTTTGTGGGCTTGAATTTGTGCTCCGTCCTTTATATTACCTCAAAAATCTTTCTGTAGAACTGACCATGAAACTACACGCAGGGGTTAGTTAAGGCTTAATATAATTTCACTATTATATCTCACCTTTTATGTTTTATACTGTTTGCTATAAAATTCAGTATTCTATTAGCTTTCTTATCCATCTGAATTAGCACATTTAATGTAATGTAAATCTCATCCCTACATCTTATGCTCACCTACATCATGCAGATTACAATTTTTGATGAAACAATAAAACGTACCATCTCACACCTGTTGGCACTGTATTCCACCGGCCACTATTTTGCTACGAACTTCTTGCAGCTGGCTTATTTATTTCCATTCTGACGTTGATTTCAAATTTGGTAGGTCTCCCTCTAGCCCTGTATCCTAACTATCGATGTATGGAATGAACACAAAGCAGTCTGACAGACACATGAAGATTTTGAAAGATGAAATATTTATTGCCATGAAGGAACACAAGTAAATGCATTGACGTGAATAAGACATGTTCAGAAATTGATGAACAAGATATCTACATCGCACATTATTACAGATGTCATATTATTTGTCATTCCTATCAGCTAGCTGCTGGTTTGAAATCACAGGCCCGCCCCATACATTTACCTAACACTAATGAGACTTATTGATTGGAAGTATGGGATTTGTAAAGGTTACAGGGTTAAAGTACATAAAACTGCTGTTCCTATCGCAGCAGATTTTTTGCAATATTGGGTTGGATTGGTCAGTAGGGAGATATTAATAGGTTCCAAGCAGGAAGACGTAGACAAAGCACAGTGTGATTTCAACAGTTAATAGTTCGCCTACCCTGCAGGACCACAGTTTCCTTGGTATACAAGGTTTTTACTACAGGGTGACATGCAATTAAATACTATTTTGCTAACACAAGAAAATCTGCAGATGCTGGAAATGCAAAGCAAAACACACAACATGCTGGAAGATCTCAGCAGGCCAAGCAGCATCTATGGAAAAGAGTAAATGATCGATGTTTCAGGCTGAGACGTCTTGGCCTCAAATGTCGACTGTTTACAATTTTGCTAATGCAGAGGAACACATAGCAGAATGGTATGTGAATGGTATGTTAGATTTTAAATGACTTATTTAGATTTTCATGTGTATGGGCACAGATTGATGGAAAGGATACACTCTACAGTTGAATAGCCACTGACTCTTGCTCTCTCTGCTGATTCCAAACTAATAATCAGTTGGGCAAGATGATGGCAAGGATCCAGTTGTTTACATTTTACTTCTGAAAGCCAGAAATTTCAAGCACCAAAAAAGTGTGAAAAATAGTCAATCATGTTTTCCTAACAGATGGTTATGTTTATCCTGAATATTGATGGATCACAGAGACTACTCACTGTCAAAACTATTTTTTGATTGTGGAGTTAGTAGCACTAAGATGTTAAATATTTTTACATATCAATAATTCCATAGCTCCAAAATGTTCTAAAGACTAAAGAGTTTAGAACTAATCATTCTGGTTAGGTTTTTCCACTGTCTTCTCACAGATAAGAACGTGATGCAAAAAGAAGATCTTATTTTATTTTTCATCATTGTTTTTCCATCTTTTTGTTTCAAATCTATTTGCACTACATTTATCTTTTAGTTATATTAATGCTGGCAAGGATTGACTATTCTTCTCCAACTCTCTAAATTTTACAATGATGAAATCAAGACTCATTCCCCAGTCTGCTCCTTAATTTTTTTTGTATTGAAAATTAGAGAACTACTTCCTTCCCCAGACCTCTAATCATATCTATCTTCTCAAATTCCGACCATGGCATTACCTAATTTATCCTTTCGATTTTCCCCCTTTTGATTTTTCTCCTTCTCTTTTTCACATGTTATTCTTCATTTTTAAATTAAAACAAATGCATTCCAAAGCCCAAGGTGGAATCTGTAGTAGGCAAATCCTTGAAGTATCAGGAAGTGAGTCACCTTCTACAGGATATCTTCCCCCTTTGAGCAGCTCTTGGAGCTGCAGTATGTATGTGGCTGGTCCAGCTGAGTTTATAGACATTGACATTGGCAAAGCTATGTCATTGAGTGTCAAATGAAAGTGGGTTGATTCTTTCTTGCTGGAGATGGCCTGGCAGTTTCATGGCATGAATGTTACTTGAAAAATATCGGTCCGGGCCTGAGGAACTCCTGGAATGATGTCTCACCTCTGAGACCTTTAATCTCAGACAACCACAGCCATCTTGCTCTGACTCCAACTTGGAGTGCTTTCCGTCTCAAGCCTGTTGAATTCAATTTTGTCAGGGCAACTTGCTGCCACAGTTCAATGACAAGGGCAGTAACACTCACTTAACCACAAGGTCTGTGTTTGGTGAGTAAGTGTCAATGGTGGCTTCCAGCTTTTTGTTGATGATTGAGCTTCAACTGATTGGACAGTAATTAGCCAAATTGAATTTTTTTCTGCTTTTATTAAATGAACAGAACATACTGTCAGTGGCCCTTTAATAGTTTCCTGCTATACTAATAAAGTGGCCACAGAGTGTGAGTTTGTGGTCTTCTGCAGCTGTAGTCCATCCACTTCAAGGTTCAACATGTTGTGCATTTAGACAACTCTTCTGCAAGCACTGTTGTAACACCTGGTTATCTGAGTTATTGTCATCATCCTGTCAGCTTGATCCAGTCTGGTCACCTTCCTCTGACCACTCTCATTAACAAGGCATTTTTGCCCACAGAACTGTCACTCGCTGGATTTTTTTTTGTTTTATGCACCATTCTCTATAAACTCTAGAGACTGTTGTTCATGAAAATCCCAGGAGATCTGCAGTTTCTGAGATACTCCAACCACTCCTTCTAGCGCCAATAGTCATTCCACGGTCAAAGTCAGTCAGATCACATTTCTTCCCCATTCTGATGTTTGGTGTGAACAACAATTGAACCTCTTGACCACAGTTTTATGCATTGAGTTGCTGCCACATGATTGGCTAATTAAATGTTTGCATTTATGAGCAGGTGTACAGCTGTACCTAATGAAATGGCCACTGAGTATTTCTATGCAATTATTCACACTGTTAAGGTGATGCCAATATTATAATTACACTAGAACAGCTTGACTGGAGGCACACTTAGTTCTGAATTGCTGTTCCTTAGTACTATTGCTGTGAAGTTGTCTGGTTCTATAACCTTTGATGTGGGATCAGACAACGTTGGCCTGGGCTGTATTGTGATTAAATGCTCCCTAACCAACCCATGTATTGTCATAGCCTATTCTCTACAACAGACATGTTCATAAGTTTAGCTGATTATCACAACCACCTCATGTAGTCTTTGATGCAACAAATGACTACTCACAAAGATAAGATTTCATTCTGCACTTTGCTTCATCCTGGAAAAACAATTAATCAATCTGTTGTTTTTCTATTTTTTTCCAGCTGACTTGCTGTCAGAATTCGTGTAATATTGATGGGGGTGCTATTGTGAGATATCTCAATGGAGTTTTGCATTTTTGCTTCACTTCGCATGTACTATCAGCAGAGCTGCTACTTTTGCATGTTGACCCATGTCTTGCTGTAATAATCCCCATATGATGAAAATTGATGAGGACTGACATTGATTATCGTGAACTAATTAATGGGCTGAACTTTATCCTGGCTGCTTTACATTGGAGCTACACTTTATATTTGCATTGCACCTTTAATGTAATAAAATGCCTCAGGACACTTTACTACAGTATCATCAAATTAAATTTGACACCAGGCCTCAGATTGCAAGCCTAAAGGGGATTTCTGCAAAGAGAGGGAAGGGTGAAGCCATGGAAAGATTTGAAAATATGGATGAGAATTTAAAATTGAGGCATTTAGTTAAATTTTAACATGAACAAAAATCAACAGATTGTGGTGTATGGAATCATAAGAACTGGAAGAACAGGGCAGACAGCATCGGTGCAGAAAACAAGACCAGTTAACTTCTACTTTGTGATCTATTAATTTGTCTATTAATCCTCCAGTTAATATGTGATCTACTACAAGTTTCACTGAAGTTACTATGCTTGGCAAATTGAGTGGAAATATTTGTGAGTGTACAGATTCAAACAATGTTCAATCCCTTTATATTCCTTGTAAAGTTTAGAAATTACAATTATTTGTGCATTTTACCTTGATTTACTTCATGCTATTACCTTTTTAATAATTTCTTTTGAATCTTTTCCATTCTATTCATGCTTCTTCTACAATGTTGATTGTTCCCCAAGTTGTGCTTGAGCTTTCAGCATCAGGCCAGGCTTCTCGCAAGACACCTTGCAAGCTAATTGGTGTTTCTGGCCAAAAACAAATAAAGCTGAGTGTTCTGAAATCTGGAACAAATAGAGAAATGTTGCCAGTATTCAGCCAGTCAAGCAGCATCCATGGAAAAAGAAACCAGTCAATGATTTGGGTCAGTAGCTCTTCCCTGGAATGCTGCTAAACTAAAAGTTGGCTGATATATCCACGTGCGCATGCGCCGGTCGTGCATGCAGCCTGGTACAGTCGTTCCGATCTATTCTTACTTTCTTCTTCTTACTTTTTAATTTACGTTATTTTTTGTATTTTTTTTTCTCACGGTAACACGTCGAAGCTGCACCCTCTCTAACATGCTGGTAGAGAGAGTTTTATTTGGGTTTTCTTTAGCGCTGGAAATGGTTAAATCCCGACACACGGGACAGAAGCAAGGTCGCATTGTGTATTCCACGGACCAGCAAATACCGGCCGGCTTAGCGAACGGAGCAGCGGACACCCCTGCTGAAATCTGGAGGAAAACACACAGAGGGGGATCACAAAGCCGAGGAAAGAGGACCGGGTCGAGACAACAGAGACTTTTGGAGAAGAGGAGTTCGGTGGGTAACACCGTTCCGGCTGACCGGAAGTGCACTGAGAGCGGTAAGCGTAAAGAAGTTGGGTGCCTACTGTTCTGGCTAACAACGGATGGTGCAATCCAGGATATATTATGATCGAGGAACGTGTCTGCAGACTGGATATTGAACTTTTCACTGTTGGACTTCGGCCACATTCCACCGTGATACAACACTTGGTGGCACGGGAGGTCGTTCCTGCCTGGGGCCATCGAACGTGCATCTCCTGCCGTGGAGGGTCAGACACCCTGAGCCAATAGACTGGTCCTGGACTTATTTTCCATCTGGCATAGTTTGCATTTTGCTGTTTGATTGTTGGGGTTTTTTTGTATTGCTATATTTACACTCTATTCTTGGTTGGTGCAGCTGTAATGAAACTAAATTTCCCTCGGGATTAATAAAGTATATCTATCTATCTATCTATTTCATTTTGCACTGGTGCAGCTTGATTGACAGAGTTCTTCAAGCCCTTTATAGTCATTGAAAGGAAACGATGTCCACGGCACTGTAACTAATTTGAATTTGTTTTCAGGGAGATGCATGCAATGTTCCACCTGTTATCGAGCACTAATGTTAATTTGGTGCCACCAGATTAAGCAGTAACTTCTGTTTAATCTCCTGTTTTAACAGACTCCATATTCAGAACTCTCAGTCCTCTTCAACTCAGAAATGCTGACACACAAACAAGAACCGGTGGAATTATTATAACTTCTCCTCCAAAGCAGTGGATAGGTTGTGGTGAACATAGGGAGATGAAGAAGTGGAAAAAAAAGTTGTTTTTAAGCAAAAAAACTTAGCAAAGTAGAATATGTTTCACTACTTATTTCTTCCACAAGTGATCAGTGTGTCTTTTCAATCATGAAAAGCTTGAAGTATCAGAGCTGTAATGCAGGGTGAGCAGTATGCAGTGCTTTTGACAGTGTGTTACAGGAGTAAGCCCTCAGTACTTCACAACATATCCAATAATCAAAGGGTGAGGATTAGGCTGATACCAGCATGAGCTTCCCAATGCTTGGCAGACGTTAGTGAGAAACCTGTCAATTAGGACCTGTTCTACTTTAAGGGACTGAAAGGATTCTATAGGTAGCCTCAATCATTTAAAAAGATCTAAACATGCTGTGCTTTTACAATCTTTTACTTTTTTCTTCTTTAAAATCATTATGATTAAAATAAATAACACTTATAATATTCTTTGGAATTTGTAGAAGTATCCAATAATGCTAATTTAAAAAAAATCTAGTTTCCATAGGCTTTGCTTTATATTATATGAAAGTATATTTTCAATTGACTAAATTCAATTCTTCTACTACTTCTAATGATGTTATTTTACATGATTTTATCTCAAGTGTAAAAGTAGTCCGTTTGGATTTTAACAGTTAGATAAATTGCATCAGTAATTCCTACTGCTGTTCGTCTGCTTTCTTCGTGCTGTGTTTACCACAATGCTGAGAAACAGAAACGACCTGCCAGAAACTTATAAAATATTTTAATTGAGTGGTAATGATATCATCACATCATCAACATTTGACACAGCAAGTGCTCAGCTGAGATAAAATGAAGTGGAAATGCAGCTGCTGTAGTGTTAGTGTAAGCAGAATAGCCTAATTATCGATGCTCTTATGATCCAAAGTGAATCTATTAGCTGATTTCAGTCATGTATATTTGTTTCATTGTTTTCTTGGGTAAATATATATAGTGAGAGAATTTCAAAGGCTTAAAAAGCACACACATATCCACATAACTTGTATACAGACATCCATTACATGCTCAATGATTATAATTTATGCCTCTGCTGTCCCTCATTGCTCTGTCCTCTGTATTTTTCCCAATAACTCTGCAATCAATTGCACTTTCTGGCATTATGTATTCTCCTGATTGCCATTTCCCTCAATTTATTTCACTTCTGCGTATCCAGTCTTTGTCAGAACATCTCCAGTAATGTCCTCTCTTCCCATCACTACAATATTACTTCTGAAGGCTCCTCCCTCTCTATCAAACTCCACAAACATTTCAACTTCCTCCATGTCAACCACTGAACACAACTACATCCATCACCAGGGACCCCCACTACCAAGGTCATGCTTTTTTCTCAATGCTGCCATCAGGAAGAAGGTAGAAGAGCCACAGGACTTTCACCACCAGGTTCAGGAACAGCTATTACCCTCAACTATCAGGCTGTTGAACCAAGAGGGTACCTTTACTCAACTTCACTTGCCCCAACATTGAAATTATTCCCTCAACTAATGGACTCACTTTCAAGGACTCTTCATCTCTTGTTCTCAATATTTATTGCTTATTTATTTATGATTATTATTTCTTTATTTTTGCATTTGCACAGTTGTCTTTTCCAGTTGTTGTGGTCTTTCATTGATTTTATTATGGTTAATATTCTATAAATTTATTGAGTATGTCTGCAAGCAAATGAATCTCAGGGTTGTAGATTGTGACATATATATTCTTTGATAATAAATTTACTTTGAATTTTGAAGTATCAGGATCTATTTTCCCCTTGCAGTTTCTTAACTCTACCAACAAGAATCCTAAATCCTACATCTTCCAATCCTATGACACCTTTTTCTAAGGATTTGATTTCATTTTTTACCAACAGAGCCACCCCACCCCCTCTGCCTACCTGCCTATCCTTTCAATACAATGTGTATCCTTGGATATAAAGCTCCCGTCTATGATCTTCTTTCAGACTTTATTCAGTGATGCCTACAACATCGTACCTGCCAATCTGTAACAGTGTTAGATGATTATCTACCTTATTCTCTGTACTTTGTGCATTTAAATATAACACCTTCAATCCTGTATTCATCACCCTTTTGGTTGCTACCCCCATGTTATACTGCTGCTCACCCCACTGACAGCAATGACTTGTATACTATTGCCCCATTCTCAGCCTTATCATTCCAGTTCCCATCCCCTTACCAAATTAAATTAAACCTTTCCTGACAGCTCGAGCAAATCTGCCCACGAGTGCCTTGGATCCCCTTGGGTTCAGGTGTAACCTGTCCTTTTTGTACAGGTCATACCTTCCCCAGAAGAGATTACAATGATACAGAAATCTGAAACCCTGCCCCAGCACCACTTCCTCAGCCACTCATTCATCTGTACCACCATCCTATTCCTGCCCCGACTAGCACGTGGCACTGGTAGCAGTCCGGGGGTACGTATTAGATCACAGAGGAAATAAATAAATGCACCAATTTTCAAAATTCTCTTCATATTGTGACCAATATTGGAAAATTCCTTTAGCACCTATGGAGGTAGCTACTGACGTCTTTTACATCAGTGAGTGTTAATTAAGCACAACTGCATCTATTGTTCTATTTAATCTCAATTAATATCATCAATAATAGCTATTCCTAACAGTATTAAAATGACTGAAAGATAATTATAATGAATTAGAGTTTAAATTGTTACTTTTCTTGTAGTTTAACCTCCTTTAAACTTGTATGTTTATATAATCATCTGTTTATGCATGCATTTGTTAACTGGATTTTCAGTAGTTGTAGTACGGCATATTCTGTACTTTTCCAGTAGTTTCTATATAGCCTGTGTCACACCATTGTATCTGGCTACATCATGGGTTGCTCCTTATCATTGGAATGTCTCCTAACTGTCTAGCTTGCCGAGGGCAATCACCACTTCTACTTTTTTTGTGTTTTCATGCTTTCTCACTCTTTCTTTGTTCTCTCACTTCATTCACTCCCTACAGTGAATTGGTTATTGTTATTTCCTTGTTATGGACACCTAATAAAACAGCAGTTAGCATAAGTTTTATGCCTCATTCCTAACTTCTGAAGAACCTTATGTATCAACGAAAATACAAGAAGTTTCTCATTCAATTTCTTATAATTTTAATCGAAATTCCTACTGATCTGTTCAACCATTACCTCAGCTTTTGAAATAAATTCTCACTATCATCTTCTACAATCCATATCTTGCTCCTATAAACGAGCTTGAATGGATATGATAGTCTTCATTCATTTTGAGAACTGGTTGGACAAGAAAAAGGGTTATTGAAGCAAACTTTTCCTCCAGCTAATGATTGGGAAATCTGGTGCCATTTTCTTCGGGCTTTCTTCATAAGATTCATTCCATAACCACTAATTCAATCCCTTTCCCTGGCAACCCACTGATGCTGCGTGGGGGGCAGCCGAGCCATCAGAGTCACCGTCCTTAGGAACAAAATGGTGAGGTGTGTCCTTGTCTAGTTTCTCACATGGAAAGGAAGTATTTCAGAGAAGTGCATGTGGATCTTTCCCTTGTGTCTTGTGAAATATTTGTCCGTCAATCATCAACAATACAATAGCTAGATAGATACTTTATTGATCCCAAAGAAAATTACAGTGTCACAGTAGCATTACAAGTGCACAAATATACAAATATTGGAAGAGAAGTAAAAAAAATAAAAAATAACTTACCTCAACCAGTCTAATAGGAGGGGGTCATCACTCCTCTGCCTATAGATTGACTCATTATAGAGCCTAATGGCCAAGGGTAAGAATAACTTCATATAGCGTACTTTGGAACTGTGCAATTGTCTTAGTCTATTACTAAAAGTTATTATTAGATTATGAAGACACGCAGTCCTCTTTTATTGTCATTTAGTAATGCATGCATTAAGAAATGATACAATATTTCCTCCGGTGTGATATCACAAAACACAGGACAGACCAAGACTGAAAAAAAACTGACAAAACCACATAATTATAACATATAGTTACAACAGTACAACAATACCATAGCTTGGTGAAGAAGTCCATGAGCACAGTAAAAGTTCAAAGTCTCTCAAATGTCCCACATCTCACGCAGACGGGAGAAGGAAGAAAAACTCTCCCTGCCATGCTCGACCACAATCTGTCTTTGAGTCATCCGAAAACTTTGAGCCTCCAAGTCAGCTCTCCGACACCGAGTACTGAGCGCCATCTCTGTCTGATCGATTCGACCTCAACCTCGGTCGCCAACAGCGGGCAAAGCCGGGGATTTTGAGACCTTTCCTCCGGAAGATTCCCGACCGCGCAGTAACGACAGCAGCGAACGAGTATTTCAGAAATTTCTCCAGATGTTCCTCTGTGCTTTCACGTCCATCTCCATCAAATCAGAATTGTCCACGGCCCCTATTTAACGGATACGATATCATTTTTCACCGGAGGGCTGCGCACGTGCGGCGTGCTTCTCTCTCTCCTCCCACTCCTCTGTTCAGCTAAGGTGGCATGCAGATGGTGAGAAACATTGTCCAGAATTGCCAGACTTTTCCATAGGGTCCTTTGTTCTATCACAGCCTCCAGTGTGTCTAGTTTGATTTCTTTAACAGAACCTTCCTTTCTAATCAGTTATTGAACCTATTGGCATCATCTGTGTTGATGCCATTGCCCCAGCACACCACCACATAGAAGATTGTACTGGTGACAACCGACTGCTAGAATATGTGAAGGAGAGGCCTGCATACTCCAAAGGACCTCAGTCTCCTCAGGAAGTAGGGATGACTACTTGTTCACAGCTTCTGTGTTGGTGCTCCACTCAAGTCTGTCGTCCAGGTGCACCCCCAGGTACTTGTAGGTCCTCACCACATCCACGTCCTCACCATCAATAGTAACAGGGATCAATGCAAGCTCAGTCTTCCTAGAGTCCATCACCATCTCCTTTGTCCTTAATGACGTTGAGCTGCAGATAATTCAGCTTACACCATTTGATGAAGTCCTCCACCGGTCCCCTGTATTCATCCTCCTGTCCTCCCTTTATACACCCAACTATTGCTGAGTCATCAGAAAATTTCTGCAGATGACGTGACTCAGTGTTGTATCTAAAGGCCAAGGTATACAGGGTAAACAGAAGGGAGTCAATACAGTCCCATGTGGGGCCCCAGTGCTGTGTATAGCCACTTCTGACATACAGCTCTTAAGCCGCACTAACTGTGGTCTGCCAGTCAGGTAGTTCTTTATCCAGGATATGATGGAAGTGCCAACCTGCATTGAACAGAGCTCCTCCCCCAGAAAACAGGGATGTATTGTATTGAAGACACTTGAGAAATCAAAACCATAATCGTCACAGTGCTGCCCTGCTTATCCAAATGGGAGTAAGCTCTTTTCAGCACGTAGATGACATCATTGCCGACTCCATTGTGCTCCTGGTAGGCAAACTGCAGGGGATCGAGGGCTGATCTGACCAGGGGTCAGGTGTGAACCAGGACCAGTCCCTCTAGGGTCTTCATGATGTGTGAGGTCAGGGCCACTGGACGGTAGTCACTCAAGACCTTTGGTTGGCCCTTCTTGGGTACTGGGACCAGACTTGATGTTTTCCATACAGTCAGGACACTTTCCAGGCTGAGACTCAGACTGAACTGCACTGGAGAACTCCACACAGCTGCTCAGCACACTCCTTCAGGACCTTGGGGTTCACACCATCCAGTCCCAATGCTTTGCTGTGTCTGGGTTTCCCCAGAGCCTTTCTCCGCTGCTCAGTAGTGAAGGTGAGTCCATGATGACTGGGGAGTTGGTGGAAGGTGGGGGCAGGGGGAGGTGAAGATCAGTACGATAGCAAGTTGGTATGTGGAGGTGTGGACGATAGGTGCAGGGCAAGGAAGGGATGTAGACAGCGGTAGCCTGTGTTGCTCATCCACGTATTGAACTGGAGGGGGTAGGGGGAGGCATTGGTACTGAGCGAGCATTGGGTGCCTCAGCACCTGGACTGGTGTGCTGAGGTGGGTGTGAACAGGAGGGCAATTGTCAAACCTATTGAGGAATTGGGTTAACTCATTAGCCCATTCACGGCTGCACTCTGAGGCTCTGCAGCTGGGCTGATTGAAGCCAGTGATGGTCTTCATGCCTCCCCACACCTCCCGTGTGCTGCTCTGCCCGAGCTTGTCCCCTAGCCCTCTCCTGTATTCCTCTTTAGCCTCCTTGATCTTCTCCTTTAGCTCCCTCTACACGTTTCAATTCTTCCATCTCCTGATCTAAAGGCTCTCTTGTTGTGGTTGAGAAGAGCCTTTAGATCACTAGTGTCCCATGGTTTGTTGTTAGGGAAGCAGCGAACAGTCCGTTGATGGTATTACAGTGTCTACACAGAAGTTGATGTAGCCAGTGATGTAATCAGTAAGTCCGTTAATGTCCTCCCCAAGTGGTTCACAAAGCACATTCCAGTCAGTAGCCTCAAAGCAACCCTTCGAGGCCTTGATGGCCTCTGGAGACCATTTCCTTACTGTCTTGGTGGTAGTTCGCTGCTGCTGTGCTTTGCTAGACAAGGGCATGAGGTGAACCAGGTTACCATTTGATCTTCCAAGCAGGGGGAGAGCTGTGGAGCTGTATGCATCTTTAACATTTGCATACAAGAGATCCAAAATTTTACTTTCTCTTGTATGGCACTTGACAAACTGATCAAAGGCGGGGAGGGTTGTCGAGGGAGAAACATGGTTGAAGTCTCCTGATACTGCAATGAAGGCATTGGGGTGTTGAGTCTGGAGTCTCGCGATGGTAGTGTGTAGTACCAGGTCATTACTACACTTGTGCCTCCAGGAGCTTGCGGTGCACAGTGGTTTCGTTACTATTTTCCACATCACAGCAGTGTCTATGCCTAAAAAATCACTTGTTTGCCTGTAAGCTGCTTTTATAGTGAAAGAGCAATATAAATGCAACTATTTTGTCATATAGGTATTGCCTATATTTCTTGGTTTAATGCAGGGCACAGCTACCACTATTATCACTTTCTAATGATCCATTAAAAAAACATTCGGCTGAGGACTACGCACTGAAACCTACTGGTAAACTCCCACTGAACTTAATGAGGTTGTTGTAGGAATTAAATTAACAAGATTAGGCACTGTTGCCTGCATTTAGAGGTCATTAGTTAAAACATTGCAGTATAAACATCACATTGACCCTGGTAATTAATCTTACCACGCAAGCATGAGAGAGAATAAAAGGCAAAAATGGCCTCTCTTGTAAAAAAAACTCAACCTTCTCTCATGTTGCACTCTTATTGATTCCTTCTTTGCTTGTCTTTTTTTAAAAAGACAATACAACTGTTTATACAATGTTTAAAGGAAACCTTTTGAACTATGAATTAATTATTTTAATGAATCAAAACCAGCTAATGGTGTGGTGATTCTGCGGGTATACGTGCAGCAACGTGTGCAAGCTGTGCATGTATGTCTTAGTTACGTGCTTGTGTCATCTGCCATGCTTTCAGCAGATAACTTGCATTAGTTTGCTGGGGCACCTCAAATGCCGTGTGTGCTGGAAACAGTCCAAAAAAGTCACTGTGACTGCTTTCAGGATATAAGGCATGCTTCGGGCAACCAGCATATTTCTTTTATTATTAAAGGCAAATCATGTTTAACTTATTTGATAAAGTTTTTTTGATGTGATAATTGCAAGGTAAATGAGGGACATTTGCTTGATGTGGTGTATATGCATTTTCAAACGACTTGTGATGAAGTGCTCCGTTGTAGCCTCTGATCTGACGGTATTTACATCGATTTCTCTGATTTGCATTAATTTCTCCCCCTCCCCCTTCTTTTTCCATTCCCCATTCTGGCTCCCCTTAACCCTTCTCTTCTTCTCACCCGCCCTCTGGTGCCCGTCATCCTTCCCTTTCTTCCATGGTCCACTTACCACTTCCACCCCATCACCTTCCAGCTTCTCATGTCATCCATCTACTTCCCCCCTCACCTTGTTTCACCTATCACTTGAGAGTTTCCACCCATTGCCCTCTCCCAGGATTTTTATTCTCGTTTCTTCCCACTTCCTTTCCAGTCTTGATGAAGAGTCTCAGCCCAAAACACTGATTGTTTATTCCTCTCCATAGATGGATAGCTGAGTTTCCCTAGCATTTTGAGTGTGGTGCTACATTGTAGACTTCTCATCAAGACTGAAGTTAATAGAATAAAAAGGACATTAGCAGAATGAAGAGAAAGTAAGCTAAGTGATAGGAATCAGGGGAATAGAAGTGAATAGTGGTTTTCAGACTGAAGATGGTGCACAGAGATGATAGGCAGGGTCAGTTCTTGGTCCGCTGCTTTTCTTAATGAATATATTAATGACTTGTATTTCTCTATAAAGGACACAATTTCCAAATATGCGGATAACACATAGCATATGGATAGCAGAACCATAGCGAGTTGTGAGAAGGTAGTAATTTACTTCAAGGGGATGTAGACAGTCTGATCACACCACAAATTAAATGTAATGCAGAGGAATGCAGTTGTTATATTTTGATAGGAAAAACTGAGGAGAGGCAAAATACTTCCTGGAATATAATTCTATACATACTTCTAGATCAATTCTTTGGACACATCCAGAGTCTTGTGTCCAGTTCTAGGCACCACACTTCAGGAATGATGCGAAGGGCTTACAGAGATGATGGGACTGAGGAAAATGTTTCCAGAGATCGGGGACTTTACTTGTGTGAACGGAGTGGAGAAACTACCGTTGTTCTTTTTGGAAAAGAGGAAGTTGAAATGGAATCTGATGGTAGTATTTAAAATCATAAGGATTGGATAGAGAGTGCCTGTTCCCACTGGGGTAGGTTCACAAAAGAATCGAAAGCTCTATGACTTTCTGATGCAATGAATAGTTAGCATTTTGGAATGCATTGCATGAAGAATAGTGGAGGCAGATTCAATTGTAGTATTCAAAGAGATATTGGATGCGTTAGAAAAGACAGTAACTAAGGATGTAAGGAAGAGCTAGCACAAACTGATGGGCTGAATAGCTTATGCTATTACCTTTCAGTGATTTTGTTAAAGGATAGCAAAAGTATGGAAATCTCTTCCTAAGATGGTCCACTGAACAATTTAAGTGTAAGGACAGTACAGGAAATAAACCCAAAACAGGTAAGTGGAGCTGAAATATAGACTAAGTATTATCTAATTAATTGCACAAAATGCTTGAGGGGCCCAAATGGTCTACTGCTATTTTCATGATCCTCCCTATGGAGAGAACAAGTAATCTACTGAATGAAGGAGGTCTCACTCTAGAAACAGTTCTCTGTTCATAGAGTAGTACAGCCCCTTTGGCCCACAGTTTTGTGCTAACCTTTTGACCTACTCAAAGATCATTTAAACCTTCCCTCCCGCATGGCTTACCACGAGCCATATTCCTTGTAAAGATGAACCAAATCTGTTTGTACATTAGTATTTTATTTTTGTGCTGATTTCTACAATCTGCAATTGTTCAAAGTTCAAAGTAAATTTCTCATCAAAGTACGTATATACCAGCCGGAGATTAATTTTTTGTGGACTTTCACCGTTAATACTAAGAAACACATTGGAATCAATGAAAACTGCTTGCTAAGACAGACTAATAACAATAGTTAGGTACTTATAGAGGTTTAACGTACAAAAACCTTATGAAGTATAACTTAAATGCCTTTAGCTTAAGTAGCATTTCATAGTAGCCCATCATGTGAGGTGAAACATTAAGGATAAGATATTCTGTTATGCAACTTCCTTCTAAGGAAGTCCCACTTCAACTATAATCATAGGGCTTGTTGTCTGTGTAAATGCCCACCTGTTGCTGAACCTATTAAAATTTGTGAGTTCAGGGAAAAGCCACCTACTTAAATATGCTGAGTGTTTGGCCAGTCCATTTTTTTGGAATTTATTCAAGGAATGAGCAAAATTGAGCCATGCAGCTAGCTGCATTTCTGATCTTGCCTCCAGATGGTTCAAGTATCCGCATTTCAACATCATTTAGACATTCCCTATTGTGTGACATACCAGTCCATCAAAGTCCTGCCAGTCTGAGGCCATGGGATCATTTCGCCGAGGAGTTTCAACCCTAGCCTTGGGCCTCTGATATTACTGTGTTTACAATTGGAGAAGAATGGATTAGATTAGCTTTATTTGTAACATACACGATGAAATGCATAATTTGTGTCAAAGTCCAAGGATTTGCTGGTGGTAGCCCGCAAGTGTTGTCATGCTTCTAGTGCCAATGTAGCACGTCCGCAACATTAGCATAAATTGGGAATGGGTATATCCAAGTTTGAACTCTTTGGATCCCATAGATCTATGTCCTTAAACCCTAGAAAGGCACTAAACCTTCGGCCAATTGCAAGGCTAGGAAGAAGGCTCTTTCCTTTACTAAGCTGGCTGTGAACACGTGTGAAGCTCTTTGCTTCAGCCAGCCTACTCATTATCCTTTTATTCTCAAGTTCTATGGACTTCTATGAGTTAGTCTGTGGGGGTTCAGAAATCACCAAGATAATAACTGTGAATTATATTGGTATATTCATATTCAATATTTGTTTAATAAATATAATTTTGTGGCACCACAGGTAGCAGTTTATTATGAAGCATATTGAGTTGCCTAGGACATAAAAGTAAAGGACTTAGTAAATATTGAAAAATCATTATGTTAATCGCAATTCTCAATTTTTAAACATATATTCCTGATAATAAAAATGCTATGATATAATAACAGAATAAGTTTATCAGCCAGTCTTTGGATAACTCTTGTTGCTGTTAATAACACTTAGGTAATTATTATTTTAACTATATCCAGCTAAAATATGTGCGCATTATGGTCATACATCCAAAGGAAATAAACACAGCTTTTGTGATTCACTTTTAACTTCGTTTTTATTAGCTCAATAAAAGCATTTCTATTTTGTCAGTGCATTTGAGTTAAAATTCCTAGCTATGAGTGAATTACAAGTATTTCTATGTTGTCTGCAGGCACTAAATTGTACAGTAAAGGGAGAATTCTGTGCTATATTTTAAAGCTATATTTAGACCCTGTGAGTCTAAGGATGAAATAAGAACTTCTGCACTGCCTTGGATTTGGAGGGGATTTGAAGTCAGTGCCCATATGTATTACTTAAAAATCTTAAAAGTGAGCAGAGTTTTATTCCTTTGAATGAGTGTGGCTGGTTTTTGCCTCATAAAACTGTGCTTTTGGCAAGTGTCTGACCTTGGCCAATGCAAGCCTCTACAAAAGAGTGGATAAAGTTTTAGCGCTGTACAGATGTAATTCTTTCAAAGTATTATCAGAGCACATGTTGTTCAAATAAAATATTTCGACTGCATTCAACTAGTCTGTTCTTTGCACAAACCTGAGTCATATCAGCATCTCAAGACACTGTTTGGGGTTTAGCTAAAGTGGATAATGGGACAAAAGTTATTTGGAGAGCATAATTATTACCAGAGAGTGATACAATGATGAATGTGCATTGAGGATAGTGAAACTGTATGTAATTTAGAAATCAGTAATACAATTTTCCCTTTTGGGATGTTTTAAAACTATAATGGTTTCTATCTTTAGAAGAAGCAATTAGGTTTATCCTCTGCTTGTTTTCCTATCCTGACCATCTGAAAACATCATACTTATCACAAACTATAATTAGTTGTCAATAGTGATATTTGAACAGTGAGGTGCCATAATCCTCACACACTGCCACCTCAAAGTTGAATATTGCAGCCAGACATATTAAACAATGTTGATGAAATATGCATTGAATGATGTGGCATCAGTGATTTGCATGTTGGTGTCAAACTTCAATTTCTTTAGCTTCTTTTGTGAACATAGAACATAGAGAACCTACAGCACAATACAGACATCCCACCTCTCCCGGAAGTTCCAGGAGTCTCCCTGCATATTGATAGCAGCTCCCTGACGCCCGCAAATTATATACAATATCCCGGAAATCGATTTTTTTGAGAGGGAGAGGGAGAGCGAGAGAGAGAGCGCGGGTGACAGACATAGCGAGAGAGTGACAGAGAGAGCATCCTGATTGGTCTCTCTTTGTGCTAAGTAGACCTATCAGTTTTCTCTGTGGGCAGGCTTTACAGTCAACCTCTCTCTCTCTTTCATTGTCCATCAGTTCAGTTTAGTGTCCTGCAGCGCCATGGCAGAGTGTTCCAAAAAAATAAAATATAAAATGTACTTCATTCCAGGCTACACTAAAGTGTACCCCTGCCTAATAAGGGTAAAAAATAATGACAGTGTTGCAAATAAATTGTTGTGTTCTTTCATAATCAAATGTCCTTTATACATACACCCTTGGAGGGTGACTGGAGGGAAGGGCTATGGGGTTGTAGGGGGCGGGGGTGATGGTGCTACCTCCCTGAAATGTGTTTTTGCAGGGTGGGAAGTCTGACAGTACAGGCCCTTTGATGCACAAAACTGTGCCGAAAATGTCCTTACCTTAGAGCTACCTAGGCTTATCCATAGCCCTCTATTTTTCTAAGCTCCATGTACCTATCCAGGAGTCTCTTAAAAGACCCTATTGTTCCCGCCTCCACCACTGCTGCCGGCTGCCCATTCCGTACACTCACCACTCTCTGTGTTAAAAAACTTACCCCTGACATCTCCCCTGTACCTACTTCCAAGCACTTAAAAACTATGCCCTCTCGTGCTAGCCATTTCAGCCCTGGGAAAAAAGCCTCTGACTATCCACATGATCAATGCCTCTCATTATCTTGTACCCCTCTATCAGGTCACCTCTCATCCTCCATCGCTCCAAGGAGAAGAGGCCGAGTTCACTCAACCTATTCTCATAAGGCATGCTCCCCAATCCAGGCAACATCCTTGTAAGTCTCCTCTGCACCCTTTCTATGGAGATTTGTGCTTCTGGATGACACTAGGATAAGGTTTATCATGTGAGATGTCAGTCTATATTATCCTCACACTAAGCAGAATCTTGTTGAACAATTAAGAAATGGTGTTTGGTTAAGAGTATAATTTGCAATAGTTCACTTACCAGCAAGCACATCTTTGGGATATACTAGACCATCCAGATTCCGTACAAGAGTTTCAAAGAGGACACACACGCTCTACACGAACATCACCTGAAGTCAGGATTGAATCTGGGCTGCTGGAGTTGTGTGATAGCAGTACTTACAGCAGAACCACGGTGCCACCATTTCATAACTTTCCAATGTTGAAAAGAAAGTATCCAGGATTACAGCATGGAAAAAAAGCTCTGCCTTTATGTCAAACATTAGAAAAGAAAGTATTTGACAACATATGGCTGAGGATTGTATTTCTAAATGAACTTCTGATACTTAGCACTCTTTTGAAGTAACACAGAAGAAGTCCCTCTAAGGATTTCCTTGTTAATTTTCTGTTACCTGCCAGTATAAGGTAAGGACAAAATCCTCTTTTGTTACCAAGTCTGCTCAAGAGGAGCTTTGGCAGTGGCTTTGTAGCAAAATATCTGCCTGCTGGAAAATGTTAAACTAATAGTATAAATGTTCCTTCAATTATAACATTCAAAAAATCTTTAATTAAAGTATTTATTGAAGTGCATCTATTTCAGTAGCAGAGTATGACACAGTTACAACTATTCATTTCAACTCAAGGATAAAGATAGTAGCATGCATTAACATCATATCTAAATACAGTGTGTAGATAATTCAGTCTTCATAGCTGGTGGAAGTTAGTATATCTTTCTGTAGGACAGTTATTGATTTGAAGAGCTGTGTGACAAAACCACGTGGTTTTCAAAGTTTCAATAGACCTGGACTATGCTACTTCAGCCCTGCCTTCAGAGTCGGAAGATTTCGGAAGTTTGTTGAACATTTCTAAAGTGTAGTTTGTTCCAGGATTATTCTCCGTTTTTACTACCTTTCATCTTGACTGTTTCTGAAAGATATTATTTTTAAACTTCATCCAAGCTGCACAGTATCATTGCAGGTCCCTTGTGTCTGAAATAAAACACCAGATGTATCTCCCATTAAAAGAAAAACAATGACTTCACTGTTTGTAGACTGTTACTACCAACTGACCTCTTATCTTAAACACCATACAGTATATAAACATAGGGTTTTTAGAAAAATAAATGATTGTATTTTATCAATTTCTGTTTTATGTTCCATTGCTCCAAATTTTGAATAATTTTGAAGCCCAGTGTTAAAATTCTTACTTCTATTTGCCTTTTAAATATATAATCTAATGTTAAGGAATCTCAGTAAGTGATCACTGTTGTTGCAAAAAGAGTTTCATAGAACTTTGTCTAAAAGAGATCTTAATATAAGAAATCTATCCCCTAAACCATAATCTCAATTTAGGTACCCACTCAGAGCCATCAAAATCATTGGCTAAGTGATGCAATGAATTAGGGCAGTTAGACCATTATATATTTATAATGATCTGTGAGCATTTAAAAAATAATATCGGTAGAACATGAAACATAGAACAGTCCTGCACAGTAACTTTTATACTCATTGTCTTAACAGATGATAACATTAGTGAGGGAGCTGTCATGGACTGACATATATCCAACTGAAAGAGTGAACTAATAAAAAAGGATCCAGTGCTTTCCTGGTGTATATGATGAATAAACTGTTCTCGGGCTTCTTGATGGGTATAGGTATCGATTTTAACTGGCATTTTAATGGCAAGCTCCACCATCTTCATCAGGGATGCTGCTTGGGCATATCTCATCCGGTGGCATTTATACCTCGGTCGTCTGTCCCTTCTGATTGCTTAGTCCTCATCCAGTCCGGTCACTGCTATCCAACCTTGTTTACAATTGAATTCCAGCTTTTACTTACAGCGAGACTTTTGCCTTTGTTAAAATTCTTTTCCTCTAGATGTATTTCAAAGGCTTCCTTCACCAGGCGGTCCCTAAAGCCATTGGTGTGGCACAGTAGTTTTGTGCTATCAAAGTCAATCCTATGGCCATGGTGAATGCAATGTTCTGCTTCCGCCAATTAATCATTTGAAAATTTATTTCAGGAGGGAGTTACAACAGGTAACAGATACTTTAGGTGTCAGCAAAAACATCAATCTCTACTTGCTGATGTTCAGGAAGAAATTACTTGTTGATGAAAGCCACGTTAGGTAATGCTGTTTCATTTTCACTTTTTATAACTAATCCAAGCAGTTAAGCCATGCAACTTCATTGAAATATATCCATTTGTCTCAAGACACAACTCAATTTACATACTCAGTGAGAGTAAAAGAAATATGAAGAAAATCACCACTAGATTAAATAATTCCTTTCAATTGTCCTTGTATTACTCTCCAGTTAATCCAGCTTCAATTGATTCTGTGATGTTAACAAATAAAATGTAGTTTTCAAACTCAGTCTTGAAATGGTTGCAGCAGTTTCCAAACTCAGCCACTTGTTACACCATATAACCACAAAATTAATTAATAAGGCATGAAGCTCCTTAGAGTGTTTCAATATGATACTAGCATCATGTAAATACAAGTAGTATCATGCCATTTGATAAACTGAGCTTGGGTTTTCTCTTTTCATAAGAACATAATCAGAAATATGCCATTAAGCCCTTCATAGCTGCACCATTGTTCTTTAAGATCACAACTGGTCTTTTACCTCAGCTCTGCCTTCCATCACCAACCTCACTAACCCTATACCCCTTGATTTCCTTATATAAAATTATTTATTATATTATCTACCAATTGCAGATAATGCACAGAATTTTACTAATGATTTCTTAATATCTTATTTTTCTAGTTATTTTCTATTGAGGGAATTGTGGGAAAAGAGAAAAAAACACGTTGAAGTGCTTTTTTGGATTGCAGTTTCTATGCTCATGTATCTGATAAGCAAACTGAAAAAATTGCGGTAGTTTGACGCCTTTCTGATACTTGAAATTTCAAACTTTAATGACGGCAGAAACACCATTCCCACAGGCCAACCTGTTTGCAATAAACTTAACCTGTTTTCACCAAATGCACTGATTTAATTCACAATACCCGGTGGGATTTTTGCAGTTTGCTTTCCAACATCAGATTTTCATGCTTTCACATCGTATGAAAACTCTCCATGCTGACGTATTTTGTTGAGTAACCGTGGGTTACCAAAGTACGGCACAACATAGAGCTAAGAGATATTCTTCAGTTCCAATCTCCTAACAATGGAGAAGCACGAGTGCAATCTATGCATGAAAATACACAATGTGGCATCACAAAACCTGATACACTATTTCATATTTGTTACCACACACCCTAGAGTGCACGAAAGCAATTGAATTCTGCTCTATTCTATTGTCCTGCAGTGAGTGTCTGAAGGGGTCCACAGTGACGTGTATCTACAGTCTGACTACAAGGTTTTCCTAGTAACATCTAGTACAGGGTGTAAGTATACTTGGCTCATGGCCAGATTTGTCACAGTATTTGACCCAAGGAAGGAACACTAAGGACTTGGGTAGGATTGGCCAGATTACCATTGTGATTGTGAAGTTTCCCAAGTTTATTCCTTTTTTTTTCAATTTAAAGAGAATTAAAGGTACATTGAAGGAATGGAATCGGTGGCCACTAAATCATGCCTGCTTCTACATTCGGTGGCACTTGTATACTTAGATGCAGTTTAAAGCCCATCCATTGCTCCACTAGGAGGTGAGTAGGGGGAGCAAACAGAACACCAGTCACCTTGTGCTGCCTACTGATTAGTACAACAGTTGATTCTAAGATGATACTGACAGGAGTTTGGGACCACAGTGTGCTGCTGGCCACCTCGCCAGAAATGGTGCAATTGGGCCAGAGAGACCTAAGAGGAGGAAATGGAAAAAACATATCACAAAGCATGGTAAAATTCTTCAACAGAGATAAGAAGAGCCATTGTCTTGCTTTTTAAAAAAAATAGAGACAGCATTGGAATCTATAAATGATCTGGCATGTTGTCTTATCCCAAAAACGGCCTATAATTAAGGCTGCTTTATCTCTTTAGAAGGGGGTGGTGGTGGTGGTGGTGATGGGGGGGCGGGATGAGGATGTGGTGACTTAATTCTCTTCCCCGCAGCTACTGGTTAAGGTGAATATGTGAATAGCTAACCCAGCTCGGCACCTTCATTTTGTGGGTCACTGCTTGGGTAATGCTCTATTAATTTGCTCCATTTTCCCATGTGAGACAAACTCAATTTCTTGGGTGGATTGTGAGCTAACTGTTGACACTGTGATTGATTGGTTGAACAAATGTTCCAGCCCACCTCCCCCCACCCACCTCGAGGAAAAAACTTACAGGCAGTATTTACTGCATGCTATAGTAAATGCCTCTCGCGTCATGAAAAATGACAAAAATATTGAACAATAAATAGGGTTTACAAACCCAATTTAAAATTATTATGGTAGGCTGTCTTACAGATGGGGCTGCTTGATACTCATCTCAAACAAAATAGAATTTCCTTATCACTATTATTTTAAATCGCTATCAAATGAGGAAATGCAATGATAAATTCAGTTTCTACTGATGGATTCTGCTGTTTGCAGTTGAATGTGGGATGACAGTGTAAACACTCGAATGCCTGTCACACAAATAATTTCCTACACTTGGGCACAGAATCCGATCTGAATTTGTCAAGGGCAAATGAAGTCACTATGTTTCAAGTCTGGTGGTGTATCCACACACAAACATGAAACTTTTCTTCTTAATTTATTCTCATCATTTTACCATCCTTTGAATTTTCAAAAGTTTGTTTCAGATTCCTTTGCCTTTTTACTGAGGAAGCTTGCTCCCAGACCTCTTCAAATATTCTACTGGTTTAGGTAACATTACACAAGTGAACGGCCTTTAATTTTCTAGCTGCAAGAGTAGATAATAGGGTCCAGAGAAAAAGGCAGAAAGTGGAAATATGTGAATGATTATGTGGTTGGAAATATTTTAAGCTCCTGATAACAATTTCTCACTTTCTTTCAAAAATTCTCTGAAGTTTAAAGACCACAGTTGTTGGGAACAGTAGCAGATAGTGTAACTTATCCCAGATTTCTTATTCTTGAGCTAATCCTTTATAATGATCACCTCCAAGAATAAAACTCAAAAGGCGGAAAAAGTAGTCAGCTTGTACATATTTATTAATCAGATGAATTCAGGACATTCTATAATGCCATACAGTCAATGTAATAGCGTAAGATTTTTATAAGATAACGGTAGGTAAATATTTGATAAACAAGTGGATGACTTGTGGTTAGACTAGAATGTGGATTTACAATCAGATCATCACTGATCTTTTTAAATGTTAGAATAGGTTTGAGGGGCCAAATGGCCTACACCTTCTAACTCATGATTTTGTCCACAAAGAATGTGGCAGCCAGTTAGTGCACAGCAAAGTTGAGAAACTCCATTGAAATAATCACCAATTTCCTTTTTCAGAGATGCTAATTGTGGCTAGGGTGTGGGAGAGAACACTCTTAATCCTGCTTCTGCTCGTGTTGTGTCATGGGAAATTTTACCTCCACCTGAAAGGATATTCAGGGCTTCAACTTTAAATCTTATCTTAAATGTGGCATCTTTAGGAGTGAGATGGTCAAAAACCTCTTCACACAGGGAGTGGTGAACCCTTGGAATTGTTTACCCAGAGACCTGTGGAGGCTTAGTAGTTGAGTCCTTTCAAAACAGAGATTGATAGATTTCAGATAACAAGGATGTCAACGGATATGTGGATAATGCAGGAATGTGGCTCTGAGGAAAAGATCAGCCATGATTTTGATGAACGGTGGAGCGGGTTTAGAGGGCCAAATGGCCAGTTCTGCACCTACTACAATCTTATCTGATACCACACCCTCTGGATCATCTGCTCAGGCGCTGGACTGAGTCTCAAATCCACAAGGTTTTTGACTCAGAGTCAAGAATGCTGTCACTGAGCCAAGACTGACAATAATAAAACTCAGTTAATCAGTGTGAATTACTCTTTGTTATTTACCAAGATATTAAAAAAAAGTAGGTAAACCCAACAATTTTTGTGAGTTATATTTAAAGAAAACTTTTAGCTATATGAGGGACCTGGGCCTCTTTTAATTGATGTTTTAGCAGTCTAGGTGAGGCTCCTCTCGAGATATACCAGGCTACATCTTGTTATCATATTGCTCATTCCCAGGTAACTCAATCAAGCAGTGCCCAAAAGCTTTGCACCCAAACAGACAGCTTTTTAAAATCTAAGCATTAGAATATGTCACTTTACATGTGTCAGTTTAAGGATGTTTTGTTGACATATAATCAGATACAGAATCAAGTTAGGGGGCTGGAGACAGAGAAAGGAGTGCCTAGATAATCTCATTTTGACATGGTTTTTAAGTTATTTTTAAAAGACAATGTCCAAATCTCTCTGCTGAGGAGAAGTTCAAGGGCTCCCATTAATTCAAAATGAAAATGACAAATTCATCTTCTGATGACAATTAAATGAAGTATATTGTAATTGATACTAATTGAGCCACTGAGAGCTATTTCTTACATTGTAGCCTGCACTAAAAACTGCCAACACAGCATATTTTTTTGACTTTTTTTGTCAGCAGTGAGATTTGTTCAGTCAAGCAGCTAAAGGTTTATGGGACACAGCAGTTCTTAAAAAAAATGCGACACGTGTATGATTAGTTAAAAATTTATATCAATGCCAGTCCCCGACATGAGCTTGCCTGCTGAGCTTTTCTGATCTCTACGGGTACTTGTTTCCACATCAAAAGGGGACCCCCCTTTAAATCAGCTCCTTTATAAATTTCATTTGGAATACAGGTAACTGACAATTTACATTTGTAACCAAAAATTTACTGCCTTCATCTGGTTATGTTTTTCTCCACATATTTTCCAGTCAGACATCAACCACTTGGTGCTAAAATACAGCCATCTTTCTAACTATGACAATGTTAGCACATTTAGTTGATTTAAGAAGTTTTTTTTTCCTAATGAGCTGCTTTGTTCTTACGCCATGCTTTGTTATTTGAAGGGCAGACATGTACAGTATACTGCTCAATAATAAAGCTAATGGCATTAGACATTTGTGCCACTTTGGGGAAGAATAAAAGAAACAGGCATTAACTTCCTTAAAAATCGTTTGAAATGCTGAAGTTATTTTGATTTACTTTGGCCTGTCTCCAATTACTTCTATCAGCTAGGTTTTTCCGTTATGGCAAGAAAAGCGTCTGGTGCTGGGGACATGAAGTGGATATTTCATATATACACACACACACTTTTTCAGTGGAATAAATGGCAATTTTTGTAAAAAAATGAGGCATGAAAATGTTGCCATATTAATTCAGTAGTATGGATTCGTATAAGGCATGTTAACAAGGTTATTTCAACATTCTGATTTCTCATAAAGATGAAACATCTGTGAAAAATTGGTTTTAACAGCATTTTGTTTTTCTTTGAAAATATAAACATTGGTTGCAAGATACAGCAAGAGAGAAACCAGATTTGAAAAATTATTGAACCAGTGTTAATGTAAGTTAACATGACTGAAAAGATGTGAATATAAACTGTGAATTACTTCAGTATCTGTACCTTATTAATGCTGAAGGCTCATTAATGGGTACATTTTTCTATCTATCTATCAGAATAAGCCCTTCTTGTGCTTCAAGCTGCACCACCCAGCAACCCCCGGTCTATCCCTACCTTAATCACAGGACAATTTACAGTGACCAATTAACCTAACAACCGATACGTTTTTGAAAAGTGGATGGAAACCCACATGGCCATGGGGAGAACATACAAAGTCCTCACAGACAGCGTCAGGAATTGAACCTGTGTCGCAGGTTCTGTAAATCGCTGTGCTAAACGCTATGCTATGGTACTGCCTGTCAGCTCCTTGTAAGAGGAAACTTTCTATTTCTGTAGGGGCCATTCAGTAATTGTGATATCTTCCAGATTTAAACATGCAGCCAAAGGAACAACATCAGGACTGCAGTGAAGTTTCCTCTCTGATTTTATGTCCCAGCCTCCTGTACTTCCCATGCATTAGCCAAGGGCCACACAAGGTACAGGTGTGCAGCTTGCCAATGTGTTATTGAGACAACATATGCTTGTGACTTCATCACAAGGTATTGGCAGCACCCATGTTGCTCTCAAGGACGCCAGACCTATTGCATCAGCGGAAGAGGATCTATTTTCAGGAGATTCCAATGTTCGGTGAAACTCCAGTGTTCAACAAACACTCTTTCTGTTGTCTGGTGCATTACCCTGTTAGCAGCATCTTTCTTGAGGGATGTGAGACATCTAATGAAGAAAGCTTGAACTTGAGGAAGCTGAAATTTAATTTACAAGGCTTCTTGATTAGAAATAGACTTCAGGAATACATTTGCAATTCACTGGTGAGCTCCATTGTCATTTGGTTGTTTCAATTAAACTGTTGTAGAAGGACATACCTGTAATTGGAAGGGACTGTGGCTAGCAGAATTTTAGTAAGACTAGAAGAAGCATTCCACAGGCAATGATTTTGAATTATTTTGCTAATATTCTAACTATTGAGCAAAGATGGACCTTATTATTCCAGGACATTGTTAATGAATGACACCCAAACTTGTTGAGTCATAGTACCTGAAGGATAGCGCTGAAATCCTCTGGTCTAAATTCCAGATGGCTGTGCAAACCATATTCCAAATGTAAATATGTTCATGCTTGTCAGTGCAGGAACCTTGTCTGAGTTCTACCCAAGTAGGGTTGTGTGGCTTTAACTTTTTCAGGCATCGGCAGGACTCCAGAGCAAATACTTTAATTCTAAAGCTATGGTATTGCTGTCAGTGCTCTTGGTTTGGACAAATAGAATTATCCTGGTGAAAGGTGATGTATATACCTCTCGCACAAGGAAAAATTATTAAATAGAGGCACAGTTTTCATGAGCTTTAATTTCTGCCTATGCCATACATCTCATTTCCCCTCCAAAAAAGGGATCTCGTTTAGAAGACAATAAAAGTGCTTGAAGAATCGGCAATCTTCCCTTGACTAGTTTGCACATTTGGAAGGAGACAAATGGATGATTCGCCTGGCCACAGAGTATACTTAATGCTGGCTTCCCGTGAGACCAAATCAGCAAATGTTATGTATGTTAAATCTCCTCAGAATCAGTATCAGGTTTATTATCACTGACATATCACTGAAATTTGCAAAATAGCAGTCATTCTTTCTTCACACATCATGCCTACTTCTTTCGCCCCGATGATAAGTGTCTCTCGCTCTGTATTCTTTCCTGTAAGTTGTTCTAACTATCCGATCTGTTCACATCTTCTTCATGTAAGTGGGTGATAACATGCAATATTGAAACAAAGCTGTTAGCAGATCTGCAGGAACATTATTTGGCATATTCAGACAGATGCCCTGAACACACAAAACGCTGGAGGAACTCCATGGAGGGAAATAAGCAGTCGATGTTTTGGATGGAGACCCTTCATCAGGACTGGAAGGAAAGAGGGAAGATAGCCAATACAAAAATCAACCTCATTTGCAAAATCAAAGGATATGAAAAAAAGAATGACTTGCATTTATTCAGTATCACTGATGTCCCTATCAGGACATTCCACAGTGTCTTACAACTAAGGGTATACTCTTGAACTTCAAACATGAGGAAATCTGCAGATGCTGGAAATTCAAGCTACACACACAAAATGCTGGTGGAACACAGCAGGCCAGACAGCATCCATAGCAAGAAGCACAGTCAACGTTTCGGGCCGAGACCCTTCATCAGGACTAACTGAAAGAAGAGATAATAAGAGATTTGAAAGTGGGAGGGGGAGGGGGAGATCCGAAATGATAGGAGAAGACAGGAGGGGAAGGGATAGAGCTAAGAGCTGGAAAGTTGATTGGCAAAAGGGATACAAGGCTGGAGAAGGGAGAGGATCATGGGACAGGAGGCCTAGGGAGAAAGAAATGGGGAGGGGAGCGCCAGATGAAGATGGAGAGCAGGCAAGGAGTTATTGTGAGAGGGACAGAGAGAGAAAAAAAGGGGGATAAATAAATAAATAAATAAATAAATGAGGGATGGGGTAAGAATGGGAGGAGGGGCATTAACGGAAGCTAGAGAAGTCAATGTTCATGCCATCAGGTTGGAGGCTACCCAGACGGAATATAAGGTGTTGTTTCTCCAACCTGAGTGTGACTTCATCTTTGCAGTAGAGGAGGCCATGGATAGACATATCAGAATAGGAATGGGACGAGGAATTAAAATGTGTGGCCACTGGGAGATCCTATTCTGATATGTCTATCCACAGCCTCCTCTACCGTCAAGATGAAGCCACACTCAGGTTGGAGGGACAACACCTTATATTCCGTCTGGGTAGCCTCCAACCTGATGGCATGAACATTGACTTCTCTAACTTCCATTAATGACCCCCTCCCATTCTTACCCCATCCCTCATTTATTTATTTATTTCTCTCTCTCTCTCTCTCCCCCCCCTCCCCTCTTTCTCTTTTTTCTCTCTCCGTCCCTCTCACAATAACTCCTTGCCTGCTGTCCATTTTCCTCTGGTGCTCCCCTCCCCATTTCTTTCTCCCTAGGCCTCCCGTCCCATGATCCTCTCCCTTCTCTAGCCTTGTATCCCTTTTGCCAATCAACTTTCCAGCTCTTAGCTCCATCCCTCCCCCTCCTGTCTTCTCCTATCATTTTGGATCTCCCCCTCATCCTCCCACATTCAAATCTCTTACTATCTCTTCTTTCAGTTAGTGCTGATGAAGGGTCTCAGCCCGAAACAGCAACTGTGCTTCTTGCTATGGATGTTGTCTGGCCTGTTGCGTTCCACCAGCATTTTGTGTGCGCCTCTTGAACTTCGGTCACTGTTGAAATGCAGCAATGCAGCAGCCAGATTGTGCAGAGCAAGTTCGCACAACAATCGTACAATAAAAGACTGATGAAATATTTTTAGTCAAATCTAAAGGAGTATGAAATTAAGACTAAATCCTTCCCTTCTCTTAGTAGAGGCACCTTTTGTCATTTCTGTCTTCATTTGAAAGGGTAGATAAGGCCTTGGTTTAACATTTCATCTTCAAGTTAACATCACTGACAGTGCAGAACAACATCAGTGTCACCAAATTGTCATTGGAGTGTCCAGCCTAGACTGTAGTCTCAAGGCTATAGAGCATTAACCTGAAAATACAGCCTTATGACCAAGAGGCACGAGTTTAACCAAATGAATCACAGCTGGCATAACTTATAAAGGTAACATGGGTAAACTGTGATAAATTAAGGAGGAAATTAGTCACCATTTCATTTAAGAGAAACGTGTTTTGTTCTTATATTTAATTTTGAGAAATCGTTGAATGTTTGAAATGACTCTTATGATTCAGAGCCTAAGACCCGAATTTTCCTGAGTGTGGCCTGCCTGCAGCACTCACCGCATGTCTCCTATAGGTCTGAATTTGCGTCTTTTAGTTCTGTATAGTTGAACTCTATGTCTGAGATCAACATTACACATGAGCAGCAAGGCACTGAGCAATGGCTAAGGCTGCAGCAAGATAATCAGGTGACATGGGCAGGTCAGGTCAAAATTGCTCTGGACACCTTTATAGTGAAGGCAAAACTCTGACCTCAGCTTTGCCATCTTTTAAAATAGTCATGGATAATTAATGTTCCTGAAAGTCCCTCTCCTTAAGACTAGAAGACATAGGAGCAGAGTTAGGCTGTTTGGTCCATTAAGTCTGCTCCACCATTCTACCATGGCTGATTTCTTCTTCCTCTCATCCCCATTCTCTTGCCTTCTCCCTATAATCTTTGGCATCCTTACTAATCAAGAACTTAAGATACATTAAAAAAAATCTATCAGAAATGAAATAAAACATGTGATTCTTCATAAGTCTTTCCTTTAAAAATATTAACTAAAGCACTTTTGAAAAGTTAAAAAGATTAAAGCAAACATAAATAACAAAAAATATATAAGTTAGCTTATTCTCACTTTTTCTCCTTGCAACCTTACAATTGAAATGATTAGGCTTGAGGATCCGAGCTCAAGTTCAGCAGCATAAACTCTGAGTGATGTCAGCTTGCTCCTGAATTCAGCACAGAGCCCAGTGGCAGAGTGCAGCTGGGAAATCCCCAGCCAACTCAGCCAGCAGGGTCAAGAGTTCTACATTTATGTGTAAGTCATGACATTATGGGCACATATATAGTTAAATGCCAGCAGCGTGGAACTATCTGACAAAAGCTGAGCAATATACTTTTCAACAACGAATATTTTTTTTAAAATAAATGCATAAGGAAGTGTGATGTGACAGTGGCAGGGGAAATTTATCCCCCCCCCCAAAAAAAGTTTTTACATGATATTCCTTTGGAGCGATTAGGGTGGGACTGAATGCAGCCAAGTTGCAGTTTTGATTCTACAGATATCACAGGATTTGAGATCAACAAAAGCATCAGCGATGATCCCTAGTTTTCCTTGGGTAAAATGGGTATATAGCCACACATGAAGTCAATATTTATACAGTGTTTAAAATTCATTGGAGCACCTGTGCTGCAGATCCAATAAGTACTTCCATCTGGGTCTGTGTGTGTAGTTAGAACCTTACCAACTCTTTATCCTGACAAATCATGACGCACAGATATGTAGTAAAACTAATTTATCATATGCGAACATTGCACTACGGAACCATAACAGAAGAACTAGACTTTGGCAAGTGTATTACACGGATAATGTATTTGACATTAATAAACTGGTGTATAGCTCAATATCACAGATGTGGGATGCCGATAAAGTGTGACAGATTGCTTATTGATGAAATACATATGTTTGGAGTCATCAGCATAGGTTTCCGGTACAGAATAAGGTAGATTGTTACATAGTTTAGTGTAGTGGGACTAAAATCTTTTGCATGCTGTGATGAAAGAAACAGCCTGTGTTCTGGGATATAAAGTAGTGGAAACTCAAAAGGAACAAAAGGACTTCAAGATGTTAATGGGTGAAGATTCTGTTCACAGTGAACCGGTCAGGTTAACAGCTTGATCATGACGCAGCTGGTAATATGGGGAAGGCATTATGTCAAAGTTATGTCTACTGCAATTAATTTATATGTTGTTTATTTTAATAAAATGCAGCCATTTTAAAGAAAAAAGCAGTACAATTTCTCATACTGTGAAAAATCAAACTGACATAGTAACTGCAGCAAAATGTTCTGAATCTGTTTGTTACTGATGTGATACCGTCTGTTTTAGTATGGCAGAGGAATACAAGAACATTGATTAGTTTCAGTTATTTTGGATCAACTCCAAGTGAGACTCCACCTTTTTGTGATCTATGAGACAATGGAGTTGGATTCTTCCATTAATAACTCTTTGGATAAATATATTTGAACCCGAAGAATTATTTTGTAAATGAGATTTTTGACTGGCTGTAGATGACTCATCTTCATGTACTTGCTAAAGGAGCTTTTTGTTCAAGTTAACAAGTTATACAATTAGAAGGGCTCATTGCAAAGAGTTCTACATGAATTGAGTATTTTGTTTGTTTTATTTTTGGTTGCTTATGTTGTTCAAAATTTCCTGAACTATTTAGACCTCAGGAACTATAAATTTTGATAGAGTTCAGTAACATTTAATTGAAAGTCAATGAATTCTGTAATAATAAACGGGAAATTAAATTTATGCTTCACACATGTCACTTGGAAAAAATCTCTAGTGTCAAATGTTCCAGTGATTCTTGGGCTTCTTTTTAATAATACATGGAAGCTAAGGGTGACCCATTATTTGGTTCTTCTTTTCTATTATAAGCGGCACTGGTTATCCCAATCCTATTGTTGACAATTCTGTTAGATCTGTGAACGTTGGAAGTGCCTGTTAACAACACCAGCTGCATTCTCATCCTCTTCCTTGTCTGTGAAGCTGTTGGCTTGATTATGACTTGATAATGATATCTAAGTACATGTCCTCTCCATCAGTCATGGCTTCAAACTTCTCTTTCCTGTTTCTGCAAGCAATGGTGATGCCCAAAATCAAGACAGAGGTGTCCAGACAACACCAATATTGCATATTTACTTGACATCTGCACACGGAGACATTGAAGATTGCTTTGACTGGTCAAATTTGACAAAGATTCTTATCAGCTTCTTGTTTTCTGGGTAAGTAATTGCTCAGTATGTACTTACCTGAGTCATCCACTGTCCACTGCATCCCTCAAGAGTTTATTTTATTTTGGTATAAGGAATATTTTTGCAGAACAATAGCAGAGGAGGGAACTCAGGTGATTTGCATCTTAAGATGTCATAGTCTATGGTCACATTTGCAATTCTTTGTTAAGCAATGAAGGAAAATAATATCAATAACAGTTGGTATGCTATGACTGCACCCATAGCTTATGCCCAATCCTGTAAACCGCAGGTCACTGTCCTTTGAAATTCCCCAAAACCTAACTACTCAATAGAATTCTGAGCAGTTTGATCTCCATTTTCCCTCCCAAAAGAGGACTCTCAGGAACTACCTGGAATGTAGTTACAGGTAGGTAATGATGAAAGGGGGATTTCAGGATTGTGTCATATTTGTCTTAGAAAATGTTTTATTTTGAGAAGACGTTAAAATTTTCACTTTGTTTATGAGTCTTATCTGGTTTAAGGACTATAGTGCTTTACTAACAACTTCAAAGGCTTTACATATAACTTTTATACGTTAAGTTCACAATATATTTAGACTTTCTGACTAGCAGAGAAAGAATCAGTTTTGAATGCATGATTTTTGCCTTATGCTCTTATGTACAAACCTTTGTACTTGCTGCCTCTGTATATCAGGCTGAGAAGTTAAATTTTAAGAAATATTCATAGAATCATATGATTATGAAGTATAGGATTGGGTCTGTTTGATCCACCACCTCCATGCCTACCTATGCAAATCCCACATATCCACATTAGGGTTGTATCCCTCTACTTTCTTGTCCAAGTATCTAAACGACAATGTTCACGCTATTTTTCTGATAAGTCATTCTGATGAACGCCAGTGATTGGGATGCAATATCGTGTGGGAAAGTGGGAGGAAAACATAGAGGGTTGGAAGTACTTCAGCCCTTTTGTGTGTGTTGCTTGTGGTTTGGAACTTTTTGCTGGCTTGGACTCAATGGGCCGAAGGGCCTGTTCTCATGCTGCATTGCCCTATGAAAATGGTTCAAATGTGGGGAGGAACATGTACAGCCTTCTCTCAAAATAATTCTAAACATTGTACCTTTTAAACAAATTGTTCACATGAAATTGATCTGTAATTGCTCCTCCCACCCCCCCCACCCCCTCAAGTGTCTCATTTCATTTGCTGGAAATCCATGTCCATCAGGCTAGCAGTTTGCTTACATGCCGTCTATTGTATTTGTACAGTTATTACTGTTATTGGGCAGCATTGCTGGAAACTCAGTCGTCACATTGATCAGGTGTTGTGTCTATTAAGCAAAGCCCTCCACCACTGACACCAATCCTGACAATCAATTGGTGCCTGAAAAACGGAGGAAGGCCTCAATTAACTGGCATTGATGATATTTTGAGCACGCAGGTTTCCAGTGCAGGACTGTGCGACGATTACAGTCTTGATGGAAAGCAGCTTCCCGCTAGGGGTATATGCCCAGCTTTATGGCTGTTTACCTGGTTTCTAACTTCTACCAAGCTGCAATATGATAATTGTACTGAAAGCATTAGTTTTTGCAATTAAAATTTCCTCAGGGTCTCATACTGAGCTGCAGGAACTGATGGATATCTACCACCTCCGCCAGTGTGTTGTGAATTTTGAAAGCAGATCCACAACTTTCACACTATCTGCACTTTGTTCCCGGAATTGCCATTGCAGTTTGCTGTATCCAGTCTATTCTCACTCTCAGTGGCGAAAAAAAAGTTGGCGAGTAAAATGTCCATCCTCTTAGACGCAACTGAAACGTTGTTCTTTTCCCATGAAAATCAATTTTGACTTGGAGCTGTCAAGTCAATCTATTAGTGATTCATTTGCTAACTGACAATAGTGCAACTACACCTGATAGGTATAAGTATGTATACGCGTTTTCTGTATGAAAGAGAAGCTTGTCGGTTTCAGATATCAGGCATAGCCTGCGATCTATAAGGGCTCATATAGCTTGCACTCTTGTTTGGGCTGATCTGAGCTGCCTCTCTCCTCCAGGGGAAACTCATGTCACTTTATGTTAGCCCATACAGCTGCTGGCTGTTAACTCAAACTGCACTTAGCAGAAACAGACCGAGAAATTGAAACACGGAGCGTTCCTAAGTGTGCTGCCCAAGAGGTGGAGGCAGAGAAGAGGGCGAGCATTTTTGGCAGCCTGTGTTCAAATGAGCAGAAATTACTGAAATGATAATAAATGTAGATGGTCTGGACAAAATGAAATGATCCATCTCGGTGCATAAGCAGCACTTGAGCCGCATTCAATCAGCCTGTCAAACTTATTGCCTGGCATTTTTGTGAAGAATCTGTCCACTAAAATTTTTTGTCATTCCTATTTCCTTGTTATCAGTCCGCTCCTCAATGGCGACCAGAGATTAACAACAATTCATAGAGCACATCCATTCCTGATAAACCTTATCCATTACTTCACGATCCGCGGGTCCATCCCATTTCACCTCAACCATTTATCATCTTTAACGCTGACAGCTAAACAGAGTGCTTTAAAATTTATCTCGGTGTGTCGACAGGGCGGATCTATTCGTCAACCTGTAGAGGTGCAGTTTAGCCTCTTCCTCTTCTTATCAGGATTCCACAGTAAAAGATTTGGCAGAGATGCCCGATTAATCATTGGCCGCATCAATTTGCTTGATTTACTCTCTTGTGGGAAAAGGGTGTAAACACAGCGTACTGAGGCAGCGCGAAACATAATGTGTCTGTCTATAGGAAAAACATTAGCAGATCATCCTGTCTTGTGATTGATGGAGAAGTGAAAGGCACAACTCTGGCGGGTTTGAATCTTACAAAGGACAATAAAAAGGTGAAGCTGTTTCTTTAAAAAAAGATAATCAGAAGTCCAATTTAAGACATAACATCTCAACAAGAACTTTGATGTTTTAATTTATGTTTGCAAATATAAAATCGTTTATAGTTAAGGGAAAAATCGTCCAAGTGGAAAAATGGATACTTACCATTGCATTTAACAGTAAGATATTTGTAGTTAATTATTTTTCTTGGCATCTTCATGCAAAAACTCTCTAAGTTTTTGTAGTGTCCAGCAATACTAGGGTTAAGCAGAAAATAACATATACAGTTTCAGCAGTGGGTCAATACTGCCTTGAACAAAGGTTTCATCAAGATTTAATTCTTTTCTCTTTGGCTTTCACAGTGTGTCTTTGGGTGTCTCTCTCACTCTGTCTCTCCCCCGCACTCAATGTCCTCTTAACTGAAGTTTTTCCAGCAAAAACTAAAATGTAAAAAAAGGAAATGTATTCCAGTATAAATCTATCATCTATCAAGGCAGTGACAGATGGCTTGCTGGATTGTGTTTCATTATAAAACATTGCAGGAGTCACTCAGATTCATACTGACACACTCTGAAAAATTCTGCAAGAATTGGCAGCCAACCTGTTAGGGAGGAGACCAGATTAGAAATTACAGTCGAACATGCACAGCTTTTTAATGCTTGAATAATGCCATTCATAATCAACTATTTGTACATAATGGGATTACCTTCTTATCTTTAGCTGGTTTGCTTTTCTTTTCCACCAATCTACCTGACGGTTCTGATTTCACATGCTAACGTGTTATTATCTATGTTTCAGTTTAGCACTTGCTATTGTGCAATTATGATGTTAATTAGTGATACTATTTGTAAAACATTGATATTTTTGTTTTAGTTTGATCCATTGCCAGGAGTCAGCTGGGTTATTTCCTGAAGAATTGTTCTCTTCATCTTCATAGAATGATGCTGCACTAGGTTTTAGGAAGACATTGGACAGAAAGGACGCTCGCTCTAACCAGTTTGAGCAATCTGAATGAGTTGAGAGTGAAGGAATGATGAATGTCTCAGTGTTTGCCCTCAGATCCCAATTAAAATGGAATTACATCAATGCACCAAGGCTGCTTTGATAGTGTTGCGACTTGATGCCAGTAAAAGGGAAGTTCGTTAAAGGATGTGCTAATTGCAACATTAGTAATCCAGGATCAACACTGTAGGATCTTTAATGAATACCTGCTTTCGCTAGTATATCACAGAGCTGACCAATTTTCCAGTGGATTGTAGGAGTAGATACAAATAGCCTTGGAAAACCAATGAGCAGCTGGGGGCCTCAAATATCTAGTCAGCTGCCTCCTTTGCATGTGCAAGTATTTATTGCTTGTTTCTGCATGAGCACTTAGGATAATATTTTGGCCTTTACCTATGTAGCTGCAGGCACACATTAGGCTAGCTATAAGTATGCTCTTCATTATCACTGTAGGAGTTTTAAGAGATCAAAAAAAGGTGACGACCGGCCAAATTTCTAGGATAGTTGGTTCTAACAGGCCACTCACCCGAGAGGAGGACGTCACGATCTCTCCTATATCTTGCTGTACAGATTCCTGTGGTACTAAAGGGATGTTGATAGCATTTGTGGTTCATTAATGCTGTCAGTACCAGATAAACTCTTTGCAAATCTTCGAAGGACCTTACCACTACTGGTATGAAGATAAAGGTGAAATTCCCTGAAGCTGTTACTACTGAAGCTTTCAAAGCAGTTCATAAAAACTATTCTGTAAGGCTGAACATCAGAGAGAAGTACGAGAGGATCCCTTGGGAATGTTGACTTTGTATCATAGCTGGTATGGTTTGGACTTCCATCGACTGCACCAAAAGAATGTATAACTCGCCTAAAATCTAGCAAAATGATAACATTTCAAGTATAAATTATTTCTATTAGATTTTCGTTTACATTAATTTAGAAAACATTGCACATATCATTTTGCAACCATAAAATGGCAAACCCTCAGACTGAATTTTGTTTTTTGGAGAGCTAATGTGACCAGCATTTATTCTCCACCTTAAAATGAGTCAAGCAGGATGGTTTTGGAAGCTATCCTTACCGTGATCTGGAATTGTACATGGGCCAGGCTAGGTAAGTATGGTCAATTTCTTCTGCCAAAGGACCAGGGTAAAATGAGTTTTTAGAATAATCCAGTTGTTTTATGATTATCATGACTGAGATTTTATTTCGATTCCAGAATTTAAAATCTACAACTACCATGATGAGATTTGAATTTAGGTTTTTGGATTGTTGGTCAGACCCCTGAGTTAGTTACTCACTATTTTAACTACTGCGCCATCGTACTCAATCATTGCAATCTCTTTTGCTGGTTTATGCTAATTGTATTAGTTTGTATGCCTTGTACATGGTTCATAAACTAAGGTGACCAATTTTAAAAAAAGAAAGGCTGCATTTATTTATATGACCTCCTTGTAAGTCTACTGTGCTTTCTGCACAAAATCTTGTAGTAATCAAGTATTTCTGAAAAGTAGGCACTAATGTATGGTAGGAAATGGAACTCCAATTTTCAAAAGTTTACAAAGCTGTTGAACACACTGATTAGAGTTTATCAATATGATCTTAAGCTCATATATTTAAAATTTTATTATTGATAGTAAGTTGAACTTAGATTAAAAATGCTTCTCTTCTGCAATAAAATTCATTTGGTTGTCATGTTAATTAAACTGCATCTTGTTAGTTCTCAAGTTTTAAAGATTTTTTTCAGCAAAGATTTGTTAGTCCATTTAAAATTCTAAAATTCTTGTCAATTATCTTGGTTCATGGCAAATTTTAATTAGTTGTTTTGTAAATAAATTGCAATAAATATTGGCAAAGAAAATATTCAATGTTGATGCAATTTGTACCCACATCGCAGATTGTGCCCAATAAATTTGATCTCTCTATATTGTCTAAAAGAGAAGGTGTAATGGTATCTGTGAACAAAGCTGGCTTTTCTTCTTTATTTAAATGGTCAAATCCTTCTGAAAATTCATTAAAATGTATAGTTGTCTGACCGTTTCTCACTGTGAAGGCATACAGTGTATAAAACCATGGAGTTTTGTAGTAACAAATCTCTGGTATTGAAACCACTGTAATTCCTCAATTAAGGAAGAGAAATATCAGTAGTGTAGAAATCATATTGCACTTAAAACATGAGATAATATGTTCTGCTAATTGTTTTTCATATATATAAAGTAACATGAATAGTACAGTTATTCATAATAAATATGCATAATATTAGGAGTTTTCTGTAAAGTGTGAAGCATGCTAGTTAGGTTAGGAACAAACTTTGCGGAGTATGCTCGTAGTCCAAAGAAAGATCTTAATTGACTTAAATTCGGTGGTGATGGAGCCTCCACAATTCTCTTCACCTTTGGTGCCTTGTGAAGCACTGAGTTGTCAATCACTTGGCCCAAATATTCAACCGAAGGTCGAAGGAGCTCACACTTGTCCTTCCGGACACTTAGCCCATATTCCTTGAGGCTTTGTAGTGTACCATCCAAGTTTTGTAGGTGTTCATGCTCATTTTTCCCAGTAATGAGTAAGTCACCGAAGCAGCATTGCACCTCTGTCAAACCATTTAGGATCTGGCCCATTGCTCACTGAAAAAGTGCGGGGAGCTGAGGTGATGCCACACGGAATCCCCCAGTACCTGAACATTCTTCTGTGAGTCACTATGCTCAACAGTTCCTGTGACTCTGGCTCCACGTGCCTCTGTAAGTACGCCTGACAGAAGTTAATTTTGCTAAATGTCTGTCCTCCAGCCAATCCTGCAAAAAGGTCATCAATGAGGGGAAGAGGATATTGTTCAGCTGTAAGAACTGGGTTAATGGTTACCTTGAAGTCTTTAAAAAGTCTAGAATACCCATCCCTTTTTTAGGATAAGAACCACCAGGGTTGCATATTTACTTACACACACTGGTTCCAACATCTTACTCTGGACCAGTCTTTCCAATTTGGCCTCTACCTTTAGTTTAAGGGCATACGGTCTTGGGTGTTATGTTAGGCTTAACAGCCAGCTTAACAGTGATTCGCTTCCTACTGCCCAAATCTCTGTTCAATACTTCTGCTTCTTTCTTCAATATCTCTTGTAGATCAGGATTTCCACCAATCAAGTGCATTTCGTTTGAGCTGGTCCAATCACAGCACCCCAGAAATGCTTGATCACTACCTTTAACAATGTACAGTGGAGGTTTCTTTCTCTGTTCATTATTCTCTACTGTAACTTGTCCTACTCCCCCTCACTGGAACAATCTCACCAATGTAGGTCTTTAAAGTCAACCCTTCCCCCCTCTGGAGTGAGATGCTGTAATTTCTCCTTGTAACCTGTCCCTGACATCAGTGATACTGCAGCACCTGTGTCCACCTGCATCCTCTCTAAGGCCCCACCCAACCACGCGGTCACTCAATAGCTGTCTTTGTGTCATGAAACAGATAAAACTTGCAATGCTTTTTCAACTACATGTACAGAGCAAAAGTCACTCATTCCATCCTCAGTATGCTCCATTTTGTTCATGTTTCTTTTTATTTTTCCAAAAGTCATTTGTCTTTATTACAATGTTGTTGGTTGATGAAGTATTTTTACTTTTACAGGCATATTCATTATGTTCCTTTTTGCCACTGCTTCAGAAATCTAAATCCTTACACCAGCTTTCTTCTGCTAAACGCTCAGTTTTGCCACAATGGCAAATATATAGTCTTATTCTTAAAGTCAGTAGAAACTTTATGAACTTGGGAAGCTGCACTTAATAGCTGTGCTTCTTTAGCTGTCATCTCCACAGGTATACTAATCTCAATTGCCTTCTGTAATGTCAGTCCATCTTCTGTAAGCAAACGTTTCTGAATTGCCTCATTATGCAGACTGTATATGAGTCTATCACAGAACGTGTCATTCAGTGACTGCCCAAAATCACCGTGTACAGACAATTACTTCAGCACCGCCACAAACTGTGAAATAGATTCGCCTTCCTCTTGATTCCTTTTATGAAATCTAAACCTCTCAGCAATAATCAAAGGTTTAAGTGAATAGTGGTCTTTTATGACTTTAACTATGTCCTCATAAGGCTTATCGCCAGGCCTAGCAGGTTGCACTAGGATGTGTTTTTGCATCCATCACAGCCAGAAATGTTGGAACATGAATATCATCTGAAATTTGATTTTTCAGTGCAAAATATTCAAATCTTTCAGTATATGAACTCCATTGCTCTGTTGTTTTGTCACACAGCCCCATACTTCCAGATATTGTCACCATTTTCAAACACAATCACGTTTCAGAAAAGTTAGCTAGACTTATCAGAAGGCCTTTGACAAGGTGTCACACATGAGGCTGCTTAACAAGATAAGAGCCCATGGTATTACAGGGCAGCTACTAGCATGGGTGGAGCTTTTGCTGATCAGCAGAAAGCAGGGAGTGGGAATAAAGGGATCCTATTCTGGCTGGCTACCGGTTACCAGTGGAGTTCCACAAAGGTCAATGTTGGGATCGCTGCTTTTTATGATGTATGTCAATGATTTGGACTATGGGATTCATGGATTTGTGGCTAAATTTGCCAATGACACAATGATAGGTGGAGGAGCGGGTAGTGTTGAGGAAATAGAGAGCCTGCAGAGAGACTTAGATCGTTTACGGAGTGGACGAAGAAGTGGCAAATGAAATACAATATTGGAAAATGTATAGTCATGCACTTTGGTGGAAGAAATAAATAGGTAGACTATTATTTAGATGGGGAGAGAATTCAAAATGCAGAGATGCAAAGGGACTTGTGAGTCCTTGTGCAGGATACCCTAAAGGTTAATCTCCAGGTTGAGTCGGTGGTGAAGAAGGCGAATGCAATGTTGTCATTCATTTCTAGAGGTATAGAATATAAGAGCAGGGATGTGATGTTGAGGCTCTATAAGGCACTCATGAGACCACACTTGGAATATTGTGTGCAGTTTTGGGCTCCTTATTTTAGAAAAGATATACTAACATTGGAGAGGGTTAAGAGAAGATTCACGAGAATGATTCCAGGAATGAAAGGGTTACCGTATAAGGAACGTCTGGCAGCTTTTGGGTTATATTCCCTTGTGTTCAAGCAAATGAGGGGAGATCTCATAGAAACATTCCAAATACTAAAAACCTGAACAGATTAGATATGGTAAAGTTATTTCCCATGGTAGGGGAGTCTAGGACAAAAGGGCATGACTTCAGGATTGAAGAACATCCATTTAGAACAGAGGTGCGGAGAAATTACTTTAGTCAGAGGGCAGTAAATCTGTGGGACTTGTTGCCACGAGTGGCTGTGGAGGCCAAGTCACTGGATGTATTTAAGGCAGAGATAGATCACAGTCATAGTCATAGTCATACTTTATTGATCCCGAGGGAAATTGGTTTTCGTTACAGTCGCACCATAAATAATTAAATAGTAATATGTAAATTATGCCAGTAAATTATGAAATAAGTCCAGGACCAGCCTGTTGGCTCAGGGTGTTTGACCCTCCAAGGGAGGAGTTGTAAAGTTTGATGGCCACAGGCAGGAATGACTTCCTATGACGCTCAGTGTTGCACCTCGGTGGAATGAGTCTCTGGCTGAATGTACTCCTGTGCCCAACCAGTCCATTATGTAGTGGATGGGAGACATTGTCCAAGATGGCATGCAACTTGAACAGCATCCTCTTTTCAGACACCACCGTCAGAGAGTCTAGTTCCATCCCCACAACATCACTGGCCTTACCAATGAGTTTGTTGATTCTGCTGGTGTCTGCTACCCTCAGCCTGCTGCCCCAGCACACAACAGCAAACATGATAGCACTGGCCTCCACAGACTCATAGAACATCTTCAGCATCGTCCGACAGATATTAAAGGACCTCAGTCTCCTCAGGAAATAGAGACGGCTCTGACCCTTCTTGTAGACAGCCTCAGTGTTCTTTGACCAGTCCAGTTCATTGTCAATTTGTATCCCTAGGTATTTGTAATCCTCCACCATGTCCACACTAATCCCTTGGATGGAAACAGGGGTCACCAATGCCTTAGCCCTCCTCAGGTCTACCACCAGCTCCTTAGACTTTTTCACATTAAGCTGCAGATAATTCTGCTCACACCATGTGACAAAGTTTCCTACCGTAGCCCTGTACTCAGCCTCATCTCCCTTGCTGATGCATCCAACTATGGCAGAGTCATCAGAAAACTTCTGAAGATGACAAGACTCTATGCAGTTGTTGAAGTGCGAGGTGTAAATGGTGAAGAGAAAGGGAGACAAGACAGTCCCCTGTGGAGCCCCAGTGCTGCTGATCACTCTGTCGGACACACAGTGTTGCAATCACACGTACTGTGGTCTGCCAGTCAGGTAATCTAGAATCCATGACACCAGGAAAGCATCCACCTGCATCGCTGTCAGCTTCTCCCCCAGCAGAGCAGGGCGGATGGTGTTGAACGCACTGGAGAAGTCAAAAAACATGACCCTCACAGTGCTCGCTGGCTTGTCCAGGTGGGTGTAGACATGGCTCAGCAGGTAGACGATGACATCCTCAACTCCTAGTCGGGGCTGGTAGGCGAACTGGAGGGGATCTAAGTGTGGCCTAACCATAGGCCGGAGCAACTCCAGAACAAGTCTCTCCAGGGTCTTCATGATGTGGGAGGTCAATGCCACCATTCTGTAGTCATTGAGGCCGCTGGGGCGCGGCGTCTTTGGCATGTCTTCCAGAACACAGGAACCCTCTGGAGACTCTCTGGAGATAGGTTCTTGATTAGCCAGGGCATCAAAGGGTATGGGGAGCAGGCAGGGGAGTGGGGTTGACTGGAAGAATTGGATCAGCCTTGATTGAATGGTGGAGCAGAATCGATGGGCTGAATGACCTACATCTGCTCCTTTATCTTATGGTCTTCTGGTCTTATCCGTTTCCCTTTCCCTCTGTTATTTGTTTTACTTAATCGTCCCATTCGCATTGTCTCCCCTCAGATCCTTCACTCACCACACTTCCTGCAACTATTTTCTCAAGGCATGCATATCTTCTTTTTGCTTGCCCACATTACACAATGGTACACAGCCCGCAATGCTCACAGACCTTTCCTGCTGAAGGGAACAAAACAATAAATATCACGTGAGGACTTATCACCTGGTCACCAGTTATGTTTGTGGCACTGGGAAGCCGGGTGGCTGTGAACAACACGCACGAGAGACGGAGGGATGAGGAACAAATGTGCCGCCGTTTATTTTGCTTGCCAGCCATCTACCCAGAATGCCCTCTCACACTACATTCAGTATGTAACCCACTGGGAAGCTTGACAGCAACCAATAAGGGTCAAAATATACCTGAATACATAACGTGCACAGTGCCTTACTTCGGCTGGAGGTCTTAAAGAGATGATTCTTCATAGAATCATAGGCAGCACTTGGCTGAAACAGTAAAAGTGACAGGAAGAATGTAGGTATGTCGCTTGTTTACACATTTTGATGTGGGGAGATGGAGATGAAGCAAGAATTATTGTTGTCTCAATGTTCTACACCAAGGAAAGTAAATCAGAAGCGATCTGATCTGTTTGGGCATCAAAGAAGTATATATCATTACATTCTGTGGTATATTCAACAATACTTCACATAGAGAAGAGGGTTCCAGCAGATCTCCTTCCCTATAAAAGGGCTTCCTTTCCTGATTGAGACTATGCTGTTTCTTCATTACACATCCATGGTTCACTGTTGCAACGAGAATGTCAACCATGCAATGCATAATAATTGAGCTCACTGCTGCATGCTTGCCAGTTGTCATGCTTAGGTGCACCATGTACAAAAAGTACTTTATTCTTATTGCTGTTATGGGCTCTGCATGTTAGGAAGAGTTGATAGCATTCAATCAGAAAGTGCGTAAAAACATGTTCCACACAATTTAATTTCTGGACCCATGAGTTTAAAAATGTGTATTTCATATTGTAATATTAATGTAAATTACTATTAGATTTCATACCACGTTATACCTAAAAGTAACATTCACATTTCATGGATTATTCAGAAGGTACTAAAGTAATCCTTCAGGCATATTTTTCAAAACTGGAACAGTCTCTAGTTTTCTCAGTGAGAGTGCAGCATCCATTGGGAAGTTTGATAGCCCGAATCCACGCCTGTAAGTATTATTACAGAAATTAAAGCGTTCATGGAAGCTTTATTCAGTACAATGTTAACTCTAATAGAATAGTGAAAGAAGCAGCTTTTATGAAGATGGACTTTGGGGATGTACATGGAGATAGCAAAATGGGATGCATTTTGGCTGTTGCTTGAGATAGCAAAAATGCATTATTTGCCATAAACTAAGGAACAAACAAAGGCACAACTGATATTCAGTGATGTTATCATTCATAGAAAAATCCAAAATGGAGTCCAGAATAACATGTTAAAAAAACAAAATTTAGATTATTAAGTTTTTGGCCCTATTGATTATAAATTGGCAGGAGACCTTTCATCTATCAGATTTGTTATTTTGGAACTGTTATTCTCAGACTGGGATCTTAAATTAATAATAAAGCACTTCATGTCATCGTCTGTATTTCCATCTCCTCTCCCTTTATAACATTCTGCATTGTAATTTAATCTAAAACCAATTATGACAGTGTCTGTGTACATGGATGTGTTAGAAAATGACTTCAGTCATATTGAATTGATTACTGCATAATTTACCTGATTCAGGTGATTAATTTGCAGATACTGTTTATGATAGTGCCAAGAATGGTGGAATTATTCGTAAGTTATCTGGCAAAGGTGATAAATTATGGAACATTGTTCAACCTTAGGCGATTTCATCTCAAATTAATTAAGTAAAAAATTAGACCCTCTCCCACAAAAAATTGTAAAAGAGTATACCTGCTATGGGGTGATGGGGTTCGTCTGAGCCATTCTCAACTGCAATAATAGGCATGATGTGGGATTTTTAATATCATTCAGTTTATCAACTGACCATTATTTTATGTAAACAATTGAGAAAATGATGGGAAATTTTGACAGGGAAAATTTTTCATCAATAAAGGATGGGCCATTAAGAGGAAGGAATTGCGTCCTGACATTACATCACCAATTGTGTTGGCCATTACTAATCTTCTGATTTCAATTTTTTAAAATAATAAAGATTTAAAAGGAACACCAAAATAAACCTGGCACTGCGACAAGTGTGGCTTTTCGGGAACATTCAGGAAGAGGCAACTTAAAAGGGCTTCGACTGTGGCAATATCAGTAATACCATATAGGGGTATAGCTAGGGTAAATGCAAGCAGGCTTTTTCCACTGAGGTTGGGTGGGACTACAACCAGAGGTCATGGGATAAGAGTGAAAAATGACAAGTTTAAGGGGAACATGAGGGGAAACCTCTTCACTCAGAGGATAGTGAGAGTGTGGAACGGGCTGCCAGCACAAGTGGTGCATGCAAGCTCGATTTCAATGTTTAAGCGAAGTTTGGATAGGTACGTGGATGGTAGGGGTATGGAGGGCTATGGCCCGGGCATAGGTCGATGGGAGTAGACAGTTTAAATGGACTAGATGGGATGAAGGGCTGTTTCTATGCTGTACGTATCTATGACTATGTTTATATCACTATTAATATTAAATTAGTAAGTAATATTATATATAAATTAAGCAAATTAGTAATATTGTGTCATAACAGCAATAATATTAATAATAATTTATTAAGGGAAATCCCTTAATAGATTGTTTCTTGAGATGGTGAAACAATGTAGGTAACTTTTGACGCATTTATTACTAGAATGTTTCCCCTAAGGAAACGATGGGTTGTGAAGGTTAAAGAACAGTTGTGTAACAGATTGCCACTACAGCTTTCATGAACATAAAGCAGTGTTTGTTTGTTTAGAACTTCCAGCAGCCTGTACACCTGTAAGAGGCTCTGTCATTTACATTTTGCTTTGGATCACGTTCAAATTAGACCAGATTTTTCCATTTACATCAGATTTCCTATATTTGAAAGTGGATTTGGAGAAGCATATTCTCAGCGGGGAAATGGTGAAACTGAATCACCAAATTGTACATGCAAACTGGGACAGCTGTCTTAAAGGGACAAGCCATTGTTTTTGGCTAGTGGAAATCACTTAGTTTAAAATTATTTTTTTGATCTTGTTCCTACATGATGACATATAGTCATGTTATACTTGTCACAGAAGTAATCCAAACCCTAATTTTTAATTGTTCCACAACACTTACTTTCCCATGTTTCTCATGTGGCCTGTGGAACAGTCAGACTGGAAGATTCCATGCAGGGTGTGAAGATGAGAGGCTGACAATAGACCTCTTTATGCAAGGATTTAGTACCTATCTCATTATTTGTTTCTTAAAACGGCAAGATAAAAGTAAAAATAAAAAATAACACTAATATAAGGAGTGAATTGAGAGAACACACTGTTCTTTCAGGGTTTAAGATGGACAAAATTGAAAACTTTGCAAATTAAAAATCAAATCTCTAATTAATTGAAATGGAAACTGGAGGTGTGGGCTGTTGGTGTGTGTGTGTGTGTGTGTGTGTGTGTGTAGATAGAAATTTGCCAGGAATCTATTCCCCATTTAAAAATAATTCCCTTTTTAAATTAAACTTTGCATGGAAGTTCAGATATTCTCGGGGGGGGGGGTGGTGAATAGAGCAAATCACATTAAAATAAAACAGCAGTGCATTAATTTTGTTTAATTTCAGCACGATTTTCAGCATTTCCTTATTGTCTGATATTCTGAGGACCTGAGGGGAAGGTCACACGTCACCAAGGTACTCCTGAGCAACCTCAAGGTTGTGGTTTTAGATAAAAACCTTTATCAACAGTGCCTCAAGTGGAATCATCTGGGCCCTGCCTGTTCATTAGTGGTCACAGCTGTGCAGCCGTTCAATTACTTGAAAATAATAAGTACATTTAGTAGTGAATTAAATATTAATTAGTCTTCAGCGAGTTCCTTTTTAGCATTGGGAGTCAGAAATGGGATGTCTGGAGCATGGGTTCATGGTGCCAGAATGAGGAGAGACAGAGAAGTGTGCAAATATCTTTATTTGTTCTTACTCTTTCCCTGCTTCTCCTTTTATATTCTATCTCTCACACTCATCCCAAGGTGAAATGATGGCAGGCTCAAGAAGAGAGGACTGGCATGATCTTGTGATTAAACAAAAGGATTCAGCCAACATGTGTAAAATTAAGTGATCAAGAGTTGATTACAGAGTATATTGATTGTGTACTGATGGATTAAATAGAGTCGTGATCTGGGTGAGATTCGAGCAAGGGAGAATTTACTAGTTAGCCAGGAGCTGCCGGCTCAGCCGCAGCTCTTCATACATTTTTGGAATAAATCTGTGGAGAATGCACAGAATTATAATCGATTATACATTTCTCAAAGTCACTTAAGGGGCCAGAGCAACGAGCTAAGTGCGTGGGGCGACAATTCCTAGTCCATATGCATCGTCATGTGTGTGTGCTGGAGGGGTGGAAACAGCACTGACCCTGCGTGCTGCAAGCTGATGAATCCATTTTCTTGTAGGAAATAGTTTTGACAATCCAATATCTGTGTTTCGATATGTGCCCTCCAGGGAAAAGACACTGCCCCAGTCGCCCTTTCAAATTATAGGCATATCAGTATATCACTATCCTAACAGGCTGCCCTCCAAGTCAAGGACATAGGCGCTTAACAGTGGTGTGAATAATTTTTTTTATTATTTTTTTAAAGAGATTTTCTCTTAGCAAAACATCTCACAAGATTTTGAAATTGCCCTACGGGATCAAATTAGATCTTGTAAGACATTGCAGGAAAACTACTGCAAGATTTACAGTTTGCCTTATGGAACCCAACAGGATTTATCCTGCAGAATGAGAGTTTTGTACAGGATTTTGAATTGTGTTCAGTATTGCATTATTTGTAAGTGTTATCTGTTTTCCCAACATATCTTCATGATTTAAATAGGGCAAATTGTCATTTGAAATTTCAAGCTTTCAAGCAATAGTTTCTGTGAGAAAGATACTGAATTTTTTCAAGAGCATGACAGGTATTTCAGAAATAATATTTTATTTTGTAACGGTGACAGTTTTCATTGCTTGGATGTAGAATTAGAGCAGCCCTTTCTTTCCACTGGCCTTGGGTGAGCGGGTGCATTTTAATGATACTCTAGGTTATGAACTGTTTGGAATGCAGGCTACCTTTGTGATCTTCCCCAACTCAATGCCTGTTTAATTTAACTGTTATTTGTACCTGGCCTCAGCTGCTGTGACTTGTGAGGAAACCTCTTTCCCCAGAGAATGGGAAGAAGTCTGGTGTTACTAGTGGCTGCCCTTGCTAACATTCTTAAGGTAGACTGAGAACAGCTATGGCAGATGCTTGAGCGCAAGCGTCTGCTCCAGTATAAAACTAAAACCTGATTCAACCCTGGTTATTCTGAACCCAGCTCAAGTGTACGGATTTGCAATATTTTTTATGCTACAATTGGAGTCTAGCACACATTAGTGTGATCTGTCAGGGCTGAGTCAAGACAATCTCTCCAGTGAAACCATACATTGAGAGGTAGAGACCTCTTATCATGCTACTGGCAGTTCCTAAGCTCTTTGTGGGTAGTCAGCCCTATCATGTCCCACAATCCTGCTGAGCCTGACCTTTTACTTATGAGGAGCTGTACAGACCAGTTCAACTTGAGTCCTATTGTTTTGGTACTTAACCGAGCATGAAGCTGACACAGACACTCAATGCATACATCTGTACACCTCGTTAATAAAAATATCTAACCAGGCAATCATGCGGCAGCAACTCAATGCTTAAAAGCATATAGAGATGGTCAGGACTTTCAGTTGTTGTTCAGACCAAATTTCAGAATGAGGAAGAAATGTGATCTAAGTGACTTTGATCGTGGAATGGGGAGGTTGAGTATCTCAGAAACTGCTGATTCCCTGGGATTTTCACTCACAACAGTCTCTAGGATTTACGGAGAATGGTACCAAAAAAGAAAAACATCCAGTGAGTGGCAGTTCTGTGGGCAAAAACACCTTGTTAATGAGAGCAGTCAGAGGAGAATGGTCAGACTGGTTCAAACTGACAGGAAGGTGACAATAACTCAAATAACCATGCATTGCCACAGTGGCGTGCAGAAGAGCATTTCTGAAAGCACAGCACATCAAACCTTGTGGTGAATAGGCTATGGCAGCAGAAACCCATGAAGATACCCTCAATGGCCAGTTTATTGGGTACAGGAAATACACTGAGGGTATATTCAGGTGCAACCAGGTCCCACTGCAGATTTCCATCCTCTTGGATAACATTGTTTGGCCTGGGTGGATAAAGCCTTCAACAGAATGAAAAATTAATTTCTAAATCATTTGGAATCACTCAAAAATAACTACAAAGCAGATGGCTTATTTAATCATACAATGATAATAATACCATGGTGTGGCTCACCTGTAGGGTGGAAAACGGGGACTTAGGATACTCATAACATTGACAGCATCTCTTAGAAGTAAGGTAATGGTCCGATATGTAAAAGGAACCAACTGACATAATTTAGTTGCAAGTTCATTGGTAAGTATTATGAACCTTTATTATAAAAAAATAGAATGAGTGGAGAAATAATATTTCCATTCAAAGAAATCCCTGGGATGAATCAGTCAATGGCTAATATTTTGAGCCTTGGACACTCTTAATGTGGAATGTGTGCTGTACAGAAGAGTTTTAACTATATATAGATAACGTTTACCTTTGACATTATGCAGTATCAAAATCACAAGTAATGAAATCAAATTATTGCTTTAGGACATCAAGACTATTATTATCTACTTATCAGAACAGTTACTGGATACATTCACAGGAAAGGAAGGTGGGGTATTCTCTGATGAAAGTACACTTAATGATAGGATCCTGAGACAGGAAGGGAAAATTTTAAAGGGATAAAATGAATTGTAAAACAATGAGAAATTTCCTTTGAAAGAAGTATAGATTCACACTGTGATTATTATAACTTTGCATTATTATGTCATTCAACTGATCTTCATTTTAGTTCACTATTTAAAAGAAAAATCATCATTATTAATTATTTTTTCTCTATTGTTGTTGGTCTACATTTAATTTTCTTCTGCAAAAATACAATCTCCCATTGACTGTAAAGTTTGTGCTGTTTATCCAGATAGAGGCCAATACAGCTTTTGTCTGATGCCTTTGCTTTATAACTGAAGTTAAACTGGGATCCCAAATTCATATCAAACATTAACCATATTTCCAGTTTAATTTTATTTGGAAAGTTCAGATATGTGTGTTCATTGAAAATGTACACATTCGAAGACAGAGGGGTGAACAAGAGAGAAGTCAGAATCGCGGTAACACTACATATTTCTAATCGAGAGCCAAAGTTTCTGTGTATGAAAGATTCATGTCAGTGTCAGACTTTAGCCAGATGCACATGCGATTCCGCGTTTCCCTTCATAAATTATAGTGCTGCCATTCTATACTTCAGTAAAGACAAAAAATTGCACTCCATCACCGTCTTGCCTGGCTTTTAGCGGTATTGATCACGCTGGTACCTAGTTTACTGAGGCAGTTAAGTGTGGCATCTTATTTTGCGCTGGGATAAATGAAAAGAATATTAGTACGCTGACTTTTCATCCAGTTTTATTGAATCTTTTGAGCAGCTGCCCTTTCGTGTAATGACATCGCTGACAGGGTCCTCATTAAGGCCCAGACAGTAATTGTGATGCATCTACTGTCCGACATTTTCATTGAGTTTTAGATCTATGGAGCGGTAGGATGTATGGATTCGCTCAGTTTCTCAAATTAATACACAACTCGATCCATCAGAGCCCCTTCCATGCTCTTTCATCTTCCCTGTCCCCAGAGGTCCATACGCGGTAATGTGGAGCATCATTCTCCCAGACAACTACACAATGTCTCTTTTCTCCTGCTCCTTATTTATTCAATGTTTCTGAGCAAACACGCCAGATAAAGTTGTCAGGCTTTATTAAAGAGGCCCCTGATGAAGTATTTATGAAAATCTTAATCAGCTAGCGCCAGTCCAAGGGGAAAAAAGGCAATGGGAGTGAGCTTTGAAAAGAGGAACTAAAAGGCAACATAACATTAATATACGATTGCATTGATTTCTAAGATTAAAAAAAAATCTGTTCATCCGCTGGTTAGAATTTCAGTGCTTTAAAAAAAACATTCAACTTGTTTTTTTCCTGTAATGTGAACCTGTACCTGGGTTAACATGTTCAAATTTTAATATCTAAAACTACGAAAAATCTTAAGAATTATAAGGATTTTAATACCTCTAAATTAATTAATTGCAAATCATTAAATCGAAAGCTTCATTTTTGTCAGTCACAATCTTAGACAATGATTTCTGTCTACACTAATCTTTAAAGATGAAATTTAACCATCAAAGTGCCTATGCTAAATCTAATATGTAATAATTATCATTGGTAACATGATTCTGCTTTTAACAGTTGCTTTACTTTGGATAATAGAATATTTATAATTTGATTGATAACAGCGATATTGACAAGATCAGGGATAATGTTTGGAAGGAGTTACTTAGCTTGACATTAGTGCGGATAAAAAGTGAACAAGCATATACACCACTGACACGAAATTGCTCCTGGCTTTGTGGCCACCTCTTCTGAGGTAGATTCAGCTACTTTATCTCTCAAAGTGACCACTAACTCTTGTAAGAAAATTCCATCATGTAATGCCTCGATGTAGCAGTTCCACTCATGGGTGATCTTTGTGTATCTGGTACTCTGGAAAAAATAAACTGGTCAAGGTTTTTGCAAATATGCTTACGCGTGGCGACCAGTGGAAATCTGATGATTCTTTCAGTTACAAGGATATAAATTAAATCTTGCATTGTCTCTAGGATCTCTGTGGATTTTTTGGTACCAATGGGATAAATATAAGTTTTTTCCAAAAACAGGGTGAACCTTGACTTTATTGTAGACGTTTTTGGGGTCAGAAGGATCAAATACGCTTGTTCTATAATCCGGAGTCAGTGTCCTCACTCTTCCATCTCCAGTCTCATCTCCTGCCACTTAAATTTAACTGTTCAGCTACCAGCTCAGTTTAGTGAGAGGTTCATTAGGTTCTTAGAACCATCAATCAGCAAGTTGTCTGCAGGGTCACAAAACAAATTTAGTTGTGACCGAACTTCGAAAATAGTTCAAGCCTGTCACTGGTGTCTTTAGGTAGGTGATGTAATCATACAACTCACTGTATGCCCAATGAAATAGAAAATACTTAGAAAACGGTCTGGTTGTGTTTAATAATCAACAGCATCATGACGTGTTCTTGATAAGGATGATGATGCTTTCTGCAGGACACTATTGTAGAAAGGTTAGAAACAACATTAACCTGTTAATTTCAAAAAAGAGAGAAATTTCTGACAAATGCATTAAGTGTGCGAGTGTCACTACATTCTAAAACAATTTCAAAATGCATGTCCTTTTAAGTATATTTTGAAATGGTTCCAGCTCTTATAACTTTCAGCTTTAATAAAATGCTAAGAGCTGAAAGTGTAAGTCTGTTGACACTTGAGATTTTACTGGCTTTAATTTAAAGAAGAATTATAGAGATGCTAGTGACAGAGCTGAAACTAGGATAGTTGTCCTGATTTAAAGGACAGCCCTCTCAAGTATGATTACGTTTTTGTAATTTAACATGAGTCTATATTTATTAAACTAATAATCAAAGGTTAAAATATGAGGCATATAAAATTGCTACCATGTGCTCATATTGATATGGTTTGATTCAGTGCTATATGTATGTACACATAGAGAAGTGTAGAGTGTGTACAGCCTGTTCAAAAGTGCATGCACACCCACACATCATGTATGTTTATATAGTTATATTATATACATATATCTGCACATACGTGTAGTAACTACTGATGCAGTTACACAAATACAGTCAATGCTGTTTTTCAATCTCATGCACATACATAGGCACATCTCAAAGCATACAAATAAGATTATAATGTTACAAGCATTTTAAAACAGCTGAATCCACAACGTTCACAGTCTTCTCAATTCTTGATACATCTTTCACTATTTGCTCCTGCCGATTCACTGACCAGACCACATTTAAGGCTAACGTGACTAAAGAAGATTTGCCAGCAAAGAAGAAAGGATGAAAATAACAATGTTATTGATACAAAATGTAAAGGGAGTCAAGCAATGAAGAAAAATTAGAGAATTTGATGACCAGGAAAAGGATTGTTAAGGAAATTACCTCACTAAAATATGTATCATAAGTAAAATGCTTTTTAATTATTACTTCACATTATAACTCATAAAATAACATGAGAAAGAATACAGTTAAAACACACCAGTGTAATGCCAGTGAAGAAGCTAAATATGAACTCTGGAATATATCAAAATACTGCACATTGTTTTTGTTTTGAATGCTATGAGGGACGATTTTAGAGGCCCAAATATTCTTTTTGTGATGCAGACCTTCCTTGCATTCTGGGATACATTTTTGACTTTTATCCCTAGAATAGCCCTGTCTATCATACATTTGTTTTATCTCCCTTGTTCAAGGTTCAGTTCCGATAAAGGGTCATTAATTTGAAATAATTTATCAGAACTGAAGCTTTCTCTCTCCATGGATGCTACATGAGTATTTAGATTTTTTTGGTTTGGTTTTAAATTTCCACCATATGCAGTTTATTTTGAATCTTAATTGTATTGCTGCTCAATCTTGTCAAAACAGGGATCAGACAACAGAGTACTTCAGACCAAAACTTAAAATGCTGAATATCCAATGTAAAGTAAGAAGGCAGTAGTTAGCCTATGTATGGAGAAAGGATGAGTGAATGTATGGAGTGCAAGATTGCTTTGGAACTATGAAGCAAAAGCTAAAGAAGCAAATTAATTGAACTGTAATTCTGAGAGAGCAATGGTAATCTCAGTATGAAAGAGGAAAGTCCCAAAAATGCTTAGTTGTGTCATGCAATAAAGTTTTGAGACAAATCTTCTGCCCAAAACCCATGCTTATGCCTTAGCTCACCACCTTTTAAGTAAGATTCCTGAGATCCAACACTGGCATGGATGTAAAGTGGTAGTTGTTACTTCTAACCTGTTGCTTCTGCATTGCTCCAGTTGTCTCCTCATAGAGTCTAATATAGAAGAGCTAACTTCCACTCTTAGCTCTTCAGATCTAAGGTGTATTGTTTGACTTCTGAGCATGCCCAGGTTAAACCCAGTAGAAGAAAAAGACAATCATCCATTTAAATGCAAGAGAGGATTTTGCTGCCAGGTGAAAAGTGGAGAGATTTTGTTTGATTTAATTAAGCTTGAATGTTTTTGTTTGATTTTCAATGTATATGTGCTTTTATCTATTTGAATATATAAAAGAAAGAAAGATGCTTTTATTTTTGTAACATTGTTCTGTTCAGGTGATTTTAAATGTTTGTTGTTGCCAAAGGCATTCACAAAGGCTCCATGACTGTCACAAAATGAGGACTGGCGAGCAACAGGTGAGGCACTGCCAGTTGCCAAAGCCTTTCTGTAACTGCAGACAGGCAATTTTGCGGGGAAGACCCATGCCTCACTACACCACCCCAATGTGCTAGTCCCACTGAAAGCAAGTGCAGAATAAGTTCATAAGAAATTCATTTATGTGGTTGTGGGTTTTGGCAACTTGTAATAGATAATGCCATAGAGATAAAGAGAAAAGTTTAGAAAAATGTTAACAAGAGATCAGCACTAGTGAAACTTGGGAGGAAATTAGATTCAGAGTGAATAAAATTCTGAGTGAGAGCAGAAAGCAGTGCCAATCTAATTGTCAGCATAGCGGAAGAATATGTTATAAAAGATCAGGTATACAAGATTGTAATATATCGAATATTTCAGTAATATTTGAGTAATATTGTAAATATATTATCTGATTAAGCATTCCTTGTTTACTTAATTCATTATAGGTCAAATGTAAGAAGTAACATGAGTAGCATATGTCATTACGCCACCACATCACACATGACACCTCGTTAAAAGAAAACTCAATTATCTCCAGCTCCTGTGTTTTCCTTTCAATTAGTTTCTGGAGTTATAAAACATAACAGTAGTGATGAGGAAGTTTTAAAACAAACTTGAGATGACTATCTACAGTACCCATTGAAGTGCAGCGAGAGGTACGAGTTCATAAAGAAGTGCAGCATGTCTTCCTTCAGAAGGGGGAAAGAGAGAGACCTTTGAATTAAAAAAAGAGTGCAGCATGTGCTTCTTTGGTAGGGAAGAGAGACAGTTGGGTTTAAGAAGAGGCAGTAAACGGACAAAATTAAGAAGCAACAAGAATGACCAAAGGTTCATAAACATTAAGTACTGGGTGATAATAATAATAAGTTTAAAGAAGCAGAAATGGCTGGCTACATCTGAAAGATAGATGTGTTCAATTGCACAATAGATAACTGGATTATGTATACTGAATGAATTGAGCAGTATCTTAAAGCAAATGAAATAGACAATGAAAAGTGAGTGCCAATGTTACTGAGCGCAATCGGCGAAAAAGCATACAGTTTATTTAGATGTTTAACTGCTTCAACCAAACCAGCCGAAATGAGTTTCACTGATATCATGAATGTAATGCAGGAATATTTAGATATTTAAAATGGCTCCTAACAGAAGTACAATTCACTTTTAAAAAAGCAGTTGAAATCATTGTATCAATGGAGACAATGTCCAGCGATACAATGGAGTTGCAGTCTGGAATGAAAGTGAGCCTGAACAAAATTGCAACATTTTTCACCAGAAGAAGCAGGATCTCCCAGTTGCCAACCATTTTAATTCCACTTCCCATCCTCATTCCGATACTTCTATCCATGGCGTCCTCTACTGTTGTGATGAAGCCACACTCAGGTTGGAGGAACAACACCTTATATTCTGTCTGGGTAGCCTCCAACCTGATGGCATGAACATCGATTTATCGAACTTCTGATATTGCCCCCGCCTTTCACCATTCCCCGTCCCCTTTTTCCTCTCTCGGCTTGTCCCTTTGCCTGACAATTGCCTCCCTCTGGTGCTTCTCCCCCTTTTTCTTTCTTCCATGGCATTCTGTCCTCTCTGACTATATTCCCCTTCTCCAGCCCCATATCTCTTTCACCAATCAACCTTCCAGCTCTTTACTTCACCCCTCCCTCTCCCAGTTTCACCTATTGCTGTGTTTCTCCCTTCCCTCCCTCCTCCTTTTAAATCTACTCCTCATTTTTTTCCTCCAGTCCTGCTGCAGGGGTTGAGTCTGAAATGGAGATTGTACTCTTTCCCATAGATGATGCCTGCCCTGCAGGGTTCCTCCAGAATTTTGTGTGTGTTATATCTAAACAAAAACCCGCCTGGATAAACAATTTGTGTTACTGTTGCGGTAGGGACTTACAAACATCAGACCAAATCATGTTTAAAGGTGAATCACAGAAAATGCAACAAGTAGGATACATACAAAGAGCATGTTGGTGAGGCAAAAATAAATGGACTGCATAGGGAAGAGAAAAAGATAAAAAATCAAGTTGCAGTTTCAAAAGGAGCGCTAATCTGCATGCTGTTGATGAAAAATCTGATAATGATGAGAGTGACACAGGACTGAGTAGCCTTGAGATTTATATTGTGAAAACTAACAAGAGACAAACAATATGGCTTATACCAGAAGTGGACAGCAAATTAATTAAAAGGAAATTGGGCACTTGCGTGACTGTTTCAGTGATTCCACAAAATGAGTTTTGACGGCATTTCAAAGATACTGAACTGAAGCCTGCAGATATCTAACTAAGAACATAAATAGGAGAAAAGATAACTCCTGTGGGAATGACACTCATAACAGTGAAATCCAATGAGCCACAAGCCGCTTTAGGTTTATATGTGGCAAAAACAGGAGTGTCAGCATTGTGGGACTGCGATTGGCTGAGGCACTACTTGGTTGGAGATTCATCCACCAATTGCATGCCACATCTACCACAATAGGTTCAACTGAAAATGAATTCAGAAAGGTACTAGGTGATACCACAGCTGCATTCAAGGATGGTATTGCAAAACTCAAAAAACATAACAAAAGTAAAAGTCCTGACGAAGAGTCTCGGCCTGAAACGTCGACTGCACCTCTTCCTACAGATGCTGCTTGGCCTGCTGCATTCACCAGCAACTTTGATGTGTGTTGCTTGAATTTCCAGCATCTGCAGAATTCCTGTGTTTGCGTAACAAAAGTAAAATAGTATTAAATGAAAATGCCACAAAGCCCATCTGGTTCCTTATACCATCTGTGATAAAGTAGTCAGTGACCTAGATCACACGGAGGCTGAAGGAATTCTTACCAAGGCCAAAGGATGTGTTACAATTGCTGTCCTTTTTAGGATTTGTCAATTACCTTAATAGGTTCTTGCCAAACGTGGCTACTGTGCTCCACCCCATGAACTCTCTGACAGCGGTGTCTGAAAAGAGGATGCTGTCCAAGTTGCATGCCATCTTGGACAATGTCTCCCATCCACTACATAATGTACTGGTTGGGCACAGGAGTACATTCAGCCAGAGACTCATTCCACCGAGATGCAACACAAAGCGTCATAGGAATTCATTCCTGCCTGTGGCCATCAAACTTTACAACTCCTCCCTTAGAGTGTCAGACATCCTGAGCCAATAGGCTGGTCCTGGACTTATTTCCTGGCATAACTTACATATTACAATTTAACTATTTATGGTTTTATTACTATTTAATTATTAATGGTGCAACTGTAACGAAAACCAATTTCCCCCAGGATCAATAAAGTATGACTATGACTATGACTAACTCATTACTACAGATCGGGAAGAAATGCCAATAGACAAAGCAGTGTGAAGTGGCTTTTCAAAAGGTAACGCCAGACACTGTACTCACACATTATGATTCTCATAGTCCAGTGAAGCTTGCCTGTGTCACTTTGCCTATGGTATCGGTGTAGTCATGTCACATGGTATGAGTGATAGAAATGAACACCCTGTAGCCTTTGCATCACATTCCCTTACTGCCACAGAGAAAAATTATGCACCGATTGACAGTGAGACCTTGAGTCTGGTTTGAGGTGTCATGCAGTACTTGCAGTATGGGAGAGTGCTTACCCTCTTTACTGATCATCAGCCATGAGTGTCCATTGAAGGGTGTTCTACTAACAGCAGCAGCACAAATGCAGAGATGTGCCCTGATCCTTGGAAGGCACAATTACAAGTTTGAATTTAAGAGGACAACTAATTATGGAAATACTGATGGATTGTCTCCGTTTACACTTAGAAAAGGAAATACATGAAAAATTTACGAAAGAGAACACTCCTCTTGACATATTCTCCCTAATGCAAATAGAAAGTCTCCCTATTACAGCAGAGATGATCTAAAGGGAAACTAGAAAAGACCCTACACTGTCCTAGGTCTAAATGGCAACCCAAAATGGCTGGAATGTGCAGCAGAATTTCAACTTCCCCATTTTTACCAGCGCTGGGATGAACTTACCCTTAACAGGGGTTGACTTATGTGAGAATTGAGAGTTGTTGTGCAAGTTAAGTTGAGAACTAAATTGTTGGTGGAGCTACATGCCGGTCATGTAGGCGTGGTCATAATGGATACTTTGTCTGGTGGCTAGGATAGAGCAGCTTGCCGTGCACCATTCGGGATGCCAATAGGTCCAGAAGAAAGGTATCCAGAGCTGTCAGAACTACTTTATACAGTCCCAGAGTCAACTTCTACAGCCACCACAGGGGAGGCCCAGAACCTGAGATAGTTTCACAGCCAGAAGTCTCACCTGCCAAGCAGAGTGATGTTACCACACAAGAATATCTAATTCTCCACAGCGATTAAATCTTCAGGCCTGAAAGGGACAATTTAAAATTTACTATGCTGTGGATGTCTACATAGTGGTTATATTACATAGTATACTGTATGTATGTATATATATATATATATATATATAGATGACTAGAGAGCAACACATTACATATTAGAGTTAAGGTGCATTCTATATTGACTTGGAGTTTATAGCTCAGCATGGAGGAGTAAGTATTCTTTGTTTGATTACACAACTCAATATGGGTTATTCTGTATGGGAATGCCAAATGCCATTACGCCAACACGTCATATGCGAGTGCCTCCCTAAAGGAAAACTTGGCATACGCGTATCCCCGGCTCCTGTGTTTTTCTTTCACAAAACATAGCAAAGGTGAGAACAAGTTAAGACAGAGAGAGGGTCAGAGTCAGAATCAGAATCAAGTTTATTATCACTGACGTATGTCATGAAGTTTGTTGTTTTGTGACAGCATTACAGTGCAATACAAAATAGGTTAATAAAAAGTAAATGAATCGTGTAAAAGAGGAATAATAATACAGTATTTATGGATCAATTGGGAATCTGATGGTGGAGGGGAAGAAGGAGAAGGTGATGAAGCTGATTGCTTGAGCCATGGAATGGAGGAGCAGACTCAATGGGCTGAACAGCCGGATTCTGTTTCTGTTTTATGGTCTTCTTGGAAGCCACCATTGTCATGGGACTGAGATGTAGACTGGGTCTCTTTCTCCATGGCAGAAAGAATATGTTTTGGGGGCATTCGTTGAAGATGCCAAAGTGGCTATGAATATCAGATAAGTCTTCAGAGAACGGAACAATAAGAGAAAAAGAAAAAGAAGTGAAAAGTGAGCCAGTGGACAGGAATGAAATCATTATAATAAAGGTCTCTGAGTTATACATCAGTGAGGTACTGATATAACCCACATGTCAGTAACGTCACTCAACTCACCTTAGTTTTAAAGCAAGTTTCTTTGATTTGTGGATCAATCTTTCTACGTACATTTTCCGTGCTACTATATCAAATTTATATTTGTATAATGCATTGCAATGTCTCCTCATAGTTTATTCTTCTGTGAAAATGATATTTGTAGATTTCAGCACCATGGAATCATCCCAGATAATGTTATTCTCAGAGCAGAAATTCCTCCCTGTATGAGCCCATTGTACTAATGTTGGCAACTCAATGATCAAATGCTAAATAATCTGTTTCAGATTTTACTCAGGATGCATTAAAGAATTGGAAACAATCTATGTCTGAACTTCGCGATTGCTGTTGAATTTTAAAGAAACTTGATTTAAAACATTACCTTGAAGTGCCAGCTTGTCTTCTCCTTTATCCATCTGACTTGCTCAGTGGCAATTGCATTGACCATTTCCATTAACCAGACCTGTGCAATTCATTGTACTGTGCTGTCCTCAATACCCTAGAACAATTCCATAGCACCAGTATAGGGAAGGGAAGAGGAAGGAGAGAAAATGTAAGAGAATGGTTAAATATACTGTTGACAACTGAGGAAATTATTTTTTCAGATTAACTGAGGGTTGATCATCAATCATTTGACTGAGAATTTTCCAGGATTTAAAACATGGAATAAAATTTTGGAACAAAATATTGCCTTTTCAGTTTCATGAAAAAAAATGATATAAGAGTTTGTGCTGGGAATGGGCATTAAGGATTAAATAGTTTTTATGCATGGTGAATGTGGCTACAGATACTCTGCAGGGATATTTGCACATTTGATTAAATGTCCAGAAATAGACTTAACTCTTTTTCAACCAGTACAGTATGAATGAATGAAAATAATGCCTCCATGGTGATGTCTGCCGAGTCTCCTCTCCTCGATTTAAGCTGCTTTCCTGGTGATAGACAAAAGAGAATATGATTTTCTGAATTTTGGTTTATTCACATCACAAGCTTGGCAGAGATCATGGTAGACTAATCAATGATTATTTATCATTGCAGACTTGATTGATTTGTGGTTATCCATACAAAAATGTGAATTATAAATTCAGCTGCCATGTGTGAACATAAAAAACATGGTCTTCCTCTTTCAAAATCATTCAGACAAAAAGGCAATGTAAGGCCTCTGAAGTAATGCATCAACTTGCCAGTTATGGAAAACTGACAGTAAGCAAGAATATTATGAGACTACCACAGTTCTCTTGATAGACATTTCCCAATTTACAGAGAGGACTTGACATTTTCAAGTATTTTGAGAGATATAATTTAAAGGGAAACTGAGGGGGAACTTCTTCAGTGAGAGGGTGGTGTGAGTATGGAACACGCTGCCTGTGAGAGTGGTGCATGTGGGTTCGTTTTCAACACTTAAGATAAATTTGGATAAGTACATGGATGAGAGGGGTATGAAAAACTGTATTCCAGGTTCATACGACTAGGCAGAATAACTGTTCAGTATGGACTTGATGGGCCAAAGGACCTGTTTCTGTACTGTAGTACTCTAAGACTTTACAATGCACATAGCTGCCAATGTTCCCCCCCTTTTGTCTCTGCTCTTCCCATAGACAGTGACCTCTGGTTCCAAGGGTTTTGTCGTCCTATAGTTTTGTAGCTTATGTTACAGGTAAGTGATTTTAATTTGCTGGTCACAAAGAGTGTCAGTTTTTCTATGTAGGGGTCCGAACTTCTGTTCTTTATTCCAAACTCACGAAAGGATAGTGTCCCCATTCCAGCACACCTGATGGCAGTATGGACAAGTAATTAATTGACAATATGCCGTACAAAACCTAAGATTTTATGTGCCTTTATTATTCATGGTTGATGGGCAATGCGGCAGTTATCTCACCATCAACCCCCTCCTCCACCTCCCCAATTAACCCAGTGCAGTTTCTTCTGCATAGGATTCTTTGTAAGGATAATTGCAGCCTCTAAATCACACTGAGCTTACTACAGTTATCTCCCTCTGCAGTCAATAAAGTGGCACCTGGTATTTGATAAATGGGCTACATTTCCACCCAGAAGATAAGTAAATAACAAACATATCTATCTGAATAATGATTCACTCATTCTTGACGACCCATTCTACACTGAGGCCAGCTGATAAAACTGGAAACCTGAATTAGAAATGATAGGTTATGGCAGATAGATCCCAGTTCTTATATAGACTGGAGTTGGGGGGGGAGGCGGTGGGTAAAGAGTTGAAGGGAAGCCTTTAAGGATTTCTTGGAATGACATGAACCCTTTTTAACTTCTGGGACTCAGTTCTTCATTCAGATCAAAACCGGTGGAAGTGAAGTGCCAGGGATTGTCTGTCAGTGGAAAGGGTTTGAGTAGGCCTGAGTTTCACAAAATAGATTTCTTGGCAAGACAAATCAATCAGGAACTGGTAGAAGGAAGAGAATGTGGATAGGGAACATTTGGGATCGATGCTTTGGCCCAGCTAGCTCCAGTTTCCCTGCTGAGCCAGGGATAGTGTTGTTGCTCCTGCCAAAAATAAATATTTCAAAAATGTATTATGTAAACACTTACATGTGTCTCAAACAAGAGAAAATCCGCAGTGCTGGAAATCAGAGTAGTGCACACAAAATGCTGAAAGAACTCAGCAGGCCGGGCAGCATCTATGGAAAACAGTATACAGTCACCGTTACAGCCCAAGACCCTTAGTCATTTCTGGAGAGAAAGAGATGAGAAGTCAGACTAAGAAGGTGGAGGAAGGGAAGGAAGAAGTACAAGGTGGTAGGTGATAGGTGAAACCAAGAGGGGGGACGGGTGAAGTAAAAAGCTGGGAAGTTTTGTGGTGAAAGAGATAAATGGCTAGAGAAAGGGAAATCTGATAGAAGAAGATATAAGGCCATGGAAGAAAGGGAAGGGGGAGGAGCACCAGAGGAGGGTGGTGAATAGGTAAGGAGATAAGGTGAGGGGGGAAATTGGAATGGGGAATGGTGAAGGAGGGTGGGGGGGCAATTACCTGAAGTTCGAGAAATTGATTTTCGTGCCATCAGATTGAAGGCTACCCAGATGGAATCTAAGGTGTTGCTCCTCCATCACGAGTGTGGCCTCATCGTGGCAGTAGTGAGGCTATGGACTGCCATGTTGGAATAGGAATGGGAAGGAGAATTGAAATGGGCGGCCTCTGGGAGGTCCCACTTTTATTGGTGGATGGAGCATACGTGCTTGGTGAAGGAGTTTCCCAATCTATGTCAAGTCTCACCGATGTCTCCTGTCCCAAGCCTGAAGCATCTGGCAGATGGTAAAGGCTGCCTCAAACTGAAGGGAATCGAATGATTTCCTGCTCTTTTGAGTAGAGTGTTTGAAGAGTTATTAACTATTTTATCATTCCAAAAAAAAGCTTTGTAAACTTTAATATTGTTGAGGCTTTATCCCATTGGTTTTATCGGTGGTTATTGCTATAATCCAATGCTGGAACTGTGAAGGTTATCCTCCAGTTTATGAAATATGTAATTCAAATTAATAAGACCATAGGATATAGAATCAGAATTAGGGCATTTGGCCGATTGAGTCTGCTCTGCCATTCCATCATGGCTGATTTATTCTCCTTCAAGCTCTCCTGCCTTTTCACCATAACTTTTGATGCCCTTACTAATCAAGAACTTATCAACCTCTGCTTTAAGTATATCCAGTTACTTGGCCTCCACAGCCCATGTGGAACTCCACTCTTCCAATACCTGAAAAAATTGTATTGTAATGAAAACTAAGCAAGCATTTTTAGTCTGAATGAATTGAATTGGATACTGAATCAGGGGTTTAAATTAAACTGTGCATTTGTCCAAGTTACCAAAAAGTAATTGTTGAATTTTATGCCTGTTGTTCGGAATTTCATTCAAGACATTTGATTTTCCCCCTTGCCATCACACTTCCCAATACCACAAAATATTCTATTGGCTAAAGTGGCAGTCAACCACTTCTCAGACCTGACGTTGCTATTCTTGGCACAAGGCTTATGTTGACTCACTTGCTGATTTTTCCTCCTTCCCACTTATGGGAAGCATCTGGCTTCTGCTCAGTGCCTTTACTTGGATGCGATGGCCAGGCTCAGGAACTCGCCATGTGGAAAATCTCAGAAATGAATCTGTATCCCTGTTTATCATATTGAACAGTTCTCCAGCTGCTCTCCTCTCATATATTTCTGATCATGTTCCTATTAATCACTGAACTGGCCTAAGTTGTGGTTCGGAACAATTTGAAAGCAGCGTTAAACCAAAGCCTGTCTCTGGAAGGACAAAGATTTTTATTTAATTTTATTTGCCTACCTGGTGATTAGAAGAAATCTTTTGTCAATAAACGCCAGTGTGCAGCCAAACTGCAGTGAACATAAGTGCTTGCCATGTGTTCAGTAGGTGTCAGGATGCTTAGCTTGTTAATTGCTGACCTATTAATAAATGAGTCTTTAATACAGTACAGCTAGAGGCAGGGGATGAGGCCAAGGGTGGAGGCAGCTGTTTACATGACATCTGTTTGTGCCGGTGCATGGCTGTAACAGGATTTCCCTGCTGGAAGCAAGTGTGCTTTTTTTGGGAGAGAGTCACAGCAATTTGCATTGTTTGTGCAAGGTCTGGGGACAAAAATAGAACCCAAAGTAATTTCTGGCTGAGATCTGTTTTCATTTCCCTCTAATCTTTTCTTTAAAGATTAGAGGAAATGGTTTTCGACTGTAAATATTGTCAGTTATTTTTATCACAGCAAACTTATCATTATTGTCTGCAAATTCTTTGGTAGTGTCTTATGTTTTCAATGGGAGAAAAAGAGACAGAATCGTGATCAGGCTATATTTTCCTTCCCCTCTCCTTTTAAACAAAATCTGAAAGAACCGTATTCTCCAACATTCCTACCCAGCTACTCGCAATTTCACTGATTGTGTCAGTAATGGAGAAAACATGCAACTATTGATAATTGGTGATTTGTTAGATAAAGAAAGTTAGATTTCAAAATTGGGGAACTATTAGAATAAACTTCTGAAAGCTCGTTGGCTAAACATCATAGAATAGATTTATCACAATGTGACAGTCAACTTAGATGCAGATCTTTGTTGTTTGTCACTTTATTTCTTCTGTTGTGATGTTAGCTCATCTATTAGGCATCCTCCTTCAGCTGGTTCGACACATAAAAGAAGCTTTTAGATTCCTTTATGTCATGCAATCCTATGTGTGCTGGGAGGAAACTTTCCTCTTGAAATTGATGCCATTCTTTTTTCTGACTTTGACTTCCTTTGCTTCCTGCACCGCCTAACAGAAGCCTGTCAGATCTATGTGCCTCTCTCAGTTAGAAGAATAGGATAACCAGGTTTGCAACCCAGAGATCCTAGTTAAAATCAGCAAACATAATTCAATCAGTTGTACTGCGGAGCTGAGGTAAATTGCTTTGAAATGGTGTCATTTGGAATTAGGAACAGGGCATTAGAACATGATCTTGCAGCTGCAGCAAAAGACAGTTTGAGAATTTGTTTTGCAAATTGATAAGACCTTCCCTCATTCCAAATGCTGCATGACTTTATGAGTTTCTGATATATCTGGCAACTGCAGTAACTAATCATTTTGATGACCCTGATCAGCTTTGTACTTTTGAGATTCCACTCTTAGGATGTAGAGGCAAAACTGAGCTCCATAACATCTTTTCTTTGGGTGCCACATGTGACGAATATATTCTATTTGGGAGAGTGATGCGTGTAAGCATATTTATGATGTTTGTCACACCAGCTGTTGTGTTGGTAATGACTTAACGTGTGCATGGATAACACCAGCTGAAAGTGCTCAAAGTAAGTAGATCATGATGTCAATTAGCATGCAATGTTGATTTGATGTCAGTGCTGCCAAATTGAAGCTAAACGTTCCAGCTTATGCACTTTCTTAACTCGGCACAGCTGCAAACATATTCAGGTTGAGGAAGAGAGCCCCAAAAGTACGGTTTAAAGGGATCATAAACTGATTGATTTCAACTGGGTGTTCCCATAATTCTATAATTGATCGCTCCTTCTACATGTTATTGAACTCACTAATGTCTACGGGGAATGATATTCCAGATACAGGGGTATTTAACTTTGACTCCAAGGCTCCAGAACAAACCATTGTTTCCAAAGATGGATTCCTTATTCCTGGTGTACAGTATGACTGCATGATTGAACTGTGGACACACAGAGCGGAACATGCTGCTAGAAGAGGGAGGAACAGAAGGGAAAGAAGGGGATCTCAGAGGAAGCCATTTCTGTTACTTTATTCAGGCATGAGGCATTCTGCCAGAGTCTCAGTGAGTAGCAGAGCACAAGGCAATCAATCTTTAGTGAGATCATCCTTGGTGAGCTATGTCAGTAGATCCAGCCACAAGGCAAGCTTAGACATAGAACATAGAACAATGCAGCACTATGGCTACACCATGATCAATCTAACTAGTCCTTCCTTCCTACATAGACCATAACCTTCCATTTTCTTACATCCACCTACATAACTGAGTCCTTTCAATGTCTTCATTGTATCAGCTTCCACCATCGCCACAAGCAGTGTGTTTCAGGCTTCCAACACTCTGCATAAAAAACCCTGCCTCTGACATCTCTGTGAGGAAACTGTATTACCACTGGCTATTGAGGACTCTAGCCAAGGCCTAATTTTTATGTGTATGAGTTGGATTTGCAGATATCTGCAATATCCACTGCTTCCCAGCAATGCCTCACATTTTCCCATCCACTGGTACATAAGGGAGGACAGTAATATCTCTTCTGACATGCCTGCTAATGCACCCATTCATTAATTCTGCATCCCAAAATCCCAGAACAGAGAGATGTCTAATATACATCTTACAATATCCTTAATCAAGATGTTTCTGGAGATTCACCACAGGCCGGTCCCACGCTTTGGCAAAGCTCTAATTGATTCTGCATTGTATCTGAGTTGGTAGCTGGGTGTGTTAAATGAAGAGAGCATGAGAGCATCATTATCATTCTTTTCTTGATCTTCTACTTACCCGACCAAATTGTGGGTCATCAGGAGAAAGCAACATGTAAGGAGTTGTGGTGTATTGAGGTTAGTTGGAAGTATGAGGTACGTCTGCATCTTGTAAATCAGGATATATTGTTGGATGAAGGGAAATGGGATGTGAATTAACAGAGATTATCAGAAAGTAGTAAAGATGCAGTGAGAAGTGTCTAAAATGACTGAGGAGCTTAGCGGTGGCATTGTGGCACCGCTGCCTGTAAGGAGCTTGTCTGTTCTCCCTGTGACTGTGTGGGTTTCCTCGCACAGTCCAAAGACGTACTGGTTGGTAGGTTAATTGATCATCGTAAATTGTCCCCGTGGTTTGGCTGGAATTAACTTGGGGGGTTGCTAAGCAGTGTGGCTTAAAGGGATGGAAGGGCCTATTTTGCACTGCATCTCAATAAATAAATTTGCATGCTGGCAGTAGTTTCCAGGAGCTTGATTTGTGTCTTTGACTGCCTTAGCTATCTTCTCAAACAGATTCTGTGACGTGTCTCTCAAAATCTTCCTGGCTTCTGAGGAACCAAACACTTTCTACTGCTTTGCATTTTCTCCATTAGCTTTCATTAGTAGCCACAAGTTGTCGATATTCCTCACTTCCTTCCACTCTAGCAGATACAAATTTGGTTTGTCAAACCTTTCTACGTAAGACAGTTCTCTCCTTCTGGGATAAATCAAGTGAATTTTTACTGAACTGCCTCCATTGCCTTTACATCCTTTGCGAAATAAGTAGACCAATGGTTGACATAATATTGCAGATGTGGTCTCATCAATGCCCTGCACCAATAAAGAGTATCCTCCCTATGGTTGTATTCATTCCCCTATAAATAACAACAACATTCTGTTAATTTTCCTCATAATTGTACCTGATTCCTGAACTTTATTGAAGCACACACCTGGACACCCTTCAGTACCTCGGGGCCCTGCACTCTCTCTGGTCATTCAGATAATACGTTACTTTTTTCAATGTTTTTGCCAAAATGGACAATTTCAGATTTTCTGACCTTTGGCAGAATTTTTTCTACTGCCTATTTTCTTTGTAGTCTCCTTATCTCCTCTTCACAATTTCTCCCGTCTTTGCATCATCAGCATATCTAGCAAACGTATCTTTGGTGTTTTCATCCAAGTTATTTGCATAATTTATTAAAAAAAGGTTACAGCCCAAAGGCACTGACCCCCTTGTCACACCACTCATTATATCTTGTTGATAAGAAAAGGAAATATTTATCCCTACTCTCTGTTTCAGCCAACCTTCTATCCATGTTACCTTATTTCATTTTATGTAGCACCAAAATGAAATTTAGTTAATTACAGCAGATCTGTGCCTTTTTCAATAGATATAATCTGAAAAGGTACACTGAAAGTTTATGTGTAATTGCCGTCATTGCTGTTCTGTCGCACTTTGTTGCCAGACGCTTTTGTCTGAATCTGCTGATTACAGAGTGTATTTTCTGTGGAATTTTATTGAGAAGCTAGGCAGTGCCAGTTCTAATTTATCATCTCCACTCATGATCTTTCTGCAAAATCTCTTGTTGTCCCATCGCAGGAAGTTAGAAACATAGACCTGAGCTCTGCTCTTTCCACAAGAGTTATGCCAACCTGTTGGTCTTTGAACTAGAGAGTCATGTGCTTAAGTATGGACCGACCAACACTTCAGTGCAATATTAATGGAGTGCTGAGCTGTTCAAGATGCAATCCCTTGATTGAAATTTTATGCTTTGTGATCTTCTTTGTCAAGTGAGTGCAATATGTTGTGATACTACTTCAAAGAAGAGCAATGAAGCTATCCCCGCTATCCTGATCAGCTCTCCCAACAACACATCAGATTATCTAAATTAAATTTTTGCAATTAATGGACAAGTGCACTTCATTGGTAGCAATGTGCTTTGATATTTAATGGTGGTGAATTGTGCCATTTAAGTGGAAGCATTTCTATTTAGTCCCTCAGTCTCACAGAAACCATCCTTGATTCCTCTCAGAGGCCATCTTGCAAGGACAGCAGGTTTCTTGTTGGTGAGTGGGAACTTAGTGCTATACCTCAAGTCACAAAATTGTTTCAACACCTCATATACTGTCTGGGTAGTCTCCAGCCCCTTGGTATGAACATTGAATTCTCCAACTTCCGGTAATTCCCTCCCACTCCCGTCCCCCATCCCAGTTTCACTCTGCCCCCTCCCCCAGCTGCCTATCACCTCCCTCATAGTTCTGCCTCCTTCTACTACCCATTGTGCTTTCCCCTATTCCCTCGTCACCTTTCCTGCCTATCCCCTCCCTGTTTCTCCTCCCCCACCCCTTTATCTTTCCCCTTACCGGTTTTTCACCTGACATTTACCAGCCTTCTCCTTCCCACCCTCCCCCTGCCTTCTTTATAGGGCCTCTGCCCCTTCCCTCTTCAGTCCTGACGAAGGGTTCCGGCCCAAAACATTGACTGATGGTTTCCACGGATGCTGCCCGACCTGCTGAGTTCCTCCAGTGTGCTGTGAGTGTTGCTTTGACCCCAGCATCTGCAGACTATTTTGTGTTTACAAAATTGTTGCAACTTGGCCAGAAAAAGACGGGGAAAGAATAAAAGTCCAATAGCAGCCCCAGATATTTAACGTCTTTTGTTTTGGCCAGGAATGGAGATTTTTGTCAGGCACAAATGATTTGAGGTGCAGGCAGTGCTGTACCAGAGACTTTGCCATCATACCAGGATGGCTTATGCTTACTTTTTGCCAGTAGCCTGCTTGCTGTCTTGACGTTCATAGATTTGGGATAATGAAGAAAATCTAAACCAAGATAACCATTACAGATGGTTATATTAATTTACAGATTAAAAACTAACTAGAAACATTAGAAAGATACTGATCCATGTATAGATACTATTCTTTATAAAAAAATTAGAATGATGGACTGTTTATATAATGATAGCTTATGTGCGATAATATGCTCAGCAAGTAAACTGGTCTGGCAATTATTTTCTTAAGGACGACAAATTGAGAAACGCTTAATTTTTCAATGAAGGACTATTACTATAGTACTTTCATAATAATTTTTACATTTTTCTTTAAATCAGGCAAGAAGAAGGCAACTCTGTACGATACTCAAGCTCCAATATGCCCCATCTGTCAGGTACTGCTCCGTCCAAGTGAACTACAAGACCATATGGAACAAGAGCTGGAAAAGCTCACTCAAAGCAACTTATGGTATGGTACCCTCACTTTTTAAAAAATTATTCTTATCAGGGTCACAGCACTGAAGAATTTGCAGATGTACATTGACACACTCATAGACAAATGCACATGTGTGTGTGGGAAAAGTTATAGTGAACTATCATGGAAGCAAGCAAGCTGATAAGATTTACACACAGATTATCGGCGTTGTCGCTGGTGATGGACTGCACATGCACCCAGTCACTCAGGCTGGTTTGGGATTGGAATGAACATCTATTACAGATGAGTTAAAGACTCGGCTATAGTGTGTCCCCTGTAGTGTTGCATTTTTTTAAACTTGGTTCATTTGTTTTGTTTTGTATTTTCTTGCTGATTTGTTTGGGTTAAATAAAATTAATAATCGGAGAATTCCTTATCTTCTATTTTGCAGGAGACAGGAATGTTATCAAACACTAACCAGTAATTTGTGTGAAATGACTGGTGTGAAGTTTGCTAATGGATAGTTCCAGTGTTTAAACTCATCGATTGTTGTAGAGAGCAGAGTGACACTAAGTGATATATTTACCATTTAGCTTGAGAATTGGCTGCTGATTCTGAATATGAGCCAATAACATAATTGTTCAGATTTGTTTTCAAAGGATACTTGTGTTTACATTGAGGTTTGACAGTTTGAGAATATAGCCTTTAAATTGATCAACAAATTCTGCCTGCTAGAGACATAAATTGTAAAAATCTGGACATCCAATGGACTACCTTAAATCCACGTATGCAATGAAACTGTCCAACCAAACATGTCTCTATTGCCTGGGCAATCTGGTGCAAGATATAAATTTTATTTATTATGTACCTATTAAAAAAAACAGCTGCATTGAATCAGAACAGCCCAATATCTTTTATTGTATTATGTAAGAACTAATGCTGCATTTAACTCACAGCTAACTATCTCAAACTAGTATTGGTTGAATGCAGTCTAACCAGTACATTGTTTGGGTCAAAACTCCTGTCGCAATGTCCTGAAGAGAGATTTATGCTCAGGTGCCGAGTTACTTGCATGGTGTCCATCACCCAGCAGTTAAAACATATATGTTTGGAAAACATGTCTTGATTGACCAAGCATTTAAATTAATGTCAAGTAGGTTTACAGAATGTTCAACCGATCCAAGGGACCCCTCTCAGGCATTTTAAAACCTAATTTGACATCTTGCTGGATTTAGATTCCCCTTGATAATCAAGCTAAATCCATGAGCGATTATCTCCTGCTGAAGGTCTCACCAGACTTCTTTCAGGCCCGGACCCCAGATCTACACTGGATATTCAGTGTTGCTTCAAAGTTGCGAGGTTTTTATTATTCTAACAATGCAAGTGTATATATATAAGAAAGAAAGGTGAAGCAATTTTTAAAACAGGTTTTCACAGTGTCATGCAATTTTAGAAATCATGCCTGTCAGAAAATATCTATTTAGTTAGAACAGAAGAACATAAGAAATGGAACCAGTAGACCATTTGTCTCATTGAGCCTGCTCCACCATTCAATAAGATCATGGCAGGTATAGCCATGGACTCAGCTCTACCTACGTCCCTTTTCCAAATAACCCTTAATTCCACTGCTGTGCAAAAATCTATCTAACTGTGGCTTAACTATATTTAATGAGGTAACCTCTACTGTTTCCCTGGGCAGAGAATTCCACAGATTTACTACTCCCTTGGGAAAGCAGTTTCTCCTCATTTCTGTCCTTAATCTATTCCCCTGAATTTGAGGCTGTGTCCCTTAGTTCCAGTCTTACTTCCCAGTGGAAACAACTTCCTGTCTCTATCTTATTGCCCTTTCACGATTTTATATGATTCTGTAAAATACCCTCTCATTGTTCTGAATTCCAACAAGTATAGTCTTGGGTGACTCACTCTCTCCTCATGGGCAAACACCCTCATCTCCGGAATCAACTTGGTGAACCTTCTCTGCACCACCTACAAAACTAGTATATTCTTCCTCAAATAAGGAGATCAGAACTGCATGTCTCACCAGTACCCTGTGCAGCATAACCACCTGCTCTCAAATGCAAACCCTCCAGTAATGAAAGCCAATATTCCATTTGCCTTCTTGATAACCTGAGGTTACGATTAAGATTAACATTATTTTAAAAAGATAATTTGTTAAAATGCATCAATAGAAAGTCTGTCAATAACGTAGGATACTGTAAGGGCTTTCTTGGGGGTGTATAATTTCTAATTACCCTCGATTGTTTCAGCTCTCCCATCTTTGATCTGTTTCTCAAGTTCCACACACAAGATGTTATTAATGTAACACATTTGACATTCTTTGGCCATCCCAAATCCCCTCACAGGCAATGAATTTTGATCTGAAGCCGCTTTAACGACATAAGCAACTGTGGCAGCCAGCAAATGCCCATCGTCTCTCTCATCACCATCATCTACATTCTTTGTAAAAATTTCAAAGAACAATGGTCTAACACATCACATCACTCCTCTGTTATTCTGTCTGCATACCCATTATTGTAGATAATAACCCTCTGCCTATGAGAAGACAATCAATTCTCTATATTAATGCTACTCCCGCTGGACTCAGTCTAATTATGTATTGTGTAGCATTTTATAGAAATCAGCCCACTCCAGTCATGTGGCCATTACAAAATTCGCAGAAATATATCATTTCCAGGATGTGAAGATCCACAGACGTGGAACCAATTCAGCAAAGTTGGTATAGTGTAACCTTATCTTAGAAACCAAATTGAGTGTCTTTAAGAACCCATACATGCAGAATATCTTCTGCTTGTCGCCACTCTCAAGATAAATAATTTCCTGATTCTGCCTGGATATTAGCAACACATGGGCCTCTTCTTGTCTATGGGAAGAACTCCAAGAACTTGTTAAATAGATGAGATTATAGTGATAATTAATCAGAAGCTTTCTATATTTTGAGATCATTTATTATATCCATTATTATTTTGCATCCATTGGAGTCAACTGTACATAGATTATTGAGAACTGGTCATTGTTTTTTGGAGTGGAGGCAAAATAGCTTTCAGAAACCACTGCCATATTGTACACTTCCCAGAATCAGCTCGGAAGAATCATTTAGCATTCCTCTGACACTGAAGAGTCAAATGTTTTGAGATGCTGTATCCAACCCGCAGTGCTGGGTTGAAAGCCTTCTTTCCTTGCCAGCTGTAAGTGAAAAGGGGTTGGCAAGTCTTAACCTGCAGCACGAAATGGTTTATAACTCAACACTAATTTGCACTTAATCATCATTTTCACTCAGAGAGGCCATGAGGATGGCAACTTAGGGAAGCAGAAATATTCGCACAGGTGCAATGGTCAAAGTGATGAGAGAGATACAATTGCAGCAGAATAGGAGGAACTTTATTCTACATCTAACCTGACATCAATGTATTTGAAACTGATTGATATTACAATTTCACAGTACATTAAGTTACATTACATTACAGAACATGTACATTACATTATACTTCGGCATGTGCATAGTACATTATGCTACAGAACATGTTCATTACTTTTTATTACTGTACTTATCAAATATGTAACTCGGCATTATACAATGAAGTGAAAAGCTTCATGAATATAATGGTTCCAAATGTATGTAACTGTACTGACAGACACTCTGGTATGAGTTTTGTAGAATGATAATGTGAAGGCTGCAAACTGTAACTACCAAGACTGTACCCCAGTGGTGTTCTTAGGCCTATGATTATAGCTGGTGTCAATCCAATTTCAGTTGGGTACCAGATTACCGATGTTATATTTACCCTTTCTCAAAACGTAGACATGAATCTTGCTGTATGGTCATGGAAATTACAGAATAGAAGTTCATTCAGTTCATTGTGCTCCTGCTAATGCTACTTTCACTGTCCACTCCCCCTATCCCACCACCACAACAAGCACACATACACGCATACTTACGTGTTTCAATGTATTGATATAAAGAAGAGGAAGGCAGAAAATCATATGATACTAATCCACAATATGGCATGATAGCGTAATAGTGCAGTGCTTTACAATCCTAGCTGTAAGATCAGGGTTCGATTTGCACTGCTGTCTGCAAGGAGTTTGTACCTTCTCCCTGTGACCTGATGAGTTTCCTTCAGGTCCTCAGGTTTGCACTCACATTCCAAAGACACATTGTTAAGGTTAGTGAGTTGTGGACATGCTGTGTTGATGCTGGAAGCATGGTGACACTGACAGGCTGACCAGCACAATCTTGGCTGATTTCATTTGACACAAATGATGCATTTTAATAGACAATCTGATGTACATGTGCCAAATAAAGCTAGTCTTTATTTTTAAACGTCTTACTAACTCTAGATGCTGAAGAGAATCTCGTTCCCGTTTTGACACATTTTATTTTACTATATCTCCTTGGAAGCACCAATCTTAGTGAAGGTGATCGAGGTATAAATAATCTATCTGGCATACCGTTTTAAGTGAGGGGGTGTCCATTCCCAAGGAAAGACTGACAAGGCTGTGTGTTTTCTTTCAAGGGTGACTGGGCGAAATGTTATTCATGTGTATAAGTTAAAAACGGCCTAGCAGGGTGAATAGAAAAGACCTGTTTCCCTTGGCTCTTGGATCATTTTGAAATTTCCGTACCCAGTATTGCAATTCCAAGCAAAACAGCAGCATGTGGTCCTCTGGTAAATTCATCAGAGATTTTTTTTTCCAAGCAACACTTGCATGTGTGGTCAATTGTGGCTAATTCAGTACTGGCAGTAAGGTCCCCCATCTTAGCCCCAGTGCCTTGCTGCAGGAGATCATCAGGTTATTGTCCAAGAACCAACCATCTTCAGCTGCTCCATCAATCAGCAGGAGCCTGAGGGAACTCTGTCCACTTTTCTAAAGGAGTGCACTTTCTACTTTACTTATGAAGCTCAATACCATTCAGGAGAAAGCAATCTGTTTGAGTGGTACTCGTGTACCACCTTATCTCTTTACTTCACCTACTGCGGCCATTACTTGACCAGTACCTACTAAGCCTGTGATCTCCACCATCAAGAAGGACGAGGGCAATACGTATAAAGGAACGCCACTACCTGCAGGTTTCCCTCCAAGGCACACAATGTCCTGACTTGGAAGAATATCCTTCATTCTTGCTGTGTCTGAATCCTGGACTCTAAATCCTTTCAGTAGTCCAAAAATCTGACTCGCCAACGCCTTCTCCAGGGCAATGAATGTTGGGCAATAAATGTCAGCTTTGCCTGCAGTAATTGCATCTCAGATAAATGAATTACAAAACACGATCAGCTAAAATGATATTTTCCCCAGTTTCTTGTAGTGACCAACAACACAGTTTCATGTGCTGGTCAGAGTGAAGCACAATCAATAACACTCCAACCAGTTGCGCTCATAGTCCACCATGCACTTTTTATTGTGCTTTGATTTTCAGATAACTAGAATGTAAATGAATTCCAAATGCAATCACTTCATAGCTCACATAGCCTATCCATTCATGATGTTCCCTACCCTGTGGGCATTATCGATTTATACTGGTTGCTTGTCCATATACACTAACTAATCCCTCTAATGATCTTCACAGCTTCCAATCCTCCAAACCAACATGGGCCCTCTACTTTTCCAACTCCTGTTGACTTTTCAGCCTGCTAAATCAGTTAATAGTCTGGGTTTGCTGCAACAAACAGGAAGGAGAACGTTTGGGAAGTGAATGCCTTGACTTCAACCCTCATTTCTTGGGGATCATTTGAGGAACTATGGGTGCTTCCGATGCACCTGCAGTTCCACAGAGGATGCCCAGGAAATAATTAGATGTTACAGAAAGATTGCATGACTAAGTGGGCTACAAAATAACAAGAGAAAGGAGCAGTTGTAGATCATTTTGTCCCTTGTGCCTATTCTTCCATTTAATTAGATAATGGCTTGTATTTCTTCTTACATCAACTTCCTATTCCCACACTAACTCAATTCCAGTAATATCTGAAAAATTCATGGAGTCATACAGCACAAAAGTAGGCCCTTCAGCCCATCACTTGTATGACAGCCATCAGGTATCCAAGTATATACTAATCCCATTTACCTGCACTTCATCCATAACCTCTGTGTCTTGGTGATTCAAGTATTCATTCTTAAATTCATCTAGATACTTCTTGGGGCAGTACAGTAGTGTGGTGGTTAGCATAGCACTATTGCAGTACTAGCAACTTGGTTTCAATTCTCACTACTGTCTGCAAGGAGTTTGTATATTCTCCAAATTACCACATGTATTTCCTCTGTGTGCTCTGGTTTCTTCCCACATTCCAAAGACATACGGGTAATTAGTTAATTGGACACATGGATATAATTGGGTGACATGGGTTCATTGGGCTGGAAGACTCTGTTACTGTGCTGTAGATCAAAGTTCAAAATAAATTTATTATCAAAATACATATATGTCACCATATACAACCCTGAGATTCATTTTCTTGCAGGCATACTCAGTAAATCCTTGATAGAATAATAACCATAATAGAATCAATGAAAGACCGCACCAACTTGGGCATTCAACCAGCATGCAAGAGACAACAAACTGTGCAAATACAAAAATAAAGAAATCACAATAATAAAAAAGTGTGTATGAAATATCGAGAACATGAGATGAAGATTTCTTGAAAGTGAGTCCATAGGTTGTGGGAACATTTCAGTGCTGGGGCAAGTGAAGTTGAGTAACCCCCTTTGGTTCAAGAGTCTGATGGCTGAGGGGTAATAACTGTTCCTGAACAGTTTTGTGCTGTGAGTCCTGAGGCTCCTGTACCTTCTTCCTGATGGCAGCAGCGAGAAGAGAGCATATTCTGAGTGGTGGGGGTCCCTGATGATGGATGCTGCTTTTTTGTGATAACACTCAGTGTAGATGTGCTCAATGGTGGGGAGGGCTTCACCTATGATGGACTGAGCCATATCAACTACTTCTTATAGGATTCTCCATTCAAGGGCATTGGTGTTTCTATACCAGGCTGTGATGCAGCCGGTCAATATACTCTCCACCACACATCTATAGAAGTTGGTCAAAGTTTTAGATGACATGCCAAATCTTCACAAACTTCTAAAGAAGAAAAGGTGCTGCTGTACTTTCTTTGTAATTGTACTTGTATGCTGGGGCCAGGACATGTCCTCTGAAATGATAACACTGAGGAATTTAAATCCGTAAATAGATAAATGTAGTGAGAATCCCTGCCTTCACTACCTCCTCCGTCTTGAATATACCCAGTGGTTGCATCTCCAAAGCTACCCTGGGTGGAAATTTCCAAACATCTATGACTCACTGAGTGAAATATTTTCCTCTTGTTGCTGTCCTCAATGTCCATTACTTATTTGGACCCTATGACCCTTGGTTCTAGAAACCCCTGCCAGGAGAAACCTAGACTTTGCTTTTACACTATCTATCATCCATTATATAACCAAATTTACTGATAGTGCAGCAGCGGACAGAAAAGCGAGTTGTGAGGAGGGCAGAAGAAGTCTGCAAAGGTATGTAGACAGGTTAAACAAGAAAACATACACTTGGATTACAATGTGAGGTTACTCGCTTGTTAGAAAGAATAGGAAAGCAGAATATTCTTTGGACAAAGAAGTGCCATTGAATAAAAGATGTGCTTTATTTGTCACATGTACATCAAAACACACTGTGATTTGCGTCACTTGCACCAAATCAAATCAGCAAGAATTATGGGGGCAGCCTGCAAGTGTCATCACATTTCCAGTGTCAACATAGCATTCCCACAACTTACCAACCCTAAATGTACATCAATGGAATGTGGGAGGAAACTGGAGCACCTGGAGGAAACCCATGTGGTCATGGGGAGAACATACAAACTCCTAACAGAGGGCGGTGGGAGTTGAACCCCTATCAGAGATCGCTGGTGCTGTAAAGCAATTGTGTTAGCCACGATGCCACCATCCTCCCTCATGCTGTGGTCCAGAGGGATCTGGGTGTCTTATGCATGAAAGACGTAAAGTTAAAAAGCAGGCACAGTAAGTAATTAGGAAGGCAACTGAAGTATTGGCCTTTAATCCAAAAGGGATTAAGTACACATGAGGTAGATGTTGCCTCACTGTTCAGAGCATCAGTGAGGCCATTTCTGGAACGCTGAGTACAGTTTTGTTCACTTTACTGAAGGAGAGATGTTGTACTGGAGCAATAAGAGCAGGCTTTTGAAGGTTATTCCTGGGATGAGAGATGATTTATAGGAAACTTTGAGGAGAGTGGACCTATCTGCATAAACACTTTGAAGAATAAGAACTGATCACATTGAAACATATGATTCAAAAGGGGGCTTCTCAGGGTAGATGTCAAGTGAATATTTCGTCTCATGGAGCAGTCAAGAGCTGGGGATGTAGCTTCAGAATAAGGAGTTGCCTAATTATGACAGTGATGGAGAGGAATTTCTTCCTTCTGAGAGAAGTGAATCTCTAGATTCCCCAAAGAGCTGTGGAGGTTAAATAACTGAATATATTCAGAGGTGAGTTAAATAGAATTTTGTGCTGCAAGGGAGTCAAGGGTTGGAGGTAACAGACAGAAAAATATTAAATCAACCATGATCTTACTGAATGTCAGATCAGCTGGAGGAGCCACATAATCTGCCCTTGCTCCTTGTTCTTAAGCACTTTGAGATCCAGCCACCCAAGTTCAGGTGCCTGGAAAAGGAAATCCTGAGATATGTAAAACTAAGGATGTAAAGCAGTAAATACTTATGTTACCACAAGCATAAGTTTATGAATCTAAAGGCTGATTCTCAATCCTGTGTGCTTCCACAGGCTGGGCAGATGATAAAGATGCTGAGATGAAATTAGCTCACAACAAGAACATACAGTAGCTAATACCAATTTGCAATTGTATTTTAGCCCCTTTATCTGCTTGCTCACTGGCAATACACAATGGGTTACTAAGTAATAGGTTACATAATAGCTTTCAAAGACCATCACTATTTGTATAATATGGATTAGGTCAATAGAAATCTAGAAGCTCTTTTAATCTACTGAACCATTTTGCACCATTTATATCATGTGTCTTTTAAAAAAAGTTTGGAAAGTTCAGTTCAATAGGTAAGTGTGCATTGAAACAAATCAATTGGCAGTATCTTAATCAATGTATAGATTTGAAAATACAAGAATTAAGAAGGGTTAGGGAGGGAAGGGAACAGAGATCGTGTTTAGGGAGCCATTGTGCTAAAGATTAGGCAGTATTGCCTAAATAACTGGATGAATTGAATGTTATCCATCACGACACAAAGAGCACCATTATTTAATAATTAATACTGTGGCCTTATTGTTCTGTTACTTGCATAAGGATGAGTGTATTAGCAGATGAGAATTGTCTTTTATTCGATAGTAACTATTATTTAGGCAAAAACATCATTCCTTTTCATTTGTCACAAGTAGATAACACTGTCAGAAGAGTTTATGATATAGCTTTTTCCTCCAGATGATCAGTGTAGCTTTAACTCCTTGCAGCCCGTGGCTCTACATGTGCTCTGAATGATGAAAAGGAAAGAGAGGAATATTAATTCTTCACACAGGGAAAGAGATTAGTGAATAGCAATTGCAAATGACATTCCCAATGGTCTTACCCTCCCAAACACTCTCCCTGCTCCCCTCTCTGTGTGGTTGAATCTGGCTTCCATTTGTTTCCCTGATGACCTGACTGAGATTGGAAAAGTCATAGTACAGAGAAAAGCAGAGAAAATGAGAGAAAAACAACAAATGAAAAATGTAAAATGTCATTAGCTATTTTTTCCCCATACACTGCATGCTCCATGTTAAAATGCTCCTGCGCTTACAAAGCCGTATGTCCTCTAGTCCACCATCTCAAGGGAGATGCAGTGCTGTCACAAAAAAGCACTGAATGATTCGGACCCTTATGGCTACAGATGTAATAAAAGCTGAGGTCGTGGGCTGAGCTGAGCTTGGCTGAGCTGTCTGCAGTGGCTATGCTGGATGCATGCATGAGAAGTTTTTTTTGAGAGTAATGAGATGGGGTTTGAATTGCTTTACAATGTTTTATTCTACACAGTAGTATCACGTGGTCAGTTGCCAGCAAAATAAAACTAAGAAATTATATACTGTTTTACTACCACATTACTATACAAGGAGAAGTGATGCATCAAATGATGTTACATTTCATGGGTTTGTGCCATTTACCTGATCCTCTTCCTAGAATGCTACAGAATGATGGTTTTGTAAAATAATACATGCTATGGAACTCATGAAGGTCTTTTGTTCCATCCTGTTTGCCGATGGCAGAGTTCTGAGTAGCTGCTGTATAACTGCGTATGGATGATAGAATTCATATGAAGATAAATGAATGTGATAATTGCTGGACAATTATTGTGACAGTGAAAATCAAACCTTGATTATTGGAAAACAAATCAGGAAATTATTGTATATAACAAGTTAGTACATTTAGGAATGCTTCACAACTCAAAATAAGCTTTACTCAACGAGTATGGATGAGAATTCTACCACTCAACGACGTGAAATTTCAATACATCGAAATCAATCACAGTAACTCTTGCTGTGATGATAATTTAGCAAATCGACTCCACAATGAATTAAAACTTAAAAGCAAATCAATCATGGAATAGACCACTGTACCAGGGAAGATGTGTTGCTGACTTTGTAACTTATTGCCAACTTAAGGAACTAGGTAGTCATTGACCAAACAAACTTTCAGCAGAGAAACTGGGACCGTCTTCTACCATTGCTCTGGACTGTGCCCTTTCCAAAATATTGCTAAATAGGAAGATAGACGGCCCATTTCAACAATCCATCCTTAATCTTCCCTTCATCAAGGAGAGGTGTCCACAGCAAAAAGATATAAAACAAGAGAGCTCTGCTTTTAAAGAAAAAGAAGTCATTCAGAAATATTGCTATGAAGTGTTTATTTCTGAACACAAGAGATTCTGCAGATGCTGGAAACCCAGAGCAGCACACTCAGAATGCTGGAGCAACTATGGAGAGGAATGAACAGTCAAGATTTAGGGCTGAGACCCTTCAGCAGGATGAAGATTCTCAGCCTAAATGTCGATTGTTTATTCCTCTCCATAGATGTGCCTGACATGCTGAGCTCCTCCAGCATTTTGTGAGTGATTATTTCTGTTGTTTTGTTAGTTTTGTTTTGAAAAACAATTTTGGTGCTTAAATATTTATGAGATAATCAGGAGATCTATCTTTGAGCAACTAGCAGATCTGATGCTGTGACAGAGCTGAAGTAACTCAACAGGGAAGATTAAATACACTGTATAATTTTACTTCTTTCTACCAGCTAAAATAACTTGTGACAATATGTCATATTAAATTTTGGCAAGAGCTCAAAATTTATCATTTTGTGCTCATCCCAACTAAAAATATCAAAGGGAGGAATTTTCTACCCCACTGTTTTAACAGAAACTGCTTAATGTCAGTTTTTCTTATTTCGTAGCTTCTTAACACCAAGATAAAGATCTGGGTTCAGAATACTCTTAAGGACATGAATACGTTATCTGGGCAGATACGGCAGTACAGTAGTCAAGGAGCACTTGACTGTTAGATTCACAATTTACTGAACTAATTTGGATGTCAATAATAGTAACTTCAATCAACATCACCTTGCCAGGCTTGGCCCCTCTTGGTCTGCTATCTGACACCAGTAAACGAGTCGATCTTGTTGTGTTGGGCTGTCATCAACAATATTGATGTCCTCGGCTGGATGGGTGGACAACTTTCATGGGAGTCAAAAGCCACCCACACATGGGGAGGAAATTGATGCCACCCGTTCATTCTACGCAGAGTATCACCTATGATGCAAGTTAATCAACTTGTTGCTCAGCTCAACTCAAATTACCACACCGTAACAACTGTAGAATCTCAATACTTCTTTGTCTAAATATAACTGGAACATCTAGCAAAATGATTTAAAAAAAAATAAGGTGTACTCAACTAATGTTAACAAGGAATAATTAACCAGTCATTTACTTTTTTGTTGTTCACGGGATTTTGAGGTGGCTTCACTTTGCTTTCTGGTTATGGATGGCTGCTGATTTCTCGGAAGCTCATCCATTCTTCTCACTTAAAGCTGGCCCAGTTGAAGACAACAGTTTTGTTGACAACTCAATGCAACAAAATGTATATGTTTACATGCAGCTACAATCACTTATTTCTACAGTGGTCCATAATATAGAAACTGATGAAGTTTTATGCTAAGGAGTAACATGAATGAAAATCGTTCTGGCCATAACTATACAGTATGACTTGCTGCAGTTCATAGTGTTAAATTAACCCCAGTCCTATAATGTAAACCTTGACTGCTACTGCGCCATGAGTAGATTTACCGACTGATGTTGATAGGCTGGCCCATATGGAAACTGACATGGAAGAAGACCAACAATATCATGAAGAGTCCCACCCACTTTGCTTATGGACTTTTAGTGCCACTATGCAGCACCCATGCTAGACTCAAAAACATTTACTTCCTCCAATCCGTCAAGATGATCAACATTTCCACCCATTAACCCAGCATACCACCCCCAGCACCACTACGTACACGTCATCTAGTGTCACTTCATGTACGTACAATCAGTCTACCTACAAAACAGCTACTAATACATCGTGTTTTACAGGATTGCATTTATATTTATGGCGATTTTTGTTATTTTATTGTGTTCTTTATGCTTATTGTGTACATTTTTTTATGCTGCATCAGATCTGAAGTAACAATCATTTTGTCGTCCTTTACACTTGTGTACTGAAGAATGACAATAAACAATGTTGAATCTTGAGCCTTGAATCATTTCCTTTTAAGTGAAATGAATAATTAACTTTTTAGATGATGGCTGGCTGATCCACAGCACCAGGGCAGCAAGATAAAAATCACTCAATAAATGACCATTGCTGTGTTATGAAATGACTCCTCATGGTGGCTCCAGATCTATATTTGCATGATTAAAGTCCCTCTCAGTTTTGGTTGTATGAAGCCAGTGGGGGACAAACAAATTATGTTTTTAAAAAATGAGGCATTGGCTGAGGTAAATAATGAACCTTAAGTTGTAACATAGATTAAATAAGGCATCAGATATTTACATAGCAAAAGAGCTAATAGTTCTTAAGTACATGTAATTCATTCCGTTTTGTTATTTGTGCAATTAGTCAAATGAGATTTGTTTCCTATACACTGGTAATACCAGAGAAATATTATCTGGTTGCTTATGAACTCCTTAAATATATGGGGTGAGAAGTAATTCTGAATGTATTATTTTTAGCACTGCATATTGCTTGGTAACATTTAGTATAATTCCTGCTCTTGCACTTAGCAAGTAAATTTGACAAACCTGAGAAGTGCCCAGGGGTTGCCAGAGTAAAGAAAAGTGAGGAAATCCATGCAATCATTTCTTGTGAGTACCAGTACGAATTTTAAGAATTCGGACAAAATTGAAATTCTAATAGTGGTGAGGAATGTCCTGGTACTGTTGCCTTTAAAAAAAATTGATAGAAATTAAGGCTAACAAATGGAAGGAGAAGATGGTAATTTCTAATTGAATAAACAACTGTTTTGTATCAGATACTGAACTAAATTCCTAAAAAAGACAAGATCTGTGTAACCAATCTGATGTTTTGTTCAGACTTTGTTTTTTTTTGTTCTGATTTAGGATGTTGGATAGAAGTAGGATTGAGGCCAGTCCTCCATTGTCTTACCACTGTTTTAACGGTGTCCTTCTTTGCATTCCATATTTTAATCACTTGAGGCTTGCCAGATATTCCTTCATCTGGAATTTCTGGCCTCACTCTCTCCACTAGTCTGCATCTCTTTCACATGCTTCTCCTTAATCCCTACCTAATCGATCAGGCTTTTGGTCATCTGTTGATAAAGCTTCTTGTACGTCTCGATATCAATTTTTTTAGTAATATTTCTATGAAATGCTTTAAGTTACTTGCCATGTTGAGTGTGCTATTTAAGTACGTTTAGTTGTTGTTACTGCTGATAATATTCATGTTTCTATTAAATAAGGCAGATTGCAAGAGATGGAAAAGTTAACAGGATCTATTGCAGGTGATTGTTAGGAACAGCTAGTTTACAACCTGCTGAAAATTTTTGGTGAGAACCTCCAGTCAAATTGCTCACACTTGGAACCATTTTCACATCTCCTGATTAATTTTTTAACTGAAAGAATGGATTGCTCTTACATTTTAGAATTTACTATTTCAGGCAAATGTTCTATAACTGACACCTAAACTGGTGGAATAACTAGAAGGAAATTTCATCCAAGGAGTCTTGGATGTCTGGTGTTCACAGCCTAAAAGGATGTTAAAGGCAGAGATGATAAAGATGGCATTTATTAATGATTGCAATCAGTGTTTGAAATACCATCAACCACCTGGCTGCAAACTGATAGCTGAGGTGAAAGAATACCCCAAATATACCCAATTTACCTGGCATGTATGCCGTTCCAAATGTTCTCCTTCTCCACTGTAAGATTCAAAGATCCCTCCTTCCCTTCCAAACAGCAATGGTGAAGATACCCTTTGCTTCAAGCCCTGCACCCAAATCGTTTTACACAGTTTAGATTCAGACCTGACCTAATGTGAATTTGAGAACAGGTTTGTTCAGATTTACGATATACACAAAGAGCACTGCATTCTAGCTGCTCAATTTATTGTTAATGTGCTGGTGAGCAAAGGAAGAGGAAGAGACTATTGAGTGCTGTGAGCTGGCTCCAAAAGGAGATGGCACTTTTCCTCTGCTGATGCAATATTTGTAAATTTTACAACATTAGAGTCCTTGGCAGTCTCAGCAAGGCAGAGGAGAGAGGGAGGACAAGCCACCAATCTCTTTATTTATTTGAATTTCAAATTGTAAGGAAACAGATTCTGGCACTTGAGAGGCCAGATTCTCATCGTACTCCCCGAGTTATACATTAAGCACATTCTTCAATGTGGTACTCATATGATACACATTCATAAATCATTCTTTGTAATTCCAAATAGAGTCGGTCCAGCAGCATGCAGTGCATGTAAATTTTTAAAGAGTTTCATTGAAGATGACATTTTAAATTTGACCAATTTCTATAAAATCTTGACTTAATGATAATGTGTCATTTTGGCAAAATAAGAGCAGAATGAATGTGAAATAGGGAAAAAATTGAAGCAGTCTGTTTGAAACGAAACACTGGGCTTCATTTCCTTTGTGATAAAGTTTAATGAAAAAGTACATGTGAATAAGGAGGTGAGCAAGACTAGCAATGCAATTTAATTTCTAATATCCCCACTAAGGTTCTGTCAATGTTAAACTGAGTTTCTGTGAAGTAGTCTATGAAAATACAAATTTCTTGTTAAGGAATTCTTCGTTGCAAGGCAATCTTAAACCATTTTGCTGGGAGTGAGCTAAATACATAGATTGGTTAGACTCATTACTCACAGTTATGCATGTTTTGTTAATGAGTGGGAATTTAGAAGTTCACCACAGGAAGAACAGATGTGATTAATGCACGGTTTCTACCTTTCCATATTGAGTATGATGGTTGTCAGTTATGCAAAAAGGTTCCAGGAGGGAATTGCAAGAAAGGCAGAGAGAAATTGGAATTCACTACCTCCTGATTTTTGGGAACTGTACAGTAAGTTGTTCGCAGCGTTCGGCACACCTTTGAGGGTACTATGTTGCATGAGGTACTGTTGAAGGCTTGAATCCATGTGTCACATCTCCCACAATTTTGCTAGGTAGATACTCTGATCTGATTTTATCAATGTCACTGTGAGCTCAACACTTCAGCCATTACTTTAACCTTCTTTAGTGCTCAGTAGCAGGGACATCTGTCACCAGTGCAATTTAGAGGGATCATCTATTGCTTGCTGTTTTGTTGCTGATGGATTACTTCTGGTTATGGTTTCAGTCCATGATAAAACAGGCATGGTAGGACTTTAACCTCCTGTACAAATCAGCAGGTAAGTATTAGGCATTCCTGATGGTGTACTGAATTACTGGAAAAGTGAATGCAAGTTGGGTAAGAAGAAGAGAGTGAAATTGAATTACTTCCTTTGGTGTTCAAAAAGCAATTCTTCCATCTAAATCTAACATATCTAAATCCAATAGGATGGACCCTTACCAATCCCACAAATGGAGGAGAGATCACTGCACTGCAGTAACACAATGCAAGCTGCTTTTCATGCTAGAACTCACAGCTTTGATGGTAGGAATCTGTACCTTTCTGGCAGTAAGGTGACTGTGCTTGAGCTTTTCCTATAGTGCTCAGACATCAGGTGCCTGTTGCTTTTTGGCATCATCTCCAAAATATGCAAATAGAATTGGCCTTCTCTTCCATGTTAGCAATGATAGGCTTCAAGCCTTGCACGAAGTCATGTACCAAGTTTCTGCCATACACGTCCATCATAACACTTGACAATACCCCCAGTTTTCTGCAAGACTCTGTAATGGATTGTCTATTTCATTGTATGTACATCTGAACCACTTGTGTAAACTGCCCCTTCAGAGAACTTATTTGAGTCCAATTTCATCATTCAGGGAGCTGGCATCAATGCTACGTATGTCCTGTCCGAGCTGCTGCCCCCTCATCCCTGGCACCCTACCACATGTCAATCTCAGCTCAGTACTATCCTCCAAATCATGCACAAGTTCAGTATCTCAGATGGTAGCTGCAAACCTGCAATCAGTTGACAATATGATAAGTTGATCATCAGTACTACTTATTGTCCATTCATGTTTGGCCATGTCCCATTTGTTGGGTATCTGAAAGGAGAAAGGCACTTAGTGCAACAAGATGTGTGAGGAAGTTTTGCTTGTTTATATTATCTTCTGGTTTTAAGTTGGAAAGGATCGTGAGAAGGTGAGAGAATTGAAATGTGAAAAGTAGCTTGCTACCCTGTTTTTGAAAAAGCAGGAATCAAATATAATTGATATTATAATATTGAGCAGAGACAACATGGATTTATGGATGGAAAATCATGTTTAGGTGCCACAGTAGTGTAGCAATTAGCGCAACAATATCACAGCTTGGGCGTCGGAGTTTGGAGTTCAATCCCAGTGTCCTCCGAGATCAAAGTACATGTATGTTACCATATACAACCCTGAGGTTCATTTTCTTGTGGGCATATGCAATAAATCCCTAATAGAATACTAACCATAATAGGATCAATGAAAGACCACACCCACTGGACGTTCAACCAGTGTGCAAAAGACAACAAACTGTACAAATACAAAAGAAAGAAATGATAATAAATAAATAAATAAGCCATAAATATCATGAACATGTGATGAAGATTCCCTCAAAGTGACTCCTTGAGTCCCTAAATTGAGGAGTTTTTACATCTTCCCCATAAAATATGTGGGTTTTTTCCGGGTGCTCCGGTTTCCTCAAAGGAGTCCAAAGAAGTACTGGTACATTTGGATAGTTGAAGTTTTTCAATAAAGAGCCGAGCAGGAGGTTGGAACTGGAAGTAATACATGTGCATGCATTGAGAGTTGCTTAATCCATAGACAACAGAGAGCCAAAGTAAATGGATCCACTCCTCAGATTCCCAGGCTGTGACTGGGGAACTACAGCAGAGGTTGGTGCTTGGCTTTCAACTTTTCATAACCTTCATTGATGATTAGGCTAAGCAGGCCAAGTGTAATATTTTTAAATTCATTGTTTGCAGGATTGTGAGAGCTGAGGAGAATCCAAAGGGATATAGACAAACCGAATGCGTGGATAACAACATGACAAATGGAGGAAAGTCTGGATAATTGACTGATCATTCACTTTGGTAGCAAAAATGCAAACACGCTGAGTATATTTTAAATGGTGAATGATTTGGTAAGGTTGATGTTAATAGCTGTTTGGACTCAAGGTTCTGAAGGCTAACATGCAGGTAGAGCGGGCAATTAGGAAGACAAATGGTTTACATGTGCAGTTTTGATCTACTTATTTAACAAATGAGGTATTTGCTGTTGGAGGAGAACAGCAAAAGTTTACCAGACTGCTTCTTAAAATGGTTGGTTTGTCATATGAGAAGAGATTAAGTAGACTAGCATTTATTCTCTACAGAGAAGAATGAGGGGTGACATTGAGACATACGAAATACTTAAAAGGGTACATGAAGAGAAGATCTGACGAAGGAATCTAAACCTGGATGGGTTATTTATGACTTAATGAGAAGAAGTTTCTTCACTCAGAGGGTGATTGATCGATGGAAATTGCTCCCAAGAGGACTGTGGAAGCTTAGCAATTGAAACAGATTTCGATAGATTTCAAGATATGAAAGGAAACAAGGGAAATCGAGATAGGGCAGGAAATGGTGCTCGGGTAGAAGATTAGTGATGATTTTGTTGAATAACAGAGAAAGCTTGAGGGGTTGATGGCTTATTGCTGCTCTTATTTCCCAACTTCTTACTGTATGTTAAAGAAGATTAGATACGAGAATTTCACTATTTTAAATGTTTTCATCCCTGCTGCTACTGTGAAAAATAAGAGCTTAAGGTAAGATTGGTCTAGTTAAAAGATTGGCTGGCTAACAGGAAACTGACAATAGGCATAGATTGCTCTTCTTATGGTTATCAAGATCTGTGATGGGGTGGGGCTCAAATTTTTAACAATGCATATAAATGACTTGGAAGAAGACACCAAAGCTATAGACGCTAATTATTTTGACGACACAAAGATAGGTAGGAAAAAACATAGTACCTCAAAGTTAATTTATTATCGAAGTATGTATATTGTATACAACCTTGAGATTCAGCTTCTCGCACGCAGCCACAAAACAAAGGAACACAATAGAAACTATTAAAAAATCCCACACAACAAAGACTGTTAAACACCCAATGTAAGAAAAAAAGAACAACTCAGGCAAGCAACAAAAACGAAAGCAATTAACACACACAAAGAACATTAACCGCAGAGTGAGTTCACCGCTACGGAGCCAGTTCAATTTACGTTGCATCTAAGTGGTAGGAGATGGCAGAGCTCTGAAATAAGAAGGAATTGAGTCTCAAAGTGCAAGATCAGCAAAAGTTATCCTGCAAGTAGGGCGACTACTTAGAAATGATAATGGAATGATGGCCTTTTTCAAAGGTCTTGAAGTATAGAACTAGGGAAGTTTTGATGCAACTTTACAAGATACTGGTGAGAATGAACATGGTGTACTCTGTAGATTGTTTAAGGAAATGTCTATAATCCAATCAGACATGATATATAAAAACTGCAGAGATACCTTATTTCTGCTCCTATCCTTCTTGCGTAATAGGACATGCACCTATTCTCTACCAGCTAGCTTCTCTGGTTAGGCGCCACTTTGCTATTTGGGGGAGGGATTTCTCAGTGAATATTTAAGATTTTCATGGATGATATGACTGCCATGGTTGAATGGTTGAAAATATATGCAAGCTTTCAGTCGTGGGAGTGAGCTTTAGAACATAGAACATAGAATAGTACAGCACAGTACAGGCCCTTCGGCCCACAATGTTGTGCCAACCCTTGAACCCTGCCTCCCATATAACCCCCCCACCTTAAATTCCTCCATATATCTGTCTAGTAGCTTCTTAAATTTCAGTAGTGTATCTGCCTCCACCACTGACTCAGACAGTGCATTCCACGCACCAACCACTCTCTGAGTAAAAAACCTTCCTCTAATATCCCCCTTGAACTTCCCACCCCTTACCTTAAAGCCATATCCTCTTGTACTGAGCAGTGGTGCCCTGGGGAGGAGGCGCTGGCTATCCACTCGATCTATTCCTCTTAATATCTTGTATACCTCTATCATGTCTCCTCTCATCCTCCTTCTCGCCAAAGAGTAAAGCCCTAGCTCCCTTAATCTCTGATCATAATGCATGCTCTCTAAACCAGGCAGCATCCTGGTAAATCTCCTCTGTACCCTTTCCGATGCTTCCACATCCTTCCTATAGTGAGGCGACCAGAACTGGACACGGTACTCCAAGTGTGGCCTAACTAGAGTTTTATAGAGCTGTATCATTACCTCGCGACTCTTAAACTCTATCCCTCGACTTATGAAATCTAACACCACATAAGCTTTCTTAGCTACCCTATCTACCTGTGAGGCAACTTTCAGGGATCTGTGGACATGTACCCCCAGATCCCTCTGCTCCTCCACACTACCAAGTATCCTGCCATTTACTTTGTACTCTGCCTTGGAGTTTGTCCTTCCAAAGTGTACCACCTCACACTTCTCCAGGTTGAACTCCATCTGCCACTTCTCAGCCCACTTCTGCATCCTATCAATGTCTCTCTGCAATCTTCAACAATCCTCTACACTATCCACAACACCACCAACCTTTGTGTCGTCTGCAAACTTGCCAACCCACCCTTCTACCCTCACATCCAGGTTGTTAATAAAAATCACGAAATGTAGAGGTCCCAGAACAGATCCTTGTGGGACACCACTAGTCACAATCCTCCAATCTGAATGTACTCCCTCTACCACGACCCTCTGCTTTCTGCAGGCAAGCCAATTCTGAACCCACCTGGCCAAACTTCCCTGGATCCCATGCCTTCTGACTTTCTGAATAAGCGTACTGTGTGGAACCTTGTCAAATGCCTTACTAAAATCTATGTAACTCACATCCACTGCACTACCCTCATCTATATGCCTGATCACCTGCTCAAAGAACTCTATCAGACTTGTTAGACATGATCTGCCCTTCACAAAGCCATGCTGACTGTCCCTGATCAGACCATGATCTCTAAATGCCCCTAGATCCTATCTCTAAGAATTTTTTCCAACAGCTTTCCCACCACAGATGTAAGGCTCACTGGTCTATAATTAGCCGGACTATCCCTACTGCCTTTTTTGAACAAGGGGACAACATTCACCTCCCTCCAATCCTCTGGTACCATTCCTGTGGATAACGAGGACATAAAGATCCTAGCCAGAGGCTCAACAATCTCTTCCCTCACCTCGTGGAGCACCCTGGGGAATATTCCGTCAGGTCCCAGGGACTTATTCGTCCTAATGTATTTTAACAACTCCAACACCTCCTCTCCCTTAATATCAACATGCTCCAGAACATCAACCTCACTCATATTGTCGTCACTGTCATCAAGTTCCCTCTCATTGGTGAATACTGAAGAGAAGTATTCATTGAGGAATACTTCGCAGAACACAGCTGTCACACTCTAATAATTGTGCGGCAGTAATATGTAGTAGGTGGGTTATTGCTAAGCATTTATTTAACATTATTTGAAAAAATGAAGGATGTACAGTACTCCATAATAAGTGACACAGATAGCATGTCTTCAATTGACACCAGAGATGAGCCTGGTTTATTCTTTCCTTTCCCTTCCACTGAACATTGGGGGCAAAAAGGGAGCTTTGCAAACAAGTTCAGCTTCATGTAGATGGCCTTGTTGTACCATTTCATTAGTGACATGCTTCTCATTCTTTCCATCTTGTATTTATGCGGGTAAGTGATTAAGAAAAAAATATATAATTCTGAATAGTTTCTAACTAGAATCAGGCACATGCACTTGTTTGGCCGTTCAACACTACACCGTGCTTAGAGCAAACGGTTTGTAAATGGCATCAGTAACATGCGCTTGTGTTAAAAAAGCAGTGATTTTTCTCATTCATAGGTGGCGGGCAATAAGCAGTAAGACAATTCAGAACTGTTTTGCTCACCACGGTTTCAGTCATTGAGGCCTGGAGATGCCAGGAACAGCCGAGGGTGAAAATGAAATGATTTCACTACTTCAACAAGTCAGGAAATATGAAAAATTTGAAGGTATCGACATGTTACCTTTGGTCCCCACTGGACACTCAACTCCCACCTGTAGTTCCAAGCAGCTGTTTGCCTCTGGACAGCGGCCACAGTCAGGTGAGGATAGATGGCAGGTCTACCCTGGTGAGATAGGGACATGCCTGTGCTAGCATGCGAGATCAGCTCTGGTGGACTGGGTGGATGAGATCTACAGTGAGATCCGACAGCCAGAAAGGCGATTCTGCAACACCCTGTGGAGAGTGAAGGACATGACAAGGCACGGAAGAAGCTATGGTCCTCCCTGAAACAAGGGAGGCCCCAGTTGTGACGTCTACTCGTACCAGTGAACCCAGACTTTCAAGGTCAAGAGAGTGGAACTGCCCGAATGCAACAGCTTTTCCACTTTTAAAAACTCTCCTGCACAGGTTTCCTGTTATTATTGGATACCATGGACAGCCAGTAGTATTGGTAGTGTTCTAATTTGTTCTGTATTTCATTTCAGTGCATAATTTGTTACTCAGTTAAATTCTAGTTTGTCTTTTTTATACATTTTTAATAATTTCCATGAAGCCTCGGCTAATTAGTGCAGCCGCATGATTTGGGGCTAAATGTACTGGTCCCGATGTGTCCCAATTAATCAGAATCCACTGTATTTTGGAGCCTCCATTGTGCACCAGTGAAAATGTTAACATTCAACAATTATGAAGTATAATAAATTATACTTCCTTGCAAACACATTATTAGATACATCTCATGGACATGGATACGTCAGAACTTCCAGTCAACCAGAAAGAGGCCTTGAAATTGCCACCTGTAACAAAAGCCACTCCGTTACCATCACGGGCCATCTTTTGTTACACTGAGGCGTGAACGCTATGGACTCGCGAGTGAATCTAGTGTGAATGGCTGCAGAAAGACAAGGACAGATTGTCCAGTTTGTTGTATTTCTGCTGCTGTGCTTTTCGCTTGTCATCTTGGCAGCCAGCTCATTTCAATTTGCCCCATGGCCTTGCTGACACTGTGTGTATGCACAGAAAGTTAAATTCTCCTCTGATCAATAAAGAAGAAGTGTTCCTCCTGCCCAGTCGATATTTTTTTTATCTGTCTTCAACCCCGTTCTGCTGATGGCAGCTTTTGTGAGGAAAGTCAGTCAAGGGCACCAGGCAAGGCTCAGCTACTTTTTTTTCCCCTGCTAAAAGTTAACAGATTTGGCCTTTTGCTAATAACAGCGTTATGATTTATCTCTATTTTAATTGGAAAATTTGTGAATTAATTGATTTTTCTTACTTTCCAATTAACATTGTAATTGGCTGTGTAATAAATTCTTCGGCACCCTACAAATGAGGGTTGACATGAAGATTGAGGGGGACATTGGAAGGCTGCATGGCACACCCTGTGATCTAAAAACACTAATAAACTATGTTATTTTAGCATATCCCTGGGTGAGCTTTCAGGCATAAATTTACAGCTGTGAGGTTCCAGGAACTGACACTATTAAGCGCTTTGACAGAAACTTCTGACAAACCTCCTCATGGGCTGACCTGATTGATCTATAGCTCTGTCCACTGACAGCCTCAGGAAAGCCAAGCCATGAGGGAGAAGTGATCAGCTTCCTGGTACAGGAACTGAAGCTGCAAGGACTTGGGCACTGTAAACAAGTGGCAGGGCAGAACAGGGGTACACTGTGTGGATGATGTTAGGGTCTATGCATGTCCTTAACTATCACGTTAAAATTATTTATTCTGAAATTGTCAGAGCTCAGGTTAAGTGACTCGTATTCTGGTGATTTAAAATAAGCACATCCTCTATCCCTAGTTTTATTTTTAATATTTATTTTTTTAAATCTAGTGTTATCATTTAACCATATCGGAACAGAATCAAAAGTCTCAAAAAGGCCAATTGCTATAAATTAAATAAAAGTGAAATACGGATGAAATATTAAATCATCCAATACATTGAGCACACCAAGTATTATGCAGTATATGCTGGATGTGTTTTATTCAGGTTCATTTTAAAAGTCATAATGCTTCTGAGAATCATTTTATTTTTTCAGAAGATATTCTTTGCTTTTGCACAACGCTGATAAAGAATATTTCTAGATCTGCTTGCACAGAGTTAATAAAAACATATCTGAGGCATGAAGGTATATTTTGTGCTAAGCATTTTAAGTGTGGGAATTATGAAAACTATTTTTTCATGCTATAATTTGAAGGTTGTAGAAATTTTCAAATGACAGTGAGAAGTATTTCTGGCATTTCTATTATTATGGTGGGCTACACAAAAACTCTTGAATCAGGCATTGGATGAGTATTAATTATAAACTGAAAAAAAATGTTCCTCATATCTGAATTCGCTTTTGCAGGCAAGAATTTACATAATTTCTTATTTTAGTACGTTATGATGTTTTTACAAATTATCATTTTCTAATTGAAATATTATAAGCAAACAAAATTGAGACATTAATTATATTAACAGCTACTTTTTTGAGTGATACTGTATATTTTAATGGCTTTATGTTCTAAGACTTATCTCAGGCTAAACATAAGGTATTCTCACTTTGGTCGTGTATAGTACATAGTGAGTTATGATTTGGCATTTATAAAAGAACCAAATAAACTATGAAAACCTAATTGCAATTTGATACCATTAGCTTTTTTAAAAAGATGGCCTCAACTGCAATTACCTTCCAATATGAAATGTAGTGCCCCCGATGCATGTGTCAGTGAGAAAGGTTAGAGTTTCTAACACATTCTTCTCTCCTCACAATATTCCCTTGGCCAACAAGTAGTGACAGAAAATACAACTAGGTAGCTGGATGATTTTTTTCCCACCATGTTTCAAATGATCTATAGTTTTTTTTCCCCAAAAAATCTCTTGGTATTCAAAAAGAAGTATGATACCAGTGCCTGATAGTTAATTCAGTTTGATCAGCACTGCATCTTAGAACCTATCCTGAAAAGGAGCAGTCATCATGTTTCAGTTTTAATTGAAATAGCCTAAATAAAAAATGATCTATAAAATAATAATTGATTATTGGCTAGGATGTAATATTGAATTTAAGGCCAGATGCAGACTTTCAGTAGGTCCTAAGCTTCTGGCAATTGTACCTTGGTTAACACAATACAGTATATACAGTTCCTCTTGTTCCCTGTTACCAAGATTAGGAAGAATTATTTGCATGGGTCAGAATTTTGACTATGCGGGCAGAATTCCACATCATTTGGTACGTGGAATTTGAGTGGAAGTTTGAATATCCACAAAGGCTTCTTTTTCCTATACTCCTTCTACATTTTAATTAATGGCAGCAAAGATTGCTTATTCTGTTGTCGTAGAAAAGTCAAGTATCAAAACAGAAACAGTCAATTATTGAGTAGACAAATTGGGATCTCTAAAGCCAACTCTTCACTGATGAAGAAAGTCTGGTCACAAACGCAGTTCACTTTATACCAATGATCCATCCCCTGCTGCATCTGTTGGTCACATCATTCAGGGGTGGCAAGTGCATGATATCAGAGAGTGAGTAACACACCCACGTAAAACTGCATTGAGTGAGCATGTAGTAGTGGCAGGTATTGCTAACATGTTAACTCGATCATCTTAAATTGAACAAGCTAAAATCAATCCAAAAAATTCAAAAAGCTACCATGTATTGATAAAGGTAGTCAGACATGTCCCCATAAACTTGAGTCAAGCATCCAAGGGAATGGACAGAGAGCACGGACTTAATATTTTGTGGCAGAAGCAGTGAGAGTTATCCAAGCTACTTCTGCCCCCTAAAACAAGAAATATGGATTAATTTAAATGACTTTACTCATTTATTTCTCTCTGTTAAGGATTAACCAATCTAATACAAAAACTATCTCAAAACATGACTCAGTTGTGGGACGTTACAGTAAACTTTGTGGGACACCAGATTAATGTAATGGTTAGCACAATGTTATTACAATTCAGGGCGCTGGTGTTCAGAGTTAATTTCCAGTGGCTTCTGTAAAGATTTTGTCCGTTCCCCACCTAACCATGTGGGTTTCCTCCGGGTACTCTGGTTTCCTCTCACAGCAACTTTTACATGGTTCTTTTATTTTGAGGAGAAAACAAAACATGCAAAGTCAACGCCACTCATGCCTGTGTTTCTGTGTGTGAATGAGAAAAAAGGTATTGTTGCAGTTCTTAACTGGTAAGTTAAGTCTGTAAGTCTGTTTTAAGTGTTTCATTATTGAACATTCAATTTTGGGCATCCCCTTCTCTATAGCGCTCTAACAATTTTAGATCTATCATGACCTCTGTTATAACACACATTGATTTGGTGAAACCTTTACTGTGAAGGAACAGCATTATATTTGTTAATAATAAAATTAAATACGGATGAGTATCAATAGACAAGTGAATATGAAAGGTTCATTCTGCCCCTTCTATATTTTAAATAGGTTCATGCCGTTGCTTAAGTAATGGAAAATACATCTAATCATTTATAGTTGTATTTTGAGAACATTATTTCTTGTTCTTAACATGCTCTTATAAAAGTAACTCTGATTTAATATACTACTTCTGAACACTTATATATGTTACCAAATTGCCTTTTCTTTAACATATAGGCGACTGTAACTTAAAATCCCAAATGACGTTCCAAGATTAAACTACTGAAACATGAAAAAGAGGCCTTTCTGCCTTCAGGTATATGCTGGCATTTTGTAAGAGTATTCCAGGTAGCTCTAAACCTTGCATTTTCCTCATAGTTCTGCATTTTCTTCTCCTTCAAATATCCAACTAACTTGTTTTTGGAAGCCTCTGTTGTCTATATTTCCACCAGCATTTCAAGCGGTCAGTTCTAAACTATGCATTAAAGAAGTTTTCTCTTCTGTCACTTGAGGCTTTTTTTTGGTCATCAAAAATCTGTGACCAATCTGATACCTCTCGCTTTCAGCAATGTAAACAGTTTCCTCTCATTCACTTTGTAAAGACACTGTATGAATTGAATACTTGGATCAAATCACATCTGAAACTTTTCTGCATCAACTCCAGTTGTTCTGGTCCATCTGCTGTATTTAAGTAAACTCCTACAGTGGCATACAAAAGTTTGGGCACCCCGGTTGAAATTTCTGTTACTGTGAATAGCTAAGCGAGTAAAAGATGATCTGATTTCTAAAAGGCATAAAGTTAAAGATGACACATTTCTTTAATATTTTCAGCAAGATTACTTTTTTATTTCCATCTTTTACAGTTTCAAAATAAAAAAGGAAAAGGGCCCGAAGCAAATGTTTGGGCACCCTGCATGGCAGTACTTAGTAACACCCCCTTTGGCAAGTATCACAGCTTGCAAACGCTTTCTGTAGCCAGCTAAGAGTCTTTCAATTCTTGTTTGAGGGATTTTCGCCCATTCTTCCTTGCAAAAAAGACTTCTAGTTCTGTGAGATTCTCAGGCCTTCTTGCATGCACTGCTCTTTTGAGGTCTATCCACAGATTTTCGATGATGTTTAGGTCGGGGGACCGTGAGGGCCATGGCAAAACCTTCAGCTTGCACCTCTTGAGGTGTCTATTGTGGATTTTGAGGTGAGTTTAGGATCATTATCCCCTTTTCATTTTCAGCTTTTTTACAGATGGTGTGATGTTTGCTTCCAGAATTTGCTGGTATTTAATTGAATTCATTCTTCCCTCTACCAGTGAAATGTTCCCCGTGCCACTGACTGCAACACAAGCCCAAAGCATGATTGATCCACTCCCATGCTTAACAATTGGAGAGGTGTTCTTTTCATGAAACTCTGCACCCTTTTTTCTCCAAACATACCTTTGCTCATTGCGGCCAAAAAGTTCTATTTTAACTTCATTAGTCCACAGGACTTGTTTCCAAAATGCATCGGGCTTGTTTAGATGTTCCTTTGCAAACTTCTGACGCTGAATTTTGTGGTGAGGACGCAGGAAAAGTTTTCTTCTGATGACGCTTCCATGAAGGTCATATTTGTGCAGGTGTCGCTGCACAGTAGAACAGTTCACCACCACTCCAGAGTCTGTTAAATCTTCCTGAAGGTCTTTTGCAGTCAAACGGGGGTTTTGGTTTGCCTTTCTAGCAATCCTATTAGTAGTTCTCTCGGAAAGTTTTCTTGGTCTTCCAGACTTCAACTTGACCTCCACCATACCTGTTAATTGCCATTTCTTATTTACAGTACAAACTGAGGAAATGGTTACCTGAGAACGCTTTGCTATCTTCTTATAGCCTTCTCCTGCTTTGTGGGCATCTTTTATTTTAATTTTCAGAGTGCTAGGCAGCTGCTTAGAGGAGCCCATGGCTTCTGATTGTTGGGACAAGGTTTGAGAGGTCAGGGTATTTATAAAGCTTTGACATTTGCATCACTTGGCCTTTCCTAACGACGACTGTGAACAAGCCATAGCCCTAACAAGCTAATTAAGGTCTGAGACCTTGGTAAAAGTTATCTGAGAGCTCAAATCCCTTGGGGTGCCCAAACTTTTGCATGGTGCTCCTTTCCTTTTTTTTCACTCTAAAACTGTACAGAACAAAAATAATACACTAATCTAGCTTAAAATGTTGAAAAGAATTTTTCATCTTTATGATTTTTGGAGTTCAGTTCACCTTCTACTCACTTAACTATTCACAGTAACAGAAATTTTGACCAGGGGTGCCCAAACTTTTGCATGCCACTGTATGTCCCTGGAAGAACCTAGGAAGTCCTTTTATCTAAAACATTCACAGGTTTCCTAAAGTGTAACACTACTGTCAAACCAGTGTTTAAAGTGGCACTCCTTCTGTGCCACAAAAGCATAAATTTCCTTTGCCTTTTTGACTTTTCAACTATTTTCTCACCTTTCTTGCCATCTTCAAAAATATATTGTATATACAGGCCGTATTGTTCCTGGGTTTGTTTAGCATTATACATTTCAGATTATATTGCCTCTCTATTCTTACTACTGAAATGCGAACAGTTTTCCACAATAATGAACACAAGATATTCTACAGATGCTTAAACTCCACAGCAACATAACACACAAAATGTTGGAGAAACTCAGTAGGTCACACAACATCAATGGAGAGGAATAAACAGTCTACATTTCAGAACAAGGCCCTTTATAAGGACTGGAAATCTTCTGCTTGTCTGTTAATTCTATAAGCATACCTTGGCCCACTTAAAGTTTATCACCTTTCTCACTTGCCGTCAGCTGCAATTTCCATTTTTTAATGTTATCTATATGTTTTGGAAAGTTGCCCCATACGTTTAAGCACACACCAAATTACATCAAGAGAAGCATAGGTTTTTGTAACCAATTCCTGAAGAATGCCATTGTATATGGTCCTGTAAATAAAGATATTAAGAATTTAGATAACTTTGTTAAATGTTCTAAAATTATATTATTATAAGCACAAGTTTGATCAAAAATCACAAATGATTGCTGCCTTCTTTGTGTCATTGAAAGATGGAGAAAGCAGCCAACTCTTGTATTTGAGACATGACAAACTTTGGGACAATTGAAGAAGACAAAAATACAGGTGTTATGGTTAAGCAGCTATCCAGCTTGCTTTTCATGCCACATGTTGGATGGCTAAAAAGTGAAAAATTAGCAAGGCCAATATGTTGTCTCAGGTAGAAAGATTGTTATTGCTAAGACATTAGAGAGAGCTTTAGAACATGCAAAGTTTATAGTGAAGGGGATATAATCAAAATATTGCCTATATTTTTGCAGTTAGCACAATGTGTTATAGTACAGGAGGCCCAGGTTCAATTCCCGCGCTCCCTGTAAGGAGTTTGTATGTTCTCCCTGTGACCACATGGGTTTCCTCCGGGTGCTCCGGTTTCCTCCGGGTGCTCCGGTTTCCTCCCATCGTCCAAAGATGCATTGGTTGGTAGGTTAATTGGTCACTGTAAATTGTCCTGTAATTAGGCTAGGATTAATTTGGGATTGCTGGGTGGCATGTCTCAAAGAGCTGACACGTCTATTCCGTGCTGTATCTCAATAAATTAAAACCCTTGGTAGAGGATTTAAGCTTTTTCTCCAAAAAAGTGGAGGAAGTGTGATAGTAGAAAGGAACGCCGAGATTATTAAAACTTCTGGAATAAGGGCAAAATTGAAATAATTAATGAGAAAGTCAGTTGAAATGCATGGTTAATTGATAAATTCAGCTCAAATTTGGCCTAGGGTAGTGATTGAGTGGTGTTTTCTTTTGATTGGAGGTTTTTGACCAGTGGTACTTCAGAAGGTGCCGGGAGCTCTACTGTTAGCAATACATATTTATGATCTGAATGAAAATGCAGGAGGTGTAATTAATTCATTTTCAGGTGAGACAAAAATTGGTGGAGTTTGAATAGAGTAAAGATTGTCAAAGGACAGATCAGCATATAGGTCATTTGGAAATTTGGACAGAGAAATGGCTGAGGAAATTTTATATTGACATGTATGAATTGTTACCTTCCTGGAGGTCAATTGTAAGAGGAATGTGTACAGCAAATGGCAGGATCTTTAGGAGCATTGATGTACAGAGGAATGTTGATGTGCATGTCTGCAACTTCCTGAAAGTTGAATGCATATAGATAGGGTGATAAAGAAAGCATAGAGCATGTTTACCTTTATCTGTCAAGGCATTGAGTGAAAAAATCAATTAGTCGTGTTGCAGCTATAGAAAACATTACTTAGGCTCTATTTGCAGTGTGGAATTGCAGTTAGCAAATTACAGGAAGAACGTGGGTTTTGGAGAGGTGCAGAAGAGGTTTACCATTATGTTTCCTGGACTGGAGTGTATTAGCTACAAGGTGAGATTTGACTAACTTGAATTGTTTTCTGTGGAGTGCCAGTGGCTGAACAATGACCGAAAATTGTGAGAGGCTATCTATAGATAGTCTGAGTCTTTTTCCAGGGATGGTAATGTCAAATACTAGATGGCATAAATTAAAGGAGAAAGTTTAAAGGAGATATGTAAAGGAGAAGGGCAACATGGTAATGTAGCTATTAGCATGATGCTATTACAGCACCAGCATTCAGTGATTGAGGTTCAATCCCCACCACAGTCTGTAAGGAGTGTGTACGTTCTCCCTGTGGTTTCATGGGTTTCCATTGGGTGCTCCATTTTCCACTCACATTTCAAGGCTGTATGGGTTAGGGTTATTAAGCTGTAGGCATACTAAGCTGGTGCCAGAAACTTGGCAGCACTTGCGGGCTGCTCCCAGCACATATTCGGATTGTGTTGGTCATTGACGTAAATGACACATTTCACTGCATATTTCCATGTGGACCAAATGCAGATGGATAAGATTAGTTTAATTTGGCATCGTGGTTGGTGCAAACATGGTGCACCGTACTTTTCTATGTTTCTATATAATTGCAATATTTGAGGGAGGATAAGAATACAGGGTTTTAAGCTCTGTTGTAGAATGAGCAAGAGAGATGAAATGGGGCAAAAAGCTACATGTTAATGTTCCACAACCTTTTGTGGTAGGATTTTAAATGCCAAAATAATTTTTAACAACTGGAGTTTGAACCAGTAATAATGACAAAGAGATGTGTATTGTAGCCACAACAAAGGCAAAATGGAAATTTTATTTTGGTTGCATTCGTACTACTCTCTAGATCATGATAATTCTGTCCGGCAAAAAAAGTGGAGTAAATAATTAATGTGACTATTGAAGAATGACTGCTAAGCAAAGGCTGTAACATATTCATAACTGGTTGTTGTTAAAACAGAAGAAAATGATCAATTTTGAAGGTATTAGCATGAAACAAGATGATAAAGTCACTTGGCCCTAACTCCATGTTATCATGAGAAAAGTAAGAAATTGATCAGGGGATCTAACCACATTTTTTCAATTTTTAAAAAAAATATAAAAATGTTGTTTTGACGTGGAAAAGTTACTGATATATTGTCTTTATGGATGGAAAAAAGAACATGCATGAATCAGTTAGTCTAATATTAGTTCACAGTCCATTCTTTGAGATCAAAGTTAGTAAGAAATACCAGATTTAATCTAAGATAACCAACAAAAATCTGTTAACACCAAGTGATTTCACAAATTTGATAAAAGTGACAGAAAACTGTTATTGATTGAATAAAGAGACTACAGTAAATGTAAACATAAGAATTTTTAGGAGGTATTGCTAATGTAACTCAAAAGAGTCTTATTGGAAAAAATTGAGAAGCAGAATAAGATAAAATACAGCAATCTGAAAGCTTGTTGTTCAATAGACTGGAAACAAAATTTGGGGGTCGCAGGAGACTGATGAAAGCCATATTCCTCTTCGGCAGTCCTTTGTGATTGAGAATGACTTGCCTCCACTGAGATGTTTGATGAGGCCAATGAGTAATTCAAACTCATCAACAGAAGGAGTAGGAGGTGCCTGACAGGGTGAGTGAATGAGTAGTTTAGGCCACGTTTCTGGATGCACCTGATGCATAGACCCTTTGTTAGCCATATTTTTCTGAATGCTCCATCTCTACTTTGAGTACTCGGAGGCCAGAGATTCCAAGAGTCAATGGAGTTATTGGACTTTTTCAAGGAGGCTTTGAGAGTGTTCTTCAAAATTTTGCTGTTTGCCTGCCAATCTTTTCCTGTGACAGAGTTTGAAACTCATTGGCTGTTTTCAGGAGGCAGGTAGATGGACAAATGATTGATGTACCCTGTTTGATGGAGCCAACTGAGTGTAATTCGGACCACAAACTAGGAGAAAGCATTGATGTTAGTTTGCTATCCATCCAATGAAGTTGAAAGATTTGGAAGAGAGACCATTGGGTAGTTTATTTCCTGAGCATGCTGGAGATGGTCCAAATCTTCGAAGCACATAGGAGGTTAGAGAGCCTTGCAAACCATAACCAGATTTGAGACTGTGATCATCAGAAACATAATTCCTCAATAGGTCAAAAATTGTGCTTGCCATGAACATTTATATTATTGGAGGGCAGTTTTGTGCAGCAGGAGCCAGTTGGTAAATTACCTTTGCCTTGTGAATGTTGAGAATATAAAATGAACTTTCATATGCTTTATTGAACAAATGAATAATGACTGGGAACTTAGCCTCTGGGCATAAACAAACACAAGCAATATCTGAAAATTCTATCATGGTTGTTTAGTTTGGGGAGGTCTTGATTCTAGATTAGAGTTGTTATTGGCTGAATAATTTCCCATTCATTCTAAAAATGATCTTACTCTTGTAGTAATTTCATAGAAGATGAGGTGCAGTATTGTGATGTGAAAGATTGAAATATTCGGGTGATGACATAGCCTTGACTGGCAAGTGTCTTCACTGAGTTTGTCTGTGATGTAATAAGAAGGTATAAGAGGTTATAATCTTGATATTTACTGATGACAATCCAGCAGGATATCTGTGTACTTGAACAAAAACTTCAGGAAGTTACAATTTGGTGGATTAGACAGACAAATGGAGAGAGGGAGGAGCAGCAGTGGAATTGATTTTGAATTACTTTTGCGAAGTGTCAGCCCTGAATCAGAGAGCTAACTTGAATGCTTCCGTAGAGAAGTGCAGCATAGAAACTGTAGAAGTATTTAGTTCTGTGCCTTGGAAGGTAGGTGCAATAACAGGCAGCACTATTGTCATTCTGTTAATATTGGGGCAGCACAGTAGGGTAGTGGTTAGCACAAAGCTTTGCAGCACAGGTGACCTGGGTTCAATTCTCAGCGCTGCCTGTAAGGCATTTGTACATTCTTCCCATGACCCGGTATTCCTCCCATAGTCCAAAGACATACTAGTTGGTGGGTTAAATGGTCATTGTAAATTGTCCCGTGATGAGGCTAGGATTAAATCTGGAGATTGCTGGGTGGTGTGGCTCAAAGCGCCAGAAGGGCCAGTTCCACACTGTATCTCAATAAAAAAAATGATGGCATGTGCATACATTCTAGACCTACGGGATCTCTTAGCTACAGAGATCCCAGGGTGGCTTACTCTGAATGCATAAAATTGACTGGAAAGTTAATTATATTGATCATCAGAAATGGGACACTGCAGTATTGTTGTACAACAAAAGTGGGCCTGAAGCTTGTTGAATACAACAGGGACTTAAAACACTTGAAATTGAGCTATGTTTCTGGGGCTGTGGCCTCACTTCACCCTAAGAGAAAAGGACAACAATACAGAAAATAGTGGCTGAAAGTGGTGCTGTTCATTTCCACTCTTATAAGGTGGAGAATTGCTGAATATGAAACTTTAAGTTCAAAATCCAATTATTCAATTGGTTACGCATTGAACATTTGTGGTTTTCAATTAATCATTTCTTCTTCACTCAGCCGTGCTTAAGGTAAGTCAATAATTTCCCTGATAAAATAGAAACAGAAAATTTAAGTGCAGGATTTTTCTCATTTTCCTAAAATTCATTGACTTTGGTGAATGTGAATTTGTGAAGGCTGATCAGCACCCAAAATGTTGAAGAAATCCATTATCATTTTTAATTGGGTTACCTCTTGTACACAGAGCATTATTGACATTATTAGACAAAAACCCATAACAGGCTTTTACAGACATTTGCAAAAAGCTGAATTCTAACTATCAGTACAATCTGTCCCTCTGCTTCCAACAGATTAATTATCAGAAGAGTTGACATCACCTCCCATTTAGTGTAGAATGCTCTTTTTATTCTGCTATTCAATTGCACAGGTTTCGGGATTCACAACAACACCATAGAAAAAAAAGATAATCTGCACTTTCTGTTTTCTCTGCTTATCTTTTCTTTTCCTTTTTTTCCCCTCAAACTGTTACTCTCTTTTTGACTTTTAATTGTTACTGGGAGGTCATAGACCCTCCGCTCCTTTAGAGGTAGTGGATTGGGGATTTTATTTTCCTAAATCCAGCAAACTGGATTAAAAGAAAGACAAAAAAAGATCCACATGGGCTGCATCATATACTGTATATCGGTTTAAAAAGAAACAAGAAGCATTAATGTGCAGTTGGGATAAGGGAATTCCAAGTGTATTTTATATCAGGGAACACTCCTCCTTCCCTCTTTCTCTCTTCCTCCAACTCAATTACACGTTCCACTTCCATAATCCACTTATTATATTAGGCTAGCTTTATATTAGCAACTTCTTTCTGTCCCTTTGGTTTGAATGCTGCTTTAAAGCATAATGTCCTAGAGGAGCTTAGCACTGCATGTCTTCAAGAAACACCTTCAGTGCTCATTTCAAGGCATCCGGCCATCTGCCAATGAAGGTGGATTTAATCTTGTAAAATTAAATTTTGCTCCGCTGACATACTCTTAGGCGTCTGCGGCTGAGCGCTGTGGACAAACTGAACATGACAGGAGCATTGTTTTTTGTCACATCTACTGTGTTGATCTTTTCAAAGTCTCATAAAAATTTATTGATGTCCCTGTTTGCAGCCTAGGATATTAGTGTCTGCAGCACAGATATGATTTGATCTGTCTTCCCTTATTGGCGACCAGCGCTTAGCAATGCTTTTTAATACTTGCTGTCTTATAATCAGTCATTCCCAAACTTGCAAGGCGGATGCAGTTAAGATCTGGCCTTTATAGTAAGCTGCTTTGCCCCTGAGGCTGATGGCTTTGGCACTATAAGTATGTAATTTTTGTATAATATATTCACAAGTTGATAGATGTACATACCAGCATCTACATCTTTGAACAGTTAAGTGCTGTAATGAGAAAAGAAAAACAGTTACAAATTTGATGTGACAAAAAAATCATTACATCTCATTGGTCTGTTTTCATTTGTTAAAAAATGATCTACATCTACTATTGTATAATTACTTTAATAAAAAATTTATTTTCAACTCATTTTCTAAAGCTGTATAATTGTTTCAAATTGAACTTGTCTAAAAGGAGAAATTTCATAAGAGATTAGATTGAAACTTCAATAATTTAAATGTATAATTGAAGAGTTTTACTCAGGGTAATTAATAAGAAATTCTTCACAGTTACAATGTAGATGAATACATCCTATCTGTTTTATAGAAAACTAATCAAAACACACTGAACACTTTCCAAATAGGCAATGTCACAATCTATCATAAATTCTGTCTTTTTGTCATTATTATTGCTTTTTGTATATAAGTCTATGGAGTTTGTTGATTGCACGGTACTTTGCTGTCTGTAAAATCTTAAACTGTGTGCATTCCTGAAATTCAGGCTATGTTAATGAGAAGGATGGTAATCTTATTGGGAATGGCATTTTTGGGAGAGAATGAATACTGTTGTCCTACTAATACCCCCATCCTCAAAAATTCATCCATAATTTCTCCAGAGAAGTAAAGTAATTCATGGAGAATACTAGTGAAGTCAATGCATTATTACTGAGGACACAAATGCTTACCTTGCTGTCATCTTCTGTGAGCTGCAGTGATGGAGTACTTCAGTGAACATGCAAGTAGTAAGCCATAAGGTTGGTGCCTGTGAATTCCTAATCCCAGTTATTTTTATGTAAGGAAGGACTACAAAGACTGGTTAGTGCTTAAAATAATATTAGGCATTTCTCTTGCAAATTTGATGGTAATCTCTTACAGAAGATGATTAGCAAATGTCTCCTGCATAGTTGTTTAGAGGTACATTTACTGAATGGAGATATTTAGAGATGAATACAGTTCAAATTTTCTACAAGGAAATGCTGTCCCATGTCCATATGCATCTTGTGCCAGCACGACCAGGCTTCACATATCCTTCCCACCATGGCATTCCCCTACCACATATTTAGCCTCACTGCATCATAAAGAAGCTAAGATAAAAGTAAATGCTGTTCCCACGTGGAAAAGCCGAAGTCACATTCATTGGGGAGCTTGGAAGCAAATAGCATAAGTTTCCTTTTAACAGTATTGATTTACGGAATGTTGAGAAGAAAATAAATCCCTTTAAAAGTCGAGTCTTGATATTTATGAGAATTGAATTTTGAAAATGTTGGAATTGAGAGGAAGTATTATTTTTGGAGATGGCACTATACTTCATAATGAAGTATAATCATCAAAAATGGGTAGCAATTGACTATAGTATATTCTATAATTATTATTACTATAATGATATATATGAACTCTTGATCAATTAATACTGCTTTTGTTCTTTATGAAAAATAATTAATATCTCTTTACATCCTGTCCGATGAATTACTTCACCTGTTTATTACTGTTAATTGAATGTTTTGACAAATTATATGTTTTAACTGGCCAAATTACAGTACAATGGATAAAAATATCATCACTTCGATTGTTTGTGTGATCCCTCTAACAGCTGTAAATTATCTGTGATAATGGAGTATGGTGTGTTTGTAGAGCCTGGCCATGCTCTGTCAAAGTGCTGTACCATGGAATGATAAGAAAAGGTTTTACACTATTAATTCCCGAAAAGATTACATTCCTGTCTTTGGCCTGTCATCAGGTGTCCAAAGGAGTGAAGGAAGGAAATTCAGTTAATCTTGGGATCTCCCAGCAGCTGGCTTAAAAATAAAGCCTGTGGAGTGTTGTTTATGGATACCAGATCAAAGTCTGAGCTCAGAAAGTTCAAACTTCAAAGTAAATTTATTATTGAAGTACATGTATGTCACCATATACAACCCTGAGATTCATTTTCTTGTGGGTGATCGCAGTAATTACAAGAAACACAATGGAATCAATGAAAGACCACATCCACCAGGATGGACAAACAATCAATTTGTAAAAGATAACAAAATGTGCAAATACAAAAGAAAAAAACTAATAATAATAATAAATAGTTAGATGGATAGATAAGCAATAAGTATCGAGAACATGAGACGAAGAGCCCTTGAAAGTGAGTCCGTAACTAATGGGAACAGTTTAGTGATGAGGTGAGATCTGCTCCAGTTACAGCCTTGGGATAGAAAAGACAGTATGAGCGTAGATGAAATCAGATACACCTTGGAAAAAAAAATTAAATAATGTAAATATATAATATTCAAAAATTTTCAGTATGTAAATCTCACATAGTGAGTGTATTTGAGAAACAGTTTGGAAAAGAACAACATGCGTACTATAATCCTCCAGATGAGGCAAAATAATTTTTAACATATAGTTGCCTTTAACTCCATGATCTTTCTGGAGGTGATCCTATTCCCTTACCAGTATTCTTTCTACTGCTGCACTGCATGCTCCCCAGGAAAATGGGGATTAAACTACAAATAAATAAAAGCAAACGGTTGCTATTTGCACAACCAGTCAATGGAAGGGACTTTGTAGTAGACTTTTTGAGGTGGTGGGAGGTAGGACTCAAGTAGCGATGGCAGCAGCTAGAGAATGAGATGGCGATGGTGACTTGAATAATCACAATTTTTGTTCGACATATAAATCTTCATTTAACTTTGTTTTATTTTTATTTGATTATTCCAGCAATTTTCAAAGGCTACTGAAATCCTCATTAATGATCACAAGGATAAATTAAGGGTATAATGACAGACAGTCGCATCGGTTTGAAGAGGGGCAGGATGAATGATCTGCTGCCCCATTGGTGAAAAAAGTTGCACTCTGTTACTGAGCAGCCTGTGCCTGTTGGGAGGTGTCAAAGCAAGTGTCCTTTTCAAGTGAAAAGACTACTGACGCTTCCTTGCATCTCCGGCAGCTCGGTAATTCTTTTTGTGGAGAATCATAGGCCCAAACCATTTATGTTAAGCAGATTATATACTTTCTCTTGAATTGCTTTTAGTTAGATCCCAGAGGTGGTAATAGAAAGGATGCTATCTCTTTTAATGTGCTATCAAATGACTCAAAGTAATATTGCACAGACCTCTAAATCAATGTGATAACTGACCTTTATAATGCAATTCTTAACTTTGTCTGCTAAATCTATTTTAAATACCCTGGAATTTTGATACTTTTGTAAAAATGTTGCACAGCTCTAGATGCCGATAATCTTAAGTTCCAATTTTGTTCTTTCCTTCTGCTAAACAGAAGTAATATCAGTTTGACAAGTATGCTATTGGACAGCTGATGTGCTTTCAGATGAGATGCAATTTATTGTGTGATGTGTTATACAGAATCTGCCAAAACACATATTTGATTATTTTGCACAACATGCAAATAATTACAGTGTACTTTGCAACAGTTTGCACCTAAGGGAGATTTAAAAATGATAATGCCAGGTAATGTAATGAATAACAAAATCTGTTAGCATGTTGTAATATTACTCATGCAGAAAATTAACTGGAACTATGTGCAAGACATAGACTGCAATAAAGTGAAATAATTATTTCCTGTTTCTTCAACAGTAAGCACTCCATGTTGAAGGACAGCACACTCCAAGGGACTGTGAAGGTAAGTGAGCCTAAGCAAATGTTAAAATGGAAGTCATAGAAAAAATGGATGAAGTGAATGAAGTAACAAAAAGGAGAATAAAATGAAGAATAGAGAGAACAGAAATTGAAAAAAAAGGATGGCGAATAAAGTGCAAGAAATGAGCAAAGTGCAAATGTAAAAGGCAGCTGGAAATCTAAGAATTATATAATATTTCAAGAAAGGAGATGAAAGAAATAAGTCATGGGATATATAAATAGCAATAGCTCAAGGAAAGGGAGAAGACAAGAAAAAAATTGAGGAAAAGAGCCTTTTAACGGACATGAGAACAGTCGGACCCTGAAGTGCTTCATTTCTAGTTAAGTTAGAATTAATTCCTTGTTAAACAAGCACTCTTAAAGGACTTTCAGCTGCCTCAGAGTGGGATTAAGAATCAGAAAATAATCGCAGGCCATCATCAATCCTGTATAAGAACGGAGTGTTAAAATGCAGCACCATGAGACAGCTAACTTTTGGCAGCTACTGTAACCTTTATTGCAGAAATCTTTTCTTGAATTTGGTGCCGCTTTGAGAATATTCAATTCAAGGGCCTTTAAAAGGAGAATTAAAAGCACTTACTGTTTTTACAAGAATAGCCTTCTATCCTCTGGAGCTGAGGCTTTTCCTTGCTTGTAACACATGGACTAGTTTAAGCTTAACTCAGTGAAATTACATATAAAACAATTAAAATGTCAATTCCTTTTTTCAAAAAAAGTAATGTATTAAATGTATCCATTTGTAATTAACCAATTGCTTTATAAGAAAGAATTAATAGCATGGAGAATATTTAACATGATTTTGTTACATGGCACCAAAACTTTATGAAAGTATGCCTTGATGGTAAGCGCTGCTTAAAATTTATTTATGGTAATATATTTTAATTTTCCATTTTCCTCAAAAAAACTCTGCCTGTTTCTTCTTTCTCTTACTCCTCGATGAATCCTATTTCTTTAGAAGGTAGCATTCCTCAGGCAGTAAAATGGACACACAATGCATTTGTTCCTAGTGTTTACAAAAGCTTTGATGCTGAGCATCTGAAGGTAAGTTAACAGCAGGGCACATCACCTGGCTTCTTTAATAACATGCTTCCAGTTTTGCTGGAAAGTTAACATGAACAGGAAATCTGACCATTAATGCAGGTATGCTCAGTATCAGTTGGAGGACTTCAGCTGCATCCTCTATAGGACCAGTCAGCCAGTCAACTTCTATGACTGTAGCCCACAGCTGGACCCTGGACAGTTCTTCAAAGGGTATTCTTTCTCCACGGATAAAACTCAGCTAGATAAAATAATGTTGCACAGAATCAAAATACGGTTTTCAAATGCAGCACAACTGAATCTGGCTCACTTCAGTCCACGTGAACTTCATGGTCTGCCCTCAGACCCAAAATCACTTGTTTTAATAAATTGCTGTTTTAACACCGTGTATTCCTATTTGTCCACCCTTGCTGAGAATAGTTCACATTTATGTAGAGTTAAGGCATGCAGGTATTCTTAAAGAACATTTTTATTTTGGACATCTGCCTCGGAGTTTTCAAGTTCCAGAGATGAAAATGTTATGTTAACAGGTTTCACTGCTCTACGGTGAGCTGTGGAATCGAAGAGCTAGTTGACTAAGAAATGTTAACACTTGAATATGGAATTCTACAAATTATGAATGAAAGGTAGTGATGGGCAGCTTTTAATCATTCAGCCACAGGGCTCTACTAAATATGAGAATGAGGAGATTTTTTTTCCCTGTTTCTTTTCATCCTTAAAAACATTAGGAATTAACTTTTGGCAGGTTGTCAACCTCAAGCAAATGATTTGTTACCACAAATTTTAATAGTTGAATATTCTGGGAAGTTTCCAAAACTGAGTTCCCAATGAGCACAAGAAAATTTCCTTAGGTTTTATTTTAGAAAAGTCAGAGTTGTTTTGTTACCCAATCGAGAAAGCCTGGGGTTCCCATGGAATTTGGGCTTGTTACCATATATTACGTATCAAGAGAAAAAGACCAGAAAGCTATGTAACGATGATGCCCTGATAAAAGGCTTATACATGGCATAAGATAAGCACAATAAATGGCTTCAGAATTTTCTAGCAGATAGAGAAAGTATATTGGCTACATATTTGAAAATACAGTATTAACAAACAGAGGCATATTGCAAACTGTAGACATTAAGGAAGTCTTGCTGCAATAATAAAAGGCCCTGGTGGGTCTGCATTTGGAACATTATGTACAGTTCTCTAAGGAAGGATACACTTACAATAAAAGGAGTGCAATGAAGGTTCACCAGACTGATTTCTGCAAATGGGAAATGACCTGTGAGGATAAACTAGTCAGGCTGGGCTTTTATTTTCCAGAGCTTAGAAGAAGGAGATATAATTTAACTGAAGCATACAAAGTTCTTACAGTTCCAATAAAAGGATGGTAATTCCCTTGACTAGAGTGTCTCAGAAAAGAGATTATGGATTCAGTATTTTCAAAAAGCTGGTACATGCACAATGCGTTGAATACCTGCCTTCTGTGCTGTATTATTGTCGATTCCAAAAAGCAGAGAAACAGAAATTAATGCAAAATCTTAAGTTGTCTACCGCTTTGTCCCAATCCTTTTATAGGCTTCAAATAATTTGTTGAGCTTCATCTCATAGGAGATAAGATTCAACTTGGAAGATTTCAAAAGGTTATAATGTGATGTTTTGTGTAATGAAATTTAATTTGTCAAGTTGAGATGAACAATATCCAAATTGTAGCATGCAGTCCATAGATTATGTTTATATTATATTTAGTTACATGCAACTAAACAATTATTATTGTAAATATCAAGCAAATCAGGCAGAGAGGTAAACAGTTAATATATCAATTTGATGATGTTTCATTGGGTCTGGGATAAACTTCTCTTTCCACAGCGGTCTAATTGCGGAATACTTTCAGCATTTTCTGTTTTATTTCAGATTTCCAGCATTGTAGTATTTTGCTTTAGATTAACTACATGTAATTAGAAATTAGGACCTGTTTGCAGATAAAAGACTTTAATGTTTACATAGCAGAAGGACAATTTAGTTCTATGAGATTTCGAATTCCTTTCAGTGAACTGAAAGGCTTGTGTTTTTACATATCAAAATGCTACATTTGAATCAAATATTATTTAACTGGAATCTTTTGTACTCAAATAGTTGCAGTTTTGCAGTTTAAATTTAATATAGACAGCAGACATCCACTATGTTCTGAATTTATGTCTGCCATAGATAAATTGCTTTAATGACTTAATCGATCTACATCAACAGTCATCACCCATCTAGTCCGATACAAGCTTATGTGGCCTCTGGGTTTCTGCAGCTCTACTCCTAAAAGATCAGTGCTGTTTGATTTGTGACTTACCTCACTGCATTTAAAACATCTGAATTAATTTCTTGGATTTCTGAGGTCTGCTTGGTTAACCTCTGCTCCAGTCCTGGGAGAGCTAAATAGTTGAGTTACTGAATGGCTGGTCCATGGGGCAGTGTTAGGCCTCCCACCAGAGTTTGCAGACTTAAAGCATCCTGCCTTGTTACATACTTGCCACTTTTCACAGTGGTCAGAAAATTCCCATCCTTGATTCACAAACAGGAGAAAATCTGCCGATTCTGGAAATCCAAGCAACACACACAAAGTGCTGGAGGAACTCAGCAGGCCAGGCAGCATCTATGGAAAAGAGTAACCAGTCGACATTTTGGGCCAAGACCCTTCAGCAAGACTGGGAAAAAAAGATGAGAAGTCAGAGTAGGAAAGTGGGGTGAGGGAAGGAAGAAATACAAGTCCCCCCCGCCACCACCTTCTTACTCTGTCTTCTCATCTTTTTTCTCCAGTCCCGATGAAGGGTCTCGACTGAAAGCATTGACTGTTTACTCTTTTCCACAGATGCTGCCTGGCCTGCTGAGTTCCTCCAGCATTTTGTGTGTGTTGCTAAGACTCCTATAAGCCTTTGTTTTCCAGTCTACTGTGCCTTGTATCTTCAGTTTGGAAAACCATTACCCCATACTTACATTTTTGATAATCATATCTTTTGCCTCCATTTTGACTTACTTCACCATTGGGGAACATAATCGCAGCAACCATAAATTGGATTGATGTTTGTATAGGACTTTTCACAGAACATAAAACACTATGGCACAGGAAAAGGCCCCTCAATCCATGATGTTGTGCTGAACTAATGAGACTAATCATGCCTAATTAGACAAATTCCTTCTGGTCGTACATGGTCCATGTCCCTGTACTCTCTGCATTTTCATATGTCTACCTAAGAACCTCTTAAATGCCTCTATTATATCTACCTCCACCATCACCTCTGGCAGCAGATTCCAGGCATTCCGCACCCCCCCCCCCGCCCGCCCTCGGGCAGAAGATGCAAAAGCCTAAGAACATATACCACTAGGTTCAAAGACAGACCTCTTGATCTCTTAATCTACTTTGTCATGGCCTGTGAACTTTATTTGCACTGCACTTCCTCTGTAGCTGTAACCTTATATTCTGCATCCTTTCTTCCCCTCTTTTGTATTATCTCGTGGCACTTATATATGGAATGATCCATCTGGATGGCTTGCAAACAGAAGTTCTTCACCATATCTTGTGGGTGTGACAATACAAAACACAAATCAAGTCTGATGAATGTGTGATTCAAATCTGCTAATGATCCTCATTCTGCTAAGAAACAATAAGAAATTATATTGTTAGAAAGTGAGTATCTGGGTAATTCTGTCTCTAAATAGTCACAATACCATCTTTTGTCTCTTCTGTCACATTTATGTGCCAAATAAGAGGCTGTCCTTGGGTACTAATCAGGTTCCAGACATCCAGAAGTCAATTTTGTCCGTAAATTGGAAAATATACTTATATCCCTGGATATGGTTTCCATACCTCCACAGTGTTAAGTCGTAAACACATGAGACTGAATAGAAAAAAGAAACAATTTCTTAAAGTGGAGCGAGAGAGGAAGACAGCTCTGCCATTTTTAGGAATGAATGTGAACATAAACAGTAGACATTTGAATTTCATATTATTACGAGTCCTTAATCATATGTAGGGAGCATCCATAATTCAGGCATTTGCAATGCAAGGATGGCTTAGAAAGTATAAACTCTTCCTACCACTTTCTCCATACTTGTCTTATTTGGAATTCGAGAGGCTTGGCAGCTTTAATTGCTTTTACTCATGAGCGCTGCCTCTTGGTACATGTCCAGCGTTATCTCAGTTAAGAAACATCTTGACCCCCTGTTTAGGCATAATGTTTAAATTCATCAACCAGGACTTCTTACACCATGACTAAGCATCTCATTTACACTTTCTGTAAGGTACTGGAAATAGTTAGTAATTTAAGTGATCAACAATTCTTTAACAACATACCTTAATTCCCAGTTTCTAAGGAGCACAAAAACAGAAATCTTTATTGATGAGTTCATTACTACACTCATTGCTCTTTATTGTTGAATTACTGACAAGGACAGGTGTGAAGGCACAGCAAATGCAATCATGCCTGCACATTCACAAGAAATTATATTGGCCAACCAAACTCATTGTAGTCTGCTTTGGCTCTTGTATCTCCTGTGTTATACCTTCAAATTCTCTCAGTCTAACTCTGTCTGTATGCCTGCCAATCCCTTGTCTACTGCAAACCTACTCCAATTTATCCATAAAAGTAAAATAAAGTTAATGCTGGCAATTTGAAATAATTTGAGAAGATGCTAGGAGCTGCTGAAATCAGTTTGATCAGGACTTCTAAAAGGTAATTTTGTAAAAAGTTCACTCTATTTCTCTCTGTACAGATGTTGCCTCAAATGCTAACTTTTTCCAGCATTTTCTGTTTTTATTTCAATCCACACTAAGTTAGAAATCTTACAATGATGTGGTGCAATGGATATACAAAGCTAATTGTACAGACCTGTGTACCCAATAAAAATCCTGAACCACCTTTGTCTCTTGCTAATTTACTCTACTTCATTTTAACCAATTCTGCCTTCATAGGTTTTCGTTTATTTATGTTTAATCCTGATTCAGATTTAAGTTTCTCACTCGCAAACTGAATGATGTGAAATTCTACGTGCCTTTAACATTCTTCCCTAGAGAGTCCACTGTTATTAATTATCCTGTCTCATTTACACATGATTCAAGCAGCTTGCCCCCTCATTGGTTCCATAAAGTATCGCAGCTTTATAAAAATCAAGTTAGACCATATATGGAGTATTGCATTTGATACCGGTTGCCCCATTATAGGAGAGATGCTGAGGCTATAGACAGGGTGCAGAAGTTGTTTGCCAGGATACTGAGTGGTTTATAGGTCATGTGATATATGGACAAACTTGGGTTGTTTTCTTCGAAGTGGCAAAAGCTGAGGGGAGATCTGATTTTTATAAGATTATGAGGGGCATGGACAGCCAGTATCTTTTCTCAAGATTGCAATGTCTAATACCAGAGGGCATGAATTTAAGATGACACGTTCAACTGAGATATGCAGGGAAAGTTCTTTTGCATAAAGAGTGGTAGATGACTGGAATGAGCTGCCTACAGTGGTTGTGGATTCAAATACAATGGGGCAATTTAAGAGACATTGTGTAGGGAGAAGGAATTAGTTTAGTTGGACATTTGATTACTAATTTAATTAGTTCAGCCTAACACCATTATGAACATAACGCCATTAGTTTCAAGGTAAACATGGAAAAGGTAGGTCTAGTCTTTGTAAATCCGAGCATTGAGTATAGGAACATACATCAAAGTTGCTGGTGAACGCAACAGGCCAAGCAGCATCTATAGAAAGAGGTGCAGTCGACGTTTCAGGCCGAGACCCTTCGTCAGGACTAACTGAAGGAAGAGTGAGTAAGGGATTTGAAAGTTGGAGGGGGAGGGGGAGATCCAAAATGATAGGAGAAGACAGGAGGGGGAGGGATAGAGCCGAGAGCTGGACAGGTGATAGGCAAAAGGGGATAGGAGAGGATCATGGGACAGGAGGTCCGGGAAGAAAGACAAGGTGGGGGAGTGACCCAGAGGATGGGCAAGAGGTATATTCAGAGGGACAGAGGGAGAAAAAGGAGAGTGAGAGAAAGAATGTGTGCATAAAAATGAGTAACAGATGGGGTACGAGGGGGAGGTGGGGCCTTAGCGGAAGTTAGAGAAGTCGATGTTCATGCCATCAGGTTGGAGGCTACCCAGACGGAATATAAGGTGTTGTTCCTCCAACCTGAGTGTGGCTTCATCTCCACAGTAAAGGAGGCCATGGACAGACATGTCAGAATGGGAATGGGATGTGGAATTAAAATGTGTGGCCACTGGGAGATCCTGCTTTCTCTGGCGGACAGAGCGTAGATGTTCAGCAAAGCGGTCTCCCAGTCTGCGTCGGGTCTCACCAATATATAAAAGGCCACATCGGGAGCACCGGACGCAGTATATCACCCCAGTCGACTCACAGGTGAAGTGATGCCTCACCTGGAAGGACTGTTTGGGGCCCTGAATGGTGGTAAGGGAGGAAGTGTAAGGGCATGTGTAGCACTTGTTCCACTTACACGGATAAGTGCCAGGAGGGAGATCAGTGGGGAGGGATAGGGGGGACGAATGGACAAGGGAGTTGTGTAGGGAGCGATCCCTGCGGAATGCAGAGAGGGGGGGGAGGGAAAGATGTGCTTAGTGGTGGGATCCCGTTGGAGGTGGCGGAAGTTACGGAGAATAATATGTTGGACCCGGAGGCTGGTGGGGTGGTAGGTGAGGACCAGGGGAACCCTATTCCTAGTGGGGTGGTGGGAGGATGGAGTGAGAGCAGATGTACGTGAAATGGGGGAGATACGTTTAAGAGCAGAGTTGATAGTGGAGGAAGGGAAGCCCCTTTCTTTAAAAAAGGAAGACATCTCCCTCGTCCTAGAATGAAAAGCTTCCTCCTGAGAGCAGATGCGGCGGAGACGGAGGAATTGCGAGAAGGGGATGGCGTTTTTGCAAGAGACAGGGTGAGAAGAGGAATAGTCCAGATAGCTGTGAGAGTCAGTAGGCTTATAGTAGACATCAGTGGATAAGCTGTCTCCAGAGACAGAGACAGAAAGATCTAGAAAGGGGAGGGAGGTGTCGGAAATGGACCAGGTAAACTTGAGGGCAGGGTGAAAGTTGGAGGCAGAGTTAATAAAGTCAACGAGTTCTGCATGCGTGCAGGAAGCAGCGCCAATGCAGTCGTCGATGTAGCGAAGGAAAAGTGGGGGACAGATACCAGAATAGGCACGGAACATAGATTGTTCCACAAACCCAACAAAAAGGCAGGCATAGCTAGGACCCATACGGGTGCCCATAGCTACACCTTTAGTTTGGAGGAAATGGGAGGAGCCAAAGGAGAAATTATTAAGAGTAAGGACTAATTCCGCTAGACGGAGCAGAGTGGTGGTAGAGGGGAACTGATTAGGTCTGGAATCCAAAAAGAAGCGTAGAGCTTTGAGACCTTCCTGATGGGGGATGGAAGTATATAATGACTGGACATCCATGGTGAAAATAAAGCGGTGGGGGCCAGGGAACTTAAAATCATCGAAAAGTTTAAGAGCGTGAGAAGTGTCACGAACATAGGTCGGAAGGGATTGAACAAGGGGTGATAAAACAGTGTCGAGGTATGCAGAAATGAGTTCGGTGGGGCAGGAGCAAGCTGAGACAATAGGTCGGCCAGGACAGGCAGGTTTGTGGATCTTGGGTAGGAAGTAGATTGGAGGTTGGAGGAACAACACCTTATATTCCGTCTGGGTAGCCTCCAACCTGATGGCATGATCATCGACTTCTCTAACTTCCGCTAAGGCCCCACCTCCCCCTTGTACCCCATCTGTTACTCATTTCTATGCACACATTCTTTCTCTCACTCTCCTTTTTCTCCCTCTGTCCCTCTGAATATACCTCTTGCCCATCCTCTGGGTCACCCCCCCCTTGTCTTTCTTCCCAGACCTCCTGTCCCATGATCCTCTCGTATCCCCTTTTGCCTATCACCAGTCCAGCTCTCGGCTCTATCCCTCCCCCTCCTGTCTTCTCCTATCATTTTGGATCTCCCCCTCCCCCTCCAACTTTCAAATCCCTTACTCACTCTTCCTTCAGTTAGTCCTGACGAAGGGTCTCGGCCTGAAACGTCGACTGCACCTCTTTCTATAGATGCTGCTTGGCCTGCTGCGTTCACCAGCAACTTTGATGTATGTTGCTTGAATTTCCAGCATCTGCAGAATTCCTGTTGATTGAGTATAGGAGTTGGGATGTAAAGTTGAAATTGTATAAGGCATTGTTGAGACCAAATTTAGAGTATTGTGTACAGTTCTGGTCACCGAATTATAGGAAAGTTGTCAATAAAATTGAGGGAGTACAGAGGAGATTTATTAAAATGTTGCCTGGGTTTCATCTCCTAAGTTACAGAGAAAGGTTGAACAAGTTAGGTCTTTATTCTTTGGAGCGTAGAAGGTTGAGGGGGGACGATAGAGGTATTTAAAATTATGAGGGGGATAGATAGAGTTGATGTGGATAGGCTATTTCCATTGAGAGTGGGGGAGATTCAAACAAGAGAACATGAATTGAGAGTTAAAGGTGAAAAGTTTCAGGGTAACATGAGGGCGAACTTCTTTACTCAGAGAGTGGTAGCTGTGTGGAACGAGCTTCCAGCAGAAGTGGTTGAGGCAGGTTTGATGTTGTCATTTAAAATTAAATTGGATAGATATATGGACAGGAAAGGAATGGAGGGTTATGGGCTGAGTGCAGGTTGGTGGGCCTAGGTGAGAATAAGAGTTCGGCACGGACTAGAAGGGCCGAGGTGGCCTGTTTCCATGCTGTAATTGTTATATGTTATATTGTATATGGTCCTCGAGTTGAGATTCTAAATTTGGGTAAAGCCAATTTTGATGGTATCAGAAAGGAACCGGTGAGTGTGAATATTTATTTATTTATTGGGATACAGTGCAGAATAGGTTGTTCCGGCCTTTTAAGCCATGCTGGCCAGCAATACCCTGATTTAATCCTAGCCAAATCATGGGACAATTTACAATTAACCTACCAATTGGTAAGACTTTAGACTGTAAATGACTTTGGAGCACCCGGAGGAAATCCATGTAGTTACGGGGACAACGTACAAAGTTCTTATCGGCAGTACAGGAATCGAACCCCTGCCACCTGTACTGTAAAGTGGTGTGCTCCCATGATTGGAATAGGTTGTTTTCTGGCGATGGTGTACTTGGTAAGTGGGAGGCCTTCAAAGGTGAGATTTTGAGAGTACAGGGTTTGTATGTTCCTGTTGGAAGAAAGGCAAGGATAACAGGTTTAGGGAACCTTAACTTCCAAGAGATAATGAGGCCCTGATTTTGAAGAAGAAGGAGATGCATTGCAGATAGAGACAGGAAGAAACAAATACCCTTATTTCCTCAGAGTATAAAAATGCGAGAGAACACTTAAGTAGGAAATCAGGGGGGCTAAAAGAAGACATGAGGTTTCTCCAGCAGACAAGGTGAAGAAGAATTCCAGGGGCTTCTACACGTATACTAAGAGCAAAAGGATACCAAGAGACAAAATTGGTTATCTTGAAGATCAGAGTGGTTATCTATGTGCGGAGCTGAAAGAGATGGGGGAGGTCTTAAGTTGATTGTTTTTTGTATCTGTATTTACTTGGGAGATGTACACAGACTTTGTAAGTCCAAGGAAATGCAGCAGTGAGGTCATGGACCCTGTACAAATTACAGTGGAGGAAGAGGTGTGTGCTGTCTTAAGGCAAATTAGGGTGGATAGATCCCCAGGGTCTGACAAGGTGTTTCCTTTTACCCTATGGGAGGCTGGTGCAGACATTGTAAGAGCCCTATCAGATATTTCAAACATCTTTAGCCTGGAGTTAGGTGCTGTAGAATTAGAGGATAGCTAATGTTCAGTTGTTTAAGAAAGAGTGTAAGAACAAGCCAAGAAATTTTGAGCTGGTGTACCTGACATCAGTAATGGGAAAGTTATTGGAAGGTACTCTAAGAGACCAGATATATAAGTATTTGGAAAGTCAGGGACTGGTTAGGGATAGTCAACAAGGCTTTGTGTGTGGTAAGTCATGTATAACCAATCTTATAGAGTTTTGGGAGGAAATTACCAGGAAAGTTGATGAAGGTAAATCAGTGGATGTTGTCTACTTTGAGTTTAACAAGGCCTTTCACAAGATCCCACATGGGAGGTTGGTCATGAAGTTTCAGTGCCCTGGCATTCAAGATGAGGTCATAAATTGGATTAGACATTGGCTTTGCGGAAGAAGCCAGAGAGTGATTGTAGTTGGTTGCCTCTCTGACTGAAGGCCTGTGACTAGTGGAGTGTATCAGGGATCGGTACTGGGTCCATTGTTGTTTGTCATCAATATCTGGATGATAATGTGGTAAACAGGATCAGCAAATTTGCAATGACACCAAGATTGAGGTGCAGTGAACAGCAAGGAAGACTATAAAAGCTTGCAGCAGGATCTGGACCAGTCGGTAAAATGGCTTGAAAAATGGCAAATGGAATTTAATGCAGACAAGTGTGAAGTGTTGCACTTTGGGAGGGCTAACTAGGGTAGGTCTTACACAGTGAGAGGTAGGGCACTGAGGAGTGCGGTGGAACAGAGGGATCTGGGAAGACAGATCCATTATTCCTTGAAGGTGGCATCACAGGTGGATAGTTTTGTGAAGAAAGCTTTTGGCACATTGGCCTTCGTAAATCAATGTATTGATACAGCAGTTGGGATGTTATGTTGAAGTTATATAAGACATTGGTGAGGCCTGCTTTGGAGTATTTTATGCAGTTTTGGTCACCTAACTAAAGGCAAGATGTAAATAGATTGAAGGAGTGCAGAGAAAATTTCCAAGGATGTTACCGGGACTTATGGACCTGAGTTAGAAACATAGAAACATAGAAAATAGGTGCAGGAGTAGGCCATTCGGCCCTTCGAGCCTGCACCGCCATTTATTATGATCATGGCTGATCATCCAACTCAGAACCCAGCCTTCCCTCCATACCCCCTGACCCCTGTAGCCACAAGGGCCATATCTAACTTCCTTTTAAACATAGCTAATGAACTGGCCTCAACAGTTTGCTGTGGCAGAGAATTCCACAGATTCACCACTCTCTGTGTGAAGAAGTTTTTCCTAACCTCGGTCCTAAAAGGCTTCCCCTCTATCCTCAAACTGTGACCCCTCGTTCTAGACCTCCCCAACATCGGGAACAATCTTCCTGCATCTAGCCTGTCCAATCCCTTTAGGATCTTATACGTTTCAATCAGATCCCCCCTCAATCTTCTAAATTCCAACGAGTACAAGCCCAGTTCATCCAGTCTTTCTTCATATGAAAGACCTGCCATCCCAGGAATCAATCTGGTGAACCTTCTTTGTACTCCCTCTATGGCAAAGATGTCTTTCCTCAGATTAGGGGACCAAAACTGCACACAATACTCCAGGTGTGGTCTCACCAAGGCCTTGTACAACTGCAGTAGTACCTCCCTGCTCCTGTACTCGAATCCTCTCGCTATAAATGCCAGCATACCGTTCGCCTTTTTCACCGCCTGCTGTACCTGCATGCCCACTTTCAATGACTGGTGTATAATGACACCCAGGTCTCGTTGCACCTCCCCTTTTCCTAATCGGCCACCATTCAGATAATAATCTGTTTTCCTATTTTTGCCACCAAAGTGGATAACTTCACATTTATCCACATTAAATTGCATCTGCCATGAGTTTGCCCACTCACCCAACCTATCCAAGTCACCCTGCATCCTCTTAGCATCCTCCTCACTGCTAACACTGCCACCCAGCTTCGTGTCATCCGCAAACTTGGAGATGCTGCATTTAATTCCCTCATCCAAGTCATTAATATATATTGTAAACAACTGGGGTCCCAGCACTGAGCCTTGCGGTACCCCACTAGTCACCGCCTGCCATTCTGAAAAGGTCCCGTTTATTCCCACTCTTTGCTTCCTGTCTGCTAACCAATTCTCCACCCACACCAATACCTTACCCCCAATACCGTGTGCTTTAAGTTTGCACACTAATCTCCTATGTGGGACCTTGTCAAAAGCCTTTTGAAAATCCAAATATACCACATCCACTGGTTCTCCCCTATCCACTCTACTAGTTACATCCTCAAAAAATTCTATGAGATTCGTCAGACATGATTTTCCTTTCACAAATCCATGCTGACTTTGTCCGATCATTTCACCGCTTTCCAAATGTGCTGTTATCACATCCTTGATAACTGACTCCAGCAGTTTCCCCACCACCGACGTTAGGCTAACCGGCCTATAATTCCCCGGTTTCTCTCTCCCTCCTTTTTTAAAAAGTGGGGTTACATTAGCCACCCTCCAATCCTCAGGAACTAGTCCAGAATCTAACGAGTTTTGAAAAATTATCACTAATGCATCCACTATTTCTTGGGCCACTTCCTTAAGCACTCTGGGATGCAGACCATCTGGCCCTGGGGATTTATCTGCCTTCAATCCCTTCAATTTACCTAACACCACTTCCCTACTAACATGTATTTCGCTCAGTTCCTCCATCTCACTGGACCCTCTGTCCCTTACTATTTCTGGAAGATTATTTATGTCCTCCTTAGTGAAGACAGAACCAAAGTAATTATTCAATTGGTCTGCCATGTCCTTGCTCCCCATAATCAATTCACCTGTTTCTGTTTGCAGGGGACCTACATTTGTCTTTATCAGTCTTTTCCTTTTTACATATCTATAAAAGCTTTTACAGTCCGTTTTTATGTTCTCTGCCAGTTTTCTCTCATAATCTTTTTTCCCCTTCCTAATTAAGCCCTTTGTCCTCCTCTGCTGAACTCTGAATTTCTCCCAGTCCTCAGGTGAGCCACTTTCTCTGGCTAATTTGTATGCTACTTCTTTGGAATTGATACTATCCCTAATTTCTCTTGTCAGCCACGGGTGCACTACCTTCCTTGATTTATTCTTTTGCCAAACTGGGATGAACAATTGTTGTAGTTCATCCATGCAACCTTTAAATGCCTGCCATTGCATATCCACCGTCAATCCTTGAAGTGTCATTTGCCAGTCTATCTTAGCTAATTCATGTCTCATACCTTCAAAGTTACCCCTCTTTAAGTTCAGAACCTTTGTTTCTGAATTAACTACGTCACTCTCCATGTTAATGAAGAATTCCACCATATTATGGTCACTCTTACCCAAGGGGCCTCTCACGACAAGATCGCTAATTAACCCTTCCTCATTGCTCAAAACCCAGTCCAGAATAGCCTGCTCTCTAGTCGGTTCCTCGACATGTTGGTTCAAAAAACCATCCCGCATACATTCCAAGAAATCCTCTTCCTCAGCACCTTTACCAATTTGGTTCACCCAGTCTACATGTAGATTGAAGTCACCCATTATAACTGCTGTTCCTTTATTGCACACATTTCTAATTTCCTGTTTAATACCATCTCCGACCTCACTACTACTGTTAGGTGGCCTGTACACAACTCCCACCAGCGTCTTCTGCCCCTTAGTGTTACGCAGCTCTACCCATATCGATTCCACATCTTCCCGGCTTATGTCCTTCCTTTCTATTGCGTTAATCTCTTTTTTAACCAGCAACGCCACCCCACCTCCCCTTCCTTCGTGTCTATCCCTCCTGAATATTGAATATCCCTGAACGTTGAGCTCCCATCCCTGGTCACCCTGGAGCCATGTCTCTGTGATCCCAACTATATCATAATCATTAATAACAATCTGCACTTTCAATTCATCCACCTTATTACGAATGCTCCTTGCATTGACACATAAAGCCTTCAGGCACTCTTTTACAACTCTCTTAGCCCTTTTTAATGCTTGCCCTGGATTTGTCGGCCTGCCACTTTTACTTTTCCCCTTTGTACTTTTTGCTTCTACGCTCACTTTACACCCCTCTGTCTCTCTGCACTGGTTCCCATCCCTCTGTTGTGAACTAACCTCCTCACACCTAGCCGCTTTAATTTGATTCCCACCCCCCAACCATTCTAGTTTAAAGTCACCTCAGTAGCCCTCGCTAATCTCCCTGCCAGGATATTGGTCCCCCGAGGATTTAAGTGTAACCCGTCCTTTTTGTACAGGTCACACCTGCGCCAAAAGAGGTCCCAATGATCCAAAAACTTGAATCCCTGCCCCCTGCTCCAATCCCTCAGCCACGCATTTATCCTCCACCTCATCGCATTCCTACTCTCACTGTCGCGTGGCACAGGCAGTAATCCCGAGATTACTACCTTTGCGGTCCTTTTTCTCAACTCCCTTCCTAGCTCCCTATATTCTTCTTTCAGGACCTCATCCCTTTTCCTACCTATGTCATAGGGAAAAGTTGAATAGGTTAAGACTTTATTCTGAAGAATGTAGATTAAGGGGAGATTTGATAGAGATATACAAAATTATGAGGGGTATAGATAGGGGAAATGCAAGCAGGCTTTCTCCACTGAGGTGGGGTGGAAGACGAAATGTTTAAGGGGAACATGAGGGGGATCTTCTTCATTCAGATGGTGGTGAGAGTGTGGAATGAGCTGCCAGTGCAAGTGGTGAATGTGGGGTCAATTTCAACATTTAAGAGAAACTAGGGTAGGTAGATGGATGAGAGAGGTATGGAAGGTTTCAGTCTGAGTGCAGGTCGATAGGACTGAGCAGATTAATGTGTTGGCTCAGAATAGATAGTCTGAAGGTTCAGCTTCTGTGCTGTAGTGTTCTATGACTCTGGTTCTTTAATACTGTGGGCTGAAGGGTCTGGTCTTGTGCTGTACTTGTCTTTGTTCTATTGTTTTATGTAACTGCTTCAGCTGCACGCAATAAACTCTTCCTCAGTGCTAAGTTTGCTGATTTGATTTGCCCTGTCCATATGAAGATTAAAGTTGCCTTTGATTACAGTGCCTTTGTTGCAAGACCCCATTATTTCTTTATTTACACTCTGCTCTAGAATATAACTACAGTTGGGGAGTGGCCTGTAGACCATTTTCTTTCAGTGACTTCTTCCCTTTACTTATTAATATTTCCACCAAACTAATTTTACATCTTCATCTTCTGACCTAAAACTATTTCTCAGTACCACATTGATCTCACTTTCATAAACAAAACCATTGAACTTCTTTTCCCTTGTTCCCTACCCTTCTGAAATTAAAGTACCTTAGAATTTTAGTTTTAACATTGTAACCTTATTGCTACATCTCCATGGTGCTATAAGGTAATATAATTTACTTCTATTTGTGCTATGGATTTGGACAAGGACAGCAGGCCCATGAAAGTAATGAAAATTAAATATATATTGCAGACTCTTAATTGTTGCTGGACGTTATCTTGGTGTTTCTACCTAATAATACTCTGGAAGTCCCTTCCTAGCAAGAAGTTCATTAAGGTAGTTTACTACCACCATTTTGAATACATTGTAGAGGACCCTGCCAGCATTTTTCACATCCTGTAAATGAATTAATAGTCTTTTCTTAAATTATTGTGCAGTACATTGTTATGAGGATTTAGTGGGATCCTTAACTGTGCAGCCATTCAATACTAGAAAGGACACTTAATACACATGCTATAAGACTAGAGATTTTGGCCACTGAATAATAACCACTTTGAGGGAAAAGTACCGAAGAATTTGTCTAGGCAATGATAGAAGAAATAGAAGTGGAGAATAAGTTTTTATTGGAGCTGAGCTTTTCTTTCATTTAATATACTGGCAACCTGGTAGACACAGAAAAAAAGATAGGGAGAGAGAAAGACTTCTTTCAGCCGTCCATAAATGAGGGGATAGCATTTAATAGTCTCAAATGGCTGCCTTAAAGGGAATTCAGTTAACAAAATGTCAGAGGGAAATGCACTTCCATTCACTTTATGACACATGATCCTGCACACGAAGGGAAACAATATTTACAATATGCTAGCAATTTCAATTCATTTTAGAGATGTACGACAAAGATTAATTTGTGGGATAGAAAATGGCAAGGGAAAGATGTCTAATGCTTCTCTTTAAAAAGGAGCTGTCTTGAAGTCAGAGGTGTTGCAGCCACCAGGCTTGCAAAGATTAATTGCCTCTCTGCCATTAAGCCTAAAATTAGCTGGTGGGGAACATCATGTAAAAGGTTGAAAAGCCATGAATTATTATTTTTAAGCTCCTACCTTTAGAAGATACTTTTCCCTCTTGCAAATGTCACTTCTGCTGAGCTAGCTGGTTGTGTAAAAGTTATGTTTTTTAATCATGCTGCGCAAATTATTTTTTTGATTAATTTTTCCTCGCTTTTATCGTTTCTCAGCCTCTTAGCACAATTGCTGACCTGCACAACACCCTTTCTTCAAGTACAGAAAGAAGAAAAGGAGGGTGAGAACAGGTGATGACTCAATGAGGGTCCCTGATTTTCCACTTCTATAGATCCCAGTGTGGCAGAGACATGTCAAAGATATTGAGTGTTCTGGTGATACTGCAAAAGACTTTGTCCTTCACTGTCTTCTGGTGCTGTATCATTATAAGTATCTTCCATCAAAATGCTTTTAACATTTGCTTTCCCTTCAAACAGTGTGAGCACTATAACTGAGATTTTTTTTTCCCTCTGCTGATTTTTACAGGGAGAACTTGAGCTTTGAAGTGTCTGTTTTTGAGGTGATCCTACCATCCTTCCTGCCCTAAAATGACATATGTGGTGCCTCAGTATTTTTATGGGGTAAATGACATCAGAGGGTACCCACATGCAAGCAATGAATGTCCATTGCAAATATACATGACACTAATGCTCCTACCTTGGAGCACCATGCTGTAGTTCATGCCCTTTTAATATCAGATGGCTGGGCTTGTGTTCCATAGCAAGCCTGAATCCACCCTCACTTGAGATCTTGTTCTTTTTTACCTTCTGGCTGCTGCTATGATCTCCAAGTGTTTTGCGACTTCAGAATTTTTTTCAGGTTTCTATAGGAGGTGGTGTGGTTTGTACCAAAGAACTTTTCACCAAAATGCTTCGTTGGAACTTGCCACCCGCTATAGTCACAAATAGAGTAGGCCTTTATTACCAGATGCCGTGAAAGTGCTGTAAGAATGAGCTTCTATGTGCCTAGCTCCTTCTTGGTTGAAATATTTGTGACATCTCACTTTACATTCTGCTGTTTACACAAATATGATTGTAACCCCCCTGGCCAGCCTCAGGGTCGCTCAGCTCGCTGTCATCTAGGGAAACAGCCCTTGGCCCTAACAAACTGGGTAATAGTTTGTGTGGATGCTGTGTGATGTACCCCACCCCGCTCAAATAACAGACAATACACCAGATACGATTAAATGATTTACAGTTTATAGATCGTACTGGAACTATATTATAGTCATAGTCGTAGTCATAGTCATACTTTATTGATCCTGGGGGAAATTGGTTTTCATTACAGTTGCACCATAAATAATAAATAGTAATAAAACCATAAATAGTTAGACAGTAGTATGTAAATTATGCCGGGAAATAAGTCCAGAACCAGCCTATTGTCTCAGGGTGTCTGACCCTCCAAGGGAGGAGTTGTAAAGTTTGATGGCCACAGGCAGGAATGACTTCCTATGACGCTCTGTGTTGCATCTCGGTGGAATGAATCTCTGGCTGAATGTACTCCTGTGCCCAACCAGTACATTATGTAGTGGATGGGAGACATTGTCCAAGATGGAATGCAACTTGGACAGCATCCTCTTTTCAGACACCGCTGTCAGAGAGTCCAGTTCCATCCCCACAACATCACTGGCCTTATGAATGAAATATAAAAGGAAAATAAAAGGCGCCACACTTATCAAAGTTCAATTTCTTCATGCACAAACAGTTAGAGCTCAGGACCCTCCTTCTTCAACCTGCGTTTCCCCTCGGACCACCTCAATCTGCCGCCTGGGACCAACAACGGTGGTCGACCGGACGTTCCACACGAGTCTGTCTCCATCTCCTCTCCTCGCCGAACACCCTGGACCTCGGACTCCTGCTCGGGGTCTGACCCTGTTAGCGGACTCACAGCACCTGGTCCATCCTCTGTCTCTCTCCCCCGCCTTCTTCCCAAAAACCCGCGCATCACAATATCTTACAGACACACAGAAAGCATAACAACTATCCCAATTGGTTCTCTTATCAGTAACATAATCCAATCAAATTGCTAGCGGGAGGACTCTCTCAGCAGTTAACATAACAAAGAAGTCGTTTCAATTATAACATAACAAAGAAGCCATTTTAATTAGACTACGCAGTAATATAAAAGAGAAGAAACCCCTTACATGATTATTTAAAGAAAACTAGTCATATCTTATTCCCTTGGGTGGGGAAAACATGAGATAAGACAGTATCAAGCTTCCCCAGTGATACTCATTGCATGCACATAACTTGCAGGGTGTACGTCCTATACAAAACTAAATTGGATTCCATTCCTTCAGCATCCTTGTGGTATGTCAACATAGTGATCAGTGTCTGGCAGCTATGAAGATGCTTCATTCTGTAGCAGTCTATTGCAATGTGCTTTAGCAAGCACAGTGTACCAAAACGTGATGGCTATTGTGTAACAAGGGCTTTCTACTGACGATATGTCTGATAATTCTGATACGTAACCCCACACTAGCAATCTTATATTTGGTGTTATGAAGGCCATCAGGCTACATGATATGCCTTACAAAAGGACATTGGCAGACTGAAATAGCACTTACTGCTTGGATCATTTTGGAGCAGCTCTGCAACTCTCAGCAGGGTAGATGTTAAGATTTGTGACCGAACAACAGTAAACCAAGGTTCAGTAGCTTTGTAGGGGATGGAGAAAGAGGGAAAGAATCAATCCAGTTAGCCTCCTTCTGCCTGTGCAATCTATGAAGAACTGATTTGAGATCTCTGTTGCTAGTTGTAACTCCAGCACCCAAAGCACTATTGTTCCTTCTATTGCTCAACAACATAGCTTCCATTTGGCCACAATGCTAAATATAAGCTACTAGAGACTCAACAGACAACATCATGGCATGTTGCATAGCAAAATGAACAAGTCATTTGTGCTGTTCCTTTGGTGCCTGTCTTTTCTTGTTCGAGTTCTGCTTTGCCAAGCTCCCTCGGTGGTCTGCTGGGAGGTGGGGGGTGGTGGCGGATATCCTACAGGAAGCTCATAGACAAGTGTGGGGTCCTGCCGATTGTGGTTTGGCACTAAGTCAACCTGCAAGAGAAAGGGAAGCATGGGTGAGTGATGGATTTGAGTAACGTGGCTATCATGGTGATAAACCCTGGATATAAGTCATAGCAGTGTTAACTAAGCATTGGAACATATGAACTTAAGTGCAGGTCTTGACTGACAGTGGTAGGTGAGTGATGGGGCTATTTTCTGAGTCCAGTGGCAAAAGTGAAGTAGATAGGAAACGACACATTAGAAAATGCATTCATTGACCTCAGCTGCTCGTATGAGGTCACTGAACTTCTTTCAGCAGTGCACACAGAGACTCAGTGTGTGACTCTTGATATTAATCAAGATGGCTTTCTGCTCCTACTGTTAATGCATTGTTTTTTAAGGGCCACCTACATGTTCTACCCCGTGTTCTCTTCTCTGCCCTCAGCAATTTCATGTTTCCTCCTCCAAGGCCCTCAGTAGATCATCTGTAAAGCTCGGAGGCTGCTCTCTCCTATATTGTTTCATTTATTACAATTTCTCGGGTCAAATTCTGTTGTAGAATGTCTCCAGTACCTGCTGCACCCAAAACGCTCCTTCCCTTTACGGGCCAGAGGCTAGCTGAAAGCAATGCAAAAGAGCTTTAAATGGGCAGTTGTGAAACCTACTGTGCAGCTATTACAGGCTGGATGCTGAAATCATTATACCTAGCAAGCAGCATTGCTGTCAGTGGTTGTGAGTGAAATGCATTTCAGGATTCTGATTAAGAGTCATAGACCTGTATGTTGACTCTCCCTCTTCCCACAGATGCGGCCTGACCTGCTGAATATTTCCGCATTTTCTGTTTTGGTTTTAAATTCCAGCATCTACAGATTTTTTTGATTATGTTCAACAGGATCCTCATGTTTTCAGTCATTACCCCATTTATTTTGAAATATATTTTTCAAAAGATCTTTCCTTAGCCCTCTTCCAAACTTATGACTATTATTGGGTCCTTCCAACCTCTCCAAATCAGTGAAACAGTCACATTTTGGAAAATTATAAACTTGGTGGCCACTTTGTTAGGTACAGGAGTGGAACCAGGAGTGGTTTTCTGCTGCTGTAGCCCATCCACTTCAAAATTCAATGTGTTGTGCAGTCAAAGGTGCACTTCTGCACACCACTGTTGTAACGCATGGTTAGTCATAGTCATAGTCATACTTTATTAATCCCGGGGGAAATTGGTTTTCGTTACAGTTGCTCCATAAATAATAAATGGTAATAGAACCATGAATAGTTAAATAGTAATATGTAAATTATGCCAGTAAATTATGAAATAAGTCCAGGACCAGCCTATTGGCTCAGGGTGTCTGATCCTCCAAGGGAGGAGTTGTAAAGTTTGATGGCCACAGGCAGGAATGACTTCCTATGACGCTCTGTGTTGCATCTCGGTGGAATGAGTCTCTGGCTGAATGTACTCCTGTGCCCACCCAGTACATTATGTAGTGGATGGGAGACATTGACCAAGATGGCATGCAACTTGGACAGCATCCTCTTTTCAGACACCACCGTCAGAGAGTCCAGTTCCATCCCCACAACATCACTGGCCTTACGAATGAGTTTGTTGATTCTGTTGGTGTCTGCCACCCTCAGCCTGCTGCCCCAGCACACAACAGCAAACATGATAGCACTGGCCACCACAGACTCGTAGAACATCCTCAGCATCGTCCGACAGATGTTAAAGGACCTCAGTCTCCTCAGGAAATAGAGACGGCTCTGACCCTTCTTGTAGACAGCCTCAGTGTTCTTTGACCAGTCCAGTTTATTGTCAATTCGTATCCCCAGGTATTTGTAATCCTCCACCATGTCCACACTGACCCCCTGGATGGAAACAGGGGTCACCTGTACCTTAGCTCTCCTCAGGTCTACCACCAGCTCCTTAGTCTTTTTCACAGTAAGCTGCAGATAATTCTGCTCACACCATGTGACAAAGTTTCCTACCGTAGCCCTGTACTCAGCCTCATCTCCCTTGCTGATGCATCCAACTATGGCAGAGTCATCCGGAAACTTCTGAAGATGACAAGACTCTGTGCGGTAGTTGAAGTCCGAGGTGTAAATGGTGAAGAGAAAGGGAGACAAGACAGTCCCCTGTGGAGCCCCAGTGCTGCTGATCACTCTGTCAGACACACAGTGTTGCAAGCACACGTACTGTGGTCTGCCATGTGAGTTACTACCACCCTCCTGGCAAATTAAACTTAAGTGTGGCCATTCTCCTCTGACCTCTCTCATTAACAAGGTGTTAATGCTCACAGAACTACTGCTTATTGGACTATTATTTTGTTTATCGCACTATTCTCTGTAAACTCTAGAGACTGTTGTGTGTGAAAATCTCAGGAGATCTGCAGTTTCTGAGATACTCAAACCACCCTATCTGGCGCTCGTAATCATTCCATGGTTAAAGTCACTTAGATCATACTTATTCCCCATTCTGATCTTTGGCCTGAGTAATAACTGAACCTCTTGACCACGTCTGCATGCTTTTATGTATTGAGCTTCTGCCACATGATGGCTGATTGGATATTTGTATTAACAAGCAGGTGTACATGTGTACCTAATAAAGTCTAAACTGTGTGTATTTTTGTTGCTTCCCTCCAGGAATGCTGAAAATATAAATGTAATCCTAAATCATGTTATTCAATTTTAATCCTTAAGCTTAAAATAGTTTAAGATCTGCTAGTTTCTTAAAATAAAAAAAAGCCTTGATGATTCAGATCACTGTAAAGGGGAAAGCAAGGAGCTGAACCCATGGCAATTTGCGTAGCATCACAATAGGTCTACAACAGAGGTAATTTCACTAGCTGTCCACTCGTCCTTGGACCACGTGGACAATAGAAATACCTACAGATATACATGCCTGAACAATAGCCATACCTACATCAAAAGAAAGTGGGAACATACAGGTACACTGGATGAATTTCTCCATTGATAACAATTAGGAACTAATACACAGTTTTATAGTAATGTAGTTGTCTTGATAGCATTTTAATTTGTTCTGTATTTCATTTAAATACATAATTGTTACTCAATTAAACTATAGTTTGTTTTTTTGATTTCTTTTCAGCTATTTCTATGAAACTTCAGCTAATTGGAGCAGCCACCTAATTGGACCAAAATGTATTGGTCCCAATGTGTCCCAATTAACTGGAATCCACTCTATATATTTCTTACTGTAATTTATATAGGTTTTAAAGTCACATTTTGCACTGTACTGCTGTCACAAAACCACAAATTTCATGACACATGCCAGTGATATTAGTCCCGATTCTGATTCTGAGTGTCATGTTGATTAGTTATTGTAAATCTAAGGTGACAGTTTGTGGAACTCTTGGATTCATGAATTTTCAGCAGTTCGGAGTTGTGTTTCTGTTTTCTGCATCTATGTGAATTTTGACATTGTTCGGCTTGGAAGGTATTCTGATTCCCATTCTGTGGTTTGCAGCTGCATAGCAATCATGACCACATTTTACAACAGTTTAACTAACAATCATTACTATAAAGCCAAATAAAAAGTCTCTCAGAAACCACAGCTCCAAACTGTGGAATTGAAGAACATAAGCAAATGTCATAAATTCAGTTCTGGCAATCATTTGTTCTTCACAAGTACTTTAATCAGCTTAAATGAAGCTTAAGCAAAGGCTTATGAAAATATTCTGACAAAGGTTGGTAATAATATATTTACAACACATCCCTAGATTTGAAAGGATTCCAGCATCAATTGGGCTTCCTCTTAAATATAACTTCCATCTTCTTCATTTGTGGGCAATTCAATTATGGCTGTTTTCCTTCAGTTGGGTGTTACTACTTCTGATGCTACTAATACACTTTACATCATCAATGAGTTTGTGATTAAATGGTCAGAACTTGCCAGGTGAAAACGTTTGGTCTTGCTGCACACTCTGCATGGCTGAGCAACGAAGGGGCAAATGACAGGGCCAACACCTGGGACTTAACATATTGGGAGCTACAGAACCAAATATTTATTTATGTGGACCAATTATGATTGAACAAAGCAGCCTGTGCCATCATTAAAATAGCTGCTTCTGCAGTGTTGAATTTGAGCACATATATCCAATGAACAGCCAATATGGGATTTGATAGAAAGGGCCAAACTAGTTTCCAATGATTTTAATAATATTTTGCAGTCCAGGTCACTGTAAACCAAGAAATCTTTAAAATCAATGCAGTATTAATCTCTTTCCACTAGATGCCCCCATCAGTAAATGCCTCTGCAAAAGATATCAGTGACAGTGGTTAAAATCATGTTGACCTTTCCTTCATGTTACTCCTTCTGTCCAGTTTTGGCCTGCTGAATATTTTACACTCAGGTCTGAGTGAATGCTGTTAATTCCAGCAATACTCTGATGCTAACATCATCTAACCGCCACATCCTTATTGAGTCGAGTGCCACAACGAGCAACTGCAACCATTGGTCCTCATGAAAAATGGAATATGCTTTATGGCATTGGATGATTGATAGTGCCCCATTTCTGCACTGCAGTTCAAAATAACAATATTTATTGTTAAAAAAATAAAATGCTAAAATTGTAACAACTGCCCTATGTCCCTTTTTGTCATCAGAGAATAATCGATTATTCACCCAGACAACCTGCAACTGTTTGGCATTAAAAGATCTATTATTTGTGACACTCATATAATGCACACAGCCACAGAAAGACAGTATTATTTGGTATCAGTGGCTCTTACACTTCCACTTCGCATGCAAGGGAGGTGTTTGGAAGCGAGCAGCTCCACAGTATTTAAGAATAGTTTATTAAGCCGAGCTGTAGCTGTATGTAGAAAAGGGCTTGAGATTGACATGTTTGGGATTAGTTCGGCCCTACATTTTTCAGAGGTCGTCTCCATGGATCTCGGAGGCTGTGAAATAAATGGGCCTTGCTTTAGCAGCTGGCCAAAAGTATGAAACCAATACATAACATTTAATTCCACTGTCTGCATAGGGAGAATACCGATTATTCAGTTATTTGATTAATACAGGAATGAGCTTCTACTTGACTAAAACTATGGTGGACTATTAATCATTTGACCTCTATTTTAAGTAAAAAGGCTTTGGAAAAGAAAGGAATTAATTTATATTGCTAAAATACTACTATGGCGCATTCTGGACATCACTCCAGTCGCATGACTGAAGAAGAGGGATTCTATATCAGTTAAAGTTAAAGTCAAAGTCTTACCATCAAGTCTTCTTTTTACAAGTTATAAGTACTTTCACTTCATTTTCTGTTGATTAAAAATATCTGATATTCTGCTAAATAAACTGCTGATCTCACTGGGAGAGAGGGATCCACAAAGAACAACTGTTTGGCTGTGACCTCTCAAGAAATTACTGAATACTCGTTGTGAGTTGATATAATTCACAAAACATCCAAGGCTACTAACTTCACTAATTCAGCTCTCATATATCATACCGTCTCTGCTTGTTTCCCTTATGATATCATTAACATTTATTATTTAAAACTGAAGTTGATTAATCGGCATCAAAGATAAAAAAATAAACTATTTCTTATTTTTATTATTGATTTTTAAAAATAGATTGGGACTATAAACTTTTTAATTACTGTAGTATGGCGCAATTCTTGTTTCCCATGTGTAATGACAATGTATTTAGTTAGAACATTAATAATAAAAGTAATGATTTATTAAAATGTTGGGAAATATACAACTGTGTGCCCAGAGGACACGTATAAGTTACAGGCTGTCTGACATCAGAATGATTTTATTTGAATGATTGGGAGCAGAGTGACAAGGATGCTTCTAACACTTACTGCAATGTTATGAAGATAGGCTGACAGAATTTGACGTTCTCATTGAATAAAAAAAAGATATGGCGTGAATCAGGTCTTTAAAATGCCGTGAGGCAGGGATAACGTGGATATAAGCAGGTTATTTAACTTAAAATTTGATTGTACGTCTAGAGCACACAAGTACAAAATTGACACGCCTCAAGCAAGACTAGAGATTAGAAGAAATTGTTTTTCCCCTCCACACAATTGTAGATATGTAGAACAGATTCCTATCAAAAACAGTTAATGTTACATTGATTAAATCCTTGAAAAATACCAGGATGATATATCTGACTGTGAAAGGGATTGAAGATTATAGGAATAAGATGTGCTTAGATAATAATTCTAAGAAGTCAAATAGGACAAGTCTTCTTGAAACCAATAGAACTGGTGTGGCTATAAGATATTTTAGATGGATATCCCGTATTTTTAGGCAAACAGTCTTTGGCCCCAGGAAAAGATTATACAATAAGTTTTCTTTTCATGGAAATAATTATTTACCCCTCTCAGCACATAGAAAAGCTCAGAAGAAAGGAATTTGATTTTTCATGGTTTTGGGCCCTTCAGAAAGGATAGACTTAATCGAGCAAGTTGGTTTTCCTTGTTTCATTTTGACTCTATATGTTATGACTATCATCATACGTTATTGATGTACAATAGATTATCACTTTGTATATATTAGTATATTTTGCACACAGTTAACTGGAAACTCCAAGTAAATGCGTATTTGTTTCAGATTTAATTTTGGTTGAGGTTTTCAGAGTTACCACATTATTTCCCAGAACACACATTTAGAACTGTTAGCTAAAGCTCATGTATCTGAAGACAAATCAAAAGCTGGGAAACTGGCTGAGCAGCAGAAAGCAGAGGGATAAGTGAAGATACTCAAATGAGTATCTGACTAATGGGGTCCGGTGAGGATATGCATTAGGGCAACAACTATTTATGGTATTTATAAATAACTAGGTTATTGAAATAGAAAGCTGATGACATAAAGATAAGGAGCACTGTAAGTGCTGTGGATGGAAGTATAAAATGATATGAAGAGATGGAATAGATTCAGTAAATGAGCTAAAAAGTAGTTATATGGATATCAACATAAGACAAGTTTGAGGTCATCCAGTTTGGACCCAAAAAAGCTGGACTACAACACTGGCTAAATGGTGAAAAACTAAAAGCTGTGATTGTCCAAAAATCCATAATGTCAGGTACAGGAAATAATGGAAAAAAAACTAATGGCTTACTGACCTTTAGATATGGTAGAACAGAATACAAGAAGGTTTTGTCAGAGTTATGAAAAAAAACACACCTTAAATATTGTGAACTGTTTTGGTCACCACATTTTAGGAATGGTTTATTAGTCTGATAAAGAAGTGCCGAATAAACTTAGCGATGATACTGTTGTTGCGTGAATGAAGTCACCGGAGAAAAGATATGAAGCAGCCCCTTTATTCGACAAAACAAGGTACAGCAGGCATCAGATTGAGACCCTGTTGGTGGAAAAATCTGCTTGGCCTAGCCCTACATAACATTATGTGCTAAAGATCAAAGAAAAATTCAGGACAATTCAAACAAATCCATATTAATAATGCTTTTTCTGAACCACCCTCCTTCGCACCCATATTATAGACACCAAATACACAGAAATAACAAATTTAAATCAGCATTGTCTACCCATTTTTCAGAGTTGAATTTTAGATTTAATCTTCAATGCATATTCAGATCTGAAGGTTGCTCCCTGAAGTCAGTATTCGCTTTATGTTGTAACCCTAAAAACACCCTATCAATGCCTTGACACAGGGTTAAAATATGAGCGAGATTACACAAGTTAAAGTTGTATTCGCTGAAACTTAAAAGCTAAAGTAGGAGCTAGTCAATGTTTTCAAGGTATTAAGGGATAAAGAGAGATAAATAATATCTGTTGGCCGAGGAATTGAGGACTTGGGGCCACATTCTAAAAACTGCGAGAGATCTTCCAGGATGAAGTTAAGAAACATTTATGCAAAGTATGGTCGGCTACTGGTCGCAATTCATACCCAGTTATATTTTAAATTTTAAATCTAAGATTGGTTAACAAAAATCCAGAGAAGATAGTAAAGGTTATAGGGTTGCATAAGGTTTGATCACAGATCAATATTGTTAGCTGTATTTTCTAGCTCTCCAGCTCTAGCTCTCCATTTTCACTTGAATTAATAGATGTATGTGGTGCTCTTGTTCCAGAATAATTTTAGAAAACACAGAAAGCAAATGTCCCTGCTTTAAAAACTCTCAAGTTAACTCTAGAGAGATTTAAATTGTATCCTGTCTGTTCAATCAACCTTTTCGAACCACTTTAATACCACACTTAAGTTATGCTTTAATTTTGGCTGCTTATGAATCCCGGCTTTTAATTAGAACTAGATCCTTTTTCCAGCTTTAAATTGTTCAACCAGTTTTGCATGTTCCAGCTACATAGGCTCTGATCTCTGGCATTCTACCCCTCTTTCCCACCTCCAAAATCACAACAGAGCTTTCAGTCATCTTTTCTACCGACTCCAAATGAAACTTGGTATCTAATTTTATTTTACAACTCTCCTATAAAGTGCCTCACAAATGTTATGTAAATAGAAAATTACTCTATAAATGAAAGTTGTTGTTAAACTCCAGATAGTGTTTTGCAAAAGAAATCTTTGTGAAGCCATCTTTGTAAAACTTCACATTGGCTTTCATGGGATTAACATCATCTTCTGATTCCCAAGCTGTGATTCACAACTTTATCCACTGCAAGCAGAAACTGAGCTGTAGCAGTTTCCAGGCTTGCTGCATAAATTCACATAAACAAGCTTTTTTTTAATACATTCAAAGCCTTAAAAATACTTTTACAGCCTGTTATCTGCCTTTGCCTCAGTACATAGGTGGTGCTTGTAAACTTTTAATCTTGCTGGCACGTTGGTAAGAGTACATGGGTAAACAGGAAGGAAAATCAGTAGAGGACACCAGAAAGTGCATATATCATAAGCGATAATTTGAATGTAAAAGTTGATATCTATCTTTTTCATTGAGAAATTATGAAGTTTTATAATATAACAAGAGTAACAACACAAAACTCTGGGTATTTCCTTCTGAGGAAGGGAAGTAAGTGCCAGTAAGACATTGTGAGTGATGAGAAGAGCCTGCCCTGAGACATTGCCAGAATCATTTGCACTCTGGTGCTGTGCATTCTTATCAACATTTTATTTATAATATTAAGCATTTCTAAAATCTGCATGTTTTGTTTTTCATTTGCAGGGAAGACATGAGTGTTGCATTGTAAGTGTTGTGTTTTTAACAAATATTCTTTCCTTTTTCTACAGTCAGTTTTGCTATCAGCACCAATTAAAAGGGAAGGGGAATCACCTACAGCATCACCTCTCTCTGCAGACGACACTCATCACTCAGACAGATACCAGGTGGGAAAAGGCAAGGAATGGCATCCATTGATGGTTGTAAGGACCCAGGTGCAAAGTGACTCATGCATATCTGGACAATGATCCAACTATTTGATTTCTTTTAAAGAGGAGAGATATAAGAATCAGGAAACCCTTTTCAAAAAGGATCTCATCCATTTGATTTATATAAAGAATATTATATATAATATAGAGAATGTTACATGTTAATAGGACTTACTTTTCAATCAGGACATCATTTACATGGGAAACCTCATCAGCAGGGGCCATTTTAAATAGGAATTCTCACAGCTGAATTCATTAATAAAAAATCAAAATCTTACAAGGAGTAAATGACAAAAGGAGAAAGTGAATCTGAGGTCAGTTCTATGAATTCTGGGCAAAATTTCAAGTAATCAACAATTATGGTTATCCTCAAAATAATAAAAAAATCAATAGAATGCTAATTCATCCTGAAAAGTTGCATAACCTCGATCACATTAGTCAAAGAGGGTCATTGAAGCAAGTTGATTCCATCATTTGCAATGAATAATTTTTCTTTTATTAGCCATATTAAAGATTCTGATATCCAGCTGCCTTTGACCTGAATGTAGTAGCCACTGAAAAATATCATTTCAGTGGTAGGAATAAATAAATATCCCGCAGCAAAAGCAGTGTGTAACACTGTTCGTCGTGTCAACTGGAAAACTAAAAAGCAATTTTCATGGCATGTGAGTTTCAGGAAAAGGACATTGGCCTAGAAATTCAATCACATAGTGCCTGCTTTTTTTTTGTATTGAAATGTGATGCAAAATTGTGATAGCATGCATAATGCAATATATCATCACTTTCAATCGTAAGGTTCCATGCATGTGGTAGGCACATGCACAAAACACATGGAGGATGCAGGGGTGATGTCAGGAGTTGTGCAATGCATCATTGAAACCTCCTATTTCTTATTGATTTATGCATATCCAATTAATAAACAGCTTAGCCACACATAAGAAATCAGGCCTAAACAATGGCCAACTCTTAAACTTATTCTGTTTAAAGGGATTTCCAGTTATTTGCTAGTCTTCTGAGCAGTCAGTCAAAGCAGAGCTTATCGAAATCTCAAGATGCCATGCCTCTAGCGATTTGGAGGTGAACCCGCATTCTCTCCAGGGTGAAAGTACAGGTAATATGTTTGAGGCCCTGCTGGGCCTCCATTGTGACCAGGAGCAAGATGAGAGAAGAACCTCTTGTTCTATTTTTTTCCAGAAGTCAGCATTGAACCTCAATCTGTCCAAACTGCAAAGCACATGGAAGCTAAGAGTGGTGACAGAGATCTATTACCTGCTCCATGCAAAACCTCAGTCATACACACATGTGTGGATTGCTCTACCTGCATATACAAAGAATACTAATGCCCTGTTTTTACAGCCCCTAAATCTTTCTATTCACAGTTTACTTCTCTTCTGCTCCTGCTGACTAATGTTTCAGTAATGGAAGCATATGCAACTGATATTACTAGGGCATCTGAAAAGAGACAGGCACAAGATGTGGTCATGATTAGAGAAGAAGACATATAATAAGACATTTGTTTGAACCACTTGATCCTTAAGAGTATAGGGGGTGAGTAGGAAGTGTGATGTGAAAAGCAGGAATGGAAATAAATTCACCATCACCCTGAGTGAAATGTAATCCTTCACCGGACACTGTCTTAAGTACTGGTAGCACCCACTCCTCCAAATGGCTCAGGCCGTGAGCTTCAGTTTGCTGACAGAGTCTGTGATTGTTACCCCATTCTGCACGAGAGAGCTACCTATGTTAATGAAGGTGTCATCAAGTCATAGAGCGAGGCAGTATGGAACAGGCCCTTTGCCCTCCTCCCTCATGTTCATGCTGACTATCAAACACTCAGGTTTACATCAATCCTACCCCCACCCATTTTATTCTTGCCGAGTTCCTATTCATTCTTTCCCCAATCAGATTTACCACCCAGCTACACACTACGGCAATGTGCAGTGGCAACTTAACCTACCAACCCACACACATTTGGAATATGCGTGAGGAAACCAGAGCGCAGCGAGGAAGCCCGCACAATATCTGAGGAAAGAAAACATGTAAGCTGCCTGCAGACAGTGTATGAGGTCAGGATTGAAGCTGCAGCACAGAAACTGAAAGCCAGCAGCTCTGCTGGCTGAGCCAGTGTGCTGCCTTGCATGCACTGTTGTATGCCATCACTGAATCGTGTGTGAAACAAAGGAAGCGTGGAGCAGTGAGTGCATTGGATGTTGGGAGATGGGGTTTGTTGTACTTTACACTTGAACGCACTTGAGGCCACTAATCTTTCTTCTGGCACCTGCTCCTCAGGACATGACATGTGGTAATCTCACATTGCACCTCCTGCTGCTTTCTTACCTTCACTGGTATTTGTTGCGGACCGAACATGAACGACCACTCTCCAAATGAAGAAGGTGCCTGTGTCCCAAATTTCAGCAGCGATTGAATTCAGTACTCAAGAGGCAAAGGCTTGGTGTAAGGTAGTGCAAAATGGCTTCAGTGCAGGATAGCTCTAGCTGGTGCACAGGACACCCAAAATTGTTCACCAGTAATGTACGCCAACGTGCAAAACCTTGCGATTGGTGCCTCCTAAAACAAGTTGTTGTGTTAGGTATACAGTTGAAGATTATGCACTAATTGAACAAGCCCTGATTCCTCCATAGAGCAGTCTTCTGCTGCATACTATAATGAATTTCTAGGTTGCCATGTTACTAGCTTTATTTTTGGAAGGATTAGAGAATGTACTCAAATCAGAGAGGTATCTGCAAGAGCAACGGTGCAGGGGATCTTAGATTGCTGAATTCTTCTGAGAAAATTAGCTGAATAAAAATCAGATAACTCCAAGGCAGCCTCAACAAGAATTGCAGTGGTACGCTGGATCTGATTCCACTTGCTCTGTGATTATCAGTGAGCCCATGCCCATTATTCAGTCTGTTCCATTAATCATTCTGCACTGGCTTGATGTGTTTTCTAAGAATCAACTTGACTGCAACATTGAGAACTTGGGAATGGGTTTCCTGGCTGTACCCAAGGTACGCAGGAAAACAGAGAAAGTTTCACCGAATAATGAAAATCCTTTATAATTAAAGGGATTGCTGAAGTACAGGCAACATCTTTCCTTCATTTGTTGCAAACTTATCTATTTACATGGTGAGATGAGATAAAAGTTTAAAAGGTAAGAAAAGAAGGCCATTAAGAAGATGACTTATAATTAAAACAAACTATTTTAATTTTTACATGTTCTGGACAAAATCTAAGTTTTTATGGTTTGAAATATGGAAAATAGCTGGCTTAAAAACAAATGAAAAATAATATATGAACATTTTTCTAAAAAAAATTTGCTTAAAAATGAACAAAAATAAATATTTAAACATGATCCTTTGAATCAAAGTTTTGAGCTGCAACATTGATGCTCAAGCATCAGAGCTCTCCACCTACCCCGCACAACCAACCGTCCGTTTTGTATCTTGGATAGTGAGTTTTAGCAAAGCTATTCCATCTCAGACACTGTGATAGTCAAAGCTGATATGTTCTCAGCTGGAGTTTACACTCTCACTTTCAAGACACTGGATAATGATCAAGATTGGAAACCCGAGTTGATTTACCTTTCCATAGCTCAAGAGTTCCGAGACCAATTACAGTGCACCTACTGTTGCTGTGGCTCATGTCAGTTAACTCAGTTCAAACCATGTTCTGTATGGCCAGCTACCATTCCCAATGGTACTTTTGTCAGGTCAGTCGTCAGAGGAACAGCAGAGCTGCAAAATCAAGTAAAAAAAAATCAGCACAAATAATGACTATATGGCATACTTTTTTGGTGAGAGTTCCAGCTGTTCTACTTGTACAACATTAGCATTTTCATGGAATGTGTAAACCTCATGCAGAAGCATCACATTTTTATCTGAAGTTTTTAGCTGTCAAATTAACGTGTGGAAATAAAACACCATCCAATGCTAATTTATTTGTTTGATTGAAAAATGTATTATTTTAATAAGACTGGCATATCTTGCCCTTCTTCGCAATTAAGGTTTTGTGTAAATATCTTGTCTTAAATACAAATTTAGTCTTCCCCATTAAATATAAATATCGTAAAAAGGAACTTACTTTTCCTAGGCAGTATTCTTCCATATTGTAATGCAAATATTTGCCCCCATTTTTAAAAGTCTCCTACACACAGTACTAGGAAATGCACTCAGATATGGATTCTGTTTTCCATGAGCAGGGTGCGCAAACCTGATTTACTTAAACTCAAGTATTTTAGGCAAATTTGGAAACTGAGCCACCTGTATGTGTGCATAGGGGTAACTTGCTGGAGCTTATTCAATAAAATCTCCAGCACCATACACAGTGAGCTTCCTGCTACATCACCATTCGGTATTACCTTGAAAAGTTTACCTGTAAAGATCTGAATGAGAGGAATGCCAAGCCCAGTGACAGATCTACCCTCCAAGATGAACTAATGAGCTGGACTGGCTGGTCAATTATCAGCTGCCCCATGCTAGTCTGTCTGACCTACTGTCGAGTATCTGATGTACTCCTGTGGTTTAATTTGGTTCCAAATTTCTATTGCTGTGCATATTATCTGGGTTACACCTCAAAACCTGAGGGATCCTATTATGCAATCACCTTGACACCAAGGTAACCTTGCCTAGTGACATCAACCCTATTTTGACCCAATATGAGAATTGTTTGACTACAGAGTCTAGTCCTGTATTATTTTACCAAGTAAAAAAAATTCAGAAGTTGTGTGATTTTGCAAAAATGTGTTTTGTTTATTTATGTGTTACTGAATTTTGATTCTTTTATGTTTCTAAGTTCTGTAAAACGTCAGCCCTTAATGTGGAATTCTGTGCTCTGTTTTTATTGATGAAAGTGATGTTATGTATAGCAGGAAACGTGTTTTGGAATGTTATGTAAATGTACAACAGAGGATTCAGTTAATTACGATCAACACTATAATTCATTCATGAAAGCACACCTTTAAGGAGAAATTACCTCTGTCAATGTTCTTCATGTTGTGTCACAAAGAAGACAAAATGAGAACATGATATTCTTCTTGAGCTGCTTAATTTACAGTAAGATCAGAGTCACTAGGAAGGATCTGGGGAGGACACCAAGGGTTATACATGGCTGTATTTTAAAACATTGGATCAGGTAAAGGAAATTAACACTGGATTCTGGTTAATTGGGGCAGCAACTTACTTAGGGTAACAAAAACTGTTCGAGACAGTAGCTGGGATACCCTTCATTTATTTGGGATACCATGTCGCTTAATTGGGGAGACAGTTGCCAAACAGTTTCTGGCTAGCGTGCACTTGCATGGCCATTAGCCATTACACTGTGCTTAGAGCGAACAGTTATAAATAACATCAGTTGCACGTGCTTGTGTTCATAAAGCAGGGATTCTTGTCACTGAAAGTTGGCGAGAAATAAGCAGCAAGACAATTCGGAACTCTTTTGCTCACTGTGGTTTCAAACATTAAGGCCTGGATATTCCAAAAATGGCTGTAACGAAAACGAAGCGATTTCTCTACTTCAATAAGATAGGATCTATGAAGAATTTGAAGGTATCGACAATCATGGTAAATGTTACAATGGGAATGAAATTTGGAGGATGCAATCATCGATAGCCTTGTATGAATGCAGTCCATTATCAGCACCAGATGGCTGCACTGATTTTGTTCATTTACAGTCAATCAAAAGAACAATTAGAAACTAATTCACAGTTTTATAGTACTGTAGTAGTGTTATTGATTATGTTCTCATTTGTTCTGTATTTTATTTAAATACATAATTTATCACTCAGTTAAACAATAGTTTGACTTTTTCATAGCTTTCTAACTATTTCCATGAAACTTTGGCTTATTGGGCAAAATGTTCTGGTGTTGATGCGTCCCAATTAACCAGAATCCACTGTATATTATTGGGTAAAAATGAAGAAGGTGAAAGGAAGAGGCCATTGCCAACACATTAAATTGATGAAGGGAACAAAGGGGTTAATTTTGAGAAGCAATTTTTATTGAATCAGAATTGAAGCACAAGATTGAATGCAAGCAAATGTAGCTGAAATCTGCATGTAAATTAAGCAATAGCCAATTTATTAACAAATGCAACTCTATGATTGAAACAAATAGAAAGTTTATTATGGTGAAATATTTTTTAAAAAATGACCCACTCCATTAATCCAAAGATATAAGAAAGGTTACTGAGATGCTAAATTAAATAGTGAACTAGATGGGCTTTCCCCTACCTTCCTGTGTACTTTAGGCTTATTGTTCACAGCACAGAATCAGAACTTTGAACAACTGTTTTATTTAGTAAAATACAGCTTACTTTCAATACATGTACAAATGGGAAACTTCCCACTCCATTACATTTGTGGTTGTTATCACTTCTCCAACAGTACTGCTAATGTTGTTGTACTTTTGTCAAGTAAATGGAAATTTATCAAAATTTCTAACTCAATGGCATTGCGGAGCAGCAATTTTATTCTAAAACAATCAGGCGTACAGAGAATATTACCACTGTCTTCAGCTCATATAATTTTGAATCATTTATGTCAATAGACAGAGATATGATTGCTCATGAATCTGAGTTCAAGAAAAGGTACTCTTGAGAGTTACCGTTCAGAATTTTCTAGGACATAGACTGCAAGGATCTTTGATAAAAGTAATTGTTAAATTACAGTAAAATGTACATTAGCAATGGTGCAGAGGAGTCATAACAGAACAATATCTGAAATGAGGGATTTTGAATTTATATAAAGTCAAGAAAATCCATGGAAAATCTATGATTGTTGAGAGAAGATTAACGGGGATCGAACAACCTAAGTTACGAATGCTTCACTAAACTAAATACGAGTGTCTTTCAGGAACGTCAAAAAAGTAGAGGGCTCAGATTTGAGAACGAGAGTAAGAAACAGGTTTAATATCACCAGTGTGCATCATGAAATTTGTTGTCTTTGCGGCAGCGGTACAATGCAATGCATAATGATAGAGGAAAAAAACTCTGAACTACGGTAAGTATACATATTTAATAGTTAAATAACTAGGGCAAAAATAAAAAAAAGTGGTGAGGTAGTGTTGATGGGTTCAATGTGTATGCAGAAATCGGATGGCAGAGGACTAGATATTTGGCAAAAGAAACAGAGGAGTTCAATTTTTAGTGTAACATGATATGCATGGAGTGGCAGCAAGAAAATCAATAATCTCAAAAGGGAATTGGAGAAATAAATAAATAAATATCACATAACGTATATATCCAATTCCCTTTAGAGATTTATTTATATATATATTTATATTTATATGAACAATAATATAGGGCCATTGGAAAAGAGCAGGAGTGCAGGACAAATTGGAGAATGCTTTCATATTGCTGATGTAAATGTGATAGCCTAATGGTCTACTGTTCTTTATGATTCCATAATACTAACACGGTGAGTGAACAAGAAAACTTTGTGCATGTGGCCTAATTAGTATTTGAGTATCTCAGTAAGTGAATTATTAGATGCTCACCACTTTTAATTATAAATAGTTTGGATAATTGATGCTCTCTTGTTGTTGATGAAAATGTGTGTTTTACTGTGTTGTGCTATCATTAATCTCTCACATGTGGAAGGAATACAGTGCCTGAGAATCTTCTCTCTATGAGGAACATTTATCTCCGTAACAACCTCATCAGTTGTCTGTAATCTTATGTTTGCATGATATTCTCCCTTTAACCATTTCTTTCAGGCTATAATTCATGAGTATACTTAATAGAATTATGATCTGAAAATAATAACTCATTCTTTTTACCTTCTTTCATATTTTACTTCAGGGCTCTGTATATTGAAATGCCACCTAGTTGTTCACCATCAGGGAAAATAATAACTTGTGTATTTAGGAGACCCTTTTCAGTGGGTGGTTTGTTAACTGAGGAAGAAATCAAAAGACATTGACACTTGGGCCTATCACATTGGAAACATTACTGCTAAATTTGTGATTATATGGATATGCTTGCAAAACAATTGGGACAATATTTGCAATTTAAAAGTGGTTCAGAATCAAAACAATATATGAGTTTCGTTGATGGACAAGAATGAAGAAGAGGATACTAGGCATATTAAACTAAATGGCATTCACTCTCTTGTCTGTCGTTGATGATAAATGACTGGTATTCTTCAGATCATACTGAATACTCAACGTCATGCTAAAGTCATCTCACCACAAAATATTTAATAAAATAATATATTCTAGTTTTTTAGTGGATTAATTTTTTGCAGTGCAAACTATATGCACTCTACCAACTTAATCTTGTAATTTACTTGGTGTGATATTAGTCTGGATGTAAACGATAGAAAAACAGTTGTCTCTTTCTTCTATTTGAAACTATTGGCATGTTATTTGTAAAGTTACTTATCATTTAATGAAAAAATGTAGCTATTCTTCCGCAATTTTAACAAGCACTAGCAATTCAAAGTGGATCTTTCTGTTCATGACATTCGCTTAAAAAGTTGAGGCAATTTTTCCAATTGTTTCCAATGTTGATAATAACAAGTTTATTTTCTGCCCGAAATACATAAAAATATTTTAATACGTAATTTACAAATGCACGACTTGCTGCGAAGTGGGTAGCACAGCTGTAGGATGCTGGTTTGCTGCCACCTATCGACCGGTCGCCGCCCGTGCGCTTTGTGCTTTGCACTTTCACCTTTCGCTGGCGGTCACGTGACCCTGCGTTCTCCGAGGCCTGGTGTAAGCTGAGCAAGATGTAGCCTCTTGGTTTGAATCTAATGACATCCTCTCTGTTTCTGTGAACTGCACGGAACGGATTATAACGGTGTGCAGCGTCCAGGTGCTACATTCATGCCAAGTAATATTGACAGGTTATCCCATTTCAATCCTGCCATGGACCCAGCAGGAGTGGAAGATCCAGAACACACCAATGGCAAGGAGGAAGTAGGTTTTGTTTACATCCTGTGTAGTTGAGCAATGAGAGAATCCACTGCAATCCATCTGATTCAGGCATATATTTCACTTATATTCAGATTGCATCTTACAGTTGAAGTGCTTCCTGTTTATTTTTCACCTTTCTTTTCTGTTTTTCTTTAGACATTTTTGCGAGTAAGGTCCAACAGGCAAGCAAGGCTGAATGGTAAGGTTATGTTGTAATGCAACTTTTTAAATACTGATCTGGGGGAAATTTTCTTTTTTGGAAGATGGAGGGAGGTATTTTAATTAAAGCAACATTCTTTGATTAAAAAACTTATTGTCATCAAGCTGTAAGTTTTCACTGTTTGCTATGATCTTGAATATTCCATTTGACGTTGTAGTAAGCATACTTTATATTGAGTAACTTTTTTACCTTCTATTTTGAATGTAAGGAATTAATGCACAAGGATTTCAAGTGTTTATTTTCAACATCAACCCTTTTTGGGGTTAATTCATCCTTAGTTTTAAGTGATCTCACACTTGATTCCCATGGCATTCTGTTGACTTTGTCTTTTTCTGACATCTGATTGAAACAGAAATAAACCTGATGACAGCATTAACGTGTCACGTGAGAGCATTGTTTAAGAATAAAAATTAAATTCTACCTGGCTTGACGCAACTCTTGACGCAATCTAGGATTCGCTAATCCAAACACCACTGTAATTATGTGGATCTTAATGAAGCATTTGAACATAAAGTACAGAAAAGATACACCTGAAAATCTCAACTTTTAAAAAGTTGATTTGTCATTAAGCTAATCAATCTGGTGTAGGTAATGTATTGAGTTAGGCTGGTATGGCATATTTTTGATCAAAACTCTTAGTATCCTAACAAATTTCTTGTAACTGATCCACCTCAAATCAAACTTGACATATACAATGTTGAATCCTTGGGGTTTGGGTTAACTAGCTAGATTTAAATCTGAACACCAGAAATTCTGCAGACGTTGGAAATCTGAAGCAACACACAAAATGCTGGAGGAACTCAGCAGGTCAGGCAGCATCTATGAAATGAATAAATAGTTGACATTTCAGGCCGAGACCCTTTTTCATGACCTGCATTTGTGCGTGTTACTTTAGATTTGAGTCTCTACAATCGCCGACACTACCAATTTCTACCCTTCGACGTGTGGTCACTGTTCCTACTGCACCTGCTTCAGCTCATCTGTTCATGAAACTCTTATCAATACTTTTGATATTTTGGGGTGACTAACTTTTTTTGTGACATGGAAAATGGTCTTGTGTAGTGTGGTTAGGATCTGCACAAAACTATCTTGCGCAGAGTGTGGATAAGGTCTGGAGTGACTGCTAGGTGTAATTGTTGAAGTAGATTCCTTTTTAGCATTTGGAGGGAATTTCGGTAAGGGTATGAAACGAAAGGATGTGAGAGTTTATAGAAGACAGAAAAAGGAGACGGTTTAGAATGGGTACGGACATAATTGGTTGAATGACAGTTTTCTGTGCTGCAAGCATTATGTGATCTAGTGGATTACCTCATCATAACCTTAAAGGGCTGTGACCTAGAGATGCACTTCAGAAGCTTGAACGTAAAAAATCTTATTTGACAGTCCAGTGGATTTCTATCCAACTACTGTGATCTGGGTTGTACCACCTTAATACAAAGTTTTAAAACGAAACCTCGGCTGCCTTCTTGGGTGAAATATTATCCCTTCCATCTTGGCAAATGTTTATCCCCTCAATCTTGATGACTAAAACTGACCTTGGGTCATCATCTTAGTGCGTTTTCTGAAAAAGCATGCCTCTGTCACCTGTGTTGACCACCATCATTCTGTCTTCTAGAATTGTGAGGTCATTCAAAATTCTGCTGCTAATGTTCTAGATCGTAGTGAATTCTATGAAAGAAAATGGACAGTCAGTGTTTCAGATCGAGACCCTTGGTCCCGGCCTGAAAAGCTAATGGTCTATTTCCCTCCATTGAAGCTTCTGGACCCTCAGAGTTTTTCCAGTGCCATTTGTGTTGCTACATTTTCTCGCATCTGCAATCTCTTGCATCTTCATACCAAATATTTTTAAGTGGTATGATCCAATGAGATGCCTTGGAACAACTTGCTGTGTGTGTGTATATTCATTTAATGTAAACGTTTCCTTACACTAATTCTGGCTATTGTTATCTACACTATTAACCAAGGTTTTCCTAAAAAGATGACATCAAGTTCAAGATGCAACTTTGTATGAAAAGGAAAGAACCTCTATAACTGTTAAAGAATTTGAGTGGAATCTCCTATCAGAGTTCAGATGGCATATATCAGCTAGCTGGGCTGTGCTCTTCCAGAACATAACATCATATGATCTATTAATTAGATCATTAGTGTTTATGCAGCCACATGGAGTCTTTTTGTTGTAAACATTTGCATTGGGTTCATAGACTGTGAATTAATTGTAGTTATCTTCTATCATCAATGGGCAATTTTTCTTTTGCGGTTGTCCATGCTTCAGTGAGGCTAAGTCACTGCACTCATTACCTCACTAAAATGATCATCCCTGAGAAATGAAAACCTGAGCCTGTGTCCCCAACACAAAAAATCTGGGCCCTATTCATATTCTCTGCATGCAGAATGTCCTGATTTAAAAAAATAGTTTTAACTATCTTCTGGTAGTAGAAAAAATACTGAAAAATATTCAATATTCCAGATCATTTCTTGGATGATAGCATTAGTAATAAAACAAACTTGAACATGCTGGATGCTGTAATTGCCTTTAATTGGCTATCTTAATTGATACAAGATAAACTAATTAAAATTTTAATCATGGGATTAATTGCAGTTTTTTTGAAACAGGCTAGCAGGTGCAATTCTGTATGTGTAGACATATGGTGAAATATTTCAAATTTTGCTTTATTTCTTTAATTATTATGTTCTCCACTTTGAAATTCTTTATCTTCATTATTAAGAAGAGTTGTGACAAAAATAACCTGCCTGAGAAATTATTAGTAGGCAGAATTTCATTGAAAAGTGTAAGCAGCTTTATTGGAATCCCATATTAATAACGGTGAAAAGTACCTGCAATTTATTGTCGGTGTTTAACTGTTGAAGTGGAATGGGTCTCGGTAGTCCTGCTCACTGGACTTCTCATTTGTTATTGAGAAATGGAGGTGATGAGCCACATGGAGTGATGAGGGCAATATCTAATTATCCTGCCAGCTGGAATAACATCAGTGCTTCCACCAGCACAAGTGGTAGCAAAAGGGTAAAATAAGCAGTTGAATTGATGGAATTGCCCCAGTGGCTGGCTTTTTTTAGTTGTAAGCAATATGGTCTGAATTGCGCAGAATGGTGGTGTATGGATTTTTAGTATGTTTTTGAGTGTCCTTTTGTTCCTGCCCATATTAAAGAATTATATACAATTATTTGCATGGCCATTTGGGTAATAACCTGTGGTTGGCTTTTTGGGAATTCTTGCTGTCCATCTCTCATATTTTAATTGACACTTATTTCCATTGTTAACTTATGTCAGTGTTATACGTTTTGAATCCTGGAAAGTGAATAGAAAAGGAAGTTGAACTCTATATCTAAAGTAATTGCAGAGATATTCTATATTTTTATTAGTCCTGCCGAAGTGTTTTGGCCCAAAATGTTGACTGCACTTTTTTCCATAGATGCTGCCTGGCCTGCTGAGTTCCTCCAGCATTTTGTGTGTTGCTCGGATTTCCAGCATCTACAGATTTTCTCTTGTTTGTCCATATTTTTAGTTGTCATTTTATCTGTACGTATCAATAGTCCCACAATTCCTCATCCCTTTTTGGGCAGCTACTTCATTACGATCAGGACAACTTTCATTGCTTCATTACTACAATACTGTATAATAGGAACATTCTGTGCTGAATAGACATGACTGAGATCTTAAAGGAGTGTAGGAAATTAGCAAAGACTTCTGTAGGGTACCTTTGGCTTGTTGGTGCGGAGAATAAGTATATGCTTGTCAGGTCATTTGCATGTTCTTCAGACTATTCCGAGTTTTTAATGCACCCATGTTCCTTCATTACCAAAACGCCTGTTTATAAATGGAGGAATAACATGGAATAGAGATGTTCTTTTCTCTATATGAGAAAGGCTTCTATTCTCTATATAAGTAGGGGTTAGATTGATCTTAGAGTAGGTTAAAAGTACAGCACAATATCGTGGGCCGAAGGGTCTATACTGTCTGTTATGTTCTAATAATAATATATTATCTGAATTATACTTTTAGTGGCTTTTCACAGTGCATTTTTGCATGCATGTTGAAATTAAAAGTAAGATCTCAAGAGTATCGAACTTGAGCTCAGATCTATTTTGATCTTATATTTCCTAGGTATTAAGTTTGACTTTCATTTCCAACTTGTAGTTTTGAAAAATGGTACATATTCTGGATTACATCTATAAGAAAGTTGGCTAAGAGTATTATGAGACTAATATAATCAAGTGCATAAATAAGTTCAAGAAAATAATGCCTGTATGGTTTGTTGTTGTCATTTTTTAATAAAACATCAGAATAATTGTACATGCTGGGAATTTAGATTAAAGGAACAACAGATGCTATAGATGAGGTAACACCTGTGGTGAAAAGAAGATAATTACTGCAGAAAGTTCAATGAATAATATGTTAACCGTGTCATCCTCCCTTCACAGATGCTGCTTAATTTTGATAGCACTTTTTGTGTTGTCTTCTCCATAGGAACAATCACAGCTTAAGGAAGGGATGATGAGTTAGAAGTATTATCCATTATAAACTGAAGACACAATTCTAAAGATGTACAAGTACAGGAATCTGATGATATATGAGCATAGGTCGTTGGAAATAGCAGGGCAGCTTGAGAAAATAGTTAAACAGGCCTGATATCCAGGGTTATATAAATGGAGGCATTGAATAAAAGAGCAAGGAGGTCTTGAGCCTTCATAAAGTGAGAACTGAGCCAATGGCCTCCTTTGCTGCAAGTAGTTCTGTGAAATGAGACTATTTAAGTTGAATTAAAGAATAAAAATGGGATAGAAACACTTGGGAATGTAATTGAAGATGGGTGAGAGAGAGAAAGAGTGAGAGAAGTGCTGGAGCAGTTATGATGGGGTATTTTAGTTCTATTAACTATGGGAGAGTCAGTATAAATATGACAGAAGGCATAGCCTTCCTAAATTGTACTCAACAAAAGTTCAAAGTAAATTTATTATCAAAGTACATATATGTCATCATATATAATCCTGAAATTCATTTTACTTGTGGGCATACTCAATAAATCCAATAACCATAATAGGATCAATGGAAAACCACACCAACAGGGCAGACAACCAGTGTGCAAAAGACAGGAAACTGTACAAATACAAAAAGAAAGGGAAAAAAACAACCAACCAAACAAATAATAGTCCTTGAAAGTGAGTTCATAGGTTGTGGGAACAATTCAGTGATGGGATAATTGAAGTTACCCTTCTGGTTCAATAACCTGATGGTTGAGGGGCAGTAACCGTTCCTGCACCTGGTGGTGGGAAAGGCTTTACCCACGATGGACTGGGCTGTATCCACTACTTTTTGGAGGATTTTCTGTTCAAGGGCTTTGGTGTTTCCGTACCAAGCAGAAATGCAGCTAGTCAATATACTCTCCTCCACACATCTGTGGAAGTTAATCAAAGTTATAGATATCATTCTGAATCTTTGCAAACTCTTAAAGAAGTCAAGGCGCTGTCATGCTTTCTTCGTAACTGCTCTTGTTTGCGGGGCCCAGGACAGGCCTTCTGAAGTGATGACACCGAGGAATTTAAAGTTTCTGACCCCTTCTACCTCTGATCTCCCGATGAGGATTAGCTCATGGACCTCTGGTTTTCTCCTCCTGAAGTCAATAATCAACTCCTTGGTCTTGCTGACATTAAATAAGAAGTTGTTGTGGAACCACAAATTTTCAGTCTCTCTCCTGCATGCTGATTGGTCACAACTTTTGATTCGACCTACAATAGTTGTGTCATTAGCAAACTTAAATATGCCATTAGAGCTGTGCTTAGCCTCACAGTTATGTGTAAAAGTGAGTAGAGCAGGGGCTAGGCACACAGCCTTGTGCTGCACCTGTGCTGATGGCGATTGTGGAGATGTTGCCAATCCAAACTGGGGTCTGCAAGTGAGGAAATCGAGCATCCGATTGCACAAGGAGGTATTGAGGCCAAGGTCTTGAACTTTATTGATTAGTTTTGAGGGGGTGATGGGATTGAGTGCCAAGCTGTAGTCAATAAGCAGCATCCTGATGAATGCACCTTTGCTGTCCAGATGTTCCAGGGTTGAGTGAAGAGCCAATGAGATGGCATCTGCTGTGGATCCGTTGTGCTGGTAGGCAAATTGGAGCGGATCCAAATTGGTTCTCAGGCAGAAATTGATATGTTTCATCACCAACCTTTCAATTCATTTCATCACTGTGGATGTAAGTGGTATTGGATGATAGTCATTGAGACAGATTACCCCGTGCTTCGGCACTGGTATAATTGAAGCTTGCCTTAAGCAGGTGGGTACCTCAGAATGCTGAAGTGAGAAGTTAAAGATCTCAGTGAACACTCTAGCCAGCTGATCAGCTTGGGTCTTTAGTACTTGGTCAGGTACCCTACCTGGGCCGGATGCTTTCCATAGGTTCACCCTCCTGAAGGATGCTCTCACACTGGCCTCAGAGACTGAAATCACAGGATTATCAGAGGCTGTGGGAGTTGTTGATGGTTTTTCCATGTCTTGACGGTCAAAGAGAGCATAGAAGGCATTGAGCTCATCTGGAAGCGAAGCCCTTTTGTCACCTATGTCACTTGATTTCACTTTGGCAGAGGTAATAGCATTCAACCTTGCCACACCTGTCAACTATCCTTCATTGATTCAAATTTAGTCCGGAATTGTAACTTTGCCTATGAGATGGCTTTCCGGAGATCGTGGCTGGACCACTTGTAACTTTCTTGATTGCCAGATTTGAATATCTTTAATCTGGCCCTCGGCAGGTTGTGGAATTTATGGTTCATTCAGGGCTTCTGGTTGGGGACACACTCATTTACGACTTTTTATAAAGTACCTGACAACTGTGCTGTTTTCATTCAGATCCACAGAAGAGTTCTTGCACACAGCCCTGTCCACCGACTCGAAACAATACGTTAGCCACTCCTCTGTCTCCTGCAACTACCCCTTTGTTGTCCTAATATCTGGAGCCTTGATCTTTAGCCTCTGCCTGAATGCAGGACAGCCAAATGATCCAATTTCCCAAAGCGTGGTCTGGGCATGGAATGGTAGGCATTCCTTATCTTAGTATAGCAGTGGTCTAGTGCGTTGGGACCTTTGGTGCTACAGGTTATATGCTGATTTCTTCTAAAAAGCATAATTGAAATCCCTAATATGATTTGAAATATGTCAGGGTGGACTGTTTCTTTGGTGATGGCATCATCTGGTGCAGTATCTCAAGTGCCTGATTACAGTCAGCTGTTGGTGCTGTGTAAACTGCAGTCAGGATCACAGAGGAGACGTACCTTGATAAATAGAATAGTCAGCATTTAATAATTAGGTGTTCAAGGTTGAATCGCTAAGAAAATCGCCACATTGGAGCACCACAAAAAGTTTATCATGAAACACACATCTCCACCTTTTGCCTTTTCTGAGTCAGCAGTTCGGTCCATCCTGTGTATAGAGAGCTTCAGGTATGATCGCTGTATCTGGCATACTGTGAATAAGCCATGTCTCGGTAAAACACAGAACTCAATAATTTCTCATTTCCCTTCAATACAGCAAATTTGCCCGTCAGGTCTTCAGTTTTGTTCTCTAGTGACTGCACATTTGCTAACAAGATGCTTGGTAGAGGGGGCCTCATTCCTCTGCATTTCAATCTGGCTTAGAGTCCCTCACCGCCTACCCCCCTCCCCCTGCCTCGCTTCTGGCCATGGCGATGCACCTTTGTCCTTTAAAGGTGCCATTCTACAGAGGATGTATGGAGAGCATCTTGAGCAACTGCATCACTGCCTGGTCTGGAAATTGTACTGTCTCGGATCGCAAGACCCTGCAGCAGATAGTGAGGTCAGCTGAGAAGATCAGCGGGGTCTCTCTTCTCGCCATTACAGACATTTACACCACACGCTGCACCCGTAAAGCCAACAGCATTGTGAAGGACCCCACGCACCCCTCATACAAACTCTTCTCCCTCCTGTCATCTGGCAAAAGGCACCGAAGCATTCGGACTCTCACGACCAGACTGTGTAACAGTTTCTTCCCCCAAGCCATCAGACTCCTTAATACCCAGAGTCTAGACTGACATCTACTTCATTTATTATTATATTGTAATTTGATCTCTACTGTGCCTATTTTCTTGTTTATGATTTATTGTACTGCCCTGCACTGTTTTGTGCACTTTATGTAGTCCTGTTTAGGTCTGTAGTCAGGTGTTGTTTTTGTGTTGTTTTACGTAGTCTAGTGTAGTCTTGTGTTGTCTCACTTAGTCTAGTGTAGTTTTGTGCTGTTTCATGTAGCACCATGGTCCTGGAGGAACGTTGTTTCATTTTTACTGTGTACTGTACCAGCAGTTTATGGTCGAAATGACTGTACCAGCAGTTTATGGTCGAAATGACAGTACAAAGCAAATATTAAAAAAACCTGCTTGCTTGAGAGTTAAGTCTGCTGAGTCCTTTACAAGATCATGAAATCTGTAGTTCATAGGGTCGATTGAAAAGTATGTTGCTTAAAGGGTAATTACATGCTGCAGATTGCAGTGAGTGAGAATAATTCAAAAGAGGTATATTTAGAAGTATTGTATGTAGCCTGCAGAAATCACTGTGTTCACCGACACCATACTTGGTTTGTAGGTAAACCAACAATTGGTGGGGTTGGGTTATTGGGAATTGATTTGGTTTTATCAAATATAAAATGCCAGAACTCCTTGACAGGTCAAACAACATCTTGTAGAGAGAATAGAGTTAGTGTAATCAACCTGAAACACTGACATTTTTTCCCCTTTCTACACACATTGTGCGACCCACCATTTATTCCAGCATTTCCTGTTTCCAGAATCTGGCGATTTTATTTTTCTTTAGGGAATGAAACTGAGCAGTTGAAAGAAGCATCAGTGGAAGATTGTTTTTATTGTTGTGATCATAATTCAGTTAGGTTTAACATAGTTATAGAAAAGGACGAAGGTAAAATAGGGTTAAAGGTTCAATATTGGGATAAGGTCAACTTAATTGGGCTGAGAAATGATTTACTAAAAGCGCACCAGAAATAGCTGCTTGAAGGTAAATCAGTCTAGGAGCAATCGCAGGCATTTTAGAAGGATATTTTAGGGCTCCAAGTAAACGTATTCCTGCAAAGAAAAGCATGTGATGCCAAACCTGGAGTCCCTGGATGACCAGGTGCATAGAGGATAAGGTCAGGCAAGAAAGGGAGGTTTATATGAGACACCAAGAAATGAATACCACAGAAAACCTGGAAGTATATGGAGAGTTTTGAAGTGAAATTTGAACGGAAAATTAAAAGGCCATATAATAGCAACACGGGATTTATTATAAATCAGGAAATTTATGGTGCATGTTAAAAAGGTTATATAGTAATTATGGAAGACGTATAGACTGGACCAACCAAATAGGTAATAATAGCTCAGAAGACAAATTCATAGACTGTATGCCTTTCTTGATTAGCATTTTGAGGAACATACATCTTACTGTAGATAAAAGTATTTTGCATCAAGATGGATTAACTAAAATTCCAATAAGAGGGCTTTTAGAGAAAAATATTAAAGTCGAGTTTGTCACATGTATAAGATAATGTATATATGTGCATAGGTACAATGATAAACTTACTTGCAACAGCATTACAGGCACACAGCATCATATAAGCAGCAATCACAAGAAAAACATAAAACATTTTTAACAGGAAAGAGCACAATTACAACTAAAACAAGTGCAAAAAGTAGTTCAAGTGGTCACAAACTGTAGTGATTAGGGTTGTGCCAGTTGGTTCATGAACCATATGATTGAAGGGAAACAGCTGTTCTTTATGAACCTGTTGGTGTGAAATTTCGGTACCTTCTGCCCATCGGTAGCTGTGAGAAGATAGCATGGCCCCGATGGTGTGATTCCATAAAATCAGCCAATGGAGGGAAGCGATGTGCTCATGGTATTGGGCAGAGTCTGCTACTCTATACAGTTTTTTATGTTCCTACACTTTTGAATTGCTGTACCCAGGACCTGATGTTCTGTATTGCAAGTTTTGAATGAGCTGACTGTGGAGATGATAGATGTACTAGTTGTTATCTTTAACATTCCATAGAGTTTAGAATGTTTGTAACAAATTGGAAGGGAATAAATGTAACCTCAGTTTAAAAAAAAGGTTGAAGAGAGAAAACGATGAACTATAGACTGGTAAACAGGTGATGGGAGTTAAAAAAAAAGCTAGAATCTATTAATTAGAAAGTTTACACCGCACTTGGGGAGGAGGGAGTGGGAGGAGCAGTGAATGGATTGGGTGGGTTAGCCTTGGATCAGAATCAGAAGCAAGTTTAATATCACCAGTATTTGTCGTGAAATGTATTAACTTAGTGGCAGCAGTACAATACATGACAATAAGAAAAAAATAAGTTGTGTGTGTGCATGTGTGTATGTATATGTGTGTGTGTGTGTGTTTACACACACACACACACTATTTATAATAGTTCAATTAAAAGCAGTGCAAAAGTGAGGTAGTGTTCATGGGTTCCATTTTCATTTAGGAATCGGATGGCAGAGGAGAAGCAGTTTTTCCTGAATTGCTGAGTGGGGAAGTCCTTAATAATGGACGGTGCCTTTCTGAGGCACCACTTCTTGAAGGTGTCTTGGATACTACGGAGGCTCGTACCCAAGATGGAGCCGACTAATATTGCAGCTTTTTTGCGAAAGAGAAATTAAGTTTGCCATATAACATACTGATATATTAATATTTAACATACTGCTACACGCAAAGGGCTAGTTAACAGGCAGATAGTAAGAATAAATGGATGGCTTTCAAGTTGGGAGGCTGTAACTAGTGGGAAACTGCAGTGATCAGTGCCTGGGCACTAGTTATTCACAATTTATGTCAATGATTTGGATTAGGAGACTATGTGTAATCTAGGTTTGCTGATGATTTTATGCTGGGAGGTATTGTTGCTTATGCTTTGGATTTGGCAAGAGTTTAAGGGATATGGGTAAACTATAACTTATAAGCATGCAGGAGCCCATTAGCCCAATTTCCTTATTTCCCTGCATTTCTCACTCCTCATATAGGAGCATCCAGGAGTTCCCATCTGTTAAATGGAGAGAACATGCTCACTTTACTCAGACAGCAATCCGGATTGAACCTGGCTTCCTAAAACTTTGAGGCTTAGAAATTGAGTCTTAGAATGTAAGATTGGGAGGTTTTCCTAGAACTGCTTATAATGCTAATTAGGCCATGGCTGAGTCAATCCTCCACATTGTAGGAGAGATGAGATGGCATTTAAGAGGATATAGAGAAGATTTATGCGAATGTTGCCAGGACTGAAAATTGTAACTATGAAGAAAGGATGGGTAAAATTGAGTTATTTTCCATGGAACTTTTTTCAACTGGCACAAGTTTAAAGGACCAAATGGCCTTCTCCTGTATCATCAATTCCCAATGGTTCTTTCTATGATTCTGATTTGTTTACCTGCAATCATTTGAGTATTCTGCCAGGAAGTTGGGGATTTTTGATACTATTTGACATTATTTAGTATAAATTGAGATATGGATTTATAGCAAGTTCATTTGATTAACTCTTGAAGTGAAATTAGAGTGCCTTTGCACTGCTTTATTTTTTATAGTGAAATCAGTGTTTATAGTTTTTGAGAGGGAGAGAGCGACTGAGACTCTCATTCTACAGGTGCTGACTGACATGTATTTAAGTTTCCCCTGAATTCAAGTTAAGTTTCATTTTAAAATTATCCTATAAAATTCTGGGGCTGTTAATGTGGAGTGCATTTTCTTTTTATTCTTGCACCCTACTTTATATTCACTGGATGCTGTGATCTCTTAAAGTTTATGCCAAATGGAAAGTCACTTGGAGGTGGCCAGCAAGGGGTGTGATATACGTTGTACAAATAATAATTTGATGTTGGTGTTTTGATGATTTCCATTCAATACATAAAATTTCTTGCCACATTATTATGTTTAAGGATAGGATGTGTATTTCTTAGGTCTTCACTACAGCTAGATTTTCTTCCCTACTATTGTGCGAAGTAGTTACAGAATCGGGTAACTGTAGCATTCCACTTGCATCTCTGCATAGTATGGAGCAGCTTTTGCCTGCCTTCAGTAAGGAATGAACTGCATTTAAATAGTGGCAGATAAGTGCAAGTTACAGTTGCATTTAAGAAGTGTTAGGGAATTAATACCCTTTAGTACCTGCCAACATTCAACAGGATTTCCATTCTAGCATTCTTTAGGTCACCATCGACCAAAAACAGTCATAGAGAGATAAGCGTGGAAACAGGCTCTTATTTCTGTTACGTAGTCCACTGAGTTTACATTAATCTTACAATAATTTGATTTTTTATATTCACTCTGCATTCTCAGTAACTCTGTCCAGATTTAACCATTCACCAGGGCACAAGGGCAATTTACACAGGCCAATTAACCTACCAAACCACAACTCTTTGACATGTGGGAGGAAACCAGAGCTCTAGAAGATTACCTACTTGGTTACAGACAGAGTATACAAACACTATACACACAACTTTTGAGTTTAGGATTGAACACAGCTCTCCGGAACTGTGAAACATTGGCTCTACTAGCGGCACCAACAGGACGTGTCAGCTAAATGCCAAACCTGCAGTAGGCATTCATAAGAATTATGGCAACTGACTCATCTCTCGGCTCTCCAAAGTCTTTCCACAGTCTACAAGGCACAAGTCAGCTCAATGATAGAATGTCCTCCATGTGCTTACTGTGTGTAGCTTCAGTAGCATCCAAGCCTAGGGCTGTGCAGAATATCTGTTCAGTCTGTGTTCATCCCACTTTCATTCTGTTTCTGGCTTTATTCTGTCATTGCTCCAACAATGCCCAATGCAACTTAGTGATACAGCACGTCATTTTCTAATGGGCATATTATAGTTCTCAGGACTCGCTGTTGAATTTCACAAAATCACCCTTTTATGTTTCTGTTTCTAACCATTTTTAAAGTAATTGTTACTCTTAACAATTCTGTTTTGCACCGTATCACAATCATTCTCTCTATCCTTGCATCCTTTCCCCACTCAAACTTAAAATGCTTGATTTTTCAGTTTTCTAGTTCTGATGAAGAGGTCTCCCTGTGGAACCTGCTGTACCTGTTGAGAGCCTCCAGCTTTTTCAGTTTTGGCTTGGGTTCCCAACATCTGCTTTGGTAAAGATGATTGCAGGTTTGCTGTTTTTGCTGCAGTTATCTTGGCCAAAGCAGTCTGCTTGATTGGCATTCAATCACATTCTAAGCATCCCCACTATCTACTAACTGCATGCACACAACTCAGATCAGGACAGTAGGCACAAAGGAGTGTCATCACCAGCAATCTTCTCCCCAAGTGTTGAATTTAAAATATAGTGCAATCCCTTCCTCATTATGGGTCAAAATCCTGTAGTTCCCGAATTGGAACTATGACTGCAGTTCGAAATTGGCATTGCCATTAATACATATTTCCATGCATGAATTAAAGCATTGCTGGTACCATAAATTAATGGTAATTGTAGCCGATTGATCCTTCTGATGTTAATGCACTGTTAGCAGTTTTTGAATTTTAAAATGATTTTTCTCTCTTTATTTCTCATCACACACATACACAAATATTTAGCAACTGTGTTATATAAAGTTGTACCTACTTCTTACCTTCACAATCATTATTCTATTAGCTTACATGTTTACAGTGTACAAAAATATATATTTTTTGTAAATTTGGCTGGCTATATAAATTCATCACCATCTTCTGTTTGTTTCTTGATGGCATGCAAAATATGATCTTAATCTCAGCTTCCTGTGTTGTGGAATTAATCCACGGGGCAAATGGGAAATTGTTCAAACCATGTTGCCTCCATGCCAGCACAAAGGTCACCCCCAGTTTCACGAGGTGCACTACATGGATGCTGTTTACTATTCATACATTCAAAGGTACTTTAGAAGTATAAAAGATACTGGCTCTTACTCTTAACATCTGCAAAAGAAAAGTACACCCCTCACAATATATTGCCCTACTAAATATGGCAGCCTCCTTTATCAAGAAGCCATGACTCAATGAAAGCCTTTATCGAAGATGAGGCTGTCAGAATTTTAATGTGTAAGCATGGTTTTGGCCATGTGAAGAAAAACCTCTTTGACGATTACTTCAGAAGGACACATCTGAGACATGAGCTACCTACAGAAGGCTCCTCAAAGCATCGGGGGAAATAACACCAATGCTGTCCGTGGTGAATCCTCCAAATCCATGGGCAGGATGACCAAATAATGGCAGTAATCTCTGCCAGCCTTCTCAGCACTGAGGTCTAATGAAACCTGGTTGGCTTCAGTGGTCTGTATCCATTGTTTGCATATCTGATCTCAGATTATAGAGGCACTCTGAGCCTTTTCATGGTATGAAATTGCATATTATGAACAGAGGAAAGGATTTATGTAAGCCTGCCTGTAAAAGTAATATCTGCATTGACAGGTGGGAATGCTAGGCCTATGACTACACAAAATGGCATAGGAAAATTTGGAATGGCATTGACAATCTTGAATCCATGTCTTGGAGTATACTGAAAGCCATAATAAGCAGTGGAAAGAAGGCACTATCTTGATAGTGAGAGACTTTAGTCATACTGAAATCTATCTGGCTGTGCCAGTATTCTGATTCCAAACTGGTTTCACCAGCCTGGAAGCTCAGCAGGTTGAGTGGTAGCAAGTCATCTTCGATCACAAGAGGAAGAAGACAAGAATGAAAGCCACAGTGTTTCTATCCTAATTTGCCTTTCGAGTTTGAAGTTTAGACAAATCCAAATTTTGAAGATTTCTTGTCTTCATAGCAATTATTGTTTCTGAACTTTATATATTAACGTCAGTACAATTTTGTAAATTCAGAGCTGTACAATTGCTTGTTACTGAATTGTGAGCAATATTATGGACCCTGTTGCGGTCTCTTGCCTAGCAGTTATAAGAGTAGTGTTGGCAAACTGTTGGAAAGAGTCTTAACAGTTTACTGCTGCTGACCTTTGACTTTTTTTGTGAAATAGCAAATCTACACACTTATAGTCATTAAGTTTTGAGAGTCTTATGGACAAAAACCTGCAGACGTCTTTCCTTTTCCTACTTTTGTCCCTTTAGAGTTAGGTTGAAAAGACGGAAGGCCTTGTATTTATATTGAATCTTTTCCTACATCCTATAACTGAAGAAGTACTTTTGAAGTGCTTTCAGTGTTGTATTGCAGTAAAAATAGTCAGATTGTTTTAAAGCGCAAACGTAAATTTACAGAGCAAATTGATATCATGGTGATTCCAATTGATGTAATGCTTGGGTGTGAGAATCCTAATATAGAACCGTAGATGACTTTATTTTGACTTTTTTTTCATGGTGTTAAGACAGAGTGCATTACCAATTTGGTTTGGTTCTGTTGTTTGTTTGTGCCCTCCATTATATTGTAGTGGAAATGTCCTTGGCCCAAGCCTGATGGTTCTTCAGAGAAAGAGGAGAAAATGACTCTTCCTTAGTTCATCACTGAATTTTTGTAATTGATCTACATTGTGAAGGTGGAATTCAGACATCTGAGTATCTAGTCACTATCTTGACTGTGTACAATGTGTCAACTGATAAATCTTCAGTGCCTTTCAGCATTTTATAGCCACTTTTCCTAATTTGACTCACCCCAATTATATCTTGTGACTCAAGGGCTACAAGGTTGATGAGGGCAGCCTTCTTACCATCTACGATATGTCAATTGACAAGCTTCTGTCTGCGTCTTGTCATTCCTTTGGGTTCACGTCAATAACAGATTTCCTAATTAACCACAAAGGGTATGTCAGTTTGCTTGTGCAGATATCCCTTGGGATCAGTGGATACTCTAAATGTTTAGCAAATATGAAACTGTGTTGCTGTTTCCCTGGGTAACACTGGGGAGGGTCAGTGGGGTAGTAAGGTTGTTGGCAGGTGGGGAATGACATGGAGCTGGTGGGGCTGGCATACAGCTGAGAGTAAAGCAATCTGAACTATCAGTTGTATTGTAAACTATTTGAAAGAACCGATGTGCAGCAGGCATTTGCCGTTTTGTTAGTACATTTATAACTTGTTGCTTCCCATACTTGCATTAGCGTAAGTAATGCAGAGGTGTTGATTATATTAAATAGAAGTATCTCTAAGCATGGTACTTCCTTGGTATATGAAGTAGTGGCTCTTCAATGGGTACTCTTGTTGCTGCACTGGAGATTGTGTTATAGTTTCACTTGGAATTGATCTGTTTCAGTGTGGGAGTGAGAATCTGGATTTCTTTTCAGAATTAAAAAAGAATCCTGTTTGTTACTGTACCTTTGTGTTTCCTTCTGCCTATTGGTTTTTGTTTGAAGTTCTTTGTTGTTTTAGCGGTGATCACTGATGAAAATATAAGTGAATTGTATTTGAAGAGTTTGCAAGAGAAGCACAGCCACTAGAAAATGACAAAAACAATGCATTTGAGCTCTGTATGTAAGTTATAATGTTAGCTCAAATTCTGATCAATAGCATGGTTGATAATATCTGTATAATTTACAACAAGCTCTTGATTCATTCTTTCTTATAGTTAATGAACATGTCCCTGTTTTGAATTACCCACATTCCCCAGTATGGGGATACTGGGAACTGTTAGCTTATTATTTTAGGACCCCTCCCTTTCCCAGGAACAAATTTAACAATATCCTTTTGGTGCTCTCAGTGGCAAAATAATACCCATCTGAAGGGTTTGTAGTTTTTTTCTCAAACTGAAAATAAAGCACACAGTATTGATTTAAGAGCAAAAACTAAGAAATGTAGGGATGTAATTGGCAGAATAGGTTTTTGATTTGAAAATTTCAGAGTTGAAGCTCTTTACAACAGTCCCACCTTTCCACATTACCAGAGAGCAATATATGGAGGGTCTTTGATTAGGCAGTTTATTTGAGAGATAAATAAACTCTCAAATAAATAAACTCTGACAAAGATGTTGCCCTTGATCATGCACATATCCGTAAACGCCTCAAGCTTCAGACTGCAGGAAGAAATATAATTACCCATCCATATCCACAAACATTTTGGATCGTTTTCTTTGTTTTAGTTACTATTTATCTGCAAACTAACATTTCTTTAAAAAACTATGGAATTATGTATTTCATTACATTTAGTTGGACCACAGGATTGTGAAAATCAATCATCACGTCTTCCAACATCACGACAATAACGGCACGGTAGAAGCACAAGAGGCAAAAACTACCAATGGTGTTTATGCAAAATTTTCTATATTCATCGTGAGGAAAAACAAATCGATGTCAGTGTTCTCTCTGAGGCTCCACTTCACTGGAGAGTGTTGGGAATCAGGTGCATCCACTGGTTAAGATTACATTTTTCATGCCTTCATGCTTCCAGGCAGCCACATGCCCAAAATGTTACTTTTGAACACTGCACATGAGGTGATCTTCATTTACTAATGGCACTGGAGAAAGCCAAACATTTCTTTGGTTTGTACTGGCTGAAGATAGGCTTCGGACATCATAGGACCTACCAACCCTTTTTTTTAAGACTATGGACAGATCCTTGTACAATATAGCACTTTAAATGTAAATCTAAGTATATTTTAAATGTGGTAGGTGTTTATGTTGGAGTTTTTTTAAGATTCCTGAATCTGAAGTGTATATAATATATGAGGGGTGATTGATAAGTTCGTGGCCCAAGGTAGGACTTCGAGTCAATTTTAGAAAACCTAACACATTTATTTTTCCTACATTTACACACTTAGTCCAACGGTCGTGGAGCATTCAGATCCCTTCTTTGTAAAAGTCGGCATCTTGGACCTCCAGAAAGTAGTCCATAGCAGGGGTGATTGAGAAGTTCGTGGCCTGAAGTAGAAGGAGATGAGGAGAAACTTCAAACTTTCTGCATTTTCACTCAGAGTTGAACTGCGCGTGCATGTAACGAGAGCTATAGAACTCATCTCCGTCTACCTTAGGCCACGAACTTATCAATCACCCCTGCTGTGGACCACCTGGAGGTCCAAGATGCTCTTGTTACATGCACGTGCAGTTCAACTCTTTGAGTGATAGTGCAGAAAGTTTGATGTTAATAACTCATCGCCTTCTACCTTAGGCCACAAACTTATCAATCACCCCTGCTGTGGAGCACTTCTACAAAGAAGGGATCCGTATGCTCCACGACCGCTGGACTAAGTGTAGGAGGGGACTATGTTGAAAAATAAATGTGCTAGGTTTTCTAACATTGACTCCTTCTACCTTAGGTCACAAACTTATCAATCACCCCTTGTATCTAAAGTAGGCAGGACTGTAACATATAAGTATGGTGCAGTCTGAGAGTTGATGTGATGCTTATGAGATGATCTTCCTTCTCTATAGTCCATGTGTTACATGTGTTCCTGGAACTGAAATTTCCTTTTATGTTTTTATAACTAAACACAGTATGTAGTTGATCTTATTAAAGCTTTTTTTTCTTTGAATGCTCAGTAGCTAATTGCATCCATGGAGAGCTGCTTGCAAATAAATCTCTGACAAGTGTGGCCACTTGCGTAGATGACTGCTCTGCACCCTACTAACGGTAGTTGTTTCTCCAAACATGTGGTGTTAACTTCACTCAGTTGTTCCAAGGAGATTAACAGATGAGATTTCTTATCCTTCATCTGAAGGCAAAGTGACTTTGTCATTCTGTATATTTTGCATATTAAAAGGCTATTTTCTGTGTTCAGTCAGGTGTGTCAATATGGAATCTCTGTTGTGGCCATTAACTTGACCCTAATCAGAATTTATCCAATTAAATGCAACAGTATCTTTCACATGGGATTGCTGAGCATTGTCTCCAAAACCTTAAAGTGCTTACATACATGTTGTTTAGAAATTGATGAGCTGCTTCATTTTGGTGGTATATATTAGTTTTTATCCTCTTGAAATCACTTTGAACATGCATTGTTCCTAGAGCAAATACTGACTTTCTAATTTAAGATGATGAAGCCCCAGAATAAATATATTACCATTTCAGTTTAATTTTAATGTTTTAAAATTCATTTATCATTTAGAATAAGTAAAGTTCACTCCATTTGAATTTTACTAATAAAACTTAATATGCTTTGTAATGTGTGTAGCATTTGTGTTCAGCTGAAAGCCCAATGCACATGTAGTGCAAACTTTTCCGGTAAGGCCCACATAGTTTCTTGAACGGAATAAAGTTCACTGTGGCAATCCCATAATAAAAATGTAAACGTAGCATAACTGGACTTGACTCTGATCTCTTTTCATTTGGGTAAACAAGGCTGACTCAAGGAGATGACTGCACATTGTGAACAATAGTTAATTAATGATCTTAATTTAATAACATTTCACCAACATCTTTAGAGCCCGATATCTTTGTGAAATTCTTCCACCCACCATCAAGTTTGCATTTTACAGGTTTGATGTTACATTTTACAGGTTAGATAGAGGTATTTAAAATTATGAGGGGGATTGGTAGAGTTGGTGTGGATAGGCTTTTTCCATTGAGAGTGGGGAGAGATTCAAACAAGAGGATGTGAGTTGAGAGTTAAAGGACAAAAGTTTAGGGGTAACATGAAGGGGAACTTCTTTACTCAGAGAGTGGTAGCTGTGTGGAATGAGCTTCCAGCAGAAGTGGTTGAGGCAGGTTCGATGTTGTCATTTAAAGTTAAATTACGTTTGTAGATAGATATATGGATAGGAAAGGAATGGAGGGTTGTGGGCTGAGTGCAGGTCAGTGGGACTAGGTGAGAGTAAGAGTTCAACAGGGATTAGAAGGACCGAGATGGCCTGTTTCCGTGCTGTAATTGTTATATGGTTATATATTCACAACACCCTTCTTTATTTGAAACTGTGAAGTCTTCCATTTAGGTCATAAGATCCCAGATGAGTTTGGAAATACCTTTTATATTATCTCTCAGTACCGCTTAGACATACAGACTGCAGAAGATATTGTATATCTACAGGTAATATATCCAATTATATTTATTGTTGGTCCACTTCATACCATAGATTCATTAGTTGCAATTTACATCCTGATGTTAATTTTTAACTTTCTTAACTTGGGCTGAAGTGTTGCTGAAGTGTTCTTCCCTACAAAATAGCCCCCTACTTGTGAAATTTTTGTGACCGAATAAAAAAGGGAGTGTCTAGAGCTTTGATGCAGATCTGCACCAATTCCAATCAACAAAAATATGATTACTGCCTGCTGACAGTGTCGACTCCTGAAATATTCCATTTGACTCCTGGATGTCTGAGAGTATAGGTCAAGATTTTATTTTTGCAAAATTAGTAGTTACCAGGGTGAAGTTAAATCATAATTGTCTTTTTAGTTTGAGCCACGCTGCCCAGCAATCCCCTGATTTAATCTGAGCCTAATCATGGGACAATTTACAATGACCAATTAACCCATCAACCGGTACGTCTTTGGACTGTGAACCAGAGAACCCAGAAGAAACCCATGTTTTAAAATGAGCACCAGAACATCCTGTAAAGCCTGTGGCCCATCTATTTTGTAGTGAGTGGTTAAGTAACATGCTGTATTCTGTTAGGCTGAAATATCAGCTATTATGGAAATTCTCTAAACGGTACTGTGGAAGGTTTCAGCCTATTTTCTGGCACTTCGGTGATTTGCAGTAGTGCTTCTTTTCCAGCTTCCTTTGTACTCTGCAGTACAATAGATTTGAAGGATCGTACAAGCAGGATCATTCAGTCCATCATAGCTGTCTCAATCTTTGTAGAAAAATCCAAAACATTTCTATTCTCTCACTTTTTTTTCTGTTGCCCATCTTGTTTTCCTCAAGTACTTAACCAGGTCCCTTTCAAAACTCCTGATTTTTTTACTTTTGTTTCCACCACCTAGACAGACATTGAATTGCAAATCATAACTTTGAAGTTACTTGAGTCAGAGGGTGGTAAATCTGTGGAATTTGTTGCCACGAGCAGCTGTGGAGGCCAAGTCATTGGGTGTATTTAAGCAGAGATAGATAGGTTCTTGATTAGCCAGGGCATCAAAGGGTATGGGTTGAAGGCAGGGGAGTGGGGAGGACTGGAAGAATTGGATCAGCCCATGATTGAATGGCGGAGCAGACTCAATGGGCCGAATGACCTACTTCTGCTCTTGTACCTTATGGTCTTATAATCACCCTGTGCACATAAACAATCACTTGAATTCTAAACCCTTCCCCATGTCTTTACCTACTGGCCATCCCTGGGTTACAAACACCCAACTTCTAGGTATCTGTACATACAAACGAGATGTGTGATATTAATAAATTCAGAACTCCCATATGCGTACATACATATGGTCATTCCTATGATTGGTAGAATTAATTTCCTCCCTCTCTTCACTTCTAGTAATTGTTCTTATGTGTTTCTGATGCCATTCATTACAATATTTTGGAGGTATGGTATGGAGGGGTGTATATGTATTTTCTGATTAATGGAAAAAATTTGACTAAAGGATGCCTATAAAACGGAACCCATTAATTGCCTGGATTAATTTAAATCTGTGTCCCTTAAACATTGAATTATCCATAATTGGAACAGCATTTCTCTCTTTGCCCCTATTGCAGTTTTGTATATCTGTTACATCTCCTTTTGGCACATTTACAGGTTTCCCCCGCCATCCAAAGGTACAGCGTTCCTATGAAACGGTTCGTAAGCCGGAATGTCGTAAAGCGAAAAAGCAATTACCATTTATTTATGTGGGAAAAATTTGTGAGCGTTTGCAGACCCAAAAAAAAATCTACCAAATCATGTCAAATAACACACTAAACCTAAAATAACAGTAACATGTAGTAAAAGCAGGAATGATATGATAAATACACAGCCTATATAAAGTAGAAATACTTTTCCACAATCATTGCCGCACTGTTCTCTGTAGCGAAAATCTCATGCAAGCACTTTTGGCAGAAACATGGCGCAAGCGCTCTCGGCGGAAAATCTCACGCAAGCGCTCTTGGCAGAAACACTCTCTCCAGTAACCTTTATGCTATGAAGCTGCCAAATCATACCAAATAACACATAAAAATACACAGCTTACATAAAGTAGAAATAATGTATCACTTACAGGAACCAGGAAGACATTGAGCACACTGATGATGGTGTGTTAGGCTGAGTAGTCGGAGGTTGGGGCGGTGCAGTGGTCCCCACCCTCTGGGCAGCGAACTGATACCGATCCATGGAAAATGCAGCGGTAGCCGGGACGCACCCAGTGCATCCTTAAGAAAAAAGCCGAAATAAACAAGCTAATTAATTAGGTGCCGCCAGGCATGTAAATGTCGGCCCAGATCAGAGGCGATGCAATCGGCAATCACCTCTGATCTGGGCCAACATTTACGTGCCGGGTGGCACCTAATCACTTAGCTTGTTTATTTCGGTTTTTTTCTTAAAGATGTGCTGGGAGCATCCCGACTACTGCTGCATTCTCCGCGGATCGGTATCTGTCTGCGGCCTGGGGGTTGGGGTGGTAGGACACTAGGGTGTCATCTCGTCGTCTGTTTCCATCGGGGCAGGCAGGTCATCTTCTTCACGTTCGGTTCCTGGACGACTTCACTTTCGGTCCTTTCACTACTGCATTCGGTTTCAATTGTTATCCTTTCCTCTTCCACTTGCATCAGCTCTTCATCTATCAGTTCTGAGTCATGGGATGCCAAAACCTCTTCGATATCATCTTCTTCATCTTCCACAAGCCAAACTCACTTTGTCCTTACTTTGTTCACCATGATTGAAACACTTAATTATGTCTAGTTTTACGCTAAGTGTAACACCCTTACGAGTTCTTTTAGGCTTTTCCGATACCTTAGAACTCATCTTGCTAACGGCTGCTCACAGGCATGTGTTTAAGCAATGCCGTTCCAAATCCGGGGGAGAGTGGCTGCTTGGGGCACCCGCTGCTTTTTTATCACGCGCTGATTTTTTTTTCGCGAGCTGCCTTTTTTCATAACAGTGAAAACACCTTCTGTTCGTGAAAACAGGTACTAATGTAGGTCTTTCGTAACAGCAAGGTGTCGTAAAGCAAACGTTCGAAAAGCGGGGGACACCTGTACTCCAAAAAGTAGGTTTGTGGACTCCAGGAAGACAGCTTCTCTATTCTAATCTTAAAGTTGAAATTCCACATCTCTGAAAACTTCCTGAGCTGTCTTTTCAGCATCAACATTCTGTTCATCTTTTACTAACCATTGTTAGGTACTTCCTAAAAACTCCTTTTATTTTGCTGTTTTCCATTCATTTGACCTTGCCCCAATTTAGATATGATTGAAAGAAAGAGACAAGCACATATGCTTTTTTTGCATCTTTACTTCCTGATGGGAAAGCTACAGAACCTAGGCCTCTGTACTTCCCTCTGCAGCTGGATTCTCAGCTTCCTAACCAGAAGACCATAATCTGTGTGGATTGGAAATAACATCTCCACCTCATTGACAATTAATAATGGTGCTTCACAAGAATGTGTGCTTAGTCCACTGCTCTATTCTCTCTATGCGTATGACTATGCGGCTAGGCATAGTTCAACCAGCATCTATAAATTTACTGATGATACAACCATGGTTGACAGTATTTGAGATGGTGATGAAAGGGTGTATAAAAGCGAGGTATATCAGTTAGTTGCGTAGTGTTGCAGCAGCAACCTTGCACTCAACATCAGCAAGACCAAAGAGCTGACAGTGGATTTCAGAAAGGGTAAGACAAAGGAACACAAGCTAATCCTCATAGAGGGATCAGAAGTGGAGAGAGTGAGCAGCTTCAAGTCCCTGGGTGTCAGTATCTCTGAGGACCTATCATGTCACAACATATTGATGCAGCTATACTTCATTAGGAGTCTGAGGAGATCTGGCTTGTCAATTAAAACAATCGAAAACTTCTATAAATGTACTGTGGAGAGCATTCTGACTGGCTGCTTCACCATCTGGTATGGGGGGGGCGCTACTGTACAAGATCAAAGTAAGTTGCATAAACTTGTAAAATTAGTCAACTCTATCATGGGTACCAGCCTCAGTCGTATCAAAGACATCTTCAAAGGGCAGTGCCCTAGGAAAGCAGCGTCCATCATTAGGGATCCTCATCACCTAGGACATGCTCTCTTCACATTGTTACAGTTGGGAAATAGGTACAGAAGTGTGGTAAACCATGTATATATGTTGTAACTCGGTTACCTGTCTGGACACACACCTCTGCTGACTGCCCCTGTGGCTCCTCTGACTGCCCCTGTGGCTCCTCCCACAGAGTCCTGTATAAAGGTGTTCGCCTTGCCCCTCTCCCTCAGTCCGGGGGCAGACACTCACTGTGGAGGTCGTATTGTACAGCGAATAAAAGCCTTTCAGTATTTTACCAAACCTCAGTCTTTTGGAGTAATTGAAGGTGCTTCAGGAAGCCTAAAGGCACACACTCAGCGATTCAGGAGCAGCTTCTAACCCCCTGCCATCCAATTTCTAAATGGACATTGAACCCATGAACACTGCCTTATTACTTTTTTAATTTATGTTATTTTGCACCACTTATCTTGATTTTACTATTTATATGTACACTTAACGTAGCTCAGTTTTCTCCCTTTATATTTATCATGTATTTCATTGTATTGCTGCCCTGAAGTTAACGAATTTCATGACATATGCCAGTGATATTTAATCTGATTCTGATTCTGACCTCCCTTATCAAGCTGCTATGCTTCCCATCTTGACCAGGTGATTTGTTGCTTTAAGCATAGTCAATCTGTCTAATTTCTGATACTTTTCATCCTATTTATTATGCCTGCTGGCCTCCTATCTAATTTGTTTTTTTTTGCTGTTTGTGTTTGAAAACTTTGAGTTCCCTCTCTCCTCTCAACATTGTGGCGGTATAAAATCACTCTTCCTCTGTGCTTATTTTGTTTATGTGTCCTTGGTGTCTCGAAGGCACTGAGGCTTGTATTCTTTGGGGTCAAGGAATTCTTGCTTCTACCCATGCAGGCCCAAAGGCTGCTTGGGATCTTGTGTGTTCCTCCTGCTATTTTTCTTGGATTGTTGTAGACCTGAGGTGCAACAGTAGTTTCTCAAATGCAATTTCTCCACTTTGAGTGGTCAAAAGCTAGGAATTCCCATGGATGTTACACTTTTTTAAAGGAGTCCTTGATCTTTTTTCTCTCTTGGAGATCTCTGGCTGTTTGGAGCTTAGGATTGTTTTGGGAATCTGCTGTCAAGCATATGGTCAATGTAGAAAGCCTATCGGAACTGGCTGAGGGTGATCAGAGTCCCTCTGCTGGTCTGGGTGATGATGCTGACATAGGTTTCCCTATCTTTCCAATGAATTTTGAAGTACTTTTTGAGGCTGTGTTATGTACATGATATTCATTGCTTCACAGCAGAACTAAATTAAAGTTTCTACGGGAGTATGAGGACATGATGGTTGTTAACGTCACCCATTGTCTGAATTCTGTTTGTGAGCCAAATGGCGGTTCCGTAATTGACCTGATGGACAGTAATGTGAGAGCCTTTTTCAGAATTATAATTTACTTCCAGGAATTTCTTTTAATTAAAAATCTTCGTCTTCAGATAGCCAAATGTAGTTTGAATAAAGTGGTTAGTTTGGTATCAGATTGTTACTTCAGTTGTAATTAATGCGCTAACCAATCTTGGCTCCCTTCCGAAATTATCATCATAAAGCTGACATTAAATGTTAACTTTATAAGTGCAATGGAGCCTACCTGATTTATTATTGCCATACCCTATTGCAGGATCTAGAAGGATAATTCATCAGATTTATTAGTAAACTGCATTGGTTCTGAAGGAAGATAACAGTCATAAAATATAATCTGAAAGAAGAAGTCTGTCTGGCACTACCTCTTGTTTTTAAAAGAAGTCTTTAAGAAGAATTATGATTAAATTTGGGATAGCATGGGTATTTTACTGCAGTAGCATTTTGTCCTTTATATTGGCAGGTTGTAGTTCCATGCTGAAAATCGCAGCTCTTTTCTTGGATTTAGTTTTTATATTGGTGATTTATATTTATATAGATTCTAAATATTTTAGTAAAAAAGGTTAATTTAAAAATTGAAGACCTGCTACAGAATAGTTCTTAAATTATCCATGTGATGGTTTGGCATGATGCTCTTCATTGAGGAAGTAATCAGGCTGTGACAATCAGAATTTAAATTTTCTGCTCTTCTGAATATATTAAAACTAGAATGTGAATTGGCTGGCATTTGGCATGCTGCTTTGGTTCCCTAAAAGTCACGCTGTTGTCCTTTTACTATTAATTTGTATCAGTTTGCTGCCACTTCTGGAAGACCTGGATTTTGAAAATTTTAAATTAAAGGGATTCTGTGATACTCACCATTATTAAGGCTAAATTAATAGATTCTGGCAACTGCATTTGAGCAGTTAAATATTGAAATTAGGAATTTCTCCTACTCCAGCAGAAACAGTACCATAAGCCAAGCTAAAAGTCACCGTCAAACTACATGAAATAATGTGAATTTGCTTGGCTCTGTGATGGTGTTCATTGGAAAAAATAGAGCTTATTGATTAGGATTAGCATGAGAAGTTTTGAGATGCACCTGACACCACAGGTTTTGCTGGCACTAAATGACCTTGCAGCTTTTATTTATTAATTTTTATTTAGCGCTGTTAAATTTTAGATAATTCTCTTCTGTATTTTAACTTGTCCTCAGTGAGGAAGGATAACCAGATTCATATAAAAGGTTTAGAATATTGGTTAAGTATGAAAGATGAGAAACTACAGATTAGATGCAAAACAAAACTGTACTTTTGAAATAGTGGTAACTATGAGAAAGTTTAATTTATGTGTTACTGGTATGTTTTTGACTCATTGTCACCCCCTAAGAAGTCACTGCACCAAGATGGATAAATATTGCTCCTTATCTTCTGTAAGAATCAAATTCCAACCAGAAAGAAAAATGTATGGTAGAGGAATAATCAGTATTCAGGATTTCCCCTGTTTGTTGATAGTGAGGTTTGCTACGGAGAATAATATAGGGAAATTTGGAAAGATAATCTGTAACAATAACATGCAATGAGGTCACTGTTCGAAGAAAAAATGGTGTTTGTTCATACCACATACTGCAGGGAAAATGAAACTGTCCTTTTCTTTTGTTATCTTTGGCAGTGTTGGTCATGTGCCTTCATAGACTTCTGGAGGGGTTAATATTGTGGTATTTTGATATCGTTTAGATTCAGGCTGTAGTTTACAATATTATGTGAACCAGAAACATCACGATGAATCAGTTTGAATGAATAGCCTACCTCACCGACAGGCACTGATTGGGGCTAGGTTCTGTCAGTGCCACCGAGATCTTAAAGTACACAGGAGTGTGATTACCAGATAATTAATTAATGATGATAGTGTAATCACTTCTAATTAATTCAGTCTTAACTGTTTTGGACACAGCATTCCTGGAAATACTATACACTAAGGGTGTCAGATAAGTAAAGTTTAACCTGCTTTTATTAGTTCCCCGTTGGCTTAATCCTGGGGCTGGCAATTTCATCCTTATTGCCATTGGGATGAAGGTAATCTTACAAATAGCTATTTGGCTATGGTAAAAGCATTTTACTTATAAGGAAAGTATATCTGACCATCGATGAGTTGGTAAATAATGATTCCAATAATATTGAAAATCTAGGAGAGTTGAATGTTTGGTGGTGTTGCCTGAAACTTAATTCAGACTTGGCAGCTTTGTATTGTTAGAATTATGTTTGGATAATTAAATATTGTTATTAATCAGCATCATTAGGTTTATGGTATATGATTCATTTATTTGTTCAAATAAAATGAGTTGAAAGATGTATCTATGAATAGCTTTCTAATTTTCATTCTGGTGAAGAGGGTGGGATAACAAGAGACTCTGTTATCTTGCAAGATTCTCTCTCACTGAGTCCCAAAGAGGTAGTTGAAATGTCAGGCTGGAGCTTATCTGCCATTAGGAACCTTATGTCTGGTAGCACTCTTCAAGTGCAAAACAGTTTTACTATTATTGACTACAGAGGTTCTATTCATTGATCTTAAAAAGAATAAAATCAAGAATTGAACACTTCCCCTTAATGCAGATTGAATATGGCAATGAAATCTGTCTCAATAATATTTGGGTTGTTTTGGTGTCTATTACATATCAGTGTCTCCTAAGACTGCTCTGGGAAATCATAAGTGCAGTGAGTAAATCAGTCCCCTTCCACAGTCAAGCTTCACTCGACCTGCAATCTGTGATCATCAGTTTTTTTTTTAAATGCCTTTTTTTCGAAACCATATCTCCCTTTTAATTGTTCCATTTAAATCAGAAGAGTTGGGTGAGACTAAAATATATCCTGAGTGCTGTTTCTGATGAGGCCTTCCTTCTGGTGTTACACTAAACAAGAATCTTCAGGGAGATCATATTAGGGGAATTTTCAATGTTGAATTTAAATTTCAGATTTCACGGCAGGATAGTTACGGGCACAGTAGAAATCGGTGGCACTGGGGTGTAGCAACTTGTGTAATGGTTTATAGGGCCAGTGATTGGGGTCCAGTTCCTGCTGTTGTTTGTAAGGAGTTTTGTATATTCTCTCCATGACCACGTGGTTCTCTGGTTTCCTCCCGCATTCCAATGACGTAGGAATTAGTAAGGGTTAGTAAGTATGGGCATGCTACGTTGGTGCTGGAAGTAGGGTGCAAATGTGGGCTTCCTTCGGCATATCATCAGACTGTTGGTCATTGCTGCAAATGATACATTTCACTGTATGCTTTGATGTACATATGACAAATAAAGCTATTCTTTATCTTTGAATTAGAATCAGAATTGGGCTTATTACTCCTTCCATATGTTTTGAAATCTGTTGCGCTGTGGCAGCAGTATAGTCCAAGACATAAAAGTCACTCTAGGTTGCAGAATATAAATAATAGCACAAGGGAGGAATAGTGGGTGAGGTAGTGTTCATGGGTTAATAGACATTTCAAAAATCTGATGGTGGAGAGGAAGAAAAATGTTATCTGGGACTTCAGACTCCTCTATTTCCTACTCAATGGTAGTAATGAAAAGATGCCATATCTGGATGGTGAGAGTACTTCATGATGGATGCTGCCTTCCTTAGGCTCTGTCTTTTGGAAATGTGCATGATGGAGGGGTGACTTGTGCCCTTGATGGAGCTTGCTGAGTCTACAACCCTCTCTAGCCTCTTTTGTTCATTGGAGCCACTTTGGAGCCTTCATACCAGGCAGTAATGCAACCAGTTAGGATGCTCTCCATAGTACATCTGAAGAAATTTGCTGAAGTCTTTGGAGATATACCAGATCTCCTCCAGCTCCTGATGAAGTGCTGTTACTAACATGCTTCCTTCATGATTGCATCAGTGTTTTGGGCCCAGCTTTGATCTTCTGAGATGTTGACATACAGGAACTTGAAGCTGCTCACCCTTTTCACTGCTGATTCCTCAATGAAGACTGGTGTTTGCCCCCCAACTATCACTAATTTCTTTGTTTAAAAAAAAATATATACTTTGAAAGTATTCAAAACGTTTTGTTTTTAGTTTTTTTCTTCTCAATAATCCTGTCATCATTAATTCAAAGCTGATCCAAGATCATAGTAACTTTTTGTTTTGGAAATGTGATTTCAGGTTTTCACTCTGTAGAATACAATGTAAGAATTGTATTTCTCTAGAGCCTGGAGTACTATGAATTCAGTGGAGTTAAAACAGTAGGTCTTGTGTGATTGAGCTGGGTTTTTCTATTCAGCAGAGCCTTTCAAGAGGACATTATCAATTAGACCAGAGATCTTCCATTCAGTATTTAGTCAGAGACAGCTGAATAATCTGCATATAGCCATAGATGGCTTTCTCACTTCCTCCACCCCTCCTTTTACTCTTGATATCACTTGTACCTAAAAATTAATGTAGCATCACTCAATTTGCAGTTAAGGAGAACAAAGAATTACAGTAAAATAGGCAGTGTTCTGCGGTGTTAAATTTCTAATTATGTGCAGGACAGTTTTTAAAGAACAGAGCAAGGGAAGATAAAATTTATAAATTTGTACAATGGGCACTGGGGATTAAATGGATAATTTTGGAATGAGCCTGTCAAGTGAAACCGTTTCAAGAAATAATCTGGTTTTCTTACTGTGACACATTTAATCTGCTCTCTGATTACTATTTAAATTAAGACCCTAATTGCCATGATAGATTATTTCCTTCATAAATTGAAAGGAAATTTTCAGACAGGCAAGAGCAGACACATTGAGATTTTTAAAAAATGACAGCACTTTTGTTTTAGTGATCCTTTTGTCAAACCTTAATCTAAAGAAGGTGTATGAATTTTACAAGGAGTGAGCAATATATATATTCTAGTAGAAGGCTTCCATCAAAGGCAGTCAAAGTATAAGTATTACTTCATTTATGAAAGGTTACATTTGTACAAAATGTTTTGTTGAGCTAAAAAAAATTGAAACCATTCAGTACAGTGCATTGATAAGGGAAGGTAAGTGATTCATTGTTATACCAAAAAATTAGATCTGTAAGTCAAAAACTCATGTACCTACCAAAGAATCAGTGGCATTATAGTGTCAATTTGTAAATAAAATGTTCTGAAATCAAGGATGAGTGTTTGTCTGGAGTCAGGCCTCAATTATTCATAAAATCAGTATAGTTCACAACAGATCCCTTATACACGTTTTTACTCCTAATTTTTAAAACATTTTGAATGTAAATGTTTCAATGGCCAAGTTTTTTAAAATTTATGTATTCATTAACCACAGAATTTTCAAACAGTTGGAAAAAGGTTTCTGTCATACAGATACTCCCATTGAAATTTAAAGTTCAAACTTGGTGTAAGCAACGAACACAGTGTCAACTAGGTTCTTCCATCTGGAGTCTGAACTGCACTTTTATCCTAACAAAACTGATGTGTTATGTCAAGGAAAGCTCAATCATTTGAAGCAACCAGAATTACCCAAAGCTCCAGCTTTTCTATAGCTTTCCTATTAATGCATGTGAGCTTTCTATTTGACTTATAGTTATGAAGTAAAGGTTCAGATGCCACAACTTAACTATCCCTGGACATCCAATTCTTTTTAAAGTTTATAATTTTGTATTACCCAGGTGATAAAATATTTTGTATTTGTTTCAAGTTTTTTAACTGGATTTTTAAAATGAAAGCGTTGCCTTTGTTTTCTTGCTGAGAGTTAACACATACGTCACAAAGTGGTATATATCAGTAAAGTCATCATTCTAATACAGTAGAGTATGATAAACAGAAAATATTCATCAAATAATTGGTTCAGTGACATTTATTAGGTGACTAACAATCTGATCATCCCAAAATAATAGTACTATAAGAAGTTTGCATCTACATGAGAAAGAAGGTGAAGCCTTGATTTTTAAAGCTGAACTGAAAGATGGTATCTCTGACATTGCACTGCTCAGTAAATAAACATTTGCAGGAGAACATGAACCCAAAACTTTGACTTCCTGATGGGGATGCTGCTATTGATCATTCATTGATGATATTTGAATTTATGAGCTACAACCTCTTGCTACCTGAGTAAAGCCAGTTCAATAATCCCTTAAATAAAAACTAGCTTTTCAGTTTTCCCCAGAGGGAAACACCAGGAAACCCAAACCTATTAATTATTTTCCAAAATAATTAGTTTTATGTCCATATCATGTGACCACTGTTTCATCTTGTAGACTATATTGAAGATTTATTTGAAGAATGGTGACATCGAGTGTCCTTTGACAGAATGATTAGCCTTTTAAGAAATGTAAAGCTTTGTGAAGGTTTTTGTAAGATTGGTCTTTGAGAGAACATGACTATTTTGTGATTGTACTTCAATCATTTCATGTTTTATTCAGATTGTGCATTGTTTAAGTTCCTCCATTATCACTTTGTCCAATATGAACTCGGGTCATGAAAACATCAGCTAATTTAGTGTCTTTGTTGGGCTTAATTGCTAAGCATAGCCTTCTGAAACTACCTTTCGAAGACACAGAGATGTTCCATGTATTGCTATAACGGCATGGGAGTAGAACTTTGGGAGAAAGTTTCTCTTGAAACAATATATGAAGTTTCTCTAATATATAAGGATTCAGTAAAATAATTTTGATAAATGAATGAGATAATATGTATTATACAGCTGTGAAACTAATCTAAGTTAATTAAATTTTATGTAATTGTGATAATATTTCATGTTAGTTTTTTTCCTGCACTATTTATTTTGAACCATTCTTCTTCTTCATGTGCCTTGCACGTTACACACTTGGGCGATCATGGCTCTCCACATCGAACGATCCCTCGCAGCGTCAATGATACCTTGCACACTTAGATCTGTTAGTTTTTTCACAGTGTCCTTATATTTTCTTCTTTGCTTTCCTCTTGCACATTTCCCAGGCATACAGCCTTGTAATGTAAGGCATTCTATTTCTCCCTTTCTGATGACATGGCCCAGGAATTTAAGTTTCCTTTCATTTAATATTCTCATTAATGATCTTTTTGTATGGGCACATTGGAGTACTGTCATTAGTTACCCTATCTCTATGTGATATTTTCAGCATTCTTCTAAGAAACCACATTTCTGTTGCTTCTAAGTTTCTTTGGCGTTCTGGTGTTACAGTCCATGTTTTGGAAGCATACAGCAAGATTGACCAGATGTAACATTTTAGTAGCCTAAGCCTTGTTGTCATAGAAATGTGTCTGTTGGTAAAAATGGGTTTCATTTTTTGGAAGTTGGTTTTGGAAATGGCAGTTCTTCTTTTTATTTCTACTTTACTTCTAGCATGTTGTGATATAAAGCTACCAAGTTAATTAAAGCTGGTCTTTTGTTCAATCTCTTGGTTACCGATATACAATTGGCAGTTGGGGGTATCCTGCTGTTTTGATATTACCATACATTTGTTTTTTTTTACAGTTGATCATTAGACCAAAATCTGTACTTGTTTGTACTACTTTGTCTAGGAGGATTTGTAGGTCTTCTGCAGCACTTGCTATTAGGTGGTATTGCTTGCATATCTTATATTGTTGATGTTAACACCTCCAATTTTTATCCCATCTAGGTATTCTATTTCTCTGAGAATCATTTCACTGTAGATACTAAATAATTCCGGTGAGGCAACGCATCCTTGTCTAACTCCTCTTTGAATTTTAGTCCAACTGCTTATATTATCATCAATTTTTACCGCCGCCGTTTGATTCCAATATAAATTTTGAAGCAGTTGTTGGTCCCTTCCGGCAATGTTTAGTTTAGCGAGAATTTGAAATAATTTTTCATGTTGCACTTTGTCAAATGCTTTAGTGAAATCAATAAAACATAAAAAGACATCATTTTGATATTCAGTTGCCCTTCCTGAAAGCATTCGTAGTATGAATATTATGTTCCTAGTTCCTCTATCCTCAATAAACCCATATTGCAGTTTAGAAATTTCTGGCGTTAACTTGTTTTTGATTCGACTCAGAACAATTCTCAGCAAAATCTTTATTATGTGACTCATAAGACTGATTGTTCTATAATTTTCACAGTCAATAGTTCCAGGAATTTTTGGCAGAGTTATAAATACTGATTTCAAGCGATCGTCAGGCAATACACCAGACTCATATATGCTATTAAACAGTTCAAAAAGAATATCTGTGCCCAGATCTTCTAGGGCTTGTATCATTTCCACTGAAGTTTCATCAGGTCCAGTGGCTTTACCATGTTTCATGCTTTTCATTGCTTTAGTTATTTCTTCTTTGGTAGTAGGTGGGCCAGAATTAGGGTGTTTAATATCTGGGGGTTCCCCTCTATTATCTTCAAAAAGCTGCTCTATATACTGAATCCACCTCTCACATACTTTATCTGGATCTGTTAGCATGGATCCATCTGCTGATCTTATGCATCCTGTAGAGGAGGTTTTCTTAATTCCAGTAATTTCCTTAATTTTCTTGTGCATTTCTTTGCTGTTGTTAATATGGCCTCTACTTCATTGCATTTTTGAGTCAGCCACTCTTCCTTTGCAATATTTCACAATTGTCTGATCTGTCTGTCTAGCTCTCTGTATTGCACTTCATTATTCTTCACTAACCTTCTTTGTTCCATCAGATCTAGAATTTCTTTGGTTATCCACCCCTTGTTGGTGTGTTGAATTTCTTGTACTGGGATTATCTCCTCTGCTGATTGCTGTATAGCATATTTAAATCTGTCCCAAATAGGTGCTGATTCATTTTTGTTGAGGTGTTCTTCTACAGCTGTTTTGAATTGTTGCTTAAGTATGCTATCATTTTTAAGTTCTCCCAACATATATTTCTTTCTCTTTTTTCCACATTTGTTTCTTCAATTTTGTTTTGATGGTAGCTATTACTGGATGGTGATCTGAACCACATTCTGTTCCTGGGTAGGCTTTAGAATTTGTGATATTATTTCTAAGGTGTTCATCGATGATAATGAAGTCGATTTGATTCCTTGTTCTATCTCCAGGGCTAATCCAAGTACACAATCTACGTGGATGGTTTTTATACCAAGTACTGGTGATCACTTGGTTGTTTCTGACACACCAATCAGTAAACCTTTCTCCATTTTCATTTTTCTCCCCTAATCCAAAAGGTGCTATTTGCTGAACCCTTTTTTTCTTAAACCCTTTCCTGTCCAACTTTGGAGTTAAAATCTCCCATGACTAGTTTTATATCTTGAGATTTACATTGCTCATAAGCACTGTTGAGATCTTCATAAAACTGGTTGATATCCTCTTCATCCGCATCATTTGTTGGCGCATAGGCTTGGATTATGCTAATGTTAAAAGGGGTCGCCCTTAATTTAACTAAAAGCAGCCGGTCAGATATCGCCCAAAATACCATAAGACATTTTGATACTTGTTTGTTTAAAATAATTCCAACTCCATACATATGCTCTTGACCTCCAGAATGCATTATCAGAGAACTATTCTTTGTGAATTTGCCACTGTCGGTCCATCTAATTTCTGACAGGCCTAAGATATCAACTTCCAACCTTTTCATTTCATTTAATGTGTTGTCCAACTTTCCTTTCTGGTAAAGTATACGGATGTTCCATGTTGCTATCCTTAGCCTTTCCCTATTGCTTACAGTCTCTGGATGACAGTCTGGAGTCACCTACAGCACATGACTATCCCTACCAAGCGAGGAGTTGTTCTATTGATTAGAGTCAAACCCATTCACGCTGTTGTCTGGTTTCCTTCTTCTGTTTCTTTCCATGATTCACTAGGCAGAAATTCCAACAGTGGTTTGCCGTTGCCTTCTGTTGCCGCAGTGCTCATCTATCTAGAGTATTTGACCTCTACTGGTGTTCCCAATTGGAAATCCTACACTAGACGTTGCCCAACCTTTGCTGTTGTTGTACAAAGACAATCCTCCACCAAAGCTTGGAATCCATCTCCCTGCTGCTGAAGACTTCTGTGATTTTAGGTGACACCACCATCATTGGTCTGGTTATTTTTCTGGTGCCAAACACTTGCCATAGACAGAGCTTCTTCAGCAAGACAGGGTGCACCAGGACCCAAGTCCTATGTGAAACCAGAGTTGTCTTGGGTGGGAGAAGCTATATAATCGCTATTGGCACTTCCTGATATTTAGTCAGGACCAACCACCCCATACACCCCTTTGAACCATTATTCACCTGCAAATGATGACAAGAAAGGGAAATTCTACATAAATTGAACCTTACCAATGTGCATACACACTGTTTAAAAAAATATTTTGGGGTCTAGACACGAGAGTCTAATGCCATATTGTCCCCACAATTTGTTAGGCCAGGCAGCAATATATTACTAACTGTACAATGTAATTGTGTTTCTCTGTTCAACTGCTCTTGGTCCCTTGATTTAGAAGACAGGAAATTGTGCTGTTATGGGGATGCTGACAATTTGCTGCCATTAAAATTTTGTTCTAGTATGTTTCTTTTGATCTTTTTGTTAAATACTAATGAAAGTCAAATTTCCTTTTTTTAATCTTTGCTGAACTGTTGATTGGATTGACTTGGCTCAGAATATTTGACATTTTCAACTCCTGTATATCCATGATGTCTAAAATCTTAAAAAAGAAGATAAGACATGATTTTGTTTGCATTTCACCATACTCTCCAGATGCTTCAAAGTTCTTCTGCAAATGCAGATTTCTTTTTTTTTGAAATGCAATTCTCATTACTTTACCATTCTAATATATGAGCAGCAAGCTTAAGTGAATTACAAAATAAATGATGTTGTTTTATAAAGAATTGTTTTCCAGAAATCTGAAGTATCGGTATTCTGTTTTTTTTGAACCACCTCTTGGAATCTTCTGCATGCAAGTCAATTGGCAGTTATGTTAAATCTCTCATCCAAAGGCTAGCACCCTAAAGGTTCATACTTGGAGCCAAAGTGTACAATGACTTCAGTAGCCTTTAGCCTAGTGGCTAAAGAAGTCTGTATTTTTGGTGAGGAAAGGCAATAGAGCTGGCTTTGATTTCTTTTTAACTTCTCAGCAGGTGCTGAGCTAGACTTTTATATTTTATTGACCTTTTCCATGAACAATATGAAATGAAAACCTTTTGGGGGAAAAACTCACTTGAGCCAAGGAACCTGAATAAAACATTGTATATGTCAGCTAAAATTCAGTTGCCACATTAGGAGTCTTGCTGCTGTGTAGAGGATTACACAGTATATTTGTCCTTTAGCCAACATTATCATTGCTGAAACATTACCCTCAACATTACCGTTACCTTCAGATAGCAGATCTGTGCATGGTACATTGTTGGAGATTTATTAGAAACATTTGGTACACGGGCGGTACAGTTCACTGTGAGGATGTACTGTACTGAAGACTTTTGGTGGGTTATACATTAACCACTTCCTTAAGTACTGGCCAACCAACAGGTTACAGGCTGTACCGTGTTAGAACCGCTGACATAGGGCAATATATGAACCCATTTCTGTAATGTTAAATCCCAAAGTCCCATGTACCTTCATGCATTTGTTCCAATAAAGAGCAGAACTAGTTTCCTCACTTTTTTTCCATTTCTAGTAATTGTTCCTTATTATTGGGTACTTTTGATGCTGTTTATTATATTACTGTGGAGGTTTGGTTACCATATTGAGAGCTTTCGTGTATTTTCTGATTTATGGACAAAATTGACTTATGGACATTTGTAAATAGGGAACATGAGCATTACCCAGGGATAGTTTGTAGTTGGGTTTGCTGAAGTTTATTTGTCCTCTTCCAAAGATAATTCTAACCTAATGAAGCAGAGCTAATATCAAAGCCTAACAGATCAGTTTTGTAAGCGTATTGTTTACAAATCAGCCCCTGTAAAGTTTTATGCATATTTGAATTATATTTGGGTTTTGAAAATATATTTCCTGAAAGAACATTGATAGTAAACCCTTGTTTGTTTCTTGTCTTTTAGCACGGATAGGGAAAAACAAGAGGAAGAAGGCCTCAGAGGATGGCCAGGTATGTCCACTATGCAATGAGACGCTTTCTGGATCTATGGAGGACATGAGTAGACATGTGGAAGCCTGCCTGGACAAGGTAGTTGATGGGCATGTTGAAACATCAACAAGTCTTTTTTTTTTCTTTGAACCATATCAGAAGGCTCGTTTATAACATTTGTAGATGTTTTATTAGCCTATGAATATATTTCTATTCTTGTAGTTCCTTCACAGTGCTCCCAGTATCACCCCTCTTCCCATTAGTAATATCCCCAGTAAATGGCACCGAATCTCTTTGCTGCTTTGGAACCGAAGACCGTACTTGCACCACTGCTGCACCTCGCCTTTCCAGCTAACATCTTGACTCCCTCAAATTCAGCATGCCTGTTCCACATCCTTCCGTCTTTATTTGTTACTTAAACTCTTGCTGCCATCACAGAAGTTCTTTGCTTCCTTCCTTCATCATTTGTCACCAAGTAATGAAAACATATAATATGGTTAAATTCCAGCTCTTACCGTCCTCTCAAAAAATTGCTATCTAGTTCATCTTCCAAGTATCCATCCTCCAAGGTTTCTAATCTTCCGAGTGCTTATGAGCCATTTGTAAACCAGAGCCCTCTGCTTTACTGGCCTTGAAAAATGCATTGTTTAAATTACCCCAGATCCTCCCATTATCATCTTCTATGCCCTCAAAGGATAATACTGCATCTTAAGTTAGCACTGTTGTTTTCACATACCTATCTTTCTGCTTGTAAGTTCTGGAGCAGTCCTCATCTCCCCACCTTGCATGACCTTACTTTCTTTTTACTTCTTTCCCAATTCAATATTAGAACAAAGCATTGGCTGTTTGATGCCACCCAACCCCTTGATTTCACCCCACCTTCCACCTATTCCCCTTTCGTGCTGCTACCTACCTGCTGTAACACAATCAACACACATGAAATCTGGAGAAACATCGATGCCACCTGACCTGCTGAGTACCTCCAGCATTTTGTGTGTGTTGCTTGGATATCCAGCATCTGCAGATTTTTTCTTATTTGCTGCAACACTGTTTTTTCTAATTTCTTCGTGTATATCCTGGGCTTCAATATAAGGTAAGAATTAAAACTTAACACAAGCTAAAAAGATGTAATAATCAACTTCGTTATTGCAGTTTCTAAAAAAATATGCATATAATTTGAAGAAGAGAAGAATAGTGTTTTCATACTATTATGTGATACCAATGATTTAATTTATCTGATAACTAGAAAAAAAAAGTGACCTGATATGCCAGAGTATATCTTTGTAGCTGTTGTGAACTAATGTTATCAACTGGTGGTATAAATTATTTCCATATTTAAGTATTCATCACCCTAAAAGTACTGGATTGTGTCTAATGTCAATTTCTGTTTGGCAGTTCAAATATCTGCAAAAAAGTAATATTGTGCGCCAGCATATTACAAAATCTTAATTGGTACTCCTATTGAGACAGAGTTGTCTTTAATATGGGTAGCTATTAACTTTTATTTGAACTTGCTCATTACTTAATTGACTTTAATTGGACTTAAAGAAACAAACATGCATTTCATCTGATAAATACAATATTGTTTTCATGTGGCATAGTATTCCATTATATAAGAACAACATTTGATTTGGTTTTAAACAGTGCAGTAGAGGGCTGAAGATGGAACAATTAGAAAGGAGGATATATGACTCTTACAACTTCTGCTAATGGAAATTCCCATTTGTACCAGTTAATCTATGGCCAGACAAATATCATGATGCTGACTTAAAGTGGGGTCAGAGCAGAGCATATGGATCTTGGGTAGTAGACTGGTAGTCCAAGGATGTGGAGGCTTATCTTAATGCTGGACTCTCTCCTGGAGTCTGGATTGGATTCATTGTCTGAATTGTGCATTGCATTGGGAGTCCCTTGACAGCACATGTAGTCTGTTCATTGAGAAGTAGTTCTGGCTGTGGTTATTCTGATTGCAGTGAGGAGTAGGGATGGAAATATCAAAGGGTAACATAAGAAAAAGTAAAGGAGTAGGGGCTCTTATGGCTGCAGTACTGTATTACTGTGTTAAGGAACTGGAGCTGAAGCTAGATGATCTACGGATCTTTCGGGAAGCTGAGGAGTTAATAAACAGGAGCTAAAGGGAGGCAGTCACACCAAACTTGCAAGGGTCATAGAACTGGGTGACTATCAGGAGAGGGAAAGGGAATAGGCAGAAAATGTATTGTGACCATTCTCCTCAATAACAAGCATACCACTTTGGAATCTGTTGGTGGGAAGACCTACTGGGAGAAAGCTGCAGCGACTGGGTCTCTGGTACTGAACTTGGCTTTGTGGCTCAGTAGGGAAGGGCGGAAAAGGGCAGGAGTGATAGAGAATTCGAAGATTTAAGAGAAACAGGAGCTTCTGTGGACATGAAAGACTCCGGGATGAAATGTTGTTTTCCAGGCGTCAGGATCAGAGACACAGCTCAGGCTTCACAAGTCAAGTCAAGTCACTTTTTATTGTCATTTCAACCATAACTGCTGGTACAGAACATAGTAAAAATGAGGCAGTATTTTCCAGGACCATGGTGCTACATGAAACAATACAAAAACTACACTGAACTACGTAAGAAAAAAAAACTACACTAGACTACAGTCCTTTCCAGGACTGCATAAAGTTCACAAAACAGTGCAGGCACTACAATAAATAATAATAAATAATAAACAAGACAGTAGGCACAGTAGAGGGTATAGTAGGTTGGTGCCAGTCCAGGCTCTGGGTATTGAGGAGTCTGATGGCTTGGGGGAAGAAACTGTTACATAGTCTGGTAGTGAGAGCACGAATGCTTGGGTGCCTTTTTCCAGATGGCAGGAGGGAGAAGAGTTTATATGAGGGGTGCGTGGGGTCCTTCATAATGTTGTTTGCTTTGCGGATGCAGCATGTGGTGTAAATGTCTGTGATGGCGGGAAGAGAGACCCTGATGATCTTCTCAGCTGTCCTCACTATCCACTGCAGGGTCTTGTGATCTGAGATGGTGCAATTTCCGAACCAGGCAGTGATGCAGCTGCTCAGGATGCTCTCAATACAGCCTCTGTAGAATGTGGTGAGGATGGGGGGTGGGAGATGGACTTTTCTCAGCCTTCGCAGAAAGTAGAGACGCTGCTGGGCTTTCTTTGCTATGGAGCTGGTGTTGAGGGACCAGGTGAGATTCTCTGCCAGGTGAACACCAAGAAATTTGGTGCTCTTAATGATCTCTATGGAGGAGTCGTCGATGTTCAGCGGAGAGTGGTCGCTTAAGGGATTGGGGTTGGTGGACGGTAAGCATCCAGAAGTCATGATAGGTATTGGTAACAACGACATAACTAGGAAAAGGGATGTAGAAAGCTGAAAAACAGGACCTCAAGGATAGTGATCTCTGGATTACTACCAGCGAGCTAAGAATAGAATAATATGACAGATGAATGTGTGGCTGAAGAATTGGTGCAGAGCCAGGGTTTCAGGTGTATGGATCATTACGATCTCTTCCGGCGAAGGTAAAACCTGTACGAAAGGAACAGGTTATATTTGAATTCAAGAGGAACCAATATCCTTGTGGGCAGGGTTACGAGAGCTGTTAGGGTGCATTTAAACTAGTTCAGCAGGAGGATGGGAACCAGTGATAGATGATGGAGCAGTCGGTTAAAGGTAGAGACTGTGAGGAAGGCTAGGCAGTGGATAGGGTACAATTAGTTGAATGGTTTGAAATGTACTTAATGCACAAAATGTCAAGAACAAGGGTGATTGACATAGTGCGTAGATCAGTATGTGGACATTACAGAGACTTGGCTGACAGAAGGGCAGGAATAGCTGCTGGTTGTCCTGGGGTTTAGAAGTTTCAAAGAGGATAAGGAGTGAGGTAAAAGAAGTGGGGAAGTGGCATTGCTATCAAACATAGTATCACAGCTGTAGGAAGGGGAGACATTGTGGAGAGATTGTTTACTGAGTCATTGTGAGTGGAAGTCAGAAACAGCAAGGGAGCAATCATACTGCTTGGAGCATTCTATTAAAATTATTCGCTATATTTGTCGAATGAACATCAAAACATCGAAAAATACTCTGAAATTCATAATTTTGCACGAGCAACCAACACAGCATGAGGATTGTGCTGGGGGAAGCCCGCAAGTGTGGCAGACTTCTGCCTGCAATGTAGTATGCAACAACTCACTAACCATATGTCTTTTTGGAATATGGGAAAAAACCCGAGTACCTGGAGGAAACCCACACAGTCACAGGGAGAACGTACAAACTCCTTATAAACAGTGATGGGAATTGAACCCTGATTGGTGATTGCCTATTGAGCAGAGAACTGAGGAGCAGATCAGTAGACAGAGTTTGGAAATGTGAAAAAATAACAGGGTTGTTTTCATGGGTGACTTCAACTTCCTTGATATTGATTAGCACCTTCTTAGTGCTAGAGCATAAGTGGGATATGTTTAGGAAGTAAAAATTAGACAGGGATCTTGAGGTTTATAAGATTGCCAGGAAGGAACTTAAGAATAGATTTAGGAGAGCTAGAAGAGGGCATGAGAAGGTCTTAGCAATTAGGATTAAGGAAAACTCCAAGACATTCTACATGTACTTGAGGAACAGGAGGATGACAAGAGTGAGGTTAGGACTGACCAGGGATAAAAGAGAAACATGCTTTGGAGTCAGGAGAAGTAGGGAGGTCCTGTGAATGCTTCAGTATTCACAGAAGAGGGGGACTTTGACAAATGTGAGGTCACTGTAGAACAGGCTAATATGCATGAGCATATTGAAGTTAAGAAAGAGGATGCAACTATCGAAAAACGTTACGGCTGAGCAGAATATATACACAAGAGATTCTGCAGGTGCTGGAAAGCCACAAATGCTATAGGAACTCGACCGGTCAGGCAGAATCTATGGAAAGCAATAAACAGTCGATGTTGTAGGCCAAGACCCTTCATCAGGACTGGAAAGTAAGGGGTAAGAAGCCAGAATTAGAAGGTGGGGGAGGGGAAGCTAGAAGGTGATAGGTGAAGTCAGGTGGGGAGAGGGGAGGAGCAGTGAAGTGAGATTCTGAGAGGTTGATGGGTGGAAAAGGTAAAGGGTTGAAGAAGAAAGAATCTTCTTCACATCTAGCAGGCAATCTACTGGAGAGAATTCTTAGTGACAGAATTTATCAGCACTTGGAGAAGCATATTAGGGATTAGGGAGAGTCAGTATGGTTTTGTGAGAGGCAGGTCATACGTCATGAGCTGGATTGACTTTTTGAGGGGGTTACAAAACAAGTTGATGAAGGTAGAGCAGTGGATATGGTGTATGTGTGGACTTTAGTAAGGCATTCAACAAGGTTCCCCATGGTAGGTTCATTCAGAAAGTCGGGAGACGTGGGATTCAGGGAACCTTGACTGCACGAACTCAGACTACAGAAGACAGAGGGTGGTAGTAGATGGAATGCATTTTGCCTGGAGGTCAGTGACCAGTGGTGTTCTACAGGACTCTGTTCTAGGACCCCTTTTCTTTATGGTTTTTATAATAACTTGGATGAGGAAGTGGAAGGGTAGGTTACTATGTTTGTAGTTGATAAGAGGTTGGTTGGGGGTGATGTAGAAAGTTGTCATAGGTTATAACAGGACATTGATCGGACACAGAGCACAAGATCAAGTTTAATTATCATTCAACCTTGCTTTAATATAGCCAAACAAAACAGCGTTCCTCCAGGACCGAGATGAAAAACAAATTACCAACAGCACAAAGCACCAGCACAAATAGCACATACACTTACAGTGGCATGCAAAAGTTTGGGCACCCCGGTCAAAATTTCTGTTACTGTGAATAGTTAAGTGAGTAGAAGTTCAACTGATCTCCAAACGTCATAAAGTTAAGATGAAACATTCTTTTCAACATTTTAAGCAAGATTATTTTTGTTTTGTACAGTTTTAGAGTGAAAAAAAGGAAGGGAGCACCATGCAAAAGTTTGGGTACCCCAAGAGATTTGAGCTCTCAGATAACTTTTACCAACATCTCAGACCTTCATCAGCGTGTTAGGGCTATGGCTTGTTCACAGTCATCGTTAGGAAAGGCCAGGTTATGCAAATTTCAAAGCTTTATAAATACCCTGACTCCTCAAACCTTGTCCCAACAATCACCAGCCATGGGCTCCTCTAAACAGCTGCCTAGCACTCTGAAAATTAAAATAAATGATGCCCACAAAGCAGGAGAAGGCTATAGGAAGATAGCAAAGAGTTTTCAGGTAGCCATTTCCTCAGTTCGTAATGTACGCCCTATCCTCGTTATATGCGTCTTCAGACAATGCGGATTCACAGTTATGCGAGGAACCTATTTCTACCAACTTCTCATCATATGCATCCAAAACTCACAGTTATGTGAGGAGCTCTGCTTTCCCACCAATACAAGTCACGTGTGCACGCATCACAGTCTCACTACCGCCATTCTTGCATTGGTTTTGGCAGCGTATGGATGTGCGATCTTGTGCTCTTAAACTTTTGTGTTTTTACCTACGGTGCAGTGATTTTGTGCTTGAAATATTTAATTATGCCTCCTAAGCGTCTGATGTCAAGTCCTGGGCCATCAGCCAAGCGGCTGAGAACCGCTTTAACACTTGGAAAAAAGGTTGGAAATTATGAACAGGGCGGCATCAGGTGAAGGTAACGCAGCTCTGGGACTCTACCCTGTGCACTTGTGGGCTATGATAGCTGAGGTAGGCATCACACTGAAGCAGGTGTTTAATGTAGACGAGTCCTGGCTTTTTTGGAAGTGTATGCTGAAGCGCACTTACATAAGTAAGGATGAAAAAACTGCAACACATATTAAAGTTGCTGGTGAACGCAACAGGCCAGGCAGCATCTCTAGGGAGAGGTACAGTCAACGTTTCAGGCCGAGACCCTTCGTCAGGAGTAACTGAAGGAAGAGTAAGTAAGAGATTTGAAAGTGGGAGGGGGAGGGGGAGATCCAAAATGATAGGAGAAGACAGGAGGGGGAGGGATGGAACCAAGAGCTGGACAGTTGATTGGCAAAGGGGATATGAGAGGATCATGGGACAGGAGGCCTGGGGAGAAAGACAAGGGGTGGGCGGGGGGAACCCAGAGGATGGGCAAGGGGTATAGTCAGAGGGACAGAGGGAGAAAAAGGAGAGTGAGAGAAAGAATGTATGTATAAAAATAAATAACGGATGGGGTACGAGGGGGAGGTGGGGCATTAGCCGAAATTAGAGAAGTTGATGTTCATGCCATCAGGTTGGAGGCTACCCAGACGGAATATAAGGTGTTGTTCCTCCAACCTGAGTGTGGCTTCATCTTTACAGTGGAGGAGGCCGTGGATAGACATGTCAGAATGGGAATGGGATGTCCAGTCCCTATATACTTCCATCCCCCATCAGGAAGGTCTCAAAGCTCTCCGTTTCTTTTTGGATTCCAGACCTAATCAGTTCCCCTCTACTACCACTCTGTTCCGTCTAGTGGAATTAGTCCTTACTCTTAATAATTTCTCCTTTGGCTCCTCCCACTTCCTCCAAACTAAAGGTGTAGCTATGGGCACCCGTATGGGTCCAAGCTATACCTGCCTTTTTGTTGGCTTTGTGGAACAATCTATGTTCCGTACCTATTCTGGTATCTGACCCCACTTTTCCTTCGCTACATCGATGACTGTATTGGCGCTGCTTCCTGCACGCATGCTGAGCTCGTTGACTTTATTAACTTTGCCTCCAACTTTCACCCTGCCCTCAAGTTTACCTGCTCCATTTCCGACACCTCCCTCCCCTTTCTAGATCATGTCTACTATAAGCCGACTGACTCTCACAGCTATCTGGACTATTCCTCTTCTCACCCTGTCTCTTGCAAAAACGCCATCCCCTTCTCGCAATTCCTCCGTCTCCGCCGCATCTGCTCTCAGGATGAGGCTTTTCATTCCAGGACGAGGGAGATGTCCTCCTTTTTTAAAGAAAGGGGCTTCCCTTCCTCCACCATCAACTCTGCTCTCAAATGCATCTCCCCCATTTCACGCACACCTGCTCCCACTCCATCCTCCCGCCACCCCACTAGGAATAGGGTTCCCCTGGTCCTCACCTACCACCCCACCAGCCTCCGGGTCCAACATATTATTCTCCGTAACTTCCACCATCTCCAACGAGATCCAACCACGAAGCACATCTTTCCTGCCCCCCCCCCCCGCTTTCCGCAGGGATCGCTCCCTATGCGACTCCCTTGTCCGTTCGTCCCCCCCATCCCTCCCCACTGATCTCCCTCCTGGCACTTATCCTTGTAAGTGGAACAAGTGCTACACGTGCCCTTACACTTCGTCCCTTACCACCATTCAGGACCCCAGATAGTCCTTCCAGGTGAGGCGACACTTCACCTGTGAGTTGGCTGGGGTGATATACTGCGTCCGGTGCTCCCGATGTGGCCTTCTATGTATTGGCGAGACCCGACGCAGACTGGGAGACTGCTTTGCTGAACACCTACGCTCTGTCCGCCAGAGAAAGCAGGATCTCCCAGTGGCCACTCATTTTAATTCCACACCCCACTCCCATTCTGACATGTCTATCCACGGCCTCCTCTACTGTAAAGATGAAACCACACTCAGGTTGGAGGAACAACACCTTATATTCCGTCTGGGTAGCCTCCAACCTGATGGCATGAACATCGACTTCTCTAACTTACGCTAATGCCCCACCTCCCCCTTGTACCCCATCCGTTATTTATTTTTATACACACATTCTTTCTCTCACTCTCCTTTTTCTCCCTCTGTCCCTCTGACTATACCCCTTGCCCATCCTCTGGGTTCCCCCCGCCCACCCCTTGTCTTTCTCCCCAGGCCTCTTGTCCCATGATACTCTCATATCCCCTTTGCCAATCACCTGACCAGCTCTTGGCTCCATCCCTCCCCCTCCTGTCTTCTCCTATCATTTTGGATCTCCCTCTCCCCCTCCCCCTCCCACTTGAAATCTCTTACTAACTCTTCCTTCAGTTAGTCCTGACGAAGGGTCTCGGCCTGAAATGTCGACTGTACCTCTCCCTAGAGATGCTGCCTGGCCTGCTGCGTTCACCAGCAACTTTGATGTGTGTTGCTTGAGTTTCCAGCATCTGCAGAATTCCTGTTGTTTGCGTGAAAAAACTGCATCAGGTTTCAAGGCAGCAAAGGATAGATTGACTTTGCTTATGTGCTCCAATGCCGAAGGAGATTGTCAGATGAAGCCTCTCTTAGTTTAGCATTCACTAAACCCCCGTGCTCTTAAGGGTTTGAGTAAGAATATGCTTCCTGTCCACTGGGCAGCTAACAAGAAAGCATGGGTCACTGGTCAAATCTTTGAAGATTGGTCTGCTAATCATTTTGCTATTGATGCTGAACGCTACTGCCGGGAACAGAATCTTGCCTTTAAAGTTCTTCTGTTGCTTGACAATGCACCAGCCCATCCTAAACATTTGGACAGTATTCATCGTAACATAGCAGTGCGTTTCCTGCCGCCTAACACAACATCGCTGATTCAACCACTCGACCAAGGTGTGATATCCACATTCAAGGTGTATTACGGCAGACTGTCGCTCAGATGCTGCAAGCAACAGACGATTTTGAAAATCCCGGCAGTTTACCAACGGTGAGGGAATGGTGGAAGTTCTTCAACATCAGACATGCCATCAACAACATTGATGAACCCTGGAAAGAGGTCAGGTCTTCCACTTTGAAGCAACTGACCGAATTTTTTAAGGCTGCGGAACACTTGGCACAAATGGCGATGGATGTGGACCCAAGTTGAGAACGGAATCAGCATTTCAGTCATTCCCTGCAGTTAAGCCTTCTTCCCTACAAGCAAATTTATGCTGAAAAACAAAATGCTGCTAAGCAAGCAACCCTCACCACTTTCTTCAAACTGGTGTTATCTCCTGCTGCCGGTGAGAGTTTTGTGAACCTTCCTGCTGGCGAGAGTTTTGTGAGTCTTCCAAACCCCTTGCTGTCCTTGATGATCCTGACGACACACAACCATCCACCTCATCCATGTAAAGCTGCCCGACACCACAACAACCACTCATCTCCCAGAGTGAACACACCTGCCACTGTTGGTGAGTACTGTACACCCTAGTAAGTTAACTTTCTTATGATTTATTATGTTGAATATTACCTTAAATTGATGAAATATAATACGAATGTTGCCTTGTGGTACTGCTTTTGTGTCGTATTGGTATGAAAATGTGAATAAGTTACAGATAAAACATATTTAGGAAGCCCTCAAGAACGCAATCCTATTTTCTCCATTTAAATAATTATTCACATTATACGTCAACTTCGAGGAACGTATCCCATTCATATAACGAGGATAGGGTGTAATTAAGAAATGGCAGTTAACCGGAACGGTGGAGGTCAAGTTGAGGTCTTGAAGACCAAGAAAACTTTCCGAGAGAACTGCTCGTAGGATTGCTAGAAAGGCAAATCAAAACCCGTTTGACTGCAAAAGACTTTCAGGAAGATTTAGCAGACTCCGGAGTGGTGGTGCATTGTTCTACTGTGCAGCGACACCTGTACAAACATGACCTTCATGGAAGAGTCATCAGAAGAAAACCTTTCCTGTGTCCTCACCACAAAATTCAGCGTCAGAAGTTTGCAAAGGAACATCTAAACAAGCCTGATGCACTTTGGAAACAAGTCCTGTGGACTGATGAAGTTAAAATAGAACTTATTGGCTGCAATGAGCAAAGGTATGTTTGGAGAAAAAAGGGTGCAGAATTTCATGAAAAGAACACCTCTCCAGCTGTTAAGCACGGGGGTGGATCGATCATGCTTTGGGCTTGTGTTGCAGACTGTGGCACGGGGAACATTTCACTGGTAGAGGGAAGAATGAATTCAATTAAATACCTGCAAATTCTGGAAGCAAACATCACACCGTCTATAAAAAAGCTGAAGATGAAAAGAGGATGGCTTCTACAACAGGATAATGATCCTAAACACACCTCAGAATCCACAGTGGGCTACCTCAAGAGGCGCAAGCTGAAGGTTTTGCCATGGCCCTCATAGTCACCCGACTTAAACCTCATCGAAAACCTGTGGATAGACCTCAAAAGAGCAGTGCGTGCAAGACGGCCCAAGAATCTCACAGAACTAGAAGCCTTTTGCAAGGAAGAATTGGCGAAAATCCCCCAAACAGAAATTGAAAGACTCTTAGTTGGCTACAGAAAGTGTTTTCAAGCTGTGATACTTGCCAAAGGGGTTGTTACTAAGTACTGACCATGCAGGGTGCCCAAACTTTTGCTTCGGGCCCTTTTCCTTTTTTATTTTGAAACTGTAAAAGATGGAAATAAAAAAAGTAATCTTGCTTAAAATATTAAAGAAATGTGTTATCTTTAACTTTATGCCTTTTGGAAATCAGGTCATCTTTTACTCGCTTAGCTATTCACAGTTAACAGAAATTTGGACTAGGAGTGTCCAAACTTTTGCATGCCACTGTATGTTTTCAGAAAAACATACAGTCACAAAGAACAAAGAAAATAATGTAGCACAAGAAATTCGGCTGATTCCGGAAATCCAAAGCAGTACACACAAAGGCTGGAGGAGATGAGAGGGAACTCAGCAGGCCAGGCCGCATCTATGGAAAAGAGTAAACGATTGACTTTTCGGGCCAAGACCCTTCATCAGGACTGGAAAAAAAGATGAGAAGTTAGATCAGAAAGGTGGGTGGAGAGGAGGAAGAAGTACAAGGGAGGTAGGTGATAGGTGATACTGGGAGAAGGAGAGGGGTGAAGTAAAGGGCTGGGAAGCTGATATGTGAAAGAAATAAAGGGCTGGAGAAGGGGGAATCTGATAGAAGAGGGTGGAAGACCATGGACAGAAAGGGAAAAGGGAGGAGCACCTAAGGGAGATGATGAGATAAGATGAGAGAGGGCTATGGGAATGGTGAAGGTGGGGATGGGTAACTACCAGAAATTCAAGAAATTGACGTTCATGCCATTAGGTTGGAGGCCACCCAGATGAAATATAAGGTGTTGTTCCTCCAAGCTGAGTGTGGCCTCATCGCAACAGTAAAAGAGGCCATGGACTGACATGTCAAAATAGGAAGTAGAGTTGAAGAGGGTGGCCACCAGGAGATCCAGCTTTTTCTGCTGGATGGAGTGTAGATGCTCAGCGAAATGGTCTCCCAATCTATGTCAGGCCTCACTGATATACAGGAAGCCACATTGGATACACCAGATACAGTAGGTGACCCCAACAGACTCATATGTGAAGTGTTGCCTCACCTGGAATGACTGTTTTGGGTCCTGAATGGTAGTGAGGGAGGTGGTGTCGGGCCGGGTATGGCACTTGTTCAGCTTGCAAGGATAAGTACCAGGAGGAAGACTGCTGGAGGAAAAACAGCAGGTCAGGCACCAGCAAAAAATATTCTTCTACCTAGTGAACACTGGATGGTCCAGCCCACAGGGGTCCTCCCACATGACCTCGGTATCTCTAGTTCCTGGTCGACTGCACAGGTAACCCCGTAGCATTGATCTAGATCTCGCCACAACTGAGGCAACGCGGCTGCCCCAGCAGTGAACCAGTGAACTGGATTTGAAGTATTCGACATTACCAATGCCCAGCAGGGTTTTGTGATCACAATAAAAACGGTCGAGACAATCACTCGCACTGCGCACCATGTAACAATACACGACAAGTCCAGGCGACAACACGGCAACGGTACACAATAAGTCCAACTCTGTCACTATTGAGCAACTCATTGATGGGATAGTCCTGTAATAGTGGATGTTCTTAGTATCTAGCAGTGACTTGCGATCATACAAGACGAACAAATACACCTTTGATTGAATCTGGAGTGCCCACTGCGTCCAAGTGAACCGCTGTTTTCCCAACCCCTTTCTTCCTGGAGCTGAATTGAAAGGTAGATGGAGTTCAGTCCAGAAAAGTATGAAGTGATCCTTTGCAAGTTTGAACTTGAGGGCACAGTACAAAGTTAATGGCAGGAACCTTAGCAGTGTGGAACAACTGAGGGATCTTGAGATCCACATCCAGAGATCACTCAAAGTTATTACACAGGTTGATAGGGTTGCTAACAACTTATATGGTGTTCTAGCCTTCTTGCAGAGAAATCTGAATGGTTGCGTTAAATACCCTGCTGCAACTAGATATTGCCCTATATCTCCCTGTATGTTTATTTAAATATATTGTTAGACAGACACATTTCTGACTTATAAACTGATCAGGTTACAAACAGTTCTCTGGAAAGGAACCCTGTCATTAAGATGGGGACAATTTGTTTACTATTTGGCCTTGTCCTTTTTGACTGTGAAGGTTGTGGGATGGGTGGATAGACTGGATGAATAACTGCAGTGCAATTTGCAGATATTACACTCTGAAGCCACAGTACATTGTGGTTAATATTTAGGGTGTTGCATGGGTTACTAGTCAAACTGGCTACTTTGTCCTGGGTAGTGTTTAGCTTTATGGTCTGGAATATAGTTATTACCTGTTAGGATCCATTAGTAACTTTAGTAGTGTTGCTGAATCAGATGAGTGTCCCATCAGATTTCTGACTTGTGCCTGGTAAATAGTGAAAATGCTATTGACTGTCAGGCTGTGAGTTACTCACCATAGAATACCCAGTCTCTGAGCTGATCTTTCAGCCTCTGTTTTCCTATGGCTTGTTCATTTTCCTGTCAGTCTGTGGGAGCTTAGTAGTGATAATGCCATTAAATGCCAGGCTCTGTTGGTTAGATTCTCTTGTTGGAAGTGATCATCGCATGGTATTTATGTGCATTACTATTACTGACTATAACTTGCCACTTATTAGCCCATGTCTGAATGTTAGGCTGACCTTGATTTGTGCAAGCTTGGACTACTTCATTTTCTGAGGAGCTGAATGTCATGCAATCATCAGCAAACATTTCTTCCTCTGACCTTATGATAGAGTAAGAATCATTGATGAAGGCTCTTACAAACTTTTTAATACATGGGCAAAGGACATGTATTCAGTGTTGGTTTAAGGACTCTAATGAATAGCAGCTGAGCTGATATTTTCCTTATTTCTATTTCCTGCGGTTAACGTACTGCAGACTTCACCTTTATCTCTCAGAATAAAAACTGCTGTAAAGTAATCATTGCCTATTACTGCCACTCACTGAGAGTTCCTTCTAATCTGTCCTGTAAATCATTTGTCAAGACCTCTAGTTTCTGTAGAATATGAGATTGCACTGCTGGTCTTGTAGTCGTAGTAAGTAAAAACACAGATTTTAAATTCTGCTGCAAATTATCACACAAGTAGTATGTTAAGTGGGATTTTGTTTGAAGCAATAAGTTGTTATCTGGAAGAGGATTCAGGAATGATTTTTAAAAGTTACATGGATAAATACTTCAACTCCAGTTTTAAGGGAAAAATCTATTGGAAGTGGATTTAATAGTGAAACAGCTATTTCAAAGAACCAAACTGGCCTCATGGACCAAGTGACTTCTTCCAAAGCTGTAAATGTCTTTGATCTTACTTCTAGGTCTAAAATTATTATACTTATTGAAATTAATGCTCTCATCCATAATTTTATTAACTAAAGGTTGTTTTGAAGATTGCCTGAATTTTCTCTTTGTGATTAGTAATTATAGATGTTCATTCCTTATCACATTATCTGTTTGGATAAATTTTGTTCCACTGTATCGTAGTTATCAAATGAAACTTACATGCTAAATATTTGAAAACAGTCAAAATTTAAGTAAAATAATTATGGAGAGGGCAAATAGATGCTTTGTTTTTAATATACAAAGTTCTTTGCTTCTCTTCTGCACAACTTAGGCTAGGCATACCTTGATTGCTGTGTCCCTTTCAGTTCCTCCTAATAATTTGCATTGATAAATTTAGAAGCTGCTATATGGACCCTATTACATTCTTGCATAAGACATCAACATATTGAAAGATATATAGTCAAAAAATTTTGACAAATCATCTTGTTAACTTTTGTACAATATGATCTATAATTTGAATTCAGTAGAGTTTTTTGAAGAGGTGACAAATAGAATTGATGAGGACAGGGTGGTAGATGTGGTTCATGTGGAATTTAGCAAGGCTTTTGAATTGGTCCACATGGTAGGCTAGTCTGGAAAGTGGGATCCAGAGTGAACTAGCCAATTGGATACAAAATTGCCTCAGTGGAAGTAGTCAGTGGCTGATAGTGGAGAGTTATTGAAAATGAAGGTCTGTGACCAATGCTGGGTGGTGTAGTGAACAGGGAAGAAGGTTATCTAAAATTACAACCTGAATTAAATGTACTGGGAAAGTGGAACAAGGAATTTTGTTGTAACATGTAACAAGGAATTGGCCATGCGCCACACATATTGCATTTTGGCAACTTAAATTAGGGCAGGACTTGGGAGGGCCTGGACAATGTTGTAAAATAGAATACACAGGGGTAAACACCTGGTAACACCCATAGATGGGGTGCTAAAGAAAGTGTTTGGTATGCTTTCCTTCAGTTTTATTATCACTGACATATTGTATGTCATGAACTTTGTTTTGTGTATTGCGTACAGGAGTTAGGACATCATGTTACACTTAAACAAGTCATTGGTGAGATCACATTTGGAGCATTGTGCACAGTTCTTGTCACCCATCCAGGAAGGATGTTATTTAGCTGGAGAAGGTACAGAAAAGATTCACAAGGATGGCAATGGTACTAGAGTGCTTGAGTTACAACGGGAACCTCAATAGTCTGAAACACTTATCCTGGAGCGCAAATGGCTGAGGGGAGTGATCATATAAATTACAATGTTTCAGAGGCATTTGGTCAGGTTCATATATAGAAAAAGCCTTGAGAGATTTGGGCCAACTGCAGGCAAGTGGGTGTGGCTTAGATAGACATTATAGTTGCCATGGACAAGTTGGGCCGAAGGGCCTGTTTCTGTACTCACCACAACTCTCTTTATCGCGGTATAATAATTTTTCCCAATTGTAGACTAGTTAAATCAATCTACTTAAGTCTGATACATGCTTTGGATAAACTTACAATTAAATATGTTTCATAAGCTTTAATTTCATTTGTGTTTTAGGAGATACCTCGATATTTCCAATGTATGCAGTCCTACATTAACATTTTCTCTATTTTTCTAATGAACCACAAGGAAACAGGAAAATGCAGCTAGTCCATACAATTATCTTCAAGAAGTCCAGATTCCTATGTAAATTATTACTGCCAAGAGCGTAGCTTTTTGATTAAACTTCGACTGGGAAGGAAACCACAGAAAAAGAAGTGAAAATAAGAGTAGAAGATTTTTATTTGGTGTGGGGTCAGGAGAAATTTTAAAAAAAAATTTAGTTGTATTTCATATGAAATCAGAACAAGCTGCTTTATTAGAAAGGAAATATTAATTGAGTAGTAAATGTAAGAAGTGACAAACTGGAATTTTCATTTGGGAAACCCTGTTTGAGGAAATTATAGTCTTGCACAAGTGGATAAATTACATATTGAACTGAGTCCAGTTGTTTCTGTAAAGAGCAGAAAGTAAGTCAATTGAATTCAACTCAATGGACTGAACTCTGATCGTAGCTTGAGCGTACAGCCCTATTCTCATTAGCCCTGCAGCCAAACAAATTTTCGTGGCAGCATGGCCCTAACTTACTGCCATTGTCACTTCTGTAGCCCTTCCATAAAATGCAGCAGACTACAAGCATTTCTTGATCTGCAGGCAGTGGGAACGAAAGCCTTGCCTACAGTCAGCTCACAGATGGATTCAGTAGCCTTCTGTCAACTTATGCTATAAGGAAGCCTTTTCACTGATTATCAAATTCATCTGAAAACATTAAGTTAAAACAAAGTAAATTAATCTATTTTTCAATAATAATAAATGTATTTAAAACACATTAAATGGCAATTAATTAAAACATAAATATAAATTGAAGTAAATCCATCTTGAATGAAGTAACAGTAAATGTATCTACTCTATGGCTGTGGTAAAGCTGAAGGATCAGATATGAAGCATATTGAATTTCTAATTTCAACAACTAGTGAGTCCACGGACACAGTAGGGTCAGTTGGGGATGCATCTGATGTCCATCATGTTCCCAGTTCCATGCTCTAGTTTTCAGACCTGAAAGTCAAGAATGCATTGTACACACATTGTAGTTAGCCATTGTGGACCTGCCAACTAGTAACAGCAAAATTCCAGCCCAGTTAAACTAGCTAAAGCATGAATTATTAAAATGGTTTATTTTATTTTACAGAGAGATGGTTCTTACACAAATGATGATGACTCTGTGGACATAGAAAATGAGAGTGCAAGTGGGAACAGATTTGAAGAATATGAATGGTGTGGGCAGAAGAGAATACGTGCTACAACCTTATTAGAAGGTGGTTTTCGAGGTATGCAAAATTTTCAAGGTTTTATTTTGCGACTAATCACACTTTTATAATTATTAACTAAAATTGAATTTAAACTGAATTCTTTTTGCAAGTTGTTTCTTGAACTTTTAAAGAATGTAAATGCTCATTGCTATCTATGTAGCCTATGTCTAGGATTTCTACATTTGGCCAGGTCCAAAGCTAGGTTGATGAATGGTTTGGATGAAGACACGACGTTCTGGAATTTAAATAAAAATGTTGTTTTTTCCAGTAAAATGTTGGTCAAAAACGGTGATGGTCTAGTTAGCTGTAGTGGGAAGTAAAAATAAAGTTAAAGCATATTGTTTTTTTTGATCATCTTCCCAGAACATCTTTGGGAGGTGGGTTGCTGTTTACAGACTTGACATTGCTTTTGAGCTATAATAACATCTAATCTAGTTTATTGATATTGTTGTTTCAGAGATTGTTGTTTCCACACAATAGATGTCTCCGCCTTGTTATGTTTATGTTTTTAAGTTTTTAAAAATCATTTCTTAAAACCCTTACTCCTAATTTTGGTATCTGGACATTTTTATCTAAGTGTGTTTAAGGCAATATTTAATCCTCTGGATTGATCTACTGAATTCATTTGTAAGTTTTTTTTTATAATAACTTAGCTCAATTCTATTGACAACTCCTCAGCAAATGAATCAGTTCATGCCTGAATGAAGCAAGGACTAAAAAAAAGTAGCATCATTAAATTGCCAGACAGTGATTGTCTCTAACCAGAAGGAGGAGTCTTTACAACCTGTCCTTGATATTCTGTAGCCCAACCAATAAAAGCCCCTTTCATCAATATTTGGTTTATAACTGTCACATGTACTAAGATACAGTAAACTTGTCATGCAGATCAGATCATTACACAGTGCATTGAACAATGTAAAACAATAGCAATGCACAATAAAGTGTAACAGCAATGAGAGTGCAGTGTGTATGTATCTGTGTGTGTGTATACACACACACACACGCACGTGCGCACGAATGATCGGGATCCAACATCAAGTAATTCACTTCCTGATCCTTTCCACCCACTGAAAGGGATTTGGTGAAATAGTCTCCCAATTTCCTACAGACTCCTAGTGGAGTTCTACAATACTCAAGAAGCAGTGCACCACCCTGGACAAAGCAGCTGACTTGATTGGCATCTTGTCCAACATCCTAAATGTTCATTCCCTTTGCTGGCACATAGTGGCAACTTTGCCTACTTCTACAGAATGCCTAGGTTATTCTGAGCATTCTGTAGCATTTCCTATACTGCCAACTCTTGCACCAAAAAGAACAAGACTTGAAGAAAATGGGAACACCAAATATTCCTTTTTAAGTAAGAACTTTTTAAGTATATCAATGTAACTTCATCGTTACTCGGTTCCAGGTCCTGCCATCTACGCAGCATCATTGTAGTAGTATCTTCAGCAGAAGGACTATAATATTTCTAGATGTGAGCTCAGTTACTCGGTGATAGGCAATAAATGCTGTTGTCCCTGCAGTGCTAGATTTTAGCAAAGTTAATATATAAAGAAAAAATGACTTACCTTTTAGGCACATGGTTTGGGATTTGAATAAATTTTAATTTCTTTGAGCTGAAGCAAGCCTTACCTAAGAAGGGTGACATGGTGACAGTGCATTTAAAGCACACTAAATGGCAGTTTCAATGGTAGTAGATGTTTCACAACTCCAGAAAACTGCAATTGATTCAGATTCTCTGGTGCTGTCCGTGAAGTTTGCATGTTCTCCTGTAATTGCATAGTTCCATCCTGTTAGTCTGATTTTCTCCCTCAGGCATATTAGTGTAGTACTGGAGGCTGACGGAAGAATTGGGGTGACTGTGGGCATGTGTGAGAGAATGGGTTGCAGCAAAATAATCAGGGCAATGGAATTGAAGAAATTCTCTGAGGCATCGGCTCTATGGGTTGAAAGGAAACATGAAAATTTACTTTGAGAGAGCTAACAAGATGCCAATCAGGGCAGCTGCTTGGCATGCAAAACTTAATTAATAGAATAATTCAAGGTGATTTTATTTGAGTGTTACCTGTTACAGAATTTGTTTGGAAACTTGAAATTCAAAGCTTGTTGTCATAATTCGTAACTTTAAAGAGATGTATTATGGGTCAGAAGCTCAGAATTCTTCTGACTTTACTAAGTATTTCCATTGTCAAGGAGACACAAAGATAGAATGCTTTCCACATGCTTCATCATTTGAATCAGGATAAAACAGCCTATTTTATCGACACCCATTTTGAGCATCCACTTCTTCCATTATTGGAATACTGTTGTTCCAAATTCTATTATCTCTTGGATGTTCAGTTGCAACTAAGCTTCATGAACAACACCATCCAGCACTGACAAAGCTTCATTAACAGCACTTCCCAGTACAGTCCTCTGACAAGAAAAACCAGGGTAACGGGTGTTTGGCCTGTTATTGAATGTTCCTTTTCAAGTCATATACTGTCATGAATTGGAATAATTTTGCCACTTGATCGATTTTACTGGGCAAAAGTCTTAGAATATGATCCCTTCATCTAAATAGTAGTGTGGATGTACTACACCACTAGTCTGAGAAGAAATTAAAATCAGAAGCCTGCAAATGCTGGAAATCTGCAATGAAAACTGGAGGCCCTCAACAGACCCTCATTTTTGGATAGAGAAACAGTTAAGGTTCCATACCTATAATAGATATTGTCATCTCTATTTATGCCAATCTCCACCTTCTTTGGAACTTGAAGCTGACTTGCTTTCTCCCTGTAAAGGGTCTTCATACTGAAACATTGATCTGCTGAATGTAATCTTTTAATTACATAGCATCTCTTCAAGGGCAGTATGAAGGGTTATAGTTACTAGAACAGACATTCTGTATTGGAATTTAAAAAAAAATTCTTACTTACATATTTATTTTTTATCAGAAGTTAATACAGATTTTGTCAAAACATTAATGAATATCTTCTATAGTTACTGAGGATTGGCAAAGTCTTATTCTGCAGAAAACTGTGAGAAAGACCAAAATTCTGTCGGTAAATTTCCTTTAAAGAAATCTCTGAAATTGAGCCATTTGCTCATTCCTAATATTTGACCTTAACTTGACCAGTCCTGGGAATGTAATTTTAGTGAGGCTCTGCTTTTGGATCACTGAGGGCAGAATAGCTGAGAAATGAGAGCTTGTCAAACAAAATTCCCTGTTATCTCCCTTGTTTTACCTAAATGAGCTAGGGCAAGGAGCACAGTGTCTCATTTCAAAAGTTATAAAATATTAAAAAAGCTGTGTCTAGTGGGAGCTGCCAGGGGGATTGCAGGTACAAGGTCTGCGATCAATTTGTACCGTTTTTCTAATGAAAGCTACAGAGTTTGTGTCAGATGCGCTTCACAGCTGGGCCAGTCATGTCGGCCAAAGAACAAGTCTGTATTCTCAGCTAGCCTGAAAGAAAAGGTGTATATACTTGGCAACATTTTCAAGAAACCACATCTTGGTCTTCCTATTGGACCTTATTGTGTTGTTTCAAAATGTAGAAATTAATGTGGGAAAATTTAAGGTCCTCAAATTTGAAGTATGAGCAGTGTTTGCTGGCTGTTCTGGACGGGTAAAAAAAACTTAAGCACATTTTTCAAAGAAAGTAATATACAGCCTCTATGGGTGGAGTATTTGATTGGTGCCCCTGATTGCTATGTTTGAAATTTGACTGTATGGTTCTGGTTTTCTCATAAGCTTTCCTTTTTGAGGGCTTTTCATAGGGAGCGTTCATAAGGATTTTTGATTGCTTCATGTTTGTCATCTGCTATACAGCATCAATGCCCAAGTTCCGAAATGGACCTGTGTAGCTATACCAAGTTTTTAATTGATGTGGAGTAGTAATTATGACTTTTATTCCCTCACCTCTTTTTCAGCTCCTTGAATTGGTTTCACACACATTAATAGCTATTAAGTGGTTACTTTTCATGTGAGGATGGATAGTTTATGCCACAAAAGAAGTACTAAAATGGTGTGCAGAGAGAATGCCGTGTATTTATTCATTTAGGAATTGGCTAGATGGGCTTTCATGATGTTTCTTGTTGATACACCAAGATGATAAACATGGCAAACAACAACAGCTTAAATAAAAGAAGTCATAATATTTAAAGTTTCATTTGCACTTAAGTCATGGTAATTTTTTTATTCAATATATCATGTAATAATAAACCCATTTACCCAAAAATTGAATTGATACAGTCTAAACCAGGCTATCATCTTTAAATGATTCACTGCAGTTTAAAGAAAGTGACTGGACTGTAACTAACTGAGGTTATTTACAGTTAGCAAACTATTGACACTGTGGATGAAACTATAGTAACTGTGGAATGAACAAGGTGATAAGAAAGTAATGATGGCATCAGAAAATGTTTGACGCTGTGCTTTCATACCTGCTTTGTAATGTGACTTCAAAGCTGATGGGGGGTGGGGTTGTTCTGCCTGAGCAAGTCCCCACTCACTGCAAACCACTGACTGAGGAAATCTTTGGTTGTTATTTCGGCCTGAGCAGATGGGACTAAGTAGATTAGGTAGCGATAGGTCAGAGGCGGCCAGTTGTTCCCTTCTGTTCAGTTCCATTTAGGGATTTCGGGTCGATTGGCATCATGTGTCATTCCTCCAGTGATATCGCTCAGGTATTGATCCAGTCTAGACAAGAGCTGGAGGCATCGCAGAGAACGTGTGCTGCACCATGCATAATGTGATTGAAAGGCAGTTAAAATGGCACTGACCTTTTCAGGGAGGATTAGATTGCCTGCCAAGTCTGTTTAAAGCAAGTGATAACGCGTGGTAAGGAAAACTGTCCGGACAACTTCAGAGAGAGAGCGAGAGAGGGAGGGAGGTTGAGCAAAAATGTTTTACAGACCTCTGCTGGGCTTTTTGAAACAGCACTATATTTTATGTTGTACAGATTTATAGAGGATTGAAATTTACAAAAGTATTTACTTCAGGTTTTGGCCTCAGAAAGATGGGAGAACTTGCTGAATACAACAGTGTCTTGTTGTAGTACTTATAATGTTCATTTCTAAATGTAGGGTATTAGCTATTTTAATAGTTAATGTTTGAGAAAACCCGTGCTTTTATTAATACTAGCTCTAAAACTGAGGATAGTTTCGATTCTGCTTCGTTTTCTTCCCTCTAAGTGGTGTGTAACAGTGTAAAATACAGATTATTATGATGTTCTGTAGCTGATTTGTTAAAATCCTTTGTGAAATTCTGAGTTAAGGTTTCCCAAATTTGAAATTTATTGAACTTTGGTTTTTAAATTCGTTTAGTTTATGTGTGAAGAAGTAATTAAGATATTGAGCTAAAATCCCATTTTTGCTGTTTCTGTCAAGAATATAATTTTATGATTTTATCCAGGAATAGCAAATGGGGGAGACCTTGTGATATATTTTTGATGCTAACAAACAGTGATCAGATTAAATTTTCCTTAGTGAGGTGGATCGATTCTTGTGTCCTACCAGGTGAGATGACCTAATGTAGATTTATTTAGTAGAGGAGAAATCTGACACATTGTATATCAGTATATAGCTATGACAGAGGTCATAGTCAGCACATTATATGGATAACCAATATTGAAATCTTAATAAGAGTTGCATTAGTTTTTGTTGCAGTGCATACAGTTGTTGGATTTGAAGTGTGCAGCTCAGTATGGACTAATACCGGATCAGTACTGAATTGTTGAGTGATGCATGCACAGAGGGAAATAAACAGGAATTTTCAGAAAATCATTGAAATTTCCAGCTGTCTGTGAAAGGGATTTCACAGATCCCTAAAAGGTGCATTTTGTACGATTGTCAACATTTTCCTCAATGACAAAACTCAAAAGTACACTAAAAGTTTCCATCTCCTACCCCCAACTTTTGCAGTGGCTTCCTGTTGGTTGAATTGCGCTTTGTGCAAAATAGCTGCTTCATTTCATTTATTTGTTCATTTAACAATCATTGCATTTTGGGGTAATTTCACTTGACATGAGGTGCTTTGTCAGGAAAAAATGAAAAGATGTCCTTGACTTGCAGGTCTGATAATTATATGGTAGCAGGACATTGGATATTAGCTTTTCTAATTTAGAACTAAATTCAGATGCAGCACAATGAAATAATGTCATCATACTAACCATGCTTTGAGTGTGTCCCACATTCATTTGAGCATTGTTGATATATGTCTACCCACTTTGATTCTGTAATAGATACAGTATTTTGCAAAAGTCTCAGGCACATATATAGCTAGGATGCCTAAGACTTTTGCACAGTACTATAGTAATTTTATATATTGCTTTGTACTGTTGCTGGAAAAAAAACTAATTTCATGATGTATGATTGATGATAAACCTGATTCTGATATGGGTCTCTATTGTGGACTGAGAGTGGAAAGGACACAGGGAGAGGGGAATAGTGATTGGAAAACGGGGTATGGAGGAGGGAGGGAGCGGGAAGCAGCAGAGGGACATTCTGTAATAATCAATAAACCAGTTGTTTGGCATCAAATGACTTTGCTTGGTGTCTCAGGGTTGGGTGTGTCTGCAACTGCGCTATACCCTGCCCGTGGCACTCCTTCTCTGTCACCTGTTCTACCCCCTTCTGTGGTGCTTCTCCCTCACCATTCCCATCCTTTGTTTACGCCAGACTTACAAACTCTCTCTTCTCCACATTGACAAATACAGAACTTTGTATTTAGGCACCCTAAGATTTTTGAACAGTACTCTATGTGGATGATTGACAAATAATTTTCTTTCCATGAATGATGCTCCCAAAGAGGGCCTTGCAAAGATATTTAATTTGAGAGTTGGTTGGGGTGTGTGATTTTGGTCAGCAGTTGATAGGACAGGTGGATAGGTTAGCAGGAGTATTGAGTGGAAGATTAGTCACAGTGCAAAGTTCAAGAATGTACCCACCTGCACTGGGAAGGGCTCCTCAGAATTTCCAATAGTGATCCAGATAGGATGATAACCTGGATGATTACCTAACTGAGGGTTGCTTTTTTTTACTCATTGCTTTAATACTTATTTTCCAAAATTACTTGGTGAAAACAGATAATTTTGTAATGTAATGAAATGCTGGTGACTGGTATAGATTTTAACTGAGGTTGATAGCCATTTTTAAAAGTCAGTGTTCTTTCATTATGGCTAAATAAAAATAATGTAGCTCTGTTTGTTTTAAAAAGTAATCTCAATTGAAGGGGGTCATTGTTATGCACATTTGTAACCATTTCTTAAATGCCTTGACAACTAAACAATTTACCAGACCTCTTTGGAAGACATATAGAGAGAATGATCTAGTGTGGGACTAAATCACAAATAAGAGAGGCAAATTCCTTTCAAGAAGTGCATTAAGTAAATGAGTTGAGTTTCTGAGTTAAAAACAGCTTTCACTTTCTGCTTTTCCTCCATGACTTAAACAGCTTTTAAAATATTAGTTTTACATAATGCCATGATGATGTTTAGGTTTCACAATCCAATAATTTAAAGAAATATGTCCTGATATACTCTTACAAACCTGCTCTTCAAGAAATAGTAATTCAACCAAAGTGCATAATGGATACTTGGGAGTCTATTGCCATAATATTAATAAATGTTGAAATTTCTTCTTTACACATATGTGATGTGATTGACAATGATTTGATGCCATCTTATTTTGATTTCATATACATATATCCTCAGCAAACCTGACCAAACAATCTTCTGAAATCGTCTCTTTCACGCATCTCTCTCCATCCAAGTTTGAAAGTAATTGGCATGTTGTACGTCTTGCTAAACACACAGCTTATGTGCATATAAGAACACACACAGTTTGTAGGCCTTTTGAGCAGCTTCTGATGGGGGCTAACTATATTTGACACACGGCAACTTCTTACCTCCACACCAGATAATTGCATTGTCAACTATTCAGCAAAGTGGCAGGTGACATCTGAGGCGATTGACTAGCAGAGTTGTTCTGTGTAGGACTGTCAGCTGTTCAATCAATAGAGTTTACAGAAGACACCCTGATTGCATCTGTAACTAATTTAACTTTGAAACCCCTAGCTCCCCTTTGCACAAAGTTGCAATTCTATTCAGGATGTGCACTGAATGGCAGGTGAAAAAAATCAATGGCAGCTTTCTGCGGTCGTGCAGTCGTGGGTTTTTGCTCTGCATGGTTAACAAGCAGTCATGACTTCAAATCAATGAACTGATCAATTGATTAAATTAACAGTGATTTTCTTTTGGGTTAGCAGCCAGGGTCCTTGGATTATTAGTTGTGTTGTCTTTTGAGGTAACTTGCATTTATAAAATTTAAGGCTTATTAACAACTCAGCACTTGGAAATTCCACTTTCTCCTCTCTTTCAACATGTAATGTTAATTAGTTGGGCAGAAGCCTTGGCCTATTGGGATTTGGGATGTATTTGACAGGATTGGATTGGGTTACTGCAGCACAAGCCCTTTGCTTCCTCTCTCAGCAGTTCAGAAGCTAGTTAAGTAGTTCTGATAGGTAGAGCGTGATTGATGGGGAAGTTTGTCTCCGGTAGTGTCAGGGACTTATAGAGGTGTCATTCAAGATTGGCGCCTGAATTACTTGTCACATTCTGTCAAAGAATGTCGAAGAAACAAGGAACTGCTGCATTACTTTGTTTTTCTCTGTTAAATGACCCATGTCTTATCTGCTTGCTATTTGTATTGGTTGAAGGTTAAAAAGACAGCTTTAAATAGGCAGCATTTTAAAAAGTCAGAAATTAAAGCTCTAAGAATTTTATTCCAGTTGAATAACTGAACAATATATAAAAAAAACATTGTATTCAACAGAGTTTGATAAGATTCTCCTGTCTAGTGAAGTAGTTTGTCTGTTCATCCACCTCATAGCAAGAACTAAACCTACACATATCGATACATACCCTGGAATATTGCAGAAACCTCGAAAGCAAATTAAAATAGAATTTAGACTCTTGACAACTTCAATGAGACTAATGCAGAATTTTGAGGATTAGCTGCATATCAGTGAAAAACATGAAATCCAGATCAGTTGTGAGTGAAGTATAACTTACCTCCCCAGTAAAAGCAAGCTAGCAAACTGTACAGCTGAATTCCTGGTATTGCAGTAACATGACTAGTTTCTGCAGTCCTTTTCTGATCATTTTGCTGTCCCTCATAGCACCTCTTTATTCATCACATTTCCTGCTGCTTCTGTTCCTGGTAATTTGCTTTAACAAGTAAGCAGCAGAAAAATATATTTGTTCTTGATTTCCCTTTGTTTTAAAAATTGAATAAAAATGGGCTAAGTTGAGGGTGAAATTTGTAATACTCTCTCCTTCTTTGTTCACCAATTTATAAAATTGTTCCAAGTGAATGAACAGTGATTGAAGATCACTGGGATTCTTGCCCCTTCACCACATATGACTGCTGATTCCTGATGTACAATAAACTTTCTCATATTCTACAAATTTAGATATTTGGTATTTCTTGACCCAAATTACAGTTACAACTGCAGATGAATTTCTGTTTCGTTATTTACTCCAGAGAATGGTGGCATTGCTGAATGACTGCTTTTATTGTCCCACCCTTATTTCATTGAGGTAATGGGGTTGTATGTTTGAACTAACCAGCTGGAATAAAATAGGTGAGATGTGGGCCTTGATTAAGCAAATATCTTTATTGGGCAGAAATTAGCTCACCTAAATTCTGGAGCATTTTCAGTGGCAAGAGGTGAGCATTGTAAGAAAGCTGCTGTGGAAGAGGACCTCAGGAAATTTAACATTTTTGTTACCAGTGTTTGACTGGTCCCTGAAGGCATTACCAAGTCCTAAGGTGCTTACTTCATTCCTGACAAGGAATAAGATTGGCTGCCGGGACCAGGTATGAGGCTCATGTTAAGATGGTGAATGGAGGTTCTAGAAGGTCCATTATTTTTTGATTCCACTTTCAATTAAGTAACATGTTACCTATTTGGTAGCAACCCCTTTATGAACAACAAACAATCTCTTGGAGCAATTCAGCGGGTCAAGCAGTATCTGTGGCAGGAAAGGAATTATCAACATTTCAGGTTGAAACCCTGCATCTGCTTTTTTTTTTAACTTGTGTGTCATATGGACTTTGCCATCATTCCAGGCAGGTGCCAGCGACTATTAAGTGTTGTCCTGAATGACTTTGTGACTGATGCGCACCTTGTTTGCTGTGATCATTTGCAGATGACAAGAAGAATTGATTTTTTGTGGTTCCTGCTTTGTGTCTAAGTGATATGCAAAATATTATTCAGTTTTGTTCCATACCTGTTTTGAGATTTGTATAAAGTAGTTTTATTCTCCCTGTCCTTCCTCTATTTCCAGTGCAGCTAGACAATGGAAGGAATTTAATGTTTTTGTATTTGTTTATGACTCTGTTTCAGACCGTTAACTATATTCTCCAAATGTGCGTATTGCCACGCCTTATATAAAAAATGATGTTAAGTGCACCATTTCCCAATGTGTAGATTGGCTTTCAAAAAGTAATTATTTGGTGTCTTTTGTTTGGTTTGAACTTGGCATTGAAAATTCAGAGGCTTACATAGAAACTAAGGAGATATTAAATATGACTTTATTTATAAAATGAATGGTTTCTGCTTGGTGAAGCAGGTAGCATTGAGCACATAATGGAACGATAAAGTATATTTTATGTTATAGTGTAGATTTGTCCAAAATATGTAAATTGGCATGTTCTCCAAAGTATGTAAAGTGTTATTTTGCCAAATATATAGAGAGAATTTTCTATTCTGATTTTAAACTTTGGTGTTATATGTACTGTGCAGAAGCAGTCTTGTTTTCACCTCATTTTACATCTTTGTTTTTGTTTTCAACATAGGATCTGGGTTTGTCACCTGCAGCAGTAAAGAGAATCATGACAGTGATGCAGATCTTGATGTGGATGGAGATGACACTTTGGAGTATGGGAAACCACAGCATCCCTTTTGTCAATAAATGCAGAATTGGCTTGTATTGATTTAAAAGGTTCTTCTTTGAGGAGCCTCCTATCTTTTTTTAATATAAATAATTGTATTCGCATTTCCCCTGCAGTGGCTTAATAAATTAAAGAAAAATAAGGAATAATAGGACACATCTTCACTAGATGCCAAGCCTGGTGGTTTCCTGCTCAGACCATGGTGTTTCATCCATTGTCTCCCAGGTGCAACCTTTCGTTGGTTAGTCGGTTCTTGGCTGATCAGGAGGTCAGTGCAGTTTAATACAGTGCAAAACTTTTCTGTTCATAATTGCCCTGTTGACTCCCAGAATAGCTATGACTGTCACCCTAAAGTTTGGTTGTCATAGCAGTTACTGACATTGAAAGCCTATGGGGCTCTTAAAAAATGAATATTGTCTTCTAAGTAAGTAGATGTTTTATAATTTCAATACAGGTAAATATTTTGAAACTCTATAGCTAAAATAAAATAAGAGTTCTACTCCCCTTTATACTCACAGTCAATTGATTCAACAATTAAAAACTAGATTTACAGTTACAAAGCCTCAGAACGGGAAAACCTGTGGAAGTTAGTCCCACCCAGTAAGATTCTAACGAGAGTCCATCAGTGCAGTGCAAGTGACCTGGGAACAGTGCTGTGAGTTGGTTGCTCCACTTCAGCCTTGTAGCTGGGAGTACAGCTTTCCACTCACCAGGGCAGTCCCTGGATATCTGTGAGAGGCACTACTCACATCCAGAATTTAACTGTCTGCTAATTCTTAAGATGGAAATCATTACCATTTGTTTAATTGTGTGCTGAACCAACATAATAATTACATAATAGATAATATTGAAATTAAACTAAAGAAGATGACCATTCAGTCAACCATTTTGTTTATTTACTGACCAAATAAATAACTTATGTCCTGCAGTAATACCAAAGAAGAAGACTTTTAAACTTACAATTCTTTTGTTCTGTGACTGAAAGAGACAATGATTTGAGTAAGAAGGATATAAATTCCCGATGTGAAAATATTCAATTTTTTTTTGTAGTATTTAGCCACTGGAGTGCCCCTTTTACCAGATGAAAAATAAATATTGGTGCCAGGAGATGTAAATAGTGATGCAACTGTAGTTGCAACAGTAGATAATATAGTGATATAGAAAGATCTGCTTGAAGGCTGAAACTTCAAATGTTGATGGGTGAATGCCAACACAATCTAATAAACTATCTGTTGTAGTTGGCATGGTAAAGATAGATCTAAAGATTATTTCATGGTCAACTGAAATGTTGCTTGTCCAAGTTACTATCAATCTTACCTTTGCGGCTGTAGCTGTTTGTACTATGATCATAACTCAAACAGCATTGACACAAAATATATTTCTCACGAATAGAACCAGATATAAACCAGTTTATACAAGGATGGTTTTTGAGGTTAGTGGGAAAGTTTCACAGTATAAGGGTGAAGTCTCTGAAATTCTTTTGTAGTGGGCCATTTCTTTAACTACTAAACAGATACACAGAAGCAGATATTATACCATGCACTGGAGAAGAACCAGGGGAGGCCAAAGAGAGGGAGGCACTACGTGGTGCTGTGCTAAAGTAAGTAGAAACACCAGTACTATCTCATTCCAGTAGAAATATGGTCATGATGCACTGTTGGGGGCTTTTTAGTAGTTTTCTTTAGCTACATTTGCCTTTTTTTCTAATTTTTAAATTGCATCATGTGACTCACGAAATGAGCACTTAGTTGCAAAGTTGTTTCACAGAACGAGTTAGTATGTGAAATTAAAACATCACATTGCCTAATATATCTGTTGAGATTCAAATTCATGAAAAAGGATGTTATTTATAAATGTCCATAAAAGACTATTGTGCAAGTCAAGCAACATCTGTGGAAGATAATAGACAGTGGATGTTACAGGCCTTGGCCTTTCTTCAGAACTGGAAAGGGGCCAGAATCAAGAAAAAGAATGTGGAGAGAGTGGAAGGGGTACAAGCTGGCAGATGATAGGTGAGACCAAGGACGAGGTGGGTCACCTGCCAACTTGATTTCCTTACCCTCCCCCCCACTATCTTGTTCTATCATTTATTTCCTTCCCTTCCAGTCCTGATGTTGACTGTCTATTTTGTCTGATTTGCTGACTTCCTTCTCCAGCATGTGTGTGTTGCATTTCTCTATTTTGAGTACTGAAATTGAAACATGTCTGCTAAGTCACCATTTGTTTTAAATTAATTCATGCTTTACTGATTTTTTTTGTGAATTAAAATATTTATTACAGGGATGGAGATTGTTCATATCCAGTGATAGTTCCTTCTTTTGTTATATTGGTCTGAAAAAACTGTAACCCTCTAACAAACACTCATAGCAAAAAAAAAGCATTACCTTACATTGCTGTTTCTGTCAATTATTTCATTTGTTTTTAATAAGTATGATATTTATCACAGTATATTATTATTACAGTGGTGGAACTCCAAGCAACAGAATTACACCAGAATTTTCCAAATGGGCCAGTGATGGTAGGATGAAGCTTTGACTTTAATAGGATTTGATTTTAATACTTCCTCTGTTAGCTGTGTTTATAATGATCCACTAAATTGCTTTGAACTTTTATAGCATCCTGAATTTTAAAATCAATCTAGAAATTGACTGAGTTTAAATGATCGCCTATGAGAAATTGCTCTATTTATGGTGAATAAGGGTTGAGAAAAAGGAAAACGCTCAGCATGTCAGGCAGCATACATGGAAAAAGAAAGAGTGAACACTTCAGGTCAAAAACTCTGTAAAGCAGGATAGTGGGATCCGGAAAGAGCGTGGGAAATAGAGAAGAGCTGGGGACTTTCTAATGAGATCCAGTAGAGAGAGAGAGGGTCTAGTGAGAGCCGATGCTGAGAGGAAGAATGGGGTCCAGCAAGTGGCAGAGGGGAGAGGGAGATTCACCAAGGATATTGAGGAGGGGATTTTGATGAAGAGAGGGAGGTGTCTTATGTTTGATGAATATTGTGAAGAGTACAATATTTTAAGCTTTAATTTCTAATAAAATATTTCGGGTTAATAAGTAATGATTTTTGTATGTGTTTAACTAATTAGTTCTTGAGCACTGCAATGCAATCCGTGTTTAGCAGTAAAATTAATGGCAAAACTTTTTGATTTCTGAGTTTTCACTTACTCAATGTGTATTCCAGTGCACAAAACCTTGATCACATTGAACACCACATCTCTGGTGTACAAATTTGTATTTTTGAGAAATAGTGATATAGTTCTCAGACTTTTTACTTCTGATTTCTTTACAGAAATGCCCTCAACAAGTAATGGAGAGAGTGGCAAACTAGAAATGCAGACACAGAAGACATGTAAAAACAGTGAGATTGAAAAGTAAGTGCTTATGTATTAACTGAGTGGATCAAGACAGTTTCTGAACTTATTGACTCAAATCAGGAAGAATGCATTTCTGTTACCTGCAGAAACAGCTTCTAAATTGGTTTGTATCAGTGCATTTTGAGGGGTGAGTGGATAAATTGCATGGGAATTTCCATTAATCTATTGTATACTTCTGCCCTAGATTCCTGTTTTATAGGAGAGCACTTTATTTACCTGGAAACTATTTTTCCAGCCCTAGATTCCTGTTTTACAGAAAGGCAATTTATTTACCTGGAAATTCATGGATACTGCTTTTCTTTCAGCAAATGGCATGAAGCAGTTATTCGTGTGTCATTTTAGGTGGAAATTTGAAGAGTCACCTTCAGACATGAATCACGTTGGGGTTCCCAATACAATTTCTGGAATTCCCCCAGAATACTTTGGGCCTCCTAGTGCCATGTGCCAGGTTGAATTGGGATGGCTGTCATTTATATCACTTTCTTCCCTTTAATCCCAAGAAATTCTTCCCTCTTTAATCTCCTACAATGCATAGACCATCAGCTCTGCCAGAGTACTACAATTAACTGATCTGTTGGTATAACACACACGTTTCTGCAGACTTTTAAGTGTTTTCTGTCCCAAGTTACCCCAATTGTTTATCACTAATGTGATCTGATTTCATCTCCCATTTTTTGGCCTCTTCCCACTACTGGAATATCCTTGGCTCCTTCTCTTGGGTATGGAGGGTCAGTCAGATTTCCTGATTTTAGAATTTGAAATATAGCCAAACGAGCCCAAGCTGCCCAATTTACACCCATGTGACCTACTAACCTACTAACCCATACTGTGACCTACTAACCTACTAACCCATACATCTTTGGAATATTGGAGGAAACTGGAGCACCCGACGGAAGCCCACGTAGTCACGGGGAGAACTAACAAACTCCTTACAAACAGTGGCGGGAATTGAATCTGGGTTACTGGCACTGTTATAGCATTATGCTAACCACTTTGCTGCTGTGCCACTCCAGATGTACAGAGATGACGGACTAAATGCAACATAACCCGGTGTACTGTTTGTTTGGGGAGGAGAGACCTGTCCAGGCCAAGTGATAGCACAGTAGAACTGGGTGCAGTGTCTTTTAGGAAGTTTCTGTGCAGCAGTGGGAGAAATATGAACTAATTTAGCATAGGCTTGTATATAGTCCATAAGGCATTCCCGTGACACATAGGATAGTACCCAAGATGGTATGCGTGAGGAAGAAGTTGCAGAAATAAATAGCGTCATAGCAGACATTTTTAGACAGGACCGGACAGTTTTATGATGAAGGTTTGTAAATCCAAGAAGCACATGAAACAAAAGTGGAAAGCTGAAGGTGAGATTAACCAAGTACATTTGCAATGTTGTGGCAATAGCAGAAATAATGTAGGAATAGGAAAGATATGGAAAGGAAGAAAAGGGGTGAAGTAGCAGTATCGATAGACGGGAATATTGCATTGTTGAAGAGGATATCATGCAGTCATCAAACACAAAATCTGTCTAGAATTCAGGGAAAATAAAACTCTGATTATACACTGAAATTTTCATATTAGATAATAGGCAGCAAATTTGCAGGTAAATTGAAGAGATGTGCAAAAGCCTAATAGTAATGATAATCAGGGAACTGAAGTGTTTTAGTTTAGATTGAGATAGCAATGGCAAAAGAGTTAAAGATGAAAGGAGTTTCTGAACATTTTGATTGATCCTTTTATAGACTCCACTCATGGCTGTCTGTGAAATAGGGCCTTAGTGGTTAGGCTTCTGATATTTCTGATGAATATATGAGTGTCTTGGCTGTGAGTGAGTTGATGGGTCTCTTGCGAGGCTTCCCTTCATTTAGATAATGGGTTTTCTATTTGACTTCATTCTTCAGTTGGTCCTTCAGTTGCTTATAGTGCATTTTCCATGGTGGAACCTCCTAATCAGGAATCCTTAGCATTTGTAATTAGCTACAATGTATATAAAAGTGATTTAAAATGTTCCCATGCTACAAAAGTTTTAGAAAGTATTACGTAAGAAAGTTTTACGTAAGAAAGTTTTAAAGCAGTCTTTTACTTATCATACATCAACCAACTTGTGTTTGGTCATGAATGGTATTGCACAGCATGTGAGAAGCAGAGCTAAATTGAATTAGCATAATTTAGGTATGAAAGTCCAGTAAATCTTGGCAATTGAGCGAAAGGTATTAAATTAAATTACTGTAATTATTTTATTTCTTTTTAATTTATCAAAGATGATTTTAATAATTGGAAGCATTGTATACAAGGAGAAGTTTCTTGCCAAAAACATCAGTTTAAGCGTATAGAGAAAGTTTACAAGGATGTTGCCAGGGCTAAGGACCTGAGTTATAAGGAAAGATTGAATAGATAAGGACTTTATTCCTTGGACCGTGGAGGATTGAGGGGAGATTTGATAGAAGTATAAAAAATTATATATAGGGTAAATGCAAGCAGACTTTTTCCATTGGGGTTGGGTGGAACTACAACTAGAAGTCATGGGTTATGGGTGAAAGGTGAAAAGTTGAAGGGGAACATGAGGGGAAACTTCTTCACTAGGAGGGTTGTGAGTATGTGGTACGAGCTGCCAGTGCAAGTGGTGTATATGAGCTTGATTTAAATGTTTAGGAGGTTTGGATAGGTATGGAGGTCTATGGTCTGTGTGCTGGTCAATGGGACTAGGCCACTTAAATGACTAGATGGGCCAATGATCTAGGTTCTGTACTTGCACTTTACTCTGACTCAGTTCTGATTGGCAGCATTTGCGAATGCACTTCCAGTACTGATCTTGCAAGTCCCTGAAAACAGTGACTGTGTTGCTAAATGGTGGCAGTCAATAGATCAATTATCAGGGTATGAAGTGTAAATTAGGCATTTTTATTTTATTATTTCAGTCAGTCATTTCTAAAATGGATTTTGTTTTTGTCTTTGAAAGTGCCTGGTTATTATCTTATGCAAGTATTACTGAATGAAATAATAATTGTCATACTGTTTTAAAGGTTCTCAAAAATATTCCATCACTTGAATGTGCTTTTAATGCAAATATTTAAATGTTTAATTTCGCTTTGTTGGTTTTATTAGCATCAGAATTGATATTTTGGTGTAGTACCATATTGATATTGACTGTTGTAACTGGAGTATTTATTGAGCAACTTTGACAAAATTTAATCGAAATTTGACTTTCTAGTTTAGTGATGGGGGAGAGACCACATTATTTTATTCAGCTGTCTGGTGAATTAGTGCATTTGCGTTAACTTTAATAACCGAAAGTGTTGTGTAATGATGGCCGTATGTGGGAAATGGCTGGTGGTGTAGGAAGTAAAAATGAGGCTGTAGTCAAGTAACCATAAGGATGCTGAGCAGAAACAGTCAAGTGTCTGATGAAGGGGTACTTGCACCCAAAAGATCAACAACAGATATTTAGCTTACATCTGGATATTAGAGATGGGCAGAAAATTTTTTAGGATTGTGCTACATCCAGAATGTTCATAGCTATTATTTCATGGTAATTTGAAAGTCTTGATTTTATCTTGTAATAGAATGCGACTTACTGATGACTTTGCTTTTTTTTCCTTGTGCTTTCCATCAATTTTTTCACCTTCATAGTCATAGTCATACTTTATTGATCCCGGGGGAAATTGGATTTTCATTACAGTTGCACCATAAATAATAAATAGTAATAAAACCATAAATAGTTAAATGGTAATATGTAAATTATGCCAGTAAATTATGAAATAAGTCCAGGACCAGCCTATTGGCTCAGGGTGTCTGACCCTCCAAGGGAGGAGTTGTAAAGTTTGATGGCCACAGGCAGGAATGACTTCCTGTGACGCTCTGTGTTGCACCTCGGTGGAATGAGTCTCTGGCTGAATGTACTCCTGTGCCCAACCAGTACATTATGTAGTGGATGGGAGACATTGTCCAAGATGGCATGCAACTTGGACAGCATCCTCTTTTCAGACACCACCGTGAGAGAGTACAGTTCCATCCCCACAACATCACTGGCCTTACGAATGAGTTTGTTGATTCTGTTGGTGTCTGCTACCCTCAGCCTGCTGCCCCAGCACACAACAGCAAACATGATCGCACTGGCCACCACAAACTCGTAGAACATCCTCAGCATCGTCCGACAGATGTTAAAGGACCTCAGTTTCCTCAGGAAATAGAGACGGCTCTGACCCTTCTTGTAGACAGCCTCAGTGTTCTTTGATCAGTCCAGTTTATTGTCAATTCGTATCCCCAGGTATTTGCAATCCTCCACCATGTCTTATTTTATCTTATTTACTTCATCTTATTTACAGTTGTCACTTATTTTTCCAGAGGAAATTAGCTTTTAAATTTATTTTAAGTTAACGAAATCAAGTTTTCTATTATAAGATTAATTGGGAAAATTCTAAATGTTAAAGTATTGTGGATCGAACATTCTATCTAACTGGTTTCATATATTTTCACTCTGATGTTAGAATATTATTGACTTATTGATAGCTACTTGCGGCTAATTCAGGAACTTAATACTCTATTTAATATGCAGTGGATTCTGGTTAATTGGGACATATTGGGATCAATACATTTTGGCCCAATTAGCTGAAGTTTCATAGAAATAGTTAAAAAGGTACTTTAAAAAAAGACAAATTACCATTTAACTGAGTAACAAATTATAAATTTAAATGAAATACCAAACAAATTAGAACACTACCAATACTACTGAATACTATAAAATTGTGTATTAGTATATAATAGTTATCAACAGAGGAATTCATCCAGTGTACGCTGCCATGTTCTTTTAATTGATCATAAGTTAACAAAATCAGTACAGATACCTAGGGTAATTTTTTCGGCAAATGCAAATTTTTTTGTAGCATCTTGGCAGGGGTCTGAATTTCTTTCAAGTCGAAATAAAAAACAAAATTTATCAAAAATCACTGCTTTTGGAATTGATGACTGTCGGCCCAAATGGATAACATAATACAAGCACACGTAACTAACACTATTTAAAAACTGTTTGCTCTAAGCCCGGCGTAGTGTCTAAGGGCCACACAGTTGCACATGACTGATGCTAATTAGAAACTGTTTGGCATCAGTCTCCTGTCCCAAATGACTGAAGGGAATCCTGGCTATTTTCTCGATTAATTTTTGTTCTTTAAGAGTTGTCCAAATAAGTGGCTGCCCCGATTAACCGATGGCCCAATTAATGGAATCCACTGTATATGGTTTTCCATTTACTGATATGCATAATTTTGTTTCCTGTTAAAGTGAAAAGATGTTTGTAGACGTACTAAATGGCTAAGATTGATTATTTAGTTTATTTTCAAACTGGCTTCAAGGTGGAAGTGCCTCTGTCTTCTATCACTTTGCAATTGAAATTGAGTTTGCTGTTTAGGTAAGTTACAGGTATCGCTCATTCAGTCACATTCTATAGGTTCTGTATCTGTACTCAGTCCATTCTCATTCCAATACATCCACTTCTTTGCTATACCCACCTGCCCCTCCTCTTTGTACTTCCTCCACAATCTATCCATAAATCATTTGTCTGGATAATTATATTCACTTAACAGTAATTTGTACAAAAAGGGAAATTGCATTGTGAGTTTCATAATGTATGAATGGCCTGTGGCACATTATGCTGGTGAAATTTTATTTGTGTTCAAGAAAACATATAAATTAAATACAGAATGTTTTCAGCTTTTGACTTGCTGTGTTTAAAGTCAAATGTTAATAGATGAATCAGTTCAATCTGTACTATGTAGAAAGTGCAATCTATGAAATACATCACTTGTAATAGGAATTTACAGCTGTAAATTTTTTGAAGTTAACCTGAGTAAACACAGATTTTTTCGCCATTTCTGTTCACAGAACAGAGGCATTAATCAGTAAACTCAAGTGGAATCAACTGTATAATTAATATGAACACCAATCTGTCAGGGTTTGATACATTCACCTAAAACAAGAGTATTTTCCACTTCTGAGTAATACTATCAAGGGAACCTTAAAAAATACACAGTTGTGGATTCTGGTTAATTAGGCCATCGGTTAGTCGGGCAGCTGATTATTTGGGACAACTCTTAAAGAACAGAATTAATCAAGAAAATTCCTGGGATTCCCTATGGGCAGGAGATTGTTGCTGAACAGGTTCCAACTGACGTCAGTTGCGTGCACTTGTGTGGCCATTAGACGCTGTACTTTGCTTAGAGCAAGTAGTTTTTAAATAGCATCAGTTGCGTGTGTTTGTATTCAAAAATCAGTGATTGTTCTCACTGATAATTGATGAGAAATAAGCAGTAAATCAATTCCAAACTGTTTTGCTCACTGCAGTTTCAAGCATTCAGGCTTGGAGATGCCAGAAATGGCTGGAAGTGAAAATGAAACTATTTTACTACTATGAAGATTTGAAGGGTGCAGTCGTGAAGAGCATTCTGTGAAAGCAGTTCATTATTTGCACTAAGTGCCTGCACTGATTTTGTACTCTGGATTAATTTGTCCATCAATAACTTTTAGGAACTAATACACAGTTTTATAGAACTGTAGTACTATTGGTAGTATTCTAATTTGTTCTGTATTTCATTTAAATGCATAATTTGTTACTCAGTTTCTCTTTTTTTTTATATACCTTTTGAATTATCTCCATGGAACTTCGGCAAATTGGGGTAGCTGCTTAATTGGGCCAAAAAGGTACTGATTGCTGATGTGCCCCACTGGAATCCACTGTTAGGATTTTATCTGCATTGACAGTTTTCTCTCTGTACTATTTCATCTCCCCTTTCCCTCGAACATGCATGCAGGTGCACACACAGATGAGTGGGTCTGTTAGTTTGTCAAAGCCTACAAAAGTTTGGACTGATTGTTGACTTGGGACTGGTTTGAACTGCCTAAATTAATATTGGGGTCATACTTTAAAGGCCATGGCTCTGGGACCAATGGCACCTGACCTGGGGGAGAAAAAGTGGGTGATGATATATGCCTAATGTGGCAGCAAGAGACCTTCAGTCAAGATTGATTCATCCTGGGCCAGTATAGACACTCTGCAAACTGGGAGACTACTGCTGGCATGATGTATGATACTAAGTGTTTTAGCAAGTCAAGGCATGAATCATTCAAGATGCTGCGTGTCAGAGTTAAAGCAAACAGTTCCTGGCGCTTGAATTCCTGTTGGAGTCAGTTGCATTATGAGGAGTGTATGAAACAGACATGACGTATGAATGTTTATTTAATAATTCTCTAATATTTCCAGTGTGGCTAAGGCTTGTCCAGCGGGGAGTTATAAATCAGGAATAGGAGGCCATTAATCAGGGGGAATAAAATGGAGCGACACGCTTGCAGCTGCTACGAATGCAGGGGTTTTAATATTCATCTCCCAGCCCTCAGTGAGGCTGGCTTATGTACCCCTGGCAAGATAAATGGGACCTACAAGGCCGCCAATCTGATTGTTGCCAAATTTCATGCTTGCTTGAAACAATAGAAGAAATTTCAGTGTAGTTGTAATAATTGAATCTGTCTCCCTATATATATATACACACACACATATTGATGCATGGTCTCTGGAATTTGCAGCATGCCTTTTTTAATGTGCTCTTCTTTACTAAATTTAAGGCAAGGGATAATATCTTTTTTATTTTACTTATGTTTCCATATATCATTTGTAACTTATAAATGGCAGAAACTCAAGGCAACAAAGTATCATTTGATCACTGCAGCAAATTTTAAATCTCATGTGTTTCTAAAATGTTTACTGCAATACTTGCTTGCTTTCAGGATTATTGAAAGCCCTCTGAATATTTATCTCACTTGAAATGTATCTAGAATTGACTACTTAATATTTAGTTTTATTCTCTGAAATTTGTGATTAATTTTATATTGTAATACTGTCATTGTTAATGAAACCTCGCAATATTCCAAATATTTTGTGTGGGATTTGTAGAGCTACATTTCTAAAACAAGCTAATAATTTCATTTGTCACTAGAGATACTGCACATGCTGGAAATCTAGAGCAATACACACAATGTGCTGGAGGAGCTCAGCAGGTCAGGCAGCATCTGTGGATGGGAATAAACATTCAACATTTCGGTCCCGGTGAAGGATCTCGGCCCAAAACATTGACTGTTTATTCCTGTCCATAGATGCTGCCTGACCTGCTGAGCTCCTCCAACACATTGTGTGTATCACTAATAACTTCAGTTAACTTTATACCCAGTTAACTTTATATCTTCAAAACCCAGCATTCATAGTGGCATCTTCTACTTTTCCAAAATTAATTTCATTGAGGATGAGCCACAGGAGATTTCAGGATCAAAATCAGCTTTATTATCACTGACACATTGTGAAATTTGTTGTTTGGAAGCTACAGTACAGTACAAGACAAAACAATGATTATAAGTTACAAAATAAATAAATAGTGCAGAAGAACAGTAATGTCATGGGTTTGTGGACTAGTCATGAATGTGATGGCAGAGGGAACCTGAAGGTAACAACACCAAGGGAGTATGTCCCAGTTGGTGAGGGTCTTTAACGATGGGTCCCACCTTCTTGGGGTATTGCCTCTTGAAGATGCCCTTGATGATGGGGAGGGTTGTGCTAGTTATGGGATTTGCTGAGTCTAAAATCCTCTTTGGTTTCTTGCAGTCCTGTGCATTGAAGGCTCCGTACCAGTCAGAATGCTCTTCACAGTACTCTTTTGGTGATGTACCAAACCTCATCAAACTCCCAATGAAGTATGGGCAGTGGTATGCCTTCTTCATGATTCCATCAATATGTTAGGCCCAGGAGAGGTCCTGTGATATGTTGATTTACCAGGATATCATTAAGCTGCTCACCCTGTCCATCCCTGGCCCTTCTGTGAGGACTGGTATGTGTTCTCAGAACTTCCTCTTCTTGAAGTCTACAATCAGTCCCTTGGTCTTATTGACATTGAGTGCGAGGCTGTACTGTAACACGACTCAACCATCAGATTCTGCCAGAGGAAGTGGTGTTATTGGAAAATAAATAGATGCCGTTTGAGCTGCGCCTATCCTCACAATCATGACTGTGGAGAGAGTAGAGTAGTGGGCTAAGCATGCATAGTTGAGATGTGCTTTTCTGATTATCATTGAGGACGTGTTATTACTAATCAACATTGACTGTGGCCTCCTGATAAGGAAGTCGAGGATCCAGTTGCAGGGGGAGGTACAGAGTCCCAGGTTTTGGAACTTGTTATTAATTATCACATGTACTGATTGCACCAGGATTGGGGCTTGGTGGACAGTAAGGAAAGGTATCAAAGCTTGCAGCCAGATCTAGACCAGCTGGAAAGATGGGCTGAAAAGTGCCAGATGGAATTTAATGCAGACAAGTGTGAAGTGTTGCATTTTGGGAGGATAAACCAGGATAGAACTTGCATGCTGAACAACAGGGCGCTGAGGGGTGTGGTAGAACAGAAGGATCTGTGGGAATATAGATCCATAATTCCTTGAAAATGGCGTTACAGGTACATAGGGTTGTAAAGAGAGCTTTTGACACCTTTATAGATCGAAGTACAGGTGTCCCCCGCTTTTTGAAAGTTCGCTTTACGAAACCTCACTGTTAGGAAAGATCTACATTAGTACCCTGGTTTTGCTTTCAGAAGGTGTTTTCACTGTTACGAAGAAAGGCAGCGCGCGATAAAAGGCAGCGCGCACCCCGAGCAGCCGCTCGCCCCCGGATTTGGAACGGCATTGCTTAAACACGAGCCTGTGAGCAGCCGTTTGCAAGATGAGTTCTAAGGTGTCGGAAAAGCCTGAAGGAGCTCGTAAGGGTGTTACACTTAGCGTAAAACTAGACATAATTAAGCGTTTTGATCGTGGTGAATGAAGCAAGGACAAAGTGAGTTTGGCTTGTGGAAGCTGACGAAGATGATGTTGAAGAGGTTTTGGCATCCCATGACCAAGAACTGGTAGAAGAAGAGCTGATGCAATTGGAAGAGGAAAGAATAACAATCGAAACCAAATTCAACCGAATGCAGAAAGTGAAGCAACTGCGTGAGACTTTCGCCGCAATTATAAAATACGATTTTAATTTTGAAAGGGTACGTAGGTTTAGGGGATATTTGGAGGATGTTTTGAGTCCTTACAAACAACTGTGTGATATAAAAATGCTCGAGGCTCAGCAGTCAAACAAGCCTTCCACATCAGCCACAGCAGACGACGAACCTAGATCTTCTACATCGAGACAGGCAGTCATAGGAGAAGATGAGCTGCCTGCCCTGATCGACGATGAGATGACACCCCCGTGTCCCACCACCCCAACACCTGGGCCCCGGACAGATACTGTATCGATTCGCGGAGAATGCAGGGGTAGCTGGGAGGCACACAGCACATCTCTAAGAACATAGCCGAAATAAACATGGTAATTAATTAGGTGCTGCCTAGCACGTCGTTGTCGGCCCAGATTAGTGCCGATGCAATCGGCAATCGCCTCTGATCTGCGCCGACATTTACGTGCTGGGCAGCACCTAATTAATTAGCATGTTTATTTCGGCTTTTTTCTTAACGATGTGCTGTGTGCCTCCTGGCTACCCCTGCGTGCTTTGCGGCAATGTATCTGGTCGGCGGCCCGGAGGGTGGGGGCCACTGCATCACCCAGCCTGCGACGACTCAGTCTAACACACCATCATCAGTGTGCTCGATGTCTTCCCAATTCCCGTAAGTGATACTACACTGTACATACATTATTTCTACTTTATATATGCTGTGTATTTTAACGTGTTATTTGGTAGATTTGGCAGCTTCATAGTTTAAAGGTTACTGAAGAGCGCGTTTATGCCAACAGCGCTTGCGTGAGATTTTCTGCTGAGAGCACTTGCGTGAAATTTTCGCTACGGAGATCCGTGCAGGCAATGGTAGTAGAGAAGTATTTCTACTTTATATAGGCTGTGTATTTATCATATAATTCCTGTTTTTACTATATGTTACTGTTATTTTAGGTTTTATGTGTTATTTGGCATGATTTGGTAGGTTATTTTTGGGTCTGCGAACGGTCACAAAATTTTCCCATATAAATAAATGGTAATTGCTTCTTCGCTTTACAACATTTCGGCTTACGAACCATTTCATAGGAATGCTCTACCTTCGGATGGCGGGGGAAACCTGTATTGAGTACAGGAATTGGGATGTTATGTTGAAATTGTATAAGACGTTGGTGAGGCCTAATTTGGAGTGTTGTGACCAGAACTGCACACCTACCTACAGGAAATATTTCAATAAGATTGAAAGAGTATAGAAAAGTTAGAAGGATTTTGCTGGGACTTGATGACCTGAGTTATAGTGAGAGGTTGAAACGGTTAGGGCTTTATTCCCTAGAGCATTGGAGAGTGATTTGATAGAGGTATACAAAATTATGAGGAGCATAGATAGGGTAAATGCAAGCAGGGTTTTTCCACTGAGGTTGAGTGAGACTAGAACTAAAGGTCATGGGTTAAGGATGGAAGGTGAAATGCTTAAGGGCGGAAGGTGAAATGCTTAAGGGCAACCTGAGGGGGAACCTCTTTACTCTGAGAGCAGTGAGATATGGAGCAAGCTTCCAGCGGAAGTATTGGATGCAGGTTTGATTTCAACATTTAAGAGAATTTTGGATAGTTATGTGGATAGGAGGTGTATGGAGGACTATGGTCCAGGTGCAGGTCAGTGGGACTAGGCAGAGTAATAATTTAACATGGACTAGATGGGCCAAAGGACCTGTTTCTGTGCTCTAGTACTGAAGGTTATGTACATCAAAGCATATACAGTAATTTCTGGTTAATTGGGCCATCAGTTAATCAGGGCAGTTGCTTCAATGGGGCAGGAGACTTGCTGAACAGCATCAGATGTATGCATTTGTGTGATTGTTGGACAGTACAGTGTGATTAGAGCGAACAGTTTTTAAATAGTGTTAGTTGCATGCACTTGTGTTTTAAAAAGTGATTTTTGTCATTGATAGTTGATGAGAAATAAGCAGTAAGATAATTCAAAACTGGGCTCACTACAAAGAATTTGAAGTTATTGACAATTATCCTGAATGTTACAATGGAAATGAAGACTTGGAGGATGCAGTCATTGATAGCATTGTATGAAGGCAGTACATTATCTGCACTAAGTGTCTGCCCAGATTTTGTTCGTTTTCAGTCACTCAAAACAAAGAAGGTGGCAGGGTACAGGTACACTGGATGAATTCCTCCATCGGTAACAATTAGGAACTAATACACAGTTTTACAGTAATATAGTAGTTTTGATAGTGATCTAATATGTTCTGTAATTCATTTAAATGCATAATTTGTTACTCAGTTAAATAATGGTTTATCTTTTTTTTGTATACCTTTTTAAAGATTTCCATGAAATTTTGGCTAATTGGGGCAGCCATAATTGTACCAATATGTACTGGTCCTGATGTGTTTCAATTAACTGGAATCTACTGTAGTGAAATGCATCATTTGTGTTAACAATCAGCATAGTCCAAAGATGTTCTGAGGGTGGCCTGCAAATGTTGCCATGGCACCAACATAACATGTCCATGATTTACCAACCTTTATGTCTTTAGAATGTGGGAAGAAACTGGAGCAACCAGATGAAGCCCATGTGGTCATGGGAGTACATCCAAACTCCTTACCCACTTGCTGCTGCTGTAAAGCCTTACACTCCCGCATCACCTGTGAGAGGATGATCTTTGACATCCATCAGTTGGATCTTTGACATCCCTCCAATGGGTTAAATTATGTAACAGTAAATTTTGTTGATGAGATCACATTGTCAAACATCTGAGAAGGAAAAAGTTTTCAATTTTTAACTAGCTCTTTTTTAAACATTTTACAAGTAGTGATATAAAACTTTAGACATGTACACTACTGCAAGTTGTGAGGTGTTAGAACATGAGAGAAGATCTGACAGAGGTTTATAAGATATTGAGAAGCATGGATAAGATAGACAGACAGTATCTTTTTCCCAGGTTTGAAATGTCTAATACCAGAGGGCATTGGTTTAAGGTGAGAGGGGGTAATCTCAAAGGAGATGTAAGGGGCAAGTATTTTTACACAGAGGGTGGTAGGGCTTGGAATATGCTGCCTGGGTTGGTGGTAGAGGCAGATACATTAAGAGACTTTTCAGAGATAGGCACGTGAATGTGAGGAAAATGGAAAGATTGTGTTGGCAGAAGGGATTAGATTAGTTGGCCATTTGATTACTAATTTGTTTGGTTCTTCACACTTTGCGAGCTGAAGGGCTTGGTCTTGTGCTGATCTGTTCTTTGTTCCATGTTTAAAATAAATAAACATCTGAAGTAACTGTTGTGAGAGAATGGATAAGGCACAGTTAATATTGTAAGTGTGCTTTTCAATGAACATTGTGACTTAGTATGCCATTATGAAATCAGTTGTTCAATATCTTGACTATTTTCAAGGCTTTATTATCACAAACATTTATAAAAAGTTGAAGTTCTTGTCAGATTAGCAATTTTAAAGGTCTTCCTTCTTTTTGAACTTTTTCCACAGAATGTGATGCTGAAGTATGTTATCACCAGCAGTGAGTTATGGATTTTCACATCTAAATACACGTCTAACTTTTCCACCACTGGTCATTGTGTTTTATGCTGGTGCTTATATTTGGTGCTCGTTCCTTTTCTCCTTTTGTACTTTGAAGGCATGATAGATTTGAAAGGAAGCAGTCACAATGGATCAGATATGAGTCATGGTGGATGAGATTAACTACTTAGTAATTTTGGGGAGAATATTTCAATCATTTTAGAACAATAATAATTAGGGGTTTTCTGATCACTCAGCTGTACAACCCCAGAAAAGGAAGCCCATGTCCAAAACGTATTGTAAAATATACAGTATTCAGTAATATGTTTTTGGATGTCTTAATGTGTCAAAAGCACAACATTAATGAAAATTGTTTTTGAGCACATATATCATGTGCCTTTGAAGTGATTTTTTTTAAGAGTTGTACAGAGTTTTATCTTGTACCATTGAATCAAGAAATGATTGTAGCAAGATAATGGACAACTGTTGAAAGGTTTTGAAGGTTATAATTGTAGGCATCTCAAAATTATCATGTATGCCTTTTTGCTAAAGTATGAAATATGAATGGAACTAAAGTCAATTAACTGAGGTGAATAAATATTCAAACATAGAAACATAGAAAACCTGCAATACAATACAGGCCCTTCGGCCCACGATGCCATGCTGAACATGTATTTATTTTAGAAATTACCTAGAGTTGCCCATAGCCCTCTATTTTTCTAAGCTCCATTCACCACCTAAATTAGATTTATAAATATGAATCTTGACTATTCTTTTATAGTTATTGACCTGGAATGATGTATTTTATTTTCAGTTATTGATTGAAATATAGCATAGACAATGAGAAAAATGTTCTGATTTGTATTTCAGTATGTTTATGTTTTAATTGCTTAAGCTATAAGCTAGATCACGGATTTAAAGGGGGATGAGAAAACTGCAATGACAGCTCATGATAAATGAATACTCTGGAAATGCAGGATTCTACTAATTTCAATTTATTCAGTGGATTCTTGTTAAGAAAATTGGCTAATCCCTATAATTGATATGTCCTCCCAGGTGGAATATGTCATTTATTTCAGTTAATTTCCTAAAGTGTAGTTCAATGGGAAGAAATCACCAGTTTGTGGTACTAACCTGGCTGAGATCTGAGGTAGAGAGACAAAAGAACCCAGCAGACTTGCATTGTTCACCTGTGACTAGCATTGAAAATATTTGTAAATATTTGCTTCTGTTCAGTTAGAGAGACTTAGAAATGAAAAAAAATGCATATATCTGGGTGAGGCTGTTATTACCAAGGCAACAATATACCAGCTTGAGTTTTCACTTTTGAAAGGAAGAGAAGAAAAAAATGAGTGCAGAAACTTGATATCTAATCTCAATGTTATTTTAATTTATTACATCCTCTATCCTGTTAGATCACATGCATTTTTTATATTTTGGATAGAAATGTCCTATGAAATTTGGTCCTGGCATTATGAAGTGCTTTGAACACATTTCTCTGATCCAAACTAGGTCCAAAGGTGAAACATGAGTTCTATTGATTTCTTGTGTAGAACAGTTCCCTTATACCCTCATTGGCCCTGCCATACTAATGTTTGTTTTAGCAGGAAGTAAATTTAGTAATTCTGACCAATGTACATCCTTTTCCGGTGATTATGACCATTACTATAGAACTACATTTCAAGTTTTAACACAATAGAAGCAGCCATTCAAATATTTCAGGTTTCTGAGGGTGTGTAAACTAATATGATTTAATTAATGGATTGCATAGTGAAACCATCTGAGATGTTAATTTGGGAATTCCACTGTTTAATTTGAGGAGCAAAGAGCACACGTGTGCACTAATGTTTGACAAATGACCTGTTCTATCTGATAGACCCAGTTGGGTCCATTGAGACTTTCCATCGTGATCATTATTTGCTAATGAAGTTAATGGATTCTGTTAGAGGCTGTATTGTTGCCTAGGCAGACACGATATAAGATAATTAATTCAGCATGAGTTACTAGCGCTAGTGGGAAAACACACCATTGAGCAGGTTTAATTCAGATTTTTTTTTAAGTACAAGCATAATGACTAATAGTTATACTCCTTCTGGCTTAGGTTATACTAGCCAACTATTTCAGAAGTTGCATGTAAAAACTGAATCTACTGGAAAGATTTGATGCAAAGTCATTTAAAGTCACAGATTATGAGTTATGTTTTAAAATTTAGGAATTAAAGTTTTGACCATCTAAAAGATCAAGGGTTCCTACAAAAAAAAGTTTTGACCATCTAAAAGATCAAGGGTTCCTACAAAAAACAAATACTAAAACAATTCTTAAAATCTTACTGTTGTTTGGATCATTCATTTAAATAATATTCCTCCTCACAAGTAGTGGAACCTATACAGATTAAAGAGGAGGAGGTACTTGCTATCTTGAGGCAAATCAGAGTAGATAAATCCCCAGGACCTGACAGGGTATTTATTCCCTCAGACCTTGAAGGAGACTAGTGTTGAAATTGCAGAGGTCCTGGCAGATATATTTAAAATGTTGGTATCTACGGGTGAGGTGCCGGAGGATTGGAGGATAGCTCATGTTGTTCCATTGTTTAAAAAAGGCTCTAAAAGTAATCTGGGAAATTATAGGCCGGTAAGTTTGACGTCGGTAGTAGGTAAATTATTGGAAGGAGTACTAAGAGATAGGATCTACAAGTATTTGGATAGACAGAGACTTGTTAGGGAGAGTCAACATGGCTTTGTGCGTGGTAGGTCATGTTTAACCAATCTGTTAGAGTTTTTCGAGGAGGTTACCAGGAAAGTGGATGAAGGGAAGGCAGTGGATGTTGTCTATATGGACTTCAGTAGGCCTTTGACAAGGTCCCGCATGGGAGGTTAGTTATGAAGATTCAGTCGCTAGGTATACACAGAGAGGTAGTAAATTGGATTAGACATTGGCTCAATGGAAGAAGCCAGAGAGTGGTAGTGGAGGATTGCTTCTCTGAGTGGAGGCCTGTGACTAGTGGTGTGCCACAGGGATCAGTGCTGGGTCCGTTGTGATTTGTCATCTATATCAATGATCTGTATGATAATGTGGTAAATTGGATCAGCAAATTTGCTGATGATACAAAAATTGGAGGTGTAGTGGATAGTGAGGAAGGTTTTCAAAGCTTGCAGAGGGATTTGGACCAGCTGGAAAAATGGGCTGAAAAATAGCAGATGGAGTTTAATACAGACAAGTGTGTGTGAGGTATTGCACTTTGGAAGGACAAACCAAGGTAGAACATACAAGGTAAATGGTAGGGCACTGAGGAGTGCAGTAGAACAGAGGGATCTGGGAATACAAAATTCCCTAGAAGTGGTGTCACGGGTAGATAGGGTCGTAAAGAGTGCTTTTGGTACATTGGCCTTTATAAATCAAAGTACTGAGTATAAGAGTTGGAGTGTTATGGTGAAGTTGTATAAGGCATTGGTGAGGCCAAATTTGGAGTATTGTGTGCAGTTTTGGTCACCAAATTACAGGAAGGATATTAAGGTAGAAAGAATGCAGAGAAGGTTTACAAGGATGTTGCTGGGACTTGAGAAATTGAGTTACAGAGAAGGGTTGAGTAGGTTAGGACTTTATTCCCTGGAGCGTAGAAGAATGAAGGGAGATTTGATAGAGGTATATAAAATTATGATGGGTATAGATAGAGTGAATGCAAGCAGGCTTTTTCCACTGAGGCAAGGGGAGAAAAAAACCAGAGGACATGGGTTAAGGGTGAAGGGGGAAAAGTTTAAAGGGAACATTAGTGGGGGGCTTCTTCACACAGAGAGTGGTGGGATTGTGGAATGAGCTGCCAGATGAAGTGGTAGATGTGGGCTCACTTTTAGCATTTAAGAAAAACTTGGACAGGTACATGGATGAGAGGTGTATGGGGGGTTATGGTCCAGGTGCAGGTTAGTGAGACTAGGCAGAAAAATGGTTCGGCACCGCCAAGAAGGGCCAAAAGGCCTGTTTCTGTGCTGTAATGTTCTACAGTTCTATGTTTCTCCCATTTTCTTTATTGAGTGATGACCAATTCAAAGAAGGGGGAAAATTGATCTTTGTAAATTGGCCCGTGATTAGGCTAGGATTAAATTGGGAGTTGCTGGGCTGTATGACTCAAAGGGGCAGAAAGGCCTATTCTGTGCTGTATCTCTAAATAAAATAAATAAAGTGCACTTAGGCCCCGCTTAACACTGAGGATATGTTAGAAACATAGAAACATAGAAAACCTACAGCACAATACAGGCCCTTCCGTCCACAGAGTTGTGCCGAACATGTCCCTACCTTAGAAATTTCTAGGCTTACCTATAGCCCTCTATTTTACTAAGCTCCATGTACCTATCTAAAAGTCTCTTAAGAGACCCTGTTGTATCTGCCTCCACCACCGTTGCCGGCAGCCCATTCCATGCACTCACCACTCAATGAGTAAAAATCTTACCCCTGACATCTCCTCTGTACTTACTCCCCAGCACTTTAAACTTGTATCCTCTTGTGGCAACCACTTCAGCCCTGGGAAAAAGCCTCTGACTATCCACACAATCAATGCCTCTCATCATCTTATACACCTCTATCAGGTCACCTCTCATCCTCCACCGCTCCAAGGAGAGAAGGCCGAGTTCACTTAACCTATTCTCATAAGGCATGCTCCCCATTCCAGGCAACATCCTTGTAAATCTCCTCTGCACCCTTTCTATGGCTTCCACATCCTTCTTGTAGTGAGGTGACCAGAACTGAGCACAGTACTCCGAATGTGGTCTGACCAGGGTCCTATATAGCTACGACATTATGTCTCGGCTCCTAAATTCAGTTCCACGATTGATGAAGGCCAATACACCGTACGCCTTCTTAACTGCATAGTCAACCTGTGCAGCTGCTTTTATTGTCCTATGGACTTGGACCCCAAGATCCCTCTGATCCTCCACACTGCCAAGAGTCTTACCATTAATACTATATTCTGCCATCATATTTGACCTACCAAAATGAACCACTTCACACTTATCTGGGTTGAACTCCGTCTGCCACTTCTCAGCCCAATTTTGCATCCTATAAATGTCCCACTGTAACCTCTGACAGCCCTCCACACTATCCAGAACACCTCCAACCTTTGTGTCATCAGCAAACTTACTAACCCATCCCTCCACTTCCTCATCCAGATCATTTATAAAAATCACAAAGAGTAATGGTCCCAGAACAGATCCCTGAGGCACTCCACTGGTGACCGACCTCCATGCAGAATATGACCCGTCTACAACCAATCTTTGCCTTCTGTGGGCAAGCCAGTTCTAGATCCACAAAGCAATGTTCCCTTGGATCCCATGCCTCCTTACTTTCTCAATAAGCCTTGCATGGGGTATCTTATCAAATGCCTTGCATGGGGTATCTTATCAAATGCCTTGCATGGGGTACCTTATCAAATGCCTTGCTGAAATCCATATACACTACATCTACTGTTCTTCCTTCATCAATGTGTTTAGTCACATCCTCAAAAAATTCAATCAGGCTCGTAAGGCACGACCTGCCTTTGACAAAGCCATGCTGACTACTCCTAATCATATTATACCTCTCCAAATGTTCATAAATGCTGCTTCTCAGGACCTTCTCCATCAACTTACCAACCGCTGAGGTAAGACTCACTGGTCTATAATTTCCTGGGTTATCTTTACTCCCTTTCTTGAATAAAGGAACAACATCCGCAACCCTCCAATCCTCCGGAACCTCTCGCGTTCCCATTGATGATGCAAAGATTGTCGTCAGAGGCTCAGCAATCTCCTCCCTCACCTCCCACAGTAGCCTGGGGTACATTTCATCCAGTCCTGTCGACTTATCCAACTTGATGTTTTCCAAAAGCTCCAGCACATCCTCTTTCTTAATATCTACATGCTCAAGCTTTTCAGTCTGTTACAAGTCATCACTACAATCACCAAGATCCTTTTCCATAGTGAATATTGAAATAAAGTATTCATTAAGTACCTCTGCTATTTCCTCCGGCTCCATACACACTTTCCCACTGTCACACTTGATAGGTCCTATTCTTTCATGTCTTATCCTCTTGCTCTTCTCATACTTGTAGAATGCCTTGGGGTTTTCCTTAATCCTACCCGCCAAGGCCTTCTCATGGCCCCTTCTGGCTCTCCTAATTTCCTTCTTAAGCTCCTTCTTATTAGCCTTATAATCTTCCAGATCTCTAACATTACCTCACTCTCTGAACCTTTTGTAAGCTTTTCTTTTCTTCTTGACTAGATTTATTACAGCCTTTGTACCCCACGGTTCCTGTACCCTACCATAACTTCCCTGTCTCATTGGAACGTACCGATGCAGAACTCCACACAAATATCCCCTGAATATTTGCCACATTTCTTCCTGAGAACATATGTTTCCAATTTAAGCCTCCAATTTCCTGCCTGATAGCCTCATAATTCCCCTTACTCCAATTAAACGCTTTTCTAACTTGTCTGTTCCTAACTTTCTCTAATGCTATTGTAAAGGAGATAAAATTATGATCACTATCTCCAAAATGCTCTCCCACTGAGAGATCTGACACCTGACCAGGTTCATTTCCCAATACCATATCAAGTACAGCCTCTCCTCTTGTAGGCTTAGCTGCATATTGTGTCAAGAAACCTTCCAGAACACACCTAACAAACTCCACCCCATCTAAACCCCTTGCTCTAGGGAGACGCCAATTCGATATTTGGGAAATTAAAATCTCCCATCATGACAACTTTGTTATTATTACACCTTTCCAGGATATGTTTCCCTATCTGCTCCTCGATATCCCTGTTACTATTGGGCAGCCTGTAAGAAACACCCAGTAAAGTTATTGACCCCTTCCTGTTTCTAACCTCCACCCACAGAGACTCCGTAGACAATCCCTCCATGGTGTCCACCTTTTCTGCAGCCGTGACACTATCCCTGATCAACAGTGCCATGCCCCCACCTCTTTCGCCTCCCTCCTTGTCCTTTCTGAAACATCTAAAACCCAGCACTTGAAGTAACTATTCCTGTCCCTGAGCCATCCAAGTCTCTGGAATGGCCACCACATCATATCTCCAAGTACTGATCCGCGCTCTAAGCTCATCTGCTTTGTTCACAACACTCCCCATGTTAAAATAGATACATCTCAAACCTTTAGTCTGAGCGAGTCCCTTCTCTATCACCTGCCTGTCCTCCCTCTTGCACTGTCTACAAGCTTTCTCTATTTGTGAGCCAACCTCCTCTTCCCCAGTCTCTTCAGTTCGGTTCCCACCCCCCAACAATTCTAGTTTAAATTCTCCCCAGTTGCCTTAGCAAAGCTCCCCGCCAGGATATTGGTCCCCCTGGGATTCAAGTGCAACCCGTCAAATGTTCCTCAGAAGTGGAGCGCTATGTAAATCAGTGCTATGTGAGGTCATTATAACATTACATAAATGGATGTGTGTCTGATTTAAAAACAATCAAACTTGAAGTCTATGATATTTTATGTTCCACAGTAATTCATGGAGTAACAAACACACAAATAGGCCTAACCTGTATAGCAGTGGAGCAGCAACACATTGTAGTAGCAATGTAGGGAAGTGGGTGTTGGTTACATCTTAGAGGGGGGACCGGGCTGTGGGTTTCATCTAACTTTGGCTTCTCAAGTAGGCATCGAGATTTGACAGCCTTTTCTTAAGTTTCCTCTCATGAAGCAGTTCTTGGTAGCAGGAAATCATATCAAGAGCATCTCTCTTTGCCTTATTGCTTTACTCCCAGTCAGGGTCATTATTGATGAACATGGCAAATTTCAAAGAAGTGCCAACATCAACCCCTGATGCTCACCAGCTTCCAAATGCCGTATCACTTGCAGTTTCACATCCATGCTAATGCTTTTCCTAGACATAGATTTACTATCCTCACTGGAAGTTGCAGGCCGTTTTCCAGACATTATTGGAGAAAAAAATGGAATAAATTGCTGAGGGAGCAAGAACATTTACACACGCGGGGGAGGCATAGTGTGAACTGATACGTGATTGGCTGTAAGTGGCTCAGAGTGTATGTAAAGTGCTCTCATTGGCTGATTGAATGCTTACTGTAATGGTGGCTGCTCTTGAGAAGTTTTAAGTGTTGTTTAGAATGAATTTTTGTCGTTAAAAAATTTTCAGTAAAGAATTGAATAACCATGTTGTAACAAATCAGCACTATGTGGGGTCTGACTGTATGTTGTTATTTAACATCTTTCATAGCTCCTTTACAGCGAATGAAATACTTTCTGAGGTAAAGCCACTCCTGTAATATAAGCAGTTTGCCCATGACAGACTTTCACAAGTTTGATAATAACCAGATAATTTCAAAACACTGATCTCAAAATCTTGCCCAGTACACAAGAAAGAACTCACATACTCTTTAAAAATAGTGCCATGGGATAGTGTGTATCTATGTGATAGTGCATATTAAACTGACTTTGTTTAATGTCTCTTCTGAAAGATGACACCTTCAGTAGTACAGCAGTCCCTTGATATTGAACTGTAGTGTCAATGTACATTTTGTGCTCAAGTCTCTGGAGTACTAATTGAATCCACATTCTTGTGAGTCAGGCAACTTTGTTAGCACAGAAGCTGTAGCTGATACTATGCAGGGATATTTTCACAAAATAAAATTGCCATTTGTCCAGCAATTTAAGCTAGTTTTCATGTGAATGTGGTGACTACTTGACTGGCCTTTCAGATGCTTAGTGCTCATTAGCAAGTCTAATTCTCTTTATTCAAATTCTAAAAGTGCGCAAGTTCCATCGGCAGCTAATATACAGATATGGAGGCATACTCATCTTGTTCTCTATGCATCTTAGCCAATGTAGTCAAATGTATATACCCTTTTATTAATTACTTTGTGAGGAGTTTTAAAGTGTTCGATTTACTGTCAGTAGGATTGGATTCATTTATCACTTTTGTTCTATTCCCCCACAATTGAACATGTAATATTTTCAGTCAAAATGAATCAATTGCATATTTAAAGTAACTGGCCCTCGTAAACTCAAATGAAACCAAAATTAAATGGTTAATGAGCAGAGTCCAGTTAATAAATGTGATTTTAACAAGGTCTGGACCATATGAACCTACAATAACTAAATCAATATTCTCTCTATTGATTGTGCAGTATTCACATATTGCACTGATCTTTGGATAGTGTAGCAATTTTTTACAACTAAATCAGGACTTGATGTGGCCTACTCATTGATTATGGGCTGCACCACACCTGCTATTTGGCTTCTTCTTGACTCAGTTCAAAGAACTGCTCTTTCTAACCATTTGTTACCTAAATCAAACATTGTGTGTTCTTTGACTGGGAAGGTGATCTTGTAAGCATTCTTTTGGCCTGTAATATTGCTGCTGTAATCAGCTATGAAAGAGAGCACCAAATTAATGAAGATCGTGCATTTTCAAAAACGTGCCTGCAAAATAAATTGATGATAAAAATACTGCTATTCTTTCTGTACAATGCAAAATAAAGATACTCTTTTTTTCATTATACAATGGATATACAACTTTATTTGTGCACCCTAAACTAAAGAAGTACCTTCAAAAAGATGAATTAATTGGACACTTGTCCAATTAATACACAGTGATCAGTTAATATGCAACTTGGGACAATGGGAGGAAACAGGAGCACCTGTGAAAAATCCTTGTGGTCACAAGGGGGAGTGGGGATGAACTCTATCAAAAGCTTTTACCTGCTGTGCTTTTGTGCTGTCCATTTGCTGCTAGCTGAGTGAGATCTGATATTGGACTCTTGAACCCCAACATACCAATTTCATGCAATTTCCCAACAGTCCTATTCTTAAATAGCCTTTTAAACTGTTTTAAGTACATTTATGTTTATATAGGTTTTGAATATCTCTGAATATTTGTGAATATCTAAGATAGTCCAACCATTTGACAGCTTGGGACAGAGCTTAGCTGGCTGCCAATGCTTTTCTAAAGGAAGCAGTGATCAGAGTGACCTGCCTGCCAGGATGTTTTCAGGAGTTCTTGCCTTGGGATCCCTTCAAAGTAAATGTTTGAAAGCAACACATGCAAAGTACTGGAGGAACTCAGCAGGCCAGGCAGCATCTATGGAAAGAGTAAACAGTCGAAGTTTCGAGCCAAGACCCTTCATCTGGTCCTGATGAACGGTCTTGGCCTGAAGCACTGACTGTTCACTCCTTTCCATAGATGCTACCTGGCCTGCTGAGTTCATCCAACATCTTGTGTGCATTGCTTGGATTTCCAGCATCTGCCTATTTTTTTCAAAAATTTTAAGCAAGTAGGTGAGTGGGAACTGGCTTACCATTCCCAAGATATTCAGACTACCTCCAGACCATTCTTTTCCAGTGTAACTTGCAGCATTTCTATAATTAGTAAATGGCTATTGAAGTGTTTTATAATACATACTTTGTATTCGCCCTCATCCACAACTAAGTGTTAATTTTATTTTTAATGCATATTTATTTTAGATAAAAATGCAACTGTCCTTCAAAGATTTGAGTTTCTGTTGCAAGCTTTTTAAATTGCAAAATCAATTTGTGCTGCCAGTGTGCAAAATTGGCCCAGACCTCTGAGTGCAGTGAATAAATCTACCCAGGCTAATTTGTACAGCACTAAATTTTCAGGAACCTAATGCCTTTTCAATGCTTGACACTAAGACTTGCTTACTTGCACGATGGATGTGGTTTATAGGGCCCTTGTGCAAGTGATAAATGGCTGTTGGTTACACTGTTGCATAAAGTGCTCATTTTGGTCCTTTGAAGGTTCATGTTGTGATTTGAGGATGTTTATCAAATGTGAAGTATTTCTTGGATGTTTTCAAACCATGAATTAGTAAGTATGCTGAAAGAAGATTTGCGTCATGCACTGCTGTTTATTGTTAAAAAGCTGTCGACTGTTTGATTCAAAGCTTTAGCTTTTAGCCTCTCCCTTTATCTCCCCATTCCCTCTACTGTATAATTTTATTGCTTCTTATGAATCTCTTCTGGTTTTAGAAAGTGGGGAGGGAATACTGGTGAAGTGGGTGAGATGGTGGCAGGGGAAAGAAAAGACCATCTGCTGTGTAGTTCTGTGTTCATGATTGGTCTGTTGGGAGTGCAACTTATCTATGGATGCCAGAATTTCACCTTTATCATCCACTGCACATTATCTGCCAGTGGGGCTAGTATAGTACTACCATAGCATTCTCTTTTTCTTTGCTTGCACACCGGATTGATGGAATGCATTATTGTATGTGTTTTTAGAGATTTTGTTGATGTGTGAAATGCTGGAACTGGGATCCAACGTAATTTAGTCTGTAAAGCAAAGGTTGGTGTTCTGGTGCTGTCTGCCTTAGTGCAGTAAATCAAGACCTTTCTACAATTACCACCACCTGCCTGTGGCTACCATTGGCTTCACTGCCAAGTCCCTTTGACTGTTTGTAAGCAAGCTGCCAGTAGATATCACATCAATCAAATTGTTTAAGAATTGATTCCTGTCTGGAATATCATGAATCTGTTAAGAAAGTTATATTTTCAAAATAATTTAGACACTATTCTTTAATTCAAATTGAACATTTTTCATAACATTACTTGATACCATTGACAAATCATAAACTGTATCAATAGACTGATATATTGTTGCTTTGTTCACTTCAGAGTGCACCAATGTACTGCCTGTTTGGTAGCTCTTCTGTGAGGTCTGCCTTCTTTGCATGTCAATAAAGTTACTTAGGAACACAGAGGAAAAACAATATTTTGTTGACATTTACTTTTTATGAGAATAGGATTAGGTCATTCAGTCCTTCAAGCATGTTCTGCCAATCATCTGTACTTCTGTTCTGCCTTTTCTTCCTGTACCTTGCTTTAAAAAAAACAAACTTTCAGTTAAGTTGGGGTCAAAATCTTTTGGTAGAAAGAATTACAGATTTTCACAATCCTTTCCATATGAAAGCTGCTGGTTGGTTTTAGCTCTGTTTTTAAGATTGTGCCACTTTGTTCTTGATTCGCCATTTTGAGGATAATGTTTTCCTTCATGGAACCCAGCTTATTGATAAAAACACCTTTATTGATTTAGATGTCATCCTTCTAAACATGAAGCTTAGGAGCCATCTACATGCAATCAGGTTATATGCTTGAGAAGTAAGCAGTGCTAACACTCAGATACATCTGTATTGTTCCTTGTATTGCTTTTACATTTCACCATCCAAACCTAAATGCAGCCCTTTAGAAGGGGTTGATAAATACTCCGTTGAGTAGAATCATCAGTCCTTATTTTCATAAATGAGACCGATGCAGTAACCATCAGGATTTTATTGGCTTCATTGATTACATTTTAAATAAAATCTTTGCTTCCATGATTTGTTTCAAGATTCTGATTAAAAGAGAGTTTGAGATTTTTGTTCTTGAATCCTGGCTGGATGACCTCAATTCCCCATTTCAAGTGGTGTCTACCAATGATTTGACTATTCAATCATTGTTCCTTTCCTTACTCCTAGCTATTTAGTCATGGGCCATTTTGTATGTATGATTCTCTATTCCTCCTTTCAAGTTATTTGGTTAAAACTTGTTGACCATTGACCACTGTCATAAGTGTCTGGTTTTGTAGATCAACAATCATGTTGACTCGCTGGGAAGTTTTGCCTTGATCTTAATTGGCATGATACAGTGCCATGCTAGGGCATCTTGTAGTGGGGTGGAGTGGTCTTGTACTACTCAGAATAAGCCTTGAAACAATAAAAAAAGTAAAATCTTTTGACAGCTGACCAAGCCATACCATCTGCCATGACCAGCTGATGAAAAATTGTTAAACAATTATGAACATTTCAGACATTTGGTAACATTCAAAGTTATTTAACAAAAGAAATAAAAGACATTTGAAAGCATTATAAAACTATTCATTATAAAACTTGACATATGCTATGCACTCTGAGCACGTAGCTGCAGTGCCTCTTAAGATTCAGTACATGCCTGGCTGTGTTATCATCATTGAATAATAAGAAGCAGGAATACATAGCTAGTTTTGATGTATTTAAGCAGTCTTTGGGGTTAAAAGTGATCCTGTTTGCTGGAAGCTGAAATCCGAAGTAGATTGTTCAAGTTTATTGTCCATGTCTACGCAGGGTAGAAATGCCATGGAAATTAGCTTTTTGCCACAGAAGCACAATTTGTTACAGGATGAAGATAAATATTAGAGATTGTTTGAGAATTTTTCAGAGAATGTATTTTGAATTTCAGAGGTAGCAACTTTTGATTTCAGCTGTTGGCCTGCCATTGAATCCTAATTCTGGCTGCTGTTTAGAACTTGCTCAGGGTCTGCATGTATGCTTCCTAAAGCTTCTCACTTTGATCAATCTATTGCCTGCAGAAACCCATGCACCCATTTTCCTAATGTGTTTCATGAACAGAAATTAAAAGTGTAACAGAAGTGTACTAAGTGCTTAGTTTGCAAGGTGGGTGCATTTTTATTTGTACAGAAGAGATGACCAGTCATATATCACTACTTTATACCATGGTAATCTTACAGAAATCTATAATTTACTCAGAGGGATAGTTCTGCGCTCTTTCAGTATCTAAACTTTTAGTGAGGATTTTTGAAGTGTGTAATGTGTGGATAAGTGTATTGTCTCACGAATGGATATCTGAATGGAAAAAATGTTGCTATTACATGTTAATTGGATCTGTGTTAAAAATTTTTTATTGTGCACAAAATTGTTTATGGTTTCTAGGCAAGACCTAATATACTGTTACCATTGACCAACTGACCAGTGTTTCTTCTGCACTAAAGAGAAAGTATTAAAATGAAAAAGGTTTGGGCTTTTATTCCCAGGCATGATTGTAACTTTTTGCTCTCTTTATGAATTGAGACATATTCCATTCAGGTGTTGGAGTTAAATAGCTTACTCCATACCTGTGGAAGCCTCTATTAATCATCATGTATTAGGAAACCATAATAGTATTCTTTCCAGAGAAGTATTGTCTTCTTATGTGTCCATATAATTACCTGTCATTTTATATTAGCACCATTACAATTAACAGTAACTCCCTTGCAGCTCCTAGTTATATGTATTTCTGTGTCATGCCATTTTGTGGTTTGTTTGGCAGAAAATGAAGTAGATTTGGTTGAATGCATACAGGCTCTTAAGTGCTTTCTTTGATTCCTCTGATGCATACACGTCTCTGGCTAGCACAACAACGTAATTATTCTTAATTTGATTCTCTGTTTGACATTTTCTCATTGGTGTATTGCTATTTATTGACTTGATAAGTGGCAGTCTTAACGATGTGGCTGTCATTTGGCAGAGTAGCATTGAAACTTGGGTGCTTTCCAGAGGTACTTTAAAACTGCAGTCTACTTTTTCAGATATGCACATGATAATCATAGATCATTTTATGAAAAGAAAATCCTGCTGTGTTAATACTTCCAATTTTTAATCTCCTTCACAAATCTTTGTATAGCTATTTGTCTTTCTTTTTTAAATCAAATTTTAATTATTTCTTATTTTATTTAATCGTGTCAAGTGTATTGAAATTGTTCTGTTTATATCAAACCAATGATTTGTTTTTCTTGTAATTACAGGATATCAGAAGATGCAACTGTAACGACAATTGAAGCACTGAAAGCCCGCATCCGTGAATTGGAACGACAACTGTCCCGTGGGGATAGATATAAATGTCTTATTTGTATGGTAGGCAATATTTATTTTATGACTATCTTGTAAAACCCTTATTTTCCATGTACAAACCAGAGGATCTAATTTTTTTGATAGAGATTTTTGTAAGTAACATTTTAAATTGAAGTCAGTGGCATTGAACATCCTACTGCCCCTGTACTTTGGTGAATTATTTTAATAATCTGGTTTTTAATTACTGCAAAAACGCTTTACACTTATGACTGTGAGGCTAAGCACAGCTCCAATGCCGTGTTTATGTTTGCTGATGATATTGGCAGAATCAAAAGTGGTGACTCCAAAGCATAAGACAAATTGAAAGGAAAAGATGGGAGCCTGGGAGAACATTCATGTTTTGTTTTTACTTTTAGCAAGACATGCATATATGACATAGTGGTGTAATGACGTATGCTGTTCACATACTTTTACATATAACCTGTAATGAAGTATGTAAATAACAAAGAGTGCTTAACCGAACAATATATTTACAATATCACTCAAATTTTACTGAAATATTAAGTACACAGTGCTCCTCCCATTTCACGCACATCTGCTGTCACCCCATCCTCCCGCCACCCCACTAGGGATAGGGTTCCCCTTGTCCTCACCTACCACCCCACCAGCCTCCGGGTCCAACATATAATTCTCCGTAACTTCCGCCACCTCCAACGGGATCCCACCACCAAGCACATCTTTCCCTCCCCACCCCTCTTCTGCTTTCCGCAGGGATAGCTCCCTACGCGACTCCATTGTCCATTCGTTCCCCCCCATCCCTTCCCACCAATCTCCCTCCCGGCACTTATCCTTGTAAGCGGAACAAGTGCTACACGTGCCCTTACACCTCCTCCCTCACCACCATTCACCTAGACAGTCCTTCCAGGTGAGGTGACACTTCACCTGTGAGTTGGCTAGTGTGATATACTGCATCCGGTGCTCCCAATGTAGCCTTCTATATATTGGTGAGACCCGATGCAGACTGGGAGACCATTTCGCTGAACACCTACGCTCTGTCCGCCAGAGAAAGCAGGATCTCCCAGTGGCCACACATTTTAATTCCACGTCCCATTCCCATTCTGCTATGTCTATCCATGGCTCCCCTACTGTCAAAATGAGGCCACACTAATGTTGGAGGAACAACACCTTATATTCCGTCTGGGTAGCCTCCAACCTGATGGCATGAACATTGACTTCTCTAACTTCCGTTAATGCCCCTCCTCCTGTTCTTACCCCATCCCTTTATTTATTTTTTATTTTTTCCTTTTTTTCTCTCTCTGTCCCTCTCACAATAACTCCTTGCTTGCTCTCCATCTTCTTCTGGCACTCCCCTCCCCCTTTCTTTCTCCCTAGGCCTCCCGTCCCATGATCCTCTCCCTTCTCCAGCCTTGTATCCCTTTTGCCAATCAACTTTCCAGCTCTTAGCTCCATCCCCCCCCCTCCTGTCTCCTCCTATCATTTCGGATCTCCCCCTCCCCTTCCCACTTTCAAATCTCTTACTATCTCTTCTTTCATTTAGTCCTGATGAAGGGTCTCGGCCTGAAAAATCGACTGTGCTTCTTCCTATGGATGCTGTCTGGCCTGCTGCGTTTTAACAGCATTTTGTGTGTGTTGCTTGAATTTCCAGCATCTGCAGATTTCCTTGTGATGCTCCTCCCTGCTATAAACTCCAACTCAATATAGAATACATCTCAACTTAGATTCATACCTATAAACAGACAGACAGACAGACAGACACACACACACACACACACACACACACACACACACTTACTTACTTACTTACTCTGTTGGGATAATGTCTTTCCTGACTGGTGGGTGGATCACTGCTTGGCAGGTGAGACTTGTGACTGTGAAACAATCTCAGGTTCTGGGGTCTCCTTGGTGGTTGTAGGAGTTGACTCTACGACTGCAGGAAGTGGCTTCAACAGCTCTGGACACCTTTCTTCTTCTCTAGGAATTGATTCTGCTCTTATCAACTGATCGATGTGTTGTCTCCAGATACAACAGTACAATCTCCACTGTGTAGGAAAGTGGTCCAGTTCTGTCTTAAATCTTGCCAAATACCCACTTTTGATCACCTTTGTAGTCCCCTGCCAGGACTGCTTGTTTAGGTTTGAAATTTCAAACCTCCTTGTTTTGAGGAGCTTTCAATTTGTCTCAGCTGTTTATCCTGCATACTTCTTCTGAGATTGGGTTTGAGGAGATCCAACCATAAATACAAGGGATAACCCTTGGTAAGTTGTTGGTGGTGAAGCATGCTGCATTAAGATTTGCAAGGTAGAAATCGGCGCGCTTCTGATTCAGTGTTAGTGTAGTGTGTTCTACTGACATTGCTTGCACTGTGTTTTTTAGACTATGGACAAACCTTTCTGCTAAGCTAATTGTAGCTGGGTGGTACGATGCAGATGTCTTATTCTTATTCCAATAGAACATGACTTATTCCATTCATTTCAGGAATGACTGAAAATGTTCTGCAACAAATTGTGGTCCATTGTCACTGAATAAGTGTTCTGGAACATCAGTCCTTGGAAAAAAGGCTTCTCAACTCATCAATACTGTGTGAGGCAGTAGTGGAAGCTATAGGGAACATTTCTGGCCATTTTGTAGCTGCATCCACTGCTACCATAAAATTTGTGCCCATGAATGGTCCGGCAGGGGAATACTGGTCATTCCCAGAGATGTAGAGGCGCTGCTCTTTGATATCTTCAGAGAAAGCTGCTCAACCTGCTGATCTTTCCCAGGCCACCAGAGAAAGCACTTTAACCACGCTTAGATGACCAGCATGTAGCTCCTCCAATACTACAACTCTCAGTCCCTTTGTAAAGCAACCCCCGTCAAGAGCAAGTTCATTCTGGCACTGGTAAAAATGGGGGGAACTGGAGTTTCAGCTGCACATTCCAGCCATTTTGGGTGGATATGTAGACCTAGGACAGTGTAGGGTCTTTTCTGGTTTCCCTTTGGATCATCTCTGCTGTAATAGGGAGACTTCTGATATGCGTTAGGGATAGTGTCCTCTTTTATAAATTTTTCAGGTATTTCTTTTTCCAAGGGTAAATGGGACAATTCCTCAGCATTTTCATGATTAGTCATCCTCTTGAATTTGATCTTATAATTGTATCCTCCAAGAAATATGAGGGGGTGATTGATAAGTTTGTGGCCTAAGGTAGAAGGAGTCAATTTTAGAAAACCTAGCACATTTATTTTTCAGTGTAGTCCCCTCCTACAGCTACACACTTAGTCCAGCAGTCATGGAGCGTATGGATCTTGGACCTCCAGAAAGTGTCCACAGCAGGGGTGATTGATAAGTTCGTGGCCTAAGATAGAAAGAGATGAGTTATACAGCTGTCATTACATGCACATGCAGGTCAACTCTTTGAGTGATTATGCAGAAAGTTTGAGGTTAATAACTCATTGTCGAGTGTAGGCTACGAACTTATCAATCACCCCTGATGAGTTATTAACTTCAAACTTTCTGCATAATCACTCAAAGAGTTGAACTGCATGTGCATGTAACGAGAGCCGTATAACTCATCTCCTTCTGCCCTAGGCCACGAACTTATCAATCACCCCTGCTGTGGACACCTTCTGGAGGTCCAAGATCCGTATGCTCCACGACCTCTGGACTAAGTGTGTAGATGTAGGAGGGGACTACGTTGAAAAATAAATGTGCTAGGTTTTCTAAAATTGACTCCTTCTACCTTAGGCCATGAACTGATCAATCACCCCTCGTAGAGCCCACCTCTGCATTGGTACTGTTGCTGTTAGTGGAACATCTTTCTGTGGATTGAAAATGGATACTAGTGGTTGATGATCTGTAGTGAAGGCAAACTCTTTCCCATACAAGTACTGGTTGAAGCATTTTACATCCCAAACCAGACTGAAGACCTCTCTGTCAACTTGTGAGTAATTTTTCTCTGTAGTAGTAAGGGAACATGGTGAAAAGGCTATGGATGTTCATTTCCATCACTGATAACATGTGATATGACTGTACCTGTATCATTAGGCCAGGCATTACAGGCAAGTTTCACTGGACAGTATGGATCATAATGTCTGAGTATAATGTCTGCTGTCGCAATTTCTTCTGCCTTTTGGAAAGCAACCTCACATTGCTTTGTCCATTGCCATTTCTTCCTAATCTGTAGTAATAGGTTCAAGGAATGGAACACAGTAACCAGGTTTGGCAGGAACCTGTTATAGTATTTGACAGATATTAGAAAGGACTGCAACTGTGACACGTCCTTTAGCCATGGGGTATTCACCACTGCTTGAATTTTCTCACACACTTGTGTAATCCTTGTGTGTCAATGGTGTGACTACAGTAAGGGATGCTTGGTTTAAAGAATTCACACTTGTTGCATCATGCTCTGAGTCTATTACCTTTTAATCTTTTTAACACTTGTGAAATTTTGAAGATGTTTCTCATCCTTTCCGGTAATAATGATGTCATTCAGGTAACATTGAGTGTGTGGGCAGCCTTACAGCATCTGGTCCATAGTTTTCTGCCAGAGTGCAGGTGCAGATGCTACTCCAAAAATATGCCCATTATAGCCCTTTGTGTGTTTGTATAGTGAGATACATTTTGAACTCTTCTTCCATCTCCATCTGTAGGTAGGCCTCAACTATGTCATCTTTGCGGAAATATTTCCCTCCAGAGGGGTTTGCAAAGATATCCCTTTCAGGGCAGAAGATATTGATCAACTTTCTGTACTGAGTTGATGGTGACCTTAAAAATCATCACAGATCCTGACGGACACATTCTCTTGGCTCTGTGATCACCGGTGTTGACCATGGGCACCACTCAACCTTGGAAAGAATTCCTTCAGTCTCCGTACAATCTAGTACCCTGGCTACTCTATCACAAAGGTATAAGGAACCGGACAGCCTTGTAAAACTTGGGTGTGCCATTTTCATTTAACATTATCTTACCCTTGATATATTTGAGTTTTCTAATGCTATCCTTGAACACCGCTGTGGCATCATTTAAAACCTTCCTTAATTCGTTTTCAGTTGACTCTTGCAGGAGATGTGACACGAAACTGGTGGATGGATCTCCACTTAGAAATTGTAGATGTTTCAGGCACTCACATCCCCACAATGCTGGCCCTCCTGTTTTCATCACATACAAGCCAAAGTGGCTTATTGGATGTTGTGTTTCACTGTTACGAATATCTTTCCCACAGGAGTTACCTATTCTCCAGTAAAAGTTCTTACTTGGATATCTGCAGGCTTCAGTTCAATATCTTTGAAATGCAGTTCAAACGCATGTTGTGGAAACTGAATCAGCTGAGCCAGTGTCCAATTGCATTTTAATTAATTTGCTGTTCACTACAGGTGTAAGCCATATTGCTTGTCTCTCATTAGTGTTCACATTGTAAATCTTAAGGCCGTGTAGTCCTGTGTCATTCTCATCATCATCAGATTTTTTATCAATAGCATGCAGATTAGTGCTCTTTCTGAAACTGCAATTTGACTTTTAAAAATCTTTTTTATCTTCCCTGTGCAGCCATCTATTTTTGTCTGCCCAACATGCTGTTTGTATATGTCCTACTTTGTTGCAATTTCTGCAAGAAGCCTGCATTGGTCTGGTGTATGTGAACCACTGCCACGATGGTAACACAATTTGTTTAGCCAGGCCTGATGTGTACAATTTCGTTCACGCTCACTTTCATTCCTGACTGTAGCTCAATTGCATTTCTGTCTGTTGTTTTCAATGATACAGCAATTTCAACTGCGCTTTTAACTATGAGTTGTGCTTCAGTTAGGAGTAATTTTTAATGCTTTTTTTGTAAGATTCCACAAACTAAACGATCTTTCAGTGCATCATTAAGCTCATCACTAAACTGACAATGCTCAGACAACTTTTCAATTCAGCCATGTATGCTAAAATGGACTCACCTTCCTTTTGATTCCTCTTATGAAACCTAAAGCATTCTGCAAACAACAGTGGTTTTGGTTCTAAATGTTTCTGAATTAGTTTCATGATATCAGCAAAGCTCATTTTGGCTGGTTTGGATGGGGCAGTTAAACTTCTAAGCAAACTGTATGCTTTTCCACATATTACACGCAGCAGAACTGGCACTTACTTTGCATTAGCTATTTCATTTGCTTCAAAATACTGCTCAGCTCGCTCACTGTAGATATTCCAGTCATTTTTTGTGCAATAGAATGCACCTATCTGTCCAATATAGCCAGCCATTTCTGCTCTTTTAAAAAAATTTATGATTATTATCACCCAGTACTCACTTTATGAACCTGTGAATTCACTCATTTTCTGCCTTTTTTAAAAAAAACTTAAATGTCTTTCCCCTCATGCGAAGAAAAAATAAGCCTCAATTTTTTTTTATCTTGAACATCTCACTGCGCTTTTTTAAAAACTGGAATGTATCGCTGCACTTCAACAGGTAGGTTGTCATCTTAGTTTCATTTAAAGTTTCCTCATCATGTCTGTTATGTTTTGTAACACCAAAAGATACAACTAAGTGCAAGAAAAAGGCAGGAGCCCAGGAGAACGTGTACATTTTAATTTTAGTGAGGCATGCACATGTGACAGTGGCTTAATGAAGTATGTAAACAACAAAGAATACTTAACTAAACAATGTATTAACAATATTACTCAAGTATTACTGAAATAATAAATACACAACAGCGATTAAACAGCATATAGGGGGGAGATTGAAAATCTGGCTTAGTGGTACCATAACAGCAACCTTTCACTCGGTGTCAGCAAGACCAAGGAGCGGACTGTTGACTTCAGGAAGAGGAAACTGGAGGTCCATAAGCCAGGCCTCATCATGGGATCAGAGGTGGAGGGTCAGCAACTTTAAATTCCTCGGTGTTATTTTAGAGCATCTGTCCTGGGCCTAGCACGGCAGACATAGAAAAGAAAGCACGGCACCACCTCAACTTCCTTAGAAGTTTGCCAAGACTCAGCAAGGCATCTAAAACTTTAACTAACTTCTGGACAGTATATTGACTGGTTGCATCATGGCCTGGTATGGAAGCATCAATACCCTTGAATGGAAAATCTTACAAAAAGTAGTGGATATGGCCCAGTCTATCATGGGTAAAACCCTCCCCACCATTGAGCATATCTACATGGGGCAATGTTGTAAGAAAGCAGCATCCATCATCAACGACCCCCACCACCCAGGCATGCTCTCTTCTCGTTACTGACATCAGCAAGAAGACACTGGAGCCTCATGACCCCACCATCAGTTTTTGGAACAGTTATGACCCCTCAACCATCAGGTTCCTCAAACAGAAGGGATAGCTTCACTTGCACCATCACTGAACTGTTCCCACGACCTATGGACTAATTTTCAACAGCTCTTCATCTCATGTTCTTGTTAGTTATTGCTTATTTATTTATTATTTAATTTTCTCTTTTGTATTTGCATAGCTTGTTGTATTTAGCAGATTGGTTGTTTGTCCGTCCTGTTAAGGTGGTCTTTCATTGATTCTATTGTGTTTCTTCGATTTACGGTGTATGCCCTCAGCAAAGCGATTTCAGGGTTGTATATGGTAAACTATATGTACTTTGATAATAAATTTACTTATTTTGTTTGTTGAGAGCTATAAAAATTCAGGAAGTACAAAGATAAGATATGGAGCTTACAATAACTGAAATATTGAATGAAAGAACTCTAATACTTTGAAACTTAGTCCTGATTGTTATTCTTAATCTTCTGCTGATTTTAATTATATTGCAATTAACCTTTTTCTCTCATTATATAAATGATTGACTTTTAACTATGGCATCTTCCTTCTGATTATAGACTACATCTGGATTTCTGAAAGAAATGCATTTAGATTTATTTCTGTTTTGATGCACAACTGCCAGTGCTCATATGGATGAAAAAAGAATATGAAGCGTTATGTGGAAGGGAAGGGTTGGATTGATCTTGGAGTAGGCTGAAAGGTCAGCACAACATCATGAACCAAAGGACCTGTACTGTGTTGTACTCTCCTATGTTCTATGCATGAGTGAGTCTGGTAATTTGCTTACAGGACTTCACTGAAATTTAGAAGCCTAGCAAAATGTGCGTTGTATTTTCAATTTTGCCGGTAAGCTTTAGTAATTTCTAGTTCAAAAAAAATAAATTGCATGTGAGCTGCGATACTTGCTGCCATGGCATCAGTAATCCAATTCTGCATCTCAGTGATTTTATCACTTGACACCTGCTGTTTCTGTAGGTGAATGGGGGAAATACTGTTTAAGTTGATTTGGTGTGATTTGATTTTTCCACAAATATGTAACTTCTCATAGTTTCAGGTATTTCTGTTTTCTGTCTCTGTCCCAATGCTAATTATTTTCTACTATTCTCTGCAGCTTGTCTTGCTCAGTTCCATAATACCAAATTGAGTGCAGCATTCCATTTTCAACTTGACATGTGTATTGAACTGGATCACCAACAAATGAGCAGTACTTCCATTACATTGAACTTACACTTCCCTGAAGACTTTATGTGGCTTGATTGTCTGATTGAATGTTTGCCCATGACTTGCCTTCAGTTCGATGGGTCGAGCCAAGGACAAATTCTACACCATCTGTCCATCATTGCACAGAGGGAGGCTACGTGACTCAGCCTTACTTGTTTTGATAATGTGCAATACCTAGCCCTTCCAGGCGATTGCTGGGCACAACCTTAGAGATATTTCTCCGTTGTTTCCTGTTTTGGTGACGCAGGGAGTGGCTTCGTAACCAGCCCGAGTCCAAATAAGGACTTAGCTGAACAACATTACTAAGAGTTTCCATATCAGTCACATGAGAAGAAATATATATTACTTAACCTCTATTATCTACTTTACTGTTTACTAGTCCAAAAAAATACAATGGCCTTCAATATTCCTCACCATGAAACTATATGCTACATTCCTTCCCAAGTATCTGCTGTATTCTGTCCTGTTATTGCCATATTGTTCCTCAAATATCTGCAATATTCTGCCTCCACAAAGTCCTTTGAGTGCCATATCCTCCCAGAACTATCTGGTCACAGACCCCCACACTTCCTCCTTCGTAAAAAGTGAACCATTGATTAGTCTTCATTGCATTTTAGTGTTCTAGCTAACTTCAACTGGTGGGTAGAAAGTGTAACATCAGCAGTTCGCATTTCTGCAGCTTCAAAAGATCCAGGAATCAGTGTGCTTCACACTCTAATATGCAGTAATTAAGATTCAAGCCATCTGGTACACTTTAATGTGTGTGTGGATTTGTGGGAACAGAAAAACCATGGCATTTCTCTTCGATCTGTCATATAGTTTAACCAATCAAGCCTCAAAGATTGTCTACAAAGTTTACATATAGAACATAGAATAGTACAGCACATTACAGGCCTTTCGGCCCACAATGTTGTGCCGACCCTCAAACCCTGCCTCCCATATAATCCCCCACCTTAAATTCCTCCACATACCTGTCTAATAGTCTCTTAAATTTCACGAGTGTACCTGCCTCCACCACTGACTCAGGCAGTGCATTCCACGCCCCAACCACTCTCTGAGTGAAAAAACCTTCCTCTAATATCCCCCTTGAACTTCCCACCCCTTACCTTAAAGCCATGTCCTGTGCTGGCTATACACTCTATCTATTCCTCTTATTATCTTGTACACCTCGGGTATCATGTCTCCTCTCATCCTCCTTTTCTGCAAAGAGTAAAGCCCTAGCTCCCTTAATCTCTGATCATAATGCATACTCTCTAAACCAGGCAGCTTCCTGGTAAATCTTCAACCCTCCTCTTCTTCATGGACACCCCGCTCTGGTCTTCTGCCTGCTCTGGATCTCTTTATCGCTAACTGCCAACGGGACATCAACCGTCTCGACTTTACCGCACCTTGTCCCCATTCCAACCTCACTCCTTCGGAACGCTCTGCTCTCCACTCCCTCCGCACTAATCCTAACCTTATTATTAAACCCGCCGATAAGGGGGGTGCTGTTGTAGTCTGGCGTACTGACCTCTACCTTGCCGAGGCACAGCGACAACTCGCGGATACCTCCTCTTATTTACCCCTCGATCGTGACCCCACTAAGGAGCACCAGGCCATTGTCTCCCACACCATCACTGACTTTATCCGCTCAGGGGATCTTCCATCCACTGCTACCAACCTTATAGTTCCCACACCCCGCACTTCCCGTTTCTACCTCCTACCCAAGATCCACAAACCTGCCTGTCCTGGCCGACCTATTATCTCAGCTTGCTCCTGCCCCACCGAACTCATTTCTGCATACCTCGACACTGTTTTATCACCCCTTGTTCAATCCCTTCCGACCTATGTTCGTGACACTTCTCATGCTCTTAAACTTTTCGATGATTTTAAGTTCCCTGGCCCCCACCGCTTTATTTTCACCATGGATGTCCAGTCCTTATATACTTCCATCCCCCATCAGGAAGGTCTCAAAGCTCTACGCTTCTTTTTGGATTCCAGACCTAATCAGTTCCCCTCTACCACCACTCTGCTCCGTCTAGCGGAATTAGTCCTTACTCTTAATAATTTCTCCTTTGGCTCCTCCCACTTCCTCCAAACTAAAGGTGTAGCTATGGGCACCCGTATGGGTCCTAGCTATGCCTGCCTTTTTGTTGGCTTTGTGGAACAATCTATGTTCCGTACCTATTCTGGTATATGACCCCACTTTTCCTTCGCTACATCGACAACTGTATTGGCGCTGCTTCCTGCACGCATGCTGAGCTCGTTGACTTTATTAACTTTGCCTCCAACTTTCACCCTGCCCTCAAGTTTACCTGGTCCATTTCCGACACCTCCCTCCCCTTTCTAGATCTTTCTGTCTCTGTCTCTGGAGACAGCTTATCCACTGATGTCTACTATAAGCCTACTGACTCTCACAGCTATCTGGACTATTCCTCTTCTCACCCTGTCTCTTGCGAAAACGCCATCCCCTTCTCGCAATTCCTCCGTCTCCACTGCATCTGCTCTCAGGATGAGGCTTTTCATTCTAGGACGAAGGAGATGTCTTCCTTTTTTAAAGAAAGGGGCTTCCCTTCCTCCACTATCAACTCTGCTCTTAAAGGCATCTCCCCCATTTCACATACATCTGCTCTCACTCCATCCTCCCGCCACCCCACTAGGAATAGGGTTCCCCTGGTCCTCACCTACCACCCCACCAGCCTCCGGGTCCAACATATTATTCTCCGTAACTTCCGCCACCTCCAACAGGATCCCACCACTAAGCACATCTTTCCCTCCCCCCCTCTGCATTCCGCAGGGATCGCTCCCTACACAACTCCCTTGTCCATTCGTCCCCCCTATCCCTCCCCACTGATCTCCCTCCTGGCACTTATACGTGTAAGCGGAACAAGTGCTACACATGCCCTTACACTTCCTCCCTTACCACCATTCAGGGCCCCAAACAGTCCTTCCAGGTGAGGCAACACTTCACCTGTGAGTTGACTGGGGTGATATACTGCGTCCGGTGCTCCCGATGTGGCCTTTTATATATTGGCGAGACCCAACGCAGACTGGGAGACCGCTTTGCTGAACATCTACGCTCTGTCCGCCAGAGAAAGCAGGATCTCCCAGTGGCCACACATTTTAATTCCACATCCCATTCCCATTCTGACATGTCTATCCACGGCCTCCTCTACTGTAAAGATGAAGCCACACTCAGGTTGGAGGAACAACACCTTATATTCCGTCTGGGTAGCCTCCAACCTGATGGCATGAACATCGACTTCTCTAACTTCCGCTAGGCCCCACCTCCCCCTCGTACCCCATCTGTTACTTATTTTTATGCACACATTCTTTCTCTCACTCTCCTTTTTCTCCCTCTGTCCCTCTGAATATACCTCTTGCCCATCCTCTGGGTCCCCCCCACCCCCCCTTGTCTTTCTTCCCGGACCTCCTGTTCCATGATCCTTTCGTATCCCCTTTTGCCTATCACCTGTCCAGCTCTTGGCTCTATCCCTCCCCCTCCTGTCTTCTCCTATCGTTTTGGATCTCCCCCTCCCCCTCCAACTTTCAAATCCCTTACTCACTCTTCCTTCAGTTAGTCCTGACGAAGGGTCTCGGCCTGAAACGTCGACTGCACCTCTTCCTACAGATGCTGCTTGGCCTGCTGCGTTCACCAGCAACTTTGTGGTGTGTTGCTTGAATTTCCAGCATCTGCAGTATTCCTGTTGTTTTTCCTGGTAAATCTCCTCTGTACCCTTTCCGATGCTTCCACATCCTTCCTATAGTGAGGCGACCAGAGCTGGACACAGTACACCAATTGTGGCCTAACCAGAGTTTTATAGAGCTGCATCATTACATCACGACTCTTAAACTCTCTCTCTCGACTTATGAAAGCTAACACCCCATAAGCTTTCTTAACTACCCTATCTACCTGTGAGGCAACTTTCAGGGATCTGTGGACATGTACCCCCAGATCCCTCTGCTCCTCCACACTTCCAAGTATCCTGCCATTTACTTTGTCCTCTGCTTTGGAGTTTGTCCTTCCAAAGTGTACCACCTCACACTTCTCCGGGTTGAACTCCATCTGCCACTTCTCAGCCCACTTCTGCATCCTATCAGTGTCTCTCCGCAATCTTCAACAATCCTCTACTCTATCTACAACACCACCAACCTTTGTGTCGTCTGCAAACTTGCCAACCCACCCCTCTACCCCCACATCCAGGTCGTTAATAAAAATCACGAAAAGTAGAGGTCCCAGAACCGATCCTTGTGGGACACCACTAGTCACAACCCTCCAATCCGAATGTACTCCCTCCACCAATCTTAACTCAATCTTAAACAATATATAGTGAACAAAATGTTCTGAAAAATTCATTTAAGATGGGATGATACAGTAGAATTTTTAAAATTATAATCGTCAATGTTAAAGTTTGAAGGAATAACACTTGCAAAACTAAATTTTCAATAATAGAACAGCTGTTTGGCAGCAGTTATGACCTATCATACCATTAAACTCTAGAAATAATAAACCCTATTTTTTTCCTATTATATATGTCTCATGAGTAAATGCCAAAACTTCACAAAGTTATGTGACTATCAAGTCAGCCTATGATCTTTCAGTATACTGGTGCTTGTGGAGGAGGTGAAGAATTTGTACAGCATCTTCCTGGTTTCCTCGTTAATCCAAGTTGTTGTTAGGTTACAAAATGCAGACCTTTGCAAACTACATTGACTTGGCACTGACATTAGTGGTGTCCATATGAAAGATCGTTACAGGTAATCTCTAGGTAACGAATGAGTTCCGTTAACCATATTTCCATTATATTGAATTGAATGGCGGCTAAAGCATATAAGACAGAAAAGAACAATTAATAAATACGAGAGGTTCTGCGGATGTTGGAAATCCAGAGTAATCCACAAGACCCTGGAGCAACTCAGCTGGCCGGCAGCATCTATGGAGAAGAATAAACAGTTGATGTTTCAGGCTGAGCCCCTTCATCAGAAAGAACAATTACTAAACTTGGAGAAACAGAGGAAGCTACTTCTGCTATTTGTAGGAATGACTGTATGTACTTAATCAGACTTTTGAATTTAATAATATGGGAGTTTGTATTCTTTATGCATTGTTCATAAATCAGGCTTTCTTCACTCAGGAACAGTTGCTTAAGAAAATTATACTGTAAGTTTGTAGAAGGTGATCAACTCCCAAGTTGACACCTATAGTTTATTGGGCTAGAAATAGCCTTTCACTGTACAGTTCATATTTGGGAGCAGCCCTTATTTGGGACAGATTTTAAGAAAACAAATCAAGAAAATAGCTGGGATTACCTTCGTTTATTTGGGACACTATGCTTAACGGGTAGGAGACTGGTGCTGAACATTTTATAAGTAGCGTCACGTGTGTGTGTGTTCAAAAAAACACTGATTTTTGTCACTGATAACTGGTGAGTACTAAGCAGTAAGACAATTTGGAACTTTTTCTCTCTGCAGTTTCAAGATTCGAGCTTGGTGATACCAGAAATGGCTAGGTGTGAAAATGTAACGATTTCATTACTTCAGCAAGTTAGGAACTATAAAGTATTTAAAGTTATCGGCAATCATCCTGAATATCTATATACTACTAAAACTCTTATGCTCTGTCTGTCTGTTTGTGATCTCCAGTTAGTGCTAACGGTGCATTACAGCGGCACTTTTTTGGCTAAATCGAATTAAAATGCGCTAACTTTCAGAATGCAGGCAAAGTTCAGGGTTATATATTCGTATAAAATTGCTCATTTGCCAAAATAAATAGGCTCTCTTTTAACCCGAGACCCAATTGGCCATCGTGGAAATCGGGACACGACAGCCCGACACATGCGCACGGCCAGCCTCAGCAGTGACACCTACCGGAGCAAAAGGACAGGGCAGCTCTATTTTGAGGGGTCACATTCTGCTAGTCACCATCAACATGTGCAGGATTGGGAACGATCTAACTGCACCCATCAATAAGAGATAATTAAATCTTATTGTAATGACATACTTCGAGACACCCATAAAACCCTTTGCTGCAGTCAAAAGACAGCGGTGACTATTTCACGTCCATTTAGGAGAGCACCAACCACATCATCGAGAATAATCAGCATCCTTTGGTGTTACTGCTTCGTATCTTCTATCCAGCATTAGGGTGTAAAAAAGGTCAGCCTAATTATGCCACATGAAAAGGGAAGGGGGACATTATGGTCAAGAGATGATGCCAAACGTCGTTGGGAAGCGGCAGGGAGAGGGAGAGAACAAGAATTGGATAAGGCCAGGGCTGCAAGACTCCAGGATCAAAGAGTCAGGACAAAAAAAGATGAGAGAGGAAGAGACAGAGGAGGAGAGGCATGCACGTCTCCAGGATCAGAGACAAACAACAAACAGCTGAAGAGACGGGGGATGAATGGGCTGCATGTCTCCAGAATGACAATGGGAGGCACAAGGGTGGCAGATAAATCAGAAATGATGCCATCAAAAGTGTCCTTTGTTAAATGAGGAGCAGCTCTATTTGCTTTGCTACGCGTTGTTCTTTAATAAACTGAGGTTTTCTACTCAGTTTCCAAAGCAAAGCGATACCAGTAGCATTCAGGAAAATTTAATGTTCATTCTGGTCACATCAGACTACACTACCCTTCTCTCAAAGGGTCACCCCGTTGCCTAGTTACAAATAAAAATGAAGATTTGAATGATGCAGTCATCGAACACATTGTTTGAAAGCAGTTCATTATCTGTACTAGGTGTCTATGCTGATTTTGTTCATTTACAGTCAATCAAAAGAACTTAGCAGTGTACACTGGATTAATTCCTCCGTCGATAGCTATTTGGAACTAGTACACAGTTTTATAGTACTGTAGGAGTTTTGGTAGTGTTCTAATTTGTTCTGTATTTCATTCAAATACACAATTTGTTACACAGTTAAGCTGTAGTTTGGCTTTTTTTAAAACATATTTTAACTATTTCCATGAAACCAGCTAATTGTGGCAGCCACTTAACTGGGCCAAAATGTACTGGACCTAATGTGTCCCAATTAATCGGAATCCACTGTATTTTGTTTGCAGCTATGAGTCTCAGTTCAATAACTACGATTTATTCTCAACAATCTATCTTGCCTGGAAGTGGATTTTAACACCTATTTTATTCCATTTACAAAATGAGCTGCTTTTAAAAAAAATTAAATGCATCTGCTAGTCATGAACATTTAAATTATTTGCAGAAAGTTAAATGGCCAGAAGGTCCAGAAAAATGCCTCTCAATCATTTTTAGACACAACATTAAAATTTCATTTGAGCTGAGAGGTGTGATAATACTCTGTCTTCTCTTCAGTGCTAGGATGAGACTTGGCAATGGGCTTGCATGCTTATATACAGAAGCATACATCATTCTGCCTTGCACCATTACTACAAACGGATCTCTGTGACATATCCTTAATTTGTTTCTTCTGTTATCAATGGATAATCATCGTTAGTAGTGCAATAAAGACTGTAAGGAATATTCCACAGAAAGAAATAGTAAATAATTCAAGTTTTTTGGTATATTTTTGTGTACCAGAAGACATAATCATTTTGTGGTCATCCTAATACTTGCATTATTATGTAGTAAAACCTCCAGTAATTGCACTACTTTTCCAAGTTGGGGCAGTGCAAGAGCTTAGACTTGGATAAATTTGTAGTTCTTGAAGGTGAGGCCTAAGAAGGAATTTTGCGATTGAGAGAACTTTAAGAATAAAGCTAAGAATTTTTAAAACAGTCAGCAAGTCAATGTAGGTGATGGACACAGTGATTGTATATGTATGTGATTATATAAGTGATTGTTTACGTGATTGTTTGGCTGCAGTTGAAAGAAGTTATGATTCCAACTAGTTGTCTAATGCAGATCCATTTGAATATTACTTCTGAATGGTATAACCTTCATTTGCACAAATTATGTCTTAAACTTGCTCTGATTACTAGAGTCTTTATACCATGTCTCTTCTGACCTTTTGGGTAAGATTTTAAAAAGTGCTTTATAAATTCAGTATCCTCCTTTATTCCCACTTTAAACATTTAACACCTTGGTTGTGTCATGAAATGGTGTTCATGAGATTCAAAAAACTCACAGAACAATATTGAATCTGTTTTGATATGGCAGTGAATTTGTGTTCCTTGACAAATTTAAACAGGATGTAAAACTTCCCTTGGCAAAGTGTTGGAATTAGTTGAAAGAAGATGGTCAATACAGGGAGGCTGATGAAGTTCTCTTTGCTGTTATCTGGGATTATGAGATAGACTTGCAATTATCTTGTGTTATAATTGTTGTAAAGTGAAATTGAGTCATATTGATGTAAAAGAAATAGGAATAGATGCTGAGAGCTATTATGAACTGGGCTTTTAAGTCTGGAAATGAGACTAGGACTTTACAAGATTATTTAAGGGAATGAAAACAGAATAACAGCTGAGAAAATGTTTTCAACTAGTCACTGATAACTTAGTGGGAAGTTCCAAAGAAAGTTCTTTACTCAAAGATGTGGAACTCAATTCCTCCCTGCTTGGGTAGAATAGGTATATTTAACTGTAATTCATATTTATAATTTAACTATACATTGGCAAAGTTCTGAAGGGAAAACAGAATGGAAAGAAATAAATTTGTTAAATGAAACCAACCTAACCACTTGTTAGTTAAGAGTATAATTGGCTGTAAAATGTGTTAATTTTTTAGAGCACAAGAGGATGTGGTTATTTAAAACCACGAATAATACATAAGGAAATAGTTCTTATTGGTGGAGGGATCAAGAATTGAGTCATAGTGGGTGACACTGGATGAAACTGATTGGCAAAGTGATCTGTGGGAGATCTTGTTTTTATGCAGTAAGTGGTTCAGATCTGGAATGCACTGTCAGACAACTAGTGGAGGCTGATTCAATTGCATCAAAAAGGTATTGCATAAACAGCTGAAGGGGGGGGGGTACTTTCAGGACTGTGGCTAGAGGGCTTGAATTAAGAGTATGCCAAGTTGGGTTGCCCTTATATAGAGTTGGTTGGCAAATGACCTTCTACCACACTAAGGACTTTGAATATTGTGGCTTCCTTGAATTACCAAGATGCAAAGTATGAAGTGTAAGGAAAGACTTCAAAATTTTGACTCTACGTTCTTGAATGAAAGTAAATGGAAGGAGCCCATATACAAGTATACAAATGACAAGAAGCAGGAAAGTAAGATCTCATTTCGAATTAAATCTCAATTTCTGGACTGGGCGACATCCATAAACTGGTAATAGGAAAACTCAAGACTGATGTCCGGACATTAGGAGTAGTATAAATAACGGGAATAGGCTTCTACACAGGATAATGGAGGGAAAATCTTGTTATCCAGAAGATTGATACTGTAATGAAAGAGACTATGTATTTCTAAGACTGAAAGTCTACCTATCACTATATAACTTAGTGATCTTTGATTAGAGATATTGTTTTTTAATATTATTTGGTACAATTAATTGACTATTACTGTACTTCTGAATGCTCAAATGTAGGTGAGGTACGTAGAATCACAAATTTGTCATAATCATGAAGTACAGAATGTTAGTGAATACTTCTCAAAATGTCATGAAACCCACTAGGATCAATTGGCATCAGGGTCAAGTTTACAGATATCAAAACACATGCACATTATTGTAACAGTGAAGCCTTTGGGAACTAGTAATCACAATATAATTAGGTTTTGGTTTATTTGGCAGCAGGGCAATGAAACTTCAGCTATTTCTAAATATATTTCAGAGGGACAAAAAATGTGAAGAGAAGCTAAACTGGGTTATTTTGTCAAAACATAGTTAGAAGCAGCACAGTTTTAAATCTATAATGTTTGACCCTAAAAGATAAAAGTAAGTAAAAGCAAACCAAATATGAACTAAATAGATAGACAGCAAATGAATGAGTCAGGCAAAAAATGGGAATAAACAAAAACATCCCACAGTAATTTACGGAAACAAAATGAAGAATAGGAAAAGAATGATCCTAATCAAAGGCAACTGACAGTCACCAAGATTTGTTATCCTTTCTTGTCCTTTCCAGTTTTGTTGCTGTATTTAATATGAAATGATCACATCATCCTCTTCTAACAGCTCTTCTCTGTTGTCTATTTGAAGATGAATGCCTCGCTTGATCCCACTTATGTCTAAGTGATTGCATTTCTTCCTACTCCTACAGTGTTCTCTGTGGGATATCCTTTGAGCATCTTGGCAAAATTATTTAACAATATGGCCTCTTAAAATCAAAGACAATATGAGATTTCATTTGAATTTACTTGTTAATAAAGACCATGCAATCCTTGTGAGAGGAATTTTGGGTTAGTGGGGCATAATGTCCCTTGGATTGCTGCAAACATATTGATCAGAAATTTATAGAGTATATTAATGTTCAAAATTAAATATGAGTTTCTTCATTACACCAAAAAAAATTAGAATATGGGAACAGGAGCCCTTCATTTCTGCCCTGGAGCCTCTTCTGATGTTCATTGCGAGAATGGCTGACAAGTGCCTAACTCCACATGCTCAATTGCCCCAGTCACCCTAATGCCTTTGGGTAATGAAGGTCAGCCAGTCTCTGCTTTAATATTAATAGTTGACCTATTTTAATTTTCCAGTTGACAAATAAGAGATTCATCTTGTTGCCACTCTTTTCCTTTAGAAGTATTTTAATGAAGCGCTTGGCTTCAAGTTTTGGACCATCATACTTAATCATCAGTTCTCTCAGTCAGTCAGTGTAAGTAGCTTTTCTAAATATTTCGAAAACTGTCAATTTGCCCCTTAGTTTCTAAATTTTAGCAATGCAGCCCTCATTAGACAAATTTGGGGTCATGTTATTCTGGTTAATCTGAGCAGCACTCCCTTCCTAATTACATATCCACCTAAGATGCCAAGAAATCTCACTCATCCAGGTGTGTCTAAACTGGAGTTTAAATGACCCACGAGAGACTGTTATCATTTTTTTCTTCTGTGATTTAAGTACTCTCCACAATTGTGAAAAAGGTAAGAAAGAAAGTCTAGTTTGTATTGATTCTGGGAATAAACATAATTAGTATATGATGAATTGAATAGGCAGAGGAATAATTAATGAGATCTGCTTTAATGTTAATATTGGTGAATCAGAGTACTACAGTACAAATCCCAGGGAACTTTGGTAAATGATTAACACACTATTGGTTAGCCATAATTTGGAGTATTATATTCAGTTCTGCTTGCCACAATGCATATACATACAGCACTGTGCAAACATCTAAGACGCATATATATATTGCTAGGGTGTCTAAGATTTTTGCATAGTACTGTAGTAATTTTATTTATTGCTGCTGCAAAAAAAACTAACTTATTGACATATGTGAGTGATGATAAACCTGATTTTGATATGGGACTCTATTGTGGACTGAAAGTGGAAGGGGGCAAGGAGAGAAAATCATGGTTGGGAAAAGGGGAAGGGAGAGGGGAGGGGAGGGTGTGGGATGCTCCAAAGATACGTTCTGTAATGATCAATAAACCAATTGTTTGGAATCAAATAACCTTTTCTGGTGTCTCGGCACTGGATGTGTCTGTACCTGAGGCACCCCACACCCTGGCACTCCACCCTCACCTTTCCTAACATCCTTTGCTTCTGCCAGATTTACAGCCTCACTCTGCACTCCACGTTGGCAAATACAGTACTGTGCAAAAATCTTAGGCACCCTAGCTATATATATCAAGTATTTGAAGAGAGAACAAAAGCCACAAAATGTTGGGGCTGCACGGTAGAATAATGGTTAGCATAATGCTATTACAGCACTAGTGACCCGGCTTCAGTTCTGCTGTTATCCGTAGGAGTCTGTGTGTTCACACTGTGACCGTATGGGTTTCCCCCCACATTACAAAGATGTAGAAGTTAGTAGGCTAATTGGTCACATGGTGAAATTGGGCTGTGCGGGCTTGTTGGGCCAGGAGGGCCTGATACTGTGCGGCATCCCTAAGTACATTAAGTAAAAATAAAGAAGCTTCAGCTTTCTGGTCTAGATGAAATGAGGTGGAGAGAAGGATAAATATTGTTTTAAACAGGTCTCCAAGTGAGCATCAAAAGACATACAAGCTTGGTGCAATTATTGTAAAGAAACCTTGCAGAAAAATAACAGATATTTTGACAATTTAACAATCAGTGTACTCTGATCAGACATAAGAAGTTCAAAAGGAGGCTGTACCCAAACTGGAGATCAGTCAGAGAAACCATAATCAATTATTCTTTTATTTTAAATCTAACAATGATAATAAATGAACCTTTAAACCTTTAACAATGAAATAAAAGATGAAATTTCCCAGAAAACAGTCATAAATAGCAGGCACATTATTATGATACCCAACCAGCAACCATTTCTCTGACTGGGTTCCAATGTTGTATTTTGCACATCTAACAGTCTTCAGGTAGTTGGTCATTTCCTTCTGTTCCATGGAATAAAAGAAGAGTTAAATACTGATTACAACATCAAATTATAGAAAAACAACATTGTTCAAGTTGTGGCCTATTCATTAAATTTTATTTTCCACTGTTGTAATGAAAATGGGCAATGGGAAGCAGCAGTTATTTTTTTAACATACATCCCAACATTTTAATCCATTAAGAATGATTTTTTTTACCAAACATGCACACAGGTTTGACTTCTTATTAATGAGAGCGTAGATTCTATTTCTCATCTAAATTCACCAAAGGTTTTGGGAATGTTATTTACTGCAAACTCAATTAAACCAACGTACTGCAGCATGGCGTAATGTGACTTAAGGAAATTTAATTCGCAATTGTGCTGTTTGTTGAGTTATTAGACTGATAGAACTATTTCCTTCTGATACCAAATGCCTTTGGAAATCTGTATAAATATGGATTACAGTTAAAAAGAACTTTAAAAAAAAAGTTTAATATAGCAAGATCGGCACTACTCGGTTGGGGTAAAGAGATCCCTTACATTGCTTTTGGTTAATTTGTTCAGCAAACTAAAGATTAATAATGAGTAATCATCACATATCTTCCATTAAGAGGTACTTTTCATTCTCATTTTAGGAAAGAATTTCATAGTTCAAAATCTGATTGAAATTCAGTACGTTCATTTAGAGGAGCATTAGGGCCACTGTGAGTTTCATAGAGACATAGATTTGTACAGCGTGGAAACAAACCCTTTGACCAGCCACATCTATATTGACCATCGTGTCTATCCGTGCCTGCATTAACTCCATGTTTCTCTGTGCCTTGCTCATTCAAGAATCTGTTGAGATGCCTCTTAAATGTTATTAGTTTTCCAACTTATACCATCTATTCTGGTAGCTCATTCCAGTTACCACTAGTCTGTGAAAACTGTAGCCCTTGAATCCTGCCTCGCACCTAAAACAGTCTAGTTCTAGATACTTTAGCATATGAAAATAAAAAAATTATCTGTGATGAAAACATTTGTTTAATCAGTCTTATTATAGCTATGTAGATAAAATAATGTCTCTTCCATGGGGATATCTTTTGGAAAGTCAGCTTGTAGAAAACTATTAACTTTAGCTCCACCTTGTGGTAAAGAATTAATGTGTATTGTGATTATTGAAATGAAATTACAATAAGATCTAAGACTTTAGCCTTTATTTTCAATTTTTATTGGAAACGAATCCTCAGTGTGTCATTTTGCTGTTCTTGCATATTTGTGGCAAAGACACTGGAACTGAAGCTACAATTCCTTTTCAATATATCTTGATATTTGTACACATTTCAAAGCCATTGTGCCAAAGTGATGCTGGTTGTAGCAGTTGTAGAGAAAGCTACATAGAGCTTTTTTAAAAAGAATACTGTTGGTGTTTTCCTTCTCTTGGTTTCCTCTTAAAGATGTTGTATTGTTGCTGCAGTGGTTATATTTCAAAGGCATCCAAACATACCATTCATGTTTGATTATAGGCCCATGAATGTCAGTTTGATTTTGCTGAGTTTTGCATGTAGTGCTGCATGGAACTGCTGGCATTTCTCAACGGAAGTGCCAGTATGTCTCCAATTTCTTGTAGGAATTCTGAACTTTGTGGTAAAGTGCACCTGGGTATTCTGCAAGCGTGGAGCAGTAGCTTGCTGAGATGCTGAGGAATCTGCTATTGAGTCTGGCACAGTGTTGGACCTTGCGCAGGATCTGAATGTTCATTCATTTAAATAAAGATAAAGGAGGATTATATTAACATTTTTGTATTGTATTTATGAATTTTAATTATTTTAAAATGAATAATTGTTTAATAACTATGTATTTCTAACAATTTTTCTGAAAATCAGAGGTTTTCAACCAGTAAAGTAGGTCTTATGGGGAGTTTGTTCTGACCTACTTACCGTGTTGTTCAGGTCCTGCAATTGCTTGCCTCTAATACTATGCATACCAGTGAGGTCACCTTCCAGATCAGGTGAAGGGTAATTTAAGGAAATGTGGAAGGCGGGAGCACAAGCACTAAGGGATATGGGGATGGAGCTGGAAAATGTTGCTGAGGGAGAAGATTTGCTATGATCTTGATGAATGGTGGGGCAAACTTGAAAGGACAAATGGCCTGCCCCTGCTCCTGTTTCTTATGTTCCTAAGACCCACTTGGGAAAATCTGTACCTCAACAAATTTTATGTTTTAAATACTCAATGTTGCTTGTTAAGTAGATGATTAGGCTTTTTAAACCTCTGGGATTCATAGTTTATGTATTGTGCCACATGCTTCTGCAGTAACTTATAAATCAGACCTTGGGAAATCTCCAAATGATTTCTTTTGCCTAGTATTCTTAAAATCATCAATGCTGCATAAATACTTAGCTACTCAGGCAGAAAGTAGAACTTTTCAAGTCAATCTGAAATGTTAACTCTTGTTTTATTTTCCACATGTGCTGTCTGACCTGCTGCATGTTTCCAGCAAGTTTATAAAAAATATTTTGGACTTCTGGCCTCTGCAGTTTTTGAATTTTATTTGCTGCAGAATGTTCATATGATAACATGCACATATATACAGTATAATACAGTGGGATACATAGGGTTTCACTTCCATATGAAATACATTTCCATCCAGGGGTATGTCGCATAGATGTTCTTTCTTCAGGACTGATAACTTACCCCTTGATGAGGAAAGCACACATGACATTACTAAAATCATTTTTTGTCTTTTTAACAATCATTTCTTGGACATTTTTCTTCAAAGTTTCTGTTCAATCACTTATTTTGAGAGTGATGATATGGTATTGATTGCTAAATGATCTTTGTTTGCAAATGTGTGGTAATAAAACGAAGTAGATGAATATGATTATATGTGCATGTTCATTTTGGTATTGAAAGATGAGTGATTTTACTAAAATAATTATTTCTTCTTTAAATATTTCTGAAATGAGGGAAACATGCCAAAATTCCATATACTTAATTGACAAGAAAGATATTGATTACCCTTAAAAATGCTAGCAATGAAGAGGATATGTAAACCAACGTCAGCATTCCCTCCGCTGCCCATTTCTCAAGTATTGCGGTCCTAAATGTACTCGGTTATCTCCAATAGGTTGGCTATGTCATTTGCATGCCTGACACCAGATTAGCAGGCAATATATTTTCATTCAGCATAGCAAGAGATTACCAAGTGAACTGAGGAAATAATTAAATGATATTCTCAAAGCCTCCTGGAAGATACTAACATTGTCATTGATTCATGGGAATCTCAAGCCAGTATCTTCTCAAAACAAAGATGGGGCATTTTCTGTGCCATTGACAAATCCTTTCATTAGTAACAGACAGACACACATAATAAATGGCAGAGGAAGAGCAACAGCTCCCAAATTACCCCCACATCATTGCCTTCCCACCCGCAGAACTGAAGTGAAAGCAAGTTATCTTCAAGAGAAACACAAGGAACTGCAGGTTCTAGGATCAGAAGCAACAAAGAAACTGCTTGAGCGACTTGGTTGGTTGAACAGTTTGATTTAGGGTATCAATCCAAAATATCAGCAGTTCCTCCCCTTCCCCCCCGATGCTACTCAGCATCTACGGGCAAATTTTGCTCAAAGCATCTTCTATTCTGAGGACTACCTAAGAGGAATAGAAAAGTAGGCAAAGCAAGTTGTAGTCAATGCAGAAAAGCTTCACCCACCAAATCATTTAATATTGCTTTATTATGAACAAGGTTTGGCTGTACACAAAACATTGTTGAAGATACAGAGACAATTGATAGGTCAGAGACCATTGCCACATTTGAAGATAACTAATTGAAGCAGAGAACAATGCTAGGCAATGGAGTGAGAGCAAGTTATTGGGATTCAGGATGGATTGCTCTAGTAAGCAGACAGTCCGAAAAAGCATGAGCCAAAAGATGCTCTCCGATTTTGTAATGTATCATTTCTATATTTCTCAGCAGAATCGGCAGTAAGGATAGAAATGAAGGTTATTGAATGACAATTAACATAGCACTTAATGAAAGACTATTATTGTTTTGTGCACTTTTCTTATTCTTTGCATAATTATTTATTACAGTAAAATTTTTTGGTGAGCTTGTTTGATCATAGAATGCAACAGCATCCCAAATTCATAAACAATTTGTCACTTACCCAAAATGACATATGAGCTGTATATAGTTTCTCTTTAATTTTTTCATAGAGCACTCTTCAAATTAGTAAGTTTATCTTTTTATTTTGTTCAGGACTCCTACTCGATGCCCCTTACATCAATCCAGTGCTGGCACGTTCATTGTGAGGAATGCTGGCTCAGAACATTGGTAAGAAACTCCTTTCATTTTCCCAAGTTTTTCCTTTCCTTTCTGTCATTCTGCCCTTGTGCCTTCAGGGAAGAGTGTTATAATCTGTTCAAACATTGGACTACAGAAGGAAGCAATTAATAAGAAAATGCTCATCTGTTTCGCAGCCAGCATTTTCCAATACACAATTTATTATATAAACACTTTCACGACGTCCTTTAAAATTTGCTTGCTGTGGCGGCTTGTTACTAATGTTACCATTAAACCATACCCTGAAGACAGCAATAAAGTTGGAATGCTGGGCCCTTGCATCTTTAATCAAAGTGAATGCATGTAATCTTGTTACTGCTGTCTTTTTTTTATGAAACTGGGCAGTGCATGGCAACTGTGTATGTATGTATGTGACTATGTAATGCTCATTGATTATTCTCATTAACCTGGTTCTATTTAAACTAAATCTTCTTTATAATAAGGAAAAGAAAGGAGAATTTTAATGATTGTGCTGCATAGATCATATATAAAACAAATGAAAACAACCAGTACCACAACTAGTGCTGTAAAAATTTAGAAGAAAGGGGTCTTTTCACACAGTTTTAAAGAGTGTTTGAAGTATAAAAAGAACTAATGAACTAAAAAGCATACATTTATTGCTGAGCTTAATACACTAGGGTTGAAGTAAGTTCATTATAACAATTAAGATACTGCTTTAGACTATGATTAAATGTTCCTTAACATATATAATCATTTTTGAAAGCCTGATGTTTCTTTATTCATCCTATTCCTACAATATCAGAGACATAGGGTAGGGTGAGGTAGCTGGGCAGTGAGTGATGTTCTTATATTAAATTGCCCCAATCCAATATGCTAGATTTGATTAATGTTACATTGATCAATTTTCATATCTGTTATGTGCCTCCACTTTTCACCATTAGCTAAGAAGCTAGTAGGTTTAGTTTACACTCTGCTTTGTGATTAGTGGTTAACACCTCACTTTAATCTTCTGGTCATTGGGAAATATTGATTGTCGGTATAAGAGTACAATGATTTGACTACTGGGTTTCATGCTAACGTAGCGTATCTTCAGTATCAGGTATTGTTCACATTAATTCCAACAGTTTTGTCTCCATTGCAGATTGCTTAGTAGCAGAGATACCAACAGTGGAACTGTAGACAGGGGTATTGTGACACTACAACTGTTTTGTACAGGCAATGGTATAGAAGCAGATTGATTTGGTATTGTGTACATATGACAAAAATGAAGTATTAATTTCCATTGTTATCTTAGGGAATTTAAATTAGAGTTAGTCTAATCACACCTCAGAGTGAAATGGGAACAGGTTTCCACAAAGAGATTATTGTGCATGGGTGTAATTGTTTTTATTGTATGTTTGTCTTTGTTTTTAAAGAATAATGCTGGATCAAAAACATGTACAGCAGTTTTTAGAAAAAATATCTCAACACATTACACAAAGGTGTAATCATTCAGAAATGGACTTTGAACTGAGAAAAAATGGAGATATCAGAAAAGATGTCCAAAAATATGATTAGATTAGGAGCATTTTAACCAGTTGCATAGATGGGTGAAGACTTGCCCGCCAATGGTGAGATGAAGAGAGAGAATTTAAGTGGAAGTGCTAAAGGAATAGAGGGTTACTTAGGTTTTGGATTAGAATTAAGCAAATGTGAGTGGTAAACCATGAAGGAATTAAAAATCAGGCTGAGGTATAGATTGCAAGCCAATGGGCAGACAGATACGATAGATGGGTAGGCTGGTATGGTGGCTGCTGAGATATGGCACCGGAATTTTGAATGAGCAAGAGGCAGAATGATTTGAAAGGACAAAGTAGCTGAATCTGCCTTGAAAAGTTGAAGTTTAGCAAGTAGAGAGCCTGACTCTTACAGGAAACCCTCATCACATAAATAGTAAATTCTCATTTTCAAGATTTAATGTATGTTGATTGCTTAAGGGGAAGCCTCTTTATTATTCTGATATATTGTGGAAAGTAATAATGTCTGTAAATTATGATAAATTTACTCTTTTGTAGTGAATGCAGCATTCATTTATCTGGTCATGTTAAATAAAACATCAGTTGGTTTATAGCCTCAATCTCGGCCTAGCTGACTAAAAGTTCAATCTTTTTCTGTCCTTTTTTGAGTGTTTATAATCAATCTAACATAGACAAAGGGAATCACGTAGTGACATATGAAACAAGCTAGTTCACAGTGGCAGTACTCTTTATTCAACTTTTAAATCTTGCAAACAATTACTGAGGTATTGAAAACTTTTGTTCTTCCAGGTGTCATGAATAGCCAGTTGTTTGGTGTTTCAGTGGTCTTAGTTGTTATGGTGTAATCTTAGGCCCTTTTAAAGCAACAGTTATAATAGAGCGTTTAGATAGTGACACACACAAAAAATGCTGGTGAACACAGCAGGCCAGGCAGCATCTATAGGAAGAGGTACAGTCGACATTTCGGGCCGTGACCCTTCATCAGGACCTGGCCCGAAACGTCGTCTGTACCTCTTCCTATAGATGCTGCCTGGCCTGCTGCGTTCACCAGCATGTTTTGTGTGTGTTGCTTGAATTTCCAGCATCTGCAGATTTCCTCGTGTTTGAATATAGTATTTGAGTTGTGTGTGAGATGGAGGATAGCATGATATACAGTACTTAAAAACTGAAAGAATTAGCCCCAGAATGTATAACCAAATTAATAATGTGTATTTACATAGTAGATCTGTCAAAATTTAATCCATTTTGAAATCTGACCATAATCTGCGATTTCACCACAAACATCAACCATATTTTCATTGTGGATAATTACTTTGAAGCTATTTTGGATAATTATTCTTCTAGACGATTTTAAATTACACTCTTAGATTGATGGAGAAGGCATCACAAAAATTCTTTTTTTCAGTTTCCTTATAAAATGAAGTAATTGAACATGTAAATTGACATAAGTATGTATTGTAGAATTGAGTCTTTGAACAGTATACAAATGCATTCAAGGAGCACTTGCAGACAGATCAAGAAACAAACCAATTCCTCTCAGCATTTTCAGGTTGTTGGTCCTTTGTGACCTCCTCATTGAAAAACCATGTGTAACATTCGTATTGACTTTTATTCAATATCTTAACGCATGACTGAAAACTGAACAACAAACAGTGTCCACCTCATGATGCCATAACAGCAAATGTTAATTTAAGACAATCAAATTCCAATAATTCTAACTGGTTTTCAATTTAAAACAGAAACTACTAACAGGTCATTTAGCATGTGTAGAAAGAGGCACCATTTAAAATTACAAGCCCTAGACTCTGTCAGACTTCAGCCTTTTCAATTTACCCTGAAGCTACAACATAGAACAGCTCTGGAACAGGCCTTTCGGCCCATGATGTCTCAGCCAACTAGGATCCCAGTTTAAACTGCACAAACCGGGGTAACTTAACAAAAGGGTTGATGTGTGAGATGGCTAGTAAGTGTATTGAGCTAACTTATGCTGGTATTCCGTGGATCACCAGGAGCAGGGAAAATCTGTTCATTTAAGGGATGGGCAGATCCATTGAAGCAGTGAAATCTGAGGAATTCAGCTGATCAACAGAGGCTTGTACCTCTGTTGAATTTCTAACCTTCTGGCATAAAGCACAGTTAAGTCCCACAGCAAGCTGGATGATGTGTTAGAAGCAGGCCTTGCCACCATATCCCTGATGAATTAAGCATCATTTGGTGTTTCAAAGTTCAAAGTAAATTTATTATCAAAGTACATATGTGTCACCATATACAAACCTGAGATTCATTTTCTTCATTTTCTTTTGGGTACTGTAGATACAGAGAAACACAATAGAATCAATAAAAAACTGCACACAACAAAGACAAACAACCAATGTGAAAAGATGACAAACTGTGCAAATACAAATAAAGGAATAAATAAATAAATAAACAAACAAACAAACAAACGAATGAATATTGAGAACACAAATCGTAGGGAGCTTAAGAGTGGGCCCATAGATTGTGCGGTGAGTGAAGTTATCCCCCAGTCTGATTTCTGCTAATTCTTTCACTTTCAGACCCTGGGGGATCTGGAATTAAACAGAAACTTTTTTTCATTCAAACACTTTTAAGTATGGTTTGAAAGCTCCTCAGGGATGTGTTTTAATTTGCTAAGGAATTGACTAACCCGCTAACTAGAAAATTGCTGAGGATATTTAATTTTCAGTATTTTGAATTCTGATTACTATCTGATACTTTGACAAAATAATTAAAAATGTTTTTTGGTGGATGAAACCATTTTCAGTTCTGTTATTAACAGCACATTAGTCCATAAAAAATGTGCATTTTCAACATCCTGTCAATAAGTTATTCTCAGATTGTGGCTCTCTCTCTCACTCTCTCTCTCTCTCTCTCTCTCTCTCTCTCTCCTCTCTCTCTCTCTCTCTCTCTGTCTCTGTCTCTGTCTCTCTCTCTCTCTCTCTCTCTCTCTTTCTCTTTCTCTCTCTCTCTCTCTCTCTTTCTCTCTCTCTCTCTCTCTCTCTCTCTCGTTCAAATTTCTCATTCAACTATTGATGGGTATAGCCAAATGAAACAGTTTTCCTCCAGGGCCAAGGTACAAAACACAGTACCAACAGCACACAGCATATAACACCTATAGTTATGTTAGCAGAAAAATATAGTCACAAGAAACATTACAGCTTAAGTCCCTGGGTGTCTTGGCTTGTAGATTGATGCTGCATGGGATGGTGTCCTGTTCCAGCTTGTCTTCCACTGAATGAGCCGTCTAGGGCAGCACAAATGGGAGGGGCAGTACCCAAGCCAGTACAGATTCCAGCGTGTCCACTTGAGGCCCTGGTCCGCTTAACAACCGAAGCAATGTAGCTCCCCCACTATCGGTCTTTCCAATGAACAAGTGAACCTTGCTTGCAGTATTCTGAATTGAAATGAATTGACTTTATTTCTTACATCCTTCATATACATGACGAGTAAAAATCTTTGTGTTACGTCTCTCTAAATGTGTAATTATAGTAATTTATAATAAACGGTATGTACAACAGGACAGTGAATATAACATAGAAATACAATTGTATCCGCATGAATTAAGCAGTCTGATTGCCTGGTGGAAGAAGCTGTCCTGGAACCTGTTGGTCCTGGCTTTTATGCTGCGGTACCATTTCCTGGATGGTAGCAGCTGGAACAGTTTGTGGTTGGGGTGACTTGGGTCTCTAATGATCCTTCGGGCCCTTTTAACACACCTGTCTTTGTAAATGTCCTGAATAGTGGGAAGTTCACACCTACAGATGCACTGGGCTGTCTGCACCACTCTGCAGAGCCCTGCGATTCAGGGAAGTACGGTTCCCATACCAGGCAGTGAATGAAGTCCCACCCAACCTCAGTGGAAAAGGCTTGCTTACATTTACCCTATCTGTACCCCTCATAATTTTGTATACCTCTATCAAATTTCCTCTCAATCTTTTACGTTCTAAGGAATAAAGTCCTAACCTATTCAATCTTTCCTTATAACTCAGGTTCTCCAGACCCGGCAACATCCTTGTAAATTTTTTCCATACTCTTTCAATCTTTTTTACATCTTTACTGTAGGTAGGTCACCAAAACTGTATATAATACTCCATATTAGGCCATACCAATGTCTTATACAACTTCAACATAACATTCTATCTTCTGTACTTAGTACATTGATCTGTGAAGGCCAACATGCCAGAAGCTTTCTTTACGACTCTATCTGCATATGACGCCACTTGCAATGAATTATGGACCTATATTCCCAGATCTCTTTGTTCTACTACACTCCTCATTACCCTACTGTTCACTGTGTAAGACCTACCCTGGTTGGTCTTACTGAAGTGTAACACCTCGCACTTGACTGCATTAAATTCTTCCTGCCATTTTTCAGCCCATTTTTCCAACTGGTCCTGATCCCGCTGCAAGCTCTGATAGTCTCTGTTCACTACACCCCCAGTCTTGGGGTCATCCACACATTTGCTGATTCAGTTAACTATATTATCATCCAGTTTGTTGATATAGGTGACAAACAACACCAACCCTGCAGCACATCACTAGTCACAGGCCTCCAGTCAGAGAGGCAACCATCTACTACGTCTCTCTGGCTTCTCCACAAAGCCAATGTCTATTCCAACTTGCTACCTCATCTTGAATCCCGAGCAACTGAACTTTTTTGACCAACCTCCCATGTGGATCCTTGTCAAATGCCTTGCTAAGGTCCATGTAGACAACATTAACTGCCTTGCCTTCATTCACTTTCCTGATAACTTCCTTGAAAAACTCTTATTAGATTAGTTAGATATTTGTCCTGTCATGCTGACAATCCTTAAGCAATCCATGTCTATCCAAATACTTATATATCTACTATAAGCCTACTGACTCTCACAGCTATCTGGACTATTCCTCTTCTCACCCTGTCTCTTGCAAAAATGCCATCCCCTTCTCGCAATTCCTCTGTCTCCGCCGCATCTGCTCTCAGGATGAGGCTTTTCATTCTAGGACGAGGGAGATGTCTTCATTTTTTAAAGAAAGGGGCTTCCCTTCCTCCACTATCAACTCTGCTCTTAAACGCATCTCCTCCATTTCACGTACATCTGCTCTCACTCCATCCTCCCACCACCCCACTAGGAATAGGGTTCCCCTGGTCCTCACCTACCACCCCACCAGCCTCCGGGTCCAACATATTATTCTCCGTAACTTCCGCCACCTCCAACGGGATCCCACCACTAAGCACATCTTTCCCTCCCCCCCTCTCTCTGCATTCCGCAGGGATCGCTCCCTACACAACTCCCTTGTCCATTCGTCCCCCCCATCCCTCCCCACTGATCTCCCTCCTGGCACTTATCCGTGTAAGCGGAACAAGTGCTACACATGCCCTTACACTTCCTCCCTTACCACCATTCAGGGCCCCAAACAGTCCTTCCAGGTGAGGCATCACTTCACCTGTGAGTCGACTGGGGTGATATACTGCGTCCGGTGCTCCCGATGTGGCCTTTTATATATTGGTGAGACCCGACGCAGACTGGGAGACCGCTTTGCTGAACATCTACGCTCTGTCCGCCAGAGAAAGCAGGATCTCCCAGTGGCCACACATTTTAATTCCACATCCCATTCCCATTCCCATTCTGACATGTCTATCCATGGCCTCCTCTACTGTAAAGATGAAGCCACACTCAGGTTGGAGGAACAACACCTTATATTCCGTCTGGGTAGCCTCCAACCTGATGGCATGAACATTGACTTCTCTAACTTCCGCTAGGCCCCACCTCCCCCTCGTACCCCAGCTGTTACTCATTTTTATGCACACATTCTTTCTCTCACTCTCCTTTTTCTCCCTCTGTCCCTCTGAATATACCTCTTGCCCATCCTCTGGGTCACCCCCCCCCCGTCTTTCTTCCCGGACCTCCTGTCCCATGATCCTCTCGTATCCCCTTTTGCCTATCACCTGTCCAGCTCTCAGCTTTATCCCTCCCCCTCCTGTCTTCTCCTATCATTTTGCATCTCCCCCTCCCCCTCCAGCTTTCAAATCCCTTACTCACTCTTCCTTCAGTTAGTCCTGACGAAGGGTCTCGGCCTGAAACGTCGACTGCGCCTCTTCCTATAGATGCTGCTTGGCCTGCTGCGTTCACCAGCAACTTTGATGTATGTTGCTTGAATTTCCAGCATCTGCAGAATTCCTGTTGTTTACTTATATATCCAATCCTTTTAAAATACCTTCCAATAACTTTTCCACAGTTGATTTCAGCCTCACTGGCGTATAATTTCCTGACTTATGTTTAGAGCTTTTCTTAAACAGCAGAACAACATTGGCTATCCTCCAATCCTCTGGTACCTCTCCTTAAGTTATTTCATCCATCTTTTGCAGCCAAGATGCCAAGCACTGGATTTCCCTCCCTAAACATCTTCAGCTTTTCACGTATCTTTCTAATTTTATGATACTTCTTAAATCTTGATTCTTTGATCAACTTTTGGCCATCTGCCTTGAAACATTGAACATTGCAGCACAGGTACATGCCCCTTCATCCGTGGTGTCTACGTTGAACATGATGCTAAATTAAGCTAATCTCTTCTGCTTGCAAACAATCCATATCCCACCATGTCCTGCATTTTTATGAGCTTATCTGAAAGGCTCTTAAACACAGCTATCATATTTGCAAACACAAGGAAATCTGCAACTTTTATGTGTGTTGCTATCTTATTTGCAGATCACCAATTCCCCTGGGAGCACATTCCAGGCACCTACCTCCCTTGGTGTTAAGAAAATAAAATTTTAAAATACTTGCCCCTGATATCTTCTGTAAACTTTCCCCCTCTCACCTTAAAGTTATGCCTTCTATTTGACATTTCTAACCTGGGAAAATGACTCTTGACTGTCCTAATTATTTATCCCTCTCATAATTTTATAAACTTCTGTCAGGTGTCCCCTCAGTCCTCAAACTCCAGAGAAAACAATCCATGTTTGTCCAATCACTGGTTATAACTAAAACCCGCTAGTCCAGGCAGCATCCTGGTAAACCTCTTCTGCACCCTGTTTACACTTCACATCCTTCCTGTAATGGGGTGACCAGACCTAATGACTCCTTATTTGGATAACTTCAGTTTTTGCTAGCAGGAACTTCTGTGGAGCTTTATATGATGTTAAAGGTGCTAGAGAAGCTATTAATATTGTAGCATTATGCTCTCTAGAAATTAAGAGCACTAAGCCATATTTGGGATTTATCCAGAGTGGGATTTTATTTTGAAAATTTGTGTGTATTTCTTAAATTCGGTATTCGGTAGGTTAAGAAACAGTTTATTTCTGCACCTGGTATGGTAATGAACTTGTATCTGTTAAATAAATGAACCACACTGGTGTATAGCAGGTAAATGGTAAATGTGACTTGTTTTTGTATACTGTTAGTTCATGCTACAGAGTCAATGTAATTAAGTAGAGACAGTGAAAAAGTTGAAAAGCTTATTTAAGTGAAGTTAGATCAGCAGTTTATTGTTTATTGCTGTACTGTTACTTCTTTCCATGTATTACATGTTTATTTTGCATACAGATTTTTACAGTCTGTGTAATTGTTCCTTTGACATTTCAGCAGGGCACTCTTTTAAAAAAAGCTTGCTCCAAGTTCAAAAGAAGAATGCTATAGCATAATATTCATAATCATCTTTGATGGTGGTTACTGTCTAATCAGGAATTTACAGTTTACAGTGATCTAGACAGTTTCTCAGCTGGACTAGGTGCAGATACTGATGTTGGATTTTTATATTAGAAGGCATTCCATTATTCAGTTTACCTTATACTTATAGTTTATTGTCGCCAAACAATTGATACTAGAACGTACGATCATCACAGCGATATTTGATTCTGGCGCTTCCCACTCCCTGGATTACAAATATTAAATATTAAAAATATTTAAAATAGTAAAAATTAGTAAATATTAAACATTTAAATTATAAATCATAAATAGAAAATAGAAAAATGGAAAGTAAGGTAGTGCAAAAAAGACCGAGAGGCAGGTCCGGATATTTGGAGGGTACGGCCCAGATCCGGGTCAGGATCCGTTCAGCAGTCTTATCACAGTTGGGAAGAAGCTATTCCCAAATCTGGCTGTACGAGTCTTCAAGCTCCTGAGCCTTCTCCTGGAGGGAAGAGGGACGAAAAGTGTGTTGGCTGGGTGGGTCATGTCCTTGATTATCCTGGCAGCACTGCTCCGACAGCGTGCGATGTAAAGTGATTTGCAAAGTGGAATTCTTTCCTGTAGTTCAAAATGTTAAAGGAAAACTGTCAGTTTCAAATATATTCCATTACTGACCTTTTGATAAAATACTTATGACTAAATAAATTCAGACTATACATCTATCTAGCCTGTTAGTAAAACTTGATTCATGTCTTGTAGAAAGTATGTCCAAAAAGAAAGCATGTTTGCTTTACAGAAGTTGTACTTTGTGAACTTGTGATTTATTGGAAAATGAATAGCCATGTTTTCCCCAGTGAGCCCTTCTGTACTGCGTATTGGAAGCCCAGTGAGTGGCTAATCTGCTTCCCTGCAATAACTCGTTTAACATTGCTGTGTACAGCGCAACACGACAGTAATAGTTTAAATTACAAATGGCAGAAATGAAGCCACACAGCTTGAAGCTATAGTCTTCTGGCTGTACTCTTTCTGTTTACTCTGAAGTAGACACCTAGAGTTTCATTAGCATTTGAGATGAATTGGTATATTTACCTCTTCAAAATATTTTTGAAGATGCGTAGACATTTTTCTCAGGATGCTTTGACCAACAGTATATTTTTCTCCTTGATTTATCTCGTCATACTATGCTTTGCGGATTTCTAGGTATCTATTTATAGGCTCTTATCAATACAAATCTTAATCTAAGTGTTCTGAGATATGCAATAGAACACTTACGCTTTTCGGGGAAAGTGGGTTAACTCACTACACAAGCACGCAAGGATTTAAAGCTATCTTACTTATTCCCAATTTCTGTTTCTTTGCCTGCTACTTGTGTAGTTGATGTCCGATTGACCAAAATGTATCATGGCCTTCCTGCAAGATGATATTGGAGGCCTGTCACCTCAGATGTTCAATTGAAGAGAATAGTTTAGGAAGTCTGGGCAGGAGATGCTAGGAAGCAATGCTTCGTTGACCTTGTGGTTTTAATGTCAACCTTCCGTGGCAAATGTTTGCACAGTTCATACAAATTTATATTGACACACAAAGAAAACTGCCTATCTGTTAATCAGAACAGTGTAACTAAGACTGCTCTTACTATCAAGGCTGTTGAGAGCAAACAGGATTAACAAGCTCGGTTGTCAAGTGAACTCAACCCTTTCAGGTTACTTTACTGATTACTCTGTTAATATTGAGCTTTGGCATTGCAGTTAGTGGCTATTGTTCTTGCATTATCTCCTTTTGGCACTTCAGCTTCTGATAGTAGTTAGAGGTAACCACTCATTCTAATGTCTGTTCACACCTTTTTGCTGTCACTTTCTTTGATAGATGAGCTAATGGTAGTAGATCATTTACTTGCTTGTTCAGACTCACTTGTCATTGTTATGAGAAGGAGCAAGGGCTGTGTGGGTCATTGAATTCCTCTTCAGTACAATAATTACTTGGTGTATAATATTTTTGAGTTCTGTATATTAACCCCTAGGAATCTGTCACAGGACTGCATGAGTTTGCACAATAGCTGCAAATTATGGCTTCGTCCCAGTTTGTATTTGCGTTTGAAGATGCACTATAAGCCTTCCCTGGCTCTGAATTGCTGGGGTAAGCTCTAACACAGATAAGGTGAACTCAAGATATAGGAAGTGGTAAGGAAAGAAGAGAGTAGAACACAAACCAGCAAATCAAGCCTGCTTAATTATTTGAACAGGGTCTATTGAAGGAAGAGAAATATCTCAAATTTTACATTTAGATTTTTAAATTTTAAAAATCAAAACAAAAGATGAGAAATCCCTGCAGTTCTAGTGATGTGATCCTGACTTAAGGGAAGAAGACCTGCAGTCTCTCTGTTGAGTAGTACAAGAGGCAGGGGGAGTGGGGGTGGAGAGAGAGAGTAAAATCTTGAAAGGGTAATGGAATGGGCAGATACGAGCCAAATCCAGTTATATATAGATAAAATGAAGAAAAAACATTTGGCATAAGAAGTGGCAAAAGAAATTGTAAAGTACTGGATTCCAGTATTTAAAGATGATTCAGAAACACCGAGGAAATAGAAGCTGGAGTAGGCCATATGATTTCTCAAATCTACTCCACCATTCAATAAGGTAATGTCCATTTTCTTGCCGAATCCACATATCTGCTGAACTTCCTGGGGATGTTCAACTATTTTATCAATCTCAGCTTTCAATATACTCAATTATCGATCTCTAAGGTGAGACAACAGCTTTTCACCAACCATTTTACCAATCCCTGTCATCTACCCTTCTGTGAGATTATCAGTCATTCATTTATACTCCAATGCAAATGAGCTTGTCTTTAATCATTAAACAATACTTTCATCATGGGAATGAAATTAACATGTATATAATTTCTTAGATAAAAAGAAATGCACTGTTTGTTTTTACTAAACCTCAAATCTTGAGGAAGTTTAATCTTAAATGTGGCCTTAAGTATATAAAGGCCAAGCATTCAAAGGGCACACCCCAATTAACAGCACTGATGATGACTCCTTGTATGGTGATGAAACGTTTGCAATTAACAGCACTGATGATGACTCCTTGTATGGTGATGAAACGTTTGCAAGTAAATTGCCAAGATCTGAGAACCACTCAATCCAACCAGTTGTATATCTCTTTGCATCTTCTGTAGGTGATTTTCCAACCTGGCTTTATAAGATCAATGCACATAAGTCGCAATTTCCCATGTTATCTATCATGAATGGAAGTTCTAAATAGCAAATATCCTTGAAATAATACTTGTAGCCGCCTTTGAGTAGCAGTCATCCTGCCTAAAATGACGCATTTATTCTGTCCTTTCAGATAGTCTTTCATGCTGGTTAATATCTAAACTCCATACTTTCCCAACCATGTAAGCTCCTTTAGTTTATATAAAGCACTTGTTTGGCACCCTGCACAGATTCATTTTGATGTACTAAACAGTGCCTTGAAAAAGTAACACACATCAAAGTTGCTGGTGGACGCAGCAGGCCAGGCAGCATCTCTAGGAAGAGGTACAGTCGACGTTTCAGGCCGAGACCCTTCGTCAGGACTAACTGAAGGAAAAGTTAGTAAGAGATTTGAAAGTGGGAGGGGGAGGGGGAAGGGGAGATCCAAAATGATAGGAGAAGACAGGAGGGGGAGGGATGGAGCCAAGAGCTGGACAGGTGATTGACAAAGGGGATATGAGAGGATCATGGGACAGGAGGTCCAGGGAGAAAGACAAAGGGGGGGAACCCAGAGGATGGGCAAGGGGTATAGTCAGAGGGACAGAAGGAGAAAAAGGAGAGTGAGAGAAAGAATGTGTGTATATAAATAAATAACGGATAGGGTATGAGGGGGAGGTGGGGCGTTAGCGGAAGTTAGAGAAGTCAGTGTTCATGCCATCAGGTTGGAAGCTACCCAGACGGAATATAAGGTGTTGTTCCTCCAACCTGAGTGTGGCTTCATCTTTACAGTAGAGGAGGCCGTGGATAGACATACCAGAATGGGAATGGGATGTGGAATTAAAATGTGTGGCCACTGGGAGATCCTGCTTTCTCTGGTGGACAGAGCATAGGTGTTCAGCAAAGCGGTCTTCCAGTCTGCGTCGGGTCTCGCCAATATATAGAAGGCCACATCGGGAGCACCAGACGCAGTATATCACCCCAGCCGACTCAGGTGAAGTGTCGCCTCACCTGGAAGGACTGTCTGGGGACCTGAATGGTGGCAAGGGAGAAAGTGTAAGGGCATGCGTAGCACTTGTTCCGCTTACAAGGATAAGTGCCAGGAGGGAGATCAGTGGGGAGGGATGGGGGGGACGAATGGACAAGGGAGTTGCATAGGGAGCGATCCTTGCGGAAAGCAGAGTGGGGGGGGGAGGGAAAGATGTGCTTAGTGGTGGGATCCCGTTGGAGGTGGCAGAAGTTACGGAGAATATTATGTTGGACCCGGAGGCTGGTGGGGTGGTAGGTGAGGACCAGGGGAACCCTATTCCTAGTGGGGTGGCGGGAGGATGGAGTGAGAGCAGATGTGCGTGAAATGGGGGAGATGCGTTTGAGAGCAGAGTTGATGGTGGAGGAAGGGAAGCCCCTTTCTTTAAAAAAGGAGGACATCTCCCTCATCCTGGAATGAAAAGCCTCATCCTGAGAGCAGATGCGGCGAAGAAGGAGGAATTGCGAGAAGGGGATGGCATTTTTGCAAGAGGCAGGGTGGGAGGAGGAATAGTCCAGATAGCTGTGAGAGTCGGTAGGCTTATAGTAGACATCAGTGAATAACCTGTCTCCAGAGATAGAGACGGAAAGATCTAGAAAGGGGAGGGAGGTGTCGGAAATGGACCAGATAAACTTGAGGGCAGGGTGAAAGTTGGAGGCAAAGTTAATAAAGTCAACGAGCTCAGCATGTGTGCAGGAAGCAGCGCCAATGCAGTCGTCGATGTAGCGAAGGAGAAGTGAGGGACAGATACCAGAATAGGTACGGAACATAGATTATTCCACAAAGCCAACAAAAAGGCAGGCATAGCTAGGACCCATACGGGTGCCCATAGCTACACCTTTAGTTTGGAGGAAGTGGGAGGAGCCAAAGGAGAAATTATTAAGAGTAAGGACTAATTCCGCTAGACGGAGCAGAGTGGTGGTAGAGGGGAACTGATTAGATCTGGAATCCAAAAAGAAGCGTAGAGCTTTGAGACCTTCCTGATGGGGGATGGAAGTATATCGGGACTGGACATCCTTGAAAAGTACTTGGCTCCCACAACCATTTTCCCATTGTCTAAATTTAAAATATATTAAAGTATGATTATTTTGAGCTAATCTACAAAACATTTGATTTGGTATGATGCATAAAGGGAAATTCCAAAGCTTGTCAACAATCTTCTAAGAATTAAAAGCCAAAATTCTGAGGCTGAAAAAGTATTAATTCGCTTTGCTATACTAATTTTCCTCAGGTACAATATTGTATATTACCTTACCAACTCAACCAATTTGTTGAATTAGAAAACAGGAGGATGACCTGAGCAAGTACCCCCTTCGCTCTGTAAGGTCCAATAGTATGGTAGATTTTGAACAGATCAAACCAAAATGAAGACAAAAGAACATTCAAGGCACGTCAGGGAAATGATAATAGAGAAGCACAATTCTGGGGAAGTGTACAAGACTATCTCAAAGGCACTGAGTGTACGTTGGAGCTCAGTGCAGTCCATCATGAAAAGGTGTGAAACCACAGCCACTCTAACCCATGCTAAGTTGAGCATCGAGCTAGCAACTTGGTCTCGTAAAACACTCAAACGCTAAAGAAACAGGAAGGTTGCCACCTGATGCGCCTGAAGGCATGGGGAAGAACTATGAACACAGCCACGCTGCCTAGGTCAGGCCACCTCTCTAAACATAGTTGCTGGAGAAGAGTGGAGTGGCATATGTAAGGGAGGCTACTGTGACAGCAACAGTCACTCTGAGTGAGCAGCAGATGCCAATGGCTGCAACTGGAGGTGAAGTTCAAGACCTCAGAATCTCTTAAGGCCTTGCGCAAATAGGGTATTTATGAAAGAATGGCAAGTAAGAAGACCGAGCTAAAAAAGAAAGCATATCCTTGCCTGTAAAGACTTTGCCAAGTGTCTCTTAGAAGAGATTGTAAAGATGTGGAAGAAGACCTTGTGGTTGGATGAGACTTTTTGGCCTCAACACTACGTGGTACGTGTGTTGTAAATCTAACACTGCGCAACCACTAGGTAATACCATCCGTATGGTGGAGGTTGCACCATGCTATAGGGAGGCTTTTCAGCATCAGGGACTGGAAATCTGGTTGATTTCCATCATCAGATGAATGCTGCTAAATAGAGAGAGATCCTGGATTAAATAAAGACCTGCTAGCCTCTGCCAGAAAGTTTAAACTGAGGAGGAAGTTAGTTTTTCAGCAGGACGATGACTCAAAGCACACTGGGAGAGCAACCATGGAGTGGCTTCAAATGAAGAAAATTGATGTCCTTGAATGGCCCAGTCAGAGTCCTGACTTTAACCTGATGGAACATCCCTGGCAAGACCTCAAAATTGCTGTCTACTGCCACTCCCCAACTAACCTGGCATAGCTTGAGCAGTTTTGCAAGGAGGAATTAGCAAATCTTGCTCCATCATGTTCTGCAAAACTAATAGATACATCCAAAAAAAAACTATAATAGTAGCTGCAAGAGGTTGTTCAACTAATTACTGAGCAAAGGGGGATGAGTAGTTTTGAACTGCTGACATTTCAGGTTTTGAATTTTTAGTTTTTCATGCTTTACTATTTCCAGTTTTTTTGGCTCTACTGTATGTGGGGTGGAGGAGAGGAGCATGTAATTCACAAAGAAAAGTTCAGTGAAATGAATCAGAATCCCTGGTTGTAATACTCATTAATGTGAACCAAAAGTTGGAGGCTGAATACTTTTACAAGGCACTGTATGCTCAAGTTCTCTCTTGTCTGCCCCGTAATTAGATCCTTACTGCAGAGAGAAAAATATCACAGGTATGTTTCTGGGTTGGGAGCCCAAGTTATAAGTTATATGAAAAGACTGGATAGGCTAGGGTTTTTCCCCCTCAAAGCATAATAGGCTGGTGGGTGATTTTTTTAAGACCTTATAAAATCATGAGGGGTGTAGATAAAGTGAATAGTCACAGTCCTTTTCCCAGAGTAGGGGATTCTAAAACCAGATGGCATAGATTTTAGTCTGAGAGAGGAAAGATTTAAAGGAGATGTGAGGTGCTTATTTTTTACACAGAGGGTCGTGGGTATATGAAATGAGGTGCCAGAGGAAATAGTGACGGGTGCAGTTACCACATTTAAATAAAACATTTGGACTGGTACATGGATAGGAAACACCTTCTGATGATGTTAATGGTCAAACTATTTGTAGAAATTATTTGTAGTACATGCAAATAATTTCTAGATTTTCTTGGAATATGAAAGATCATACATCTTTGCCTTAAATCCAGTAGTCTCTAAGAAAACACTAAATTGGAAGAAAACAATACTAATGCAAAGTACTATACAGCTCCACCCCCCCCCCCCCCCCATTTTGTGTGTTTAATGAGATTTGGTAGCAAGGTTTATCATAACAGATCTCTTTTTGTTCTGTCAACTCCAGTGATAGCAATGGCTGGGAGGAAACATGCATTTTGAACTAATTTAATTGAAAGCAGCGAAGGATGACAGTTTAGGCTGTGAACCGGCATGAAAACCAAAGCATATCCTGAAATAATTTGTTTCTTTTTCAAATTATCATGATATGAAAATGTATACTGACAATTATTTACAGAAAAGAACTCCAAATGCCTCTTGCTTGAAGTGATAATGTGCAGAAGAATGATCAGAAGGAGAAATGAAAAATATCCGGTTTGTTCTTTCCTAAGTGTTGTAACCTGGAGAAAATTTGAAATTATGGCATTTTTCACCATTCTAGGAGTTAAAACAAATGTAAAAACTCAGTGGTGATGTCTAAGGATTCAATGGCCAATAAGCATATTTCAAATCAATGTCAAAGGAGGAGAAGTAAGAAATTATTAATAGTTGATATTCAATGTTTAATTCTAAGTACTTCTTTTATTGCAGGGTGCCAAAAAGCTGTGTCCACAGTGCAACACAATCACATCCCCTGGAGATCTCAGGCGTGTCTATTTGTGAAGAAGTAGGATATGGAAGAGAGGCCACAGTTATCCTGAGGTCTAGTTAGACACAATGCCTCGCAGCAGGAAGAGGACCATGGACATTTGTGGGGTAGCACCAAAAAAAGTGTACAAATATTCCATTTTTGTTTTTCTCTTAAATGTTTGGAAGAAGAGAGGCAACCCATCCAGGAGGAAAACTTGGTAATCCTGTTAGTTGTACTTTATAAAAAAAAAGGATCCCCAATACCCATCCGAGTTTTATCAGATGATTGATGCTCTGTGCTTATACACAAGCTCCTCCCTAATTCTGGTTCTGGAAGCTACGTCTGCTAGAAGACATTCTGGGCTGTACATTGTGAATGGACCTGTACTGTGTTCTATTGTGGTGTTATAGTGACAAAAAAAGATGAAGCACATGTAATATAAATTATGTATGTTTACACCATTGATTGTGTATAAATGGAATAGACTTATGAACAGTGCATACTAATAAGTCCTTAATAATTTTGAGAGAAAAAAAGAAAAGCGATACGCATTAAACTTTCAGTAATTTTTACCCGACTGCCTAAGATTGAAGTATCTGGAGCTGTTGGTTAAAAATGAATCTGGTTTAATGAATAATTTGTGGTGTATATTTCTCATTCAGAGTAAAGGAACAGCTTTGGTAATGGCTGTAATAATACCCATAACTTAAATGCTAAATGATGTAGACAAGTTGGCTTGTCTTAGTTATAACAAATGGGCTGCTTGTACTAGAAGCCTGACCCATTTTAAATATCAGGCGGCCGCAGCAACAGTCCACTGAGGGAAAAATAGGCTGAGCCCCATGTAGCGGCCACAGTCCACTCCCTGAACTGTAAGCTGTGTTTGTTCTTGTGGACCAGCGTTGTGCTGTGTGTCTCAGTTGTACCAGAATATGTAACCAGTTATAATGTTTGTTCTTCATGTGAAAATTCCTGGAATATACTCAAGAATTTGAAGGTAGATTTTGAAAGGGATGCAGAGCTTTTGTGATTCGTGGTTGCCTGCAACAATTTGGCATCACTGCCCCTCTCAAACATGGTAACTGAATTGGCTTCATCCACTGTTTCTGAAAATCTTTCCAGTGTTACCAATTGTTAAAGTTTGTACAGCCCATCATTATACGTCTCCCAGTTTTAGTGTTGTGTCTTGTTAATAAGGTGGTTAGACTTTGGTTCCTAATTCTCTTCTGTATCACATTTATGCTACATTCTGGGACGATCACAAAAACGTGCAGCTTGTAATTTCATATAAAATGCTTGGCTCCTAAGGAACCAATCATAAAACAAGTGGAGCCATTAAAATCCACTCAATTCTTTACAGAAACACTTGTGGGCTATGACAACCCACAGGTCTAAAAAGAGACAAAAATATTACTGATTTATTGTAGAAAATGACCTTTGATGTAAAAGGAATCTCCTGGCCAGAGAGGGCTATATGATAAAATTTAAATGTAACAACCGTTTTGACGTTGGTTGGACATAGTTGCAATTCCTTACAATTTTAGTTCCTTTTTTTTCTCTTTAATGACCAGTTGCTGTTTTGATGTTTCCAGACATCCCATAAACGCTGGACTTTTTTTTTAAACAACTATTGCCACAGTTCATGTAATATGGCTTTAATGAACAAAGCTTGAAATATCCATTAACACACTGGCATTTGCTAATAAAATATTCAGAGTCCTTGCAAAATAAATTGTGGTTGTCTGTGCCAGTACAGAAGCAAATTATTTAATTATAAGGTATTTTCTGGTTTGCACTCTGTGTGTTGTTTATTCTGAGGAATTAAAAATCATGGGGTCTATTTTAAACAATTACAAACAGATATTAGACTATTGTTTGCCTAAAAATACTAACAAGTGTCAAATCTGGACATTCCATGGCATAGAATTGTAAATAACCATTTAAATTTGGGTGGTATTTTGAGCAATCAAACAAGATAAAATTCTCTTTGATTGTTAAATGCTGAGGGTATGAAGTTAAATAACAGCAGTAGTGTTGAGCTAGAAACTCCATATGAAACTGCTGTTAAAACTGATAGCAATGTACAACCTACCAGACAACCCACCTGATCCTCATTGATGGCGTTATCAAGGTTTGTGAATGCAAATACTGAAGAAGAAAGAAGTGCAATCTTCACAATGGGTTTGTGATGCCATTTATTTTGTGAAACACATAGATTATGCCTAGTTTTATTCATTGTCATTGTTTCTCCTTACTATAGCCCAAAATAGTGAGCTTTATCGGGGGAAGCAGCAAATGGGTTATTCGAGTAGTTTAAAAATAATAGAAGTAGCATTCTTGGAATGGTAGTGATGACTTGGAAAGAAGAACAATTCATAACTACCCATGAATGAGCTAAATTAACAACAATAAATTGGCAGCATCGTCAAGTAATTTTCATTTAGGTTTTTTGACAAGTGTTTGGGCCTTTAGGCTCATAACATTTGCTGTTTGTTTTTGCTAAATGAAAATGCTGCCTCATAAGTTTCTTTCATTCCATTTCATAAGGTACTACAAATGAAGATATTCATGAGGCAAAATAAATAACAGTAAGAAATGCTGCTTTTCATGTCCTCCATTGAGTTCCTTTCATGCAAAACCTTGTCCTTTTATTATTTCCATAATCTGTTTTACACAGATTTTTGTGAATGATTCACTAATGAGAATTATGGCCAGATGTTTGAATACTCTTTCCAGTGATACTTGAGAATCGGGTGTCTGCCCACAGATTTTTATTTTCTTTTACCTTTCTGCACTATTCCTTTGAAACTATTGATGAGGAGCTATGTGAAAGTAACATTGCAACTAGTCCTAAGATTTCTCCTCCATCCGTGCAATGAAGAATCTTGCACTATTTTTCAGTCCCTGTTCTAGCCAGAGCCAGTATGAAAGCAAGAACTTATCAAGTAAAGAAAGTCATCCTTATCATCCAGTTTTCTTTTAATCCCTGTTTTAGACAGATAAAGCAGAAGTGTTGCTTCGCCATTTTTCAAATTTGTTGAAGATGGAATACAAGTTGACAGAATGAAAATGGTTATATAATTTTCTGTATGTAACTTTCTAGTTTCAGAATATGTGTTGTGAACATCCACAAGTTAATTTAATCATCTGGTGTTTGTTGCATATAAGTTGGTTATTGTACTCAATTCTTACAGACTATGCTGATTTTGTTTACCACCTTGATTGAACTTCTCAGTGTTAGTAAGGGGCTGAAAGTTGGATAAAGTTGAAAGGAGCTGATATACTAAGAAAAGATATATTAGTTGGAGCTTTTTTTCCTTCCTTGTTTGGTTTTCTTTATTGAAACTCTTCTCTGCAAGTGTTTCTTTCCATCTTTTATGATGGTGCATCTGTTTGTGGTGTCACTGCTAACAAAATCGCATTAAGCTTTCTGCTATTTAAGGTAGAATTGTCCTTTACAATTTAAGACACTTACGTATAACATCCAATTCAGGCTGCAGATCTAATGGCACTGCTGAATTCCATTGCGTTTCAAAAATCTTTTCTAGCCAGGCGTGTTATGATGCTTGTCGAATCTGTCAAAATGCTTTCCTCATTGGTCTGCAATCAGCATTCAGAAGACTTGATTCCAATGATCATGAAGAAGGATTTAACTGTATTAATTCCTCATTAGCACCATATTTCTGAAGAACTGCAAAATTTCCCAATCCATTCAGTACCAGACTGGTAAACAATCAGGCGAAGTGAGTCATTTTAAGAGGCAGATGTCCCTTGGAGAAGCATTGGCAAACCTGATGTGGAGTTACTTGTCAAGATACTGATATGCCTTAATCTGCACTTGCAGCTATTTCCTCCCTTCTCTTTAACAATCCCCCATCCCAAAAAAGTGGGCAAAGTGAAATAAATTCAATCCCACTTTTGTGCCAACTACTCAAGAGCATGACTAAATCAAAATGCCAGGTTATACGGATGCAGAATAAAACAGTCCCCACACTACCTCTCATCGTTTGCTCTTCCCTGGATGTACATGACATTTAATAAAGGTACATTCATGTGGGGCTATGTTTCATAACAAGCATCTTCTGCAGTTCTTCTAACAGTGAAATGAACTGGTGACATTAGTGTGTGTAGACAATAATTATTTTCCATAAAGTTGATTTAATAATTCTTATGTCCAGAATAATGGCAAAAGAACTTCAATCAGAGTATGGCATGGTATGTTGAGTTTGGATTGAGATGAGATGGTTCTACCACAAGAGTAATATTCTCTGCCGAGATGTGATCTCTACTCCTCTGTCCCATTTTGTTTTGGATCCACAGGCAACATCACATGACAAAAGTCAAGTATCCATTAACTATAATTTGGTTTGCTAACACAATTTGGAAAATATGTATTTTTTCCTATCTTGTCGCATCGCCCTGAAGCAAATGGTTCATGGCGTGGGAATTTGGTTACTATGGGGAGGTTTAGGGTGGAAGCTGGGATTGCTGAACTAATTATGTGCTCAGGTTGGGGTTTCATACATTTTCCTAATGACATACAAGGTCATTCAGTCCTTTGAATCTATGCCAGCTTTTGGAGCAATTCCATCACTCCCACTCCCCCACTTTCCTGCAGCCCAGATTGCCTCTCCATATTAATGCATTGATTTTCCAGTGCACCAACAATAATATCTTTACTTTGATTCCTGTTTAATATTGAAATTCTGCTTGAGTCCCAATTAAATGCTGGAACCTTAGCGAGAGGTGACTTCATGAAGCTCAGGATGTAACAGCATGTGCGAGGATTCTGAAGATCTAACAATAGAAATGAACTGTGGAATGAGCAAAATAAGGCCAAAGATGTAACAAGTTAGAACTGCATTTTTATGAGTGCTTCCTTCCTTCCCGCCTCCCCCACTGAACATTTAAACAGCAGGACTGCATTGTGGGTAGAAAAGGATACTGTAAGGTTGAGTGATTTAACCACCTTCTGTCTGGTTTGCAAATGTAAAATTGATGCATTCTGTGCTTGACGTTGGCATAGACCAAAAGCCTTTTATTGTAGAATTTGCGCTTTGTGTCTCCGTGTGAAGCCTGTACCTTAAAGTATTGGATTTCTGAGTCTTGCTGTTGAAATACTTGTAAAGAAAATAATAAATTTTTTGTAACTCACCATATATAAAGGAGTAATGAGAGATTCTTTGTATGGTTGAAGACCCATTGCAAAACATTTTTGTTTACTGTCAGCAGAAACAAGTGAACTTGGAGTTACAGTACTTCTCATTTATAGGTAATGTACACTTCTGTTTATTTATCATAGCGAAATGTCAGTTCACTTCACGACAGTACATAGACAAAATCGACTCTGAATTAGAAACAGTCATTTCAAGGAAGGCAACCAACAGTGTAGTAAAAACAAGTTTCAAAAAGTACTTTAATGGTGGATAGGGGCACACAAAAGGGTTTAGGGAGGAATCTCCAGAGCGTAGTCCTTTATACACCGTAGAGGAAAGCAGGGTATAAAATGGCAAAATTTGACATCAGAAATGAGTATTTTAACACTTGTGGGTTTGCATTAAGGAGAAAATGAAATTTGTCCTGTTAGAAGCTATAATTGAAATACGTAAATACAACAAACCAATCGTTATGAAATTGCTCTGAAATGGTCCACGACCTGTGTATTGGATGGTGCTGTCAGCTGCTAATTCACTCGTGATGTGAGCTTCAGTATTCAGCTCTTAACAGGCCACCTGTTTACTGAATGAATAGGCTTGGCCGACTGCCCATTTAATTCTGCAAAAAAAATGGTAATCAGCCCAAACACAAATGCAGCCCTGGTACAGAATTTAGGGGGAAAACAATACACCAGTTTCACTTCACTCTTCCAGACTGCCATTATAAGATAGAGCTGGATATTCAATGGAAAAAATGCATAATTATTATTCAATCTGCTAAGCGTGTTCAAAATAGAACTCCTGTAACATATGTGATTCGAAGATTATGCTGTTAAATAGTGAGCACCTCTGATTAACAATGGATTTCAAGTAATGGCCCCTTTGTCATTCTGCAATTTTCTTTTCCAGATTGTATGATGACTCAGTTTTCTTCTGATCTTGGATACCGATATTGTGATGTTTTTGTTAGTGCTGATGTTTTGGGTAAAAATTGATGAAAATACAGTGGATTAGGTAGAGGCCAGTCCAGTAGTTGTTACTGCTCATCGGAGTCATTAGTAATGTAGTCCTTTGCTCAGACAATGATATATTTCAATAAACCCCAATGCTTGGACAAAGAATTCTGTGTCTCCCTGAGCCAACAGGAGGTTCAAGTAAGACAATACTTCAAGTGTTTTTGTTAAAAAATAAGGTTTGTGTGACCCTACCAGGGATAGGGTTCCTCTTGTCCTCACCTACCACCCTACCAGCCTCCATGTCCAGCAGATAGTTCTCCGCAACTTCTGCCATCTCAAATGGGATCCCACCACCAAGCACATCTTTCCCTCACCCACTTTCTGTTCCCTACATGACTCCTTTTCCCTTTCATCCCTCACCACTGATCTCCCTCCTGGCATTTATCCTTCCAAGTGGAACAAGTGCTACACCTGTCCGGACGCCTCATCCCTCACTACCATTCAGGGCCCCAAACAGTCCTTCCAGGTGAGGTGACACCTGGAAAGACTGTAAGCAATTTTGGACCTGGGGAATGAAAGGGTTAAAGTATTTGGAGCAATATGTACAAACTGCTGGAGTAACTCAAAGGCCAGGGAGCATCTATGGTAAAGGGTAAACAGTCGACGTTTTGGGCTGAGACCCTTCACCAGTCCCGATGAAGGGTCTCAGCTTGAAATGGCTACTGTTTACTCTTTTACATAGATGCTCCCTGATCTGCTGAGTTTCTCAGCATTTTGTGTGTATTGTTTTGACTACCAGCATCTGCAGTTCTTTTGTTTGTAACGTATGAGAGCGTTTGATGGCTCTGAAACTGTACTTTCAGGAGTTTAGAAGACTGAGGAGGAATCTCATCCCATAGAAACCTACTAAATATTGATAGGTCTAGATAGAGTGGATGTGAAGAGGTGCTTCCTGTAGTGAGGGAATCTAGAACCAGACACACAGACTCAGAGTACAAAGGCTTCCCTTTAGAACAGAGATGAAGAGGAGGGAATTTCTTTAGCCAAAGGATGGTGAATCTATTGAATTCATTGCCACAGATGGCTGTGGAGGCCGAGTCATTGGATATATTTAAAACAGAGTTGATAGCTCTTGAACAGTAAGGTCATCAAAAGTTACAGAGAAAAGGCAGGAGGATGGGGTTGAGAGGGATAATAAATCAGCCATGGTGAAATCGTGAATAAGATTCAATGAGCCAAATTGCCTAATTCTGTTTCAGTACCTTATGGTCTTATGTTACGGTGAACTGAAGGATCATAAGGCATCCACTAATTCCACAGCAGTTGCCAGACTAGCTAACTCTCAGTGGCGATATTCACTCCATGAAGATGGCATTCCTCTTCTGCATTGCTGTTCCAGAGGAGTTCACAGCTACATTCTTGTTCTTTAAACTGAAGTGTCTCACTCAGTGCAGCAATATTGACGTCTGGGTTCTTAAGTAATGAATACAGAGCAGCATACCAGTCTGTTGGTATTGTCCGAGGGAGTCCTCACATTCCAGGTCTCAAATTTCATAATGTGCAGAGGAAGTTGCCCATGCATGCTTTCTTTATATGTGGGGTAAACATTGCACATGAGCTAACACACAGTGTTCACAGATCAAGGTTTTGACCCAATAGTAAGGAAGCCCATGATGGCAGGAGACCAGGCATGGTTATTACTCATACATAAAGGTGGGATCACATCCCAGGCACCTTCCCTATGTATGCACTCACTTCTTCATATTCGGCTTTGGGCACAGGAACTTTTAACCTCTTGCCTCCATTCCTGTTTCTCATCTGGTTACCAATTCCTGACCCCAGAACATACCAGGTCCCTATGCTAGTCTTTATGTACAGCTGCACACTTGGTTTATGTTTCCCATCTCCCCATCTCTGATACTAGCTGCATCTAAAACTTATGGTGTTCTGGACACCAATAATGCCTTCTATGTTTCTGAGACATGGACTACTTACAGAAGTACCTCAATGCATTGGTGGCGGGGGGGGGGGGGGGCGGGGAGTCACAAATTCTGTCTCCACAAATGCTCCAAGGAGGGATAAGCAAAACCATTCTTGACCCCCTCCCAGATCAACATCCACAGAATTGAGGCCCTAAGCACTCTCAGTCAGCTATGTTGGGCAGGTCACATTATTCAAATGCCTAACATCAACCTCCCAAAACAGACACTCTATTAAAAGGTGAGATTGCTAAGTGGATAGATAAAAAGGTTCAAGAATGTGTTAAATCTTACTTGAAAATGTGCAACATTTCCAATAACCCCAAAGGACCACTGGCCTATGTTCACTCAAGTGGAGAAGGGACAATCGGGCTTTGAGAAAGATTATTGAGGACTTCAAGACCATGTATTGGGAACAAACTGATGCTTTGCATTGGTGGCAGAAGGAATAAATAACCTCACAAATTGTCCACCCTCGTCCCACTAGCTTCATCTGTGGAAAATAAGACCTTAAGATATTGGAGCAGAATTAAGCCATTTGGCCCATTGAGTCTGCTCTGCCATTTCATCATGGCTGATTCAATTTTCTTCTCAGCCCCAATTTCATGCCTTCTTCCTGTATCCCTTCATGCCCTGACCAATCAAGAATCTATCAACTTCTGCCTAAAATATACATAAAGACTTGGCCCCCACAGTTGCCTGTAGCAAAGAATTCCACAGGTTCACCACTGACTGGCTAAAGAAATTCCTTCTCATCTTCATTCGAAATAGATGCCCCTCTATTCTGAGACTGCGCCTCTGGTATTAGACTCTCCCACTTCTCCACATCCACTCTATTGAGGCCTTTCACCATTTGATAGGTTTCAATGAGGTCACCCCTCATTCATCTGAATTCCAGTGAATATAGGCCTAGAGCCATCAAACGCTCTTCATATGACAGGCTATTCAATCCTGGAATAATTTTTGTGAACCTCTTTTGAACCCTCTCCAGTTTCAGCACATCCTTTCGAAGATAAGGGGCCAAAATCTGCTCAGAATACTTCAAGTGAGGCCTCACCAGTGCTTTATAAAGTCTCAACTTTACATCCTTGCTTTTACATATATTCCAGCTCTTTTGAAATGAATGCTAACATTTCATTTGCCTTCCTCACCATAGACTCAACCTGCAAATTAACCTTTAGAGTATCCTGCCACAAGGACTCCCAAGTCCCTTTGCACCTTATTTTTCTTTGCATTTTCGCTCCATTTGGAAAATAGTCAACCCTCTCATTTCTTTTACCAAAGTGTATGTCTATACACTTCCCAACACTGTATTCCATCTGCTGCTTCTTTGCCCATTCTTCTAATCTGTCTAAGTTCTTCCGTAGCCTCTCTACTTTTTCAAAAATACCTGCCCCTCCACCTATCTTCATATCATCTGCAAACTTTTCAACAAAGCCATCAATTCCATCATCAAAATCATTGACATATAACATAAAAAGAATCAATCCCAACACAGACCCCTGTAGAACAGCACAAGTCATCAGCAGCCAACCAGAAAAGGCTCCCTTTATTCCCACTCTTTGCCTCCTGCCAATCAACTACATAAGCCCTGATGAAGAGTCTGAACCCGAAATGTCGACTGCGGTCTTTTCCATAGATGCTGCCTGGCCTGATGAGTTCCTCCAGCATTTTGTGTGTGTGGTGCTTGGCCTATAGTTTCCTTTCTTCTGCCTTTCTCACTTCTTGAAGAGTGGAGTGACATTTGCAATTTTCCAATCTTCCAGAACCGTTCCTGAATCTAGTGATTCATGAAAGATCATTACTAATGCCTCTGCATCTCTTCAGTCACCCTGCTTCAGAACTCTGGGGTGTACACCATCTGGTCCAAGTAACTTCAGGCCTTTCCGTTTCCCAAGAACCTTTTCTCTAGTTATGGCAACTTCACACACTTAATGACCCCTGACACCTGGAACTTCTACCATTCTGCTAGTGTCTTCCACCATGAAGACTGATGCAATATACTTATTCAGTTTGTCTGCCATTTCATTGTTCCCCACTACTCCCTCTCCAGCATTGTTTTCCTGTGGTCCGATATCCAATCTCGCCTCTCTTTTACACTTTATGTAACCAAAGAAACTTGTAGATACATAAAGTCTAAGCGAGAGGTAAAAGTGGATGTCAAACCATTGGAAAATGATACTGGAGAGGTAGTAATGTGTGACAATGAAATGTGCTACCTTTGTTCGTGGGTGGCAAGGATAAGCCGATTACAGTTAAGACTCACTTACAGGGATCATATCACATAAGGTCTGCTGAGTCTAACATCAAAGGCAGGAAAGATATTGGAAAAAATTGTGAAAGACAGGGATATTTAATTTACCTTTGTTAGAAGGAGTGTCCAAAAGGCAGTACTTACATGGACTTGAGTAAGGAATTTGATGTCCCACAGAGGAGACTGGTCCAAGAAGTTAAAGCTGATAGCATCCAAAAATGACAAATTAGTTCTAAGATTGGCTTATTAATAGGAGGCACAGTTACATCACTCCCCATCAAGAAGGACATCTCCAAGAAGCAGTGCCTCAAGAAGGAGGTATTTTTTATTGAGGACCATCACCATCTGGGACATGGCCTCTTCTTGTTACCAGTATCACCTGAAGGTCCATACTCAATAATTTAGGAATAGCTTCTTCCCCTCTGCCATCAGATTTCTAAATGGTCTATGAATGCATGAACACTACCTCATTATTCCTCTTTTACACTATTTTTGTAACTTAGAGTTGTTTTAATGTCTCACACTGTACTGTTGCTGCAAAAAAACACGTTTCATACCATACATCAGTGTAATTAAAACTGATTGAGATTCTGTTCTGTTTTAGTGATTGAAAGCTGGGGCCAGTGGTGATAGATTCTTACCAGTTATTATATACATGCATTAATGATATGGATGCGAATGTGGGAGTATAATTAGTAACTTTAGAAGTGGCACAAAAATTCATGGTATGATTATCAACAGGGTAGACTTAGGCCAACTTATGTACAGGAAGGAGATGGAGAGCTTATAAACATGGTGTCATGACAACAACCTTTTCCTCAATTTCAGCAAAACACAGGAACTCGTCATTGACTTCAGAGAGTGGAGCAATGTCTTCATCAACAGCGTTGAGCTTCCGGTTCGTAGGTGTGAACATCATCAACAGCCTTTCCTGGTCCAACACTTTGATGTCAGGGCCAAGAAATCTCACCATTGCTCGACTTCCTCAAAAGGCTAAAGAAATTCAGCATATCCTCCTTTTCTCTTAGCAATTGTTACTGATGCACCACAGAAAATATCCTGTTTGGGTGCTTAATGATTTGACATAGCAACTGCTCTGCATGTGACCACAAGAAACTGCAGAGAGTTGTGGACACAGCTCAGCACATCGCAAGAATCAGCATGTCCTCTACAGACTCTGTCTATACTTTCACTGCCTCAGTAAAGCAGCCAGCATAATCAAAGATCCCACTCACCCTGATATTCTTTCTTCTCCCCTCTCCCATAGGGCAGAAGATACAAAATTCAGAAAGCATGTACCACTAGGCTCAAGGACAGATGCTATCCTATGTTATCAGACTCTTCTTCGGACCACATGGATGACAAGGTGGACTCTTGGCCTCACAATTAACCTCATTATAATCTTGCACTTTGTCGTTTCCCTGCACTGCACTCTTTCAGTAAATCTTATACTTCAATCTGCATTGTAATTGTTTTACACTTTTCTAACTCAATGCGCTGTGTAATGATTTGTTCTGTAGAAACAGTATGCAACACAAGCTTCCCGCTGTATCTTGATACACCATGACAATAATAAACCAATACCAATACATAGGTAAGTTGGTAAAATGGGTAGTGCACTCGTCGGTGTTATTTAATCCAGGTAAGTTTGGGGTCATGCACGTTGGGAAGGCTAACAAACTTGGATTGAAGTGATGGGGTAATAGGAATATTGAAGAACAAAAGGTCCTTGTTTAACAAGTCCTAGGATTCACAAAAATAAAACAGGGAGACAAAATGGAGAAGGAGATAAACAGGCTATTCGCCTTCATTAGATAGGGCATAGAATGGTACTTCATAAAACATTATTCAGGCCACAGCTAGAGAAATTCTGTCAGCACAGCTAAAGAAAGGATGTGATTTCTCCAGAGAGGGAGCTGAGAAAATAAACCAGGAACGATGTGATTAAACTGAAAAGGGTGAAAAGGAGATTTACAAGGATGTTGCCAGGACTCTGGGGACTGAGTTATAAGGAGAGATTGGACAGACTGGGCTTTTACTCCATGGAATATAGGAGACTGATGGGGAATCTTATCAAAGGATATAAAATCATGCCGGGCATAGGTAGGGCAAGCAACCTTTTTTTTCCCCAGAGGACATATATTTAAGGTTAGAGGTGAAAGGGTTTAATGAAGAGCCTGGGGAGCAACATCTTACACAGCAGGTAGCAGTTGTGTGGAATCACAGGAGGTGCTTGAGACAGGGTGCACGTGATACATTGAAGTATATGGACAGGCATGGATTACAAGAGTTTGCAGCGGTGATTCCCAGTGGGGTGGTTCCGTGTCCTAAAGAGGAGTTAGGGGAGATAGTCAAGGTTCTTAGGGGACGACAAGCAGCACATTTACTTGAGGTACGAGACCTGACCGTTACTACAGCAGGTACTTGCAAAAAAACAAGGATGAGGCACTGGAACACAGAAAGAACTATAGCTCTACTCATCGTCACAATGCATCTGAAACTCGACAGTCTCATCCGAACCTTACCAACCAAATAGACATTATTGAGATACATAAATCGGCAACCAGGGCCCCCTTGACTCATGGCACGGAACAAGTTCATGCAATTTAACAAATGGTAAGTCAAGTACACCCTCTCAGCTGTCTCTACAGATCTACAGAAAACAGGTCACAGAACAATACAGTGCTGGCGGGAACCGAAAGGTGAAATAGCGCCAATCAGGGAAATTGCTGACCCCTAGGATTCCTCTTGAGGTGTTCAAAGTGACCTCGGCTTCATATGCACGGTTAAGAATCATCTTCGGGAATTATGAGACCTACGTGAGTGGTCAATTGCGCTAGCTGGAATAGTATAAAGATAGCTTGCTGAACACCAGCTCTATCCCGACTAACACTCAGGTTTCAGTCTGAATCCTTGTCAACGTAATTTTCACAGTTGTGATCGTCTTCATCTTTGCCTTGCTGTTCCTTTGCATGCCGCTACCATCGTTCCATCCGTGTCAATACGCTGCCATCGTCAACATCTGATCGGCATTCCCAGTTTGTGTTTTTTAAAAATTTTAATTTAGTTCCTTTAATAATGGATATATATGTAGGGTGTGATCTCTATGAGTCTGAAGGCGGTGAAGCCTTGAATTCTAATCCTGCTAAGAAACAAAACTACAGGAAGTGCCTCAATACAATGTTACTTACCTGGAGTATGGTTTTATTCCGTTCCCGTCAGATCAGCGACGCCTCATGTTTCTTGTTTATAATACTGTACTGTCTAATGAAGCCACGAAACCATCAAGGTTGCAGGAACAGATTCCCTGAAAAGACCACTTATGGTATTGCTCAGTTCCAGATGAAAGAAGCATTTGAAAAGCGTTGCGCACTCGTCATTTGCCAAGAAAGCTAAAAATGACCTTGATAGCGGTCTCATTGCTTCTTATAGCATTTCCAAAATCATAACAAAGTGTGGAAAATCTCATACAACTGGTGAAAGATTAATAATGCCTGCTGTATCAGAAGTGCTCACCACTGTTCTCAAAATGGACACCAGTATTTTATAATCAATTCCTCCGAGTAGTAACTCTGGTAGCTCATCATATTGACGAAATGAGTGAAGACATTAAGTATGTCTATTCACAGAGCTACAAAAAACAGAATTTGGGATACAATTCGATGAGTCAACTGTGCCAGACAACAAGGCATTGCTAATGGCATATGTACAGTTTATCAAAAATGGGAAAGTTTATGAAGAGATTCACTTTTGTAAAAAGTTAAAAACAAATATCAATGGAGAATCAATCTATGATGAACTCAAAATGTATATTGAGGATAAAATTATTCCAAATAGGAACATGATTTCTTGTGCAACAGATGCAGCACCAAGGTCACCATGCTGGTTTAGTGGCATTTATGAAAAAAGAAATTCCAAGTATGTTTGCAATCCATTGTGTGATTTATCATCAACATCTCACAGCCAAAAACCTTAGTGACTTTTTTCAAATGTGACTCTTGTAATATCTGTTATCAACAAAATTAAAGCTCATCCATTAAATAGCAGAATATTTTCCCAGTTATGCCTAGATAATGATGAAGAGTTTGAACACTTGCTTCTTCACACTGAAGTGTGATGGCTGTCAAAAGTCATAGTCATAGTCATAGTCATACTTTATTGATCCCGGGGGAAATTGGTTTTCATTACAGTTGCACCATAAATAATTAAATAGTAATAAAACCATAAATAATTAAATAGTAATATGTAAATTATGCCAGGAAATAAGTCCAGGACCAGCCTATTGGCTCAGGATGTCTGACCCTCCAAGGGAGGAGTTGTAAAGTTTGATGGCCACAGGCAGGAATGACTTAACACATTTCTTCAATCTTTGTGACACTGTGGTTGAATTTTTACTCAAAGTCCACAAGAGTTTGGGAAACATGATTAAATTTCTATGTGGAGATGTGGCACACCTAGTCAATCTGTATGAATAAAGAGAATATTCTAGATGTGAAACTATAAGGTGAAAATTTCAATTTAATCCAGGCAAAAAGTGTAGTGTCCAGTTTTATTGAAAAATTGGAAATGTGTAAGCAAAACATTTGGAGAAGAATGTTCTCACAATTACCCTGCAGCTAAAGTATGGAACTCTCTTTCACAGATGGTGATTTGCAAGAGTACTGCTTACACCTACAGTCCCTGAAGAAGGATTTTCAGAATCGATTAAGGACTTGAACGATCTAGAAATTCTGCACTTCTTTGCAAGGTGGAAGAACAGGAACAGAGCTTGCAAGAAGAAATGATCAAAATTCAGAATAATGAAGAAGCAAAAATGCTTTTCAAGATTGTTGGCTTTTGTGGTATGTGGCTGCGCTGTCATATGAGGTTTTCTGATCTTTGGAGAAGAGCCAAACTGCTCTTCATTGCATTTCCATCCTCCTACCTTACTGAAAGGGCTTTAGTGCAGTGAACCACATACTCACAAAAAACAAAAACCACTTGGACATTGTTACACATGGGGACTTATGTCTTTTGCTGTCACTAAAAGTGGCGTCACAGGTAGATAGGGTCGTAAAGAGAGTTTTTGGTACATTGGCCTTTATTAATCAAAGTATTGAGTATAAGAGCTGGAATGTTATGATGAGGTTGTATAAGGCATTGGTGAGGCCGAATCTGGAGTATTGTGTTCAGTTTTGGTCACCAAATTACAGGAGGGATATAAATAAGGTTGAAAGGGTACAGAGAAGGTTTACAAGGTTGTTGCCGGGACTTGAGAAACTCAGTTACAGAGAAAGGTTGAATAGGTTAGGACTTTATTCCCTGGAGCGTAGAAGAATGAGGGGAGATTTGATAGAGGTATATAAAATTATGACCGGTATAGATAGAGTGAATGCAAGCAGGCTTTTTCCACTGAGGCAAGGGGAGAAAAAAACCAGAGGACATGGGTTAAGGGTGAGGGGGGAAAAGTTTAAAGGGAACATTAGTGGGGGCTTCTTCACACAGAGAGTGGTGGGAGAATGGAATGAGCTGCCAGATGAGGTGGTAAACGTGGGTTCTTTTTTAACATTTAAGAATAAATTGGACAGATACATGGATGGGAGGTGTATGGAGGGATATGGTCTGTGTGCAGGTCAGTGGGACTAGGCAGAAAATGGTTCGGCACAGCCAAGAAGGGCCAAAAGGCCTGTTTCTGTGCTGTAGTTTCTATGGTTCTATGGTCACAACTTGAACTCTTGCTAAAACCCATCAAGCTCAAGGATCACATTGATATCAAAGCTGCTGTACAGTGCACAGGTACTGTTTTTTTCTATGCTTAAAGACAAATCAGAATTTAAAGCAGAATCATTTTTCTCATGTTAGCATATGGAAGACATACATTTACACTATGGGGGGGTGCCAGAAAGTATATTGTGTCTAAGAGGGGTGTTGGCAAGTGTAAGGATGCTTTAGGGGGGCATTGGCAAATATTAAAGTGCTTTATGGGGGTGTTGGGCTAAAAAAGGGGTTGGGAAACACTCGAAACGTCGACTCATCGTTTCCACTGATAGCCCGACCTGCTGAGTTCATCCAGTGTACTGTAAGGGAAATACTGGTGTAGAGAAATGTGGACTGAGTCCTGAGAAGTAGGATTAACTTAAATATACTTCTGGGTTGACATGGACCACAATAGGTCAAAGGGTCTTTATCCATGTTCTACAATTCTATGATTCTTTGTGGCCTGGGATGGTGAAACTTGTGTCCAATGCAGAGGTGCTTCAAATCATAAGGCATAGGTTTAAGGTAAAGAGTGCGAAGGCTGTGGAAGGGAAGGGGAAGGAAATCTGAGGAAGCCTCCCGCCCCCACCACTATACCAGACAGTGATGCATCCAGTTAGAATGCTCTCCACAAAACACCTGTTTTGAGTGGATAAAATTTATAGAATTTGGGCACCCTGTTTAAAGGGCTGGTGGAGGCAGAGACGCTGACAACATTTAAGAAGAATCTGAACAAGCACTTGAATTGCCAAGGCATTCAGTATAAAAGCTATGGGGCCACTGCTGCTACATGGGAAGGTTATAATTGTGTACTTGATGATCAAGAGCCTGTTTCTCTAAGACGCTGTGACTCTGTGGTTCCCACCATGGCTGCATTAGCCACACATCCTGAGTGGAAGCACATCATTCTAGATCTCAAGAGGTTTCGTAAGACTATCCTTCCATCCTTCTTTCTGTGTTATACCAATATAGGAAAGGCCACCATTTTAATTCTTGATCAATATGAAAACTGGTGATCTTTATTATCAGTTGTGCACTGCTTATCTGAAATTCCAAAATCTGAAAACCTCCGACATCTGAAATTTTTTTGAGTGCTGACATAATGTCACAAATGGAAAATTGCCCAAGGTACTGGGAAGGTTCCCAGGTGTTGTGCTGGTCTCTGCACACCACAGACAGTCTATGTAATAAACAGAAGTTGATGAAAAGCAGAGAAACACTGCATAAAGTGAACAATGAAAATCTCCATTTTGTATTGAAAGCTGATCATGAAACAAGTTAAGGTCTATCTCGATGTACTAAAAATCAAAGGAAATTGTGATAATTCAGCAGAAATTTAAGAAAAGGTATGGCATTAAATTTTTAAAGATTTATGGTGATAACACATCTGCTGTTTGCGAACAGAACAGAAATTCATTGATGAATAGGCCAAGATCGTCACCGATGAAAATCTAACATGCTGAATGGCTGCATCAGTACATATGTGTGATAAACAAGTGTTAGACTAAGACTGCTTACCGGTAGCACATAAATTCAGAGTCAGGAATGACAGCAATACCAAACAGCCACTGGGCGGATGAGGTAGTGATAGCTATTAAAATTATTTATAGAACTACCTTCAGGTTATATGTATATATAACATAAATGGTTTTCATGTTTAGTCTTGTGTCCCACCCCAGTTATCTCACTATATAGGTGCAAACATTCCAAAATCTAAAGACATCCAAAATGCGAAACACTTCCAGCCCCAAGCATTTCAGACAATGGATGCTCAGCCTATATTTGTATGCGGCTAGTTTTACGCTGATCACTTGGAAACTGATATTTTCTGCTGGGACTTCCATTGCAGGCAACAAAGCAAGTCCCTCAAGTCTAGAATAAAGATGGAGAAAGTTGCTCCTTTTCTCTAGGGATGGGAAAAAAATCTATTTGTATATTTTGACAGTAAAGGAAAGAAGGACAAGCCTTTCTTGCCACCTGTTGGCAATAGGAGACATAACAAACACATTGCACCAGTACTGAAATACTTGCTCTCAGAACTAAAAATATAATATTGGAAAATAAAATTTAATGAGGAATGCTTTGGATAAGATGTATTATTATTGTGGCGCATATTAGAAATGGAAGTTTCCAAATATACCACTTGTGAATGCAGTCTAACAGGAGTATGTTTTCAGAATGACAATATGCTAACATTATGGGTACTTGTTTCAATGATTAGGGATATTTCTTAAATAGTTGCGTACAGCACAAAAGTAGACAATTTAGTCTATTGTGTCTATGCCAGCCAAAGAGGAGTTATTGAAACTAACCCTCAACAGATATACCTCTGGGTTTTCTGGTTCTCTTCGCCTTTCGGGCAGTAATTTCCAGCAGGGACTAAGAAAAATAAGCCTCATCTTCACCTCTGTAAACCTAAAATCAATTATCCTTGAATTAGACTTTTTGTTAAGGAAACAAGGTTCTGCTATTCTTATTATCTGGAGCTCAGACTTTTATCCAGAAATCATTGATAGTGTTGCTGTGCTGAACTTGGATTAAAACCCCTCGAGGTCTGTCAACAACTTCCATTTTCAATACAGACTACAAGGCCATTTATCTTTCCCAGCGGTGTGTCATTTAGTATTTTCAGTACAACAAAGATCATACACTTGAATTTGTGCTTCTACTTCGACATTTTAAACTACTGTTACTTTCTCTTCAGGCATTGTGGTCCATCTAAAATAATTAAGTTAAACAGAGTGACAACAGGCCAGATGTGCTGAATGCCAGTAATCTCACTACACTTGCTGTGCTACTTCAGGTGAAAAACAAGTTGTGTGATTTACCCCGATGGTTGTCACCCCCTTTTAAGAACCATCACATGGAAACTGTTCAACGAATATTAAAAACAGGAGTCCGATGTCAGTAATATGCAGCAATGGGAACCTCTTCATTGAAGCATTATTTCTTCAGCAGATTTTCCCCTCTTTCTCCCCTTTATTATTCCCTTCTCACTAAAACATAGGAGGCTGAGTAGTGAGCCTATAGAAAGTAATAATGTCATTGTAGTCATAGTCAGGACAGATTGTCAGAGTCTTTACCCCACTCTAGGGGAGTCTAGATCTCTAGGGAACAGGTTTAAGGTGAGAGGAGAGAAATTTAAAGAAGACTTGAGGAAGAAGTTTTTCCACACAGAGGATGGAGTGAGCTGCAGTAGGTGTGAATACTATTACAATATTTAAAAAGCATTTGGACAGGCACTTAACCAAAAATCACATAAAGGGAAATGACCATAACACTGGAAAATGGATGTGTAGATAGGCACCATGGATGAGCTGGGATGAAAGGACCTGTTTTTGTGCTTTATAATGCTATGAAAATCACTCTTAGATCATCATCGTGAATACAACTCCCACATTCATAGCTCTTTAAATACAACAGATGCACCAAAATACTTTGCTAACCTAAGAGAGAATACGGTAATAGTATTGAGACTTGATAGGATTTACCATGCTTGTACAGAATTTCCATTAATGACTAAATCAGCTGCAGTCAAGACTGAAATTTTTGAATGAAATTGTTTTGGGAACTCGATCAGAGAAATAAAAATAAGTAAACATTGGCAAGAGATGTCCCAGAAACAAGTTCAGAAAGCAACCAAACAGGCTAATTGGAGTTAGTAAGATTAATAATTGTTAAAAAGGCTACTAGCAATGGGATGCAGGGCTGGAGGATACGCAATGTGGAACTGAATTTTGTTAGGAAGGATAGATGAGAGTTTTCTGTAAGTGGTCATGAAGGCAGAAAGCAGAAGGACTCTGTAGACTAAGATTAATAAAGCCATAGACTTCTGAAGGAGATCATACTAGAAATAACTTCTTTGATATGGTCTTGATAGTGGGGTATTATTGGGAGATGTTAACTGAAGGTAGATTGATTGAGAAAAATCAAGTTTATCCAATAAGTAATCCAAAAGGGTTATGTGACTGTGATACTGCTCTTTCCATTGAACCTGAGCATACATATACTTGTGCACATGACAACAAACTCAATTTTGACTTTTGACTTTGATATAGAAGTGTTAGTTAGGCCCTAAATTAGCAATTTCTTACCTCAGTACTTTCTCTTAATTTATAGTTGTACTGCTATAAAAATAGGGCAAAATCAAATATAAAGCATTGTCTTCTTACTTTTTATGTGTTTATCCATATTAAATTGGAACCATAACAATCAAGAAGTGTTTACCTATTTCCCGGATAAATACTTGCATAGATGCCTACATTTTGCAGTTGTTGAGCATGAAAAAGGCAGAACTACTAATTCTTAAAGTAAATGGTAAAAATAAATTGTAAGGATGATAACCACTGTTTTATAGGAGCAAGATGTTGCTTGTGAATATATTTATGGAAGAATTTCAGCAAAAGTTGTGATCATAGAACAAACTTCGTATTTACTTTCCAAGCACAAAAGGGAGGAATTTACTTATTGAATATTTAACTAAGTGGATTTCACAATTATGCAGTTAATAAACTGAAGAATTTGATTGAAAGTACAAATGAATATTTAGATAAAATTGCCTTCTTTATAGTTGTATGCTGGAGAAGCATAGTGGCTGGTATTGTTCACCAGGAGTAGCTGTTCAAGCAGTAGTAAAAGGGCTGAGGGACAAATAAAGGGTGGTATGACTGTCGGTAAAACATGGGGAGTTGGGATTAGGAAACAAGCTGAAGAGAAAAAAATTAATGCGTGCAGCAGTATATAATTGGAGCTCCCAGAAAGAAAGTAAACATGATTATATAGGGATTTGAACAGAGAACAATGATACTGTGAATGACCTATTAGAATAAAAGTGTTTGGCAAAAATGGGTGTTATGATGCAGTGGGATTTTATTCTGGAAAGGACGTGGAATATGATAACCTAGACAAAGCCATCATTTTCAGAGAATGGGATAAAAGTTTCGTTATGATTAAGTGATGGATTTTTCTTGTGGAAGTGACAGGAAATATTTTTGAGGAAAATAACATTCTTGGTTTCTGCTATTGATGTATATGAATGTACAGTAATTGAACAGTACTGAAAGTATTGACTAGGAATGCAAAGAATGAAAAGGCATTGCATAGTTTATTCTTGTAAGTATTTTTAATTATGAGTAGAGTTTATTTGGATTAAAAAACAATATTGGTCACAGAAACACCAGTGAGAGGGGAGTTTAATCTCTGTGAAAGGAGGATGCTGAATGGTCTGAGGCCATTTTGATTTATGCCATTTGAGCCTGCAGCAACAATGTTGGTTTTTCCTAAGTTATTCAACTTGCTATGTATGTGTGAGGCTTGTTATTTTAACATATTTAATGGGTTAATGAAATTGACAAAAATAATTAGTTTTGTAACCTGTCTGCTTTTATCTTCCTGTAAAATCAATGGTAACTTACATTGGACAAATATAGAACTAGTTTTTCACTTGACGTCTATCCTGATGAGTTAGGTTAGCACTGTTTTATTCTACTTTAAAGCCTTGTACAAGTTATAGCTTTGACAAGTTGAACAGTATACTGTGCCAAAGGTTTTTCTCTCTTTATCTCCGTCCATGCCATTTTATTGAGGTGCCAACTGTCCTGCTGAGTAAATGCAGGATTTCTTGTTTTTAGTTCAGATTTACAGCATCTGCAGTATTTTGCTTTTAGGAAATGATTTGGAGTTCACCACGATGGTCAATGGTTTATTTCTTCAGAAACATTAATAGGTCGTTGTTAACCAAATGCATAACAGCATATGGGCCAACGGCAGATATATATAGGCATAGATCAGTTAAATCTGTGAATGATAGACCAATTTTGAAGGGCCACTTTTGATTCCTATGTTTTTATCTTCCTCTATGGTTCATTTTGAGACCAATTTAATGAAACCTATTGAGAAATGTATCAATATCTTTGCGTTATTTTGGAGGAAACAGTTTTATATTATTCTCTGATAATAGTCCTCTGGACAAGGTCCCAATAGACTTGAACCTTCTCCAGAGATCTATTGTCAATGTAATAATGTAAAGCTTTGACGAAGTCTCCATTCTGAATGTTTATGGCATTGATTATAAACACAGATAGATTGAATTTATTAAAAATTATGTTCTCTTGTTCCTTTTTTATTACAAATTTCCATCTGTCATTTTTTTTTCATTCCAATCTTGCTTCTGCCAGAAAAATGCAGCTTGTTATTAATTCACTAAAATCCTTAATTTCATTTTAGTGCAGACCCAGCCTGTCAGTCTCAGTCTGCTAAAAGCATTCATGCTGGGGAATGTCTGTGTGGTAGCTCTAAATCACGGATAAATGCTGTCTCAATAGAATATTTCCCTTACACTCTGAAATACATTATATATCAGGGCTCTGTATTTATGATATGAGCTAAGTTACTCCTGTCAGTGGGGAGGGGGTTAGTCGGTAGAGTACAGGGCAGGAGATTTTTAACAGGGTAGCTTTTGGGATATTTTCCACCAGTGGGAGAGTCACGAGATGGATAGAAAATAAGGGACCCGTCATTTAAAGTTCGGGTGTATAGAAATTTCTTCTCTCAGCAGTAAGTGAATCTCTGGAATTCTCTGTCCCTGAGGGTGGTGATGACCAGATTATTAGATATATTTAGGGTGGAGGGAGATGAATATTTAAGATTTCATGAATTGAGGGTTATGGGCAACCAGCACAGATGAGGAATTGAAGCTTCATAGATCAGTCAGGATCATATTGAATGGCAGGCCAAGTTTGAGGGTCCTGGTGCACTATTCCTGCTCTTATTATCTTGTGTTTCATTGGAACCTTACAGAGGAATAACATCAAATCTGATCAGTGTATCATTACCCTTGGTATCTTTACAGTGGAGGGTGTTACTTTACAATTGGTTATTAAGCTATCACATATGCAAGGTGATAAATTTATCTGTAATTCACAGTACAAAAATAATCTCTTGGTACCAAGAGTCATACATTACCAATTCATTATGCCTTTCCAAGTCCCACTTCAGAGATTTAAATTTCCTTCAGGTCTTACTTCACAGATTCAATATGCTTAAAGGTTCCATGTCACAAAACCTTCAAAGCCTGCATCATAAAATCAATAGACTTTCAAGTATTTTGCCAAAGGGAACATTTATTACAAAGAAAATGAATTGAAAAGAATATACACTGCAGTGAGCGCAGACACAAGATTAGATACCTTCCTGGAAGTTAAAGCAATAAGCTATTACTTTGTTCTGACATTTGATTACTGTTTTGTAACTCATCAAATGACATTTTCTTCCACCAAAGGGTCTTAGATTTCCAGTTATCAACCTTTCTTTATGAATTTGCTGACTACATATCTGTTTATTCCTTTCTCTCACTACGTATTCTAAAGAATTCTTTCAATGCCATTGATCTCCCAGTAATCCTTATCAGATATTGACCTGGTTCCTTTTTAAAAGTGACAAATATCTGAGAATCAGTGATCTTCCCTGGTGAGTTTGTTTCAGAGGTTTAGTCACCTCATTTCAGATTCCTGAATTCTGCCCTCTCTATATATTTGCAAACAACCCGATTTTATTATGGGTGTGAGCCCAGGACACCTCTTCTGATGCCTGTACTGTTACAGTAGGTTAATTACTACCAGCCCAGAATATGCACCTTCACCCCTTCTGGCAAAATGGTTACTTTGGCACCATATAGACTTTGTTAAATTCCCTGGCCAATTTTTTGAGCCAAACTACATGAAAAAAACACTTAGTCATTCAAGTTATGAGCAAACACCTCCCAGTGACAGCTGTTCTATGATATTTGCCAAAGCCTAGCGACAGAGCTCCAATCTCTTATTGGCTAAGGTTTATCTGTTGCACGGGAATAACAAGAGGAAGGAGAGGAGATGAAAGTATCCCGCTTGAGCACCTCCATCTCCTCCATTCTCACCTCCTCACTTCCCTCATTCCCTTCCCAATCAAGGATGTTGACACTTTTGTTTGAATCATGTAACATAACTTTGATTCTTAGCTTTTGTGAGCCATTTTGTGGGTGGGACTGCTGCTTCACAGTTCCAGCAGTTTCTGCTTGGTCCCGATCTTTGGTTCTACATGTGTGGAGTATGCACTTCTCCCTTTGACGTATGGGTTCCTTCATGTGCTCCTATTTCCTCCCACATCTCAAAAACACGCAGTTTGGTAGGTTAATTGTCTGCTATAAATTACTTGAAGAGGAGCTGGTTGGTGGGTGACTTAGAGTAGATTTGAATGCCATGCATGAGAGGAGAGGCTATTGGGAAGATAAGTGACAGGCTGAGACAAATCTGGGAGCTACCATGGATTCAGTAGTCAAATGCCCGCTTTCTCTGTCATAAGGAAATATTAAACTGTTAATCGCCCTTCAAGTCTGCTCCACCACTCAGGGCTGATCTGATATTCTCTTCTGGACCATTCCCCATACCTTCAATTCTCTGATGTTTCAAACATTTATCTATATCCTCTTTAAAAGCCCCCAGTGATCTAGCCACCACTGTATCCACAACGAATATATACTCTTGTATTTAATAAGATCCATCTCAATGAAACATCTCCTCCTCTAATGTTTCTGTCACTGCCCCATGATTTGAAACCCATCTCCCCCACACTATTCTCTCTGAGTTAATTGACCCTCTGCAATTGCCGTGTAGTTCAGGAAATATACCAGAATCTTTACACTGCTGTTTAACTTGGACTCTGGTTGCAGGTGCTCTTCAGCAGAATTATCTTCTTTGTCCTGCCTTGATACTGGTCCCCTCACACTCCAAATTCCTCTCCAGCCCCAGAGAGATGTCCTTAACTCTGGCGGCAGACAGATTACATATCTGTTAGAATTATACTTGTTTATAGAGAGAAGGCTAACCCCGCATCTCTATAAATACACTGCCTCCTATCACCACTGTGTTCCTTCTCACTCTCCAACCATGGCTGGCTCATGAGTGGTACCATACTACTGTAGATAGTTTGCCCATGCTTTTGTCCATGTAGGCTATAAAATCTCTGCATTTGTTGAACAAGAGCAGGGGCTGAGGCTATTCCAGTGCGGTCTTCCGGCTAGCTAGCTGACTCATGGTCATATGTTGTCATTCTTCTTGAATGATCAGTTCTGGTCGAATGACCGTGGTTCCTATTCTAAGAGATATGATAGTCTTTTGGAATGGGATGCCAGGTAACTTTAAGACTCCAGCTCATCAGCTCTGAGTGGGAAGTTCCTCAGATTCAGCTTCATGTTGGAAATGTGGTTGTTATGGATTTCAATGCTCTCTATCAGCCACCAGTTAATACTATTAACCCTGTCTCAATCAATTTATTTATTTATATTTATTTATTTAACTTATTTAATAATACAGGCATACAAGATCAATATTCTGATTTTATTATATGTACACGTATCTGTAACTGCAAAGGGATTTATTAGTATTAGTGGCTGATAGAGTGATATTGTGGGCAATCATTTATTTAACTATTACAGGAATAATTGATCTGAAACAAAATTAAACATTAGCAGAATCTCTGTAGTATAACATCTATTAGAAAATACATTTCTTGGTCCACAAGCATGGTTAAAATAGAGTGAAGTTCTCATTGCTTTAATGAGATTCCACTCATGTGCATATTATGGGGTGCTTGCACTTTGACACCACTCATTAAGATGTGAAAACCACTCTAACCAGCTTCCATCCAACATGGTCAAAGTATAAGAGGTATGTGTAAATGTTTTACAGCTTTGGAGATCTTGCAGAATCCCAAGTGTGATATGAAAAATCCATTTAAAATTGACTGGTGTGTGATTTCCACATTTGTATACCCTTTATTTAGTCTCTGTGGCTTTGAACAGGTCAAAGGGTTAAAGTCACATGAAGAGTGAGGGTGGTGTCTGCTTTGTAAATCAAACACTAATGAAGTAGAAGCTACATTATTCTGCAATCATCTCTGAGTTTTTTTTTGTGTGTGTGGAGCCAAACTGGATCTATAAATTGCACATTAATGGGACGTGTTTTAGTTCATTATCAGTGTCAAGTTACACCTAAATCAAGGCTTTGAGTATTTTTGCACCTGAGATAGTGTTAGAAGCAGGTGCAGATCCATACAAATTGCCTTTAGAGGTCAGTGGCTTTACTGAAAGGGAAGTGGAGAGTGCCGGCGCCATTATTGCCAGTTTACAAACATTTGTAGACCAATCAATAGGAGAACCTTTCTGCTTTGTGCGGTCTAATTCCCCTATTACATTTTCTGTCTGTTAGTATGGTAATTCACACCTAGTGTGGGAATTTCTGTTTTGTTTTTAAAGAGCATGTCTGACTGCACCCCAACCTCCATAGTCTGGACCCTCCATTTGCAAGGAGCAGCATTAGGATTCTTTCCTCACGCTGTAACTGTAGTCAGATTGCAAGCACATGAAAGCTTTAGTAACCTATCCATGTCACCTACTTTGAAAGATGGAGTAAAATTACTTAATCATTAATAAAATACATAATGTTGATAGATTTTTCGGAAGTTATTAGAGCTAAGAAATGCTTTGCAGGAATATTTGGTAATCTTATAAATTTTTTCATTGTATTTGTCTGTAATGGTTATTTCTTCAAGTATTTATATATATAAATAACTTGCGCACAGTATATAAAGGTAAATATGTCCCAGTGGCAGAATATTCACTGAGTGAATTGACCCAAGCTTGGGGAATCACTGACATAATGGACTGCCATGCTTTTTTACATCAGGGGCCTTTGTTAAGTCCCAGCTCAACCTGATTTCTTAGCCTAATATTGGACTAATTACTGGATTGAGTGTTATTCAGTTCACAATGAAAATCATAGAAAATATATAGGAACAATAGCATAATATGTACAATACATATTGTGAAGAGAATATTGTGTATGGAATAATAGCAGCAGAAAATACAAGAGGGAACTGTGGTGCATTAAAAGTACAGCACATGGCCTTGGTTACTGTGTGTTTCTTCCACTCATGCCTAACGCAAACTTAAAAGTCAATAAGTAATCCTGTGAATAAACTTTGAGAAGAACATCATATTCATATGCTATCAAGTAACTGTACTCCATCTCATTCTTCAACATTGCAGCAATGTTCATTGTTTAAGATCCAATTTGATGAGAGTGAACATCTTTAGAATTCTCAAATCATACAGGGATTCACAAACACATAAAACTTTTAGTGGAGGAGGAAGACCATTGTACCTGCAGTGGGATAATCCGTTGTTCCATGAGTGGGGTTCAAAGCACAGAACTAAATCCAAAATATTAGGTAAAATGTCACCTACTTTTGGTCAAGTTGCCCCAGGTTGTTAATCTGTTCTTTTATTTTCTTTTCAGTCCTTGTTATTTTGTCTTTAAGTAGCTGCCATTAGTGGTTGACAGTAGTCAGTCTCTGTACATTAAAGAGTTAAGCAACATAAAATAAGTGGAACCAAGTTCAATTTTATATGAAGAAATATGTTCTGGAAATTATTTATTTGGAAGTGCTAGATTATAATTCTATGGAATTATACCTATACCTAAAATTCAAGTACATGTAGTTTAAATATTCAGTTTTTGTTCTTTGAAAATCCTCTTTAAAGGTATGTGCAACTACGGCCTCCACAGGTCATTAATAAACCAGTTAGTATAGCTGATGGATAACAAAGCATTCAACCACTCTTATCATCATGAAACTTAAGGAGACCATAAAACCATAAGATATAGGAGCAGAAGTAGGCCATTTGGCCCATCGAGTCTGCTCCATCATTTCATCATGGCTGCGATGTCGCAGGCATCAGCACACCCGAAATACAATGGGGTAGCCTCGTCCTGGGATAACCGCCTTAATAATCACAGTGTCTCCCCTGCCAGGTAAATATGAAGGATTTTTAACTCAAGCAAATTTTTAGAAGTAAAAAGTTTGCTTAATTTATCTCAACAAAATCATGAGCAATTTACATTCATTGGATGCTCCATTCAACTTCAACGTTTTTGTGTATTCTTTGGTAAAGAGAGACCTATCAATTTTATTTACCATCTGTCATTCTGGATGAGCACAGTTGCATCCTAATGAATAGTTAACTAGTTCGCCAAGGAATGATATGTTTCAGTCTAGATTAAATTTGGATTTTAGCTGTGAATAAAATTGTTTATTAGAAACCTTTTTCATCATGGTCTATGTAATAATTAGTGAAAAAATCTTTAGTAAAAAAAATACAGAATGAGCTCATTAAAACTCTGCAAAATTATTGATCGGAGATCCATGATTATGAAGATAGAGCATGGCTCCATGCAGTTTGGACCAGAGGATAGGAAACCCATAAAAAATATCAAAAATTACAATATACAGTGCCATATAATTTCTCAGTAAGGGACATATCACTACATAAGGAAGAAAGCCCATAAATGGTCTCAAATGTGCATCCAGCTAGAGGAGGAGATGGCACAGTGCAAGCAGTGCTCAGCTGTGCATGAGATCTGGCAAAAATTTACTAGAACATTTCCCAATTGAAAGGCAATATCCCATCACCCATTTCCAGGCTACAATGTTCGTATATTCAAATAAATCAAATCTGTTATACAATCCCGTTCTTTCAGCAAAAGGAGACATGTAAACCTTAATTGCTAAAGCATGGGTAGTAACAAAACTCTTAACAAATCCATTACCAAATATCTCCATGTTTACTTATAGTTTCTTTATTTGTTTATCACCATTCTTATTCTTGTGCCAGAACTTTTCATTGAATGTAGATATATTTTCTAACTAGTAAATCTGTGCCCCAAAATGGTTGCAAAGTTAAGATAATACATCCAGGAGCACTGGCTATGTGAGGTGGGACTTGCCTCAGTGATGCTCAGTTTGGGTCCTGCTCCCAATTTCCATCTCCCTTGAGCAGTATGACCATACGTAGGCAAGGCAAGAAGTTCCCTTTTGTACCGAAACTAGGAGTTTGGAATGAAACAATCACAGTCAGTAGAAATGGCTGTGTTTGCCTTTCTTTCACAGTTGAAATCCAGTTGTGCTAATGATCTCCTTCAGCAATGGAAATCCTAAACTTGAGGGATTTGAGTGAATCTAAGCATAAGGCTATGACTCTTAACTCCTCACTGTGCAAAAATCTGCAGCATTACCCTTAGTAATTCATCCTGAATACCTTCTTGTGCCATTTATTGATTGTTTATCATTGAACTTCCTTTCGCTACTGAGGCTGGAGATGACTTTGGCACTCACTGCCTGTCTCATTCGCTTTGTTAGACTTGCAGATGCATAGCATTGAAGTGAGTTATACTTTCAGTTTTGAAAAAGGGTCTTGGACCCAAAGTATCTATTTCTCTTTCCATTCATGGTATCTAAACCTGCTAAAAATTTTCAGTGTTTTCTGTTTTTATTTATGCTTTAGTATTTGTCCTTTAAAGTCATTAATTATTTCCTGGCTAGTCACTGAGCACGTATTAGTAAGCCACCCCAACTATCAGCGCAACCTCCCTTTGTTTATCTGTAGTGCCTTTCACGGTATTTTCATTTCAATTGATTGCTCTTTTCAACCTTACCTCTGCCAACACCTTCTCCTAATTTTTAGAGAACCCTTGGACGTTGGTCTCAGTGGATGCACATTCCTTCACCTTCTCTTCTCATTGTCTTCTTCCTTTGTCACTTTGTCATACTAGGATTATTTGTGAACATCCAAGATCCATTAGTTTTTGATCCAGGTAGCAAAAGCAGACTTCCCTATCTCCCAACAGAAGGGAACCATTCAAAGTTCAAAGTAAATTTACAAACGTTTGTATTATCCAAGTATGTATATGTCACTATATACTACCCTGAGATTCATTTTCTTGTAGGCTTTAAGAGTAGAGAGATTCCCCAATATACATGCTAAATTAAGAGTTTACCTTGACATATGGATGTTGACATACGAAATATCTAAGCAGGCAACATACTACTTTATCTTAAATCCTATTTTGATATAAAATCTATTTATATCTAAAATGTCAAGAAAAATCCTCAACAATTTTTGAATGTTGCACTGATAAAATGGAAGAGTATATTGTCCCACCACTCCAGATATTAGATGGTGATGCAGCCAGTCAGAATGTTCTCCATGGTACATCCGTAGAAATTTTCAAGTGTTTTAGGTGATATAACAAATCTCCTCAAACTCCTGATGAAATATAGCCGCTGTTTTGCCTTCTTTATAGCTGCATCAATATGTTGGGACCAAGTTAGATCCCCAGAGATATTAACACCCAGGAACTTGAAGCTGCTCACTCTCTCCGCTTCTGATCCCTCTATGAGGATTGGTTTGTGTTCCTTCGTCATACCCTTACTGAAGTCCACAATCAGCTCTTTGGTCTTACTGACGTTGAATGCAAGGCTGTTGCTCTGACACCATTCAACTAGCTGGTATATCTCGCTCCAGTATGCTCTCTCGTCACCATCTGAGGTTCTGCCATCAATGTCCGAACTACTTAGTCTCTTCTATGCTATCCAATCCTAACACACAATTACTTAATTTATCCACTTTCTGGCCCTGAAATATTACATTGGTCTTGAGCAGTGTGCTAATAGGCTTAGAACAAAGTCAAGTGGCACAATGTCACTGCAGTAGAGTTGTTGCCTCATAGCTCCAGTGACCCGTATTCAGTCCTGGCTTATGGTGCTGAGTTTATATATTCCCCCTGTGACTGAGTGGGTTTAATTCCAGAGGTTCTGGTCCAAGGATGTGCAGGTAGCAAAGTTAGTTGGCCACTGTAAGTTGTCTTTAGTGTTTATGTGTGCAGCAGAATCTGAGGAGTTGATGGAATTTTGGGAGAATGAATTAGGATTGGAGTAAATGGGTGTTTGTGTTTGGTGATTGGTGTGGTCTTAGCAGCTCAAGATCCTGATTCCATGCTGAATGGTTCTTTGGCGCATTATTAGTACAGAAATACAGAAGTTTTCTGTCACATCTAGTTTGCATTTGATTCAGTGTGCCTGCTTGAAAGAAAGTTTACAGTCATTGACCATTATGGATAAATCAACACAGTCACTTTCCAAAATAAACATAATAGTTTTCAATAATCAATTTTAAATGTTCCAATGTGATGAAAAAAATCTTGAAATTTTGCTGGGAAAAAGAGAAGAAAATTAACTATTGAATGTATTGAAAAAATGCTAATGTGTAATTGTTAGCCTTATGGGGCTCATTTGTCAAAGCAAATGTAGTTGTTTAGTAATCCATATCCAATTAAGCAATAATGTACGAGTCGGTGTACATTAGGTCAGAGTGGGTCTTAGTTATTGAAATGAGTATGAGCCACCAGGCAGACACTTAATTAAAAGGAACTTTAGTGAAAAAAAAACGAGTAATGAAAAGTGTTTTAAGAGTTGTGTCACTGACCTCAGTGTATGGAAACACAGAGAATTATGGGAATCCAACCATGTTTGCCACCTCCTGCATTACTTCAATCATTAAAGGATCTTTACTGTGTTCTCACAAATTTTACCTTAAGTTCCTCTTATCCTCATTTCTCTTTTGTTTTATAATGACTTTTCATCTTCATAAATGAGTTTCAAGTCTCATGCAAAAGCCATAAGGCTGGCTTAAAGGTGAGGGATATTGAAATGATCATTCTCCATCTGACAGCTTTCATAAGATGGTTTTCTTTCTAGATCTCTGGTCACAAGCTTTTGCATCAGCAGTGCTGCTGGAGGCAGTGCTAGACAGTCCTAATCATCAACTCATCAAGGAGAGAATTGCAGATCAGGAATGGCATGCTGAAAACCATAACCAGACCACTTCTCGCACTGTCACTGATCCTATGCTGTCTCTTGCCTGTCACATCTGTTTCTTTCCTTGTTTTCTTGTCAATTTTATATCTCATTCCATGTTACTAGTTGCTTCTTTCAGACGGGGCTCAAATTTCCTTTTTGTGACAGTGAAATTTCCTTGCTAATGGTGTTACTTTAAAAGCCAAGTCAATCTCAAAATACAAGCGGGAATTAGATAAATACTTCAAAAAGAAAAATATTGAAAAGTGCAGGGAAATGCAAGTGCCCAGGATTAGTGTAAGTAGTCCTGATCTGGAGATAGTGCTGGCACAGGCATAATTAGCTTCCCTCTGCTTTGAAATTTCAAAATAGGTCTATCTTCATTTGCTGAAAGCAATGCTTGGCAAACCTTCCTGGCTGACAGCTGCCTAGAAATCTGCACTGTCTGCATAATCATACAAACTTCAGATAAATGATTGAAACCCTTTTGCCTTAGAGCAAGCAGACCCACTCATCTGCCATCTTCACACCGGCCCAACTGCTGCTCCTCCTGGCAAATCCTCTGCCACTGGTGTTATCTCTGTTGCTCTGCTTTCTCCTTCCCTTTTTATATCCAGGGTAACTCAGCAAGACTGATTGCTATCATGAGCGTTCATACAAAGACTGAATAAATGAAAGAAAGTACAAAATGGCATTGTTCAATGTGCCAAATGTTCAAAGGCAAAAATTAGGAGCAGGGGTAAGCCACACAGTCCATCTGCTATGCTGCCATGTCATAAGATCTGGCTGTAACCTCATTCACATTCCTATCTACCTGAAACAGCTTTGATTCCCTTGTTTATCAAGTGCGCATTTTCTTCCACCTTTGAACTTTGGGAAAAAAAATAATGTCAAAGACTCAGAACCCACGGAGGAAAAGAAATCATTCCCCTTCTCTGTTATAAATCAGTGATCCATTATCTCTCTTTATCACCTGTTTGAACTGTGATCCCTATTTTTTGATCCTTCCACAAGGGAAAAATATCCCCTCCACGTCCATCCCTCAGGACCTTATTGTTCCACTTCTCCCTCCAAACTCCAGAAGATGCAAGCCTAAACTGTCCAACTTCATCTAAGACAATCGGCCCATTCTAGGAATTAGTCTTGTTAAGCAATTCTGAACCGCCGTTTACATATGGAGACCAGTACAGGACTCCACACTCCATATATGGTCTCACCAATGCCATAGGTAACTGACATTGTACATGCTGCCATAGTACAGCATTTCTACTTTGACAGTCAATTTCCCTTGCAAAAAAACAATGTTCTGTTAGTTTTCCTAATTACTACAAATATCTGCTTGTTAGCCTTTTGCAATTCATGCACTGAGACACACAGGTTTCTCTGCGTCCCAAGGATTTGCACTCTCTGGGTAATAAAAGCTTCCATTTTTTTCCTGTCAAATTGGACTCTCTCATTTTTCCATATCCTATTTCATTTGTCAGATGTTTGCCCGCTGGTTTAACCTATCTATACCCCTTTATAGCCCCCTTATGTCCTCTTCACAACTTATTTTCCTCCTCACGTTTGTGTTATCAGTACATTTAACAAGTATACTTTTACTTCCACCCAAGTCACTTACAGAATACAAATTGTATAAATTTGAGGCTCCTGTACCAATCCCTGTGTCATAGTACTTAATACATATTGTCAACCAATAAAAGGCCTATTTATGTCTACTCACTGATAGCCAATCCGCTGCTTAGATCTTTCTTGAAGTGTGGAGGAGGAGGACTTTGTATTAAATATTGAGGGTAATCATATCAATCCAAATGCAAAAAAAACTATCCTAAGGCTATGTGATATCAGGAGGAGAGGAGGGCATAGCCATGTTTGCCAAAGGTGACAGAACACAATAACACAAGTAACTTCCTTCAGGCACTGGACTCATACATATTAGGTTTCTGGAAGGAGAATTTATGAAAACAAACATTAAAAATAGTAACAGCTCCACCTGCTGTGATCTTGGGAAACAAATCATTTATAAATGTGTAAGTATTCTTATAGCTTGTTACATAATCCTACATGCAAGACCAAAACTCTAGATATTCTTTCGTAAGCAGGATTGGGCTGGAGAAATTACAAAGTGTGCAAAATGAACATAACTAGCACTCTAGTGAGTTGGAAATTATGGGAGCTTTGGGGCTCCAAATACCTTGACAATTCAATGCTATTGGGTTTTGTTCTTCTTCCTCCTGCCATAAATCAGCTTGTCTTGCTCTTGGGCATTTGATACTGTGTATTTCCTTTAATTTACAACACTCAGAATCTATTGACAATGAATCTATATGGGTCAGAGGTTAATTTCTTATCAATATAGCATCAGCAAGCCATTAGTCATAGAGCAAAGGCAGTGAGAACAGAAACCCAAGAATATTCCCCTTCCTACAGACACTGTGGGGATTCAGAGCTCATTTTATTAGACTATCGCAGCTCTAAAGTAGATTTCACCTAAGTGTGTTCATACCAGATAAGGGCATAATTTGGTTAAGTGGATAAAATTTTCAAAGAGAGCTCATTTCCCGTCTAAATTAATTAAATTCCTACTGTGCGATACATTTTGCCTGTAGTATATATGCACTTCAATAAACCTTTGCTCTTTTTATTGCTTTAAAAACGTAGCCTCTTCTTTCGCAGCATTGTCAAATGCAAAGCAGCACCAGAGCTAAGGAAATGACCACTGTAGTTAAGCTCTTATTACTGGAGTTACGTCGATACTTGCTGAACCCAGGTACCAAAGTGAAGGAAGACATTTGAGTGCAAGTGCCAAAGAAGAGATCACACCTAAGCGTTGACTCTATCAATCTTCTGCAGTATAACAATTTGAAAGCACATTTTATAAGACAAATTCAAGTGGACATCCAGAGGCCTTTCTCCCAGGGAGGAGATAGCTAATGTCAAGGGGCATAACATTAAGGTTATTAGAGGAAAGTACAGGGAGGGACGTCAGAGGTAAGTTCTTTACACAGTGAGCAGCAAGTGATTGGGACACCCTGCCAGGCACTGTGATAGAGGCAGATACATCAGGGGCATTTAGAAAACTCTTTGATAGGCACATGGATAAAAGAAAAATGAAGGGTAATGTAGGAGGGAAGGATTAGATTGACATTAGAGTAGCTTAAAAGGACAACACAATATTGTGGGCCAAAGGGCCTATGCCGTGCTGTAGTATTCTACGTAAAATTAACCAGTAAGAAAGGAGGAGGGAGTTTTTTTAATTGCACATATTCTGATAGAGCACAAGCAAAATAATTGTCCAGTGAGCATTGTTCCCTCTAGGAAACTGGAAAATGTTGGTTTGGGGTTAGAGTACAACTGGTCTTTTGTTCCAGACCAGTGGTTACTTTGCAGTACAGGTTTGAGAGACCTAAAATTTATGTCAATTCAAAATACACCAAGTTGTCCCATTGGCCTGGAAATCACATTTGAACCACATTTGAGTTGTTGCGAGATGAGCTAGACATACTGTGGCCTCCAGGCAAGTGGCTCACTAAATGTTGTTGGTCAGTTCAGTTCAAAATCCATTGCAGATAACATTAGTAATAAAAGTATTAATGAAACAGGAACTTGATTGAAAGAGTGAGGTGGCAGAAATAGGTTTCAATTCAGGTGACACAGGCTATAGCATCAGAGGATGAGGGAGCTGTTTTGCTGGGTTGGCTTTGCCTGAGTTATGTGAGACCAGTGCCCTGGTGAATTGATTAGCTCTGGCTGCAAGTTAAAGCTTTAAACTGAGTACTTGACAGGGCTGGAGTGATAGGGGAAATGATTTTACTTGAGGGTAAAAGTGTACAACAACGAGCATCCCTGGGAATTTGTATTGATGACGAATCATGGTATCTTCCAGAACACAATATTTATTTGGCACCAGTGTTGCCTTCTTAACAGTCCAGCTTTGTATAGCTGAATGTAGCCGGTGGGACATTTCACCAGCATTAATCAAATTGTTCATTGACTATGTACTTAAAAATAGTGGGCAAATATTTCTTTTATGTTGTTGCAAATTTATAAATAATTGATGTTTTCTATGATCATTTAGAATAGTTTGTAGTGAACAATAGGATAGCAGCATGTTACAGGTCATCGCGATACCTAGAGTTCCAGTGTTGAATATACAGTCAGAAATGCCTTCTTGACAGCTGGGGAGTTCAAATTCTGTTAATTAAACAATCTGGAATTATTCAGGTTTGTTTCAATAATGGTGACCATCAAATTATCAAACTCTCATAAAAATACATCTGTTTCACTAATGTTCTTCAGGAAAGGAAACATATCATCCTTATGGAGTCTGGCTTATGTGGAGTCCTGATCCAAAGCAATATGATCAATTGTTACCTACTCTCTTAAATGGCTTCTTTGAAATATAATAAAAATAATAAGGGCCAGGCCAACCTTCACTGGACTCCAATATAGCAAAGGCATATCCAGGCCAGACAACCCTTTAAAGTCCTCCTCAGAAGCATTTGGGAAGCTTGCCTAAAATGGAAAGGCAGTCCAACATATTTGTCAAACAAAATCCTGCAGTGGTCATATTAAAAAAACAATGAGCCTTCTAGCCAACATCTTGGACATCATCATCTTCCCTGCATATGTTCAGAGCAAACACTAGGTCCGACTAAGCAAAGGTGGTGACATACTGACATATTTTAGGAGGTCCATGCACCCCTGGACTCCTCAACATTGACTTCAGACTCCATGAGGTAGAACTTTGGAAAGCATCACTTCTTGCTGATTATCACCAGTTATGTCAGATAATTGCCAGGCAGTGAGAACTTCCAGTGAGAGTCTGACCTAAACCTTCAGTAGCATTGCCATCAATGAAATTTAGTGAACATTTCAGTTCAGTCACCAGACAAACAAATTCAATCAGTCACATGTGTACCACAGCAATTTGGAGACAATGTGCAATGACATTAATCAGGGTTGAATTGTTTGTCTTACATGTGTCATACAGGGTGGGGTCAATCAAAATTCTGTTTTGGCCTAAGGGCCTTGTAGGGGGGAGTTAAGTAGAGTTTAATTTCTATCCTGACTCAAATTGGTACTCGTATTAAAACACCGACTTTCCCATTCTCTTTATGCATGAATTATTATATTCAGTGCAGCTCCTGAGTCCATTTCATTTGGCAATGGGTGGTCCATTTTTAATGAAAGACTTTCTTTCCTATTTTAATTATTCCTGAGACAATTGTCTGCCAGATATTCCCTTGTAGTAAATGTACCTGGAATTAAATATAGCAGGAAAATTTGAAATAAAATGTGCAATAAGACATCCTGAAACTTTAAATGCCTTTAGTGTTTATGCTATCAATGGGTCCTTCTCAATCATGTGAAATGTCGTTTTGTGAAATCAAATTCATTTGATTTTTGAGCAAGGCCTTTGACAAAGTCCCACATGGGAGGCTGACACAGAGGGTTCAGTCGTTTGACCTTCAGATTGAGATAATAAATTGGATTCAACATTGGCTCAGAGGGAGAATCCAGAGAGCGCTGGTAGGAGGTTGTCTCTCTGACTGGAGGCCGGTATCTAATGGTGTACCACAGGGACTGGTGCTGGGTCCAGTGTTGTTTGTCTACTAATGATTTGGATGATAAGGTGGTGAACTGGTTCAGCAAATCTGGGGATGACACCAAGATTCAGGGCTTAGTGGACCACAAGGAAGGTTATCGATACTTGCAGTAGGATCTGGACCAGCTGGAAAAATGTGCTGAAAATGGCATATGGAATTTAATGCAGACAAGTGTGTGGTGTTGCACTTTGGGAGGGAATACCAGGGTAGGATTCACACAGTGAATGGTGGGGCATCGAGGAGTGTAATTGAACAAAGGGATCATGGAATACAGGTCCACAGTTGCTTTAAAAGTGGCATCACAGTTCAATAGGGCTATAAAGAGAGATTTTGGCATATTGGCTGTTATATTTTGTAACTCCATAACATTAAACTAATTGCAAAGGAAACAACAGAGCTGCTAATGTGATTTCAACATTGTTTTTCCCTTTAAGCACATATCACTAGATGGAGTGATGACATATGCTATTTACATACCTTTACAGATAACCTACAATGCATTATGCGAATAACAAAGAATGCTAAATCAAACAATATATTTACAATATTACTCAGATATTACTGAAATATTAAATATACAACATCGATCTTCATAATAATGTAAAATACACATAATGCTGGAGGAACTCGATGGAAATGAATAAACAGTCGACGTTTTGGACCGAGACCCTTCATCAGGACTGGTAGAAAGGGATGAGAAGTCAGATAAGAGGGTGGGGGGAAGGGGAAGAAGAAGTACAAGGTAGTAGGTGATAAGTGAAATCAGGAGAGGGTAAGGGGTGAAGTAAAGAGCTAGGAAGTTGATTGGTGAAAGAGATACAGGGCTGGTGAAGGGGGAATCTGATAGGAGAGGACAGAAGGCCATGGAAGAAAGGGAAGGGGGAGGAGCTCCAGAGGGAGGTGATGGGCAGGTAGGGAGTTAAGGTTGGAGAGGGAAATGGGAATGGGGAATGGTGAAAGGGTGGAGGGGGGCTTCAATTACCGGAAGTTCAAGAAATCGATGTTCATGACATCAGGTTGGAGGCTACCCAGACGGAATATAAGGTGTTGATCCTGCAACCTGAGTGTGGCCTCATTGCAGCAGTAGAGGAGGCCATGGACTGACATATTGGAATGGGAATGGGAAGTAGAATTGAAGTGGGTGGTCAGTGGGAGATTCTGCTTTCTCCGGTGGACGAAACGTAAGTGCTCATCAAAGCAGTCTGCCAATTTGCTTTGGGTCTCACCAGTATACAGGAGGCCACACCAGGAGCACCAAATACAGTAGATGACCCCAACAGGCTTGTAGGTGAAGTGTCGCCTCCCATGGACAGACTGTTTGGGGCCCTGAAGCGTAGTGAGGGAGGAGGTGTAGGAACAGGTGTGCCATTTGCTCTGCTTGCAAGGGTAAGTGCCAACAGAAGTGGCGTACAGTACTGTGCAAAAATCTTAGGCACATATACAGTCTATAACTGGGCCCCGAAGACTTTTGCACAGTACTGCTTTTGTCAATGTGGAACAGAGAGGGAGTTTGTAAATCTGGCGGGAGCAAAGGACGTTGGGAATGGCGAGACTGGAGCATCACGGGAGGGGTGAACTGGTGCAATACATAAAATTACTGGAGTAGAGTGCAAAAGTCTGAGACACCCTAGCTATGTATATGCTCCTAAGACTTTTGCACAGCATTGTATGTGGGTTCAATTGCAACATTTAAGAGAAGTTTGGATAAGTACATGGCTGGGACGGGTATGGAGGAATATGTCCAGGTGCAGGTTGATAGGAACCAGTCAGAATAACAGTTCAGCATGGACTAAATGACCCAAAGGGCATAAAAGGAAATGTCAATTGAAAACTGTTAATGCGATTGATGAAAAGGATGGCCTGCACAAATGAAATCCTTTCAGCTACATACTTCTGCTAAAATTGTACAGGGAATCAGCCATTTGGTGAGGGGATTTAAGCTCATATATTAGGTAAGAACTTCATTTCCACTGCTAATTGACCAAGAGAAATGAAACCTCATGGTATCATCAGTTGGTAAAATACAGGATCTTAACATATGGACCAAAAAAGGGATTGATTATATTTTCAGATGTTCCATTGGGGTTTGCAGTAATGGCATCCCTTTAAGTTATTGACATGTCCTTCCCAATGACGGAAGGTGTAGGTTCTAGGTGGCACTGTTATAGAAGGCTTGGCATGGAAATCTAGAATCATTGAACACTACAGCACAGAAGCAGGCCATTCAGCCCATCTACTCTATGCTGAACTATTATTCTGCCTAGTCCTATGGACCCACAACTGGACCATACCCTTCATATCTATGTACTTACCCAAAACTTCTATTATATGTTGTTATTGCACCCGTATCCACCACTTCCACTGGCAGCTCGTTGCACACTCTCACCCCCTCCTGAGTAAAGAAACTCCCCCTTATGTTTCCCTTAAAGTTCTCACCCTTCACCCTGAACTGATGACATCTAGTTCTAGACTCACCCAACCTCAGTGAAAAAAGTCTGCTTCCGCTTATCCCATCTATACCCCTTATAATTTTGTATACCTCTATCAAATCTCCCCTTATTCTGCTATACTCCAGGGATAGAGTCTATTCAACCTTTCCCTAAAGCAAACTTACTTACTGACTGCCTATTATGCCACTGGTGTTTATGTCAGCAATGAAGGTCCTCCATCTCTGGCGATGTTCTGAGCTTCCTTCATCATGTCAGTAGTTTCTTCTTGGTTTTACTACTGTCAGACATGCAAGTCCCAGGTAAAGACTCAGGAATACCATCTCACGCAGGTGTAAAAGGATTCTTCATTGCCGTTTCTGTAACAATTTTGTTTTACCAGTCAGGGTTGTTAGCCCTGCTCTGAACTTCCAAACCTAGAGGACCAGTGGACCACTCTTAGTCTGGCCTCCACCCTTTGACCTGTTTGGCATAGGTGACCTTACCAAGAGCCAAAGCATAAAGCCCTGACTCCAACCAGCATAGCTCTTCAGATCATTGAGGCATGCAAGCCTCCAAACCATGATGAGCTTGTGGTCCACTTGGAGGTTCCCTAAAGCATATTTTAGCATAAATTAGCATATTTCATAAATGATCCACAGTGTGGCCAGGATGTACTGGTGGTGAAGCAATTGGTTGTTTAGCTGGTGGTGCAAAAACATTCAGGAGGATAATTTCTTCTCGGATACATTTCAAACTTTAATGTTTTTGGAACTGTAGTCAGGAAAGTATAGAATATTCTTGTGACACTTCGTAGATCGTAATGAACTTAGGGACTTCAGAGAAGAGCCACAGTAAGGAAGTGGATGAAATTAACCAAATCAGTCAAAGTAGAGAAAAAGTTATGGATGAAATTAATTATAATATTCTTCATCTGAATGGGTATGAAGTACTCTGTTATATATTGAGATTTCTATGTAAAAGATCAAGGTATGTAAGATTAAGTTTTCTGTAAAGTTTACATTACCCAAACAGCTAATGTGCTTTTGGGAGCAAGTGTATGAAGGCACCTTGTTGACATTAATGATGCTGGAAGTAAACTCTATGTATTTGTTTATGATTTCCAGGGTTTAGGCTTAAATAAGCTTCTGAGTTCTGAACTACTGGATTGTCCAACTTGTAATGATGTTTTTAAAGATACTGCTCCTTCCAGTTCCTGCTGCCATTGTGTTTTGACTCATATTTTGCTATGTGATTAAAGGCTAGGATTTAGTACTCCCAGTGCAGAGCTTCATGTGTTGGAAATTTGAGGGCAGAGGTAATGTGCACAATTCACCATCTGCAGAATTTTAAATCCACTTAAGTTAATGTATAAATTCTAAACATGCCAACTTTAACATGAAGCTTCTCACCAGCAGTACTAAACTGTAAAAGAGATGATAAAAGGGTAAATTCTCAGAAGCTCTGCACATTGCATTTTGCCTAGTTGGCAATGGCCCGATAACAAGGAATTTCACTCATATCTCACTTCTTGCACTTATCTTAGCTTCCAAAGGCCATTTAGGTCTCTGATATTAGGTACCACAAACACGAGAAAATTTCTAGATGCTGGAAAACCAAAGCAACACACACAAAACGCTGGAGGAACTCAGCAGGCCAGGCAGCATCTACCGTACAGCATAAACAGTTGGTATTTTGGGCCGAGACCCTTCATCAGGACTGGTAAAGTCCTGATTCCAGTCCTGATGAAGTTGACTGTTTACTCTTTTCCATAGATGCTACCTGGCCTGCTGAGTTCCTCCAGTAGTTTGTGTATGTTGCGCTGATATTAGGCGCACTGCGGGCATACGAAACTTTATGTAGCTACAATATTCTCATGACTGCTTCACTGAGACCAGGTGAAGCTTGGATGAAATCATATTGATTGCTAAAATAACACCGGTGCATTACTGAGAAGTTTGAAGTTTGAAATTTAACTTCAAGCTTGTTGATTTGAAAACTGGTTGAAAAGCTTTTCGAAAACTCTAAGCTTCCTTCCTGCAGTCAGCTTTCATAGGATTTCTAATTTCTAATCCTAAGACTTCTAGGATTGATGCCTAACTTTTGTGTATTTCTAAATTGTACTTCTCAGGTCACTTGACTTCAATTCATACTTTCATTGCAAAATTTGTTTGCAGGCAGCATTGACTTGCAGCCATTGGGCAACCTTGTCACAATCCTGTATGTTGTGGGAATGGGAATCCCACAAAGTACTCCAGCTGTGTTACACAACATGAAGAAATAAAAGCAATTCACAAGTATGCCCTGTTGTTGAATGCAAATACATTTTTTGGATACATCTGCTCTTGAGAAATACCATTGAAACTGAATGCATAGATCATATTAATCCTTCTGTGTGATGCAGAGGACGGATAATTCTGATTCTATCAGGTTTTGGAGATCTCTATGGAGGATGCTCCCTAATTGATTAAAGTGGGACAAAATGGTGCGGATATTGTCAGGATGTGCAGCCTTGGATTAAGATTACCATGCAAATTTCACTCTAGTTTTTTTTTCTGCTTGCTTTAAGTTGAAGACACACAAGCTATACCAGCTGCATAAGATAGGAGGTAATACTCCCACTGTGATGTCCTCTGTTCCTCATGACTGGAAAACTATCTTGTCATATGAAGGCCCAAAATCTTAGCAGCAGTAAATTGGAAGCGACAGAATAGTTGGCTATTAGAGACATGGACCAATGGGTCCAGGATATCTCCAACTGCACGTTGATGCTCAGTAGAAGGTATAGGTGTAGGCTGACCATTGCAGCAGTAAATGAGGAATTCAGATTAATACCAACCAGAATTACCTTAGAGATGAGTGTTAGCCATAAGACACTCAGGATGGATTCACAATGACTATCTAGTGAGGGAAGAAGTGACTATCACAGATTCTGCTGTATCTGGGTTGGTTGTAGATAATAAATAAAATATTGCACATTGGTGACCTTGAGCTTCTTCTCACAGGAATACATAAAAAAGGATATTATGTGTACCACTGTTCGGATAAGGTATCATGTGCACACTGGGGGCTGGTTGAAGGAATAATCTCCTGTATACATGAGAAATATTTTTACCTCTTATTTAGAGATAGTAACAGGTCCTTCCTGCCCAATGAGCCTGCAGCACATGACCAATTAACCTACTAACTTGTACATCTTGCGAATGTGGGAGCAAACCCATGCGTTCAAGGGGGGAATATACAAACTCCTTCAGACAGCAGCAAGTTGAACCCAGGTCACTGGCACCGTATTAGCATTACACTAACTGCTACAAAACAACTTTCTTGTTCATACCTTATCAGACTGTGCTCAGATTAATCACAAAAATCTGCTGTAACATGATCTTTGTCCTGCTATGGCCATGTTCCTGGCATTCTCAGTTGGGTGCTTTCTGATCTGCATTAGAGTAATCCGCAGGAGTTGGCTGGTTTGGTTTAGACCAATTGTTTCCAAATTAATTCTAAATCATTAACACAAGAAATTCTGCAGATGCTGGAAATACAAAAACAACACTTACAAATTGCTGGAGGAACTCAGCAGGTTAGACAGCATCTATGGAAATGAATGAACAGTTGACATTTCAGGCTGATACTGTTCCTCGGGACTGGAAAAGAAGGGAGACGATGCCAGAATAAAAAGGTGGGGAGAAGGGAATGAGGACAAGCTGGAAGGTGCTAGGTAAAGCCAGGTGGATTGGAAAGGTAAAGTGTTGGAGAAGAAGGAATCTGATAGGAGAGGAGAGGAGAGGAGAGGAGAGTGAACCATAGGAGAAGGGAAGGAGGATGGGACCCAAGGGTTAGTAATAGGCAGGCGAGAAGAAGTAAAATGTCAGACTGGGGAATAGAGGAAGGAGGAATATTTTTTACCAGAGGGAGAGATCAATATTCATACCATCAGGCTGGAGGCTACCCAGGCGGTTGATCCTCCAACGCATCGTGGCACAAAAGGAGGCCATGGACTGACCTGTCAGAATGGGAATTGGAATAGAAATTAAAATGTTTGGAACTGGGAAGTTCCACTTTATTTGGATGGAGTGGGGGTGCTCAACAAAGCAGTCCCCCAATTTATGATGGATCTCATCAGTGTAGAAGGAGGCGACATCGGGAGCACTGGATGCAATAGATGACCCCAGTAGGTAGCAGGTAAAGTGTTGCTTCACCTGGACGGACTGTTTGTGGCCCCGAATAGAGGTGAGGGAGGAGATGTATGGCCAGGTGTAGCTCTTTGGCTGCTTGCAGAGATAAGTGCCAGGGGGGAGATTAGTGGGGAGGGATGAATGAAATTTTAAGTCCATCAGTTTAAACAGAGCACAAGGGAAATTTATGAACGATGTGAATTCTGTCACACTGTTTATGACAGAATCCTGTTTCGTGAATGATCTTTCAGTGAAAACTTCCACTGAAGAATGTGAAAACATCACCCATTTCCATTTTTAGTGGGCATGAGAAACATTGATATGAGTTGTTCAAGGTAATACATTTGATATGCCGACTAACCTTCAGCAGGCCCAGCATGTCCACACAGTTGTTAACTGTGTATATGAAGTTACTACAGAGTCTGACAAAGTAACTACTTCTGAGCCCTTCTTCTTGGGGTGAAGAGAGATTCTGAGATTGATTCAGAAATTATTCAGGAATTGGTTCCAAAACATTAAACTAATAAGCTCTGTGAAAATAGCAGGGCTGCTGTGAGGACTTAATCAGGGATCTATATTGTGAATAACTATTGACAACCAGACCTCACTCTGTTGTGTAATGGTCACAAAAGACAGATGTCACTATTTTTGGATTCTTGTACAAGTGATGATAACTCACTTTATAAACCGATTTCTTTCATTAAACAGTAACAGTCTGGAATGAGAGAACTGTTCTGAAGATATCAGTGAGTGATCATTTCAGGTCACATTCCAACCTTTCACCGACAATTTCTATTAGGTCACATAGTACCTTTTTTGCTCAAACAACAGGAATTCTGCAGATGCTGGAAATTCAAGCAACACACATCAAAGTTGCTGGTGAACGCAGCAGGCCAGGCAGCATCTCTAGGAAGAGGTGCAGTCGATGTTTCAGGCCGAGACCCTTCGTCAGGACTAACTAAAGGAAGAGTGAATAAGGGATTTGAAAGTTGGAGGGGGAGGGGGAGATCCAAAATGATAGGAGAAGACAGGAGGGGGAGGGATGGAGCCAAGAGCTGGACAGGTGATTGGCAAAAGGGATACGAGAGGATCATGGGACAGGAGGTCCGGGAAGAAAGACGGGGGGGGGGGGAACCAGAGGATGGGCAAGGGGTATATTCAGAGGGACAGAGGGAGAAAAAGGAGAGTGAGCGAAAGAATGTGTGTATAAAAATAAGTAACAGATGGGGTACGAGGGGGAGGTGGGGCATTAGCGGAAGTTAGAGAAGTCGATGTTCATGCCATCGGGTTGGAGGCCTACCCAGACAGAATATAAGGTGTTGTTCCTCCAACCTGAGTGTGGCTTCATCTTTACAGTAGAGGAGGCCGTGGATAGACATGTCAGAATGGGAATGGGATGTGGAATTAAAATGTGTGGCCACTGGAAGGTCCTGCTTCTTTTTTGCTGGAGATTTTTCTTTTTGTGGAGGACTCTTTGCAAACTACTGGAACTACATGTATAAGACTATAACAGGCATAAAGTGGAAAGTCAGGACTTTTTTCCAGGGCAGCAATGGCCAATTGCAGAGGAATTCTGTTTAAGGTAACTGGAGGAAAGTTTAAGGGAGATATCTAATATAGGTATTTTACATCGGGTAGCAGGTGCCTGAAACATCCTGCCGGGAGTGGTGTTAGAGACTGATATAATAAGAATATTTAATAGACTCTTAAGCAGGTTGATGGATGTATGGTGGGTTATGTGCTGTGTAGGAAATTCATTGTGGAGTAGGTTTATGTGGGCCAAAGGGCTTGTGCTGTTTTATATTCTATACTAGAACTGTGCAGAAAATTATTATGCCATTTCTAGCTGGCAAGTTGGTTATTCTCTTGCCTATGGGATTATGGGATCAATAAATGCTTCAAAGACTTGATAGCAAAATCTTCGGGATAGTACTGAAGAAGAACACTATTGGAAGTGTTGTTCATGGGTGAGATAGTAAAGGGTAGAACTCCTTCCCCATGCATAGTAAGTTAGAAATTGCAAATGAGAATACCTCAATATTAACAGAAAAAGATATGTCATACCTTTAGAATTGCTCAATAAACTAGCAACAGGCTAACCCATCCATACTGCGATAGCAATCCGTTTGTTTCATTTTAAAATGTTTATGATAGGATGGGGAATTAAACTGGCTTCTTAAAACATTTTATTCCACTTCTTTTGCAGTTAGAAACAAAGAAAAACACAATGAATTAGACTGTTGTAATTGCTCTGGGCCTCTGCTATTAGCAACTTCTACTATCATCATTTAAAATTAACACGGAAGGATTTTAACAGCAATAAAGCATTTGTTCAATAGCAGTTAATTATTCATTTTTTAATAAAGGAAGACAATAATTTATTGGTTTACATCGTTGGAACCTAACACTGAGAATTTTAGATTAGTTTGAAGCAAATTTAGAGCTAACTACAGTACTTGTGATTAAACTTCTTGCAGTTATTTATTTAAATGTTTTCTTCAAGCATGGGATGGAAGTATCACTACTATTTAATGTCAGTCCCTAAGTAACATTGAGAAGTTGTTTACGATCAATCTTCTCGAAGCACCCACTCCTTGAAATTCTTGTACTCTCACAGTGCATCTGAGTAAGGAGTTCCAGGATTTAATCCATTGAAGTGAAAGAAAGGTGACATGTTTCCAATTGTGATTGCACATTATGGTAGATTGCCAGTCAAGTGCTTTCTCCTTGAAGCTATTGAACTATTTCAGGTCTATCAGAACTATTCTGATCCAGGCAAACGGAGATTGTTCCTGATTCATGTATTGTAGATTGTCTTATTGAGTTAGTAGGAGAGTTGCTTGCCACTCAGAAGTCAATTTCTAACATGTTCTTGGAGCCATCATGTGTATATTGGAGTTCCTATAACATTTTCAGTTAATGATCAATCAAAGGCATTGGTCAGATGAGTTAGAGGCAGAATTTTGTAATGATTATGATTTTGAGCTTGTTTATAATGGTCATTCCATTGCGTTGACTTGGCTGAATTTATCTGCCACATCACTCTCATGTTATTCAAGTCTTGCTGTGTACAACTGTGGCTGAAGAGTCACCAATCAATGGTAAATGCCTGTAACATGAAGAGTTAACGTACTTTCCAGTCAAAGGTTGTTTCCGCCGTGCTGGTCACTGGTTGGCCTGTTCAAAAGATGTGGCAGCTCTCTCTCCTTGGCTGGCTTTCGTGCCATGGCACTGGCTGTAGTTTCAGGCACTCGAAGGGTGTAAGAATAGTGTGCATGGGACTCTTTTCGCTAGGGGCTCTCTTCAGACTGGGTCATGACCAGGGCTGAAGAACCATTGGGAAAGTGTGCTGCAGATAGGAGGGCCTGTGTGTACACTTAGATAGGTGCCTGTCTGTTGAATATTTAATGTTATAGTAATGTAACTTTGGGAAGACTTAACAAAGTACCTGTTTGAGTTAGAAATGTTACTGAATACTTAGTGTCATAGTTTTGTGACTTAGGCTTAGATAAGTACTTGTTTGACTTAAATGTTTTGTAAATAAATCTTATACTCACCAAGTTATACAACACTGGTCTGAAGAAGAGCTGCACTGATGTCCTGGTCCTACAATCAATGTGAATAAATTCAGAACTTAATGCTACTTTTTATGTGAAGCACATGTACTTAAAATCTCCCGTCCTTATGGACTAGCAGAAGCCCTAACCTTGAATATATTCAGTGAGCAAAGATGTGGCAGAGGGAGTGATGGGATCTGTTGGGAGTGGTGGGCAAGTGGAAAGAACTGTTGACATGATTTATTGAGAGGAAGGGAGAAATGAGGAACTGAATTGACCCTTGCTGCTCTTGAGAAGCCATTGCCATTCTTCCTCTGATAGATCCTGGTCCTGACAATCTCCACCATTCCCCTCCAGTCCTAGGTGATGTGGTGCTTCTGCCTCCTTGCTGATACTAATCACAAGGACAGTTTCCATCCATGTCCTGGCCAGAAGCTCTTGTAAGGTTTTTGGAACTTGTTTCCCCAATGTCCCGTGTTCCTTTTCTCATGCGTATTACAGTGGATTCTAGTTAACTGGGATACATTGGGACCAGTACATTTGGGCCTAGATAGCTGAAGTTTCATGAAAATAGTTAAAAAGGTATTAAAAAGACGAAGTGCCATTTAATTGAGTAGCAAATTATGTATTTAAATGAAATACAGAATAAATTAGAACACTATCAATACTACTACAGTACTGTGTATCACTTACTAATAGTTATCGATGGAGAAATTTATCCAGTTGTAGAGTGACATGTTCTTTTGATCGATTGTAAATGAACAGAATCAGCACAGACACCCAGTGTAGATAATGGACTGCCTTCATACAATGCCAGTGATGATTGCATCCTCCGAAGCTTCGTTCTCCCTGTAACATTCAAGGTGATTGTCGATGCCTTCAAATTCTTTTTAGTTCTTAACTTGTTGAAGGAGTGAAATTATTTCATTTTCACTCTTGGCCATTTCTGGCATCTCCATGACTGAATGCTTGAAACCGCAGTGAGCAAAACAGTTCTGAATTGTCTTACTGCTTTTTTCTTGCCAGCTATCCTTGACAAAAAATACTGCTTTTAGAACTCAGGCCCATACAGCTAATGCTATTTGAAAGCTGTTTGCTCTAAGTATAGTGTAGTGTCTAACACCCACACAGTGCATGTGTCTGATACTAGTCAGAAACTGTTCGGCATAATATGGAGGTATCAATGGAAGTGTACCAGTTCACAGAAGTGGAGGGAGTTCAGGTGGAAAAACTTGATAAGATATTTTATTACATCCTCTCAGAAATCCCATTATGATAGTAACCCCACTGTTTGCTGGAGAAATTGTGTAAATCAAAATGCAAATCCCTATCATATTTTCTGGGAATGCCCCGTTATCAAAGACTACTGTATTGGAGTGGGATACATAATGACCTACAAGACATCTTTAAATGTGAAATACTCTTAGAGAGTAAGACCATATATTTTGGGTATATACCTCAAGAATGGTCGAAAAGAGATAAATATTTAACGAATGTACTGCTGGTGGCTGGTAAAAAGACCCTTACCAGGACATGGTTATCATAGGAGAGCCCAACTTTAAGTGTATGGATGGAAATTACAATGGACATTTACAAAATGGAGAAGATAACGCAGCTGTTAATCATAAGTTGGAACAATTTTATTCATACTGGAAAAAATGGTTTAACTACATAACACCTCATAGGCCTGATTTTACTCTCACAAGTCAATGAATATGTTGTAAAAAAAAAATCACTCCCTACTCTGTACATAGTTTTCTTCTTTTGATTGTTCTTTCTTTCGTCTCCTTTCTATAAGTGTATACCTCAGACATGTATTATGTGGAGGTTTGTGACAAATATGATTATATGATATATATGTACAGTGTCTGAAATACATCTTGTGGAAATGTTTGTTTGATGATGAAATTCAATAAAAAATAAATTCCAAAAAAAATGCAACTGTTCGGCAATGGTCTTCTGCCTCAATTAAGTGGCATAGTGTCATAAATAAATGAAGGGAATCCAGCTATTTCTACAATTGGTTTCTGTTCCTTAAGAGTTGCCCCAAATAAGCGGTTCCCCCACTTAACCGATGGCCAAATAAGACCATAAGATATAGAAGCAGAATCTGCCCCACCGAGTCTGCTCCACCATTCATCATGGCTGATCCAATTTTCCTCTCAATCTCCTGCCTTCTCCTCATATGCTTTCTCCTCATATCTCTTCATCAATAAAGAATCAGTCAAGACCCTTCAAGAATCTATCAATCTCTGCCTTAAATATACATAACTGCTTGGCCTCACAGCTGCCTGTGGGAAAGAATTCCACAGATTCAACACCTCTGGCTAAAGAAATTCCTCCTCACCTCCATTCTAAATGGAAGCCCCTCTATTCTGAGGCTGTGTCGTCTGGTCTTATGCACTCCCATCATAGGAAACAGCCTCTCCGTATTCACTCTATCAAGGCCTTTCATCATTCAAATAGGTTTCAATGAGGTCACTCATTCTTGTGAATTCTAGTGAATAAATGCCCAGAGCCATCAAATGCTCTTCATATGACAAGCCATTCAATCCTGGTATCCTTTTCATGAACCTCCTTTGAATCCTCTCCCGTTTCAGCTCATCTTTTCTAAGATAAGGGGCTCAAACCTGCTCCAAGTGAGGCCTCACCGGTGCTTTATAAAGTTTCAACATTATATCCTTGCTTTTGTATTCTAGTTCTCTTGAAATGAATGCTAACATTGCAATTGCCTTCCTCACCACAGTCTCAACCTGCAAATTAACCATTAGGGAATCCCGCACAAGGACAGCCAAGTCTCTTTGCACCTCAGTTTTTTGTATTTTCTGTCTATTTAAAAAGCAATCAACCCTTTCATTTCTTCTACTAAAGTGCATGAGCATACACTTCTCAACAGTGTATTCCATCTGCCATTTCTTTGCCCATTCCTCTAATCTTTCTAAGTCTTTCTGTAGCCTCTCTACTTCCTCAAATTTAAGTGGAATTCACTGTATTTCTCATGGAGCCAGAAGAATTTGTTTTAAATGATATAATGTATCATTATGTTGCTTCCTGCATGGGCCCTAGATATTTTACTCCGAAAGAGCAGCCTTCTTTTTGAGAAAGACAATTGATGAACCTTCAATTCCTCCAGAAGACTGAAAGTAGGGTAAATACTGAAAGGCTTTTATTCGCAGTAAAATGTGACCTCCATGCTGAGTGTCTGCCCCTGGACTGAGGAGGAGGAGCAGGGCGAAATCGCCTTTATTCAGGGTTCTGTGGGGGGAGCCACAGGGGCAGTCAGCAGAGAGGCGTGTCCAGACAGGCAACCCAGTTACAACACATATATATGGTTTACCACAGCAATAAAGTGGAATCTACCGATGAATTTCAGGCTAACCCCATTACTCATCCATCTGCAGTCCCAGTGACCTGAGTTTAACCTTGACCTCTGGTGCTGGGCAGATTGCAGGTTTCCTCCAGGTGCTCCAAAGATGTGAGGGTTAGTAGCTGAATTACCCACCATAATTAGTCTTCAGGTGGGTGCTAAAATCTGGGAGCGGTATTGTTGGGAATGTGGGTAGAATAAAATAGGAATAGTGTAAATGGGTGTTTGACATGTCAGTGGGAAAAGAGCCTGATTCCATGCTCTATGATGCCATAATACTGGGAAGACCAAAGTACTAAAGTATACACTATGCTGTTTTTTTATTTAAATGTTTCACAATGCAACATATTTGCACTTATCTCTCTCCAGTACAGTGGTTCCCAGAGTGGGCAATATCGTTCCTCCCCCCTCCCCCAGGGTGGTGGGAGTTTCTAAGGGGACGATAAAGATAAGGAGGGCAGCGGGGACTATTTGGTAACAAGGAGGGAAGCTGAGGGATTACAGGCTCAATTTAAGAAATTAATTACTTATTATAAGCAATTGATCCTCAGTGCCTCATAATCGATCACACAATCACCTCATCGCTTGCTAACCCACCATTCCCTTAGACTTTGCTTGAAGTGCGTTATCATTGTGGAAAAGTGATATGACACTCTTGTGTTTGGCACATCATAAGAAAGCTGGACTGAAGGAACTGTGTTATTTCTGGACCTGCCCTATGCATGATTGCTGCTTACTACTGTAGTACAGTGTTAACTAGTACAATTCCAATACTCTAATCATGCCGTGATACCATTCCTGTGAACGGGATAAAGATCAGAAACTGCCCTTTCAAATGGTCTTAACCGCATTTCTCTAGCCCATGGCCCAGCTGAGATATCACTGCCTCACTTTATGCACCAGACAGTCAGGTTTTGCCTGAGCTATAATAACATCATAACTTTCCCTTTTATTGATCGTAGCGCTTGAGTTTGGACTTAAACAATAAGCGATTGACCGTGGTCACCAATCCATCACAAGAATGGAGGAAGCAGACCAAATGAAAAAGAAGTGTAGACAGTATAGTGTGGAGTATCTGAAATATGGATTTATATCAGCATCAAACAACCAACAGCGACCGGTATGTCTGTTGTGTGAAAAAGTTTTCTTTTCGCATGAGGCAATGAAGCTGTCCAGACTCCTTAAACATTTGAAGGGAATACACTCTGATAGAGCAAACAAAAACTTGGCTTATTTTCAGTCACTTTGTTAAAACTTTCAGAAACGAAACGTTTCAAAACATGTTTGCCAGCACTTCACAACAAAACAGTAATGCTTTGCATGCTTTGTACAACTTTTCATGGCTCATTGGGGGACAGTGACCACCACTCCCTGGCCTTTAACATTATCATGGAAAAGGATAGAATCAGAGAGGACAGGAAAATTTCTAATTGGGGAAAGGCAAATTATGAGGCTATAAGGCTAGAAATTGCGGGTGTGAATTGGGATGATGTTTTTGCAGGGATATGTCTATGGACATGTGGTCGATGTTTAGGGATCTCTTGCAGGATGTTAGGGATAAATTTGTCCTGGTGAAGAAGATACAGAATGGGAGGGTGAAGGAACCATGGGTGACAACTGAGGTGGAGAATCTAGTCAGGTGGAAGAAGGCAGCATACATTAGGTTTAGGAAGCAAGGATCAGATGGGTCTATTGAGAAATATAGGGAAGCAAGAAAGGAGTTGAAGAAGGGCTGAGAAGAGCAAGAAGGGGGCATGAGAAGGCCTTGGTGAATAGGGTAAAGGAAAACCCCAAGGCATTCTTCAATTATGTGAAGAGCAAAAGGATGACAGGAGTGAAGATAGGTCCGATTAGAGATAAAGATGGGAAGATGTTCCTGGAGGCTGTGGAAGTGAACGAGGTCCTCAATGAACACTTCTCTTCGGTATTCACCAATGAGAGGGAACTTGATGTCAGTGAGGACAATATGAGTGAGGGTGATGTTCTGGAGCATGTTGATATTAAGGGAGAGGAGGTGTTGGAGTTGTTAAAATACATTAGGATGGATAAGTCCCCGGGGCCTGATGGAATATTCCCCAGGCTGCTCCACAAGGCGAGGGAAGAGATTGCTGAGCCTCTGGCTAGGATCTTTATGTCCTCGTTGTCCACGGGAATGGTACCGGAGGATTGGAGGGAGGCGAATGTTCGTCCCTTGTTCAAAAAAGGTAGTAGAGATAGTCCAGGTAATTATAGACCAGTGAGCCTTACATCTGTGGTGAGAAAGCTGTTGGAAAAGATTCTTAGAGATAGGATCTATAGGCATTTAGAGAATCATGGTCTGATCAGGGACAGTCAGCATGGCTTTGTGAAGGACAGATCATGCCTAAAATGCCTGATAGAGTTCTTCGAGGAGGTGGCCAGGCATATAGATGAGGGTAGTGCAGTGAGTGTGACCTACATGGATTTTAGTAAGGTATTTGACAAGGTTCCACACGGTATGCTTATTCAGAAAGTTAGAAGGCATGGGATCCAGGGAAGTTTGGCCAGGTGGATTCAGAATTGGCTTGCCTACAGAAGGCAGAGGGTGGTGGTGGAGGGAGTACATTCAGATTGGAGGATTGTGACTAGTGGTGTCCCACAAGGATCTGTTCTGGGACCTCTACTTTTCGTGATTTTTATTAACGACCTGGATGTGGGGGTAGAAGGGTGGGTTGGCAAGTTTGCAGACGACACAAAGGTTGGTGGTGTTGTAGATAGTGTAGAGGATTGTTGAAGATTGCAGAGAGACATTGATAGGATGCAGAAGTGGGCTGAGAAGTGGCAGATGGAGTTCAACCCGGAGAAGTGTGAGGTGGTACACTTTGGAAGGACAAACTCCAAGGTAGAGTACAAAGTAAATGGCAGAATACTTGGAAGTGTGGAGGAGCAGAGGGATCTGGGGGTACATGTCCATAGATGCCTGAAAGTTGCCTCACAGGTGGATAGGGTAGTTAAGAAAGTTTATGGAGTGTTAGCTTTCATAAGTCGAGGGATAGAGTTTAAGAGTCGCGAGGTAATGATGCAGCTCTATAAAACTCTGGTTAGGCCACACTTGGAGTACTGTGTCCAGTTCTAGTCACCTCACTATAGGAAGGATATGGAAGCATCGGAAAGAGTACCGAGGAGATTTACCAGGATGCTGCCTGGTTTAGAGAGTATGCATTATGATCAGAGATTAAGGGAGCTAGAGCTTTACTCTCTGGAGAGAAGGAGGATGAGGGGAGACATGATAGAGGTATACAAGATATTAAGAGAAATAGATAGAGTGGATAGCCAGCATCTCTTCCCCAGTGCACCACTGCTCAATACAAGAGGACATGGCTTTAAGGTAAGGGGTGGGAAGTTCAAGGGGGATATTAGAGGAAGGTTTTTTACTCAGAGAGTGGTTGGTGCGTGGAATGCACTGCCTGAGTCAGTGGTGGAGACAGATATACTAGTGAAATTTAAGAGACTACTAGACAGGTATATGGAGGAATCTAATGTGGGGGCTTATATGGGAGACAGGGTTTAAGGGTCGGTACAACATTGTGGGCCGAAGGGGCTGTACTGTGCTGTACTGTTCTATGTTCTATTGCTAAAGCTGGAAAACTCCATAGAACTGTTTCTGCCAGCAATAAGGGAGTTTCTGAGTGCAGTTTTGCGTAAGTTGCCAGACCAAGTATTTTAAGCAATTCCACTCCATGACAACTCTTTTCAAAGATGAATGGATGAAATGCCAGAGAATGTGGAAGACACATTGTGCGTCATACTTAGGATAACAGAATTTGCTCTGCAGTTGAATAGATCAACTTTGCTCTGCAATTAAACTTTGTTTCTTGGTTATGTTTGCTTCAAAGAAGATGAAAGCATGGTTCAAGGGTTGTTACTTGCAAGGGGACTAGAAACAGATAAGCAGAGAGAGTCAACATTTTTTCAAAGAGAAGGACATTCTGCTCACCACATTCTTGCTTGTGCAATAGATGGGGCACCGTCAAGAACAGGATGCTACTGCGGGGTTGTTACTTTCTTGAAAAAAGCTGCACCTAACATATTTACCATTCACTATGATTCACCTTGTCACATAAAACCTAAGTGATCAGCTGATTAAATCATTAAGTACTGTTATCACAGCAGTAAATGAAATCAAGCCCCATGCTCTCAATTCTGTATTGTTTCGAGAGCTTTGTATTGAGAATGGTGAACAGTTTGAACGCTTGCTGTTTGACACAAAAGTCTCCAAAGTAAATTGTCTGAGATGCTTTTATGTACTCTCTGAAATGAATAAAATCCTTTGATTTCTTGAATGCTTTATTTAGTAATCAACTCAAGAATATTAGTCATGACCTTGCTTGTTTGTCAGAGTTATTTGCAAAGTTTAATGAAGTTAATCTTCAATTGCAAGGAAATGATGTGAATCTTATCAAAGTCAAATCAGTCGTCTCCATATTGTCCAAGTTAACCTTTTTAAGTGCACCATTGGTCATTACGACTTTTTCTAATTCTGAGCCTCTCAGAGTTGGAAGAGAAAGAAAGAATACCAGATAAGGATCTTCAAATGTACTGTGAATTCAGTCTAAATACACCACTGTTCAACTGGGTGCTAAACTTCCTACTCAGCAGATCTCAGTTAGTCAGGATGCACAACCTCTCCTCTCTTCCCATCATCCACAACATGGATGCCCTCCAGGGCTGTGTGCTGAGCCCACTGCTGTATACTCCGCTCACACATGACTACATGGCCAAGAACCCAAGAAATCACATTGTCAATTTTGCCGATGTCTCAACACTGGCGGAGCTCATCTTCAGCAATAATAAGACAGCTTACAGAGGGAAGGTGGAAGAACCTGAGGCCTGGTAGCCCTCTTCCTCAATGTCAATGAGACAAAGGAGATGGTTATTGATTTCAGGAGAACTTGTACCACTCAAACCCCTCAGTACCGCAGTGGAAACTGCAAGCAGTTTCAAACTCCTGGGAGTGTGCATCTCAAAAACCTCTCATGTCCCAGAACACTTTCTACATAATCAGGAAAACTCACCAACACCTCAACTTTCTGAGGAGGCTGAAGAGAGCTGGACTATGCTCACTTATACTCATATCTTTCTACAGAAGCGCAGTAGAGAGCATCCTAACTAGCTGCGTCACTGCACGGTATGAAAACTGCAATGTGGAGGATAGGAAAGCCATACAACAGGTATTTGAAACTGTTCAATACATCACCGGCACGAGGCTAAGCACCATTATGGACATCCATACAAAAAGATGCCAGAAAAGGGACAGTAGCATGAAGGATCCTACCCAACCTTCTTCTGATCTATTTGTCTCTCTCCCATCAGGGACGAGGCTACATGCCAGGACCACCAGGCTCAAAAACAGTTGCTTTCCCCAAGCAGTAAGGCTGATTAATACCTCCACCCACCAACCCACCCCCCCCCGTCCACACCCCCTACCACTACTACTTTATCACTTCCTGTTATTCACCTTGTGTACAGATACTCGTTTGCCTAATGTCACTTTATGGACATACATTCAATCTATGTAAATATGCTACTTTATATATTTATATTTATTGTGTTTTATTATTATTATTGTGCTCTTTATCTTATTGAGTCTTTTTCAGTGCTATTTCAGAACAAGTATTTAATTCTCCTTTACATTTGCGTATTGGAAATAATATTAAACAATCTTGAATCTTGAGTAATCTTTGCAAGTATTTGTCACTGCTTTGAATTTGCAGTTCCTATTTTCCTTCATTTGTATTGTAAATCAAAGTTCTTTATAGTTTTTATGTAATGGCCAGAAAGTGGGGGGCACTGGAGATGTGATCTAGGAGCCAAGGGGACCATAACCTAAAAATGTTTGGGAACCACTGCTCTAGTGTATTCTGTTTTGTACTCCTCTCTCTTCCTTGCAATAGTTACACAGCCTAGAAACTGGACCGTGCATCCGTGAAGATTTCAGTAACATATCTACACCCTGTGCCTGTGTGTCTGTACATTGCGTTGACCTAACATACTATATATGATGCCACACTGTGATGTAGACATGATTGAGACATTAATAACAGGGTTGTGGCTGGTCAAGAGAGGACAGATAGTACTACGAAGATTAATAGCCAACGTATGCACTAGCTGCAGTGCTTTGCGGGTCAGAGCCTTAGAGTGAAAGTCATCAATGACAAAATCTGCACAGGCCAGAAGGCCAGATTCAAGATTCATTAGTCCTCACTGGCTGGACAGTCATCATGTGCCACCAACAGTCTCACCAACATTTATCAATTGAATTGAAAGCACCTATTGACAGTGATGTGCATGAACCCACAGCAGAAGAACCTTGGGCACGATCAAAGGCTATGTTCAACCTGTCACCCAGAAACAGTGGCAGGCTCATTGCAGATGGCAATGTTAACTCTTTCTCCGATTGTGATCTCTTATTTTGATTCCCTGTTTCCACAGACATTCAATGTGGCAGAAGTCTTAAAATAAATCAAAGAAAGGACTTTTTATATCATGCGAATCACATAGAGCTGCATAACTTTTGAATTTCAGAATCATAATTTGGTGTAACATCACTGGCATATGTCATGAAATTTATTGTTATGTGACAGCAGTGCATTGCAATACATAATTCAAAAAACTATAAACTACAAAAATAAGTGTACTGTATATATATAATTAAATAAGTCTTCAGGCTTCTGACCTCCTCCTGGATGGTAGCAATGAGGAGAGGACGTGTGCTGGGTAATGGGTGTCCTTAATAATGGATGTTGCCTTTTTGAGATATTGCCTCTTGAAGAGGTTCTCAGTGCTGGGGAGATCAGTGCCCAGGATAGAGCTGGTAGAGCTTACAACTTTCTACGGCTTTTTCTGATCCCGTGTAGTGAACCCTTCATACCGGACAGTGATACGACCAGTTAAAATGCTCTCCATGGTATATCTGTAGAAGTTTCCAAGAATCTTTGGTGACATACCAAGTCTCCTGAAACTCCTAATGAAATATAGCTACCGCCGTGCTTTCTTTGTCATTGCATCAAAATGTTGGGTGCAAGATAGATCTTCAGAGATGTTGACACCAGGAACTTGAAACTGCTCACCATTTTCACTGCTGACCTCTCGATGAGGGCTGGAGTGTGTTCCCTCAGCTTCTCCTTCCTGAAGTCCACAGTCAATTCCCTGGTCTTACTGATGTTGAGTGAAAGGCTGATCTTGCAACACCACTCAACCAGCAGATCTATCTTGCTCCTGTACGCCTCCTCATCACCATCATAAATTCTACCAACAATCGTTGTGGTATCAGCAAATGTATAGATGGTGTAGGCACTGTACCTAGTCACACAGCCGTGGGTGTAGAGAGTGTAGAGCACAGGGCTAAGGATGAACACTAAGGTGTGTCAGTATTGATTGCCAGTGAGGAGGAGATGTTATTTCAGATCCGCACAGACTGTAGTCTCCTGGTGAAGAAGTCAAGGATCCAGTTGCAGAGGGAGGTACAGGGGTTGAGGTTTTGGAGCTTGTCAATTAGATCTGAGGGTATGATTATACAAACAGCATACCTGATGCAGCCTGACAATGGATTTAATTCAAATGAGCATGAATGGGAAAGCATTAAACGAGACCCGGAAATTGATTGGTACCTGGGTATGACTTCAGCAGGAACACTGGTTAGATGCTGATAGAATATTAATCGATAATTTCGATATTTCAATAAGGTTCATATGAAGTTCAATAAGGTTCACGTTGTTTTGTACAATTTGCTACTTCAACACTTGATTCAAAGTCTTATTTAAAAAACTTAATTACTGGTTTGTCCAGTCAGGTTGTGAAATTAACTTACAGAAGTATATGCACAATTAATTTATATGTCCAGATAGATTCCAACCTGATGGCATGAACATTGATTGTTCCTTCTGGTAATTCCCCCCTCCCCCCCTTCTTCTTCTATTCCCCAGCCTGGACGCTTACCTCTTTTCCTCACCTGCCTATCGCCCTTGGTGCCCCTTCTTCTTCCCTGTGTCCTATGGTCCACTCTCCTTTCCTATCAGATTCCTTCTTCTCTAGCCCTGTACCTTTCCCGCTCACCTAGCCTCACCTATCACCTTCCCCTCCTTCCTCTCCCCCCAACTTTTTATTCTGGTCTCCTCCCCCTTCCTTCCAGGGTCCTGGAGAGGGGTCTCAACCTGAAAGGTTGACTGTTTATTCATTTCCATAGATGCTTCCTGACCTGCTGTGTTCCTCCAGCATTTTGTGCGCATTGCTCTGGTTTTCCAGCATCTGCAGAATCTCTTGTATTTATAAATTAACTTACGTTTATTTCTATATTCTCACTTTTTTTCAGACTACTGTAGAGCTGATTTTGTTCATGGTGAGCTACTTCTGGCTTTCTTCAAAATAATTTTGCTGCAGTTTGAAATAATTTAGTGGAGAAGTCAGGCCTTAACAGGGGTTGTATAAAAGGAGGGCTTTGTGCAGGACCCCATAATCACAGCTAACCAAATGAAAACACTGCTGTGCTCTGTTATCTGCTAGTAGTGTATTAGTACCTGCTGGAAGAAAGGCTGTGCAATAAGAGAGAACTTGGGTTATTCAAAAACTGAGCAAGTCTAGTGTTAGCCCAGTGTGGGGAAAGAGAGAGGGAGAGGTGTGTTTGACCACTGGTTTTTGATTGTCTATGGAGTTGTAGTATTCACAACACTGTCATAAAATAGAACCACAATATCTTTGTTTGATCCTTCAAAGCTCATAGAAATGCTGATGTTTACATGTTTAGCAGATGCTAATAAGTTTTTTAAAGATTTTATTTCTCTACTAAAATAGATTGAGAATGTATAATTTTTCTTGAATTGGAAACACTGATCACTGCAGTGCAATTCAAGATGATGACCTTGTGACATAAAATTATACCAAGCAGCTACCACAAATATCAGACAAAAGAGAGGAAGAAAACTGAAGTACTGTTTGCTCAGGACTGGGAGGGATGTGGGGGAATGGTAGAGACTGCAAATCTTTGTGTTATATTTATGCAGAATCAGGAGTTTCTATTGTATGCAGCAGTTGAGTTTACCTTGAATATAAGATCTCTCAGTCGCATTGGTACTGCAATCATGGGAAATGATTTGGTTAGTTACTGGAACTCATGCCTCCTGACGAAGGGTCTCGGCCTGAAACGTCGACTGTACCTCTTCCTAGAGATGCTGCCTGGCCTGCTGCGTTCACCAGCAACTTTGATGTGCGTTGCTTGAATTTCCAGCATCAGCAGAATTCCTCGTGTTTGCCTCATCAGAGTTTTGCTGGATTGTCCTCCAAACTGGATAAGAGTATATGGATGTAGTATTCAGCTTAGAAGGAGGTAAAGAGAAAGGGAAGGGTATTCTATTGTCAAGTGTAACATTAGCATTACTGTAATAATTGTTTGGCATTTAACTGAGAAAGTAAGTTTTTTTTTTGGCTATTTACTGCTAGTCTCTCATCAGCACTTCTGTACAGCGGGTGATAATTCAGTTGTAGACATGAATAGACAAGAGGAGACACAAGTCCTCTGGTAGCCTGATCAATGTCTGATGAAAAAAAAATATATTGAAAATTTACTAGCATATCCTGATTTGCTACTTAGTAAATTATATGTTTTACAATGTTATAAAACTTCTGAAATATGTTTGATTGTGTCTGCATTTAAGAAAATAAATAATTTGAAGAAACTTTCATATTCAGCATAATTGATGAAATCTTCCATTTCTGATCTAGTTTGAGTTTAATTGAGGCCACAGTTAATGCAGTAAATCAGTGTTTGGGGTTTATTATAACTCTTTAACATCGTTCTCCAGTCTCCAAGTGGTTCACCCATTATCGTTATATGGTGCATTTTAATGAATAGACTCAAAAATAGATTGCTCTGTTGCTGCTCCACTTTAATAATAAACCACAAATTGTTAATTCTTCATTACCTTTTCAATTGTGCAGCCTGTAGCTAAGTCTTTTCCACCTCCAATTCAGAACAGAATATGCAAATGAAAATTCTGAACTCGATCAGAATCGTTTACTATCACTCACATACATTGTGAAATTTGTTGTTTTGAGGCAGTAGTACAGTGCAATACATAAAAAATACTATAATTTGTAATAAATAAGTAGTGCAAAAGATTAATAATGAAGTAGTGTTCACAATTTCATGGACAGTTCAGAGATCTGATGTCAGAGAGGGAGAAGTTGTTCCTTAAAGAAGCTGAGTGTGGGTCTTCAGATCCCTGCCCCCCCCCCCCATACTATTGTAGCATTATGTTTTGGATATGTGTAGTTAGAGTAGTTCCAATCATGGTACAAAGTAACTTAGAGTTCAAAGTTCAAAGTAAGTTTTATTATCAAGGTATATGTCACCGTGTACTGTATAACCCTGAGATTCATTTTCCTGCAAACATCCTCAGCAAACTTATAGAATAATAACTTTAACAGGAAGAATGGAAGGTCAACTAGAGTGGAGAAGACAAAAAACTGTGCAAATACAAATATAAATAAACAGTAATAAATAATGAGAACATGAGATAACAAGGTAGAGAGCCCTTAAAGTGAGATCATTGGTTGTGGGAGTGTAGTTGTCCCCTTTGAGCAAGAGCCTGATGGTTGAGGGGTAGTAATTGTTCTTGAATCTGGTGGTGTGAGTGCTGAGGCTCTTGTACCTGTTGCCTGATGGCAGCAGCGAGAAAAGAGCATGGCCTGGTTGGGGGGGATCTCTGTTGCTGGATGCTGCTTTCCTACGACAGCATTTGTGATGAAATCCCTCATGATTCATGACTTTAGAACAGATAGAAGAAGAAGCCAAAGGAATAACGTACACATGATGAAGTATTTTGGCCCAAAACATCGACTTTTTATCTCTTTCCATCAATGCTGTCTGACCTGCTGAGTTCCACCAACATTTTGTGTGATTTACTACGGATTTTCAGAATCTCTTGTGTTCGCAAAGATCTGGAAGTGCTTTCAATGTCCGCCTGTAGATGCATCACATTCAAGTGGAAGTGGTCAAGTCCCACGCTCTTGTGAGATGAATTAAATAATTTTCCAAAATGTTCAATTTACAATTTACAATCATCTCCTTTTTACAGTAATAAATAATGAGAACATGAGATAACAAGGTAGAGAGCCCTTAAAGTGAGATCATTGGTTGTGGGAGTGTAGTTGTCCCCTTTGAGCAAGAGCCTGATGGACATTTTAAGTTCTTGCCTGATGACTTTGTAATGGGTAATAGAAAAGTAAGCTCTGATAAGCAAAACCTCTCACTCCCTAAAATCCACAAGCATTATCTAGGGTGTGAAATAATATTAAGGATGGTATCCAGACAGGAAAAATAATAAACACACTTTTGTCTTAGAAATTTTTAATGAATGAATCTGCATCACTTTTGGGGATGATTAGTATTGCGGAGCATCTCATAGTATCGCAGAGTTATAGAGACGTACAGCATAGAAATGGCCACTTTGGCTCACGTCATCCGTACTAACCATGATCACTATTAATGCTAATTTCATTTGTCCACATTAGGCTCATATCTCTCTTCCCTTTTCCTGTCCAACTACCTGTAAAAATGCTTTTTAAATGCTGTAATTACATATATCTCTACCACTTCCTCTGGCTGCTCGTTCCATACACCACTAGATGCTGTGTGAAAAACTTGCCCTTCAGATTTCCTTTAAAATTTCCCTTCTCATTTGCAACGAATGCCCTCTAGATATACACTCAGTGGTCACTTTATTACATACACCCTGTATGTCTGCTTATTAATGCAAATATCTAGTCAGCCAATCATGTGGCAGCAACTCAATGCATAAAAGCATGCAGGCATGGTCAAGAGGTTCAGTTGTTGTTGAGACCAAAATTCAGAATGGAGAAGTAATATGATCTAAGTGACTTTGATCATGGAATTATAATTGGTGTCAGATGGGGTGATTTGAGAATCTCAGAAACTGCTGATCTCCTGGGAATTTTGCACACAAGTCTGTAAGGTTTACAAACAATGCTGCAGAAAACAAAAAAAACAAAAAAAAAATCCAATGAACAGCCGTTCTGTGGGCAAAATTGCCTTGTTAATGAAAGAGGTCAGACGTGATTGGCCGGACTAATTCGAGATGACAGGAAGGTGAGAGTAACTCAACCACGCGTTACAACAGTGGTGTGCAGAAGAGCATCTCTAACCCCACAACACATCGAACCTTGGAGTGGATGGGCAGTAGCAGCAGAAGACCACAAACACAGGAATGCACTCAGTAGCCACTTCATTAGTTATGTCCTGTACCCAATACAGTGGCCACTGAATATGGAATCCCCTACCCTGAGAAAAAGGCTGAAACCATCTGCCACATCTATGCCCCTCATGATTCTACTAATGTCTATAGGTCACCTTTGGCCTCCTATGTTCCGGTGAGAATATACCCAATGTATTTGTATCACACAACATTGCCATACAAATACATTTGTCAGTATTACAGTCAATACTTGATAGAGGCATACGTAACCTCAAATTATGATATTTCTTTTCTCATTTAATATACACTTGAAATATGGTCACTGTAGTAATATGACAAAATGCCATAGAAGCAAAATTTCTATAAATAAAAGTAATTGCATTCTATTCATGATACCAAAAACTGTGGGCACAACCATATCATCAGTACTTACTCACTTACTGCCTGTTTCACTGTTGGAGTTTAGGGCAGCAGTGAAGTTCCTCCATCTCTGGCAGAGTTCAGGGCTTCCTTCATCACGTCAGTAGCTTCCTCTCGTTTTTCACTACTGTCAGTCATGCATTTCCCAGGTGGAGACTCAGGAATCTCGCACTCTGATGTAGAAGGATTCTTCATTGCTACTTCTGTAACAATTTTTATTTTACCAGTCAGGGTTGTTCAACTGAACCCCAGAATCTGGAGGACCAGTGGACCACTCTTAATCCGGCCTCTACCCTTTGACCTGTTTGGCATGGGTGACCCTACCAACAGCCAAAGCAAAAAGCCCTGACTCCAGCCAACATAGCTCTTCAGGGCACTGAGGCATGCAAGCCTCCAAACCACGTCAAGGTTGTGGTCCTCTTGGAGTCACATCACCCGTGTAAGGGCCAAATCAGCAGACGGTGAAAATCTGAAATCGAAACAGAAAGTGTTAGAAGTGTTAAGCAGGCCGGCAGTGTACAAAGAGGGAGACAAATTTTCCTGATTTCATAAACTTAATTTCTAGGTTTGTTACTGTATATATTGTACTTATTTATAGTTAACATGTACACTGTGAGCTTCATGTTTGAAAAGAATTTCATTGCACACTGGTACATGACAGTAAACTAATTTGAATCCAAATGGAGAAAACATTCTGCTCCCTTAGAGGTGTTGGGAGTGTAGGAACTATGTTGATTGTGTGGGACGTGCTAGGAGAACAGGAAAAGCAATTGGTGTTGAATGAAAGGTGGGTCGAGGTATTTAAGAAGCCATTGCTTCCTTGAAATACTGAAAGGGAAGGGAAAGATGTATTTGGCAGCAGGATTGTTCTGGAGGAAGTGGAGAGGTGATCTGTTGAATGCAGAGGTGGGGAGGGTGGAAGAGATGATTGCAACAGATGCTACTGTAGGTCTGGCTGGGAGCAGAATGGTGAAAGTAGAAGCTGTCTTGGTTGAGACGTAAATGTTTGCTAAGTGACAAGGAGAACTCTGGCTTTTTACTGCATGTCGTCTTCTGCACTTACCTGACAGGACAGACAGAACTTGGCTTTAATCTCATTGATGGCAGCATCTTTAACAATGCTTATAGAATCTTAGAATCATAAAGCATGGAATCATACATTTGGCCGAACTCATCCACCACAACTAGTGGGCACCCTTCCCTAGTAATCCCATCACCCAGCTCTCTATGCCCAAGCAATCCAATAGCTGATGTAGAAATTTTCTAAATGCTTTTGGTGAGTCTGCTTTAACCCCTCTTTCAGGCAGTTTATTCCAGGTACTTAACCCTTTCTGCGTGAAGAAGGTCTCTGTCATATTCCTCATAGTTTTATATGTCTTAATCATGCGCACTCTTCACCTCCTCTCCTCCAGGGGGAGTAAACCTAACTTCTTCAGTCTCACCTCATATGCCATTTCAGGCAACATTTTGGTGAATCTACCTTCTCTTATGCTGTCACTTCCTCCCTCTACCTAGGAGACCAGAACTGCATGCAGCACTCCAGCCGTGGTCTGACCATGGATTTAAAACGTTTGAACAAAATGTCCCTACTACTATATTCAGTGCCCTGACTAATCCCATGTGCTATTATCCCATATACCATCCTAACCACATAATTAACCTGCATTGACACCTTCAAAAATCTAAAGCTGAAACTACAGGAAATTGCTTTTATTGAATAAAACTTAATGCTCTTATTTGAAAAGAACTTTTTCCATGTGTGTATTTAAACATCATCTATAAGTCAGCTCTTTCGACAGATCTGCAATATTTCAGTATGATACTGGAATGTCAGCTAGGGTTTCAGAATAGAACATAGAATAGAATCAGGTTTATTTTCACTGATATATGTTTTGAAATTTGTTGTTTTGCAGCCGCAGTAGAGAGCAAGACATAATCTAAATGTATGCTTACTTCTCAAAGGAGATAAAAACATATTTTTTAAAACTTCCTCTGGTTTTGTAACTCTTTTGAGATTGGCATGCCAGATTTGAATTAAGCATCAGTGAGCTGGTATCAAGCAGGGTCAGAGAGGATGGGTATAAGGCAGGAAGTGAATTTCAGTGACATGATGATAAAGCAGACTGCTGGACTGATTGTACTACTTTCCACCAGGAGAGAAATAATCATAATATTTTCACAGGATGGACATGTGTGCACCTATGCCACACAAGGTGTCCTATTTTAGATCACTTTGTAAAAACCTGGCTCATTTTCAATCTGGGTGCTGACAGCTGGATGATTGATCTGTGGAGTGTGCTGGCTGGCCCACCATTCTGATGGTGAAGAATTCGTGCAATTTATTAGACAGAATTTTGCACATTGTGCGTGCTACAATCAAAATGCAAACCTCTGCTACGACGAGTTTGTCCGCTCTCATCTCTGACTCAGAGCTGACATATCTGATAAGGGTATTGCAAACAATCTCGATGAGTACAAAAAAGCCTTGTTATCATTGTAGGAAGAAGAATTGAAAACATTTGCATCTATATAGTTTTGCATAATGTTCTCATGACATCTTAAACTGCTTTACTGTCAGCAACGTTCTTTTGAGAGAAATGTAACTGTCACGAGCATAATGCAAAATTCTACAGAAAGCAGATGAGATGAAAGGCCAGTTTTTTTGTATAAAGTCAATAGAGGAAAGAATATTTGATAAAAGTGCCTGAAATTACAGCACAGAAACAGGATGTTCAGCCCAACCAGCCCATGAAATTATTTATGCACTATTCAACACTCCGTACCTTTCTTTATCTAAGCCTCTTCCCCTCTATTCCTTGCTCTATCACCTAAATCTTCTCCTGATTCACTGTACCATTCCCTATTGTAGTAAGTTAAACATCCTCTTTCCATTATGGCTGAGTAAGTTTCTCCTAAGTTCTCATTTATGTACCCCATTGCTCTGACCATTGCAATAAGTAAGTACATGTTCGGCACAGCATTGTGGGCCGAAGGGCCTATTTTGTGCTGTAGTTTTTCTATGTTTCTCTGTTTCTATGACATACAGTTTTGGACTCCACTTTGGCACTCGTTGGTAAACATGGGACCAGACATTGTCCCAGTGTCTGAGTCTACTAAGCAAGTGGTGCTGCTGGAGCTGACAGTCCCATGGGAAGATAGCTTGGAAGAGGCCTTTGAAAGGAAGCTCTCCAAGTACGCAGGACTGGTCAGCAACTGTCAGCAGGCTGGATGGAGAGCGAGGTGTCTCCCAGTGGAGGTTGGTTGTAGGGGATTCGTAGCCCGTTCTCTGGTTAGAGCCTTTAGTATTTTGGGCATCGAGGGAGAGAGGAAGAGGAGAGCCATCCGCAGTACCACCGATGCGGCAGAGAGGGCCTCAAGATGGCTGTGGCTCAAAAAAGGGGAGCCATGGAGTCATAAGTAGCTAGCCATCTGGACACAAGCTGGGTTCTGATCAGCCCCGGCTGGGTCACTTGGAGGAGGTTGTATGATGTTGAAAGACCCGAAACACCCAATGATTCCAGGAACATCACTGAAGATGTGTCCAGAAGCATCAATAGATGTATGTACACAGCTCCTAAGTCCTCATTTATGTACCCCATTGCTCTGACCATTGCAATAAGTAAGTACATGTTTGGCACAGCATTGTGGGCCGAAGGGCCTATTTTGTGCTGTAGTTTTTCTGTGTTTCTATGTTTCTATGACATACAATTTTGTACTCCACTTTGGCAATCGTTGGTAAACATGGGAACGGGTGGTGTGACTTTTGTAAGGTACCAGACACAGTGAAGCATATGACCTTGGTGTGCCACAGATAATCATTAGAACGCGGGAAGCATCTGAAGAAGGAACAGTTAAGTCATGTAGTACGCTTTTAATTAAAAGGGATTTGTGAGCAGGATCTGAACTCCGCCATGGCTCCTGTCATACTTCATTACAGTAGGTGGCGGTAATGCACCTTTCTGAATGTGTGAGTTGCCATTAGCACAAAAGGAGAAGAAGTCAGGTCCCCTCCGTGAAACTGAAAGCAACAACAAACAGGACATGTCAAAGAATGCAACTGTCCTGGAGTGTGCAAGAGCAGCCAAACGTGTCCATGCTGTGAATTGTGTGCACCCAATAAACACAATGCCAGCGCTGCCAGACAGGGACAATGAGAATTACAGGGCTACTGAGGAGTGGAGGGAGGGAATGAAGAAATGACTTGTGGCAGACCTAATCTGTTACACATCCTGTTCAGTCTTTAAATTAATGTTATCACAATGCGTACAATATTATTGTCACTAATACCCTGATCTTTCATTGCTTTTATTTTAATGCACTCTTCCACATTCAATAGCCTTAACAGAAAATTCTGTTACATACATGGATAGAAAAATCCTTCCTATTGATTAATTTCATTTTAGTTGAAGTCTTAAGTGTAATTCCCTTTCTCTCTTACAATGAGGTCTGGCGATTACACTTAATGGTGTAATTGATGTTTGATCGTCACTGTCCACATGAGTTTTATTTCTGTCCCAATATTGATTGTTTCATCGTTTCTTTAGAATTAACTTATTGCTAATTAGCAAAGTTAATCTAATCTATATTAATCTGTATGCCTGAAAGGCTTGTCCTATGAGAAGTGTTTGATGGCTCTGGGCCTCTATTCACTGGAATTCAGAAGAATGAGGGGTGACCTCATTGAAACCTATCAAATATCGAGAGGCCTTGATAGAGTGGATGCAGAGCCTCAGAATAGAGGGATGTCCATTTAGGATGGAGATGAGGAGGAATTTTTTTAATCAGAAAGTGGTGAATCTGTGAAATTCATTGCCACAGGCAGCTGTGGAAGTCAAGTCATTGGGTATATTTAAGGCAAAGGTTGACTGGGCCTGAGAAGGAAAATGGATCAGCCATGATGAAATGGTGGAACAGACTCAAAGGGCCAAATGGCTTAATTCTGCTTCTGTATCTTATAGTCTTCTGGTATGTCAATCGATTTGTCCATCCATCCACTTATTACAGAGAGGATGATGTCTCCGTAACATATGTTGTATCAAGATGCAGGGACTTAGCTGAAATGGAGATCTTGTGAATTTATTAATATAGTTACACAAGTTACTGGTTCTTGGTTCTTCCAAAGCTGTTCTAATTGAAGAAATCTCTGGCTATTTAGTACAATTGACAGAGGCTTGAAAGAGATTCTCTGGAAGCTGGTAGGAAAGGGGAAGGGAGAGGGTGTTTATTGGGTTAGCAAGAAGAGGGTTGGTGTGTGACAGGTCAAAGAAACAGCCACAATCGTTGAAGTCACTGTGGAGTTAGAGTTCCCACCTGCTTCTCCTGACCTTACAGCTTTGAGTTTAGTATCAACATCATGTACCAACTTGTAAAGCAGGTTTGTCTCCTGTTCTCCTTGCATGATTGAATTTAGCAGAGGCAAATAAACCAGGATTAGGGCCACCATTTACATATTTCGCAAACCTAATATAGGGAACTACCAAGGATACATGAAATGCTACCCACACCAGAATCTGACTGCATGGCCTGAGGATGTTGGTCCTTGGAATTCATGCAAGTACATTAGGAACCAGAGTAATGTGAAATAGGAGCTTATTTTAAAAATCTTTGAAGAGTATCAATGTGTGTGTGTGTGTGTGTGTGTGTGTGTGCCTGCGCTGGGGATGGGGTGGTGGAATCTAGCATTACAAGGATGTAATGTTGAGGTTTTATAAGGCACTGGTGAGGTCTCACTTGGAGTACTGTGAGCAGTATCGGGCCCCTTATCTAGACAATGGAGAGAGTTCAAAGGAGGTTTAAAGGGATTGAAAGTCTTACCATATGAAGAGCGTTTGATGGCTTTGGGCCTTTGCTCACTGGAATTCAGAAGAATGAGGGGTGACCTTATTGAAACCTGTTGAATGGAGAAAAGCCTCGATAAGGTGGTCGTGGAGAGGATGGGGAAGTCAAAGATCAGAGGACACAGCCCAAGAGTAGAGGGATATCCATTTAGAATGGGAAATGAGAAGGAACTTATTTATCCAGAGAGTGGTGAATCTGTGGGATTTATTACCACAGGCAGCTGTGGAGGCCGTCTCATTAGGTATTCTAATGACTTGATACTAAGTCATTAAGTACAGTAATAGCAGAGGTTGATAGATTCTTGATTAATGTGAATGGGTAAGGAGAGAAGGCAGGAGATTGGGGCTGAAAGGGAAAAGGATCAGCCATGATGAAATGGTGGAGTAGATTTGATGAGCCAAATGGCCTAATTCTGCTCCTATGTCTTATGGTCTTAATTGAATTGAATTGAATTGACTTTATTACTTACATCCTTCATATATATGAGGAGTAAAAATCTTTATGTTACGTCTCTGTCTAATGTGCAATGTGCAATTTATAGTAATTTATAATAAATATTATGTACAACAGGACAATCAGTATAACATAGAAATACAGTTGTGTCAGCATGAATTAATTAGTCTGATGGCCTGGTGGAAGAAGCTGTCCCGGAGCCTGTTGGTCCTGGCTTTTATGCTGTGGTACCATTTCCTAGATGGTAGCAGCTGGGACAGTTTGTGGTTGGGGTGACTTGGGTCCCCAATCGTCCTTCAGGCCCTTTTCACACACCTGTCTTTGTAAATGTCTTGAATAGTGGGAAGTTCACATCTACAGATGCACTGGGCTGTCCACACCACTCTCTGCAGAGTCCTACAATTAAGGGAAGTACAGTTTCTATACCAGGCAGTGATGCAGCCGGTCAGGATGCTCTCAATTGTGCCCCTGTAGAAAGTTCTTAGGATTTTGGAGCCCATACTAAATTTCTTCAATCGTCTGAGGTGAAAGAGGCACTGTTGTGCTTTTTTCAGCACACAGCTGGTATGTACAGACCACGCAAGATCCTCGATGATGCTTATTCTGAGGAACTCAAAGCTGTTTTGAGTTCTCAACCCCAGATCCATTGATGTCAATAGGGGTTAGTCTGTCTCCATTCCTCCTGTAATCTACAACCAGCTCCTTTGTTTATGTGACGTTGAGGGAGAGGGTGTTCCATATTGCTCCATATCTATAACACACTTTCAGGCTGTTCTTAAAATAGTGAAATGTTATGACTGTAATCAAAGTCACCGGAGAGACACTAAGCTGGTGATATAGAAGTCTTTGTTCATCACAACTAGCAGTCATTCTTCTGGAGACACTTGTGGTAGAGTCTCACAAACTCAAAAGTACATCACATGTTTCTACTCTTAAGATTAAAGGTAACAATTTCAATAGTTATAATGACATAATTTACTTCAATATTTTGGTTGACAAAGCTTTCTTTGAGTTCCATTATCTACAGTAGGAGACAGCTCTAAGTGTTCAAATACCTCTGCTGGGACAAACTAATTGACACAGATATTATAAAAACTTCTGAAGACAGAGATCCAGATGCCCAAGGTTAGTATCTGTGTGAGCTGACTCTCTGAGTACACAGTAGATTAGCTATTGATTGCAACTATACCTGTGACCATGTTAGATATGCTAAGTCACAGCATTCCTCTGGTCTGCTAGCTTGAGCTCAAGTCACAATGGTGCAAGTAACATAGCCTTGGTACCTTCTTTAATGCTGGTAACCCCATTATCCTAACGTTTGACTGTTGCATATGCAACCTTCTCACGGCCACCGTTTTGCAAACCATATCTCTTAGTCTGTGGTCCAGCCTGTGCTTTTAACTTCAATTTGCTGCTTGCAATTTACAATAAGAACTGAAAACGGGTTCTTGTTTGAATTAGTAGCTGCTATATTCACATAACTCCAGATTACTCCCTGACAGCTCAGAAAGGATGACAACTTTCATAATAGTTTGATTTGACTGGGCCTAGAGTGACAGTGAGGAAGTGATTCATGGAAATCAAGCTATCATGATAAAGTTGGACTTTGAATGCCTGCCAAATGAAAACTCCCGAAAACTCCTTTTCAATGGTCTAATTCTGCTCCTATATCTTATGACACGTGAGCAATTTCATGATACACTAAAATGTCTGCAGACAGCTCCTGTGGCAGGGCTGAATGCTTTCTCAGTTTATGTAATGTAGTGGTGCAGGACTGCATCCGCCAAGTGTGTATTCACCATTGCGGAGGATGCAATGAGAGGCTAACAACAATGAAATGTTGCCCTGGATTTTGAAGAGTTGACCTGTCATCTAGTCTGTAGCATGCTCCAGCTTGGAGACACTTAGAGGGGTGTGCTAGGTTTCAAGACTTCATTTACCTACAAGAATCTGTTCGGGTCAATGTGAGTGACAAGTGAAGAAACATGAATGGCACATGCTGCCCTTTGCAAAACACTGGGCACCTCTACCCCACATCGCCCTCGCAACAATATCTGTCATGGAACATAATAGAAACAGGGGTAGCCCACCCGGCCTCTCAAGCCTGCTTGACCATTCAATGTCATCATGACAGATCAGCTCTAGGCCTTATCTCCCTCTTCCATGCTAGTCCCCTACAAACACTCGATTTCCTGAGCTTTCAGAAAAATATCTTTTTTTCTTCTTTTAATAGCCCCAATGATACATTAATTCTCACCAACCTCAGTCTTAAATGATGCCATGCTCCCCCAATCTTGTACACACAAATCTGCTCACTGAAGATTCTCCCACTAATGGAAGTATCTTGACATCTTTCTAAGAGCCTCTCACTTCATTCCCCCCTCCCCCACCCAGTTACCTTCCCCCTCACTAGGCTTCACCTATCACTTTTCTGCTTGTACTCTTTCCTCTCTCCCTGTCACAGGAATTAGTTCTAGCAGCACTTGGTGGGTTTTAAACCAATGACTATACCAATGAATATGAAAAACAACAAAGTAATATAACTGCAAATCCAACATAAAAACAGAAAAAAATTGGAGATACTCAGCAGGTCAGATTGTGTCTGCGGGAAAAGAGACAGAGATAATGTTTCAACAGGTAATGTCAGAACGGAGAAGGAGAGAAAAGAAACTTGTTAAGCTGGTGGGGAGAGTGTCTCTGGGTAAAACGAAGGTGACCATGGAGATAAGTGAATGGGAGCAATTAGAGAGTGAGAACTTAAACAAAAGGATATAGACAAACAAATGCAGGAGTTGTGAAATGCAGACTAGGCATACCTGGGCACATCTTCCACTCCTAAAAGATAAGAAATAAAGGAAAAAGCAGTAAACATGAGGATCTTTTCTCCTCTTCCTTTCCAGTCCTGCTGCAGGGTCTCGACCCGAAACGTCGACTGTTTACTCTTTTCAATAGATGCTGCCTGGCCTGATGAATTCCTCCAGCATTTTGTGTGTTCTACTCTGGATCTCCAGCACCTGCAGATTTTCTCCTGTTTGAAATTCTGCAGAAGCTGGAAATCCAAAGTAATGCACACAAAACACTGAAGGAATCCTGCAAAGTATTCACCCAATCTGTGTTTCATCTCTCAAGTACAGAGGAAGCCATATTATACACGAGAAAACCTTGGAAACCTGAAGTGTAATTTCTCCTGCTCGACATCAGTGCATGCAAATTCCTGTTGGAGTTTGAACTTAATGTAAATTTCGATTTTGGCCACTAGATGGAGCTGTTGGTTTAGGAGTGAAATAAAGCATGCTGGAGATGCCCAGCAGTTCAGACAGCACTGATGATGGGAGAAACAGAACTAATGCTTCAGGTTGATTACCATGCACATTTCTTGTTCCCACACAATTGCTCTTTGTTTTACTGGAAATAATACATAAAGGTTGTACTCCATTTTCTGTCAATAAGGCAGAGGTGATGTTGATGTGTCAGACGGGCACTGGACAAACATACTCAAGAAGTGCCTGATTCAACTGCCCAGAGGGTGGGGCCATCACCCAGACTTCTGTAATGCCCTGGTTCACATCCTTACTGTTACGCTGTAGGTATTTCATTTAGCAGCTCTGTAAGAGCAGTTTGTTCTGCTTTCAGCCTGTTTGGGTTACTGTTGAAGATAAAGGATGATGTGGAATGTGTGCCATCCAGTTAGCGGGAGGTTTTTCTTGGCGAGGGACAATAAGGTTGGTCTTGGGCTTGTGTTCAGCGGGAGATGGAGAGAGAAGACGCTGGGGAGAACCGGTTGTAGCATACGATCCGGCGGGAGATGGATTGCGAGCGAGGTTTGGTGTGTGCTTTCACACTGACCGAGGGCCCAGCGCATGAGTGACTGAGAAGTTCAAGATGAGCTCCAACTTGTGCACATTTGACTGTTTCATTAGAATGGGCCCTTTTCTTTTTGTTATTCCTTACTAACCCTTCAGTTCCAATTCATAAATATAATTCCTTTAATCATATGTCTGTCATTTCGTGGCACTAATTTGTAACAGGGTAGCAAATTACACCACATCCACACAAACTGGGGTTTGGGATGGGGTGAGCTGTCTCTGTCTCCCGAGTCTGGCGGGACTTGAAAGTGTCTTCTCCAGGCTTACACAGCCAAGGAAACCAGGGCATTTCACTTCCAGTGGAAATAGTTGCTTTCACATTCAGTGCAATTTGCACACAGATAGAGGCACTAAGCTCTGTAGTTTTGAGATGTATTCCGTCTGTACTACCAGAGGTGAAAAATATTATCTCAGGAAGGGATAATACATTGAATAATAAATAAGGCAATAAGTAAGACTGAAATATAGGAGAGCATTCCTCAGCCTTTCATATCCTTTCTGTTTGTTTGATCCTCAGACTAACCCAGGCCAGGTTACCATTTACCCTGGTACTACATACTGTTTCCAGAACTGCCCCCCCTCCAGAACTACATACTGTTTCCAGAACTGCTCCCCACCGCATTACCTGTGAACTGCCAGCATCTGACTCCCAAAGGGGGTAAAATAAGTCAAGATTGTTATCACCAAGCCAGTTCCTTCCGCTGCATTAACAACCATAGTTACTCAATCAGTTCAGTAACTCCTAGAGCTGCAAAATAATTTGGCAATAACATGGGCAGTTTAAAGTTTATATTAAATGATTTTATTTGAACACTACACTGCCAGGGCAAACCGGAGCAGACTGCTTAGTGCAAACAACAGGAATTCTGCAGATGCTGGAAATTCAAGCAACACACATCAAAGTTGCTGGTGAACGCAGCAGGCCAAGCAGCATCTATCTGACGAAGGGTCTCGGCCTGAAATGTCGACTGCGCCTCTTCCTATAGATGCTGCTTGGCCTGCTGCGTTCACCAGACTGCTTAGTGTTATATCTTGTAACTCCGAAACATAAAAACTGATTGAAGGGAAAACACGGAGCTGGAAACAACTCACTTACGTTCTTGGTTTAAATTTTAGCGAGACGCACGCGTATGATCTGGTGGCATGATGACGTATGCCAATCATACACATTTACATATAACCCCTAATGAATTTTTAAAATGAACAGGAATGCTTAATCAAGGAGTGTATTTACAATATTACTCAAATACTTCTGAAATATTAAATACACAACACTTAGGGACTGCGACGCTGTCTTCAGATTGGGAGACAGGCAGCAAGAGTCATGCTCTGCTGTATCACCAGGAAGGCAACACGTGAGTACACACAGAAAAGCCACAGACACTTTTGTGACATCAGGGACACGTGGGACACGTGATGCACGAGGCAAGGTACACAAACCATAACCAATTTCAAGTCAGCCCAGCGCGTCAACGACAGCGACGTCTCCCTTCCTGAGAGACTGAATGCTTTCTGTGCACGATTTGACCGATTGAATGATGGGACACCAAGGAAACACACTCTCGTCCTGAGGAACAGGCACCCTGTTTGGCCACAGCTGAGGTGAGGAGGATCCAAGCCAAGGAAAAGGAATAGAAGGGTTAAATGGGTGAGATGGAGCATGGTTGCAAGTCCTCCCCAAACCTCTATCCCTGTTCATTTCCTTCTCCACCTAACTTTCCGTAAGGAATTGGATAAATACTTGAACAGGAAAACCTTTCGAGGGTGTGGTGTACAAATGGAGAATGGGGCTATTTTTCCCCCAAGCTGCCGCAATGAGGTGATGTTCTACAACATTCTGTGGTCCTGTAGTTCCATGAAACTTCCTTCCTTGGCCTAGCTGTAATTCATACACTGTACCTTCTTCGACTTGGTGTCACTTTTTGCTGTGCTACGTTCTTGCAAAGTGCCTTGGGAAATTTATTATGTTAAAGGTGCTGTATCAATTCATATTGCTATTGATTAAGGAGATACTTGCAATAAGATGGAGGTATAAAGGGGAATGATAGCTGGCCAGTGGTGTAGTGGTAGCCACACTGGACCTTGAGGCGAATGGTTTCAAGTTTGAATCCGGCAGGCTTCTTACATGCTTTCCATCCACGCTGGGTTGAGCATCATGCTAGCAACTCGGCCTCGTGAAAAAACCAGAGAAGTGCTAAAGAAAAGGCAAGATTGCTGCCCGATGCACTGCAAGGCTTGGAGAGGAACAACAGCAATAAAGGGGAATGAGAGCAAGGGGAGGAGTGGCCACCAAGACTGATAGGCAATGCCCCACCAGAACCTACAGACAGCAGTAGACTATCCTTTAGCCTTGAAGTGAAGAAAAGGCGAAAGCAGAACCAAAAGTAAAACAGGCTGTTGCACAGAGAGGTGCACGGGAAGACACAAGCAGAAAAATGCAACCCAATGATATCAGCAATGTGTAAAAATATTACCGCAAGCGGTAAGGCTGAAGGGGGATTTATTATGGATGAAGATACTAAGCAATATTGAACAAAATGTACTGAATTTGGAATGTGGGCATTGTGCAATGTATTGTGTGACTGTTGTACATAGCTTTCATAAATTGGCTTCCTTCAGTATAAACAGAATTAGTCAGTCAGGAATGAATCTTATTGGTTTATACAACCTCAGGAAACTCCAGTCCTACACTTTGCAGTAAATTGTATTATTGGATCAATGTGACGCAAACTGCTATCATTTATTGATGGTATAACAAGAGACCAGGGACCTCAAATAATGGATCATATTTAAAATCATTCATTATAAATAGTTTTCCATTATTTTTCTGAAACAAATTTACTTTCCCTTCTGAGTCGGGAAATAAACGTAATGCCAATTTCTCATCTGGTCACAGATATTACTGGTGAAGTCACACCTGGAGTACCATGAACTATTTTGGTCCCCTTATTTAGAAAGAATATACTGGCATTACCAAGAGCCCAAAAGAGATTAATTGGGCCAAGTCTGGGATGAGAGTGTTGTCCTATCATGAGCAGCTAAAGTAATTAGATCTATTATTTTTTTGAGTGGTGATCTTATGGAAGCATGTAAAACCATAAGACATAAGGAGGAGAATCAGGCCTTTTTTTTGGCAATTATGTCCATCATGGTTGATTTATTATACTTCTCAACCCAATTCTCCTGCCTTCTCCCTGTAACCTTTAACACTCTTACTAATCAAGAATCTATCAACTTACACTTTAGATAAACTGTACTCAGTGACTCGACTCCACAATGAATTCCACAGATTCACACCCTCTGGTTAAAGAAATTCCTCCTCATCTCTATTCTAAATGGATGTCCCTCTATTCTGAAGCTATGTCCTATGGTTCTAGACTTACCCACATCCTCTTCACCTCCACTCATCTCGGCCTTTGAATATTCAATAGATTTCTATTAGATTCACTCTCATTCTTCTAAACTCCAGCGAGAACAGGCCCAAAGCCATCAAATGCTCCCCATAATTTAACCCTTTCATTCCCAGAATTATTGTTGTGAACCTCCTCTGGACTGTCTCCAATGCCTGTACACCTTTTCTTAGTGTTACGATTTCGTAATGTACCAGCAGCAAGAAATGACAAACTGAATCAGGTTTTAATATTAAAACCACTATATTTATTTATATTTACTCAAAAATATAGAACATTAAATAAACTACTTCCTTAAACGGAAGTTAACAGTGTTATGCATCTTTACCTCCCAAACAGTCAAACTTAGAACCCGTTCTTAGCAAATCTTACTCAAGCACAATCTTAAAGTGGCAGTTCAGAGAGTCCCGGTAATTCACGAAATAGGTGAGAGGAGAGACTTATGGATTCACAGTGCAGCAACGAGGCAATCACAATGAATTCCAAAGATTCCACGACTAGCGAACGAAGAAATGGTTACTGAAGATCCCAGCCGAGGAATACTGCTCCGAAGTCCACGAAGAGCCATTTCACAAAGACACTATCATGAAATACACACCCATGGATTATACAAAGGACAGACACGTCTCCACAATGCACAGCGTGCCGCTGATTAACCCAACCCTTTGGGTTTGGGTAAGCATTAGACTTTACCCTTCTCAATCGTGAGCTGTTCCCAGATAGCTCGAAGTGCAGTCTTCACTCTCTCTCTCTTTCCTTTGACTCCTTCTTTTATACCGTTGCCATATGTCATAAGGTAGCGCTCACAGAAACAAAACTGTGGACTCCCAGGAAAACAAAACCGTGGACACATAACATCAGATAAGGGGCTCAAAACTGCTCACAATACTCCAAGTGTGTTCTGACCTATACCTTATAAAGCTTCAGCATTACGTACTTGCTTTTATATTCTAGTCCCCTCAAAATGAATGCTAACATTGCATTTGCCTTCCTTACCACTGACTCAACCTGCAAGTTAACCTTTGGGAATCCTGCACAAAGGACTCCCAAGTCCCTTTGCGGCTCTTATTTTTGATTTTTCTCAAGTGATTCACTTTAGAAAATCAGACTTGAAAGAAGAATATAAGGTTAATGGCAGAATTCTTATCAGTGTGGAGGAACAGGGATCTTGGGGCCCAAATCCATAAAGTCACCACACAAGTTGATAGAGTGGTTAAGAGGGCTGAGTAACACTGAACCACACAGAAGCTGCAACTGGGAAATATTTTATCCACACAACAAAGCGTCAGGAGAGAGTGAGAGACCAAGAGGACCCAGGAGAATCTCACTCTCTTGACACAATGTTATAGACTTCTTCAATACAAACTACTACTACTACTACATCGACTCAGGCCTAGGGGGCCGGCGTCGGGCACGATGACGGACTCTCCACTTCTCCGTCTCCCTCTTCAGTGTGTTCAGTTCAACTACATTAGCCACATCGCTGTCTTCTAGGAGCGTGTTGACCATAGTCTTGGGAGGGTGCCCAGAGTTCATCCTCCCGTGCTTGGGCTCCCATATGATGACTGGGCTGGCAGGTAGCTCGGGGTGGCATAGGCAGTGCCCCGCTAGTTGCAGTCTTCAACACAAAGATAACAATAAACAATTAACTACATTTTAATTGCTCTAAGCACCTACCTAACTTTAACATTTTGTGCATAGCCAGGTAAATTTACAGAATTACGTATCTACAATGGCAGAACATCCCAACTAGCAGAACCTCTTTGAATATTCAATACTGGTGTCTGTTCCAAAAGCCTCTTAAATACAAAACTCCAGACATTTAAAATAAGCTGTCTTTGTTACAGTGTTGAGGGATGGCACCATGAATATACAACTAATCAGAAGATTGTGACAAAATAGATCTGAGCTGAACTGTTGAACTGTTAATAGTAAGGGATTCACCTTTAACAATGTGCTAATAGCAGGAAAAATATCTATTGTCTTTCCTTATGTAGGTTTAATGGGAAATAATCAGAGTACTCCTTTAAATTGTGTACAGGTTTTATTTTCTAAAGACTGGTTCTCATTAAAGATAATCCATAATTACGCCATCAATCATGCCATAGCTCCAACATATGGTGTGCTGCCATTCATTGATCAGGGGATTGAGTTCAAGAGGCATGAGGTACTGTTGCAGCTCTATATAACTGTGGTTAGACCACACTAGTAGTACTGGGTTCATTTCTGGTCACCTCATTGTAGGAAGGATATGGAAACTTTAGAGATGATGCAGAAGATATTCACCAGGATGCTGCCTGGATTAGAGAATAAATTTTATTAGGAAAGATTGAGTAAGCTAGGACTTCGGGTAGTGCAGCGGCCTCTTGGGGGCCAAACAAAGGTGCTTTTGTCTTTTTTAAAGCATCTTTTTTACAATCGCAGCACAACGCTGGACACTAAGAACTGCAAATACTGCAGGCCCACCCCATCAGTGAGCTGGAGAAGCCTGACGGTGCGGATGTTGTTGGGTGATACTTCTATTACGGTAGTACATTCAGAATATATTTTTGAGACACATTTTCTTAAGAATATCAATATTTTCCTTGGTTAAAAACAACAAAATATATTTGGAATTTTAACCCTTTTTGACAGAATTCTGATTTTGGCGTCAAAGCACTTGACTCCAGCAAATAAGTTCAGTCCCTAACCCTAACCTTTACATTGACAATGGTTTTAGTTTAACATCTGTCCAACTAAAAGAAGCAACACTTACAATTAAAAATACATCCTTACAGTCGGCACTTTTTTTTCAAAATTCCATAACAGATCACAGATTTTAAGGCAGGTGACAAGAGAACTTTGTAAAAAACTTCCACGTGAAACATGAACATAGGCAGCCCAGCTATACTAGGCATTGTCCAGTCTTGTTTAAAAAAAACAGTAATGCTTACAAAACATCTGCTCAACCTTCCACAACTCTGGAATAAGTACAAATCATATTTCAAACAGATTATAGAGATCATTAATTTTCAATTGACTAGAGAGGACACTTTTTTAAGCACTGACAAAACATTTACTCAATCCTCTACGCACTTTTTTTTATCAGTAAGGACAACATTCACAGAAACCTCAACAACTCTGTTGCTAGCCCACTGGAGATTCTAGCAGGGTATTCCCTGCTATAAAACTTCGTACTGCCTGTCTTTTCTTATCAGCAGCCCTTTTGTTTCTTTGATTAACTCTTCTCTGTGGTCTCTTCAGTCTCTGTGCTTTGGTAATTGTGAGATGATCTTAAAGTTTTCTTGTCTTGCTTCTCTTTTTGTATCGCTCTCTTCCTCTTTCAAGGTACTGCTGGTATTTCACTGGGTGTTCTTTAAATGTGTCTGTATTTTTTTGATCAGTCTACTGATGATATATGGGGCAATCTTGACAACTTCACTGCCACCTGAGTGATGGTAATGACATTTCTCACTTTTTGAAGAAAAAGTTGGCTACGTCTTGCACCTGCTATCTTGACTATATAGCTAGCTCATAAATGTAATTTAAATATACAGAAATAAAGTCAGTTAAAGCACTGAAATTGTAACTCATTTGGTAATGACATGGGATGAACATACTCTCAGTTCATGAAGTATAAATCTTTAAATTACTCACATTTCTGGACATCAAAATGTCATTCTTCTGCCATGACAGCCACATGCTCCCCTGTCACTTCTCAATTCCACAGCAACCACATAAGCAGTTGTTTGAATAAACTTGATTGGTCTCTAAAACGTGTGGCGTGATGGTAATGACAGAAGTGTTGGGGACAGCGATTCTTTGTCATAAAAAAATTTACAAATTGTATAAAAAATAACCCATGTGAATTTGACTGCACCTCTTCCTAGAGATGCTGTCTGGCCTGCTGCGTTCACCAGCAACTTTTATGTGTGTTGTTTGAATTTCCAGCATCTGCAGAATTCCTGTTGTTCCATGTGAATTTGACATCTGTTTTAAAGTTTTTGTGAGAAAATACAAACCAAAAGTTTCATGAATTTAATACTTATTATTACTTTATTTTGAAGATAAAGTTACAGAGTCTGGGTTGGGGACAAGCCCAAAATAGTGAAATTCTGACACATTCAAGTTTTTAATCACTTAAAAATTAAGAAAATATTATTTATGAAGTGTACTGAAAAAAGTTTCGAGTTACTATTATTTAACTTTTAAAGCTACAGTACTTGCTTTGGTAAGAACTATTTTTTTCTTGAAAATTTACCCTAAATAAAGAATCGCCCTGCTACAGGAAGGCATCGGAGTCGGTGTGTGAAGGTGGTGTGCAGAATAACTCGGAGTGATTATCTTGGATGTTTCTCTTGCAATTGCAAGAACGTGTTAGATATTAGTAATATAAAATGTTGTAAATTGATTTCCCTTGTTAATTGGTGAGTCAGACCGCGGGGGAGCTGTGTGACCTTGGAATGTGGCAAGGACGAGGCCTCAGCCTTGGGCTTGCCTTTTACAGACAGAGGTGATGTTACGCGACATCCATGCTGGATTGGAGGCTGTCCCCTCCTGTCAGTGCTGCCATCCAGTGTTCAATTGGTGGAATGACAAGCTGGGTTACGTGCATGCAGGCATATGCTCAACTACAGACTGCTGAGAACTGCTTGCTCTTGCCGATAACACCCAAGCAGCATCAATTTACAGGACATATCATTCAGGGACTTGGGCTATACAGGGACGAGGTCCAGCACCTACAGTGATGAGGTCCAGCACCTGGCCACATGGTGTGCCGACAACAACCTTGCCCTCAACACCCAGAAGACTAAGGAGATCATTGTGGACTTCAGGCATGCTAGGAGCCACACTCACGTCCCCATCTACATCAAAAGAGCTGTAGTGGAGCGTGTATCAAGCTTCAAATTCCTTGGTGTTCACATTTCAGAGGATCTCACCTGGTCCCTGAACTCCTCTATCCTGATCAAAAAGGCACAACAGCGCCTTTATTTCCTGCGGAGCATCAGGAAAGCTCACCTCTGTTCCGGATACTGATGGACTTTTACCGCTGTACCATTGAGAGCATACTCACCAACTGCATCTCAGTGTGGTATGGCAATTGTCCCTTATCGGACCGCAAAGCACTCCAGCGTGTGGTGAAAACTGCCCAGCAGATTATCGGCACCCAATTGCCCACCATTGAGAATATCTACCATAAACGCTGCCTGGGCAGGGCAAAAAGCATTATCAAGGATACATCTCACCCTAACTATGGACATTTTACTCTCCTCCCATCCGGTAGGCGCTACAGGAGCCTCTGCTCCCACACCAGCAGGCACAGGAAGAGCTTCTTCCCTGAGGCTGTGACACTGCTGAACCTCACATCACATCGCTAAGCAATATTGCACCCATATTGTACTGTCTCAGTACTTTTATATTTGTGTGCTGTAGCACTTACTTTTTATTCACAGTTATTTTGGAAATAACACTATTCTTTGTATTTCTGGTTAGATACTAACTGCATTTCATTGGCTTTGTATCTGTATTCGGCGCAATGACAATAAAGTTGAATCTAATCTAATCTAATCTAATCTATATATATGCAGACAACAGGAATTCTGCAGATGCTGGATATTCAAGCAACACACATCAAAGTTGCTGGTGAACGCAGCAGGCCAGGCAGCATCTGTAGGAAGAGGTGCAGTCGACGTTTCAGGCCGTTTCAAATCCCTTACTCACTCTTTCTTCAGTTAGTCCTGACGAAGGGTCTCGGCCTGAAACGTCAACTGCACCTCTTCCTACAGATGCTGCCTGGCCTGCTACGTTCACCAGCAACTTTGATGTGTGTTGCTTAATCTATATATATATTCTGTGTGACGCTATCTTTACTTGTTATCTTAAATGTGCTATATGTGCCTTGTGCTGTGTATGACTGTTGGTACTATGTTTTGCACCTTGGCCCCAGAGGAATGTCATTTCATTTGGCTGTACTCATAGGTATTCATGTATGGCTGAATGATTTTAACCTTGAACTTGAACTTCACTTTTCTCTTTGGTATGGCAAAGGTAAGTGATGATTTGGCAGAGGTGCGTAAGATTTTGAGAGGTAAAGACAGAGTGGACAGCCAGCACCTTTTTCCTCACGATGGCAATGTCAGTATCAGAGGACATCTGTTTAAAGTGAGTGGAGGAAAGTTCAGGGGAAATGTCAGAGGTAGGTTTGTATACTAAAGAGTGGCAGGTGCCTGAGACGGTGGTAGAGGCTGATACAATAGGGACACTTAAAAGATTTCTAAACAGGCACATAGATGAGTAGTGGATGGTGGCTTATGTAGCAGGGAAGAGTTAGATTGATTGTGGAGTAGATTTACGTAGGTTGGCACAACATTGTGGGCCCAAAGGCCTGTAGTGTACTGTGCTGTTCTATGCCTTTTAACAATTTCCGTTCCCCTTTCAAATTAAAACAATGTTCTCTTGTATTTGGCATTTCTACCCTGTTTGAGAGGGCTTGATAGGGGATATGTCAAAATGTTTCCACTAGTGGGAGAATCTCAAATGAGGGGACATAGTTACAAGATTGGAGGAAGTCATATAAAACTGAAGTGTGCGGGAAATTCCTCTTGCAGAGAACATAGAACGTAGAGCAGTACAGACAGGAACCCTTGCTTTGGCTCATGATATCTGAGCTGACCATGATGCCTGATTAAACCCAATCTATTTGTCTTCATATAATCAATAACTCTGTATTCCCTGCATGCTCATACCCCCATTAAAGTGCTTCTTAAATGCCACCATTGCGTCCACTTCCATTACAACTCTTGGCAGCACATTCCAGCTACCCACCATGCTCTGTGGGGAAAAAGTACCTCATAAATCTCTTTTAAACTCTCCACCTTCAACTCTAAGCTATGTTCTCTTTTATTTGACATTTCTACCCTGGGGGAAAATCTCTAACTACCTAGACTATATATGTCCCTTATCTTTTTATAAACCAAGGCTTACATTAAGAGTTAATACATAGTTACCAATGTACCTCTCTCTGAGGCATAAAAATTCTTCAGTAAAAGTGCTTCAGCAACACCCAGCAGAGGAAGATAAAGATAAGTGTGTCTCAGGGTTTCCAGCATCTGCAGAATCTCTTGTGTGTAAGATAAAGATAGTGTTGGATCAGTGAAAACACATGGTTACCAAAGAGGGTAGCCAGCCTGAACATCTCAGAACTCACTAAAAGTGAGCCATGGCATTGATGAGATAGCTGAACGTGAAATATAAGAGGCATCTGTCAAAGAAACATTAACGTAGAAAGTAAAAAAAGTGAAAATGAAAAGATTAGCAAAAATTAATGAAGGTCCCTTACATGCTGATACAAGGAAAATCATATTCAAAAATAAAGAAAAGACAGAGAATGGCAACAGATACTTTGTGGCCTTATGAAAGAAGGCACAGAAAACCTAGGTGAATCAGGAGCAGAAAGAAATTAGTATGAGAGAAAATATTGCTCAAATCAATGTGACTGAAAACCAGCAAATCTCCAGGATCTGATGAGCCACATTTCAATGTCTGAAAAGTGATGGTAGTGTGGAAGTGGGTGCACTTTATTGATTCCAGAACAATCCATACAGATTGAAGGAAGTAAATATAGCAGAGAACCAATGGTATATTTGGACCGACAGAGGACATTAATAAGTTGCAACACAATAAGTAATCAAACACAATAATACTAGGCAGAATTGGGAAGTTACAGACACATGCAAATTGAAGATTGATTAATGTACGGAAATAGAAATAAACAGAATAGGATCCCACCACTAAGCATATCTTTCCCTCCCCGCCTCTCTCTGCATTCCGCAGGGATCGCTCCCTACACAACTCCCTTGTCCATTCGTCCCCCCCATCCCTCCCCACTGATCTCCCTCCTGGCACTTATCCGTGTAAGCGGAACAAGTGCTACACATGCCCTTACACTTCCTCCCTTACCACCATTCAGGGCCCCAAACAGTCCTTCCAGGTGAGGCATCACTTCACCTGTGAGTCGACTGGGGTGATATACTGCGTCCGGTGCTCCCAATGTGGCCTTTTATATATTGGTGAGACCCGACGCAGACTGGGAGACCGCTTTGCTGAACATCTACGCTCTGTCCGCCAGAGAAAGCAGGATCTCCCAGTGGCCACACATTTTAATTCCACATCCCATTCCCATTCTGACATGTCTATCCACGGCCTCCTCTACTGTAAAGATGAAGCCACACTCAGGTTGGAGGAACAACACCTTATATTCCGTCTGGGTAGCCTCCAACCTGATGGCATGAACATTGACTTCTCTAACTTCCGCTAGGCCCCACCTCCCCCTCGTACCCCATCTGTTACTCTTTTTAATGCACACATTCTTTCTCTCACTCTCCTTTTTCTCCCTCTGTCCCTCTGAATATACCTCTTGCCCATCCTCTGGGTCACCCCCCCCCCCGTCTTTCTTCCTGGACCTCCTGTCCCATGATCCTCTCGCATCCCCTTCTGCCTATCACCTGTCCAGCTCTCGGCTCCATCCCTCCCCCTCCTGTCTTCTCCTATCATTTTGCATCTCCCCCTCCCCCTCCAGCTTTCAAATCCCTTACTCACTCTTCCTTCAGTTAGTCCTGACGAAGGGTCTCGGCCTGAAATGTCGACTGCGCCTCTTCCTATAGATGTTGCCTGGCCTGCTGCGTTCACCAGCAACTTTGATGTATGTTGCCAGAATAGAAATAGATGGGTTAATGTTGGGGTGTGAAAATATGACCAGTGGGGTGCAGAAGGGATTGGTGCAAGAGCCTAGTTGTTCATAATCTCTGTTTATGGTCTAGATAAGAGGACCAAGTATCACAACTGATGAAAATATTGGTGCAATGCAGGTTGTGAAGGTGAATTCTAAGAAGCATCTAGACAAATATTTGAATTGCCAAGGCATAAGAAACTAATGACTAATAGGATTAAATGTAGAGAGTTACATCAGGTGGTATAGACATGATAGGCTGAAGAGCCTGTTTCTGTTATACCATGACTCCATAGTAATGCTAGGAGTCTTCAGAGATACATAGGCATCTCTTCTCAGCGGCTGAACCTTCAAGCAGAGATCAATATTTATTCAGGTATTGAAGAAATCAATACAGGAACATAGCACTGGGTAAAAGATACTATGTTTGAGGAACTGAGTGGGCCATCCTGCTCATAATTCACACGCTCTTAGAAGCATAACGTTTCTGTTTTGCTTTCACAATCTTGTTGCTATTCATAACATTATTATTTTTGATGACTTGTGTTCAAAGGTATATTATCTGTGATTCTTATATTTGACAATTAGCTTCAGTAAATATCTAGCCATTTCCTTAAGAAATAATGATGCTTGAAGCTTTTGTCAGATGAGTCTGTGGTGACCAAATGCAAATCTAATAGGGGCGCCGAGAAGGTTCAACTGTGACTCCAAAATTAAATGTTCGCCTCTTTTGAAATTTACTATTTTTGGCTCCGATGTGATATTTTTCACAATGAGGTCACCTTGCTTGCCCTATTGCTGCAGGGATCAGTGCATATTGGATTGATGTTTCAGGGCCTGTACACAACTGGCTATTTCAATCTGCAATCACAATTCAGCATTTCTGCTTCTCGGGCTCCTGAGGAAGTGAAGTGAGTTCCGAGAGACTGGAATGACTTCAATCCCAAATTAAAGGGGAGGCTTGGCTCCAGGCTTCGTATCTTTAATTGACTTGGGGCCAAGACAGTAATCATGTAATTTGGTTTTGTGACAGGGTGCCAGCAAAAATTCCACATGGAGCCAGAATCAGTTGCATGGCTCCACTCTGCTCTTACCTGTGTTTTTAGATATGTCCTCAACGAATGTGTGTTTTTTTAAAATGAATTTTAAATTTTGGCAACGGGAATGGGGAAAAAGCATTTAACAGCAGTTACAAAACAGATTATATTCCATAATGAAATGGAAACTAAATGCACAGAGTTTAGTTTCGCTCAATCAGAATGAGAATCAGGTTTATCATTGTCAACCTGTGTCATGAAATTTGTTGTTTTGTGGCAGCAATACAGTGTAAGACACAGAAATTACAAATGACAATTTATAAAAATATACACTCAGAGGCCAGATTATTAGGTACCTTCTGAACCCAATAAAGTGGCCATTGAGTGTCTGTGGTCTGTGGTCTTCCGTGGCTGTAGCCCATCCACCTCAAATTTCAACGTGTTGTGCATTGAGAGATGCTCTTCTGCACACTACTGTTGTAATGCATGGTTATTTGAGTTACTGTCAGTTTGAACCATTCTCCTCTGACCTCTTTTATTAACAAGGTGTTTTTGCCCACAGAACTGCTGCTCACCAAATGCTTCTTGCTTTTGCACCATTCCTTGTAAACTCTTGAGACTGTTGTGCATGAAAATCCCGGGAGATCAGCAGTCTCTAAGGTACTCAACACACCCCGAATGACATCAGCAATCATTCCATAGTTAAAATCACTTAGAACACATTTTTCCCCCATTCTGATGTTTGGTTTGAACAACAACTGAACCTCTTGACCATGCCTTCATGCTGTTATGCCTTGTGCTGCTGCTACATGATTGGTTGATTAGATATTTGCATTAACAACAAGCATACCTAATAAAGTGGCCACTGAGTGTATAGATAATGCCAAAGACAAACAACGTAGTAGTGATGATGGGTTCATGGAGTGTTCAGAAATCAGATGGCAGAGAAGATGAAGACTTCCTTTTCCTGAAGCGCACAACTAATTCCTTGGTAATCCAAAAGAGATCTTAAATTAATTTTTTGTATCTGTATTTATTCAGGACACAGTCTATAGAGGTGAGGCAAAATGGCATCAACAGATTACAGAGGAGGAGATGCTTGCTATCTTGAGGCAAATTAGGTTCCCTTGGACCCTATGGGAGGCAAGTACAGAACTTGCTGGTGCCCTAGCAGAGATATTTAAATCATCCTTAGTGACAGGTAAGGTACCAGAGGATTGGAGGATAGCCAATGATATTCCACTGTTTAAGAAAGGCTGTAAAAGTAAACCAGGAAATTATAGGCCGATGAGCTTGACATCAGTAGTGGGAAAGTTATTGGAAGGTATTCTAAGGGACTGGATATATGAGTATTTGGATAGAAGTGACTGATTAAGGACAGTTGGCGTGGCTTTGTGTGTGGTACGTCATGTCTAACCAATCTTATATAATTTTTCAAAGAAGTTACCAGGAAAGTTGATGAAGGCAAGGAAGTGGATGTTGTCTACATGGACTTTAGCAAGACCTTTGACAAGGTCATGCATGTGAGGTTGGTCAAAAAGGTTCAGTCGGTCGGCTTTCAAGATGAGGTAATATATTAAGTAAGACATTATCTTTGTGGGAGAAGCCAGAGAATGATAATAGATGGTGTCTTCTCTGATTGGAGGCCTGTGACTACTGGAATGCTGCAGGGATTGGTACTGTGTCTATTGTTGTTTGTCACCTGTATCAATGATCTGGATGATTATATGGATAACTGGATCAGCAAATTTACGGATGACAACAAGATTGGGGATGTAGTAGACAGTGAGGAAGACTATCATGGTCTGCAGGGGGATCTGGACCAGATGGAAAAATGGGCCAAAAAATAGCAGATGGAATTTAATGGAGACAAGTGCAGGGTCTTGCAGTTTTGTGGGACCACCCAGGCTAGGTCTTACACAGTGAGCGGTTGGGTACTGACGAGTGTGGTAGAAAAAGGGGATCGGTGAATACAGGTCTATAACTCGTTGAAAGTGGCATCACAGGAGGATAGGGTATTAAAGAAAGCTTTTGGCACGTTGGCCTTCATAAATCAAAGTATTGGGTACAGGAGATGGGATGTTATGTTGAAGTTGTATAAGACATTGGGAGGCCTAATTTGGAATATTGTGTAGCACACACAAAATGCTGGAGGAACTCAGTAGGCTGGGAAATAAGTAAATGGTCAATGTTTCGGGTTGTGACCCTTCATTGAGATTACATTCACTACTTGCACTGGCAGCTCATTCCACACCCGCACCACCCTCTGAGTGAAGTTTCCCCTCATGTTCCCCTTAAACTTTTCTCCTTTTGCCTTTCACCCATGATCTCTGGTTGTAGTACCACACAAAATCAATGGAAAATACCTGATTGTATTTACATTATCTATACACTCATAATTTTGTATGCCTCTATTAAATCTGCTCTCAATCTTGCTGTCAGTCTTTTATGTTCTGAAAAATAAAGTCCTAACCTATTCAAAATGTTCACATAACTCAGGTCATCCAGACTCAGTATCATCCTGTAATGGTTCTCTGTACCTGTTCAAACTTATTTACACCTTCCCTGTTGGTAGGTGACCAAAACTGTACACAATACAACCAACACAACTGATCGACAGATGACGCAATAGCCACTGCCCTACACACTGTCCTTACACATCTGGAGACGAAGGGTGCTTATGTGAGAATGCTGTTCTTGGACTACAGTTCAGCATTCAACACCATAGCTCCATCCAGGCTCGACAAGAAGCTCAGGGACCCCGGCCTTGACCCTACCTTGTGCAGCTGGATTCTGGACGTCCTGCCAGATTGCCAGCAGGTTGTAAGAGTGGGCTCCCTCACCTCCACCCCTCTGACTCTCAATACAGGAGCCTCTCAGGGCTGCATACTGAGTCCCCTCCTTTACTCCCTGTATACCCATGACTGTATCACCAACCACAGCTCCAATCTGCTAATTAAATTTGCCAACAACACTTACATTGATTGACCTTATCTCAAACAATAACAAGGTGGCCTACAAGGAAGAGTCATCTCTCTGACACAGTGGTGTCAAGAAAACAACCTCTCCCTCAATGTCGCAAAATCAAAGGAGCTGGTTGTGGATTACAGGAGGAATGGAGATGAGCTAACCCCTATTGACATCAATGGATCTGGGGTTGAGAGGGTAAACAGCTTCAAGTTCCTTGGCATCCACATCACTGAGGACCTCATGTGGTCTGTACACACCAGCTGTGTGGTGAAAAAGGCAGAACAGTGCCTCTTTCACCTCAGACAGTTGAGGAAGTTTGGTATGGGCCCCAAAATCCTAAGAACTTTCTACAGGGGTACAATTGAGAGCATCCTGACTGGCTGCATCACTGCCTGGTATGGGAACTGTACCTCCCTTAATCACAGGACTCTGCAGAGAGTGGTGCAGACAGCCCAGCACATCTGTAGTTGTGAACTTCCCATGATTCAGGACATTTACAGGGACAGGTGTGTGAAAAGGGCCCATAGGATCATTGGAGATACAAGCCATCCCAACCACAATCTATTCCAGCTGCTACCATCCGGGAAGTGGCACCACAGCATAAAAGCCAGGACAAATAGGCTCCGGGACAGCTTCTTTCACCAGACCATCAGACTGATGAACTCATGCTGATTTGAGTGTACTCTATATTACATTGACTGTTCTATTTATTATAAATTATTATAAATTACTGTGATTGCACATTGATTAGATTAATTGATTGATTAGATGGAGACGTAACATAACGATTTTTACTCCTCATGTATGTGAAGGATGTAAGAAATAAAGTCAATTTAATACTCCAAGACGCGAAAATCTGCAGATGCTGGAAATCCGAGCAACACACACAAAATGCTGGAGGAACTCAGCATGTCAGGCAACATCTGTGGAAAAGAGTGAACAGTCGACATTTCAGGCCAAGACCCTTCATCAGGACTGGAAAAAAAGATGAGAAGTCAGAGTGGAGAATGTGGGAGGAGGGGAGGAAGAAGTACAAAGTGGTAGGTGATAGGTGAAACCAGGAGAAGGAAAGGGGTGAAGGAAAGAGCAGGGAAGCTGATAGGTGACAGAGATAAAGGGCTAGAGAAGGGGGAATCTGTTGGGAGAAGACCATGGAAGATAGGGAAGGGGGAGGAGCACCAGAAGGTGGTGATGGGCAGGTAAGGCAATGAGGTGAGTGAGGGAAATGGGAATGGGGGAATGGTGAAGGGGGGAAATTACCAGAAGTTAGAGAAATTGATGCTTAAGCCATCAGATTGGAAGCAACCCTGATGGACTATAAAGTGTTTCTCCTCCAGCTTGAGTGTGGCTTCTTTGCAACAGTAGAGGAGGCCAGGGACAGACATGTTGCTAGAATTGATGTGGGTGGCCACCGGGAGATCCCGCTTTTTCTTGGCGATGTGGTCTTCAAATCTACGTTGGGTCTCACCGATATACAGGAGCACTAGGACACAGCAGATGACCCCAACAGTCTCACAGGTGAAGTGTTGCCTCACCTGGAAGGACTGTTTTTGGAGTCCTGAATGGTAGCAAGGGAGCAAGTGTAGGGGCAGGTATGGTACTTGTTCGTTTGCAAGGATAAGTACCAGGAGGGAGATCAGTGGGGAGAGAAGAATGGACCAGGGAGTCATGTCAGGAGAGATCTCTGCGGAAAGCAGAAAGTGGAGAGAGGGAAAGATGTGCTTGGTGGTGGGCTCCCGCTTTGAGATGGTGGAAATTCAGAGAATTATGTGCTGGACACCTCCCCCCACCTTCTTACTCGGACTTCTCATCTTTTTTTCCAGTCCTGATTAAGGGTCTCACACCAAAATTTCAACTGTTTCCTCTTTTCCATAGGTGCTGCCTGGCTTGCTGAGTTCCTCCAGTATTTTGTGTATGTTGTACAGTTAATACATGCAGCATGTTTAAAAACAAGCTAGGTTCTGTCCACGATCTAGCATAATCTACTCTAGCCTCAGCTTTGGTGTCATCAAATACTCAGCAAGTGGAGAGAGAAACAGTTAAGATTTCAGGTCAATGACATTTCCTAAGAAGTCATCTTATCTGATTCCTTTCACAAAGCCCACCACATGGAACTTTAGATGTTGAGTTAACTCTCAGCAAATGAGCAGAGTAAGAAGAGGTGGAGGCTGCAGTCTAGGCTTGAGATACAGCAAAAAGATATTCAACAGCTTGTTATACCATTACCAGTTGTCAAGAGACATCACCCCTCTTTAACAATTAAATATAGGAAATGTTTAGCCTTTCTCTATAACTCAGGTCCTCAAGTCCTGGCAACATCCTTGTAAATTTTCTCTGCAGTCTTTCAATCTTATTTACATCTTTCCTGTAAGGAGGTGCCAAAAACTGCACACATTACCTCATTGACATCTTATACAATTTCAAAATACCATCCCAACTTCTGTACTCAATACATTGATTTATGAAGGCCAATGTGCTAAAAGCTTTCTTTACAACCCTATCTACCTGTGATGTCAGTTTCAAAGAATTATGTTTCTGTGTTCTCAGATCCCTCTGTTCTACCACACTCCTCAGTGACCTACTGCTCACTGTGTAAGACGTACCCAGCACTTATCTGCATTCAATTCCATCTGCCATTTTTCAGACCATTTTTCCAGCCAGTCCATATCTTGCTCCAAGCATTGATAGTCTTCCTCACTGTCCACTATAGCCTCAATCTTGGTGATCCAGTTTACCACATTATCATCCAAATCATTGGTATCGATGACAAACAACAACGGACCCAGTACTGATCCCTATGGCACACAGGCCTCCTGTCAGAGATGCAACAATCTACAATACTCACTGGCTTTCTGTGAAGTCAATGTCTAATCCAATATACTACCTCATCTTGAATGCCAAGTGAATGCCCTTCTTGACCATGTGGGACTTTGGAAAGCCCATGACCTCACTGCTGCATTTCTTCACATCTATAGACTCTGCGTCCATCTCCCGAGTAAATACAGATGTAAAAAATCCATTTAACATCTCCCCCATGTCTTCCAGCTCCATGAATAGATTAACACTCTGATCTTCCAGAGGACCAATTTTGTCCCTTGATGTCCTTTTGCTCTTAATATATCTGTAGAAGCCCTTGCGATTCTTCTTCATCTTTTCTACTAGTTCAATCTCAAGGAGGATGAAGAGCAGGGCCTGCAAGGTGGTAACCTCCGGATTACTCCCCATGCTATGAGCTAGTGAATGACAGAACAGGAAGATAGTGCAGATGAGTGAATGGCTGAGGAGATGGTGCAGGGCGCAGGGCTTCAAGTTCTTGGATCATTGGAAACTTTTCTGGGGAAGGGGTGACCTTTACAAGTGGGATGGGTTGCACCTGAACTGGAGGGGAACCAATATCCTGGTAGGGAGGTTTGCTAATGCTACTGGGAAGGGTTTAAACTAGATTTGCAGCGGGGTGGGAACTGAAATGAAGAGGCAAAGAATGGGGTGGTTGGTGCACAAGTAGAGACAGCTTATACAGAGTTTGTGAGGAAGGACAGGCAGCTGACAGAGCAAAGATGCACTCAGCCAGATGGTTTCAGGTGTGTCTATTTTAATGCAAGGAGTATCATGAACTTAGAGTGTGGATCAATACATGGAACTATGACATTGTGGCCATTACAGAGACTTGGATGTCTCAGGGGCAGGAATTTCTGCTGAGTGTGCCAGGCCTTAGGTGTTTCAAAAAGGACAGGGAGGAAGGCAAAAGAGATGGAGGCATGACATTCCTAATTGGGGATAGTATCATGGCTGCAGAAAAGGAAGAAATCATGGAGGGATTGTCTACTGAGTCAGTGTGGGTGGAAGTCAGAAACAGGAAGGGGGCAATAACTCTACTGGGTATTTTTATAGACCACCCCAATAGTAACAAGGATACTGAGGAGCAGATAGGGAGGCAGATTCTGGAACAGTGCAATAATAATAGGGTTGTTGTGATGGATGATTTTAACTTTCCTCATATTGATTGGCATCTCCTTAAAGCAAGGGGTTTGGATGGGATGGAGTTTGTTAGGTGTGTTCAGGAAGGCTTCCTGATTTAATATCTAGAAGAGAGGCTGTACTTAATCTGGTATTGGAAATGAACCTCTGATCTCTCGGTGGGAGAGCATCTTGGAGGTAGTGATCACAATTCTATCTGCTTTACCATAGCGCTGGAGAGGGATAGGTGCAGACAATTTGGGAAAAAAATTAATTGGGCTGGGGGAAATATGAAGCTATTAGGCAGGAACTCGGGAATATAAACTGGGAGCAGATGTTCTCAGGGAAGTGCATGGCAGAAATGTTCAGAGAACATTTGCATGGCATTCTGCATAGGTATGTTCCATTGAAGCAGGTAAAGGATGGTAGGGTAAGAGAACCATGGTGTATAAATGATGTAAAAAAAATCTAGTTAAGAAGAAAAGCTTACAAAAGGTTCAGGAAACTAGGTACTGTTAGAGTTCTAGAAAATTACAAGGGTTCCAGGGAGGACCTCAAGAATGAAATTAGGAGAGCTAAAAGGGGCCATGAGAAGGCCTTGGTGAGCAGGATTAAGGAAAACCCCAAGCCAATCTACAAGTATGTGAAGACCAAGAGGATGAGCCATGTGAGAATAGGACCAATCAGGTGTGATAATGGAAACGTGTACATGGAGTCAGAGGAGGTAGTGGAGGTACTTAATGAAATCTTTTTTCCAGTATTCACCAGGGAAAAGGACCTTGGGAATTGTGGGGATGACTTACAGTGGACTGAAACACTTGAACACATAGACATTAAGAAAGAGGATGTGCTAGAGCTTTTGAAAGGCATTAAGTCTGATAAGTTGCTGGGTCCAGCTGAGGTGTACCCCAGGCTACTGTGAGAAGCAAGGGAGGAGATTGCTGAGCCTCTGGCAATGATCTTTGCATCATCAATAGGGACAGGAGAAGTTCCAGAAGATTAGAAAGTTGCAAAAATTGTTCATTTGTTCAAGAAAGGGAGTAGAGATAACTCAGGAAATTATAGACCAGTGAGTCTTACTTCAGTAGTGGGCAGGTTGTTGAAGATCCTGAGAGGCAGAATTTATGAGCATTTGGAGAGACCTAATCTGATTAGAGATACTCAGCATAGCTTTGTCAAGGGCAATTCATGACTTGCAAGCCTGATTGAATTTTTTGAGAATGTAGCAAAACACATTAATGAAGTTAGAGCAGTGGACGTATATGGATTTTAGTAAGGCATTTGATAAGGTTCCCCATGCAAGGCTCATTCAGAAAGTAATGAGGCATGGGATCCAAGGAGACTTTGCTTTGTGGATCCAGAATTGGCTTGCCCATTGAAGGTAGGGGATGGTTGTAGATTGTTCCTATTCTGCATGGAAGTCGGTGACCAGCGGTGCTCCACAGGTATCTGTTCTTGGAACCCTCCTCTTTGTGATTTTTATAAATGATCTGGATGAGGAAGTAGAAGGGTGGGTTAGTAAGTTTGCTGATGACACAAAGGTTGAGGGTGTTGTGGATAGTCTGGAGGGTTGTCAGAGGTTAAAGCAGGAGGTCGATAGGATGCAGAACTGGGCTGAGAAGTGGAAGATGGAGTTCAACCCAGATAAATGTGAAACCAGATAAATGTGAACGAAGGGTCTCGGCCTGAAACGTCGACTGTACCTCTTCCTAGGGATGCCTGCTGCGTTCACCAGCAACTTTGATGTGTGTTGCTTGAATTTCCAGCATCTGCAGAATTCCTGTTGTTTGCGTTGTTAAATGTGAACTGGTTCATTTTGGTAGGTTAAATTTGAAGACAGAATATAATATTAATGGTAAGATTCTTGGGAGCGTGGAGGATCAGAGAGATCTTGCGGTCCTGTCCACGGGACACTCAAAGCTGCTGTGCAGGTTGACAGTGTTGTTAAGAAGGCGTATGGTGAGTTGGCCTTCATCAACCATGGGATTGAGTTTAAGAGTCGTGATGTAACGTTACAACTATATAAGACCTTAGTTAGACCCCACTTGGAGTACTGTGTTCAGTTCTGGTCACCTCACTACAGGAAGGATGTGGATACTATAGACAGATTACAGAGAAGAGTTACAAGGATGTTGCTTGGATTGGAGAGCGTGCCTGATAAGAATAGATTGGGTGAATTTGGCCTTTTCTCCTTGGAGCAACAGAGGATGAGAGGTGACCGAACAGAGGTGTATAAGATGATGAGAGGCATTGTTCATTTGGATAGCCAGAGGCTTTTTCCCAGGGCTGAAATGGCTAACTCGAAGGGGCAGAGTTTTAAGGTGCTCAGAAGTAGGTACAGGGGTAAGTTTTTCACACAGAGATTGGTGGGTGCATGGAATGCTCTGCTGGCAGTGCTGGTGGAAGTGGACACAATAGAGACTTCTAACAGACTCCTAGATAGGTATATGGAGCTTAGAAAAATAGAGGGCTATGTGAAAGGGAAATTCTAGACAGTTTCTAGAGTAGGTTACATGATTGGCACAACATTGTGGGCTATAGGGCCTGTAACGTGCTGCAATTTCTATGTTCTATGTTCTAAAATAGAAGAACAGCAAATGAATGACAGAAAAATGTTAGATACGCAAAGCTGCCTGTCCACTTCCCCCACGCAAGCAGCAGCAAGCATCAATGCATCAACCCCCCACCCGTTTCAGAAAGAAGTGTCAGCACCACCACCCACCAAGCAACAGCAAAGCACCCAAAGAGAGATGATGATCTGCAGTCAACACAAACTACTATTTACCCGACAGTCCGACGTACCACAGGCTCTCTCTCTCTCACTAACAAGGGTCAGGGAGGTATCACCTATTTTCACAGCCGACGGGGAGACTGACAGTCGCTGTTACGGTGTTACAGTCTGCCATGTTGCTTTTTATTCTGAGAATCAGCAGCAAACTCTCCCCACCGTTGAGAGAAAGAGGGAGAGAGTGCAACCTCCATCCGTATGTCCACCGCAGTGAAATCCTGATGTTCCACCTCCCAGGATGCCTCAACCAACAACACTTTCCTGGAATCAGTTGCCCACAGGGTCGCGCCCCAGAGGCACCATCTTGCAAACTGTATCTGGAGAATATTGGAAAACCGTCAGCCGGCAACCTCCATGAACGGGAACTCATCCGCTGTAAAACAAAACGCAGTTTGAGTGCCACTTGCAGATCAGGAAAAAAGAGACATTAAAGAGCGGAATTTAATCTATTTCCGCAGATGAGCTCAAAGAGGCAGTGCCTTCTTAACTCTGCCCATCATAATTCCACATGCCTGTCCATGCCATAAGTTCATCATTCACCTTTCCTACAATACTCATTGCATTGAGATATATGCAGCTCGGAACATTGGTCTCACCATGCTCAGCCTTTTGACTCCTGACCTTGTATGTAGGCTTAAAAACCTCTTTCTCCACAATCACTCCACTATCTGTTCTGGCTCTCTGGTTCCCACCCTCCTGCAACTCTGGCTTAAGATCCCCTGTGCAGCACTAGCAAACCTTCCTACTAGGATATTAGTCCCCTCCAGTTCAGCTGCAAACTGTCCCTTTTCTTCAGAGACTGCAATGATCAAAAATTCTCCCTCCTGCACCAACTCATTAGCCATGTGTTATACAGTATGATCTTCCCATTTCTCATTAGCAAATGATATGTATAGCAATCCTGAGATCATAACCTTGGGGATCTTTTCATTTAATTTAACACCTAGCTCCCTAAGCTCTTTTGCAGGACCTCATTACCCATCCGATCCATGCCATTGGTACCAAAGTGGACAACAACTGCTGGCTACTCACCCTTCCACCAGAATGCTGTGGACTTGATCTGAGATGTCCCTGACCCTGGCACCAAACCATCTTGGAATTTCGTTCTCTTTCACAGAACCTCCTTTCTGTTCCCCTAACCAATGAATCCCCTATCACTACAGCTTGCCTCCTCCCTTCCCTTCTGAGCCACAGAGCCAGACTCCATGCCAGAAACCTAACCACTTTGGCTTTCCTCTGCCAGGTCATCCCCGCAACATTATCCAGAGTTGAGGGGTTGGCCTCGGTGGTACACTGCACTGGCTACCTATCCCCTTTCCCCTTCCTGACTGACCTGTGTCCTACACTTTGAGTGTAACTACCTCCATGTATGTCCTGTCTATCAACCCCTCTGTCTCCAGAATGATCAGGAGTCCATTCAGTTCCAGCTCCAGCTCCTTAACACCGTCTGTTAGAAGCTGCAGCTGGATGCACTTCTTGCAGGTGTGTCATCAGGGACACTGGAGGTCTCCCTGCCTTCCCACAACTCGCAAGACAACCATTCAACTATCCAGACGTGCAATAAGATATAAGAAATAAAGAAAGAACAAGTAACAAAAAGAAATGACCTGCAGCCTACACCGCTCCTCACTGAAGCCTCGATGAGCCAGAGCCTGAACTCTCCACTCTACCACTTGCCTGCTCACAATGCCACTCTGCTTAAAGCTAACTTCTTCTTCAAGTGCCTAATTATGCACAATTTCATGACTCCTTGTGACTGTGGCACGCAAAAACGTGCCAATTGCCCCGGTCACTTCTTTTAAACTCTCTCTCCCTCTACGTAATCCAATGGTTCTTTGGGATTATGGTGTGCAAAATAGAGGCTGAAACATTCGAGACTTTTAAGAGACATTTAGGCAGACACATAAGTGTGAGGTATATGGAAGCTATTTGATTAATAATTTAATATTGTGGGCCAAAGGGCCTGTGCTGTACTGTTCCGTGTTCTATGTTGTATCAATGTGACTTTCCTTTTGTGGAATTGTTTCTATCTGATTTAGGCCCCTACTGCATTAATACCTATGTCTGTGTACCAGGTGAGCTTCAGACCCAGCAAAATGCCTTACACTGAGCAAAGTTCAAATTGCCACCTGATTCAAAGATTATTATGCATAAGCATTGTGTGCATTTTTGAAGGTAATTCATGCCCAGTAATAAATGAATACCTTCAGCAACTTAGAAGGAAAGTAGGATGAAATGTGATATTCAGCAAAAGACAACACGAGATAGACGAGAGGTGCAGAGGTATTAGATCCTAGCTACCAGGCTCAGGAACAGTTGTTGCCCTACAACCATTGGGCTCCTGGACTGGCGTGGAGGGCTTCACTCACCTCAGCACTGAAATGACTACACAGCCTGTAGGCTCACTTGCAGAGACTCTGCCTTTGTTGTTTCTGGTTTTTCACGGATTCTGTTGTTTTCATCATTTTCCAATGGATGCCTGCAAGAAAATGAATCTCAATGTGTATATAGTATTTATACTTTGATAATAAATTTACTTTGAACTTTGAGATTCTTATCAATCTGCAAGATCCTTTCTTGAATTCACTGAGGAGGTGAAGGTAATGCAAACTGCCAACGTGCCAGAGAGCAAATATTGTGTAACAACAAAAGACAGCCTGGATACAAGTTGTCCATTTTGCCTAGAAGTATCATTTCGGTAAGCATGTTTGTCAGGGAATTACTGTAGGTTTCCTTACACAATGATGCAGGTAATCCCCACTGGCCTATCTTCAAGCAGAATATGATCCTCACAACCACATGGTGGCAGTGTAATACAGTGTATGTGCTACTTGGATGCTCTAAATAAAAGCAGGAAAAAGTTGCTCGTGAAGATTATAGAGTTGTTGAAGATAAAATAATTGGGACAAATGTTGTAGGTAGATGAAGTTAAAAGAATTGACCTTTGCAATAGAGAGATGGAACTGAAATTATTTTTAAGTATAATTGTATTTAAGTTGACATTTGGGGCATTCATTAGGAATTGACACAGATCAGTGCTCAAACATTTGGACGCTATTCAAACTGGAGCAGCAGACTATGGACAGGATGGTTGACAGCAGGTCCATGCATGTGATGTATTGGTATAAAAAGACCAATGAGCATGTGTGATGCACTATGCTGGTTTGATGTCACTGGCATAAATTGTACCACATTTGAGGCCTGCAATAACACTTAAAAGATCAGAAGTGGAGGGCTGAGATCTGTTTCTTCATTGATTTAAGGTGTCTACCTCTCTAGGGCTACTGTTAGAGGGTGCGACAATAGCTCAGGTAAGGGTCTTCTTTAACCTTCTGATTTTGATTGCTCCCACCATCTATACTGCAGCAGCCCATTGACATCTGCGTGTACCTTGCTCATATCAAAATAAACAAGAAAAAGGATAAAATACTTACTTTCTATTTGATCAATTCTGTTTCAATGTAGCCTTTCTTTGGTGGAGTTGTTCTATCAAAGATGATGTAAGAATCAGGCTGATGATTTAAGTTTGCATTATGCTTTAGGCACCAATGAAGTTTGTCTTATTGTTTACAGTTGGAACCCAGGTGCAAAAGGCTAGGTTATTTTGCAAAATGAAGCACACTCTGGGGAATAAAACTTTCAAAATAATGGGGAACCTTTACAATTTTCCATATGGGAAATACAACTGGGGCTGAATTACCTGGAACCTGAAAGTGGGCAAGGGATGTTTATTAAAGACAGAGGAAAGAATAGCTTTATTTGTCACATGTACATCAAAACATTAAAACACACAGTGAAATTCGCTGTTTATATCAATGACCAACACAGTCCAAGGATGTGCTGTGAACAGCCTGCAAGTGTTGCCATGCTTTCTGCACCCACATTGCACACCCACAACTCACTAACCCTTAGTAACCCATGTCTTTGGAATGTGGGAGGGAACTGGAGCACCCAGATTCACGGGGAGAACATTAGCCGCTATGCCAATGGAACAATTTACAGTGTCAGCCACCCCCTTATTGTATTAATTGGATTAACCCCTTGTCTACTGTTTCATTTTCAGGCAATACATCATTTTTGTTTTAGCAGCCATTGAACTTAAAACTAGTTGGCATTGCCTAAAGCCAGCCTGCACGAGAGAAACCATATTTCAGGTTACGACAAGTATTGGCGGGCTTCCTGGAACTCAGTCTGACTCACTCTGACTGGCAAACATTGAAGAATGGCATTTCATGTGGAAAAATAGAGTCCGCGATTTACATACTGCTCTGGAGGTACTAATGAAGGAGGTGCAGAGATGTCATATTTCTGCACTGATTCAGAAGGCCTTTCCACTGACACTCAGGGCCAGAAGAAAGAGACTGATCTGTGGATCAGTGCAGGGGTCAAGTCTCTGGGTACTGGATGCCTTACTGTAACATGTTCAATGCTCTTATGTACATAGTTCTGAATGTCCACCAGTACATCAGTAAGCTCAAGCATCTCTCAATCTTTCCACAACCCTTTCACCCACCAAACAGCAATTTGTACTGCAGAATCAGGGGTGAAAATAACTTTTTACCATCTATTGGGTCCAGCAGTCAATATGGGCAAACGTACACTGTCAACAGGCCTGAGTCCGTGTCCATTGGAGACCGGAGCTGGGGGCCTGTTCTGGGATTAAATGGACTGTGTATTTGCATGGATGGGAGGGAGGAAACAACTTTTTTTGCTGTTGTTGTTTGTTGCTTCTTGTGTTCCATGTTCTTCGAACAATGTAGGCATGCTATGTAGGTACCAAAATGTTTGGTGACACTTGTTCTCTGCTCCTTGCACAACTCTAACTATATTGGCTGTTAATACAAACAGCAAATTTCACTGTGTTTCGATGTGCACGTGAAAAAATAAACTTGAATTTTGAAATGGGGAAACACCAGAATTCATTCGGACGCTCACAACCATCAGCTCCATGATTGGCCTAATATAGAAGATAGCTTAGAGGCCAGGCTGCACATGTTGTGAGAATGTGCACGAAGTTTCTCACAGGCAGGGCAGTGGATGAAGGAAGTGCATCTGCCAACACGCTAGCAGGCAGGATCACACCAGGAAGCTGAGATGAAGACTTGGAAGGAGTAGGGCGCAGAAGAAGGCCGGTATGTTTATACAATCAAAAGCTCGGTGTCATTTCCAGGACTGTCAGCACTGGTCAATGTCTCAACTTCCATTGCAACTGAAGCAGATATTCAAAATGCCTTTCCAAACACTTCTGCAATCCTCTGATCTGCTTGTAATGGATTAAACAAGCTCTGCTCCATGTGGGAGATGGTGATGTAGATCACAAAAATACGTGTATAACTCTAAGACTATGACTTCTGGATTTTCATCATCACCACTGCTGTAGTGCCTTTACTGGGGCCTGCCAGCATTCTGGGCCCTGGCTGCTCATAGTCAGCTTCCAAAACGGTTGGCAGTCTTTGGCACTGAAAATAGAAATCTTTCTAATGGCTGTGCTTCAGCCATTGGTAGTGCTGTGCAGCAGGAGTAGAGGAAAAGGCACATAGAAATCAGGGAGGTGGGGGAAGCACAAAGCTGACTAATTGACATTTCCACGAAAAAATAGCATGCTTTGATTTATAATATTGCTTGGAGAGTTTATTTTGCATTGGAATTTCTTCTTGCCATGTGGCAAAGTGAAGGCTGAGATATGTAATGAGAGAGGGAAGAGAGGATATGGACTGTTGACAAATGTGAAATTGGGGTTAAAGTTTGGGACAGCCTAACCAGAAAAGTTTTATTTCATTTTCCTCTTCCAAGCCCTCACGAGTCAGCATCTGTGATGCCAAGACCTTGATGTCCATGGTGCCAGGTGTTCTGGGATACCTTTAGAGCATTCCATGCAATTAAAACAAGTCTCTCTGGCAAATTATAAACATAAGAGGTTCTGAGATGCGGGAAATCCAGAACAATGAACTTCTGAAGGAACTCAGAGAGTTAGGCAGCATCTATATAGAGGAATAAGCAGATGACACTTCAAGTCCTAATGAGAGTTCTCTATCTGAAATGTTGGCTGATTATTCCTTTCCATAGATGCTGCTTGACCTGCTGAGTTCCTCCAACATTTTGTGTGTGAGTCTGTGTAGTACATATTGTGATGTTCGTTTGCCCGCTGTCCATCGTGCATGGGTTTCAAATAGAGACACTCATGATTATGTTTGTAAACAGCATTTGTTGCACTCTTTGGTGCTTCAGATGCATATGGTACATCAAAGTGATATACAATGAAGGCACTATGACTGCTGCTAAAATACTGTGCATGGATTTGCATGATTTGCTACCGCTGTTCAGACACAGAGTGGACACTGAAGGAGTGGAAATGTTTTTTTTTGTTATAATATATCCCAGAATTGGTAAGTTGCAGATGCAAACAATAATGCATGTGGTCAGCGGCATCCTGCACCATCCTTGTGAAGCTGTAGGCTTGGCTCATTTTCTTCTTTCTAAGAAAGAGAATAAAAGTTTTTGTCAGTAGCAACCCCTAGTGTCTTCCCTTACTCAATATGATATAAGAACATAAGAAATAGGAGCAGGAGTAGGCCATCTGGCCTGTCGAGCCTGCTCTGCCATTCAATAAGATCACGGCTGATCTGGCCATGGACTCATCTCTAGCTACCTGCCTTTTCCCCATAACCCTTAATTCCCCTACTATACAAAACTCTATCCAACCTTGTCTTAAACATAATTACTGAGGTAGCATCCACTGCTTCATTGGGCAGAGAATTCCACAGATTCACCACTCTTTGGGAAAAGCAGTTTCTCCTCATCATCCTAAATTTACTCCCCCGAATCTTGAGACTATGTCCTAGTTCTAGTCTCACCTACCAGTAGAAACAACTTTCTTGTCTCTATCTTATCTGTCCCTTTCATAATTTTATATGTTTCTATGAGATCTCCTCTCATTCTTCTGAATTCCAGTGAGTACAGTCCCAGGCGACTCAATCTCTCCTCATAGTCTAATCCCCTCATCTCTGGAATCAACCTGGTGAACCTCCTCTGCACTGCCTCCAAAGCCAGTATATCCTTCAAGTATGGAGACCAGAATTGCACGCAGTACTCCAGCTGTAGCTTCATCAGTACCCTGTGTAGTTGCAGCATAACCTCCTTGTTCTTATGGCAAAGTGCAAAACTGTTAATATTTCCAGCCCTGCCCTAAAATAAAACTGTCAAATATACGTTAGCCGTATGGTCCTTTCCTACAACACACATCAAAGTTGCTGGTGAACGCAGCAGGCCAGGCAGCAACTCTAGGAAGAGGTAGAGATGCTCTACTCTACCCTGCTCATCTCTAGAGATGCTGCCTGGCCTGCTGCGTTCACCAGCAACTTTGATGTGTGTTGCTTGAATTTCCAGCATTTGCAGAATTCCTCGTGGTCCTTTCCTAGCTGTGTAAACTTGCATCCAACTGCAACAAGTGGAAGGTACCAATGAGGAGGCCCTTACTCAAGTGCAAGCACCTCATTCACAGTTTCTTCCCGAAGATCGGATGGGAGTATTGCTGTATGAATACCCTTTTAGACATGGCCTTCTTCAGTGAGCAGTTCCCCCATTTCTCTTCCTCTTTAACTTGCCCTGGATGCATCCTGTTTAACTTTCGGGCATGCTGCCTGCAAGGGAATGTCTGCTAGTGCACCCATGTCTGGTATCAACATAGTTGCCCATCAGTATCCATCGCTCTGCAGATATTAGTAATTTTCAACAACTCCAGAGTTCGATAAACACTTGTAGTCAGAGTAGGTAAGCAACAATTTGCAAGGGCAGAACACAGGTGGTAATCTCTTTAAATAACCCTGGTGAAATTGTCCTTCCTGCTACAGAGTATGCTTTAAAATGGGAATAGTTCAGACAGTGTGCTCGAGCTTCAAGATAGCAGCACTGTTGTAAAAAGCACTTAGAACAATCTTAAAAAAAGAACTGGATTTTCTGTAAATATGTATTGAAAATTGAAACACAAACACCAGAAGAATACTGATATTACATTTTGATTAGGCCTAAAAATAAAGTCATATTAAGATCAAAATCAGGAAATGAGACCAGTATTAAAGCATACTACTTTATCACTAAATTAATGATGATTGAATCTGTGAGAATCAAAGAGTATTTCTAACTTCTACTGGTGTATTATGTAACATGCCTACAGGTTTTCATTAGAACTGTTTGCCATACACTTTTGTTCTCATACTGTTACTTGACATAATAATTTATTTCATCTTCAGAAAGGGAAAAATGCTGTTATGAAAAATGAGCCTTACCTGAGAAGGGCCTAAGTTTAACACCAATAAGATGGGCCAAATAGCCAAATCTTTGTTGGAATTCAACTTCTTAAAAGGGCTTCAGATTTACAGAAAATTGCACGTTCTACAGCTGTGATGACACTTTTCAGCGCCATAACTGATGAACAGAATAATCGGAACAAACTTCTATTCTGTGACATGCACTGTGTCTCATTCCCAGAAAATCAGAAGCTGTACTGTCTGGGCACTTTAAAATGGGTGAGATCTAGCACTTAAAAATAGGTTTCAGTCTGTTCACATATAATTGATAGGTTAAACACTATTAATTATTCTTCACATAGTGAAGCAATCTATATCTGCATACATCAAGGCTGTAATGATACCCAGGCCTTGGTTAGTAAATGGAAATAGATATTCCCCACCAGTGAGTATCTAACCACCTTCCTTTGACTAATTTTGATTCAGTATAGACAATACCAGAACTTAGTGCCCATCCCTAATTTTCCTGAACTGAGGCGGGTTTAGTTACAACATGACTGGAATGTGTAGGATCACATATACATTCAGTAGATATTTTATTAGATACAGCAGTGGAAACTGGAGTTGTCTTCTGCTGCTGTAGCCCATTGACTTCAAGGTTTGACATGAGCTCTTTGGCAAATCACTATTGTAATGTGTGGTTACTTGAGTTACTCTCACCTTCCTGTCAGCTTGAACCAGTCTGGCTATTCTCCTCTGACTTCTCTCATTAACAAGGCATTTTCATTCACATACTGTAACAGCTACTCACTGGATGTATCTTCTTGTTTTTTGCACTATGTCTGTGAACTGTAGAGACTGTTATGTGTAGAAATCCCAGGAGATCAGCAGTTTCTGAGATACTCAAACCACCCCATCTGGCACCAACAATTATTCCTCAGTCTAAGTCACTTAGATCAGCGGTCCCCAACCACCAGGCCACAAAGCATGCGCTACTGGGCCGCGAGGAAACGATATGATTTGGCGATAGGAGTCAGCTGCACCTTTCCTCATTCCCTGTCACGCCCACTGTTGAGCCATTACACATGCGAGGTCATTACCCGTGCGTCATCCATGTCAGCGCGGGAGGAAGATCAACTCCTCGAGCTTGCAAATGACAGTGGGCTGAAAAGTATGTTTGACATAACATCTCTGCCAGCATTCTGGATCTCAAAGTCAAGGCTAAATATCCTGTGATAGCCACGAAAGCAGTGAAAACGTTGCTTCCATTTCCAACATATCTCTGCAATGAATGCAACGAAAACCAAATTGCGTAATAGACCGGACATAAGGAGCCCCCTTCGAGTATCGCTGTCTCCAATCACCCCTCGATAGGACCGTGTTGTTGCAGGGAAACAAGCCCAGAGCTCCCACTGATTCAGCGATATTGGTGTGTTGCAATGATTTTATATGTTCATACAGGGAAAATATGTGCTGTGTGTTTAATATCCAAACATTACTTAAAATGTTATGATGCTATTGACTTACTTATATAACCATATAACAATCACAGCACAGAAACAAGCCATCTCTGCCCTTCTAGTCCGTGCCGAACGCTACTCTCACCTAGTCCCACCGACCTGCACTCAGCCCATAACCCTCCATTCCTTTCCTGTCCATATACCTATCCAATTTTTCTTTAAATAGTAATATTGAACCTGCCTCTACCACTTCTACTGGAAGTTCGTTCAATACTTACTTCAAGCTCCCCTGTCTTCCCCTGATAATCGACTTATCACTATATACATGTGAGGAAAACATGCGCTGTGTGTTTAATATTAAATTCCTTAGATAAACCCTTTTAGAAACGAAATTGAGTGTATTAGCCACTTATCACCAATATTCCGGTCCTGATTAACACCCCCCCGCCGTACAGAATCGCCAAAAACGATTTGTAGAAAAAATCGGCATGTACACGCATACGCAAATCACGCATGCGTACTGGTGCCTGCGCAAGGCTTCATGGTCATTGTAGTCTCTCGGGGTAAACAATGTATTTGACTGCTACTCTTGTCCGTTGGCAACCCTACCCCCCTCCCCCGGGGTCTGCCAGTCCGCAAGAATATTGTCAATAATAAACCGGTCCGCGGTGCAAAAAAGGTTGGGGACCCCTGACTTAGATCACATTTCTTCCCCATTCTGATGTTTGGTCTGAGCAACAACTGAACCTCTTGACCATGTCTGCATGCTTTTATTTATTGAGTTGCTGCTGCATGATTGGCTGATTAGATATTTGTATTAACAAGCAGGTGTACAGGTGTACCTAATAAAATGGCCACTGAGTGTAAGTGAGATGGGGAATTCATGGCAGATTTCAATTTCCTTCCCTGAAAGAATTAGGGAACAAAATGTATTCTCAAAACCACCTGGTGATTTCACAGTTGTCATTTTTAAGACTAATTTTAGTTCCAATTTTAGATTATGCAGTTTTTCATTTATTGGTTCATTTTTCAGAATGTGGGGATTGTTGGCAAAGCGATTATTGTCCATTCCTTTATACTTTTGAGAAAAAGTGTCTTCTAGTCAAGTAATGATAACCCTACCAGTAGTGTCCATCATATAAATCCAGGTAATCAGATAATGCTGGAATTAAAGCTAGTTTTAATAATAGTAACAATGAAACCATCATATTGTTCTAAAAGCCTGATTGGCTCCAAAACCCATTTCTCATCATTGATAAATTAGAATTGGTTTATTATTGTCAAATGATTTGGGGAACAGTGAAGAAGTTGTGTTACATACTGTTCATACAGATCAGATTATTACACAGTGCATTGAGGTAGAACAAGGTATAATGTCACCAATAGTCCTTAGAGAATTTAGATTTTAGTAGATCTGGAGGGAGCAGCTTGAAATGAGTTGCCATAAACCGATGCCATCTTGCATAACAGAGTTGTTTAGAAATAATGCTCCACATTCATAGATTGAAGTAGGGTTTTGAAGGTCTTAAGAGTCTTGCTCAGGAAAAAAAAATCGAAAAGAAAAATTATCAGATAATTTAGATGATTAGTTCTTTGAGTGGATATTAGTAGAGAACAATGAATTTGGAAAGTTAGCCCCACATTTAAACATCACACCATTTTATATGTATTTTTTTCTATTCTTTAATACTTCCATGTACCACGTATTATTCCCGGCAAATCAAAATATACACTGCCTGCTAAGAAAATAGAGATTAAGATCTTCCTCAAGCTTTTTCTTGTTCCACTCATCAAATTTCAAAGGTTAAAGTAAATTTATTATCGTAGTATGTGTATGTCACCATATACTACCTTGCGATTCATTTTCTTGCAGGCATTCACAGTAGAACAAAGACGTATAGCAAAATCAATGAAAAGCTAAACACAAACACTGACAAACAATCAACGTACAAAAGAGGCTTAAAAGCTGCAATTACAAAACAATAAATAAATAAATAAATAAATACATACATACATACATACATACATACTGAGAACGTGAGTTGTAAAATCCTTGAAAGTGAGTCCGTAGATTTGGAATCAGTTCAGTGTGGAGGAGAGGTTATCCATGCTGGTTCAGGAGCCTGATAGCTGAAGTGTAATAACGGTTCCTGAACATGATGATGTGGGACTTAAGGCTCTTGTACCTCCTTCGCTATGGCAACAGTGAGGAGAGAGCACAACCTGGATGGTGCTTGTTCTTGATGACAGAAGCTACTTCCTTGTGGCATCGCTACTTGTAGATGTGCTGAACTGAGGGGAGGGCTTCTCCTTTGAAAGTGGGTTGTATCAAACAGTTTTTGTAGACTTTTCCTTTCTTGGGAATCGGCGTTTCCATACCAGGCCGGGACGCAACCAGTCAGGGTACTCTCCACAGTGCATCAGAGTCATCTTGTAACTGAAAATATCTGAAAATTTGTAAAATAACTTTACAACTGAAAATAATTGTTGTCTTATTGTAAATGAAATAGGCAGAGAGGGACTCCAGTCTGTCTCTAGAAAGAGCAGGAAAGTAACGTAATTTTGATAGCTCCACCAAACGCACAATAGGAAAAAGTGATCTTTAATTTCAATGTATGATTCCATAGAACTACTTTGAATATAAAAGTACATTATCTGCCTACATTTCGGTAGATATTTTTGTTGTTACAGTATTATTGTGACAGATAAAAGTATTTTAGTATAGCTTATCTAAAATCACAATCCACAAACTACAAAAATTCATTAAGAAATATGAATTGATGAACTCTGAAAGGATTCTTAATTCAGAGCAAAGCTATTTTTGGAAGTGCTGTGCGTGATGCAGAAACATCAAGCCCTTTAACTTAAAAATTCTCCAGGAATATCCAAGAGTCTGTTGATGCCATATCATCCCAAGTTCTATGTTTGTTATTATGGAGATCTGGTTAGACCATTTTCAGAGGCATGTTTTAATAACAAACCAACCTGTTTTAAAATGGCCATCCCCCTTTTGTTGACTCTGGGTCTATTTATTAATCTTTTGTTTTCTGCCCATGGAGAAGCAGTTGAAATTCTTCTGGATAATGCACAATTGTTAGGTTTTAAGATAACAGCTCTTTAGCCTTTACATTCAGAACATTAATCTTCCTTAATCCTTTCCCAACGTAAGTTTCTTTTAGTCAGTTTACCCAGGTCAAGTTTCAAAATTGGCAAAAAAGTAAGCGAATGAAACTTTAAGTAGGCCAGACACAGTTAAAAAAAATTCCATACACTTTGTTTTAATAGATACCCATTTCCTTATGTGTTCTTGTGGTGGTGTATCATATAAATCCCAAATTATTTAATCTGTCAAGACTTCTATATGCAATTTTCCCTCTGGCAAAAGGGGAGATGTTACAATGGCTGGAGCTGTTCCAGCTCATTGCAAAACCTGTGTATTCAGGCATACTGTTTTATATTTTGCCCCTTCTTAAGTATTTCCCTATCACCTCCCCTTGGTTCTCTTGATCTAATGAGATATTTTGATTTCTCTATTGCTAATTTGTTTTCTTTGTTTTTTTTGTGTGTTCTCTCAGCTCTGAGATTTGTAATCATGTCCCTGTTTGTTTAGTTATGACAGCACAAGTACAATGAAAGTAGGTGCACCAACAGGCTAACTGGCTCTTCAAGCCGATGCTGCCACACAGTCTGTGTCAGTTCTCCTTAGCCCTCAACTCCCTGACCTTTCAAAAATTTATCTCCTCCTTCAATTCCCCCAGTTATCTGCCCTCCATGACTTCGAACTTGCTATTGAGTTTTGATCATAGCCCTTTATTTCCAGTTGGGAGATATTTGTTCTTTATTAATTTTCTGCTCTCAGTTGTGTTTTTTTTTAAGGAAGAACATGTGTAGATCATTGAAGTGAATACATTTCTAGGCAACATTCCAGCAAGCAAATGACTGAGGTTTCTGCTAATGCAGTGCCAATGAATTAAGCATGATTTGCAAAGAGTACTTAAGAGTCAGTTATCAAAGAAAGGATTGAAATTCAGAAATTACTCTCAGCAAGTAAATTGATCTTTGAACTAGTATCACAGTTAGAACAATTGTATCATCAGATTGACATGCAGGTCTCAAGAATGTGGGACTCCAATAAAACTACTGGGACCAGACTTTTCATATTAGTACGTAGAAAATAATATTCCCTGCGTGAACTTCTCTGTTCCTGTGAGTACATTATTGCATTGCTAAGCCAAACATTTCTATTTCTGTATCTATAATGATTTGTAACCTTCCTTCTTAATGTATAGAAGAGGAACAACACCTTATATTCCGTCTGGGTAGCCTCCAACCTGATGGCATGAACATCGACTTCTCTAACTTCCGCTAATGCCCCACCTCCCCCTTGTACCCCATCTGTTACTTATTTTTATATACACATTCTTTCTCTCACTCTCCTTTTTCTCCCTCTGTCCCTCTGAATATACCCCTTGCCCATCCTCTGGGTCCTCCCCGCCTCCTTGTCTTTCTTCCCGGACCTCCTGTCCCATGATCCTCTCGTATCCCTTTTGCCTATCACCTGTCCAGCTCTTGGCTCCATCCCTCCCCCTCCTGTCTTCTCCTATCATTTTGGATCTCCCCCTCCCCCTCCAACTTTCAAATCCCTTACTCACTCTTCCTTCAGTTAGTCCTGACGAAGGGTCTCGGCCTGAAATGTCGACTGCACCTCTTCCGAGAGATGCTGCTTGGCCTGTTGCGTTCACCAGCAACTTTTATGTGTGTTGCTTGAATTTCCAGCATCTGCAGAATTCCTGTTGTTTGCACTTACTTGGTGTCCTGTCACTTCTCTCCAATAAATACAAACATTTAAAATACAATAAGTTACCTTAAAACTGCAATTGCTGTTAGATTGGTGTATCTATTTCCACAAAGATGCTGTTTAAACACTTATCTTCCCCTTTCCCATTTATATTTAGGATAGTGCTATAATAAATTAGCATCTGGATGCAACACATACATTGCTGCTGTCCACAATAAAGGAAGGGCAGTATTCAGTCAGGTGGCACCATGGAGTAGTAGGTTCTTTGGTCCACAGGTGGCAAAAGGTGAAGACTACACAATGTATTGCCTTTCACAACCCTAGCAGGACATCAGAAAGCCAGTGAGACATTTTTGAAGTGTATTCACTATTAATATCAGAATTGCAGCTACCAAGTTGCATAGAAAAATAAAACATGTTAGCTGCAACAATTTCTGTTATGGAGAAAATATTGGCCAAGGTCTGAGAAGTAGGTATTAGCTAGGGCTTTGAGAGAGGCACCACTGACCTTCTTGGAAATAATATTGTACATCCTCCTGAGAGAGCAGACTAGTTAATAGGTTAGCAGACTAGGTTAATACCTCATATGAAAAATAGTGATTTAGAAATTCAACCACATTGTGTGAGGTCCTTTTTACTATTTGACTGAGATTTATTGCTAAACTTGACTGGGTACTGTGTGTGCATTCCATTCCTTTCAGGATACTTGTTCCAGGTTTTCCTTGCATACTGGGCATCAGTTTGTGCTCTATAGATAGAGCTATTCGTTTACAAATCTATTCTTTTAACTTCAGACTCATTACTGCTTGCCATTTATGTTAAGAACTGAAGACTGGTTCCTGTTTATGATGAGAAGCTGAACAGTGAATAGTGGTTGGAAGTTTAACTTAGATACAGCACTTCGTGTCAGCTGCTATATCAGAAAGCTGAGCTTGGAAAAAGGCCCCTGGCGCTGGACTTTGGGGTTCTAACATTTAACTGTCGTTCATTCTTTGGGGCACCCCTCTGTTTTCATGGATGGCTGCGAAGAAAAAGATCATAAACATTTCTCTGACATTAAATGTACCTTTGAAACCTTTGAATATCCATCACAGTATTGCTCATTTAGCATTTGCTCCCACCACTACCCCACCTTGCTATCAATGTTCACATGCTCATTGATGGATTCATTATATGGTCAACTCTGCATTCATCAAAAATCAAACCAGCTTGATCATCTCAATAGCTATAGAGAGCTTTATCCTTTCCACCATTACAGCCCCAGTTCTCTCTTTCTGAAAGTGTGTTTTCAGCTCTGCAACTCTCATTGTGCTGGACAACCTTATCTTTGTTCTCAGAAGAATGGGTTGAGACTTGAACACATAATCTCAGACTTGGAGGTGAGAGAGCAACTAGCAGGTAACAGCCAACAGTTGCTGGCATCTCATATGAAATTGGTACTAAGTAGAGCCAAGGAGTCTAAGTTAATTGTTTTCTTGGAACATATGATTAGCAGTTCCTCCATGATTCATTCTCAGCTTCCTCCTCTGAATAATTTCATGCAGCATTTGAGTGATGCAAAATTAATTCTGGGAAGCATGTTTACTACAAATCATGTGAGATTTAGCACAGGTAAAATCCAAGTCTGTGTCTAAGCAGGATTATGCAACTGGAAATGGAGGAGACAGATGGTTTGCACATCCCTCAGGGCACTCTATCAGCTGGCGTCAGATGAACACAAATGAAAATACCATTAAATGTGACTTGGAAGATGATCTTGCTCAGAGGATGTGAAATGGCCTAATTCCCACAAAAATGCCCCTGACATTAATAAACAAAAGGCAGAAGGAATTCAAAGAAACACATTTGGAGCTTAACTAAAACTATCCAAGCAAAATAAATGTAACAAAACAGTTAATGATGATTTCCTTTTAATCTCTGAATTAAATACAAAACATTTTCCTCCACATAAACAGGACAACATGCAATTTTGGGTGATGGAAAATGGATTCCAGAAAGCAATTACAAAGCAGTGGACTGACTGAGGATCCTAAGTGATAGAAACTCAGTGGCCACTTTATTATGTACACTTGTACACTGGCACGTTAATGAAAATATCTAATCAGCCAATCATGTGGCAGCCACTCAATGCATTAAAACATGCAGACATGGTCAAGAGGTTCAGTTCAAACATTAGAATGAGGTAGAAATAACTTTGTCTGTGGAATGACTGCTGGTGCAAGATGGGGTGGTTTGAGTATCTCAGAAATTGCTGATCTCCTAGGATTTTCACACACAACAGTCTCCGGAGTTTACAAAGAATGGTGCAAGAAGCAAAAAAAAAAAACCAGCCAGTGAGCATCAGTTCTGTGGGCAGAAGTGCCTTGTTAATGAGAGAGGTCAGAAGAGAATAGCCAGACTGGATCAAGCTGAATGGAAGGTGACAGAAACGCAACACACATCACAACAGTCATGTGTAGAAGAGCACCTCCAAATGCACAACACATTGAAGCTAGAAGTGGATGGGCTACAGCAGCAGAAAACCACTCCAGGTTCCACTCCGCTACCTAATAAAGTGACCACTGAGTGTGTGTTTTGGACGGATGACTTCTTCATCTGCTGTTCCTGTAGTTTAGACTATTTTCTTTTCATCAACGACTGCATTTGCTTTCTTGGCAATTACAATGAAAACATATTTTTTTTTGTGGCTGCATGTTGTGAGTAAATTGGTTGCTGCTCTCCCCAAATTCTAACTATGACCAAAATTTGTAAGTACTTCAGTGCTTGTCAAGTACCTTGGGGTGCCATGAAGTGAGGAAACGATGTCATATAAATCTAAAAATAGAAGCTTTTCTTTTCCTTTTCAGAGAGTTGACCAAAAACAGCTTAAAAGAAAGTCTGAAAATATGCATAATCAAAAGACCTTCCACTTTGAGAAGATCTTGTGCTTTTCCTCAGTTGGAGGTGAATGTGGTTGTATGAATAAGTAAAGAATCTTGCATTTGACTTTTATTGACAGGATGACTCCTTTGAAGTGAAGCTGCTTTGATCTTGTTCAAGTTTAAGCACTGAATATAGATTCATTATTCATTTCAGCATACGCTACAGGATTTATAGAACATTTTAAGACCAGTTCATTCTGCTTGAAAGCTCCCATATATAGTAGTGTTTACCATGTAATCCGTTGTGCATTGCATCCTGGGAGAAAAGTACACTAGCGATCACTGACCATTACCATAGCTGGAGTCTAAAGCTATCCATAGATCAGTAAACTGAAAAATTAAACACCTTATGGGAGAGGGGGGGATTAAAATGACTCTCAAAGCTGTGTACGTGTCTATGTGCACACAAGTGCCATCTTCATTTCTAATCCAGTTAATGTTTTGCAGGTATCTTTGGTAAATTCATGGATGTCACAATGATCTGTGCTAGCGCCAGAAAACACAGCATTCTGATGCGAAGATAATACCAGGAGATAGTTGATATATTATTGCAAGAATGATTAGGGTTTATATTGTTATGGATCCAGTTATTTTATTTGTAGATTGATTCACTGCTTCACATTTTGCAGAAGAGGAATCAGAATCAGGTTTAATATCATTGGCATATGTCATGAAATTTTGTTGTTATGTGATAGCATTACATTGCAATACATAATAAAAACTGTAGATTACAGTAAGAAGTACATATATATATTTAAAAAGTTAAATTAAATAAGTAGTGCAATAAGAGAAAAATAAAGTAGAGAGGTTGTGTGCATGGGTTGAATGTTCATTCAGAAATCTGATGGCAGACGGGAAGAAGCAGTTCTTGAATTGTTGAGTGTGTGCTGTCAGGCTCTTGTACCTCCTCCCTGAGGGTAACAATGAGAAGAGGGCATCTCCTAGTTGAAGGGGTTCCTTAATGATGGATGCCACCTTTTTGAGGCATCACTCCTTGAAGATGTATTGGATGCTAGAGAGGCTAGTGCTGGTGAAATATAGCTGCTGTCGTGCCTCCTTTGTAACTGCGTCAATATGTTGGGCCCAGGATAGATCCTCAGAGATGCTGACACCCAGGAACTTGAAAAATGCTCAGTCTTTGCACTTCTGATCCTTCTATGAGGACTGGTGTGTGTTATCTTGTCTTACCCTTGAAGTCCACAATCAATTCTTTGGTCTTATTGAAGCTGAGTGCAAGGTTGTTGCTGTCACACCACTGATATATCTTCCTCTTGAACGCTTTCTCATCACCATCTAAAACTCTGACAACAACAGTTGTGTTGTCAGCAATTTTATGGATGGCATTCGAGCTGTGCTTAGCCACATAGTCATGGGTGTAGAAAGAGTAGAGCAGTGGGCAAAGATCACATCCTTGAGGTGCGCCAGTGCTGATTACCAACAAGGTGGAGATTTTATTTCCAATCCGCACAGACTGTGAGGAAGTCAAGGATTCACTTGCAGAGGGAGGTACTGTACAGAGGCCCTGATTTTGGAGCTTTTTGATCAGACGTGTAGGAATGATTGTGTTAAATGCTGAACTGTAGTGAACAAACAGTAGTCTGACCTAAGTATTGTATTGTCCAGGTGATCCAAGGCCATGTGAAGATCCAATGAGATCACATCCACTGCAGATCTACTTTTGGTGATGGGCAATTTGCAGTGGGTCCAGGTCCTTGCTGAGGGAGGTGTTGATTCTGGCCATGACCAACTTCTCAAAACACTTCATCATCTTAGATGTGAGTGCCACTGGATAGTCATTAAGGCAGCTCACACTGCCCTTCTTGGGCACTGGTATGATTGTTGCCATTTTGAAGCAAGTAGGAACTTCTGACTGTAGCAATGAGGCTTTGAAAATGTCTCTGAACACACCCATCCGTGATTGGCACAAGTTTCGGGGCTCTACCAGGTACACCATCTGGGCCCATTGCCTCGCAAGGCTTCATCCTATTGAAAGGCATTCTGACATTGGCCTCCAAGACAAAGATCACAGGGTCACCGGGTGCTACAGGGATCATCATAGCTGTAGTTCTATTCTCCATGTCAAAGCGTGCATAAAAGTCATTGAGCTCATCTGGGAGTGAAGCATCACTGCCATTCATGAGGTTAGTTATTGCTTATAGGAACCCTGCCAGAGTTGATGTGCATCTGATTCCACCTCTAACCTCAATTAGAATTGTTCTTTTGCTCTTGAGATAGCCCTCTGTAAGTTGTACCTGGCTTTCTTTATAGTCCTGGATTACCAGACTTGAATGCCACGGATCTAGCCCTCAGAAGATTACGAACCTCCTGGTTCCAACAATATTTCTCGCAGCAGCTCATGGCTTGAAGACTGAAAAATTAGCATACAGTTTTGAGCCATAGTTTTGAATAAAGAGATCTCTGGACATGATGTTGTAGCAGAAACTAGATGAACAAATTCCATTGCACGTGGATAATGTGGAAGCTGAACTTGGCTCATTAAAAAACAAGAAAAATGTAAACTAGTAGTTTTCTGATGTTCTCATCATGATGAAATTGAAAACTGTTGAATGTTAGTTTACATTTTTTCTCTATGATTTCACTAGCATCTCGGTTCAGCATGGGCTGGAACTGCGCAGATATCAGAGCTGTCTTTTGCACACCCAGGTGCATGATTACAGGTCAGAGCTGAATTGATTTGCAGGTCAAGAATGAAAAATCCAACACACTTTTTGAAGTGAATTTGTTTTCTAAAGTCTAATACAGATACCAAATGAGCTAGTTGACTTCATACAATATTAGAAGCAGTGAATGCAATCTCAAGGAAATAGGGATCAACATTTCAGATTCTCCATACCTAAGCATTTAGGAAGTTTTTTACAGGAAAGGAAGAGTTCACTATTAGCAAGATCATAACAAATTGCAAGGAGAGGGATGAAGAGGCAGGTTATTTAAACCAACAACAGTCCTGGGAAGGAAGATATCACTGTTCAATGACCAAAATCAGTCATCTGTGATCAAGAAGGTTGGATGACTTGAGCTGAAGGATTTGAGTTGGGGGATGTGTAATAAAAGACTCAGCATACATTATCCAGGAAAAGTAATACAAATAAAACTCTGTAAGACCAGAAAGGAGACTGACAGAGGCTAGATATATTTTCAGCTAATAATTAAGGGGTAGCTTATTGCAAAGAAAGAACTACAACCATATACAAGAGGATACAATTGAAGATGACATCTCATGAGCAGAAAGTGTGCTGTTGACTGTATTCAGAATCATCATACCAAAATAAAGCATCTAGAAAATAAATGAAGAATCGTGATAAACTCGTGAATTTTGAGAAATTCAAGTTGATGGTTATATCAACTCTTTACTGACTGATATATAGAAGGACTCTTTAGGAGGACCACAGTCTTGACATGGTTTGGAAGCTTGTGTGTCTCAATGACCTGGAGAGCGATGTCAGTTGGAGTCAGAGCTTTCTGTTTTGGCTCTTGGGAGTGTCACCCATGCCAAACAGGTCAAAGGGTAGAGGCCAGACTAAGAGTGGTTCACCGATCCTCCAGATTTGGGGTTTCAGCTCAGGGCTAATATCCCTGGCTGGTAAAACAAAATTGTTACAAAAACAGCAATGAAGAATCCTTCTGCATCTGAGTGCGATGGTATTCCTGAGTCTCCACCCAGGACTTGCATTACGACAGTAGTGAAAACTGTGAGGAAGCTACTGATGTGTTGATGGAGGCTTTGAACACCTCCAGAGATGGAGGGTCTTTGTTGCTGGCCTAAACACCAATGGTGTAATGGGCAAGTACTCCTAGAAGGATACAGAGAGAAAGATATGTTGTATTTGCTGGGAATACAAGTTGTCAAGGTTATTATGATGAAATAATTATCGAAGTACGTATATGACATCATTTACTATTCTGAGATTAATTTTCATTCACTGTGGAATAAAAGAACACAATAAAATCAATGAAAACTGCACACAAACAAACTGACAAACAATCAATGTGCAAAAGAAGACAAACTGTGCAAATACTAAAAAGCAACAACTGTGGGGCAGCCCGCAAGTGTTGCTGTACATTCCTGTATCAACATGGCATGGCCACAATGCTCGGCAGAGCAACACAAAACACAACAAAACAGAACATACAAGGTAAACAAAGCAACAACCATAAAACAAGCACCTTTCCTCCCTCCCTCCCTCCCACCCACACACACAATCACATGCATGGGCAGTACTCCAACCCAAAACCTGGCTTCTGGGCCTCCTGTCTCCATGATTTCCGATTGACCTTCGAGCTTCAATCTTCGGAATCAATCCCTGGACTAGCCAATGATGGGACCCTGAACTCCAGGCCTTGAACTCTGGCCTCAGTGGCTCACCAGCCCTCGTGCCTCCTGCTTGCGTAGTCATCTTATCCTACTGACCCGGGGCAGTCTGACATCCACAGATGCCCTTTGTCACCTGCCAATGTCACTGGTCTTTGACTGTAGAGTGCAGGTCTAGACCTCTAACTCCCCACATTCCTGTCTTTAAACCCCAACCTGACCCCTTACTCCCCTCTCTGTTCTCAAAACCATCATTATGAACTTAAAAACAATTGAGACTGAGCCATTATCTTGATGGAGCTTGGTGCCATCTTGACAAGTCATATTACAGTTGTATCTTTGTTCTCTCCATCCCTTCCCCTTTCTGTAACTTAAACATCCTTGTTTTTCCTCTTTTCCAATTGTGATGATTAATCTTTGACCTGAAACATCATCTATTTTCCCACTCATGGATGCTGCTTGATTTGCTAAGTGCCTTCATTTTTCTATATTTGCTTTGGAATTTCAGCATTTGAACCTTTTTTCTCCACTAGCTACAGTAGTTCAAATCCTCTTTGCAGAACAGGGGATTCCTGAGAAATTAGTGGCTCACAGCAAAACCTAATTTAGCAATGCAGAATTCGGAGTGGTTGCTAAGCAAAGCACACTCACTATTGTGATTTCATCCATACACTGTCTGCGAGGACATCCTTTCACAGAGATCCATGTCCAAACAGTCAGTAAGATCTTTAACAAATAAGGAGAGACAAAGGAGAGACACCTTGGCCTATTGTCTCTCACAGCTACAGCTCTAATATATCAGATCACCAACCAAAAATACTGAATGGCATGGAGTATATGATAACCTGGCCAAAGAAATATTTTCTCTATAATATTGAAAAGAAATAAGACAATGAGTGCCTGATGCATAAGTAAAAGGAAACCAACACTGCAATAACTGTATCAATTGTGAAATAGACAACAGTTAAAACTTGAATTTAACTGATTATGAATTTAACTGATTATGAGATGCTTCAAGCTGCTGACTCCAACAGTCACAGAAGAATGGGCAGTATTTAAGTTTGGAGGGGTTCTTTAAACTTCTCTGAAGGGGTAATGCATGCACCCTTAATGTGATTAATTATTATTGGGGGGGTACAATACTGGCCAAGCTCTCCACATACCCCTGTAGATAGCAATTACAACATAATTCACACCTATTGCCTCAAAGCTCCAACGACCTCGGTTGAACCGTTACTGTCTATGTTAAGTTTTCATGTTTTCCCTGTGACAACGTTGGCTTTCCAAGCATGCTCTTGCATTTCCTCAGGTGCTCAGGTTTCCTCATACATCCCAAAGATCTACATATTGATAGGCTAACTGGCAAAACTCTAAATGCAGGGACTCTAGTGCAGGGGTTCCCAACCTTTTTTATGCCATGGACCCCTACCATTAACTGAGGGGTTTGTGGATGCCAGGTTGGGAACCTGTGACTGTGAGCAGTTGAATGGGAGAATGTGGGGGGAGTTGATGGGGATATGGGGAGAATAACATGCAACATTGTAGGATTAGTTAAATGAATGGTTGATGGTTATTGTGGATTTGCTGAGCTAAAAGTCCTGTTTCTGTGCTGTATGATTCTATGATGCTAAAAACAATTTCCTTTTATAAGGCATCCTTAATGACTTGGAACCAATCATAGAGTTTCGTGCATTACTGCAGATGAGCAAAATCTTCAAAGAAGCATATGCTAGGGCTCACAAAAAATGCTAACCCTGAATTGCCAAATGATTAATTCTCCTTTGCTTGAGACATTTTATAGCCAAAAGGAAACAGGAACCAACAATGAATTCTGTGTTTATCCTGTTCCTGCTGCATTTCACTCCTATACTTGTAGGTCTATTCATCGTTATGCATTTTCCTTTTAAATATTTTTAAATAATCTTAAAATATGACAAGCCTTGGGTTCAAAGTACAAACTTCAGAGTAAATGTATTATCAAGGGCTATATATGTCATCATAAACTACCCGGAGACTAGTCTTTTTTTTGCAGGAATTTGCAGTAGAACAAAGAAATACAATAGAATTAATGAAAAGCTACACACATACTGCCCAACAACCATTGTGCAAAAAGAAGACAAATAATGGAAATACAAAAATAAGTAAATAATAATAATAATAAATAATAAGTAAATAAATAATACTGAGAACATGAATTGCAGAGCTTTTGAAAGTGAGTCCATAGGTTGTGTTCAGTGATCAGATCAGTGTTGAAGTGAGTGAAGTTATTCACGCTGGTTCAGGAGCCTGATAGTTGAAGGGTAATAACTGTTCCTGAAGCTGGTGGGGTGGGACCTGAGGCTCCTGGTACCTCCTTTCTGATGGCAGCAGTGAGAAGAGAGTATGGCTGGAATGGTGGGGTCCTTGATAGATACTGCTTCTTTGCGGCACCACTGCTAGCTGGTGTGCTTAATGGTGGGGAGGGCTCTTCCTATGATGGACTGGGCTGTACCGCCACCTCTTTTAGGCTTTTCTGTTCTTGCACATTGATGTTTCCACACCAGGCCATGCTGCAGCCATTCATGATACTCTCCAAAAGTTCAAAGTAAATTTATTATCAAAGGACATATATGTTACCATAGACAACTCTGAGATTCATTTTCATGTGGATATTAACAGTAAATACAAAGAAGCAAAATAATAATAATAAATAAGCAATAAATATCCAGAACATGTGCTGAGGAGTCCTCAAAGGTGAATCCGTGGGTTGTGGGAACAGATCAGTTCTAGGGTGAGTGAAGTTATCCCCTCTGTTCAAGAGCCTGGTAGTTGAGGGGTAATTACTGTTCTTGAATCTGGTGGTTTGTGTCCTGAGGCTCCTGTACCTCCTTCCTGATGGCAGCAGCGAGAAGAGAGGATGGCCTGGATGATGGAGACTGTTGATGATGGATGCTGCTTTCCTGCGACAACGCTCCTTGATATACTCACTAGTGGGGAGGGCTTCACCCGTGATGAACAGGGCGTATCACTAGTTTTTGTATGATTTTCCATTCAAGGGCACTGGTGTTTCCATACCAGGCCATGGTGCAAGCAGTCAATATACTCTCCGCTGCACATCCGCTGCAGGAGAGTGCACTTGCATGTTGTCAAAACCTCAACAAATACTGGAGATTGTGGGTCACGTTAAGAATTACTGCATGCAGTTCTGGTCTCCTTTCTTATGGAAGGATATACTGGCTTTGGAGGTGGTGCAGAGGAGGTTCAGCTGGTTGATTCCAGAGGTGAGGGGGTTAGACCATGAGCAGAGATTGAGTCTCCTACGACTGTACTCACTGAAATTCAGAAGAATGAGAGGAGATCTTATAGAAACATACAAAATTTTGCAAGGGATAGATAAGATAGAGGCAGGAAAGTTGTTTCCACTGGTGGGTGAGACTAGAACTAGGGGAAATAGCCTCAAGATTTGGGGGAGTAGATTAGAACGGAGATGAGGAGGAACTGCTTTTCCCAGAGAGTGGTGAATGTGTGGAATTCTCTGCCCAATGAAGCAGTGGATGCTACCTCAGTAAATTTATTTAAGACAAGGTTGGATAGATTTTTGTGTAGTAGGGGAATTAGGGGTTATGGGAAAAATGCATGTAGATGGAGATCAGCTATGATTTTATTGAATGGTGGAGCAGGTTCGACAGGCCAGATGTCCTACGCCTGCTCCTATTTCTTAAGTTCTTATGTAATTTTCATGTTTACTGACTGATGTCATTTAATGCAGATAAATTCACTATTATACATTAAGATTTGCTGTTGCCGTTCAGGTATCTCTCTTGCTTTCAACAAATTGAGGTGTACTGTGCTTGCGTATTGTGAATAAACCCAAGGAAAATGTTGTCAGGAGAATTTTTTTATGATCAGCTGAAGAAGTAGATAGGGTCTTAACTTCGCATATCACTCAAAAGGCATACCTTTAGTGGTTTTGCATTCTTTCAGTACTACAGTGGAATGCCAGAGTGGATTGTTGTGCTGACGTCTGTGAAATGGTCATATTGTTGATCTGGGCTATGTAAGAGGTACAAGAATTAAATTAAATGAATCAGTGTAAGAGGATACAACAATCAAGTCTGTTCATGTATAATTTACATTGAAAACTAGAACCTTATTAAATTTGATTTCCAAAGCAACAGTAAAAACATTACTCAATAAAAATAAAATTTAACATATTCTGAAACTAAACATTAGTGGTCCTGTTAATCTGTTTTGTTTCAAGCCATAATTTCTGAGCAATTGCATAACAATATATCCTATGTCTCCTGTGTAACCACGCAGCAGATTACATCTGCAGTAAGGCTGCATACACCTATCCATGTGGGAGTTAAAGATTATAATGGTGATTGAATGTACCAATTTCTGTCTCCTGCACTAATCCAGTAGAGGAGAATTTTAGCATGTCCTTTGAGCAAATTGGAATGTCTGCTTGTGTACTATAACCATGGTCTGAATGAGGAAACTGCTGCAACATTACCACCAGGACAACCCAACAAGAGGAAAAGCCATCCCCAGAATAGGCCATGAGACACGAGAAATTCTGCAGATACTGGAATCACCTGGTTTCATAGAAACATAGAAACATAGAAAATAGGTGCAGGAGTAGGCCATTCGGCCCTTCGAGCCTGCACCGCCATTTATTATGATCATGGCTGATCATCCAACTCAGAACCCTGCCCCAGCCTTCTCTCCATACCCCCTGACCCCTGTAGCCACAAGGGCCATATCTAACTCCCTCTTAAACATAGCCAATGAACTGGCCTCAACAGTTTCCTGTGGCAGAGAATTCCACAGATTCACCACTCTCTGTGTGAAGAAGTTTTTCCTAATCTCGGTCCTAAAAGGCTTCCCCTCTATCCTCAAACTGTGACCCCTCGTTCTGGACTTCCCCAACATCGGGAACAATCTTCCTGCATCTAGCCTGTCCAATCCCTTTAGGATCTTATACGTTTCAATCAGATCCCCCCTCAGTCTTCTAAATTCCAACGAGTACAAGCCCAGTTCATCCAGTCTTTCTTCATATGAAAGTCCTGCCATCCCAGGAATCAATCTGGTGAACCTTCTTTGTACTCCCTCTATGGTAAAGATGTCTTTCCTCAGATTAGGGGACCAAAACTGCACACAATACTCCAGGTGTGGTCTCACCAAGGCCTTGTACAACTGCAGTAGTACCTCCCTGCTCCTGTACTCGAATCCTCTCGCTATAAATGCCAGCATACCATTCGCCTTTTTCACCGCCTGCTGTACCTGCATGCCCACTTTCAATGACTGGTGTATAATGACACCCAGGTCTCGTTGCACCTCCCCTTTTCCTAATCGGCCACCATTCAGATAATAATCTGTTTTCCTATTTTTGCCACCAAAGTGGATAACTTCACATTTATCCACATTAAATTGCATCTGCCATGAGTTTGCCCACTCACCCAACCTATCCAAATCACCCTGCATCCTCTTAGCATCCTCCTCACAGCTAACATTGCCACCCAGCTTCGTGTCATCCACAAACTTGGAGATGCTGCATTTAATTCCCTCATCCAAGTCATTAATATATATTGTAAAAAACTGGGGTCCCAGCACTGAGCCTTGCGGTACCCCACTAGTCACCGCCTGCCATTCTGAAAAGGTCCCGTTTATTCCCACTCTTTGCTTTCTGTCTGCTAACCAATTCTCCACCCACACCGATACCTTACCCCCAATACCGTGTGCGTTAAGTTTGCACACTAATCTCCTGTGTGGGACCTTGTCAAAAGCCTTTTGAAAATCCAAATATACCACATCCACTGGTTCTCCCCTATCCACTCTACTAGTTACATCCTCAAAAAATTCTATGAGATTCGTCAGACATGATTTTCCTTTCACAAATCCATGCTGACTTTGTCCGATCATTTCACCGCTTTCCAAGTGTGCTGTTATCACATCCTTGATAACTGACTCCAGCAGTTTCCCCACCACCGACGTTAGGCTAACCGGTCTATAATTCCCCGGTTTCTCTCTCCCACCTTTTTTAAAAAGTGGGGTTACATTAGCCACCCTCCAATCCTCAGGAACTAGTCCAGAATCTAACGAGTTTTGAAAAATTATCACTAATGCATCCACTATTTCTTGGGCTACTTCCTTAAGCACTCTAGGATGCAGACCATCTGGGTCTGGGGATTTATCTGCCTTCAATCCCTTCAATTTACCTAACACCACTTCCCTACTAACATGTATTTCACTCAGTTCCTACATCTCACTGGACCCTCTGTCCCTTACTATTTCTGGAAGATTATTTATGTCCTCCTTAGTGAAGACAGAACCAAAGTAATTATTCAATTGGTCTGCCATGTCCTTGCTCCCCATAATCAATTCACCTGTTTCTGTCTGCAGGGGACCTACATTTGTCTTTACCAGTCTTTTCCTTTTTACATATCTATAAAAGCTTTTACAGTCCGTTTTTATGTTCCCCGCCAGTTTTCTCTCATAATCTTTTTTCCCCTTCCTAATTAAGCCCTTTGTCCTCCTCTGCTGAACTCTGAATTTCTCCCAGTCCTCAGGTGAGCCACTTTCTCTGGCTAATTTGTATGCTACTTCTTTGGAATTGATACTGTCCCTAATTTCCCTTGTCAGTCATGGGTGCACTACCTTCCTTCATTTATTCTTTTGCCAAACTGGGATGAACAATTGTTGTAGTTCATCCATGCAACCTTTAAATGCTTGCCATTGCATATCCACCGTCAATCCTTTAAGTGTCATTTGCCAGTCTATCTTAGCTAATTCATGTCTCATACCTTCAAAGTTACCCCTCTTTAAGTTCAGAACCTTTGTTTCTGAATTAACTATGTCACTCTCCATATTAATGAAGAATTCCACCATATTATGGTCACTCTTACCCAAGGGGCCTCTCACGACAAGATTGCTAATTAACCCTTCCTCATTGCTCAAAACCCATCCAGAATAGCCTGCTATCTAGTTGGTTCTTCGACATGTTGGTTCAAAAAAAAAAAAAAAAAAAATTGGTTTCAAAACTCACCTGCCAGCTTGTACTCCTCCCAACTTATGCTGGCTTCTGCCCCCCTTCCTTTCCAATCCCATTGAAGGCCTTGGTCTGAAATATCAATTGTTTACTTCCCTCCATAGTTACTGCCTGACCTGCTGAGTTCCTCCAGCATTATGTGTGTGTTGCCCAGAAGAGACCAGAATGGGAAAGTATCGTGCGAGACCTATTAGGCACAGAAGAAAGCAACATAGGAGAGAACGTTGCTCTCTTTGTTGCCACTGCTGCTGTGAATTGAATAGCATGAATTGAACTTTCCCAACTCAGGACCGGCTGTCTAAAATTTTTTCCATAGCCAGCCTGTTCATGAAGGGGCATGTTTTTTCAAGATTGCTAAGAGAATATTAGTATTGCATCAATGCTTTGGAAGGCAACCATTAGGACCATTGTCCCAACAAATTAAAGTTCATGTGATATAGGCCCAGTGCTTGTGGTCGGGTCACTGGAATCTAGAGGTTGATTGGGAGACAGTGTGTGTTTGGTAAGTGGGGATGAATCATAGCAAAAGTTAGTGTGAGCATGGAAGCAAACCCTTTGATACCACCCAGTCTGACACCAATTCTACCTTAACCCAAATTATTCTCCTCATGTTCCTATAGACTTTCTCCGGATTTTATTACCCATCTGTACATGAAAGGTAGCTCACAAGTAGAGCAGTCTAACTCTACACAAACAATGCCGGAAGTCAGAAGTCTCAGCTGCTAGACCTGTGAGGCAGAATCTCTTGCTACACTCATCAAGTCTGGCCATGGATGGAGGAACCATGACCAGCACTGGGAAAAAAATTAATTGTTGTTAGCACTGGGGGGTGGGGCAGCTGGCTGGAGGGGTTGCCATCATTCTGCAAGTTGGGATATCTAGGATCACCAGCATCAACATCTGGATCAGGTGTGGCAGTATAGAAGAGAGGAATGTGAGAAGCTCTGTTGGAGGGTGGTCTGGAGACTGACTGGCCAACTATGGCGGGGATTTGGAGATCCTTTATTGTGAGGGTGGTGGGTGGGATTTAGGTGATTTCTCAGCGCTGTAGGATTAAATTTTTTTTTGTCTTGGTACTGACAATTGTTTCCAGATTCCATTGTAACACTCCAAGTGACACGTTGAATGAAGAATGACCTCAACCCACGTCTCCCAAAGACAGAACTTTCATCAGGTCACAGTGGTGATTTGTGACTGCAAATTTGATGGTTGTTGCAATTTGACTGAGAAATAGTTGTAAATGCAATTTGAATATGTTTTCAGTCTCAGAGCTCTGAGGAAACAGAGCTAAGTGACCGAATTTATGCTGAATGTCTTTATTCACCGGTTATCATGCCTTGCACTTTTCACCACTATCCTTGATGTGATCCCTCCTTCCTGAAGCACGGAAATGTCTAATGATACCTGGCTCAAATATTCATGTGTGAACTATTTATGAGTGATTATCTTCAAGCTATTCAACTGTAGCTAAACTCACAGTCAGGTCACATCCAGCAGGTCCATTTTATCATGTTAGGAGGAGGAACCTCGAGAAACAGCCATCCCGTCTGAGGACAGCAGAGATTTGAGCACACTACTGGCCTCTAAGTCCCAGCTACTCATTGACTAAATTTGCATAGCCACAGGAAACCATGCATATGGATAATTTTAATTAATTGCTGCTGCGATAAAATCTACTGAATTAGAAAATTGCACACGTTATTTCATTTGGCAACAACCAAGTCTTATTTGCTAACATGGCTGATTCTGATTGATATGAAGGGCACTTTCAGCTTCAGCACTATTTATTGTACAATATGTCAGATAAAAGTTAGCAAACTAATAACTGTCAATGGGATTGAGGGTTAAGTAGAGCTTTTATGTTGAACACTTTTAAATGCTGCTTATTTTGATGGAGCAGAGGTGAGGAGAGGTCGGGCAGAAGTGGTCAGTTGGGGTTGGACTGTAACCAGTGACAGCGATGAAGTCTTGTATAATGAATCCTTTGTTAAAAGCAAAGCTTTTGTGTCTCCTGTGGTTTTAACTTAATCAGAGCCGTTGGCATTTATGCTTTCTTAGCCTTTTATTGGCAAGGCCTCCTGCACATGACATAATGTTTCAAAATAAAGTTCCCCTCCCCCTTACGATTTGCAGCAGAACTAAACTCAATGACAAAATCTTTCATAATATTTATCTGATGACATTTAAAGCTTTATTTGCCAGCACACTTCATTGGATTTTGATTAAAAAATTGGGTTGTGTTATTTGATCTCTTGGATACACATTGACTACCTCTAGAATGTAATATTTTAATGCTTGTGAAAATTAGAAATTCTGCACATCAGCAATCATTGCAAGATCAAATTCCATTTAAGAAATACTTGCTCCAGGTATAGATATTTCCATACCATACACACCAGAATAAAACACTGGGTAAAGTTAACTTAACAATTACTAAAAAGCTGTTACAGTCCTTCTTCAGACTTACAGTTGCTAATTCAATAACTGCCCTGAATGCAAACACATTATATCCGAGCAAGTTATGACTCTGAGGATAGTGGTCTGTGACTTACAGTTTAGGTTCTTCCTATGTTGATATTTGTTCTTTTGCTGGAGGCATAAGTAGGTGATCTAGTTTGAATCAGATTGTAGTACAAAGGCATGCTCCATCACTGAAAGTATTACTTCTCTGCTGAATATTGAATATCCAGTCTTCATCTGCTTTCTTAGGTGAGTATGAAAGATTCATCCATAGCTTTTGGAAAATTTCTCAGTAAGCCCTGGCCAATAATGATATTTTGGTGATTATCTATTTGCGCGTTTCTTTTCTGCTTGTGGTATCTTGCTGCCGCATTTTTGACAGAATAAAGCTGACTATACTTCAAGAAATGTTGCCAGGTGCTTTTGAGCATCTCAAAAATCAGTCATGACAATTTATAAAGGCAAGTTTCTTTTAATGTACTTTTTATGTTGGGCCAGCAATTCCAGTTAGAAGCACCTTGAAAGTTTATCACATGACTTTCTATTTCTGGCTGTCTTTCCCCCATAGTCCTCACATGGTTGCTCACATGTCCTCTGCATGCAAGCTCCCCATGACAATCTGAAAGGAAGGAAATGTGTTGTCACCTAATCATAAAAAATAGGAGTAGAATTAGGTCATTCAGTCCATTAAGTCTGATCCACCATTCCAACATGGCTGATCCATTTTCCCTCTCAACCTCACTCTTCTGCCTTCTCCCCGTAACCTTTGACACCTTTACTAATCAAGAACCTATCAACCTCTGCTTTAAGTATATGCAATGATTTGGCCTCAACAACCATCTGTGGCAATGAATTCCACACATTCATCACCTTCTGACTAAAGAAATTCCTCCTTATCTCTGTCCTAAAGGGACATCTTTGTATTCTGAGGAAGTGGATTCCCACACTATGGGAAATATCCTCTCCATGTCTGCTCTGTCTAGTTTTTGATTGAGCAGATGTGCTCTGCAAAGTGGTCACCCAATCTGCATGTGGTTTCTCTGAAGCAGAGAAGAGCACATTGCAAGCTCCAAATGCAGGTTCGGTGAAGTAAGGCATGCAAACAAATTGTTGCATCAGGACTGTTCACAGGCTAGGTGATGGGGAAAAAAAAGTGTTGCATCTCTCTCAGTTCCTTACTCCTCCCCCTCAACCACTTATCTTCTCATTTTTCCTGTTTTAATGAAGGGTTGAGTTTGTTTTGTTTGATTTGCTCAGAAAATGCTGAAGAACAGCATTTTCTATTCTTTCTTTGTTTCAGATTTCCAGCTGCAGCATTTTAGTTCTAAAACTATTCAAAAATAACTTATTAGAAAAATTGGGTAATTCTTGCTTGCTTCATTGGTAATAGAGTTGTTTGAGTTAGTGCTTCAGGGAACACATTTTAGAAAATTGGGTATAATTTTTAAACATATTAACGAACACTCTGAATATTACATTTCTAGCCTCTCCAGAATATTTAAAATGACACATAAAATTACGCATTACTGATAAATCCTTGTTCTAAAAAAGTAAGAAAATTGAAGTGAAATGTGGGATTTCCAATAGACTGCTAAATGCTAAAAAGTCATGGATACCCTGTACTTTCAATGAACAAAGTGTTCCCTATAAAGAAGCATTTTTGTTCATAATTCTTCCTCTTTAAGTCTACAGATAGGACTTAGATCCAGGTTAGATTTCACACCTCCACTCACTGACCATCATCACTCAAAGCACAGTGCAGTTCTGTTCCATGTCTCCTGAGTTCATATTGACCCTCTTTCTTCACCGTTTCCACCTCCCTATTTTTCCATCTTCCTTTCAATCATGCCTATTATTTCCTTTCCATTTCTCTCTGTTCTTGTTCATATAGAACCTATTTATCTAGGATGCAGTGGTGTCGATGTCAAATTATTGGACGCAGCCAACGTGAGTTCAACCTCACAGTGACAACTAGGGAACTTATGTAACACTCTGTAAGGTTTCACTGCTAATGTAATGGTTTCTCTGTAGCAGCAATGTTTGGGATAACGGGGTCTTTGGAATATATGTTAGACAATGAGAGGCATGTTCTTTCTTGTGCGTCTGGGGGCAGGGATTTCACAGTCTTTTGTCGGCGAGAGATGAAGAGAGAAGATGGGAGTGGAGAGAGTTGGTAGACTGCTGAACGGAGTGGTCTAGGAGTGAGGGTCTGAAGGTCGGCGATGCTTGGAGGTCGATGGGAAATGACTGGATGAAATCGTGAGCTCCAATGTGCGCATTAGACTGTTTCATTAAAATAGGCCCTTTTTTTTCTTTTTACTTTCTTTGATCCTATAGTCAGATTAACACTTATAAAGTTCACTCATTTAATTGCATATGGTGTACTGTCTGATATTTTGCGGTTCGGATTTGTAACCGGGCAACGCATCATGCAGTATCCACACAAACGAGATTTCTCAGTTTGGCTGGGCCAGAGGCTGTCTTCCCCTCGACAAAGACAGGCTGGCTGAACCTAAGGGTTACACACCTAATTAAATAAACCAGACATTTAAACAGAGTGTCAGTAATGGTAAACTGGTTCACCAATGACCTTCAGGGAGGGAAATCTGCCATCCTTATTTGTTCATATTCATGTTGATTGCTGTCATAAGCATTCATACACAAAGGGAAAATACCATGAAGGGTCTCGGCCTGAAACGTCGACTGTACCTCTTCCTAGAGATGCTGCCTGGCCTGCTGCGTTCACCAGCAACTTTGATATGTGTTGCTTGAATTTCCAGTATCTGCAGAATTCCTTCTGATACCACAAATATTACGTTTTTGCGGTAGCAGCTGAGTACACTACAAGATGAGAGCAAACATAGGTTCACATATTTATGTTAACATGAAAACGAGGAAATCTGCAGATGCTGGAACTTCAAGCAACACACACAAAATGCTGGTGGAATAGGTACAGTCGATGTTTTGGGCTGAGACCCTTCATCAGGACTAACTAAAAGAAAAGATGGTAAGAGATTTGAAAGTGGGAGGGGGAGAGGGAGATCTGAAATGATAGGAGAAGACAGGAGGGGGAGGGATAGAGCTAAGAGCTGTAAAGTTGATTGGCAAAAGGGATACAAGGCTGGAGAAGGGAGAGGATCATGGGATGGGAGGCCTAGGGAGAAAGAAAGGGGGAGGTGGGAGAGGAGCACCAGAGGAAGATGGAGAGCAGGCAAAGAGTTATAGTGAGAGGGACAGAGGGAGAAAAATGAGAGAGAGAAAGAAAGGGGAAAAATCAAAAAAAAATAAGGGATGGGGTAAGAAGGGGAGGGGGGGCATTAACATTATGTTAACATGAATTGTATTTAACTTACATGTGTGCTAAACAAACCACAAATATAATGGCACTAGTGCAAAAATCAAAGATAGAGAAAGAAACATACAATTCAGCTGAGTCCATCACAGGCAAAGCCCTCCCCATCATTGAACACTTCTACAGGGAGCACTGCCACAAGAAAGCAGCATCCATCATCAGAGACCTCCACCATCCAGGCCATGTTCATTTCTATCGGGAAGGAAGTTCAGGAGGCTTAGGCCCACACCACCAGGTTCAGGAACAGTTATTGCCCTTTCAACCATTAAACTCTTGAACCAGCATGGATAACTTCACTCACCTCAATTCTGAACTGATTCCATAACCTTTCAAGGACTCTACAACTCATTTTTGGAGTCTTATTTCTTCATGTATCTATTTATTAATTGCTATTAATATTATTGTTGTATTTGCACAGGTTGCCTTCTTTTGGTTGTTTGTCAGTCTTTGTGTGTAGTTTTCTGTTGAGTCTGTTGTATTTCTTTGTTCTAATCTGAATGATTGCACAAAATGAATCTCATGGTGACATATATGTACTTTGATACTTAATTTAACTTTGAACTTTAAAATCGAAGGGAAACTTAAGCCTTTTCCAGTCTTGTTCAGCAATACCTCTGATTGATTCTTCAGCTTTCCCAATTCAGGGACAATCTCTAATAATGGATCTTGTCCTTTTGGGGTTTACAGTACTTTGTTCTCAGAGGTCATATCCATAGCCTTCAAATGAAATCATTACGCTATAGATAGAAAGATTCTCCTGCTACCATACATGTAGAGCTCATGAAATGCAGTGCCCAAAATAGGGCTGTATTGGTTTGATGATACAATGACATTATTTTCTAAAAGTGGTGCTTTGAAAACCTGCAGAGATCTGGATGGCAGCAACCTGCAGGAAATGCAAGCCCAGTCTGTATAGTGAAGTCATCCGGTGTGAGGGATCAGAATGAGCCCATGTTACAAACTACTTCGTAAAAATTTTGTATGATTTATGTTTACTTTATCTTATTTCTTGCCAATGCTGTTTATAAGATGCTATGTTCCTGTGATGTTGCTGCAAGTACATTTTTCATTGCACCTGTGCATATATGCAATTTTGTATAAGACAATAAACTTGACTTTGACCTTAAGAAAGTATTGACAACCGTTTCCATTCCTGATGAAGGGCCCAAAATTCAACTGTTTATTCCTCTCCATAGATGCTGCTTGACCTGATGAGTTTGTTCAGCATTTTGTGTGTATTCCACAGGATCTTCCCTACCCCAACCAACCACTTATTTCCAACTCTCTTCTCAACTAATGGTTCCCTTTCTTGTTTCCTAGTAACGTTTTGTGCTTACCTCCCTCCAACAGCTATCTCACATCTTCCCACTCCCCTCCACCTACTTTATTCCATCTGTTGCTTTTACTTTTTCCTCTTTTTCTTTATCTGCTTCCATCTATATTCACCTGCCACAATCTTCTACTTCACCCTTGCTCACCTCCCCTAACTGGCACCACCTGCCTGTCATCTTACAACCCTCCTCAGTCCAGCAATCCCCTCGTCATCCTTCCTCAACACTGGATAGAACAATGCACTAGTTTTTATCCAAAGCCAAATTCCACCACCTTGTCTTATTCCCCATATGTAAGCTAATATGTTCAACTTCTCCCCAGATCTAACTACATGTAGCTATATGAGATGTTTCCATATGCATCAGCCAAACTTTATAACAATGGGCTTGTGTTAATTAACCTGTATCAATCCACCCCTACCCACTTCTGGAAAAAAGCATCAGCACCCTCCACTCACCAAGCATGCAGTAGCAAAGCCCCCAATAAAGACCATGATCTACAGTACAACAAAAACTAATCGTTCAGCCGATAATTTGACATACCACAGTCTTTTTCTCTGCCTAATAAAGAGAAAAAAATGTGTTCCCTTTCACAGCAAGAGGGGAGACAACAGAACAACTCGCCGATTTACAGTGTTAAAAGTCTGCCATGCTGCTTTTTCTTTCGAGCCTGTGACTCAAGGGTTGGCAATGATCTCTCACCAACTGATGAGAGAGAGAGAGAGAGAGAGAGAGAGAGAGAGAGAGAGAGAGAGAAATTGCCATGTACAGAGCCTCCAACAGCTGATCAGCTGGGCCTGATGTTCTGTTCTGTCCTGCAATGTTCAGTCAGCAGCACCGGCTTAGAATCAGCCCTTGCCCCACACCTCCCGTCTCTACATCCTACCTAGGATCCATAAATCTACCTGTCGAAGTAGACCCATCATTTCTGCTTGTTCCTTCCCCACCGAACTTACATCTGCAGATCTCCACTCGGTTTTATCCCCCTGATTCAGTCCCTAACTACCTACATCCTGACACTTCACATGCTCTTGATCTTTCAATGACTTTGAGTTCCCTGGCCCTGATCATCTCATTTTCACTATGGACGTTCAGTCCCGATACACATCCATCCCCCATTAGGAGGGTCTTAAAGCTCTCCATGTTAACCAGTTCCCCTCCACGTCCCCTCTGCCTCGCAGTACTTGTCCTCACCTCAATAATTTCTCCTTTGACTCCTACCACTTTCTTCAAACCAAGGTGTAGCCATGGGCACTTGCATAGGTCCCAGCTATGTCTGCCTATTCATCTGCTCTGTAGAACAGTCCATGTTCCGAGCCTACACAGGCATTGCTCCCCAGCTCTTCCTATGCTACATCGGTGACTGCTTTGGTCCGGCTTCCTGCACCCATGTTGAGCTCAGCGACTTCATCAGCTTTGCCTCCAACCTCCACCCAGCCCTCAAGTTTGCTTGGTCCATTTCTGACACCTCCCTCCCTTTTCTTGATCTGTCTGTCTCTATATTTGGAGACAGTCTATCCACTGATAACTTTTATAAACTCACTGACTCTCACAGCTATCTGGACGATACCTCTTCCCATGCTGTCACTTGTCAAAATGCCATTCCCTTCTCTCAGTTCCTCCGTCTCTGCTGCATCTGCTCTCGGGATGAAGCTTTTCTTTCCAAAACTACTAAGATGTCCTCCTTCTTCAAAGAAAGGGGCTTCCCTTCCTCCACCATCAATGCTGCCCTCACCTACATCTCTTCCATTTCATGCATGTGTGCCCTCACCTCATCCTCCTACCACCCTACCAAGGATACGGTTCTTCTAGTCCTCACCTACCACCCCCTTAGAGTCTGTGTCCACCACAGAATACTCTGTAATTTCCACCATCTCCACCCCCAAGAACATTTTTCCCTCCCCCACACTATCTGCTTTCTGCAGGGATCTCCCCCTCGGGGCTCTAAATAGTCCTTCCAGGTGAGGCGACACTTCACCTGCACGGCTTTTGAGGTCATCTACTGTATTTGGTGCTCCCCGGTGTGGTCTCCTGTATATTGGTGAGACCCGACATAGATTAGGAGACTGCTTTGCCCAGCACCTATGCTCCGTCCACTAGAAAAAAATGGGAGCTCCTGGTGGCCACCCATTTCAGTTCTACTTCCCGCTCCCATTCCGACATTTCCAGTCATGGACTCCTCTGCAGCCATGATGCGGCCACACTCAGTTTGGAGAAGCAACACCTTATATTTCATCTGGGTAGCCTCCAACCTGATGGCATAAACATCGAATTTTCGGTAATTGTCGTTTCCCCTTTACCATTCCACATTCCTGTTTCCCTCTCTTACCTTATCTCTTTACCTGCCCGTCACCTCCCTCTGCTCCTCCCCCTTCCCTTTCTTCCATGGTCTTCTATCCTCTCCTATCAGATTCCACCTTCTCCAGCCCTTTACCTCTGTCACCAATCAGCTTCACAGCTCTTTACTTCAAACCCTCCCCGCTCCCGGTTTCACCTCATCTACCAGCTTGTACTTCTCCTCCCCTCCCCCCACCTTCTTACTCTGCCTTCTCATCTTTCTTTCCAGTCCTGATGAAGGGACTCAGCCCGAAGTGTCGACTGTTCACTTGTTTTCAGAAGTGCTGCCTGGCCTGCTGAGTTCCTCCAGCATTTTGTGTGTGATGCTTTGAATTTCCAGTATCTGCAGCGTTTCTTGTGTTTGTGATAAAAGGTAGTCCTGAGCAGTTTGGTACTGAATCTTACCCTAGGCAATATACATTTACTTCACAAAAGTTTTCACAATAGAATCTTCCCTGAGAGTTGACAGAACACTATCCAACTTCTTTTCGTGTTGTGATGTTGACAGTATTCAATAAAATTATTCAATTTCAATACTTGCTTTCAGCTTTATAAATTCATTGAGGTCATATCTCAGGGCAGCTGATGATTTGATCAGCTGTAGACAAAACATGTAATTCTTCTGTAGTTGCAAATACAGTCTTGGAATTTTTTAAAAATGCAGTTTCATGTTCTGAGATAATTGAAATCATTGCCCATCATAAACTGAGGTGTTGTAAAGAGGTCCGACTAGTATTTAATGTCAACTTTGAAATGGCATTTTATTTTAATGCTTTTATTTAGTAATTCACGATGTGAAACAAATGTGTTGACACAAGATTAACTAGTTTGATGGGATTGTTCAATTACTCCCTGAGGCCGAAGTATCCTTTGATATTTGTCAAACACAACAAAGAGAAAGAGCTGACAATACTTGACATTAAAAAAGTCAAATAATTCCTTTCACAAATGGCTTTTTGTCTTTTTGCAAGCCATCACATATAAATATATAAACATGCTATGAGAACCTCATTGTTTCCAAATGTACCTGAGTCAGTTTTAATACCAGCAACTTATCCTTCTCGCCAAACAGCAGAGGCTGCTGAAACATTTCTCATGGTTTCTATTTCATATGCAATACTGGCTACAGAGTTCATCAGTATGAGTGTCACAGGAATGAGAAGTCATTAAAAACAATTGTGTCTTCTATTATTTATATTCTTATGTATGCGTTTCTGAGAATGATTTTCACTTTTATTTTACCCTTGTGCCAACTCTTAGATCTGGCCTTTATTGACTCTGTATTTCAGTTCAAAGGCTTCAAAGATTGCATTAGCTAGCTATCTAACTTCACATTACTCTTTGTCCTTGGCTTCATAAACTTTGTAGGATGTTTCCTATTTTTCTTCCATAAAGCTTTCTTCACTTCCGATTTCATCTCAGCTCATATTATTCTTTTCATCAATTATTCATACAATGGGCTGGTTTTGGCCACAATCTGATTTATATCCATAACCAGGTACTGGTAAATTGGTTTGTTATTGCCACATATACTGAGGTACAGTGAAAAAGCTGTTTTGTATACCTTGCAAAAAGATCATTTCATTACAGTATTACATTGAGGTAATGCAAGGGAAAACACACAGAATTCAGAGTAATGTGTTACAGTTGCAGAGAAGGTGCAGTGCAGGTAGACAACATGGTGCGAGGGCATAACGAGATAGATTGTGAGGTCAAGTGTCCATCTTATTGTACTAGGAGAACATTCAGTAGTCTTGTAAAAGCAGGACAGATGCTGTCCTTGAGCTTAGTAGCAATGCTTTCGGGATTTTGTATGTTCTACCTGATAGGAGGAGTCTGTTTGCGAGGAAGTGGAATACGATTTGTCCTCTTCACTTACTTCTGGTTTTGGGAGAAAAGGAATAGGCTATGGGGAGAGGTGTTGTCAGGGATGCAAGAGAGGTTAGGGTAGATGGCGTGAATGAATTAACCCTTGTATATGGCATTTACGAACCAGTGAATGCTGAGACTTCTGCATGAAAGCTTGGCTGAAAATAAACCATGAGAATGTATTGCCAGAGTATAAAGTTATAGAATTCCTCCATTTTTTCCACTCTGCTTCCAGAATCAATATATCCCTTGTCACATCTTTGGTTTTACTAATTTCTCTTTCATTTGCTTCTCCCTTGCACCATAATCACATCTGTTAGAATCATTGAGTCATAGACGTGGAGCATGGAGATGTGCTCTTCAATCTATTGAGATCGTGCCAATCATCAGCCATCCATTTACAATATTCCTGCATTATAATTTTTATTTTTGCCATAGTTCCATCAATTGCCTTGAAATTCTTTCATTCATCAACATTTTGGGGACAAACTACAGAGATTAATTAAGCTACCGCCTGAACACACCCCTGGAATGTGGGAGGAAACTGGATCATCTGGGGGAAAGCCATGCAGTCATAGGGAGAACATGCAGACAATACCTGAGGTCAGGATTAAACTCGGGTCTTTGGTGCTGTGAGATTTGCACCACTCCTGCTTCCTAATAATATTCTACAACCAGTTCTAGGTGTTCAGTCAGCCAATTCATCTCCTTTATTCCTTGTTAGCCTCCATTTCCTATTTCAATAGCCACGCTATATCAGCTAATCTGAAGTATCTTCCAGTTCTGATGACAAGACCTGCCTAAAAATATTAACTGTCCTTCTGGCATTTGAAAGACTGTAGAAATTTACCTTTGATCTTCTGAACTAATAACATTATAAAATTGATCACCCGATGTACTCCTCTTTGGTTCCATCTTCAAAAGAGGCAAACACATCTAGATCAGCCTGGAGTAATTCCTGAGGCTACTGGTTGATTCCATTCCATTAACAAAGTGTGTCTAGATCATCAGTTATAGATATGAATTAGCTATATATCTTGTTTCCTCTTCAATATGATGGTTTATTATGATTTAGTTTGTTGACTGGAAGTGGCTGCACAATAGATTTTTTGCAATAATTATGGGGATAAAGATTAATACAATCAAGATGTCATCTACCCTTTGGAAAGGGTGTCAGTGCTTGATATTAATAAGTCTCAGATTTTGATCTCTACATAAAACCTTCCTTAATAAGTTTTCCATGAGAATGCAGAATATCAAGGGATCTTGCCTTATTGTATGTTGATGTACTTAAGCAGATGTTTGACCCGATTTTCAAGTCTTTTGGTTAAGGCTTCATTTTTAATTGAAGACTCATTTAATACAGTGTCAGCTGTGGCACTCTTGCATCTTTGAAGAGTTGTGGATTCACACCTTACTCTAGATTGAGCACCAGCATTTAGGTTCACACACTTCACTCCGCTCCTCTCGGCACCCTTGGACTGATTAGTGTGATAGAGTCATGTGGACCAATGGACACCCTTCTGTATTAATCACATCTTCCAGCACTTGGATGCGGTTTTCTATGCCTGGACTCTGCTTCCACCACACTCACATGCAAAGTATTCAGCTACTCACCATTCTCAAGGTAAAAAAGAATTCTCTCATATACCAACTAAATCTATTCTCCTTTATCCTAAATCTATATCCTTTAGTTTTATTCACTTCGGATAAAGGGAAATACTGCCAGCAGTCTACCATATCATACTTCAATAATGTACCAGTGTAAACTCCTCCACTTCAGCTAAAACAGTCTCTCATAACTGAAACTTTCCATCCCTGGTGCATTTCCTCTGCCCCACCTTTAGCGCCATAACATCCTTCTTATCGTTTGGTAACTAGAACTGTACACAGTACTCAGTTTGAGGTCTTATTTATTTGTTTATTTAGAGATGCAGCATGGTTATAACCAATGCTTTCTAAGGTTTGAGTAGTACCTCACTGCCCCAACTAATGTAAGTCAGTACCTCAAAGGCCTTCTTCTCTGTAATACCTACTTGCACTACTACCAGCAAGATTCTTTACTCTCTCTCTTCCTCGGTATTCCCCAAGACCTTACCCTTCATACTGAATGTCTTGCCCACATTAATATATTCTAAATTCAACACCTCATATTTTCCAGAATTAAACTCCATCTGCCATTTCTTGGCACTTTTCACCAACACATCAATATCATGCTGTGGCATCAGACACACCAGTGACAAAACCAAGCTCCTACTATCACCCTCCGTATGCTTTTGCCAAGTCAGTTTTGGACCCATGAGCCCTAATCATCTAGATCATTCTTCCAAGAGGGACCTTGTCAAAAGCCATATTGAAATCCAGGTAGAACACATCTACTGTACTGCCTTCATCTATACATTTTAGTACCTACTCAAAAAAATCCATTCATGTCCTTGACAAAGCCATGCTGGCTATCTCTGGTTGACATAGAAACATAGAAAATAGGTGCAGGAGTAGGCCATTCGGCCCTTCGAGCCTGCACCGCCATTTATTATGATCATGGCTGATCATCCAACTCAGAACCCCGCCCCAGCCTTCCCTCCATACCCCCTGACCCCTGTAGCCACAAGGGCCATATCTAACTCCCTCTTAAACATAGCCAATGAACTGGCCTCAACAGTTTCCTGTGGCAGAGAATTCCACAGATTCACCACTCTCTGTGTGAAGAAGTTTTTCCTAATCTCGGTCCTAAAAGGCTTCCCCTCTATCCTCAAACTGTGACCCCTCATTCTGGACTTCCCCAACATCGGGAACAATCTTCCTGCATCTAGCCTGTCCAATCCCTTTAGGATCTTATACGTTTCAATCAGATCCCCCCTCAATCTTCTAAATTCCAACGAGTACAAGCCCAGTTCATCCAGTCTTTCTTCATATGAAAGTCCTGCCATCCCAGGAATCAATCTGGTGAACCTTCTTTGTACTCCCTCTATGGCAAAGATGTCTTTCCTCAGGTTAGGGGACCAAAACTGCACACAATACTCCAGGTGTGGTCTCACCAAGGCCTTGTACAACTGCAGTAGTACCTCCCTGCTCCTGTACTCGAATCCTCTCGCTATAAATGCCAGCATACCATTCGCCTTTTTCACTGCCTGCTGTACCTGCATGCCCACTTTCAATGACTGGTGTATAATGACACCCAGGTCTCGTTGCCCCTCCCCTTTTCCTAATCAGCCACCATTCAGATAATAATCTGTTTTCCTATTTTTGCCACCAAAGTGGATAACTTCACATTTATCCACATTAAATTGCATCTGCCATGAGTTTTCCCACTCACCCAACCTATCAAAGTCACCCTGCATCCTCTCAGCATCCTCCTCACTGCTAACACTGCCACCCCGCTTCGCGTCATCCGCAAACTTGGAGATGCTGCATTTAATTCCCTCATCCAAGTCAATAATATATATTGTAAACAACTGGGGTCCCAGCACTGAGCCTTGCGGTACCCCACTAGTCACCGCCTGCCATTCTGAAAAGGTCCCGTTTATTCCCACTCTTTGCTTCCTGTCTGCTAACCAATTCTCCACCCACACCGATACCTTACCCCCAATACCGTGTGCTTTAAGTTTGCACACTAATCTCCTGTGTGGGACCTTGTCAAAAGCCTTTTGAAAATCCAAATATACCACATCCACTGGTTCTCCCCTATCCACTCTACTAGTTACATCCTCAAAAAATTCTATGAGATTCGTCAGACATGATTTTCCTTTCACAAATCCATGCTGACTTTGTCCGATCATTTCACCGCTTTCCAAGTGTGCTGTTATCACATCCTTGATAACTGACTCCAGCAGTTTCCCCACCACCGACGTTAGGCTAACCGGTCTATAATTCCCCGGTTTCTCTCTCCCACCTTTTTTAAAAAGTGGGGTTACATTAGCCACCCTCCAATCCTCAGGAACTAGTCCAGAATCTAACGAGTTTTGAAAAATTATCACTAATGCATCCACTATTTCTTGGGCTACTTCCTTAAGCAGTCTGGGATGCAGACCATCTGGCCCTGGGGATTTATCTGCCTTCAATCCCTTCAATTTACCTAACACCACTTCCCTACTAACATGTATTTCACTCAGTTTCTCCATCTCACTGGACCCTCTGTCCCTTACTATTTCTGGAAGATTATTTATGTCCTCCTTAGTGAAGACAGAACTAAAGTAATTATTCAAATGGTCTGCCATGTCCTTGCTCCTCATAATCAATTCACCTGTTTCTGTCTGCAGGGGACCTACATTTGTCTTTACCAGTCTTTTCCTTTTTACATATCTATAAAAGCTTTTACAGTCCGTTTTTATGTTCCCCGCCAGTTTTCTCTCATAATCTTTTTTCCCCTTCCTAATTAAGCCCTTTGTCCTCCTCTGCTGAACTCTGAATTTCTCCCAGTCCTCAGGTGAGCCACTTTCTCTGGCTAATTTGTATGCTACTTCTTTGGAATTGATACTATCCCTAATTTCTCTTGTCAGCCACGGGTGCACTACCTTCCTTGATTTATTCTTTTGCCAAACTGGGATGAACAATTGTTGTAGTTCATCCATGCAACCTTTAAATGCTTGCCATTGCATATCCACCGTCAATCCTTTAAGTGTCATTTGCCAGCCTATCTTAGCTAATTCACGTCTCATACCTTCAAAGTTACCCCTCTTTAAGTTCAGAACCTTTGTTTCTGAATTAACTATGTCACTCTCCATATTAATGAAGAATTCCACCATATTATGGTCACTCTTACCCAAGGGGCCTCTCACGACCAGATCGCTAATTAACCCTTCCTCATTGCTCAAAACCCAGTCCAGAATAGCCTGCTCTCTAGTTGGTTCCTCGATATGTTGGTTCAAAAAACCATCCCGCATACATTCTAAGAAATCCTCTTCCTCAGCACCTTTACCAATTTGGTTCACCCAGTCTACATGTAGATTGAAGTCACCCATTATAACTGCTGTTCCTTTATTGCACACATTTCTAATTTCCTGTTTAATACCATCTCCGACCTCACTACTACTGTTAGGTGGCCTGTACACAACTCCCACCAGCGTCTTCTGCCCCTTAGTGTTACGCAGCTCTACCCATATCGATTCCACATCTTCCCGGCTTATGTCCTTCCTTTCTATTGCGTTAATCTCTTCTTTAACCAGCAACGCCACCCCACCTCCCCTTCCTTCATGTCTATCCCTCCTGAATATTGAATATCCCTGAACGTTGAGCTCCCATCCCTGGTCACCCTGGAGCCATGTCTCTGTGATCCCAACTATATCACAATCATTAATAACAATCTGCACTTTCCATTCATCCACCTTATTACGAATGCTCCTTGCATTGACACATAAAGCCTTCAGGCGCTCTTTTACAACTCTCTTAGCCCTTATACAATTATGCTGAAAAGTGGCCCTTTTTAATGCTTGCCCTGGATTTGTCGGCCTGCCACTTTTACTTTTCTCCTTTGTACTTTTTGCTTCTACCCTCACTTTACACCCCTCTGTCTCTCTGCACTGGTTCCCATCCCCCTGTTGTGAACTAACCTCCTCACGCCTAGCCTCTTTAATTTGATTCCCACCCCCCAACCATTCTAGTTTAAAGTCACCTCAGTAGCCCCCGCTAATCTCTCTGCCAGGATATTAGTCCCCCTAGGATTCAAGTGTAACCCATCCTTTTTGTACAGGTCACGCCTGCCCCAGAAGAGGTCCCAATGATCCAAAAACTTGAATCCTTGCCCCCTGCTCCAATCCCTCAGCCACGCATTTATCCTCCACCTCATCGCATTCCTACTCTCACTGTCGCGTGGCACAGGCAGTAATCCTGAGATTACTACCTTTGCGGTCCTTTTTCTTAACTCCCTTCCTAGCTCCCTATATTCTCCTTTCAGGACCTCATCCCTTTTCCTACCTATGTCATTGGTACCTATATGTACCACGACCTCTGGCTCCTCACCCTCCCACTTCAGGATATCTTGGACACGATCAGAAATATCCCGGACCCTGGCACCAGGGAGGCAAACTACCATCCGGGTCTCTGGACTGTGTCCACAGAATCGCCTATCTGACCCCCTTACTATTGAGTCCCCTATCACAACTGCCCTCCTCTTCCTTGCCCTACCCTTCTGAGCTACAGGGCCAGACTCTGTGACGGAGGCACGGCCACTGTCGCTTCCCCTGGGTAAGCTGTCCCCCCCAACAGTACTCAAACAGGAGTACCTGTTGTTAAGGGGCACAGCCACCGGGGTACTCCCCATCACCTGACTTTTCCCCTTCCCCCTCCTAACCGTGACCCACTTGTCTGCCTCCCGTGGCCCCGGCGTGACCACCTGTCTTCCACTCCTCTCTATCACCTCCTCGCTCTCCCTGACCAGACAAAGGTCATCGAGCTGCAGCTCCAGTTCCGTAACGCGGTCCCTTAGGAGCTGCATCTCGATGCACTTGGCGCAGATGTAGACGTCCGGGAGGCTTGGAGACTCCAGGGCCTCCCACATCCGACACCGAGAACAGCAAACTGCCCTCACAGTCATAATGCCTCTCTCCTCAAATAGCAACAGAAAATGAATTTCAAACCTTCCTCGCCTCACCCGCTTCCGCCTAAGCCCGTTGAGCTGAAGCTCTTAAGTCTTCACTCTGCTCCCGGCTCACTCCGCAGCCCGCAAACTACGCTGCCCGCTCTATGAGGCTTTGTTCCTTTTAAATCTGCCGCGCTGCACTGCCCGACGTCACACGCCTGCGCAGTCCCGCCTCTCAGAAAGCCGTTGGAGAAAAAAAATAACGAAAATTTCAAAAATCTCTTTCTCGGCACTCCCAGTCAGACTCTCAGACTCCTTCTTCGAATCTTGCCTTAGTTCTTGCCTTTGCAAGTGATCATTAATTCAGTCTTTCAGAGCATTTTTCCAATAATTTTTCTCTTAACACATTGAAGCAATGCCTCAAGAAGGCAACATCTGACATTGAAGATCTCCACCATCCAGGCCATACCAGTTATTCGCAGCTATCATTCTCACAGCTACTAAGAAGTACAGAAGACTGAATTCCCAGCCGCCAAATTCAAGAGTAGCTGCCTCCCTTCAACAATTCAATTCTTGAAACAACTCGCATAAACCTAATTGCTACAGTTTAGCAACAGTATGAACACTCTAATACTCTGACCACTTTTTACTAAAAGGGACTTTTATTTTGTTCTGATTCTGTCTTCCTATAAAATGTAGGGTGGAAATTATATTTAATTTATGTTTCTCTTGTGAATGCTGCTTACATGATGCAATGTGCCTGTGATGCTGCTGTGGGTAAGTTTTTTTTGTTGAACCTGTGTATATAAGGGTTCAAAGGTTCATTCTCTGAGATTCAACTTCTCCAGATAGCCATGAAATACCGAAAAACCATGTAAGTTGTAAGGACCCCTCTCCTGCAGGAAAAAGAAAAAGAAACAAAACTCGCAATCCCCACAGCCCCCCCAACCCCTCCCTCACACAAAAACTAACAGATCATCCACCTGGATGTGGCATCTAAAGCACCAAGCCCTAACTCCCAAGCTCCTCTTACGCAATAAAAACAGCGACGATAGCATCAAACACCCAACCCCTCTCTCACCCAAAAAAGTAATAGATCGCCCACCCGCCAATTAGCAACAAGAAAAAAAAACAGTAAAACTGAAGTAGACCAACAGAAACTGCAGTCCGCACCAATAATCGTAGATGTCTCGGAATTTTGAAAACATCCTTCGTCAGCATCGTGGAGAGGAACAGCTCGGACTCAAAACCTGCGTGGGGCCTTCCACTGCTGAGAAGTGGCCTCCTGACCTCCGGCCCGACCTGTTAAGAGCGCCCACTGACCCGGCCACCTCCACATTCACCTCGATGTTTCTATCTTCCTCGATGCGTTGATCGGCAAGAAATGGAGTTCGTCGTGACCCCGCGTCCCAGCTCTGGCCTCCTGTTCAGGATAATAAATGCGACTTTGACTTTGACTTCGATGTTAGGCTCACACATCTGTAATTCCCAGGCTTTTCCTTGCTGACTTTCTTGAAAAGGGGGACAAAATTTGCTGTCCTCCAGTCAGCGCTCTCCCTCTCTCTCTCTGGCTATCCATCCCATAGGATGATGATGGTTCCTTTCAGTCAGTTAGTGGGGTTGACCCCTCTCCTCAAAAAGGAACAGCGTGTGCATGAATGGATTTTAGGTGAGTAGGGGGTTACACAGGTCCAGATCCACCCTCTCGACATCCCCTCCTGGATCCAGCGGCATGGTGAGGTTCAAGACGACTGGGGGAAGTTCTGTTGCAGTGAATGGCCAGACCAAGCTTCGATGCAGGGGATGCCCTTTCCGCGCTTCACTGCATGTGTTTGCTGGGTGGCTGTTGACCCTACGAGAGGGTTCATCCGCCCTTTGACAGGTCTTGTTCTTCATCCTGCAGGGTGCCTAGCCACTCTCCTCACCAGGCAAGATTAAGATGTCAGCTGGCCTGTGCTGGCACCAGTGGGATCAGCAGTTGGTCTGCCACCTGTCTTCAGGAGAAAGAGAGAGAAGGAAAACAATGGAGCAGCATTTGAAGATGTTAATGAAGGGACGGGAGAGTTTAACGGAAGGAGAGCTGTCAAGATCGGCTCCCCCTTTGAACCCTGAACTGTTTGAAGTGATGGACAGGCGATACCCCAGCAGGGGAGTAAAAAGGGACAGGTTCGCTAAGGCAAGACACACACGACACCCCGAGGTAACGCGACCCTGGAAGCGGTGCGTCTCCCACAAGGCGGTGGGAAGTTTTGGACGGCTGGTTGCGGGATCAAGCCATAGACGCACAGGGTGGTAAGGTACGATCGGCGGGAACCTGGTGTGTGTCCACCCTTACCTGGGTGCCAGGTTCACTGCAGAGAAACGATCGTATCTGGAAACGGAGGGGTCACGGTCGGTGACCTCAGATGACATCACAAGGGGCTCGCACGAAAGCTGACTGCGAAGAATATCGAAGGTCTGTGTGGAAGCCGTTTGAATATTCATTCGTTTTGCTCTCTCTCTCCTTCCCCCGACTGTCCATCTCCCACGGCAGCGATTACTGCGAACTGAACTGAACTAAATTGAACTGAACTTTGCGTCGTTTTGAAACTGGTCATTTACCCCTAGACAACGATAGAGCTTGATTGATCCTGTTATCTTAATTCTGTGTACATGTGTATTTATCATTGCTGAACTGTTGCATTTATTATCCTTTTGATTAGAGTACTGTGTTGCTTGTTTCTTTAATAAAACTTTCTAGTTCTAGTAATCCAGACTCCAACTGAGTGATCCATTTCTGCTGGTTTGGCAACCCAGTTACGGGGTACGTAACAGTGGCTGTTGACCCTACGAGAGGGTTCATCCGCCCTTTGACAAGTCTTGTTCTTCGTCCTGCAGGGTGTCTAGCCACCCTCCTCACCAGGCAAGCCTTGTGGGGGAGCCGGTTTAGTTGCCGACCACTCCACCATGCGACAGGTAGTACTGGGTTACATGTTACCAGTAGCACTCAGACGAGTGACCTGACCTGTCAGCTACTACCTCATTGGTAAAGATTTAAAAGTCTCAACCAGAGCTGCAGAAGTTTCTTCCCTTCCATCTCATAGTAGTTAGGGATAAATCTTATTTGGCTTTCGGGATTTATCCACGATTAAGTCTCTTAAGCCTCTTAACCTCCTCTTTATTTATGGAGACTTGCACTAGTATGCTATTGTTCCCATCATCCCTAATTGATCTTATTCTTTCATTCGTTTGTCCTTAATTTATTTATCTATTGACATCTATCTTGGAATGTTCTGTGGCAGATGGAACTGCTCCACATTTCCTTTCTATGCAGAGCAGTGTACGACCTGCTCCCAACACCTGCCAACCCCAGCACCTGGTATAAGACAGACAGGTGTGTTGTTTGTGGTGAGAAGGGAACACTTCAACATATTTTGAGTGCATGCAGAGTCAATCTTTCCAGCGGCATGTACACTTAGAGACATAACAACGTTCTCAAAGTTGTAACAGAAGCAGTTGAGCAGAGAGTACTGCAGCACAACTTATCTCATGCCCCATGCTGCACAGAACATCGCATATCAATTGTGAAAGAAGGCTCCAAGTCAAGGGTGTACAGCGCAGGCTCACGATCAAGCTTACTTTCTTCAGCCAGTGACTGGTGTGTCAAGGCTGACCTGGATGGGAAAGACAGTTTCCCGGAGCAAATAGTTTTCACAACATTGCGTCCAGATGTAATCGTATGGTCAGACACCAGTAGAGAAGTAGTTATTGGTGAACTCACAGTCCCCTGGGAAGACAACATCGATGAAGCCCATGAGCGCAAGTTAACCAAGTATGCAGAATTAAGATCAGAGTGCAGAGACAGAGGGTGGAAGGTCTCATACTATCCATTCGAAGTAGGTTGCTGTGGCTTTATTGCGTTCACTTTCCAGAAGTGGCTGCATGACCTTGGCTTCACTAAAACAGAGATCAAGTCAACCAGCAGGGCTGCAGCTGAGGCAGCAGAGACAGGATCAGCATGGGTGTGGACCAAATACGTCCAGAGGGGCAGATAGTCAGACAGTGTATCCACCTTTTGCAAACCCTTCAGTAGTTGCATCGAGGAGACACCTGAAGAGCAGACTATTTGTTGGATGGAAGCGACCAACAACTCTGATAGAGGCAGATGCCAAGTTTTTAAGCTCATGAGTGGGAGGTGGTGCTTTAGCACTGCTGGCACGCCACCTCGAGGGAGTCTTGATCATAAGTGGGCCGAAACTCCTGAAAGCAGGTGGCACATCAACTGATGATCCCACTGGTGATAGCACAGGACAGTTAACATCTTAGTCCAAGTGTATTTTCAATTCAATTCTAAAAAGCTTTTCGATTTACTTTTATCCTATCTGTCAATGATATCTCGTGAGCCCTTTTTGCCTTCTTAATTCCTAATACCTTTATAAGCAACTATCTACATTTTATAGTATACACTTGATAGGTCTACTCTGTCTCTAGTTCTCCATATTTGCCTTCCTTTTTCCTCCTTAACCAACCGTTTGTCACAAATGGTGGGGGCATGGGAGCAAGGGTGGACCCAAATGCAAGACACATCCTGTGAGGTTAATTAAATTTAGTTTATTGTTTGATATCAGGAGAGCTAGGCAGGAGCAGGAGTAGCGAACTGGACAAGGACTGAGGACTACGACTAGGCTGGGACCAAGGGTCTGGGCTAGGACTCGGAATCGGCTCCCAGAACTAGAGGAGACATGAAGAGGCTAGGGTATGGACTCGGAGTCCGACACTGGGCAAGGACCCCAGAACCAGGCAAGGACATGACATGGGCTAGGGAGAGGATGAACATGGGAATATAGAGCCTCGGTCTCGGAGAGCAGGTACATGGAACCATAGACACATACACAGAACACGGAGTCAGGACCCCTCCTTGGGTACAGGACATAGGGCCGGGACTCACACACAGAACAGAGAGCCGGGACCCCTCCTTGGGTACAGGGCATAGGGCCGGGACTCATGACCCTTCGCGGGGCAACGGCAAGACGGCCTGACTTACCCCCACGGAGGCGAGGACAAGACAAGACAGAACATGACCCCCCGCGGGGCAACGGCAAGTTGGCCTGACCTACCCCACGGAGGCGAGGACAAGACAAGACAAGACAAGACCCCCCATGGGGCAACGGCAAGACGGCCTGACCTACCCATGGAGGCGAGGACAAGACAAGACAAGACATGACTCCCCGCGGGGCAACGGCAAGACGGCCAGACTTACCCCCACAGAGGCGAGGACAAGACAAGACCAACACGAATGAACACCAGACAGTACCTATCTACCTCTGGCGATGGAACTAGACCGAAGTGCAGGCGGGGGCTGCAGACGAGGGCTAGAGGCGAGAGGGGCAGAGAAGGGATTCAGACAACAATTAGATAAATCTTCTAAGGATACATTTTCATCAATGTAAACAGGAACAAATACAATTCTAATAAGAAGTACCTACCATTAAGCTCAAATGAAAGCACAACCCAGAAAAAATGAAGGAGTATCTCTACAGAAGAAAAAGTTAGGCAATGGAAGAGCATAATCCTCCATGGAAGACATCCCCACAATGTGAGCAAATGAGAAATAACTGTGCTTGGCTTTGCCTGAATTTCAGGATTTAACAGCTTGAGTGGTGAAAAAAATAAAAATAATAATAATAATTTATTTATAGAGCACTTTTCATTCGAACAATGTAGTTCAAAGCGTGTCGAATGCCTAGCTCAGAGTTGGAGATCTCCTCCCAAAAACCTTGTGATAGTATAGGATCAGGTAGCTAACACAAAAAAATTATTAAGAATATCTGATAAAAGGCCAACAATTTCAAGACAATAATGCAGAAAATGCCAAGAGAAACCAGAAACAATCCAACACATTACAGGATCCTGCAGCAGTTTAACTCAATCTGATAATTATAAACATCATTCACCAAAGTCTTGCTTTAAAATACAAACTCATAAAAGACATCATACCTTCCTATAAATAGAAGCCTGATCTAGTTTTAGAGTCAAAGTCCTGTAAATTATATTACGACTGATCTATTATTACAAATAGGACAAACCATAATAACTGTCTGGAATAATATTACAGGATAAACAAGCAAGAACAACTTAATAGCCATTCCAAACACTCATAACTTACTGAAAAACAACAAAAACATCCTGAATTAAAAGAGGAAGTTGAAAGACTATAGAACGTGAACAGGGTATACATTTTACCAATAGTAATATCTACAACTGGTATCATCCCAAAGTCACTATTAGGCATATACAGCAATATTTATATAAATCTTCAGAAAGCCACAGTACTAAACACCACTAGAATAGTCCAAAGGTTCCATGTAATTGAGAAATGAGTGTGCTTGGCTTTTTCTGGCATTGCAGGTTTTACTAGCTTGAACTGAGAAAAAATTTTTATAAATATATACTTATTTATAGAGCACTTTTCATACAGACGATGTAGTTCAAAGTGCTTTACCGTGAGATAAAGTGTAAACATAAAAATAAAAAAACAAAACAATGTTAGTTAAAAGCAAAGGTTAAAAAACAGATTTTGACCTGGCATTTAAAAATGTCAACAGACTCTGCGTGCCTTATAGTTTTAGGTATTGAGTTCCACAGTTTAAGAGCATAGTTCAATAAAGCTGACCTGCTAATTGAAGGAGATGTTTAAATTTAAGAGACAGAGGAAGGAGACCTGAGAGCTCGAGCAGGATTATGAAACAAAAACAATTCTGTGATGTGCTCTGGTTCCAGACCATTGAGAGCTTGAAAAACAAGTAAGAGAACTTTAAAATCAATTCTAAAAGGTACAGGAAGCCAATGCAAAATAGTGAGGATGGGAGTGATATGCTCCATCATCCTGGTTTTAGTTAAAAGTCTATCAGCGGGATTCTGAATGAGTTTAAGTTTATCAATCGATTGCTTTGAAAAGCCAGTAAAAGGCGCATTGCAGTAATCCAGTCTATTGAATATAAATGTGATATAGTTTTTCAGCATCATTATGAAACAGAGAAGGGCTACAAAATATTAAACTATTTTTAATTTTATCTTCATTTAGTTTTAGGGAATTATTGCTCATCCGTTTGTTTATTGCAGCCATACCAGAAGTCAGAGAAAATAGGATGTTATTATCATCAGGCTCAACCGAGATATACAATTGTGTGTCATCGGTATAACTGTGGAAATTAAATTTATGTTCCTTAATTATATCTCAAAAGGGGAGCATGTATAAGGAGAAGAGTAGGAGACCAAGACAGCTTTCCTGAGCAACTTCAAAAGATACATTATATCTTTTAGATAAGTGGTCTCCAAGATAGTCTCTTTTTTTCTCTTTTAAGGTATCTGAGCAAAACCAATTAAGGTCATTACCAGAGAGGCTAAATTAGTTCTCAAGCTAGCTAGGAGAAGGTCGTGGTCAATTGTGTCAAAGACATCACCTAGATTTAAAATTGAATTAGAACTGAGACCCTGTTAGCACCAGTTTTGAGCCAAAGGTCACTGACAATTTTGGTAAGGGCCGTCTCTGTGCTGTCGTTTGTTCTCAGACCTGACTGAAACTTTACTAGGATATTTTTCTCATTCAGAAAGTTGTTGAGTTGGTTGAAAATAACTTTTCCCATGAATCCTTCCCAGGAAGGGATGATTTGATTTAGGCCTGTAGTCAGCTAGTACCTTACTATCAAGGTTTAGCTTTATAAGTAGGGGTTTGACACGCACAATTTTGAAGGCATCTGGAAAATCTTCAGTTTCAAGAGATGTGTTAATAGTTTTCCTAACAGAATTGAAAACACTAGTAAAAGAGTTCTTAAAAAGTGTGGTAGGAGTAGTGTCAATAATGTAAGCAGATTGTTTACTCTTTGTTACAATCTTATGGAGTTCTAAGTTGGAAATACTTGTAAATTTTCACATGGTTGCCGTCTTTTTACGAGGTTGCCTTTAGAGGTTATGAAGTGTCTTTAGATATACTCTCCCTAATGGAAGTAGATTGTTGATACAAAATATTGCAAATTCCTCATATTTTGTGGCAGATGCTCGACTGAGGACATTATACGTTGGGGCAGTGTTCAACAGTCAGTTGATAGTTGAGAACAATGTCCTTGAATCACCACTATTCTTTGCAATAATCTTGGAAAAGTGGGCTCTTCTTGCAGAGTCTATAGCATAGTTAAAGGAGGCTAGATTTCCTTGAAAATATTATGGTGGGCTTTCAACCCAGCTTTCCTCCATTTTCTCTCAGCATGAGCTCTTGACCTGTAGAGAGAATTGTTTAACCATGGTGACGATTTTACTCAGAGATTTCCTGTTAGCCCTCAGTGGGTACTGTGTTTAATATGTTTGTCAAGATTTTGTTGTAAGAATTAATGAGTTCACTTACTGAGCGGTTTATGTCACATTGGTCAGCTAAAGTAGCTAACTCAGAGAATATAAGTTGCGTTACAACATCAAGAAACTATTTCTTAACTAAAATTTTTCGTGGTCTTGGTTACAGGCAGGAGAGCATCAAAAAGTATACAAAAATAGTGCCATCAGACAAAGATACATTAATAATATTTAACCCTTTTTTATTACTATGTTTAGTGTATTTCCAAATTGATGGGTAGTTTCAGTGACTCGTTGGGCAAGATCTAGCCTGTCTAGAAAGTTCATGAATTCAGCTGCCATTGAGTTTGCATCTGAGAGATCATTAACATGAATACTGAAAGCATGAGTGATTGTCAAGCACAGCTCAATATTATAGAGGGTAAGAATTCCGAGACAAAGCAGGCGTTGGACTTAGGATGGTGATAAATGATAACACAGAGGACAGGATCCATATTACAAATTGTAAACGTGTGTTACGTTTTGTAAATACAAAACATTAAACTAATTAAAAGAAGAGAGGTAATCCAGGAATGTAGCTTTAACTTCGTCTTTTACTTGAAGTGAGGTGTGCTCGTATCATGTGGTAGTGTGATGATGTATGCAATTAATGTATTTATACATATAATCCATGACGAATTATTTAAATAAACAAGAATTTTAATCAAGCAATATATATACAAGATCACTCAATCGTTACTTAAATATTAAATACACAATGCTTACTATAAACTCCAACTCAATATAGAATGCATCTCGACTATATACACAGTAAATTATATAATAGAACTATGAAATACAGATATCTACAGAAAAGTTATTTTATAATTGTCCTATTCAGTATTCAGTCACTGTGGAGGATTTCTCACTCTTGTGGGATAATGTCTTTCATGACTTGGGGGATCGCTCTTCTTGCTAGGTGAGACTAGTGGCTGTGAAGCAATCTCAGGTTCTGAGATCTCCTCTGCAGTGGTTGTAGGAGTTGACTCTGAGACTGCAGGGAGTGGTTCTGATAGTGGTAGCCAACTTCCTTCTCTATCAATTGACTCTGCTCTCCTCAACTGATCAATGTGTTGTCTCCAGATGATATGAGACTCAATCTCCACTGTGTAGGAGAGCGGTCCAGTTCTTCCCTTAACCTTTCCGAGTACCCACTTTTGATCATTTCTGTAGTCCCTCACCAGGACTGCTTGCCCAGGAGAGGAACATCGAACCTCCTTGTTTGAGGAGCCTCCATTTTGTCTCAGCTGTTTGTCCTGTATCCTTTTCTGAGACTGGCTTTGGGGAGATCTAAGTATGAAAGCAAGGGATGACCAAGGAAGAGCATAGCTGGTGAGTTGTTGGTGGTGGAGTGAGCTGCATTGCAGTATACAAGGAGGAAATTAACGAGCTTCTGGTTCAGTGTTAATGCAGTGTGTTCTGCTGATATTTCTCACAGTGTACTTTTGACTCAGGGCAAACCTTTCCACCAAGCCATTTGTGGCTGGGTGGTTCAGTGCAGATGTGCTATGTCTTACTCCATTCGTTTTCAGGAATGATTAAAACTGTTCTGCCACAAACTATGGTCCATTGTCACCGACTAAGTGTTCTGGAAAACCAGTACTTGAGAAGAGGTTTCTCAACACATCAGCAGTGTGTGAGGCTGTAGTGGAGGCTATTGGGAATACTTCTGGCCACTTTGTAGCTGTGTCCACTACTACCAAGAAATGTGTGCCCTTGAATGGCCCGCCAAAATCCCCATGAATCCTTTGCCAGGGAAAAGCAGGCCATTCCTAGGGATGGAGAGGTGCTGCTCTTGGCATCTTCTACATGTGTTGGCATCCTGAACAGTGCATGGCAAGCTGCTGGATCTGCTGACCTATCTCAGTCCACCAGACAAAGCTTCAATCCAACCACACCCAGGTGACCAGCATGTAGCTCCTCCAACAATTTAACTCTCAGCTTGGATGGTGGAACAACTCTCAATCTCCACATCAGGCAACTCTTGTCAAGGGCAAGCTCAATCCAGCGCAGGTAAAAATGGGGGAAGTTAAATTTCTTTTGCACATTCCAGCCATTTTGGGTGGCCACAGCTATGTAGACCTGGGACATTGTGGGGTCTTTTCCGGTTTCCCTTTGGATCATCTCTGCTGTAATAGGGAGACATCTGGTTTGTGTGAAGGAGAAGAAGTCAAGAGGAGTGTCTTTTTCAGTAAATTTTTACAGTACTTCTTTTTCCAGGGATAAATGGGACGATCTATCAGTATTTCCATGATTACTCATCCTCTTGAATTCAGTCTCGTAATTGTGTCCTCCAAGAAACAAAGCCCATCTTTACATTCATGCTGCTGTTAGTGGATTGAAAGTGGACACTAGTGGTTGATGATCAGTAACGTAGGTAAACTCTCTTCCATACAAGTACTGGTTGAAACGTTTTACATCTCAAACCAGACTCAAGGAATCCCTGTCAATCTGTGTGTAATTTTTCTCTGCAGCTGTAAGGAAATGTGATGCGAAGGCTATGGGGTGTTCACTTCTGTCACTCATAACATGTGACATGACTACAGCGATACCATAAGTGAGGTATCACAGGCAGGCTTTGCTGTATAACATGGATCATAATATGTCAGTACAGTGTCTGATGTCACCATTTCCCTTACCTTTTTGAAAGCTATCTCATGCTGCGTTGTCCATTGCCATTTCTTCCCTATCTGCAGTAATGAGTTGAAGGGATGGAGCGCAGTAGCCAGGCTTGGCAGGAATCCGTTATAGTCCTTGTGCACTTTCATAGTAGAAATAAATGTGCAGACTATTTTGTAAATAGGGAGAAAATCCAAAAATCTGAGATGCAAAGGGACTTGGGAGTCCTTGTGCAGAACACCCTTGCAGGTACATTCGGTGGTGAGGAAGGCAAATGCAATGTTAACATTCATTTCGAGAGGTCTAGAATATAAGAGCAGGGATGTGATGCTGAGGCTTTATAAGGCACTGGTGAGGCCCCACCTTGAGTACTATTGACAGTTTTGGACTCCTCATCTAAGAAAAGCTGTGTTGGCATTGGAGAGGGTTCAGAGGAGGTTCACAAGAATGATTCCAGGAATGAAAGGGTTATCATATGAGGAAAGTTTGATGGCTTTAAGTTGTACTTGCTAGAATTTAGACGTACTGGGGGAGAGGATCTCACTGAAACCTTTTGAATGTTGAAAGGCCCAGACAGAGTAGATGTGGAAAGGATGTTTCCCATGGTGGGAGAGTCTAGGACAAGAGGGCACAGACTCAGGATAGAGGGGCATCATTTAAAACAGAGGGGTGGGAAACCTCTTTAGCCAGAGGGTAGTGAATTCGTGGAATTTGTTACCACCGGCAGCTGTGGAGGCCAGGTTGCTGGGTGTATGTAAGGCAGAGATTGAGAAGTTCTTGATTGGACATGGCATCAAAAGTTACGGGGAGAAGATCAGGATGTGGGGCTGAGGAGAGGAAAAAAAGGATCAGCCATGACTGAATGGTGGAGCAACTCGATGGGCCGAATGGCCTAATTCAGCTCCTATGTCTTATGGTCTTATGGTCTTATGTCCTTTGGCCTTGGGGCGTCAACCGCTGGTTGTATTTTCTGAGCACACTTGTGTAATCCTTGTGCATCAATCGTGTGACCACAGTAAGTGACGCTTGGTTTAAAGAATTCACATTTGTCGCGCCGTGCTCTGAGCCCATAATCTTCTAATTGTTTTCACATTGTCTTGAGGTTTTGGAGATGTTCCCTTTCATCCTTACTGGTAGCAATGATGTCATCCAGGTAACACTGAGTGCCTGGGCAGCTTTGCAGCACCTGTTCTACAACTTCCTGCCAGAGTGCAGGTGCAGATACCACTCCAAAAATAAGCCTATTATATCGATGAAGCCCTTTGTGAGTGTTTATGGTGAGAAACACTTTGTAGTTTGCTACTATCTAGATCTGCAAGTAGGCCACTTGCTAAGTCCTCTTTGCTGAAGTGTTTTCCTCCAGAAAGGTTTGCAAAGATATCCTCTGCCCTGGGCAGCACTGGATTAATGGTAGCATTAGAACTACCACAGATCCTGACAGATCCATTCTTCTCAGCTACTGGGACCACTGGAATTGGCCATGGGCTCCACTCAACCTTTGGAAAGAATTCCTTCAGCCTCCATGTGATCTACCTCACAGACTACTTTATCATGGATGAAATGAGGAACCAGATGGGCTTTGTAAAACTTGGATTGGCAATTTCGTTTACAGGTGTCCCCCCGCTTTTCCAACGTTCGCTTTACGAAACCTCGCTGTTATGAAAGACCTACATTAGTTACCTGTTTTCACTAACAGAAGGTGTTTTCACTGTTACGAAAAAAGGCAGCGTGCGGTAAAAAGCAGCGTGCGCCCTGAGCAGCCGCTCTCCCCCGGATTTGGAACTGCATTCTAGCCAGCATTGCTTAAACACGAGTCTGTGAGTAGCCGTTAGCAAGACGAGTTCTGAGGTATCGGAAAAGCCTAAAAGAGCTCGTAAGGGTGTTACACTTAGTGTGAAACTAGACATAATTAAGCGTTTTGATCTTGGTGAACGAAGTAAGGACAAAGTGAGTTTGGCTTGTGGAAGTTGACGAAGATGATGTTGAAGAGGTTTTGGCATCCCATGACCAAGAACTGATAGATGAAGAGCTAATGCAATTGAAAGAGGAAAGGATAACAATCGAAACCGAATGCAGTAGTGAAACTGAAGTTGTCCAGGAACTAAATGTGAAGCAACTGCGTGAGATTTTAGCTGCAAATGACAACAATGACTGCAGAAAAGTACGACTTTAATTTTGAAAGGGTACATCGGTTTAGGGCATATTTGCAGGATGGTTTGAGTGTTTACAGAGAACTGTATGACAGAAAAATGCGCGAGGCTAGCAGTCAAGCATACTGTCATTTTTCAAGCCTTCCACAGCAGACGACGAACCTCGACCTTCGACATCGAGGCAGGCAGAGATAGAAGAAAATGACCTGCCTGCCCTGATGGAAACAGACGACGATGAGATGACATCCCAGTGTCCCACCACCTCAAACCCCGAGCTGCGAACCGATACATTGCCGCGGAGAATGCAATGGTGCAGCGGTAGCCGGGATGCACCCAACACATCTTTAAGAAAAAAGCCGAAATAAACAAGCTAATTAATTAGGTGCCGCTCGGCATGTAAATGTCGGCCCAGATCAGAGGCGATGCAATCAACAATCGCCCCTGATCTGGGCCAACAATTATGTGCCGAGTGGCACCTAATTAATTAGCTTGTTTATTTCGGCTTTTTTCTTAAAGATGTGCTGGGTGTGTCCCGGCTACTGCTGTACCACTGCATGCTTTGCGGATCGGTATCGGTCGGTGGCCCGGAGGTTGGGGACCATTGTACCATTCCAATCACCGATGACTCAGCCTGACACACCATCATCAGTGTGCTCGGCGCTGTCTTCCCGATTCCGGTAAGTGATACTACACTGTACATATATTATTTCTACTTTATATAGGCTGTGTATTTTAACGTGTTATTTGGTATGATTTGGCAGCTGCATAGCTTAAAGGTTACTGGAGAGAGTGTTTCTGCCGAGAGCGCTTGCGTGAGATTTTCGCTACGGAGAACAATGCGGCATTGATTGTAGAAAAGTAATTCTACTTTATATGGGCTGTGTATTTATCATATCATTCCTGCTTTTACTATATGTTACTGTTATTTTAGGTTTTATGTGTTATTTGGCATGATTTGGTGGGTTATTTTTTGGGTCTGTGAACGCTCAAATTTTTTCCATATAAATATGTAAGGAGTTTCTATTTTTTATGTTACTGCGTAGTCTAATTAAAATGGCTTCTTTGTTATGTTATAATTGAAAGGGCTTCTTTATTATGTTAAATGCTGAGAAATTCCTCCCGCTAGCAGTTTGTTGAATCACGTTACTGATAAGAAGATGTTATGAACCAATTGGGATAGTTGTTATGTTTTTGGTGTATCTGTAAGATATTGTATACGCGGGGTTTTGGGGCAGAAGGCAGGAGAGAGAGACAGAGGGTGGACCAGGTGCTGTGAGTCCGCTAACAGGGTCAGACCCTGAGTGGAGCGTTCGGCGAGGAGAGGAGACGGAGACAGACTCGGGTGGAGCATCTGGTCGACCACCATTGTTGGTCCCAGGCAGCCGGTCGAGGTGGTCTGAGGGGTCGCAGGGTGAAAAAGAGGGGTCTTGAGCTCCAACTGTTTGTGCACGAAGAGATTGAACTTCGATAAGTGTGGCGCCTTTTATTTTCCTTTTATATTTTATTCTCTATTAATTATATAGTTCCAGTAATATCTATAAACTGTAAATCATTTAATCGTATCTGGTGTATTGTCTGTTATTTGGGCGGGGTGGGGTACATCACACAGCATCCACACAAACTAATTACCCAGTTTGGCGGTGCCGAGGGCTGTTTCCCTAGACAACAGTGAGCTGAGCGACCCTGAGGCTGGCCAGGAGGGCTACAAATAAATGATAATTGCTTCTTCACTTTACGACATTCCAGCTTACAGACCGTTTCATAGGCATGATCTATCTTCAGATGGTGGGGGAAACCTGTAACACTATTTTGCCCCTTGATATGTTTGCATTTTCCAATGCCATACTTTAACACTACTGTGGCATCATCCAGTATCTTTCTTAATTTGCTTTCAAATGGCTTCATTGCCGGGGATGTGGCATGTAAATGGTGGATGGATCTCCAATCAAGATGTAGTTGTCTCAGCCAATCACATCTCCATAATACCGGCCCTCCTGTTTTACCACATTCAAGGTGATCGTAGCTTGTTGGTTTTTGTATTTCACTGTTATGAATGCCATTCCCACAGGAGTTATCTTTTCTCCAGTAAAAGTTCATTGGTGAATATCTGCAGGCTTTATTTTGGTAACTTTGAAATGCCATTCAAATTCATTTTGTGGAATGACTGAAACAGCTGAACCAGTGTCCAATTCCATTTTAATTAATTTGCCATTCGTTTTTTTGTGTAAGGCCATACTGATTGACTATTGTTAATTTTCACACTGTAAATCTTAAGGCTACACAGTCCTGTGTCACTCTCATCCATATCAAATTTTTCATCAATAGCATGCAGATTAATGCTCATTTTGAAACTGCAGCTTGACTTTTTAGCTTTTTCTCTTCCCTGTGCAATCCATTTATTTTTGTCTGCCCAACATACTCTTTGTGTGTGTCCTACTTGGTTGCATTTTCTGCAAGTTTCACCTTTAGATCTGCATTTGTTTGGTGCATGTGAGCCCATACCACAGCAGTAACACTATTTATTCTGCCAGGTTGATTTCTGTTTAGATAATGCAATTTTGTTCAAACTCATTGACTGCAACTTAATTGTGTCTCTTTCTGAGGCTCCCATTGAAATAATAATTTCCACTGCTCTTTTAAATGTAAATTGTGCTTCTGCTAGGAGCCATTTTTGAATGCTTTCTTTTAAGATTCTACAAACTAAGCGATCTCTCAGTTTATTATTAAGCCCATTACTGAACTGACAATCCTCAGCCAATCTCTTCAATTCAACCATTTATTCTGAAATAGACTCCCCTTCTTTTTGACTCCACTTATGAAACCGAAAGCGTTCTGCTATTAACAATAGCTTTGGTTCTATGTGTTCCTGCATCACTTTAACTAAGTCAGGAAAACTAGTTTCCGCAGGTTTGGTTGGACCAGTCAAACTTTGAAACAAACTGTGTGCCTTTAAACACAATGCACTTCACAAAATTGACACTCGCTTCTCATTGGCTATTTCATTTGCTTCAAAGTACTGTTCCAATAGCTCAGTATACATGAGCCAGTTCTCCAATGCATAATCAATCTCATCAATCTTTCTGATGTAGCCAGCCATTTCTGATTTTTTTGATGATTATTATCACCTGGTACTTGCTCTTTAAGAACCCTGAATTCTTCCATTTATGGCCTTTTTTCTTTAAACTTGATCAGGTCTTCCCTTCCAAAGACACATGCTGCTCTCTTTCCACATTGCCCTCACTGTACTTATCTTATTTCCAATGTCTCACTGCAATAGGTCAAAAGCCATGCCGGGGTTCGTTTTAGAAAAACCTCGACACCACTGTTATGTTTTATAACTTAAAAACATTGAACTAATTAAAGGAAAACACGGGTATCTAGGAATTCAGGTTTAACTTCGTCTTTTACTTTAAACATGGTGTGCAGATATCAAGTAGTAGCGTGACAATGTATGCAATTAACATACTTGAACATATATAACCTATAATGAATTATTTAAACAAAACTGCCAAATGAAACATTATTTAAATATTAAATACACAACAATATGTATCTCAAAACTTGAAGACAATAGATTGTACTTAAAATGCTTTTTGAATATGCTGGTTCGCCTGCCACCTTGGCCACTGAGACTTAGTACTCTGAAACTGTTATAGCCAGGAGGACACAGTTTAGATAACTGATTAGGCTTTAACCAGCTCTGTTAACATAAAATCAGGGTCTATAGAGGTTGTAAAATCATTTAAGATGAAAGTATTATTTGAAAGGGAACTCATATTTAGAGGAAACACACACAAAATGCTGGAAGAACTCAGAAGGCCAGGCAGCCTCCATGAAAAAGAGGAATCGTTGATGTTTTGAGCCGGGTCCCTTCATTAGGACATTTTCTTATGCTTGTATTTCATATTTAGAAGAGTTGGCCTAAACAGAGTAGCTTGAAGTCATGTGACAGGGATGGTAGATTTTAAGTGTAAAATGTTCTTTCTGTAAGCACCTTTAATAGTATAGTTCAATTTGGGGGCTCTTCCAGTGAAAATAGATTTAATAGGATAGCTAATGTTTATAGAACTGGTGAATACTGAGGAGGAAGTAGTGAATTTGAGCTGGTTCACAATGATTTCCCATCCTTTGTATGCAATAGAATTCGCAACTATATTTTGTCTCATGGCTGCTGATATATGATTTTGAATTAGAAAACATTAAGAAGAAACTTAAATTTAAAAGTTATCATTGATCTTGCCCAAGTCCTACCCTTTATAACTTTCCAGTGGACCTTGATTTGATCAGCCAGTGGTCTGTTCAGAAATAATCAGGAACCTCGCAGATAGAATCAAATCAAAGGAAATGATTAAACTTTAAGTGAAAGTACAATGGAGAGCAGAACTAACCATTTAGTAGCCAAAATCATGAACCTTCATGGTCCTGCTAGTGTCTGCTGGGAAGACACAACAAATTCCTCCCTTCTCCGGGACCCCAAAGTATCGCTTAGGCTTCCCGCTGACGTAATCGAGCAATCAGTGTGCTTGACGTCTACTATTGCCCAGCCCCTTGTGTACTTGAATTGAAACTTTATGGTATTATTTGATTAATAGTAAAGTTATTATTCTAAAGTGGTGTAGACTATATCATAGAAGTGTGCCAAATGTAATTTGCAGGGCGACAGTGTGAAACCACTAATTATACATGTCATCTCAGTTCAGACACATAATTCTGTTCCACCTACACAGCACAAGCTCTGTTAAAACTTGAATGTGCTTGACAACTTATAATAAAATGAGTCAAAGCTTGCTCTACCATTTGCTGCAAAGATTAACTTTGCTGGAAGATTTCTGCAGTGAGTGCTTACACATTGTGTTATATTCAATATGATGACATTTGTAGTTTTCTGCTTACTGAATTAAATGATAGTATTAATTGTGGTATGGTAGGAAAGAATCTAATATATTCCTGGGATAGCTTCTTAAACAATTCATCACAATTAATATGCTACATGCCTTTTTTCTGCTGTGTGAGATTGCTGAAATGGAATGGCTTTAAACAACTCTAGATTTCTTCAAAAATGCTGCAACATTTTATTTTCCAAAACCTCCTCCTATACCAATCTATAATATTACGCTTAATAACATTCCTTGCATCTATTGTCTGCTGTGAAATGCTACAGATTACTAAATCTGCATCAATGATTTATTTCCTGATATGTTAAGTCTCCTTTTCTCTAAATTATTTTCAGTCTTTATACATTCAATAATTCTCTCTCCACATTATGATAAATGTTTATGTACATGCTAAACCCACAAAAAAATGTTTGTTATTGTAACCATTTACCATCCCCACACTCCAACTGTTAGAAACATTTTAATAAATATTGTGAATTTGGAAATGATAGTATTTGTATTTATGTCCCCCAAAATAATATGCCAGTGAATCAAACTGCACACAGTGGCAATTTTATTTATACCTGACTAAGGAAGAGACCAAATTGTAGGATGCTTGGGTCTGAGTTGAAATCTCATAAGTTCCACTCCAATCACAGACAGTCTCCAAGAGTGCAGGATGGGGAGTAGGGCCTTGAGATATTCAAACATGCCAAAAAACATTGCTGAAATCATGGTTCATAATTATCCTGAGTCAGTGTTATTCCTTGAAGGCTGCACCCGAAATACATTCTTGTACTTCTTTATCAAAATTGCTGAATGTAGCCAGCTTCAACCGCCTTTCTTAAAGGATTAAAGATTAAAGTACTAAAGATTAGCTTTATTGGTCACATGTACATTGAAGCATGCAGTGAAATATTTATTTTGCATTAAATCAAATCAACAAGCTCTCAAGGGTTGCCACGCTTCTGGCACCGCAACTCACTAACCTCAACTGCATATCTTTGGAAGGTGGGAGGAAACCAGAGCACCCAGAGGAAACTCACATGGTTATGGGGAGAATGAACAAAGCCCTTACAAGGAGTGGTGGGAACTGAACTCTGACCGCTGATCACTGGCGCTGTAATTTGAGTTACATTAGCCGCCTTGCTACCGTGCTGCTCCTTGTCAGTGCATTCCCTTGAAGCCTGGTTTAGGAATTCTCACTTCAATTAAACAAGCAGGAGCTGAAAGTAGCTTAGACTACACCTCTTAAACAATTGGTTCTCAATGGCTCTATTCCTGAATTCATTCTATATACAGTAAATGGGAAGGCTTAGGGATTTACTGGAGGTTGTGATGATCATTTACCAGAAAAAGAGTGATTAACGAAGTATTTAGATGTTTCCCTTCTTTCATCGACCACCAGCCAGAAATCGCTGAGGTTCACCAGCACCATTTAAACCGGCCCAATGACACCTTTAGCAAACAGATTTTTACACACTTAGGGAATCTGAAAGCATAGAGATCAAGTGGCAAAGTAGACAGGGAACAGAATCAGTGGTGATCCCTTTGAATGGCAGAACTGACAGGAGGTTTGTGTAATGTCCTTGTGTTGGGCAGGAGTTCTGGTTGATAGAGGTTATTGTTAGGCCTGAACAGCGAGATTACTGATTGACGGATAGCATTTTGAATGTCAGTGCATTACAGGATGTTGCTGTAATGTCTGCATATACCTGTGAAATGGTTCAAGTTTCCAATGTTTACTTGCACACAATATTATCACTATTATCATGTTTGACCGGACATAGATTGGGAGACCATTTCAGCAAGTATCTACGCTCCAACTGCCAGAGAAGCGGGGTCTCCCAGTGGCAACCCGGTTTAATTCCACTTCAGTACTGTATCCTATTCCGATATGTCAATCCATGGCCTCCTCTACTGTTGCGATGAGGCCACACTCAGGTTGGAGGAACAACTCCTTATATTTTGTCTGGATAGCTTCCAATCTGATGGCATGAACATCGATTTCTCGAACATCTGGTAATGGCTCCTCACCACCCTCCTTCTTCACCAGTCCCCATCCCCTTTTCCCTCTCTCACCTTGTCTCCTTGCCCACCCATCACCTTCCTCTGGTGCTCCTCCTCCCCTTTTCTTACTTCCATGGCCTTCTATCCTCACCTATCAGACTCCCCCTTCTCCAGCCCTCTATCTCTTTCAGCAATCAACTTCCCAACACTTTACTTCACCTACCCCCTCTCCCAGTTTCACCTATCACCTTGTGTTTCACCATCCCCTCCCCCAACCCTCTAACTCTGACTCCTCGTCTTTTTTTCTCCAGTCCTGTTGACGGGTCTCGGCCTGAAATGTCAATTGTATTTTTTTCCATTGATTCTGCCTGGTCGGCTGAGTTCCTCCAGCATTTTGTGTGTGTTGCTTGGATTTCCAGCATCTCTCGTTTGTGATTATGTTTGGTCCTTTTATTTTTGTTCAAGGAATGAATAAACCAGGGAAGGTAGTGCACCCGTGGCTGACAAGGGAAATTAGGGATGGTATCAGTTCCAAAGAAGAAACATACAAATTAGCCAGAAAAAGCGGTGCAGAGGAGGACAAAGGGCTTAATTAGGAAAAGGAAAAAAGATTATGAGAGAAAGCTGGCAGGGAACATAAAAACTGACTGTAAAAGCTTTCATAGATATGTGAAAAGAAAAAGATTGGTTGAGACAGATGTAGGTCCCTTACAGTCAGAAACAGGTGAATTGATCATGGGGAACAAAGACATGGCAGACCAATTGAATACTTTGGTTCTGTCTTCACTAAGGAGGACATAAATAGTCTTCCAGAAATAATAGGGGACCGAGGGTCTAGTGAGATGGAGGAACTGAGGGAAATACATGTTAGTAGGGAAGTGGTGTTAGGTAAATTGAAGGGATTAAAGGCAGATAAATCCCCAGGGCCAGATGGTCTGCATCCCAGAGTGCTTAAGGAAGTAGCCCAAGAAATAATGGATGCATTAGTGATAATTTTTCAAAACTCTTTAGATGCTGGATTAGTTCCTGAGGATTGGTGGGTGGCTAATGTAACCCCGCTTTTTAAAAAAAGGAGGAAGAGAGAATCCAGGGAATTATAGACCGGTTAGCCTGACATCGGTGGTGGGGAAAATGCTAGAGTCAGTTATTAAAGATGTGATAACAGCACATTTGGAAAGCGGTGAAGTCATCGGACAAAGTCAGCATGGATTTGTGAAAGGAAAATCATGTCTGACGAATCTCATAGAATTTTTTGAGGATGTAACTAGTAGAGTGGATAGGGGAGAACCAGCGGATGTGGTATATTTGGATTTTCAAAAGGCTTTTGACAAGGTCCCACACAGGAGATTAGTGTGCAAACTTAAAGCACACGGTATTGGGGGTATGGTATTGATGTGGATAGAGAATTTGTTGGGAGACAGGAAGCAAAGATTGGGAATAAACGGGACATTTTCAGAATGGCAGGCAGTGACTAGTGGGGTACCGCAAGGCTCTGTGCTGGGACCCCAGTTGTTTACAATATATATTAATGACTTAGATGAGGGAATTAAATGCAGCATCTCCAAGTTTGCGGGTGACACGAAGCTGGGTGGCAGTGTTAGCTGTGAGGAGGATGCTAAGAGGATGCAGAGTGACTTGGATAGGTTGGGTGAGTGGGCAAATTCATGGCAGATTCAATTTAATGTGGATAAATGTGAGATTATCCACTTTGGTGGCAAGAACAGGAAAACAGATTATTATCTGAATGGTGGCCGATTAGGAAAAGGGGAGGTGCAATGAGACCTGGGTGTCATTGTATACCAGTCATTGAAAGTGGGCATGCAGGTACAGTAGGCGAACGGTATGCTGGCATTCATAGCAAGAGGATTTGAGTACAGGAGCAGGGAGGTACTACTGCAGTTGAACATTTGTACAAGGCCTTGGTGAGACCACACCTGGAGTGCTGTGTGCAGTTTTGGTCCCCTAATCTGAGGAAAGCCATTCTTGCCATAGAGGGAGTACAAAGAAGTTTCACCAGATTGATTCCTGGGATGGCAGGACTTTCATATGATGAAAGACTGGATTGACTAGGCTTATACTCTCTGGAATTTAGAAGATTGAGGGAGGATTTGATTGAAACGTATAAAATTCTGAAGGGATTGGACAGGCTAGATGCAGGAAGATTGTTCCCAATGTTGGGGAAATCCAGAACGAGGGGTCACAGTTTAAGGATAAAGGGGAAGCCTTTTAGGACTGAGATGAGGAAAAATTTCTTCACACAGAGAGTGGCGAATCTGTGGAATTCTCTGCCACAGGAAACAGTTGAGGCCAGTTCATTGGCTATATTTAAGAGGGAGTTAGATATGGCCCTTGTGGCTAAAGGGATCAGGGGGAATGGAGGGAAGACAGGTTCAGGGTTCTGAGTTGGATGATCAGCCATGATCGTACTGAATGGCGGTGCAGGCTTGAAGGGCCAAATGGTCTACTCCTGCACCTATTTTCTATGTTTCCATGTTTCTATTAAAACATTGTGTATGCCACTTTAAATGAGAGTTATTAACATTGATTGTCTTGCATGTTGGACTACAGGTTTCCCCGCCATCCGAAGGTAGAGCGTTCCTATGAAACGGTTCGTAAGCCGAAATGTCGTAAAGCAAAGAAGCATTTACCATTTATTTATATGGGGAAATTTTGTGAGCGTTCGCAGACCCAAAAATAACCTACCAAATCATGCCAAATAACACATAAAACCTAAAATAACAGTAGCATATAGTAAAAGCAGGAATGATATGATAAATACACAGCCTATATAAAGTAGAAATTCTTCTCTACAACGATTGCCTGCACAGAACTCCGTAGCGAAAATCTCACGCAAGTGCTCTCGGCAGAAAATCTCACGCAAGCGCTGTTGGCATAAACGTGCTCTTCAGTAACCTTTAAACTATGAAGCTGCCAAATCTACCAAATAACACGTTAAAATACACAGGCTATATAAAGTGGAAATAATGAATGTACAGTGTAGTATCACTTACGGGAATTGGGAAGACATCGAGCACACTGATGATGGTGTGTTAGACTGAGTCGTCGCAGGCTGGGTGATGCAGTGGCCCCCACACTCCGGGCCGCCCACCAGATACATTGCCACGAAGCACGCAGGGGTAGCCGGGAGGCACACCGCACATCGTTAAGAAAAAAGCCGAAATAAACATGCTAATTAATTAGGTGCTGCCTGGCACGTAAATGTCGGCACAGATCAGAGGCGATTGCCGATTGCATCGGCACTGATCTAGGCTGACAAATATGTGCTAGGTGACACTTAATTAATTAGCATGTTTATTTCGGCCTTTTTCTTAAAGATGTGCTGTGCGCCTCCCGGCAACCCCTGCATTCTCCGTGAATCGGTACAGTATCTGTCCGGGGCCTGGGGGTTGGGGTGGTGGGACACGGGGGTGTCATCTCATCATCGATCAGGGCAGGCAGCTCATCGTCTCCTATGACTGCCTGCCTCAATGTCGAAGGTCGAGGTTCGTTGGCTGCTGTGGCTGATGTGGAAGGCTTGCTTGACTGCTGAGCCTCGAGCATTTTTATATCACGCAGTTCTTTGTAAGAACTCAAACCATCCTCCAAATATCCCCTAAACCTACGTACCCTTTCAAAATTAAAGTCGTACTTTATCATTGCAGTGAAAATCTCACACAGTTGCTTCACTTTCTGCATTCGGTTGAATTCGGTTTTGATTGTTATCCTTTCCTCTTCCAATTGCATCAGCTCTTTATCTATCAGTTCTTGGTCATGGGATGCCAAAACCTCTTCAACATCATCTTCGTCAGCTTCCACAAGCCAAACTCACTTTGTCCTTGCTTTGTTCACCACAATCGAAATGCTTAATTATGTCCACTTTTACGCTAAGTGTAACACCCTTATGAGCTCTTTCAGGCTTTTCCGACACCTTAGAACTCACCTTGTAAATGGCTGCTTACAGGCTCGTGTTTAAGCAATGCCGTTCCAAATCCAGGGGCGAGCGGCTGCTCGGGGTGCGCGCTGTCTTTCTTCGTAACAGTGAAAACACCTTCTGAAAGCGAAAACAGGGTACTAATGTAGGCCCTTCGTAGAAGTGAGGTTTTGTAAAGCGAACATTCGAAAAGTGGGGACACCCGTATTGGAAATTACATTCCTCTACTTTTATCTTCGAAGACCCTGTGTGGTTGAAGTCCAATCTTGTTCTCTGAAAATAATTCCAGTTCAGCATCTCTCCTGTATTGTAGCTGGAAATATGATGTACTGCAGATATTTGTTCAGAGAAAAGTAAAGCAATATAGAACCAATTATGAATGTGTAAAATAAGAATGGAGAATCATTATCATCATCATAATGTACTGTGTCGTATGATGTAGACGATCATGGTCCCAGAGGAGTTTTGTTATCTCAAAAGGCACAGCTATTCAGCATGGGCCTTTTGTAGGCTGATACTAAATTCCAGGTGCTGTAATATTTCCAAAACACTCACTGTTGCCCCACAGTGTCATACTTAATCCTCTAAAGCGATTAACAAATCATCTAAATATTGTAGTATTTTACTATAGTTTGGCGTCAAGTCAAGCTTGCCCAAGGTCTGTTGCACGACTTAATGGAAGATGGCAGGGCTATTGTGGAAACCCTGAGGTAGTCTAGTCCATGAGTACTATTGCCCTCTAAGGTGAAGACAAATTAGTCCTAAGACCCAGGAGCTAATGGCAACCCCAAGAATCTATTGGCAAAGTCTAGGACTATGAACCTTCTAACTTACGCCAAAATTCTGCATTGCCGCACCCATCGCTAACTGAGGGCAGTTTGGATAGAATGCTCTGCTTTTCCCCTCTGGTGAATGGTTTGCAGATGGTTGTGATGAATGTGTGAGGCTGGCTGGGGTTCTGAGCCTGTTGCTGTCAGGTCTCTAGAGGTGCCATACTGACAGACCTCTCCTGTTTGTGGGTACTTTCCCACTTGTCAACTCCCTGGTCCAGAGTTTCCCAATTTTCCTCATCCCCTTCCTCAGCAGTTATTTCCATGGCTGCAGCCTGGTGAGCACCCAGCTGTCGGCCCGATGTCACATTTACCTCTCAGTCTGCCCAGATCCATGACTAATTCGTTCTTGTATTGTTCCAATTGTTGTACCTGTTTTTCACCCACATTTCTCACTCTCTCTGTAAGTGTTCTAACTGTTCCTTCAACCCTTCCAGCTCTGCTTGTACACAGCCTTGCTGTTCTCTGTATTCATCCCTTTCCTTCTGTTGCTCTATTATTTGTGCACTCTGTGATTCCAGGCACTTTGTTCTCTCTTGTGAAAATACATGATACGGAATGACTGCTGCTTCATTTCCCTTCCTCTTTGATTGGCTCTTCCACCACTGCCACTGTCCCTCTGGTTAACCCACCCAATTTTGTCCATTTCCTGTTCAACCTTCTCAAGTTTATGGAGTTTCTACTCTGTGAGTTCTCTCCTCTTCATCATTGAGCCCATTATGTTTTGAAGAAAGTTAAATATTTCAGCTCTATTGCCCATATTGGGCTTTGATTCTCAGTTTTTCTCACACACACAAACAATTGCCCCATTGAGTACACATGCACCCTTTGGCATCCTGAATGGTATCTGCCAGACTGCTGTCACACTGTTCTCAGTACAATAGCCACATCAAATCCATTGCCCACCAAAGGAGTATACACATACCCTCTGGCATTCCAAACAGTCAGCAACTGGTGGCCCTGTCTCGACATACTACCCGATGCTGTTGAGTAGCTGGCTCCTACACATAACACAGAAACAAACACATGCCACACTTTTATATCTACCAATTCAGCTCTTGCCGTGTCCTTTGATACTTTGTGATATTGTGGCTGCTGACCTGAACAGATCTAAGTGTGGGTGCTACTTTAAAAAAGTACTCATCCTCTTTGAACTGCTGAAGTCACTTGCCATACGGTGGGTCATGCATATACCTCAGACAAACCCCCAAACTGTGTGACTGTGATCAAAGTTACCAGAGAGACACTAAAACTGGTGATACTGTGTAGAAGTCTTTATTCCTCACAACAAGCAGGCATTCTCATTGAGACACTCAGTAAAGACTCATAAAGGTACATCATATTTATACCCTTAAAATCAAAGGTAACAGTAGGTGATTCAATACAATTTCAATAGTTGCAATGACATTGTTTACTTCAGTACTAGGGTTGACAGATGGATCCTTTGAGATACATAGTGGAAGCACATTGTAATTAATAAGACATCTCTGAGGTTCAAACACTTTGGGAGAAGCTAATTAACACAAATATTCCAAAAGCTTTTGAAGACAGAGAGCGAGACACCCAAAATTAGTGTTGTCAGGGCTGTCTCTGAGTACACTCATATTGTAAGTATACAAAAGCTTTTGATTGCCTATACAGGTAACCATGTTTGATATGCTAAGTGACAAAATCTGTCTAGTCTGCCAGCTTGAACTCAAGTAACAATGGTGCAAATAATTTAGCCACCTTGCCTGGTTTGATACAAGCCAATTAACACAACCCCATTGCCTTAAAGTTTGGCTGTTGCACATGCAGTCTCTTAGTCTGTGGGCTAGTTTAACTTCAATTTACTGCTTGCAATTTACAATAAGAACTGAAGGCTAATTGCAAGCATCCTGATCTTATTTGCATTTAAATAAGAACTGAAGACTGGTTCTTGTTTGAATTACTATCTGCTATATCCACATAACACCAGAAAACTTCTTAACAGTTTAATCATTTGTTCTTCATTTTATGATGTTCTTTTATTAACATATGCTTAGGCAGCCATTTGGTCCATTTACTTGAACAATTATCAACTAATATTCAAAAACCCAGTTACGTACAGTATGAAGCCATATTCCTTGGAGTCCTGAATAAATCTTTTGATTGAAAGTTGGATAATTTAAAATTTTCCCTGTTGCTGTCAATCTTGAGGTTCATTTAAACTTCTTGAGAATAAGACAGAAAATACAAACATTAATACAATTGTGTTACAGCACAATGAAAGTTTACATCCATAGCTGTCTCATTTTTTTTTGCTATAGAGTTGATGGTTTTCAATGGTTTTCTCTCCTATCCAATCTAAAGCATGAAAATGTTTTTGTAACTTCAATGGCCAAAACAGATACTGGAGGAATATAGCAAATATTTTATTTTTGTTCTTTTATGGAGAGTTAAGTTTTGCACAGTATCCATTATTTATCAGAATACTAATTAACAATAGTCTACAAATTTTAGGTGAGGCATGTATTTTATTTAAAGCAATCAGTCTATTGTATATCAAATTAAATTTATCTAGAAAAAGAAAGATTATTTGAAACAGCAGGACATTACAGTAAACTCTCAACAAAATCAAAGCTATTGCCTCAGAAAATTGGTTCAAATAGAGTGAAGTTGCATATCCTTATACATTTTATGTGCATAATATTAATCTCAGTCACTAACAATAATTTGATCACTGAACTTGATTAATGAGTCAACCATTTCCACTCACTCTTGATTAATCACTGTCTCCAGATAGTTTAATAGACCCAAACTTTAGATTATACACATCCTTTATGAAAGAATCAAAAGATGAGAGTTGACTCATTTAATTTCTGTTACTAGAGAAATTTCATCATGATTCCACTTGTCAGTAAGAGAAGCATTTCGAATTGGGTCTTTTTGATTCAGGATATGCATCAGAAAAGTGACGAATTTTGGTAATGTGATCTGACAAACTGTTTAACAGGGAAAAGCCAGTAAGTTGTTTGGAAAAGCTGATCTATTGATAACAACTAGATGATTTGCTGACTGGACTTCTATTCGTGTCAGTTGGACTCTCTCTCCTACTTTGTTTTTCAAGTCAGAGTTTAGGCTGAAGTAAGATCCCTTCAGTTTATCACTAGTATTATGTTTGGCTGCTCGCCAGATAACAAGAAAAAATGAGTCAGTCTAGATTTCACACACAATTTTTCTTCTGCATTATTTAATCATCATTTCTGCTCAAACTCAAATGAGTGCAGTAATCTAGCAGAGTTTGTTTTCACACTTTTCCCTTAGAGAACAATGGAAATTACTGTTAGATGAACTGTTTGACACTAATTGCTGCTCTAGCCTTATCCGTCTCCACACCAGTGAGAGGGTAGCTGATTTTCTGTGCTGAAGGAATTTATGGAAAATGTCTGAATGTCAGCTCAGGCCAGAGGTGGAATTCTAGTCTTCAATCACAAATTTGGCAAGAGTGGGATCTGATCGTTGTACATCTGGCTTAGAAGTGTGACTGCTGTCACTGAGTCACACAATAATCATGCCTGTCCACTAATTGTCATATTTTATTACTCTAATGACGCAGTTTATGATTTTACTTCACACCTTGTGAAAGATTAATCAGAAGATGACCAAATAGTAACTTTCTGATCCATTTATTGGTCAATCCAATGGATTAATATGTTTCAAACAATGAAAACTTTATGTCTGAAAAATAAGATGATGATAGCACTATATATATGTTTGCAAATAGAATTGCCACAAAGTTAAAACATCTACATGACATCAATCATTTTTATGTTGTTCACATCAGCACAGGAATTTGATTAGGTATGCCTCTGCACGTGTTGCACTTTTGCATTTGACTTGGTCTCCGTGTTAACTTGTGTTATTTCCTGTACACAGCATCTTTTGGGACATCGTAAGTGAACTTAGACTAAACTGCCCACAGGCTTCACAGTACTAAGTTAAACCCCATATTTATATTGTATTACTTGGGCCTCAGCCCACCTTGATCAACACTGACTCTAATCTCTTTCACCTTTCAAATTTGTGATCCTTACAACTGCCTTTGGCCTTGAGCACCATTAACTCTTCAAATTCCCCTCCTCCAAATTTTGGAATGACTAAGCAGCATCCAAAAGCCTGCAAGTTCCGTAGTTATCTGTAATCTCCAACCCATCTACTTACCTGATTGTCACATCCAATTCCAGACTTCTGAACACAGGCCTCTATAAGGTATTTCTGGTCCCAATCATGCCACGGTTCTATGTGACACATCATTCTCTCTAAAATAAAATTCATGCTCAGGTGCTACAGAATTTTGCACGGATGGGATGGTGACTGAAGAGGTTGCTGGTGTTGTGCTGCTGTAGCTATCCTCCGCACCCATTAGCGAACACTAGACTCCTGACAATTACATTGCTTAGTGCTTCATCAGAGGAACACTTCTGTTGTACACTCTACCTTCTTCAGCCTATATCCATCCAATCAATTTAGTTAGGCACCCATAGAGTCACAGAGCAGTATAGCACAGATACAGGCCCTTTGGCCCAACGAGCCCTTGCTGAGTAGAGTGCCTACCTATCTTGTATTTGGCTCATATCCCTCCATGCACCCCACTCCATGTACTGATCCAAGTGCACCTTAAATGATGCTATTGTAGCTGCCTCAACCACTTCTTCTTGTAGCTCATATACTGGCCACCTGTGTAAAAGAATTGGCTCTTAGGTCCCTTTTAAATCTTTCCCCTTTCATCTTAAATCTATGCCCCCAAGTTTTGGTCTCCTCTACCCTGGGGAAAAGGTTGTATATATGCCTGTAATAATTTTAAACATTTCTGTCAGGTCACCACTCATTCTCCTGCATTCTAAGGAATAACGACTTACCCTGGCTAACTTCGTCCTTTAACTCAGGCTCTCTAATCCTGGTGACATCCTCATAAATCTTTTCTTCACTCTTTCCTGTTTAACCACATTTTCCCTTTAACAGGACGACTAAAACTGTACACAGAACTCCACGTGTGGCTTCACTAACAACTTAGTCAAGTGCATCAGGAGATTCCAACTCTGATATGCAATGCCCTGACTGATCAAGGCCAGTGTGCTAGAAACAACTATTTCATCACACTGTCTACCTGTGATGCTGCTTTCAACAAATTGTGCACTTGCACTCCTAAACCCTTTATTCCATTATTCTCCTTAGTGCCCTACCATTCATATTATAAGTCCTGCACTAATTTGAGTTTCGAAAATGAATTATTCATGTTATTTGTATGAAATCCATTTGCCACTTCTTGGCCCATTTCCCTAACTGATCAAGATCCCTTTGTAATATACGATAACTTCTTCACTACCAGTAACACCTTCTAAATTTGCATCACCCACAAATTTACTGATCAAGCTTTGTACATTTGTATTCAAATTATTTATATAAATAATAAATAATGAAGGACCCAACACCAACCCCTCCGCATACCACTAGTCACCAGGCTCCATTCCCAGAAGCAACTTTCAAACACTATCCTCTGACCCAATTTTAAATCCACCTAAATAGGTCCCCCAGAATTCTATGGGACTTAATCTTATAGGTAAGCCTGCCATGTGGGCCTTGTCAAAGGCCTTCCTACAGTCCAAATAGACAACATATATTGCCCTACCCTCATATACCAGTTTGGTTACTTCTTCAAAATATTCTAAAAGGTTTGTCATGCACAAAATCATGCTGACTGCTCCTAGTCAGATTCTGTCTGTCCAAATGCTCCCTCAGAATCCTTCAGAATTCTTTCCAGTAACATCTCCACTAATAATGCCAGGCCCAGCAGCTTGTCATTTTCTGGCTTGTCCTTGCTACCTTTTTAAACAACAGAACATCAGTCACCGTCCAGTCTTTAGGAGCTTCACCAGCAGTTAACAATGAAGCAAATATATCCACAATTTCCTCTCTGGTTCCCCAAAGTCCAAAGAAGCACTTGGCCATGGCCTTGGGGATTTATCCAGTTTACTGCACTCTAAAGCTACATATACTTCCTCTCAGGTAATACGAATGGTCTCCACAACATCTTTACTTGCTTCTCCTATCTCAAGAGCAACCAAGATCTTCTCATCAGTAAACGATGAGGGGAAATATTGGTTAAAACTCCCACCCATCTCCTGTGGTTCAAGACATAAGCAGATGAAACAGATAATCTCTAAGGGCAGCTACTCTCTCCCGAGCCACTTTTTTACTCATAATATAGCTGAACAACCTCTTGGGACTCCAAAACCGTACATGCCAGTTCTATCTTTACTATCACTTTGCACTCCTGATTTTCCTCTTAAGAGAATTCTTAATTTTCTTGTGGCCATCAAGGTACTCACTTGATTCCAGCCTTCTAATCCCAATGTATGATTCCTTCTTTTTCTTGATCTTCAATATCTTTCATCAGTCAAGGTTCCTCAAACTTTCCAGGTTTACCCTTCATCTTAACAGGAACAAACCACTCCTGGCCACTTGATATGATTCCTAAAAGCTTCCCCTTACTTAACACTCATTCCTTTCCATTCAAAGAGGCTCATCCAATTGATCTCTGCTTAATCCTATCTAATTCTCCCTAAGTCAGCCCTGGTCCAGTTTAGGACACTAACTGTGGACCTATCCTACCCTTCTCCATCACTATTTTAAACTAATAGAATTATGGTCATTAGTACAGAAGTAACTTTTATGTTTATTTTTCTCATTGAGATACAGCGTGGAATAGGCCCTTCTGGGACTTTGAGCCATGCTGACAGCAATCCTAGCTGAACACTGGACATTTTACAAAGTAAAAATTGACTTATCAACTAGTACATTTTTGGATTATGGGAGGAAACCGGAGCACCCAGAACGGTCATGGAGAGAATGTACAAGCTCTTTACAGACAGCAGCGAGAATTGAACCTGGGTCACCTGTACTGTAAAGTGTTTTGCTAACCACTAAGCTACCAAGCTGCCCTGCTTGCCCTACATTGTTTGCTTAGAGGAGGTCCAAAATTGCTGCCATCTGAACAGGGCAGGAGCCCTAATGGCTCAATATCAGTGGAACTTTTAAATGAAGCTAGTTACAACAGTATAATTTCATCTGTTTTTCAGTGATTCTTTACTCCTAGGCTAACATTGTTTTGACAATTTGAACAATGAGAATACATTTGTTTGACATCACTAAATATATTTTAACATGGCACACCCCTAGGTAATTATATTACAATGGACTACGTACAGCACAAAAACAACTTTCTAACTATTTCTAACCAGAAAAGAAGTTGAGGTAGGGAGGGACAAGCAATAAATAATGTTGCTTTTTTTGAGGGCATTGAAGACAGGGGCTCTAAACCTTTCTTAATGCCATGGACCCCCTACCATTAACCGAGGGGTCTGTGGACCTCAGGTTAGGAACAGAAACATAGAAAACCTACAGCACAATACAGGCCCTTCGGCCCACAAATTTGTGCAAAACATGTCCCTACCTTAGAAATTATTAGAGTTACCCATAGCCGTCTATTTTTCTAAGCTCCGTGTACCTATCCAAAAGTCTCTTAAAAGACCCCATCGTATCCACCTCCTCCACCATTTCTGGCAGCCCATTCCACGCACTCACCACTCTCTGTGTAAAAAACTTACCCCTGACATCTCCTCTGTACCTGCTCCCAAACACCTTAAACCTGTGCCCTTTTGTGGCAGCCATTTCAGCCCTGGGAAAAAGCCTCTGACTATTCACATGATCAATGCCTCTCATCATCTTATACACCTCTATCAGGTCATCTCTCATCCCACTCCAAGGAGAAAAGGCCGAGTTCACTCAACCTGTTTTCATAAGGCATGCTCCCCAATCCAGGCAACATCCTTGTACATCTCCTCTGCACCCTTTCTATGGCTTCCACATCCATCCTGTAGTGAGGCAACCAGAACTGAGCACAGTATTCCAAGTGTGGTCTGACCAGGGTCCTACATAGCTGCAACATTACCTCTCGGCTCCTAAATTCAATTCCACGATTGATGAAGGCCAATACATCGTATGCCTTCTTAAGCACAGAGTCAACCTGCCAGGTGCTTTGAGTGTCCTATGGACTTGGACCTCAAGATCTATCTGATCCTCCACACTGCCAAGAGTCTTACCATTAATACTATATTCTGTCATCACATTTGACCTACCAAAATGAACCACTTCACATTTATCTGGGTTGAACTCCATCTGCCACTTCTCAGCCCAGTTTTGCATCCTATCAATGTCTCTCTGCAAACTCTGACAGCCCTCTACACAATCCACAACACCCCCAACCTTTGTGTCATCAGCAAATGTACTAACCCATCCCTCCACTTCCTCATCCAGGTCATTTATAAAAATCACGAAGAGTAAGGGTCCCATAACAGATCCCTGAGGCACACCACTGGTCACCGACCTCCATGCAGAATATGACCCCTCTACAACGACTCTTTGTCTTCTGTGGGTAAGCCAGTTCTGGATCCACAAAGCAATGTCCCCTTGGATCCCATGCCTCCTTAATTTCTCAATAAGCCTTGCATGGTGTACCTTATCAAATGCCTTGCTGAAATCCATATACACTGTATCTACTGCTCTTCCTTCATCAATGTGTTTAGTCACATCCTGAAAAAATTCAATCAGGCACGACCTACTCTTGATAGAGCCATGCTGACTATTCCTAATCATATTATATCTCTCCAAATGTTCATAACTCCTGCCTCTCAGGATCTTCTCCATCAACTTACCAACCACTGAAGTAAGACTCACTGGTCTATAATTTCCTGGGCTATCTCTACTCCCTTTCTTGAATAAGGGAACAACATCCACAACCCTCCAATCCTCTGGAACCTCTCCCGTTCCCATTGATGATGCAAAGATCATCGCCAGAGGCTCAGCAATCTCCTCCCTTGCCTTGCGCGGTAGCCTGGGGTACATCTCATCCGGTCCAGGCGACTTATCCAACTTGATGCTTTCCAAAAGTTCCAGCACATCCTCTTTCTTAATATCTCCATGTTCAAGCTTTTCAGTCCACTGCAAGTGATCACTACAATTACCAAGATCCTTTTCCATAGTGAATACTGAAGTAAAGTATTCATTAAGTACCTCTGCTATTTCCTCCGGTTCCATACACAATTTCCCACTCTCACACTTGATAGGTCCTATTCTTTCATGTCTTATCCTCTTGCTCTTCACATACTTGTAGAATTCCTTGGAGCTTTCCTTAATCCTGTCCCCCAAGGCCTTCTCATGGCCCCTTCTGGCTCTCCTAATTTCCTTCCTAAGCTCCTTCTTGTTAGCCTTATAATCTTCTAGATCTCTAATATTACCTAGCTCGCTGAACCTTTCGTAAGCTTTTCTTTTCTTCTTGACTAGATTTACTGCAGCCTTTGTACACCATAGTTCCTGTACCCTACCATAACTTCCCTGTCTCATTGGAATGTATCTATGCAGAACTTCACACAAATATCCCCTGAACACTTGTCATATTTCTTCTGTACCTTTCCCTGAGAACATCTGTTCCCAGTTTAAGCTTCCAAGTTCCTGCCTGATAGCCTCATAATTCCCCTTACTCCAATTAAATGCTTTTCTAACTTGTCTGTTCCTATCTCTCTCCAATGCTATTGTAAAGGAGATAGAATTACGATCACTATCTCCAAAATGCTCTCCCACTGAGAGATCTGACACCTGACCAGGTTCATTTCCCAATACCAAATCAAGTACAGACTCTCTTCTTGTAGGCTTATCTACATATTGTGTCAAGAAACCTTCCTGAACACACCTAACAAACTCCACCCCATCTAAACCCCTTGCTCTAGGGAGATGCCAATCGATATTAGGGGAATTAAAATCTCCCACCATGACAACTCTGTTATTATTACAACTTTCCAGGATCTGTTTCCCTACCTGCTCCCTGATATCCCTGTTACTATTGGGCGGCCTATAAAAAAACACCCAGTAGAGTTATTGACCCCTTCCTGTTCCTAACCTCCACCCACAGAGACTCTGTAGACAATCCCTCCATGATGTCCACCTTTTCTGCAGCCATGACACTATCCCTGATCAGCAGTGCCACACCCCCACCTCTTTTGCCTCCCTCCCTGTCCTTTCTGAAATATCTAAAACCCAGCACTTGAAGTAACCATTCCTGTCCCTGAGCCATCCAGGTCTCTGTAATGGCCACCACATCATAGCTCAAAGTACTGATCCACGCTCTAAGCTCATCCGCATTGTTCACAATACTCCTTGCGTTAAAATAGATGCATCTCAAACCGTTGGTCTGAGCACGTTCCTTCTTTATCACCTGCCTATCCTCCCTCACACACTGTCTCCAAGCTTCCACTATCTGTGAAAGGAATGCCCGATCTATGACAATCTAATGCATTGAAGAAGATTTTAAGTATGTGGTTTGTGTCTGAGGCAGCGTTAAACAGATAGCTGAACTATAGATGACCTTTGCTGATGCCACAATAGGAATTGGAAAAGGTATTTAAAAAATATGAGCGTGAACAATATCCCATTTTGCTATATTGTCATCCTTCATTTACAGTAACTAAGCATAAAATGTTGAATAATACTACTTACGTAATAATAATCGGATTTATCTGAAAAGAAAACCAGACTGACTATACTGCACAAACATTGTTCTGCTTAATGGTATGCAGTCAGGAACGTGCTATCTTTACCACTGTTCTTGCACTTCTTCCATTGGACGATCCAGCTGTATCTTCAGCAAGTCTTTTGTCAAGGCAGCTATGTAAATCAGATTCAGAATCACTGACTTATCTGACATGAAATGTGTTGATTTGTGGCAGGGGTACAGTATAAAGACATAAAATTACTATAAATCGCAAAATAAATAAAAAATGGAAAGGATAATAATAAGGAAGTTCATGGGTTCGTAGGCACTCATAACTCAGGCAGAGGGAAAGAGTTGTTTCTAAATCATTGAGTGTGGAACTTTTCGGCTCCTGTAATTCATTCCTAATATATTAATGAGAAGGAGGCATGTTACAGATGGTGAGGATCCTAGGAGAAGGCATCCAAAGATTTGTTTACATGTTTGTATATAGAAAAGAAAGAAAATTTATGCATTTCATAGTAAAATGAAGGTTTTTCTTAACCATAAGACATAGGAGGAGTATTAGGCTATTCAGCCCATCGAGTCTACTCCATATTCCACCTGGCTGATATATTATCCCTTTCATCAACATTCTCCTGCCTTCTCTTTGTAACCTTTGATGCTCTTACTAATCAACCTCCACTTTAAAGATACCAAATGACTTAGCCACCACAGCCATCTGTGGCAATCAATTTCACAGATGCACCGCCCTCTGTCTAAGGAAATTCCTCCTGACTCTGTTTTAAGGTGACATCCTTCCATTTTGAGTCTGTGTCCTCTGGTCCTAGTTTCTCAACTAATGGAAACCTTCGCTCCACTCTATCTAGGCCTTTCAATATTTGATGTTTTACTGAGAATTCCGCCCCCAATCCTTTAAAACTTCAACGTACAGTATAGTCCCAGACTCATCAAATATTCCTCATATATTAACCCTTTTATCACCAGGATCATTCTTGTAAACCTTTGATGAATCCTCTCTAATACCAGTACATTCTTCTTAGATATGTGCCCAAAACTGCTCACAATACTCCATGTAGTTTGACCAATGCTCTATAAAGCCTCAGCGTTACACCTTTGCTTTTATATTCTAGTCCCCTCAAAATGAATGCTAGTATTGCATTTACCTTTGTTACCACTGACTCAACCTGCAGAAGGAATGACAGGCATCTCCTATTTCTGAATTCTCTCCCTATTTAGAAAATGTCTACGTGTTTATTCCTTCTACCAAAGTGCATGACCTATACAGTACTGTGGAAAAGTCTTAGGCACCCTAGGTTTTAAAATAAATTTAATCTTAGGTCTTGTTTGTCTTCTGCGGTAGTATGTCAGTAGAAAAGAGCAATTTTTAGATTTCCAAACATTTATTTTCCAATACATTTAATATTACAGAGAAATTTTTGCATTTTGTTCAAGAAGGTAACATATTAAGTAATAGGCTACTTTGTAGATAAAAACTTGATTACTTTGTAGGTATGTAGCCCAGTGTGTGATTAAACAAAGATAACAAACAGGTGCTAATGAGTTGAGAGAAAAACAGGTGTAGAAGGAATCAGAATCAGGTTTATTATCACTGGCATGTGACGTGAAATTTGTTAACTTAGCAGCAGCAGTTCAATGCAGTACATAATCTAGCAGAGAGAGAAAAAATAATAAATAAAATAAAACATAATAAATAAACAAGTAAATCAATTACGTATATTGAATAGATTTTTAAAAAATGTGCAAACAAAAATACTGTATATTAAAAAAAAGTGAGGTAGTGTCCAAAGCTTCAATGTCCATTTAGGAATCAGATGGCAGAGGGGAAGAAGCTGTTCCTGAATCTCTGAGTGTGTGCCTTCAGGCTTCTGTACCTCCTACCTGATGGTAACAATGAGAAAAGGGCATGCCCTGGGTGCTGGAGGTCCTTAACAATGGACGCTTCCTTTCTGAGAAACTGTTCCCTAAAGATGTCCTGGGTACTTTGTAGGCTAGTACCCAAGATGGAGATGACTAGATTTACAACTTTCTGCAGCTTCTTTCGGTCCTGTGCAGTAGCCCCTCCACACGAGACAGTGATGCAGCCTGTCAGAATGCTCTCCACGGTACAACTATAGAAGTTTTTGAGCGTATTTATTGACATGCCAAATTGCTTTAAACTCCTAATAAAGTATAGCCACTGTCTTGGCTTCTTTATGACTACATAAATATGTTGGGACTAGGTTAGACCCTCAGAGATCTTGACACGCAGGAACTTGAAGCTGCTCACTCTCTCCACTTCTGATCCCTCTATGAGGATTGGTATGTGTTCCTTCATCTTACCCTTCCTGAAATCTACAGTCAACTCTTCCGTCTTACTGATGTTGAGTACCAGGTTGTTGCTGTGGCACCATTCCACTAGTTGGCATATCTCACTCCTGTACACCCTCAAAGTGGATGAAGGACAACTGGACAAGTTGAGGGTGTGGCAGATGTGATAGTTTAATCTTCAGATCATCAATTCACACTACGGCAAGAACGAGCAGAGCAACAAGACACAATGGGATTATCCTGCTTCAGAAAGGTCTCTCCAAAGCAGAATTTTTGTGGTAGATAGGAGTTTCAAAGTGTGTTGTCCAAGCTCTTCTGAAGAAGTGCAAAGAAACAGGCAAGGTTGAGAATCAGAAATACAGTGGTCAGTCACATAAACTGAATGCAGCAGACAAGAGATACATCAAACTAAAGTCCCTTCTAAACTGGAAGAAGTTCAGCACTTCCATCAGCTCTGAACTCACAGAAACCACTGGAACCCAAATATACCCCTCTACATTCTGGAGAAGTCTTGTCTGAAGTGGTCTTCATGGAAGAGTTGTTGCCAAAAAGTAATTCCTCTGAAGTGGAAACAAAGCCAAGATACTCACCTATGCACAAAAATACAAGGGCCGGAGTGCTGAACAATGGCAGCAAGTGTTCTGGACTGACGAGCTAAAATTTGAAAATTTGGCTCAAACAGGAGGCATCTTTTCTTTAAAAGAGCTAGAGAGTACTACCTGAATGAGTGTCTGCAGCCAACAGTGAAGCATGGTAGAGGTTCTCTGCAGGTTTGAGGCTGCATTTTTGCAAATGGAGTTGGTGATCTGATTAGAATTAATGGAATCCTCAATTGTGAAAAGTACAAGTAGATTCTCATCCAACATGCCTTTCCATTGGGGAGGCGTCTGATTGGTTCTAACTTCAGGCCAATGATCCCAAAGACGTGGCCAAGGTCATAAAGAACTGTCTTCAGCAAAAAAGCAGAACAAGGAGTTCTGCAACAGATGGTATGGCCTCCACAGAGCCCTGATCTCAACACCATCGAGTCTGTATGGGATTACCTGAAGAAACAAAAGCAAGCAAGAGAGCCAAAGTTTGCAAAAGAACTGTAACAAGTTCTCCAAGATGTGTCAAAGAGCCTATCAGCTGATTTTCTTATAAAACAGCATGATACTGTAGCTAAGAGAATTGATGCAGTTGTAAAGGTAAAAGATGGTCACTTCAAATGTTGATTTTGATTTAGTTTTTTACTATTCATGACCACAATGTTCTGGTGAAACCTTTCACCATGTTTGACATTGACACTGCCAATATTTGCAGGGAAGTCGTCTAAGTGGGAATGCAGAAATTGGATCTTTAGTGATATGTTGCACTTCATGGTTTTGTATGCCTGAAGCATGTTGTCCACCAGCTGCATGTAGTTTGGTGGCCTGTAGATACCAAGAAAATTTTCAATACCATCCTTGAATGCCTTCCATGCAATTTTCTCCAGTCCCGCTAGAAGTTCTTCAAATTGCCTCTCACTGATGACATGTTTTGTGGACCAACAAAAATGCCTTCCTTTATCTTGGCATCAGTTATTCTAGGAAACATCTGCCTCAAATATTGAAATACTTCACCTTGCTTGTTCATCACTTTCAGAAAATAATTCATAACGCACAGTTTTATATGAAAAGCAGGCAAAAATACCTTTGTTGGGTCTACAAGTAGTTTATGGGCCACACATTTCCGTATTGGAACCAACTGCATATGGAGTGGGCTACCCTTTTTAATGCAATGAGGTTCTTTAGCATAGCGTATCTGAGCTGCATTCCTCGTCACAGCACTATTACTTTCAGATTATCAAAGGTGTTTCTGTTATAGTTGCTGTACTGTAAGTGTTTCAATAAGACTTCCAAATTTTAGTATTGAAGGGTGACATTGTTGTTTTGTAGCAGCACAGCTTTCAGGGTTAACACTGAAGGATCAATAAAAAGACACCATTGTTGTGGATAATGCTGGCAAACCAAAGCATGCCCGGGCAGGTCTGGACAAGATACAAAACTTTTTAGCTTTCATTGCAGGCAATATTTTAAATGACTTGAATAATGAATTGAAATAACAAATATAGGGGTGATTCCAAAAAGTAATGTGTAATAGGGAATTTTCATGGTGATTTTTTTGATCAGCAGCGCAAAATCCATAAGATACACCCAAAAGTATTCAGGAAGCAAAATCTTTGTTGTCCTGTATAACTAATCAGAAAAGGCCATTGCTGCTGTATGGTCATCCCTGCTAGGACCCCCTTCCAATCAATTTTAGTAAGCTTCTCTCTTATGCTTCTTTAGTTAAGCCTAGCTTTACTCTCTCAAATTTGCAGGGTGAATTATTGCATATTATGATCACTGTCCCCTGAGAGTTCCTTTACCTCCGATTTCCTAACTACGGGGGGTGTTTGTGGCCTAACATAGAAGGAGATGTTTAACTTCAAACGTTCTGCATTATCACTCAAAGAGTTGAACTGCACGTGCATGTAACGAGAGCGTCTTGAACCTCCAGGTGGTCCACAACAGGGGTGATTGATAAGTTTGTGGCCTAAGGTAGAAGGAGATGAGTTATACAGCTCTCGTTACATGCACATGCAGAAAGTTTGAAGTTTCTGCTCACCTCCTTCTACCTTAGGCCATGAACTTATCAATCACCCCTGCTGTGGACCATTTTCTGGAGGTCCAAGACACCGACTTCTACAAAGAAGGGATCTGTATGCTCCACAACTGCTGGACTAAGTGTGTAAATGTGCTAGGTTTTCTAAAATCAACTCCATCTACCTTAGGCCACAAACATATCAATCACCCCTTGTACAGTCTCTTTATAATTTGAAATTAAACCAGTTAAACCAGTTCGTAAAGTTAAGAACATAAAAGAATAGGAATAAGAAGAGAACATTTTGTGCTTTATTTGCTCGGCCATTCAACAAAATCATGACTAATCTTCTAACTCAATGACATTTTCAAACCTGTCCTCATTTCCTTTCTTTCTCTTAATGCCTCTTTAGAAACATCACGCTCTTCATAAAGAAATCCCTCCTTATCTCAGTTATATAGGCTTGTTCCTTATTCTAAGATAATGGACCATAGGTTTGGACTCCTCAGCTAGGGAAACATTGTCCCTGCATCCAGTCGGTCGAGTCATTGAAAGCTTCATTGAAGTCTCTTTTCATTCTGCAAAACTCCTGAAAATATAGGCCTTTTCTAATAAAACTCACTTCACCTGGCAAACCTGCTAAGCAGAAGCCATTTGAATGAATCTTTGCTGGCCTTCTCTGTGGAATGAAAATCTGTTTGCTCGAATCTCAAAATGTTGGCTTGCAGGTACAACAGGTTATTAAGAAGGCAAATGGAATATTGACCTTCATTGCTAGAGGGATTGAATTCAAGAGCAGGGAGGTCATGCTGCAACTATGCAGGGTATTGGTGAGGCCGCACCTGGGGTACTGTGTGTAGTTCTGGTCTCCACACTTGAGGAACTGGCTTTGGAGGCAGTGCAGAGGAGGTTCACCAGGTTGATTCCAGGGATGAAGGAGTTAATCTATGAGGCCAGATTGAGTTGCCTGTGACTATACTCTCTGGAGTTCAGAAGAATGAGAGGGGATCTTATAGAAACATACAACATTTTGAAAGGGATAGATAAGATAGAAGTAGGAAAGTTTTTTCCATTGGTAGGTGAAACTAGAACTAGGGGATGTTGCTTCAAGATTCAGGAGAGAAGATTTAGGATGGAGATGAGGAGAAACTGTTATTCCCAGAGAGTGGGGAATCTGTGGAATTCTCTGCCCAGGGAAGCAGTTGAGGCTTCTTCACTAAATATATTTAAGAAACAGTTAGATAGGTTCTTAGATAGTAAGGGAATTAAGGGTTACGGAGAAAAGGCAGGTAGATGGAGCTGAGTTTATGGACAGATCAGCCATGATCTTGTTGAATGGCGGGGCAGGCTCAATGGGCTGGATGGCCTACTCCCGCTCCTATTTCTTATGTTCTTATGTTCTTATAGGTAAGGAAACTAAAGTTGTACGCAGTCCTCAAGGTGTGCAAACTCCAGTGCCCTAACAGGTCAAGATAAACCCACTGTACTTAAATGCACACATATGCTAACTCGTAGAGCTTAGCACGATGCTGTTGCAGCTTGGGATGTGGTGTTCAAAGTTCAATTCAATGCCATTCGTAAGGAGTTTGTATATCCTCCATGAAGAATGCATGGGTTTTCTTAGTGCTCCAGTTTCCTCCCACAGTCTAAAGACCTAATGGTTAGTAGGCTAATTGGTCACTGTAAATTGTTCTGTGATTAGGCTAATGCTAAATCAGGAGATGCTGGACGGTCGGTCTCAAATGGCCAGAAAGACCTACTCCATGTTGTTTCTCAGTAAATAATAAAGACATACGATGTATTTGTCTCCTGACCTCTTATAGTGCATGCATGTTGACTTTCAATGACCAAGATCCCTTGGAGCATCAGTGTTCTGTGAACAGAAATTGCTGTAACTTAACTTATTTCAGAGTCAATTACATTTTTACGATGAAGCCTGTGAAAAAATAGTCCCTACAAGGAAAGCCCATAAATTTGAAAATTCTAGTAGATGTCTTTTTCCTTGGTAGTAGTGGTAGCCATACTTGGTAACATTGTCTCAGTGAAAAATGAGATGTAACCAGGAAGGGGAATCATTATTCTTATCATATTACTAGACATGAGTTGTTAGTGTTTTGGAACTCATAGGTTACGAGTCAAAACTGAGCTCTGAGGAAGTTTTATTGGGGCAAAATTAGTTTTTTCCATTTGCATACTGCTTCACGTAGGAATTTCAGATTACGTAAGTACACTCAGTGACCACTTTATTTGGAACCTTCTCTACTTAATAAAGTGGCCACTCAGTTATTGTTTGTGATCATTTGCTGCCATAGTCCATCTACTTCAAGATTCGATGTGTTGTGCATTCAAAGATGCTCTTCTACACACCACTGTTGTAACGTGATTATTTGAGTTACTGATGCCTTCCTGTCAGCTTGAACCAGTCTGGCCATTCTCCTCTGACCTCTCTCAATAATAAAGCATTTTTGCCCATGGAACCACCACTCACTGGATGTTTTTATTGTCTTTTGCACTGTTCTCTGTAAACTCTAGAGACTGTTGTGTGTGAAAACCAGGAAATCAGCAATTCAAATCACCCTATCTGGCACAGATTAAAGTTACTTAAAGTTACTTCATTCCACAGTTAAAGTTACTTAGATCACATTTCTTCCCCATTCTGATGTTGGTCTGAACAACAACTGAAACTCCTGAGACCATGTCTGCATGCTTTCATGCATTGAGTTGCTGCCACATGATTGGCTAATTAGATACTTGCATTAATGAGCAGATGTACAGGTGTACCTAATAAAATGGTCACTGTGTGTATATTACTACCAGGCAACATTTACATGAGCGACACTTTAATGATGTTAACAAGTAAGGATAGACTTGTTTACAATACTCAATAGGCTAAAAGAAATATCTTTATATCTGTATTGAGAAAATTATTCAACAAAGAAATCTTTATGTCTTTAACTTTGGTTTCAATCACATAGGATTAAGGGAGCTATGCTAACTACAAAGTGCCAGAGTTCCAAATTGTTGAATTTTTCAAGGTGGAATATAATCCCTGCAACAAATCTTCAGAATCAGATAAAACTGTTTTATTTCCAATATAAACATAGTTAGCAATCATCAGATATCTGACTGTACAATCTTCCCACCTCATTTAATCCTCTTGGGATTCAAATATTTCTGACACTTTTAAATGTTTATTTAAACTTTTATTACAACCTTGCCATTCTATGACATGTTAAGACAATCTTTATCATAGATATTATAGATGGCTGTACTGTTCTCTGATGTTGACTCTTTTAGAACACAGAACAGTATAGCACAGGAAGAAGCACTTTGTCTTATGATGTCTGGACTGATCATGCTGCCAATCTAAACTAATTCAATTTGCCTGAATAAGGTCTATATGCAACTATTCACAGCTCCTTCTGTCTGAATGCTTCTTAAACTAGCATAGCAATCCTGGCCATTGGATTCCTGATTTCCTCACTTGCAGACCCCAATCAGTTCAGATTGGCAACAACATCGCCTCCTGAATCACCATCAGCACAGGTACACCTCAAGGCTGAATGCTTATCCCCCAGTTTATACTTATGATTGTGAGGCTAAGCAGAGCTCCAGTGCCATATTTAAGTTTGCTGATGACACTACTGTCAACTGGCTGGATCAAAGGTGATGACGATGCAGCGTATAGAAGGGAGATGGAAAATCTGGCTGACTGGTGCCACAAAGGCAACCTCTCACTCAGAGTCAGCAAAACTAAAGAGCTGACTGTTGACTACAGGAGAAATCCTGAGGTTTATGAGCTAGTCCTCACCAAGGGATCAGAGGTGGAGAAGGTCAGCCACTTGATGTTATCTTTTCTGAGGATCTGTCCTGGGTCCAGCACATAAGTGCCGTTACAAGGAAGGGATGACAGCCTTCTACTTCCTTAGAAGTTTGCAAAGATTCTAAAACTTTGACAAACTTCTATAGGTGTGCAGTGGAGAGTCTTTTGACTGGTTGCCTCACAACCTGTTAGGGAAACACCAAAAGCCTTAAACAGAAAAGCCCACAAGAATTAGTGGATACAGCCCATTCCATCAGGGCAAAACCTTCCCCACCATTGAGCACATCTACGAGGAGCACTGTCACAGGAAAGCAGCCCCTGTCATCAAGGATCCTCACCATCCAGGCCATGCGCCCTTCTCTCTGCTGCTATCAAAAAGGAGGTACAGAATCCTCAGGACCCACACCACCAGCTTCAGGACCAGTTATTACCCCTCAACCATCAGGTTTTTGAACTTGAAGGGATAACTTCACTCACCCTAGCACTGAAATATTCCCATAACCTATGGGCTCATTTTCAAGAACTCATCTCATGTACTCAATATTTATTGCTTATTATTTATTTATAATTACTATTTTGTTTGTGCTTATTTCTTTTTGTATTCGCAGTTCGTTGCCATTTGCACATTGATTGTTCTGAGTGCTGGTTTTCACTGATTCTAATGTGTTTCTTTGTATTTACTGTGAATGCCTGTAGGAGAGTTAATATCAGGGTCATATATGGTGATATGTGCAGTGTGAACTTTGATAATATAGTGTATGGGGTGTGCAGGGAGGGTAACACCTCTGGTGAAAGGGCTTGTTGTCTCCATTCCAAGGCAGATCGTTCACCTTTGGTCCTCACTAGACAATTAGCTCTCGCCTGTGGCTCCAATTAACTGTTTGCATGTGACAGTGCCACAACCTGTGAACCGCTTCAACAGGTTGGCTAAATGAGGTGAGTGTAGCTGGTGGCCTCAACCCCTAACACAAACAGGAAAATCTGCAGAAGCTGGAAATCACAGCAACATGCACGAAATGCTGGAGGAACTCAGCAGGCCAGACAACATTTAGGAAAGGAGTACAGTCGATGTTTTGGTCTGAAACGTCAACTGTACTCTTTTCCTAGATGCTGCTTGGCCTGCTGAGTTCCTCCAGCATTTTGTGTGTGTGGCCTCATACCCTGGTGAGATAGGGACATGCTTGTCTTAGTATGCTAAGTCAGTTCTGGCAGACTGGGCGGATGAGATTTTCAGTGAGATCCATCAGCCAGGAAGGTGGTGCTGCGGTGTTTCCGTGGAGATCGAAGGGCATTACAAGGCACAGAAGAAATCATGGTCATCTGCTGCAAACACAGAAGACCTCAGTTTGTGATGCTTGTTTGTACCACTGGACTCTGAATTCTGGGATCAACAGAGTGGAAATACCACTGTGCAATGGGTTTTCCACTTTATAAACTCATCTGCGCAAGTCTTCTGTCATTGTCGGACACAACGGACAAACACCACTTTGATAATAAATTTACTTTGAACTTTCACATGGCATGGTCTTTTAAATTTCCTTTGAAATTTACCTCTCCCACCTAAAAGCTATGCCCTCTGGTATTTGGTTTGGTTTATTCTTGTACATATACTGATATACTGTAAAATGGATTTTGCCTGCATGCCATCCAATCAGATTATATAGAGTCATAGACTCCTAGAAAAGTACAGCACAGAAACAGGCCTGTTGGCCCATCTAGTCCTTGCTGAGCCATTTACACTTCCAACTTCCATCCAGCTGCACCGGGACCATAGTCCTCCATACCCCTACCATCCATGTATTTACCCAAACATCTTTTAAAGGTTGAAATGCAGCTTGCATGCTCTACTTGTCCTGGCACCTCATTCCACACTTGCATTATCTTCTTGAATGAAGAAGTTTCCCCTCAAGTTCCCCTTAAATTTTTCACCTTTCACCCTTAACCCATGACCTCCAGTTATAGCCCCCAAACTCAGTGGAAAGAGCCTACTTGGATTTATCTCATAGTTTTGTATATCTCTATCAAATCTCCTCTCAATCTTCTACATCGCAGGGAATAAAGTCATAAGCTATTCTATCTTTCCATATAACTCTGGTCCTCCCGACAGCAACATCCTTGTAAATTTCTCTGCACTATTTCAGCCTTATTTACATCTTTCCCGTAGGTAGGTGATATTCCAAATTAGGCCTCACCAACATCTTATGTATCTTCAACATAACATCCCATCTCCTGTATTCAGTATTTTAATTTATGAAAGCCAATATACCATCAGACTGTAAAACCATAAAACATATGAGCAGAATTAGGGCATTTGGCCCATCGAGCCTGCTCCGCCATTTCATCATGGCTGAATCCATTTTCCTGCTCAGCCCCAATTTCCAGTCTTCTCCCCGAATTCCTTCATGCCCTGACCAATCAAAAATCTATCAACCTCTGCCTTAAGTATACATATAGACTTGGCCTCCACAGCTGCCTTTGGCAACAGCTTCCACAGATACACCACTCTCTGGCTAAAGTTTCAGTTTCAGCACATCCGTTCAAAGATAAGTGGCCCTAAACAGCTCACAGTAACCTCACTAGAGCTTTATAAAGTTTCAACATAACATCCTTGCTTTTATATTCTAGTCCTCTTGAAATGAATGCAAACGTTGCATTTGCCTCTTCATCACCAACTCAACCTGCAAATTAACCTTTAGAGAATCCTGCACAAGGACTCCCAAGTCCCTAAGCACCTTATGTTTTGTATTTTCTCTCCATTTAGAAAATAATCAATCCTTTCATTTCTTCTACCAAAGTGCATGACCATACACTTCCTGATACTGTATTTCATCTGCTACTTCTTTGCCCATTCTCCTAATCTGTCTAAGTCTTTCTGCAGCCTCTCTACTTCCTCAAAACTCCTTGCCTTTCCACCCATCTTCATATCATCTGCAAGCTTTGCAAAAGCCATCAATTCCATCATATATCATTGACAGAAAGAAAAAAAAGCAATCCCAACACAGATCCCTGTGGAACACCACTAGTTACCAGCAGCCAACCGGAAAAGGCTCCCTTTATTCCCACTTTTTGCCTCCTGCCAGTCAGCCACTGCTTTATTCATGCTAGAATCTTCCCTGTAATACCATGGGGTCATAGCTTGTTAAGCAGCCTCATGTGTGGCACCTTCTCAAAGGACTTCTGAAATCAACCAATTCTCTTTTGTCTATCCTGCTTGCTTTTTCTTCAAAGAATTCCAACAGATTGATCAGGCAAGATTTTCCTTCAAGGAAACCATGCTGACCACGGCCTATTTTGTCATGTTCTTTCAAGTACTCCAAAACCACATCCTTACCAGTCAACTCCAACATCTTCCCAGTCACTGAGGTCAGACTAACTGGTCTATAATTTTCTTTCTTTTGACTCTCCGCCTTCTTGAAGAATGGAACGACATTTGCAATTGTCCAATCTTCTGGAACCATTTCAGAGTGTAGTGATCCTTGAAGGATCATTACTAATGCTTCCGCAATCTCTTCAGCAACCTCTTTCTGTACCCTGGGGTGTATGCCATCTAGTCCAGCTGACTCATCTACCTTCAGACCTTTCAGTTTCCCAAGAACCTTCTCCCTAGTAATGGCAGCTTCATACACTTCATGCCCCCTGATACCTGGAACTTCCACCATACTGCCAGTGTATTCAGTTCATCCACCATTTCCTTGTCCCCCATTATGACTTCTCCAGCATCATTTTCCAGCGGTCCAATATCCACTCTCGCCTCTCTTTTACACTTAATGCATCTGAAGGAACTTTTGGTATCCTCTTTAATATTACAGTTTAGCTTGCTTTCATATTCCACCTTTACCTTCTTAGTGACTTTTGTTTGCCTTCTGTTGGTATTTGAAAGCTTCCCAATCCTCTGACTTCCCACTAGCTTTTGCTCCATTATGTGTCCTCTCTTTGGCTTGTATGTTGGCTTTGACTTCTCTTGTTAGTCACAGTTGTGTCACCTTGCCTTTAGAATACTTTTTTCCTCTTTGGGATCCTATGCTATCTGAACTGTTTAGAGAAATTCCAGCCATTGCTACTCTGCCATCATCCCTGCCAATGTTCTTTTCCGATTAATTCTGGCCAACTCCTTTTTAATGCCTCTGTAATTCTCTTTACTCCACTGTAATACTGTAATGGGAGGAGAAGATGGCAGCGTGACGCAGCACGCGCGGCCTCTCCGGTGAAATGATATCGTATTTGTTAAATAGGGGCCATGCACAATCCTGATTTGATGGAGACGGATGTGAGAAGCACAGAGGAACATCTGGAGAAACTTCTGATATGCCCGGTTTGCTGCCGCTGCTACTGTGCGATTGAGAATCTCCGGAGGGAAGGCCCCAAATCCTCGGCTTTGCCTGTTGCTGGCGGCTGGGGCTGGGGTCGAAGTGCTCAGCAGAAATGGTGCTTGGTGCTCGGTGTCGGAGGGCTGGTCGGTGGCTCGAAGTTTTCGGAAGGTCTGAGTCGGACTGTGGTTGGGTGCTTCCAGGATGCTGCACCGGCAAGTTTGCGGTGCTGGAAGCTTATGGCAGGAAGAGTTTTCTTCCTTCAACTGTCTGCGTGAGATGCTGGGACTTTTGAGAGACTTTGAGACTTTTTTTTACCGTGCCCATAGTCTGTTCTTCTATCAAGTTACGGTATTGGTTGCACTGTTGTAACTATATGTTATAATTATGTGGTTTTTGTCAGTTTTTCAGTCTTGGTCTGTCTTGTGTTTCTGTGATATCACACTGGAGGAACATTGTATCATTTCTTAACGCATGCATTACTAAATGACAATAAAAGAGGACTGCGTGTCCTCATAATCTAATGTAATCTAATGCCAGAAGGTTTCTTTATGACCCTATCAACCTGTGACTCTACTTTCAATGAATTATGGACCTTTATTCTACTGCACTCCTCAGTGCCCTACCATTCACTGTGTGTGACTTACCCTGGTTGATCATATCAAATTCTAACAGCTTGTGCTTGTCTGCATTAAATTCCATCTGCCATTTTTCAGCCCATTTTTTCAGCTGGCCCAGATCCCTCTACAAGCCATGAGAGCCTTCCTCACTGTCCACTACACCCCTAATCTTGGTGTCATCTGCTTGATGTCATACACAAAAAATGAGGAAGTACTAAGAAAAATAGATGGGAAATAAAATGTTGTACCTACAGAGAACATGCAGTCAGGGGAAGCAAATAAGGTGCAGAGGCCATAATGAGATACATCAGCTAATCAATAGTTCATCTTTAGCATATGAAAGGTATATTCAAGAGTCTACTGAACACCGGGTTAGAATCTGTTGTTGATTTTAGTGCTACCTGTATATGCTTTTCAGGATTTTGTACCTTGTGCCCTTTGGGAGAAGGGGGAATAGAGAATGGCCCAATAGAAAGGATCCTTTATTATGTTGGCTGCTTTCCCAAGTGGCAGAAAGTGTAGGCGGAGTCAACGGAGGCAGGGCTGGTTTGCATAATAGCTTGGATTGTGCTTCTGACTCTCCAAGTTTTCTTGTGATCTGGGGCAGGTGCCATGGTAAGGTGTGATCTGTCAAAGTAGGATGCCCAGTATGATGCATCTGTAGAAATGGACATGATTCATCTGGGACATGACTTTTCCACACTGGGAAAAAGACTCTCATCCTATCTACGCCTCTCATAGCCTTGTATTCCTCTGTCAGTTCACCCGCCTGCCTCCTACGGTCCGTCAAAAACCTGTGTTGCTTTTGCTGTTCTGTCGGAGGCAGACTATAGTACAGGAAAACTTGCTTTGGTTTTCTCAGTGAATGGCATTCACAGGACTAACTGATACATCTTGTAGTGATGTGTCTGAAGATTAAGTGCCTCCTTCCAATTGGATTTAAGTAAACCTTATGATACATTTTAAGCACTTAATTAAACAGCAAATTATTTTCTCTGAAGTTTTTCTTTCTGTTAAGCTTTGAAAATCATTCCTAGACTCTTCAGTAATTTTGAGTGACAACAATGTAATATGATACATGCTTTAGGCACATTTGAAATTAAAAAACAATTAAATGATATCTTAAACTTATAAAGTATTAGCTTGGTTCCCAATGCAGATTCCACCAGAATTACTAATATTAATTTTCTGTGTAGTAGTAGGTCAGATATCTCATAAAAATCAATTAATACACCTCCACCTCAGGCAATGTGGTAAGGACAAGATGTTTGTCAAAGGCAAGGATTGTTTGCATAAATTCCAGAGCTTTAAGCATGGGGTTAGATTCATGTGAGGTGCATCTATTCCATCAAGTACAAGGAAGAATTTATTACTTGACCTTTAAGGCTACATATGTCAAATTTTTGAAAATGTTTCTATTGTAAATTTTATAAGAAATTTCTGAAAGTATTTCTTGGACGTTTAAAATGTCTATTGTATGAGGATAAAAAGCAGTGGTACTGTGCAATTTGATTTGCAATAATTTTTAACCCTTTTTTCCTTCTCTCCATTCCACACCTTCTTCTCAGAAAACTTGTAGGACCAGATCTAATTGAGTTTGTAACCTTCATCTGGAACTACTGTCCATGATCATGCCATGCTTACATACTTACCTGGGTTCAAGTTCAAGTTTAGTTATCATTTAACCATGCATGAATATAGCCAAACAAAGCAGCATTCCTCCTGGGCCAAGGTGCCGAACATGTTACCAACAGATTACAGCACCCGGCACATTGCACCTAGCACAAATAGCATATATGATTACGATTTCAGAAAAACATATAGTCACAAAGTAAATAAAATATAGCCCAAGTCCCCGAGTGGCCTGACTGTGGAATTATAGTCCTGATTCAGCTAGATCCAGACCGGAAAGCAGAACTGAGTGAACACCAGAGGGCAGTACTGAGTGAACACTGGAGGGCAGTACCGAGTGAACACTGGAGGGCAGTATTGAGTGAACACTGGAGGGCAGTACCGAGTGAACACTGGAGGGCAGTACTGAGTGGACACTGGAGAGCAGTACCGAGTGAACATCATAGGGCAGTACCGAGTGAACACCGGAGGGCAGTACTGAGTGAATACTGGAGGGCAGTACCGAGTGAACACTGGAGGGCAGTACCGAGTGAACATCGGAGGGCAGTACTGAGTGAACACCAGAGGGCAGTACTGAGTGAACACTGGAGAGCAGTACCGCGTGAACACTGGAGGGCAGTACCGAGTGAACATCGGAGGGCAGTACTGAGTGAACACCAGAGGGCAGTACTGAGTGAACACTGGAGGGCAGTACCAAGTGAACACCGGAGGGCAGTACTGAGTAAACACTGGAGGACAGTACTGAGTGAACACTGGAGGGCAGTACTGATGGGAGGGTCAGGCCCCAAACCCAAGTCTGGATACCAGTGCACCACACAGAGGTTCCCCCACACCACCTCGCTGCCTTCACCTCAATTGGTTTAGTCCTCACCACAATCGAGGCAACACAGCTGCGTCATCATTGGTTTCACCAATGAACCAGTGAACTGGACTTCCACTATTCTACATTATCAATGTCCAACAGGGTCTTATGATCACAATAAAAATGTCCCAGACAATCACTTGCACTGCACCCTGTCCAGCGGTACACGATAACAGTACACATTAGAGTCCAACTCACTCGCTATCAAGCAACTCACAGATGGGGTAGTCCTGCAGTATTTGATGTCCTTATTATCCAGCAGTGACTTACAATCATAAAAAAGACATACAACACAAACAAGTGCACCTTTGATTGGACCCAGAGTGGCTTCTGGGTATGAGCACACCACAGTCTTACGAGTTGAATGGTGATGGTCAATCTCACATCCAGCTCCAGTCATACAGCTTGAGGAACAATAGAATAGAATAGAATAGACATTTATTGTCGTTGCTCAAGACAATGAAGTTGCAATTCTACTCTAGTCTGTGCAAAGCAGACACTTACATTGCATGTGGTACGGCTTAATTTAAAAAATTCCCTTATTGACATACAACAAGTGACTCTGGTAGTCCGTAACACTCAAAGGCCATTGGCAAGCCAGGGTGTAGCATTATTCTGCTGGACAACAACCCTCAGGAAGAAGCTGTTTTTCAGTCTTACTGTACTGACGAAGATGTTTCTATATCTCCTACCAGACGGCAGGAGATTGAACAGATGGTGTCCGGGATGGGATGGGTCTTTAATGATGTTATGAGGGCGCCATGGGCATTGTAAATTGTAGATTGTTTCCAGATTCCACAGTTAAGTCCCAATGATGTGCTGAGCCGTCCTAATCACCTGTTGGAGTGCTTTGTGATCTGTCTTACTGCAGCGAAAGGATCACGCTATCATTCCGTATGTCAGTATGTTCTCTATCACACATCAACAAAAGTTGGCCAGCAATTTTTACAGCAGATTAGGTCTCTTTAAGCAGCTCAGGTGGTATAGTCACTGTTGTGCCTTCCCTACAATCAAGATTTGTGTTGATAGACCAAGAGGTCTCCTCAGTGATGTTCATCCCCCAAAACTTGAAACCGGAGACCCTTTCAGCTACCTCATCAGTTACGAATAGTGGGGTCTTGCTTTCCTGAAGTCAATTATCATTTCTTTTGTATGGACTGATTGGTTATTTGGCCACGATGAATTGCCTTAGAGTATAGGTGAGTAGTGAGGTCTGTGGGGAGCTGATGAGAAGTTAGAGAGAATTAAAAACAAATATAGGGAATTAGATTAGATTAGATTAGATTAGATTATGAGGACACGCAGTCCTCGTTTATTGTCATTTAGAAATGCATGCATGCATTAAGAAATGATACAATGTTCCTCCAGAGTGATATCACACAAAAACAGGACAAACCAAAGACTAACCTGACAAAACCACATCATTATAACATATAGTTACAGCAGTGCAAAACAATACCATAATTTGATAGAGAACAGACCATGAGCACGGTAAAAAAAAGTCTCAAGTCCTGATCGACTCCTATAGTCCTTGACAGCAGGCGGCAAAAAGGGAGAAACTCCCCTGCCATAAACCTCCAGGCACCGACAACTGACAACTGCCAATGCATTGGAAGCACCCGACCACAGAAGACTGAGCCTGTCTGAAAACTTTGAGCCTCCGAGCAGCCCCTCCGATACAGCCTCCCGAGTGCCATCCTCTGCCGAGCACCTTCGACTTCGTCCCGGCCACTAAAACAAGCAAAGCTGAGGACTCAGAGGCCTACTCCTCCGGAGATTCCGGACCACACAGTAGCAGCGGCAGCGAAGCGGGCATTTCAGAAGTTTCTCCAGATGTTCCTCTGCGCTGTCACGTCTGTCTCCATCAAGTCAGAATTGTGCACAGTACCCTACTGAACAAATACAGATATCATTCCGGAGTGGCTGCGCGCGCTGCGTCGTGCCGCCAGCTTCTCCTCCTCCTCCTTTAGGCAGAATTATATAGGATTCTGAGATTCTGCCAATGCTTGAAATCCAGAGCAACACATAAAATTCTGGAGTAACTCAGCAGGTCAGGCAGCATCTATGGAGGGAATAAACAATCAACATTTTGGCCCGAGACTTTTGTCAGGATTATAAATGTGGGGATGAGGCCAGAATAAGAAGGTGGGGGAGGTGAAGGAGTTCAAGCTGGCAGGTGATAGGTGAAGCCAGATGAGGGTGGGTGGCTGGGGGTGGGGGGGTTGTTGAAGTGAGATTTTGGGAGGTGATTGGTTGAAAAGGTAAAGGGCTGAAGAAGGAGGAATCTGATAAGGGAGGAGAGTGGATCATGGGAAAATGAGGAGGAGGAGGAATGCCAGAGGAAGATGATAGAGAGGAGGAAAGAGGAGAGCAAGAAATAGGAATTGAAAAACAGAGAAGAAACAGTTTTCTGCCTTCATACAAAGGATACTGTCCGTCATGTCATATTGCATTACTGCTGTGTTGAATATATAAGATTGAAATAGAGCAGATCTGATAGCCCAAATCTGATTAAGCTTGAGGTAGTGTGTGACACCACGTCAGAACAAAGGAAACACTACCTGCAGTCACTGAGGTGCAGTACAGAGAAGATGCCTATATATGTGCATGTTCGGACATTGAGCAAAACATCAACACCAACTCCTTCACAGATGCATAGACTTTGCAGTAAGACGCACTAGCTGGACCCTTATTGACCTGCCTCCACTGAAAAGCACTACCCCCTGACAACAAAAGTCCACAATAAGACTATAGAAAATGTTGGTCATTTACCATATCGAAGGACCTACCTCTCAGCTAAGACATGAAACATTTACCATTTTAGGGAAAAATGATGAAGAACTCAAACCCAGCATGAAACATAAAGTCCACTGCTTAGCAGTGATCTCTGCCTTTGCACGAGCTTCTGAAATGTGTCTGACTGTATCTACAACACTGAAAACAAATCATCTATTGTGTTGCTTAAAAAATCCTCCCGTCCACCGGAAGAACGTCAGTATCCTCCCCCATGTGAGCATCTGCGGGAGTTGATTGGTTTCATCAGAAGCCAATTATTGTTTTGTTCAGCAGACTCCAGAAACAAACACATTGTATTGTGCTCTGTCCTGAAAGAGGTTGCCAGGTAGAGGAAGGCAACCTCCCTGCTTTTATATTTATGCTTCAGCAAGTGTAACGCAGTATCCCACAAGCATTTTTAACCACTTTACTACCTTCACACATCTGTGAATATGCATTACAAGGAAATTCTGTTCCATTCCATGTTGGTACTCTACCATGTATAGTGCCTTGAGTGCTCTCCCAAAATGCATTACCACACACCTCTAGGGATTGAAGTTCACTTGACACTTATGTGCTCACTCAACCAGTCCATTGATATCTCCCAGAGGTGCCACAGTGGTGCAGATGGAAGAGTTGTAGCCCATAACCCCAGCATCCCAGGTTCAATTCCGACCCTTCGTTCTGTTTATGAGGAGTTAAACCACCTTCCTGTGATGCCATGAGTTTCCTCGTGTCGTCCAGTTTCCTCCCACATCCCAAAGATTTGTGGATATTAGGTTAAAATTTAAGGTTCCCGACCTTTTTTTATGCCAAGGACCTCTATGATTAACTGAGGGATCTGTGAACCCCAGGTTGGGAACCCTCAGGTTAAATGGGCACTGTAAATTGCCTCATGTGTGTAGTTGAATGGGGAAAGAACTACTCTCTAGGGATTTTACGAGCTTTCTTTCCACCCCTCTTTCATGTTTACATTTCTATGGAGCTCCATGTTCATCCACTCTCTGAACTCCTCTAGCCTTCCTCATTTATCAGCTGAGACAATTGGATTCATTAACTTTATATTTTGTCACTCCAAAACATAAAATCTAATCAAAAGGAAAACAAGGGAGTCTGAAATATGAGTCTACCTTTGTCTTTTACTTTAAGTGAGGCCTGCACGTATCATATGGCGGCACAATGATGTAAGCTATTTACATACTTTTACAGATAACTTGCAGTGCATTATTTAAACAAACAAGAATGCTTAATTAAACAATATATTTACAATAACAGTCAAATATTACTGTTATTAAATACACAACATTCTTCCCTACTTAGCTATAAACTCCACTTAATATAGAATGCATCTTAACTACATACACTATACAATATAATGCAACTATTATCCATACATCCACAGCACAGTAAATTTTAAGTTGACCCATTCAGGACTAAAATGTAATTGTAGTGGAGGCTTTCTTATTCTTGTGGGGAAACATCATTCCTGACAAGGTGAGGTCACTCTGCTTTGCAGGTGAGACTTGTGGCTGAAAACAGTCTCAGATTCTGGGACCACCTCCGTGGTGGTTGTAGGAGTTGACTCTGAGACTTCAGGAAGTGGTTCTGACAACTCTGCACACCTTTCTTCTCGTTTCTTTGGATTTTCTGTTTGGATCTACTTCGATCCCTGCTTCTCTCCTGGTCTCGGCTTCTTTCTCCCTCTTTATTCTGCTTTTGATCACTATTACAGTCTTGCTCAAGGTCTTTTTCTCTCTATGCTTTCTTTCCTTTTCAACTTCCTGTCTTTCATTTTCTCCCCTTTCTTTGTCTTCTAGTTTCTTGTGAGTATCCCTGAATTTGCTTATCCCTCAGGAAATTTGGTTTTGTTTTTCTTAATTCCAGTTCCATAGCACTTATGTCATCCTCCTCTTTATTTTCCTTTTTCTTCCTCTAATTTGTGCATCTTGATCTTGGGAAGGTGCATTTATTTCACTGAAGTATTCTCTTATTAATCCTTCTATTGCTCCCTTTATGATCTGATCTCTCTTAGTTTTCTCATCCACAATATCATCTGACAAATCCTCTGTTTTTGTATCTCCATTGACTCCTTTCTTTTTGTTCTACCATTCATCCAGCTGGGTTTTGGTCTTGGCAGCTTTTTGTCTCCCACTTGAAGTTCATGCAATAACCTTAATACACACAGAGTAGATTCTCATTCTTTGTACTCACAATAGCTGAATGCTTGCAACTTTCCTGAGGCTCCCTGAACTCTCTTGTGGTTTAAAACAGAGAAATAAAATTGCAGTCAACTGCTTAATTGACAGAAGCTTTTTCAGGTATGTTGCCTACTAAAACTATTGAGGCAGACCACTGATTTCGTTACTTTCATGATTCCTCTGAGCAGCATTGTCCTTCATTGGTCCAATATGCTTCCCACTAGGCAATAGTTTATGGTGTACACCATGGAGACAGTTGTGGCATCATCCAGTGCCTTTCTTAATTCACTTTCCGTTGACTCTATTGCAGGGGATGTCTCATGCAACTGGTGGATGGATCTCCAATTTAGTTGTAATTTTCTTAGCCACTCAAAACCCGCAACGCCGACTCTTCTGTTTTTACCACATTCAACCCTAATGTGACTTGCTGATTATTGTATTTCACCGTTGCAAATGTCATTCCCACAGAAGTTATCTTTTCTTCTGTACAAGTTCTCAACTGCATATTTGTAGGCTTCAGTTAAGTATCTTTGAAATGCCATTCAAACTCATCTTATGAAATGACTGAAACAACTAAGTCAACATCTAATTCCAATTTAAGCAATATGCCGTTCACTTCTGGTGTAAGCCATATTACTCATCTGTTGTTAGTTTTCACATGGTAAATCTCAAGACTACTCTGCCCTATGTCAGTCTCATCATTATTAGATTTTTTCATAAACATTGTGCAGATTAGTGTTCTTTTTGAAACTGCAACTTGACTTTTTATCTTTTTCTCTTCCCTGTGCAGTCCATTTATTTTTATCTGTCCAACATGCCCTTTGTGTGTGTTCTACCTTGTTGCATTTTCTGCAAGTTTCACCTTTTTTCCTTGGAGCGACGAAGGAAGAGAGGTGACCTGATAGAGGTGTATAAAATGATGAGAGGCATTGATCATGTGGATAGTCACAGGCTTTTTCCCAGGGCTGAAATGATTAGCACGAGAGGGCACAGTTTTAAGATGCTTGGAAGTAGGTACAAAGGAGATATCAGGGCTAGGTTTTTTATGCAGAGAGTTGGGAGTGCGTGGAATGGGCTGCCGGTGATGGTGGTGGAGGCAGATACAATAGAGTCTTTTAGGAGACTCCTAGACAGGTACATGGAGCTTAGAAAAATAGAGGGCTATGGGTAAACCTAGGACATGTTCGGCATAGCTTTGTGGGCTGAAAAGCCTGTATTGAGCAGTAGGTTTTCTATGTTTCTATGTTTAAATCTGCGTTTGTCTGGTGAGCCCCTGCCACAATGGTAACATCATTTATTCAGCCAGGGCCGATTTCTGTTTAGATGTTGCAACTCTGTTCATGCTCATTTTCATTCCTGACTGCAACACAAACTGTGTCTCTGCAGTTTTCATTGATACAGTTATTCCAACTGCTCTTTTAAATGTTAAGTTGCACTTCAGTTAGGAGCTGCTTTTGAATTCTTTCTTGTAAGATTCTGCAAACTAAATGATTTCTGAGTGCATGGTTGAACCCATCAGTGAACTGACAATGCTCAGAAAATCTCTTTAATTCAGCCACGTATGCTGAAATGGACTCCCCTTCCTTTTGATTTTTCTTATGAATCCCAAAGCATTTTGCAATCAAAAATGGTTTCAGTTCTAAGTGTTCATGCTTCATTTTCACAAAGCTCATTTTGGCTGGTTTAGCTGGAGAAGTTAAATTTCTAGGCAAATTATATGCCTTTAAATCCAATACAATCAGCAAAATTGGTACTTGTTTCTCATTAGCTATTTAATTTGCTTTAAAATATCGCTCAATTCGGTCAGTAAAAACAAATCAGTTATCCGCTGTGCAATCAAACAGGTGAATCTGTCCAATATCACCAGCCATTTCTGTTCTTTTTCTAGATGATTATTACCACCTAGTACTCTCTGTTTATGAACCTGTGAATTCTTCTGTTTTCTGGTTTTCGTTTACTCCGCCATCTTTCCTTTTGTGAAGAAAACATGCTGCTCTGAAGAAAAAAATGTGCAGCACTTTTGTTTTTCTTGATCACCTTGCTGCACTTCAATAGGTAGGTAGTTGTCTCAGGTTTGTTTAAAATGTACTATTTGCCACTGTTATGCATTGTAATTTGAAAACATTAAACTAATTAAACAAAAGACACGGGAGCCTGAAATGCAAACCTAACTTCATCTTTTACTGTAAGTGAGGCGTGCACATATCATACGGTGCATGATGACATATGCTACTCACATAATTTTTACAAATAACCCACAATGCATTATTTAAATGAATCAAACAATATATTTGCAATGTTACTGAAATATTAAACACACATCATTAACTTAATTCATTACTGAGAAAGATACTGATTTTTCAGTGGCCCAATTTCAATCTCCAATCAAGAGTAATGAGTCAGCTGTCCAATTGATGTGATTTGTTGGCCATGTGCTTGTATTTTCAAACATAGGACCCTAAGTCAGAAACTTTAAAACATGTGAACACAATTATGTTGACAAAGGCTCTTGTACTAAAGGAGATCATACAGAAGATTTGACATATTGGAGTGTTTCCCCACCATGCCAACAGAGAAATTTAAATGCGTATTAGTTGGTTTGAGCAGTAGCAAGGACCACCATAGCAAAACATTGGAATCATCAACAGTTTGTCCTGGTCCTGCCAGATGGTATTCATCATTTGCTAGGTGAAAACTAGAAATGTTTCAGCCTCTTAAGTCTGAGTCTCCAATCCATAACTCATGACTGTGCACAAAAACTTATGAAATAAGGGGAAGACAAAGAAAGTTATCTTAAAATCTAACAATTATAAAACAGCACCAGACTAGATAGGTTATTTGTGCAATACTATTCGTTCCTTTATGGATGATGAAACCATTTATAAATCAGAATATTTAAATACATCCAGTGAACTAACTGACCAACATTGGCCAATGATATATCCTTTCTTTAGGGGGTAAACATACCATTTTATAAATCAACCAGCTTGTTGGCTAGATGATGTTACTCTGATGGGTTAATCAGTAAAATTGTTCCAGAGGGAATTCCTGAGAGCACTATACTTAGGAAGTTGCTAGTCTGTTGATTATATTGTTATAACAGTCGGTTTGAGACAAGATTCAGCTTGGAACTGGTGTTAGGTTTGGAATATACTTTGAGAAACAGTAGAGGATAGAAGGGTAAAGCAGCACATGGAGATGGTGAAATAACAACATGGTTTATTTGCATGTGAATTAAGGAGCAAATTCACTGGTGGGATAATTGTTGAGGCCATTAGGATGTGGGAGGATAGAGACCTTTGATTATGACAGCTGAATCACACTGCTGTACTTTTTACATAACTCATCATGTAATTTTGCAGGAGAAATAGTTATTAATACGTGGACAATGAGTCCTTTGTCTGATAGAAAAGATGCTCCAGCAATTATGAGTTATTTCATCTTACGTTGGCCTTAGCAACAATGTATCTTTGTTCTTCAAAATGGTATACTTTGCAGATCCTTATAGACAAGACATTTAACACTGAAAGGTCTTTGCCATCAGGTTTTAAATAAGGATGATAACATGGTATAACTGATAAGGCCCTGGGGATCTTCATGCTATTCAGACAGCTGACAGTTGCTTTGTTACTGGCCATAGTGATAGCAATGTTGATTTTGGTTTTGAGGCCAGGAATAGACAGAGAATAGTAAATTGATACAGAGTTCCTGAAAAGATACTTATTTCAGTTAAAAGAAATATTCTGTACTTCCACAGAGGTTATGATGTCCATTGGGATGTCTTGCATATTTGAATTAAATACTCAGGTAACTTTAGGTCTCTGCAGTAAAAAACGACATAATTTATGACAGTGCAATTTTACCCCCTAAGTAAGTATTTGAGAATGATTTGTGTTTGCATGCTGAGCCTGGTGACATAGTTTAACAAGTGCAAATTGATTTTAATTCTGAAAACTAACTGCTGGAGGAACTTAGTAGGTTAGGCAACATCTGTGAAGTGAAAGGGTTGATTGGTATTTTGGGTCGAGACCCTGTATTAGTACTGATTTTAATTCAGCTACTGTGGGGTATCCTTATTTGCAAGATTCCTTAAATAATTAGTGTTAAAACTTAACACACTATGATGAACCCACCATTTGTATGTCAAGATGTCCCAGTGATGTAGGGCGAAATCTGTGAGTTATAAGCTTTTATAACTTATGATTTCAGGTTAAATTTTATGTTAAAATTTCAGCATTCTAATCATTCTGCCTTACAACATATAACACTGGGCTTTATTTCAGTTTACGTTACAAGGAAATAGCACATTCTTATAAACGGTAATATTTTACATAATGCATAGAGCCACAATAGTATGAACATATTGGTGTAAAATATGAATGACATAATTACTACAATTTAGAATAAATAAAATTCACTAATCGTATATTTTAACATTCTTTTCAATGTTTCTCATCTATTGAATCAATAATATTTGCTCAAACAATGGATCCAAGGTTAGAGAAGCATCAGCACCCTTCAGATGTATTTTATGCTCACTCACAACTGTTATCCACTTCAACAATGAAGAATAAGGCAATAACCTGCTCTGTAATCTTTCTAGAAAATGCGGTAAAAAAGACATACAGTTAGTGGCCGGAGGTCCATAACCAGTGGTGTTTCAGAGAGAATGGTGCTGCAGCCTCTATTGTTTGTGATATACGTAACTACCTGGATGAAAATTATATGGACGAGTGAGTTAGTAAGTTTGCATACAAAAGGAGATTGATAAGCATTGTGGACTGAGTAGAGAGATGTGGAATTATACAACAGAATGTAGATCAGTTACAGATATGGACAGAGAAATGGTAGATGGAGTTTAATCTGAATAAGTGTGAGGTGTTGCACTGCGGGAGGTGAAATGTAAAGGGAAAGTATGTAGGTAATGGCAGGACCCTAAACAGTGAGATTACTTATTACATACACCTGTTAGGGTGCATTCTCCAGATACCTTTTTAGGTAACCGTAGCCTTCAGCCAGGAGCAGATGTCATCAGGTGGTTCACAACCTTTACAGAGTGTCTTGACTCTTAACCACGACACTCTCCAGTTGGTGGGCCAGCAGTGGTGGCCAAATCACTGCCCATCTGCTCCTGGCTTCCAGCTCCCCTCCTCTCACCAACTCCAAATCCAACAAGAGGCTCGTTCTGCCTCTTCCTCCATCCTACGAGCTGGTTGTTTTTTGCTCCTTTCATCCAGGCCCAGAGCTGACAACAACTGCCATGCTGATTTGGCTGGGAAACCTCTGCAGCCGATCTCCACAGGGAACAACCATGCCTGCCATCCCTTGTCTTTACACTCCTGCACTAAGGGCTGGTACTTCAAGGCCTTTATCTCGTGGGCCTCTTCCCATCCCTTCTCCCATGGCACAGTCAGCTCAACCAGAATTATTTTCCTGTCTTCAGTTGACCACAGTACAATGTCCGGGCATAGGGTTGTGTGCACCACATCCGGGAACTGCAGCCTCCTTCCTACAACGACCCTCATCTCTCAGGACCTGACCATTGGCAGCAGATTGGGCTTTTGTTGTTTGGTTATGAAAGGCCTGGCTCCCTCTTTGATGAAGGTGATGGCCTTCCTCAAATCTGTGCCAGCTGTCCTCTTCTTGCATCTCTCCTGCTCTAGTGTGTCAGCAAGAGCCAGAAGCACCTTATCATGGCGCCACCTATACCATCCTTGAGTTAGAGCTGTTTTACACCTGGACAGTATATGAGCCAGTGCCCCCTTTGACCACAGAGCTTACAGTTCGGGTCCTCTCTCATCCCCCATGTGTACAGATATAATGGCGAAGGAAGGGTGTCATACACGGATCGCAAGAGGAAGGAAATACGGAAGGGCTCCAGTCTCCATAACTCTGCCCATGAGATCTTGCACTTGGGCAGATCCCATTTCGTCCAGGCACCCTGGGACCCTTGTTCCACTGCCTTTGAAATCCGCTTCTCTTCCTCACGGATCCGTACTTCTCCCCGTATCATGTCTCACCTGTTCGTTATGCTTGCGTTTCCCCATTTCTGGAAGTGAACTGAGCCGAGGCCCTGCCGCCCGATGCAGGGGTTGCCGATGAGATCTCGCAGCTTCAGAGAACACACTGCCTCCTCCACAGCTGTGTTGGCTGCCCACTTGCGCCCAGTTCTGGTTGTAACACCTGCTTGCTTTACCAAGACGTCATTGGAATCTCTCAAGCTTAATAAGGCTCTGCATTTTGCCACCTTGAATTCCTCCACAACAGATGACAGGGGAAGCTGCAGTTGCCCAGATTGAATATAGAGGCCCACTGAAGAGAAGCGTGGGGGAACTCCTAACCATCTCCACAGGTGCTTGTTGGTTTTCCTCTCGATGCCCTCTACGGCCGTCATGGGGAACTCATAAAGTGTGAAGAGCCAGAGAAGCCTGGGCAGAATGCCGTATTGGTACAGCCAGGTCTTGAATTTACCAGGAAGTCCAGATTAGTCGATCTTCTTCAGCCTGTCTGCTTCACAGCATCGGAGACATTGGCCCCATCTGTCAGTGACACATTAAACCACTCTCTCAAGCATTTTATTGGGTTATCTTCGATGGAAGGGATGACCTCACCCTGAACTTTGAGGCTAAACTTGCTGGTGACTTTGCCCTTTCTGATCACCATACACCTGGACCTCTTGGCCTTGAAGGACATCCTCACCCAAGTGGCTACATTGTCCAGGGTATCCAATACCCATCTTTCTTGGACATGTGACACAGTCGTTATAGTGATGTCGTCCATGAACCCTCGTAGAGCCGGCTGAACAATACCCGACTCCAGTGTCGGGCTGCGGGTTGCATCTTCTGCTGCTGATAACAGGAGGTTCATTCCCATAATAAATAGGGTGGGGGAGATGGTGCACCCTGTTGGAATCCCCTTCTGGAGGTCCTGCCACCTAGTTGTGAAATGGGCTGATGTAAATCTGAGTTTGAATCCTCCTAGGTAGCTGGTGATCACGTCTCAAATAGCCACTGGGATGTAGTAGTGGTCAAGTCCTTCTAGGATGAGGTCATGTGGAGTAGACCCGTAGGCGTTCACGAGGTCGAACCAGACAACTGTTAGGTCGCCTTTTTTCTGCTTGGCATCACAGATCAAATGGCTAATCATTGAGGTGTGTTCCAGACACTCAGAAAAGCCTGGAATACCGCCTTTCCGAATGGATGTGTTGATATAGCAGTTCTGCATCATGTAAGAAATCAGCCTTCTTGCGAGCACAGAAAAGAAAATCTTACATTCCACACCTAGGAGAGAAATTGTCCTAAACTGGGCAATTGTGGAAGAGTACAACGAGTACAAGCCCAGTTCATCCAGTCTTTCTTCATATGAAAGTCCTGCCATCCCAGGAATCAATCTGGTGAACCTTCTTTGTACTCCCTCTAAGGCAAGGATGTCTTTCCTCAGATTAGGGGATCAAAACTGCACACAATACTCCAGGTGTGGCCTCACCAAGGCCTTGTACAACTGCAGTAGTACCTCCCTGCTCCTGTACTCGAATCCTCTCGCTATAAGTGCCAGCATACCATTCGCCTTTTTCACCGCCTGCTGTACCTGCATGCCCACTTTCAATGACTGGTGTATAATGACACCCAGGTCTCGTTATACCTCCCATTTTCCTAATTGGCCACCATTCAGATAATAATCTGTTTTCCTATTTTTGCCACCAAAGTGGATAACTTCATATTTATCCACATTAAATTGCATCTGCCATGAATTTGCCCACTCACCCAACCTATCCAAGTCACCCTGCATCCTCTTAGCATCCTTCTCACAGCTAACACTGCCACCCAGCTTTGTGTCATCCGCAAATTTGGAGATGCTACATTTAATTCCCTCATCCAAGTCATTAATATATATTGTAAACAACTGGGGTCCCAGCACTGAGCCTTGCGGTACCCCACTAGTCACTGCCTGCCATTCTGAAAAGGTCCCGTTTATTCCCACTCTTTGCTTCCTGTCTGCTAACCAATTCTCCATCCACATCAATACCTTACCCCCAATACCGTGTGCTTTAAGTTTGCACACTAATCTCCTGTGTGGGACCTTGTCAAAAGCCTTTTGAAAATCCAAATATACCACATCCACTGGTTCTCCCCTATCCACTCTACTAGTTACATCCTCAAAAAATTCTATGAGATTCGTCAGACATGATTTTCCTTTCACAAATCCATGCTGACTTTGTCCGATCATTTCACCGCTTTCCAAATGTGCTGTTATCACATCCTTGATAACTGACTCCAGCAGTTTCCCCACCACCGACGTTAGGCTAACTGGTCTATAATTCCCCGGTTTCTCTCTCCCTCCTTTTTTAAAAAGTGGAGTTACATTAGCCACCCTCCAATCCTCAGGAACTAGTCCAGAATCTAACGAGTTTTGAAAAATTATCACTAATGCATCCACTATTTCTTGGGCTACTTCCTTAAGCACTCTAGGATGCAGACCATCTGGCCCTGGGGATTTATCTGCCTTCAATCCCTTCAATTTACCTAACACCACTTCCCTACTAACATGTATTTCGCTCAGTTCCTCCATCTCACTGGACCCTCTGTCCCCTACTATTTCTGGAAGATTATTTATGTCCTCCTTAGTGAAGACAGAACCAAAGTAGTTATTCAATTGGTCTGCCATGTCCTTGCTCCCCATAATCAATTCACCTGTTTCTGTCTGCAGGGGACCTACATTTGTCTTTACCAGTCTTTTCCTTTTTACATATCTATAAAAGCTTTTACAGTCCGTTTATATGTTCCCTGCCAGTTTTCTCTCATAATCTTTTTTCCCCTTCCTAATTAAGCCCTTTGTCCTCCTCTGCTGAACTCTGAATTTCTCCCAGTCCTCAGGTGAGCCACTTTCTTTGAATTAGATAGATTGTACACTATGGCTGTGAGTGAGTCGATCACTTTGTGTACTGGACCTGCTAAAGCAACTTCCAGGATGCCGTCTAGATCATCATCGAACTGCATCCAGGCGACGTTGTCTGATGATCTAGGCCATTTGATCCTGTCTTTCCTTGACAAATGGATTGAGGTAGACGAAGAGGAACTCACTAGGTTTGTTGTTTGGTGCTGAGGTGACTCAAGTGTGGAGAGATCTTCAGCTCTGTGGGTTGCTTCCCGGCTGGAATTCTCCTTCGTCTCACCGGACACTAAGTCTGTGCGTTGCTCTTAGGTCACCATTGATCCACATCTAGACTTCCTCTGGTGTATCTTGAGCCCGCTGATCTTTTTGCAGACTTTCCTGCAATGACATCTTACCATGAACTCCTCTCCGGTCAGTTTTGTTTGCTTTAGCTTCCTTGTAGTCGTGTTTCCTATCCTGGCTGTTGCCGGTATGACCATCCTGTTGAGTCTCTCATCCCCCCCACCCCTCGGGAGACTCTGGGGGTATTGCTCTTCGTGTTCAGTCGTAGCTTGAGTGGTGCCCTCTTGCGAGTGCTGCCCACAAGGTTGCTAGCCTTGTGAGCCCGTGCCAGTCTTTCCTGGAGGTCAGCTGTCTCTCTGGTGTCACCAACCTTCCTTGGTTGCCATCCAGTCTTTCCTGGAAGGCACTGGTACAACCCAGAGATTACTTGTTACATACACCTGTTAGGGTGCATTCTCCAGATACCTTATAAGGTAACCGTAGCCTTCAGCCAGGAGCAGATGTCATCAGGTGGTCATCAACCTTCACAGAGTGTCTCGACCCTTAACCATGACACTCTCCAGTTGGTGGGCTGGCAGTGGTGGTCAAATCACTGCCCATCTTCTGCTGGCTTCCAGCTTCCCTCCTCTTGCCTACTCCAAATCCAACAAGAGGCTCGTTCTGCCTCTTCCCCCATCCTACAAGCTGCTTGTTTTTTGCTCCTTTCGTCCAGCCCCAGATCTGACAAAAACCGCCATGCTGATTCGGCTGGGAAACCCCTGCAGCCGATCTCCACAGGGAACAACCATGCCTGCCATCCCTTGTCTTTACACTCCTGCACTAAGGGCTGGTACTTCAAGGCCTTTCTCTCTTGGGCCTCTTCCCATCCCTCCTCCCATGGCACAGTCAGCTCAACCAGAATTATTTTCCTGTCTTCAGATGACCACGGTACAATGTCCAGGCGGAGGGTTATGTGCACCACATCCGGGAACTGCAACGTCCTTCCCACATTTACCCTCATCTCCCAGGACCTGGCCGTTAGCAGCGGTTTGGGCTTTGGTTGTTTGGTTATGAAAGACCTGGCTCCCTCTTTGATGAAGGTGATGGCCTTCCTCAAATCTGTGCCAGCCGTCCTCTTCTTGCATCTCTCTCGCTCTAGTATGTTAGCAAGAGCCAGAAGCACCTTATCATGGCGCCACCTATACTGTCCTTGAGTTAGAGCTGTTTTACACCCAGACAGTATATGAGCCAGTGTCCCCTTTTGACCACAGAGCTTACAGTTTGGGTCCTCTCTCATCCCCCATGTGTACAGATGTATTGGCGAAGGAAGGGTGTCATACATGGATCATGGGGTCCAAATCCATAGCTCTCTGAAAATACCCATTCAATGTTCAAAGTTCAAAGTAAATTTATTGTCAAAGTACAGATATATCACCCTGCAAGTAGATAGGCTGGTAAACAAGGTATATGGCATTTTTGCCTTCATTGGTCAGACAATTGAGTTTAAGAGTAAGGAAGTCATGCTGCAGTTGTATAGAACTTTTGCTAAGCTGCATTTGGAGTATTGCTTTCAATTCCGATCATCCCTTTACAGGAAGGATGTGGAGGCTATACAAATGTGCAGAACTGGTTTGTCAGCACACTGCCAGGATTAGAGAATACCAGCTATGAGGAAAGGTTGAACAAACTTGGGTTGTACTCCCTGGAGCATTGGAGGCTACCAGTAGACAAGATAGAAGTTTATTTAATTATGAGAGGCATAGATAGGGTAGACAGTCAGAATCTTTTTCTCCAGGTGCGAGTTTCAAGTACCAGAGGACATGCATTTAGGGTTAGAGGAAAATAATTTAAAGGAGTTGTGCAGGGCAGGTTTTTCATACCAGGGAGAGGTAGGTGCCTGGAATGGTTTGCCAAGGGTGATGGTGGAAGTAGTGCTGAGATATCTGTTGGATAGACACATAAATATGCAATGAATGGAGAGACGTGGATCATGTACAGACAGAGGAGATTCAGTCTAATTTCAGCACTGTGTTTGGTGTGGACAACATGAGGCAAAGAGTTGATTCCTGCACTGTACTATTTTATATCTAGTGGCAGTTGAAACTAAATGCCATGTGGTGGAAAACAGTGGTGTTGGGGGGAAAATGGAAATGATGGAAAAAAAAAGAAAAACATACAACACAACAGAAATTAATAAGAATTTATTTTAAAGACCCTGGGTTTTGTTGTCATTTCTGGCACCAATTGATAGTTTTATCAGATGTGCCTTTTGATCAAAGTACACAGGAATCAAACAAAACCACATCATGAAATTTTATATTGCAGAACCTCGTTTTCAAAAAAATGTTGCTAAAAATTTGAACAATTGACATTTTTCATCTCTTTATGCTCTCCTGTACAAAGAAGGTATGAGTTTACATACTGTTTTCCATAGGGAATCTTCCCTCTCACTCTCTAGTCAAATCCTTGATCTTTATGACTCTAATAAATACACATCAAAGGAGCTCCTGTTGAAGTCAGGAGATAAGGTGAGTCCATGAAACCTATTATAAGTTAAAACAAATTTAGTGACAACCTAGCTTTTCCCTTAAACCCAATCATCAGTAGGAAACCTTAGCAAGCTGATTAATAAAGAACTTTTAGTACTCCTACAATTTTTCATAACTGTTGATCTTTGAGTTCATGGATATATAATCATTTTATATAACAATACGATATCAAAGCAGCCTTACACATAAGGTGAGGCTAAAATTTAATTTGAAGTAATAAATAAGCAGCTAGCGACTTAAAGTCTGCTTCTATTCAGGGAAAGGAGTCTGAAATTCCAAGTATCCCTTTCATCTGGTAGATTAAAGGACACTTAAAGGATTGACGGTGGATATGCAATGGCAAGCATTTAAAGGTTGCATGGATGAACTACAACAATTGTTCATCCCAGTTTGGCAAAAGAATAAATCAAGGAAGGTAGTGCACCCGTGGCTGACAAGAGAAATTAGGGATAGTATCAATTCCAAAGAAGAAGCATACACAGTAGCCAGAGAAAGTGGCTCACCTGAGGACTGGGAGAAATTCAGAGTTCAGCAGAGGAGGACAAAGGGCTTAATTAGGAAGGGGAAAAAAGATTATGAGAGAAAACTGGCAGGGAACATAAAAACGGGCTGTAAAAGCTTTTATAGATATGTAAAAAGGAAAAGACTGGTAAAGACAAATGTAGGTCCCCTGCAGACAGAAACAGGTGAATTGATTATGGGGAGCAAGGACATGGCAGACCAATTGAATAATTACTTTGGTTCTGTCTTCACTAAGGAGGACATAAATAATCTTCCAGAAATAGTAGGGGACAGAGGGTCCAGTGAGATGGAGGAACTGAGCGAAATACTTGTTAGTAGGGAAGTGGTGTTAGGTAAATTGAAGGGCTTGAAGGCAGATAAATCCCCAGGGCCAGATGGTCTGCATCCTAGAGTGCTTAAGGAAGTAGCCCAAGAAATAGTGGATGCATTAGTGATAATTTTTCAAAACTCGTTAGATTCTGGACTAGTTCCTGAGGATTGGAGGGTGGCTAATGTAACCCCACTTTTTAAAAAAGGAGGGAGAGAGAAACCGGGGAATTATAGACCGGTTAGCCTAATGTCGGTGGTGGGGAAACTGCTGGAGTCAGTTATCAAAGATGTGATAACAGCACATTTGGAAAGCGGTGAAATCATCGGACAAAGTCAGCATGGATTTGTGAAAGGAAAATCATGTCTGACGAATCTCATAGAATTTTTTGAGGATGTAACTAGTAGAGTGGATAGGGGAGAACCAGTGGATGTGGTATATTTGGATTTTCAAAAGGCTTTTGCCAAGGTCCCACACAGGAGATTAGTGTGCAAACTTAAAGTACACGGTATTGGGGGTAAGGTATTGATGTGGATGGAGAATTGGTTAGCAGACAGGAAGCAAAGAGTGGGAATAAACGGGACCTTTTCAGAATGGCAGGCAGTGACTAGTGGGGTACCGCAAGGCTCAGTGCTGGGACCCCAGTTGTTTACAATATATATTAATGACTTGGATGAGGGAATTAAATGCAGCATCTCCAAGTTTGCGGATGACACGAAGCTGGGTGGCAGTGTTAGGTGTGAGGAGGATGCTAAGAGGATGCAGGGTGACTTGGATAGGTTGGGTGAGTGGGCAAATTCATGGCAGATGCAATTTAATGTGGATAAACGTGAAGTTATCCACTTTGGTGGCAAAAATAGGAAAACAGATTATTATCTGAATGGTGGCCGATTAGGAAAAGGGGAGGTGCAACGAGATCTGGGTGTCATTATACACCAGTCATTGAAAGTGGGCATGCAGGTACAGCAGGCGGTGAAAAAGGCGAATGGTATGCTGGCATTTATAGCGAGAGGATTCGAGTACAGGAGCAGGGAGGTAGTACTGCAGTTGTACAAGGCCTTGGTGAGACCACACCTGGAGTATTGTGTGCAGTTTTGGTCCCCTAATCTGAGGAAAGACATCCTTGCCATAGAGGGAGTACAAAGAAGGTTCACCAGATTGATTCCTGGGATGGCAGGACTTTCATATGAAGAAAGACTGGATGAACTGGGCTTGTACTCGTTGGAATTTAGAAGATTGAGGGGGAATCTGATTGAAACGTATAAAATCCTAAAGGGATTGGACAGGCTAGATGCAGGAAGATTGTTCCCGATGTTGGGGAAGTCCAGAACAAGGGGTCACAGTTTGAGGATAAAGGGGAAGCCTTTTAGGACCGAGATTAGGAAAAACTTCTTCACACAGAGAGTGGTGAATCTGTGGAATTCTCTGCCACAGGAAACAGTTGAGGCCAGTTCATTGGCTATATTTAAGAGGGAGTTAGATATGGCCCTTGTGGCTACGGGGATCAGGGGGTATGGAGGGAAGGCTGGGGCGGGGTTCTGAGTTGGATGATCAGCCATGATCATAATAAATGGCGGTGCAGGCTTGAAGGGCCGAATGGCCTACTCCTGCACCTATTTTCTATGTTTCTATGTTTCTATTTCTCCTGGCTCTCTTCTGCTGTCTTCTGGTTAGTCTTTCCATCTCCAGAATACGAACCCCATCCCTATACAGCCAAGTGGTGTGGTCAGCAGCAACCTCCTCCAGGTCCTCGGGTCTAGCCTTGCACTTCCTTAAGGAATTCTTCATCTGATCCTTATAGCGCTTCTTCGACCCTCCAGCTGGCCGTATAACATTCTTTGGGTAGCCGACATGGGGGCATCCTTATCACGTGCCCCAGCCACTGCAGCTGGCGCTGGGTGATCATGGCCTCAGTACTTCTGCAGTTGGTCTTTACAAATATTTCAGTGTGAGGCACCCACTCATGCCTGGTAATTCCCAGGATGCGCTGGAGGCAGCTTATGTGGAAGCGCTCCAAGGACTTGATGCGACAGCTGTAGGTTACCCAAGCTTCAGAGCTATAAAGAGGGTGGTGACATGGACCACTTGGTATACGGCGACCTTTGTGGAGGGACGAAGGCTCCTGTTCTGAAAGACTATATGCCAAAGTCTCCCAAAGGCAGCTGATGCCTGTTTAATGTGGCTCTGGATATCGTTGTCAATGTCGCTATCCTCAGAGAGAATGCTCCCCAGATATTTGAAAGATGGCACTACTGACAGCTTTTCATCACCAACTGTGAAGGCAGGTAGAGTGTGTGGGTCACTAGTATTCCATTGGCAAACCTCTTCTGTCTTGGTGGTATTGACAGTCGGCCCCATCCTGCTGTACGCTCTCACTGTCACAGCAAGGACAGTTTGAAGATCCTCTGGAGTATCAGCCACAAGAGCACAGTCGTCCTACACGTTAAACTCATGAACACTACCTCACTTATTAAATATATATTATTTCTGTTTTTTTGCACGATTTTTGATCTATTCAATATACATATACTGCAATTGATTGATTGATTTATTTATTATTATTTATTTTTTTCTTCTATATTATGTATTGCATTGAACTGCTGCTGCTAAGTTAACAAATTCCACGGCACATGCCGCTGATAATAAACCTGATTCTGATTCTGATTCATTCCTGATAGTGTTTGTTTCCAATCAACTTGAGCAAGCTCCACTCTCATGCCTCTGCTAGTCCCTTTACTCCACTATAATACTGATATATTGTATCTGACTTTATCTTCTCCCTCTCAAACTGCAGGGTGAATTCTATCATATTATGTCCAGTGGTTCCTAAGGGTTCCTTTACCTTAAGCTCCCCAGTCAAATCTGGTTCATTACACCAGCGGTCCCCAACCACCGGGCCGCGAGGAAACCTTTACTCATTCCCTGTCACGCACTGTTGAGGAATTACGTATGCGAGGTCATTACCCGCGCGTCATCCATGTCAGCACAGGAAGGAGATCAACTCCTCAAGCTTGCAAATGACGGTGGGCTGAAAAGTATGTCTGACATAACATCTCTGCCGGCATTCTGGATCAAAGTCAAGGCTAAATATCCTGAGATAGCCACGAAAGCATTGAGAACGTTGCTTCCATTTCCAAAATATCTCTGCGAAGCGGGCTTTTCTGCAATGAATGCAACGAAAACTAAATTGCGGAATAGACTGGACATAAGGAACCCCCTTCGAGTATCACTGTCTCCCATCACCCCTCGACAAGACCGTCTTGTTGCAGGGAAACAAGCCCAGGGCTCCCACTGATTCACCGATATTGGTGTGTTGCAATGATCTTATACGTTCATACGGGGAAAATATGTGCTGTGTGTTTAATATCCAAATGTTACGTAAAATGTTATGATGCTATTGACTTATATAACCATATAACAATTACAGCACTGAAACAGGCCATATTCTGCCCTTCTGGTCCACGCTGAATGCTACTCTCACTTAGTCCCACCTATCTGCACTCAGCCCACAACCCTCCATTCCTTTCCTGCCCATATACCCATACAATTTTTCTTTAAATGATAATATTGAACCTGCCTCTACCACTTCTACTGGAAGTTCGTTCACTACTTACTTCAAGCTCCCCTGTCCTCTCCTGATAATTGACTTATCACTATACTGATGCGAGGAAAATATGCACTGTGTGTTTAATATTAAATTCATTAGATAACCCCCTTTAGAAAGGAAATTGAGTGTATTAGCCAGTTATTACTGATATTCCGATTGTGATTAACACCCCCCCCCCCGCGCCGAACAGAATCGCCAAAAACAATTTGTAGGGAAGAAAATCGGCACGTAAACACATGTGCACTGGTGCCCGCGCAAGGCTTCATGGTCATTGTAGTCTTTCATGGGGTAAACACAACGTACTTGACTGCTACTCCTGTCCGTTGGGAACCCTACCCCCCCCACCCCCACAGTCAGCCGGTCTGCAAGAATATTGTCAATATTAAACTGGTCTGCATTCCAAAAAATGTTGGGGACCCCTGCATTACACAACACCCAGTACAAAGTACAACGTTTGTAGCTGATACCATAAACTGCTCTAAAAAGCCATCATACAGGCTTTCTACAAATTCCCTCTCATGGGATCCAGATCTAAACTGATTTCCCCAATCTACCTGCATATTGAAATTCCCCATGACTATCATAATATTGCCCTTGTTACATGCGTTTTCTATCTCTTGTTGTAATATATATCCAGCATCCAGACTACAGTCCATAGTTCCCACACCCTGCACTTCCCGTTTCTACCTCCTACCCAAGATCCACAAACCTGCCTGTCCTGGCCGACCTATTGTCTCAGCTTGCTCCTGCCCCACCGAACTCGTTTCTGCATACCTCGACACTGTTTTATCACCCCTTGTTCAATCCCTTCCGACCTATGTTCGTGACACTTCTCACGCTCTTAAACTTTTCGATGATTTTAAGTTCCCTGGCCCCCACCGCTTTATTTTCACCATGGATGTCCAGTCCTTATATACTTCCATCCCCCATCAGGAAGGTCTCAAAGCTCTACGCTTCTTTTTGGATTCCAGACCTAATCAGTTCCCCTCTACTACCACTCTGCTCCGTCTAGCGGAATTAGTCCTTACTCTTAATAATTTCTCCTTTTGCTCCTCCCATTTCCTCCAAACTAAAGATGTAGCTATGGGCACCCGTATGGGTCCTAGCTACGCCTGCCTTTTTGTTGGGTTTGTGGAACAATCTATGTTCCGTGCCTATTCTGGTATCTGTCCCCCACTTTTCCTTCGCTACATCGACGACTGCATTGGCGCTGCTTCCTGCACGCATGCAGAACTCGTTGACTTTATTAACTTTGCCTCCAACTTTCACCGTGCCCTCAAGTTTACCTGGTCCATTTCCGACACCTCCCTCCCCTTTCTAGATCTTTCTGTCTCTGTCTCTGGAGACAGCTTATCCACTGATGTCTACTATAAGCTTACTGACTCTCACAGCTATCTGGACTATTCCTCTTCTCACCCTGTCTCTTGCAAAAACGCCATCCCCTTCTCGCAATTCCTCCAACTCCGCAGCATCTGCTCTCAGGATGAGGCTTTTCATTCTAGGACGAGGGAGATGTCTTCATTTTTTAAAGAAAGGGGCTTCCCTTCCTCCACTATCAACTCTGCTCTTAAACGCATCTCCCCCATTTCACGTACATCTGCTCTCACTCCATCCTCCCACCACCCCACTAGGAATAGGGTTCCCCTGGTCCTCACCTACCACCCCACCAGCCTCCGGGTCCAACATATTATTCTCCGTAACTTCCGCCACCTCCAACGGGATCCCACAACTAAGCACATCTTTCCCTCCCCGCCTCTCTCTGCATTCCGCAGGGATCGCTCCCTACACAACTCCCTTGTCCATTCATCTCCCCCATCCCTCCCCACTGATCTCCCTCCTGGCACTTATCCGTGTAAGCGGAACAAGTGCTACACATGCTCTTACACTTCCTCCCTTACCACCATTCAGGGCCCCAAACAGTCCTTCCAGGTGAGGCATCACTTCACCTGTGAGTCGACTGGGGTGATATACTGCGTCCGGTGCTCCCGATGTGGCCTTTTATATATTGGTGAGACCCGACGCAGACTGGGAGACCGCTTTGCTGAACATCTACGCTCTGTCCGCCAGAGAAAGCAGGATCTCCCAGTGGCCACACATTTTAATTCCACATCCCATTCCCATTCTGACATGTCTATCCACGGCCTCCTCTACTGTAAAGATGAAGCCACACTCAGGTTGGAGGAACAACACCTTATATTCCGTCTGGGTAGCCTCCAACCTGATGGCATGAACATCAACTTCTCTAACTTCCGCTAAGGCCCCACCTCCCCCTCGTACCCCATCTGTTACTCATTTTTATGCACACATTCTTTCTCTCACTCTCCTTTTTCTCCCTCTGTCCCTCTGAATATACCTCTTGCCCATCCTCTGGGTCACCCCCCCTCCTTGTCTTTCTTCCCGGACCTCCTGTCCCATGATCCTCTCGTATCCCCTTTTGCCTATCACCTGTCCAGCTCTTGGCTCTATCCCTCCCCCTCCTGTCTTCTCCTATCATTTTGGATCTCCCCCTCCCCCTCCAACTTTCAAATCCCTTACTCACTCTTCCTTCAGTTAGTCCAGACGAAGGGTCTCGGCCTGAAACGTCGACTGCGCCTCTTCCTATAGATGCTGCTTGGCCTGCTGCGTTCACCAGCAACTTTGATGTATGTTACAGTTCATAGGCCTGCTTCTAACTTCCATCAAGGTCTTTTACCCCTTTGCAGTTTCTTAAATCTACTCACAAGGATTCTATATCTTCCAATGCTATGTCACCTCTTTCTAAGGATGTAATTTCTTTCTTTTACCAACAGAGCCACTCCCTCCCACCTGTCTGCCTGTCCTTTTGATACAATGTGTACCCTTGGATGTTAAGCTACCAGCTATGATCATCTTTCAGCCACGACTCAGTGATACCCACAATGTCATTCAGGTTTTCCCCGCCATCTGAAGGTAGAGCGTTCCTATGAAACAGTTTGTAAGCCGAAATGTCGTAAAGCGAAGAAGCATTTACCATTTATTTATGTGGGAAAATTTTGTGACCGTTCGCAGACCCAAAAATAACCGACCAAATCATGCCAAATAACACATAAAACCTAAAATAACAGTAACATATAGTAAAAGCAGGAATGATATGATAAATACACAGCCTATATAAAGTAGAAATACTTCTCTACAACGATTGCCTGCACAGATCTCTGTAGCGAAAATCTCACACAAGCGCATTTGGCAGAAAATCTGACGCAAGCGCTGTTGGCATAAACGCGCTCTCCAGTAACCTTTAAACTATGAAGCTGCCAAATCTACCAAGTAACATGTGAAAATACACAGCCTATATAAAGTAGAAATAATGTATGTACAGTGTAGTATCACTTACCGGAATTGGGAAAACGGCGCCGAGCACACTGATAATGGTGTGTTAGACTGAGTCGTCGAAGGTTGGATGGTGCAGTGGCCCCCACCCTCCAGGTTGCCGACTGATACATTGCTGCGAAGCACGCAGGGGTAGCCGGGAGGCACACAGCACATCTTTAAGAAAAAAGCCAAAATAAACATGCTAATTAATTAGGTGCTGCCCGGCACGTAAATGTCGGCACAGATCAGAGGCGATTGCCGATTGCATCGGCACTGATCTGGGCCGACAATTACGTGCTAGGCGGCACCTAATTAATTAGCATGTTTATTTCGGTTTTTTTCTTAAAGATGTACTGTGTGGTTCCCGGCTACCGCTGAGTTCTTCACGAATCGGTACAGTATCTGTCCGGGGCCCAAGGGTTGGGGTGGTGGGACACGGGGGTGTCATCTCATTGTTGATCAGGGCAGGCAGCTCATCTTCTCCTATGGCTGCCTGCCTCGATGTCAAAGGTCGAGGTTCGTCGTTTGCTGTGGCTGATGTGGAAGGCTTGCTTGACTGCTGATCCTCGAGCATTTTTCTATCATACAGTTCTTTGTAAGAACTAAACCCATCTTGCAAATATCCCCTAAACCTACGTATCCTTTCAAAATTAAAGTTGTACTTTATCATTGCAGCGAAAATCTCATGCAGTTGCTTCACGGTCAGTTCCTGGACGACTTCACTTTCGCTACTGCATTCGGTTTCGATTGTTATCCTTTCCTCTTCCAATTGCATCAGCTCTTCATCTATCAGTTCTTGGTCTTGGGATGCCAAAACCTCTTCAACATCATCTTCGTCAGCTTCCACAAACCAAACTCACTTTGTCCTTGCTTTGTTCGAAACGCTTAATTATGTCTAGTTTTACGCTAAGTGTAACACCCTTACGAGCTCTTTCAGGGTTTTCCGACACCTTAGAACTCATCTTGCTAACGGCTGCTCAATGCAACGTGTTTAAGTGATGCCATTCAGAATCCAGGGGAGAGCGGCTGCTCGGGGTGCACGCTGCCTTTCTTCGTAACAGTAAAAACACCTTCTGAAAGCAAAATCAGAGTACTAATGTAGGTCTCTCGTAACAGTGAGGTTTCGTAAAGCGAACGTTCGAATAGCGGGGGACACCTGTACCTGCCATTTCCTAAATGCGCTACAAGATCATCTATCTTATTCTGTATACTGCATGCAAATGAAGCATCTTCAGTCCTGTGTTCATCCCCTTCTTCAATTTTCTCCCATGTTGCAGCTCAGCTTGCCCCATTGACTGTAATTTTGCACCATCATCTCAGTGCCAGACATGGTTATAAGTAGCACTGGGGCCCCACAGGGGACCTTATTGGCTCCCTTTCTGTTTATCCTGTATCCTTGGACTTTAGAAACAATATTGAGTCATGTCATCTGCAGGAATCCTTCAATGACTCAGCAATAGTCGGATGTATAAAGGAAAGACGGGAGGATGAATAAGGGCCCTGGTAGAAGGCATTGTGAAATGGTGTAAGCTGAATCATCCGGAGCTCAATATGCAAGACAAAGGAGATGGTGAAGGACTTTAGGAAGACTAAGCCTGCACAGCTCCCTGTTACTATTGATGGTGAGGGCGGGGATGTGGTTAAAACCTACAAGTACTTGGGGGTGCACCGAGATGTCAGGCTTGAGTGGAAGACCAACACAGAGGCTGTGTACAAGAAGGGCCAGAGTTGCCTCTATTTACTGAGGAGACTGAGGTTCTTTGGAGTATACAGGCCTTTCTTTTATGGTACTACCAGGCTGTTGTTGCCAGTACAATCCCCTATATGGTGGTATTTTGGGGCAATGGCCACAGGTGATACCAATAGGCTCAATAAACTGATTAGAAAGGCTGGCTCTGTTATAGGAGTCAAACTGGACACAATGGAGACTGTGGTGGAACAAAGGACTCTACGGAAAATCCTGGCAATTCTGGACAATGTTTCTCACTCTTTGCATGCCACCTTGGCAGAACAAAGGAGCACTATTAGTAATAGACTAAGACAATTGTGCTGCTCTAATGAACGGTATATGAGGTCATTCTTACCTCGACAATTAGGCTCTACTATCAGTCAACCTATAGCCGGGGAAGCTTTTTGAGGTAACTTATTTTTTATTCTTTCTTACTTCTCTTCTAATATTTGTATATTTGGATATCTGTGCACTTGTAATGCTACAGTGACACTTTGGGATGAATAAAGTATCTATTACACCATGCATTGACTTGTATACCGCCTGCTCCATCCTCAGCCCTATCACTTCAGTTCCCATCTCCCATCTAAATTAGGTTAAGCCCTCCCCAACAACTCTGGCAAACCTACCTACATGGATATTGGTGCCCCTCATGTTCAGTGTAACCCGTTCTTTTTGTACAGGTCATACCTTTCCCAGAAGAGATCCCAATGATCCAGAAGTCTGCAATCCTGCCCCCTGCACCACTTCCTCAGCCATTCATTCATTTATACAATCATTCTCTTCTTGCCCTGAATAGCACATGGTACTGAGAGTAATTTCCAAGTTTCTACCAATGACGTGAGGGTTCTACTTGATGTTCTCTCACTATGAGGTAGAAGATGGTGTGTTCAGGTTCTCTTCTGAAGCAATTAGCAAATTCTTATTTTCAAAACTAGTTTGGAACTTCATGGCAGCACCAAGGGAGTGCTGTACATGTAGGGTAATGTAGTTGGTGGAACTGTACGAGTTCATGACCATCGACATTGGGTTGGGGTTCATTTTAAGAGGCTGGTCTGACCTGATGAGGTAATTGTCTAAAGTACTTCTACCACACCTGGTGTTCAATAATTGAGTTGATATGATTTTTCTTAAACATAAAACACCTCCTTTGTTTTATTTGTGAAAACCTACACACTGTTAGAGATGCCATTTTTCAGATTAGATTTTAATCCGTCTTCTTGTCTTCTCTCTAATATTGATGCGCAAGTTCCCAAGACATTTGAAGGCCATAGTTAGAGTTATTTCTGGTACTCTGCTTAATAGCTATGTATTAATGAGTATCTACAGATTATTTATCATTTATTGCCACATTGTTTTGTGGGCTCTTGATTAGCTAACTTTTCTTAATCACAGCCAGGAGTACTTCAAGAGTGCATCATCAGTTGTAAGGAGTCTTTGAATAATTTAAGCTTGCAAAAGTTGCTATATGAATGCAAGTTCTAGTGCACAATTCCCATCTTAAACACAGGAAATTCTGCAGATGCTGGAAATCTTGAGTAACACACAGAAAATTCTGGAGGAACTTAGCAAGTCTGGCAGCATCTATGGAGGAGAATAAACAATTGACATTTCAGACAAAGACTCCTTCACCATCTTGTACTCCCCATCCTCTCCCAGTTGCTTATTTTGGCTTCTTCCCCCTTTATTTCCAGTCCTGGTGAAGGGTCTGGGTCTGCAATGTCGACAGTTTATTCATTTCCATAGATGCTGCCTGACCTGCTGAGATTCTCCAGCATTTTGTGTGTGTTGTTCACACTTCCCATCAACATTTCAGGTCATTTTTTTTTTTGCTGAGAAACCTATAGCTCGAGGAAGCTTTCTTTCAAATCTGGAAGGCAAGCTCAGGGTCATGTCTGTCTCATATAACAATGGATCTTACCCTTTGACCCTACTTCAGAGCTGCCCATAGTTCACTGGCACTCATGAACTCCACTTATTTATGTGAGTAATGAATCTCAGTCCGAGATCATGACTCAGGTTCTCCTGCAACTAATCTGCCATGGAAGAACAACCAACCCTCCTTTCCTTGTCACATAATTGAATTGATGGTTGTACAGTTGTCTCAAAAACATACAGGTTAATTACAGGAACATGAAATAGAAGAGTTAAGCCAGCTGAATAAGTAGAGCCAAAAGACCGTTCAATTGGCACGGGATATGCTGAATACAGTACATATCTTGCAGAGAATTGTACTTTACTTTGGTCTACCTGATACTTCCTTTTAATGAAGTTCTGTAAATGAAAAGTCCTGAAGGGGGTAACATTGGCGTCAGTTCTGAAAATAGAACTCAGTTGTAGAATATTCAGTTACGCGAATCAGACTTGAACTGCTATTTGACAGATTGTAAAGGCTCGATAAATTGCACAATTCCATGGTATACACTGCCTACTAGCATTAATGTAGAAGCTTGCCAATAACACATACCAACACATTCATGCAAATATGATATGTATCTCTATGTGCAATAAATTTTCTTCTTGGGTGAAATCAGATAATGTTGTCTTTTACTCTTCAGCTCCTATTTCAATATTGATTTTAATGTGACAAGTCTGGAGGGCAGTTACTAAGCAAAAGGATGATTTTCGTTTAACAGGTTTTCAGGTTTAAAAATTAACTCCTTGGATGCTTCCTTTTTCGCGTTTTCTATTGTTCGGTATGAATTAATGGTTCACAAAAAGGATCTAGTGCTTTGGTTCACAATTGCAGTGGCCCGTGCATATATCCACGTAGGTGAATGTGTCAGATCCTAACACTGGAAATGGATGCATGGAAAAAAGCAGGAGAGATCTGTCAATCGTAAACATTGCGAGGCTCTAATTTCAGACTGCTTTAACAGTACTGACTCTATACAAAGTATTGTTGACTTGCCAACTATTTGTTTAGATAGGGAAGATGTTTGGCGATATAAGGGAGACTGAAGTATATTTTGAATGGAATAGAGGAATATAAGACCGTAAGACATGACAACAGAGCTACGCCATTTGGCCCGTTGACTCTACTTTGCCACTTCACCATTTCACCATTTTTTCTCTCTGCCCCAATCTCCTGCTTTCTTTCCGTATCTCTTCATGCCCTGACCAATCAACAATCTACCAACCTCTGCCTTAAATATACATAAACGTTTGGCCCTCACAGCTGCCTGTGGAAACAAATCTAACACTCTAGTTAAAGATACCCATCCTCATCTCCAGTCTAAAAGGAGACCCTTCTATTCTGTGGCTGTCTTAGACTCTCCCACCATATGCAGCATCCTCTCCACATCCACTCTATCAGGGCTTTTTACCATTCAATAGGTTTCAATGAGATCATCCCTCATTCTTCTGAATTCCAATGAATACAGACCCAGAGCCATCAAATGCTCTTCATATGACAAGCTGTTCAAACGTGGAATTATTTTCATTAACCTCCTTTGAACCCTCTCCAGTTTCAGCACATCCTTTCTAAGATAAAGTGTCCAAAACTGCTCACAATACTCAAAGTGAGGCCTCACGAGTGCTTTATAAAGTCTCAACATTACATCCTTGCTTTTATACTCAGTCCTCTTGAAATGGAATGAAAACGTTGCATTTGCCTTCCTCACCACAGACTCAACCTTTAGGGAATCCTGCACAAGGGCAACCAAGTTTCTTTGTGCCTCAGTTTTTTTTTGTATTTTCTCTCCATTTAGAAAATAGTCAACCTTTTCATTTCTTCTACCTAAGTGCATGACATTACACTTCCCAACATTGCATCCCATCTGCTATTTCTTTGCCCATTCTCCTAATCTGTCTAAGTCCTTCTGTAGCTTCTCTACTTCCTCAAAACTACTTGCCCCTCCACCTTTCTTGGTATTGTCTGCAAACTTTGCAACAAAGCCATCAATTCTATCATCCAAATCATTAACATACAACGTAAAAAGAATTGGTCCCAACACAGACCCCTGTGGAACACCACTAGTCTCCAGCAGCCAACCAGAAAAGACTTCCTATATTCCCACTCTGCTTAGCTGTTGGTGTTTACATTAAAAACCATTTTTATTCTGGTTGCATAAATTATTGTTCACATCATTGAACATTTCCATAGATTGGAGATTTCAATCATTAACAAATATGAGAAAAATCATAAAAGATCCATTAAGGTCTCAGCAGTGGAAAGGGTGAGCAGTTTCACGTACCTGGATGTCAATATTTGGTGGAGAAGAGGTCACTAAACAAACGGAAAATGAGGCACATCCTCTCCTTGACCTACTGAATAAGCAGTGGAGCACCCTCTCAAATGGGCTCATTCAGCTCTGCCGTCACAAGGATCCTTAGAGAGGATTTTCATATCAAATGTAATAAGCATATACAACAGTTCATCTCTGTGCGACAGGAGAGCATACATCATAGTACAATTGTCTCTATTTTATTACTTTGTATATTATTATTGCACAGTATTGCACATTGGTAAATTATTACTGTGTATATTATTATTCTATACTTATTATTAGTTAATATTATTATTATTATATGATTACAGCTGAAAGCACTGGATACTGCGAAGGCTATGGGCGCAGACAAAATCCCGGCAATAGCCCTGAAGACTTGTGCTCCAGAACTTGCTGTGCCACTAGCCAAGCTGTTCCAGTACAGCTACAACACCAGCATCTACTTGGCAATATGGAAAACTGCCCAGGTATGTCCTGTACACAAGAAACAGAACAAGTCCAACCTAGCCAATTATCGCCCTCTCAACCTGCTCTCAATCATCAGCAAAGTAATGGAAGGGCTCATCAACAGTGCTATCGGCAATAACCTGCTTACGGATGCCCAGTTTGGTTCCGTCAAGGCCACTCGGCTCCTGACCTCATCACCTCCTTGGTCGAAACATGGACCAAAGAGCTAAATGCCATAGGTGAGGTGCGAGTGATAGCCCTGGACATCAAGGCAGCATTTGACCGAGTATGGCATCAAGGTGCCCAAGCTAGAATGGAGTCAATAGGAATTAGGGGGAAACCCCTCCACTGGTTGGAATCAGACCTGACATAAAGGAAGATGGTTGTGGTGGTTGGAGGTCAATCATTTCATCCCCAGGACATCACTGTAGGAGTTCCTCAGGGAAGTGTCCTAAAACCAACCATCTTCAGCTGCTTCATCGATGACCTTCCTTCTGCCATAAGGTCAGAAGTGGGGATGTTCACAGATGACTGCACAATGTCCTGCCCCATTCATGACTCCTCAGATAGTGAAGCAGCTTATAGCCAAATGCAGCAGGACCTGGACAATATCCAGGCTTGAGCTTACATGTGGCAAGTAACATTCGAGCCATGCAAGTGCCAGGCAATGACTATCTCCAACAAGAGAGGCTCTAACCATCGTCCCTTGACATTCAGTGGCATCACTATCACTGTATCTCCTACTATCAACATCCTGGGGGTTACCATTGACAGGAAACTGGACTGGTCTAGCCATATAAACAGTGTGCCTACCAGAGCAGGTCAAAAGGTAGGAAACCTGTGGCATGTAACTCACCTCCTGACTTCCCAAATCCTGCCCACCATCTACAAGGCTCAGGTCAGGAATGTAATGGAATACTCGCCTCTTCCCTGGATGAATGCAGCTCCATCAACACTCAAGAAGCTTAACACCATCTAGTACAAGGCAGCCCACTTGATTGGTACCCCTTCCACAAGTATCCAATCCCTCCACCATCAATGAACAGTTGCAGCAGTGTGTACTATCTACAAGATGCACTGCAACGACACACCAAAGTTCCTAAGGCAGCATCTTCTAGACCCACGACCACTACCAGACAAGAGCAGCAGATACCTGGGAACACCACCACTTGGAAATTGCCCTCCAAGTCACTCACCCTCCTGACCTGGAAACACATCACTGCTCCTTCATTGTCACTGGGTCAAAATTATGGAATTCCCTCCTTAACAGCACTGTGGGTGTACCTACATGTCAGAGTCTGCAGCAGTTCAAGAAGGCAGCTCATCACTACTTTTTCAAAGGCAACTAGGGACTGGCAATAAATGCTGGTTTAGCTGGCAATGTCCACATCCTGTAAATGAATACATAAATAAAATAAAATATTATTATTTATTATTGCGAAGTGTGTTTTAAATGTTGCTGCTGTAACAAAATAATTTCCTACTACATATTGATGCAACTACAAAGAAGGCATGTCACCAGCTATATTTCCTCAGGAGCTTGAGGAGATTGATATGTCACCAAAGACTCTAGCAAATTTCTTCAGACAAAGTAGAGAGCATTCTAACTGGTTGCATCTCCATCCTGTTTGGGGGCTCCAATGCACAGAGTCAGAAAAAGCTGGAGAAGGCTGTAACCTCAGCAACCTCCAACATGGACACTAGACTCCCCGCCATCGAGGACTTTTGAGAAGACGATGCTTCAGAAAAGCATCATCTGTCATTAAGGAACACCACCCACCCAGAGCATGGGCTCTTTTCATTCCCACCATCAGGGAGGAAGTACAGGAACCTAAAGACACACTTTTTAGGACTGGCTTCTTCCCCTCCACCTTCAGAGTTATGAATGGTCCATGAGTCCATGAAGACTACCTTACTATCTTTTTCTCCTGTTGTACTACTTATGTATACAGTATATATATGATTTCTTATTGTAATTTATAGTATATTTTATGTATTGCACTCTACTGCTGGTACAAAACAACAAATTTCATGACATATGCCGGTGATAATAAATCTGATTCAGATTCTCTTTTCCTATGGCTGAACTCGCCACTTGTAACTCTATGATAGGACTTGACCTTGGCTTGCTGCACCTAAAGGGCTTCTTAACTCTAATTATAAAATTACCTGTTATTTGAAGTACTAGAAATGAAATAAGATAAGGAAATATAAGTAAATAACTTATTTGAACTTACCTTTTTAATTAAGATTGTCAACCTATTCCATTGAATGGGCTGTACTCCTTCCACCAGCCTTATCCTTAGAGTCAGGTCTGGAAGTGAAGCCCCTCTGCTCAGGGTAGGTGCATTCTATCCTGGAATCAGCAGAAGATGGTGAGATGGAATGAATTGATATCTGTTTTCCAGTTTTTCTCTAGATATGCAAATCAGAGATGAACTAGACATTCAGATCCCTATGATCATAAGACCATAAGATATAGGAGCAGGATTAGGTCATTCAGCACATCGACTCTGCTCCACCATTTGATCATGGCTGATCCATTTCCCTCTCAACCTCAATCTCCTGCCTTCTACTAATAACCTTTCATAGCCTGACTTATCAAGAATCTATCACCATCCATCTTAAATGCACCAAATGACCTGGCCTCCACAGCTGCCTGTGGCAATGAATTCCACATGTTCACCACCATTTGGCGAAGGAAGTTCCTCCTCATCTCTGTTCTTAATGGATATCCCTATATTCTGAAGTTGTGCCCTTTGGTCCTAGACTCCCCCACTATAGGAAACATCCTCTCCACATCCACTTTATTTAGGCCTTTCAACATTCGATAGGTTTCAATAGGATTCAAAGTGTACAGGCCCAGATCTATCAAACACTCCTCATATGATAAGCTTTTCATTCCCCGAATCATTTCTGTGAACCTCCTTTGAACACTCTCCAGTGTCAGCATATTCCTTCTAAGATAAAGGACCCAAAACTGCTGTCAATACACCAAGTGAGTCCTCAGTGGTGCCTTATCAAGCATCAACAATACATTCTTGTTTTTATATTCTAGTACCCTTGAAATGAATGCTAACATTACATTTGTCTTCCTCACCTCTGCCTCAACCTTTATGTAGGAGGACTCCCAAATCCCTTGCACCTCAGATCTTTAAATTTTCTCCGATTTAGAAATTAGTCTATGCTTTTATTCCTTCTACCAAAGTGCATGACAGTACACTTCCTGACACTATATTCCATCAGCCACTTCTTTGCCTATTCTCCTAATCTGTCTAATTCTTTTTGAAGCCTCCCTGCTTCCTCAATGCTGCCTGACCCTCTATTTATCTTCGTATTGTCCTCAAATTTGGCCACGAAGTTATCAATCCCATCATTCAAATCACTGACATATAATGTAAAAATAAGTGGTCCTGTGGAACACCCACTACTCACTAGCAGCTAACCAGAAAAGGTTCCCTTTATTTCCACTCCTTGCCTCCTGCTAATCAGCAAATGCTCCAACCATTGTAGTATCTTTCCTGTAATACCATAGGCTCTTAACATGTTAATCAGTTTCATGTGTGGCACCTTGTCAAAGACCTTCTGAAAATCCAAGTATACAAAATCCACCGATTCTCCTCTGTCTACCCTGCTTGTTATTTCTTCAAAGAATTCCAACATATTGGTCAAGCAATATTTTCCCTTAAGGAAACCATACTGACTTTGGTCTATTTTATCATGTGCCTCCAAGTACTTGAAACCTCATCCTTAACAATTGACTTCAACATCTTCCCAACTGCTGAGGTCAGACTAACTGGCCTATAATTTCCTTCCTTCTGCTTCTCTCCCTTCTTGAAGAGTGGAGTAACATTTGTAATTTTTCAGTCCTTCGGAACCATGCCAGAATCAATTGATTCCTGAAAGATCATTACTAATGCCTCCACAATCTCTTCAGCCACCTCTTTCAGAACCTTGGGGTGTACACCATCTGGTCCAGGTGATTTATCTACCTTCAGAACTTTCAGTTTGCCAAGCACCTTCTCCCTAGTAATGGTAACTTCACTCATTTATGCCCCTCGACACTCTTGAATTTCTGGCATACTGCTAGTGTTTTCCACAGTGAATCGTGATGCAAAATACCAGTTCAGTTCATCCACCATTTCCTTATCCCCCTTTACTACCTTTCCAGCATATTTTTCTAGCTGTCCAATGTCTACACTTGCCTCACTTTTACTCTTTATATATCTGAAGAAACATTTGGTATCCTCTTTAATATTATCGGCTGGCTTACCTATGTATTCCATTGCTTTCCTCTTTATGACTTTTTTAGTTGCTAACTGATTGTTTTTAAAAGCTTCCCAATCTTCTAACCTCCCACTAATTTTGCTTTGTTATAAGCCCTCACATTTTCTTTTATGTTGTTTTCTGACTTCCATCATCAGTCATGGTTGCATCATCCTGCCTTTAGAATACTTCTTCTTCTTTGGGATGTATCTGTCCTGCACCTTCCAAACTGCTTCCAGAAATTCCAGCCATTGTTGCTCTGCTGTCATTGCGGCTAGTGCCTCCTTCCTATCAAGTTTTCCCAGCTTTTCTCTCATGCCTCGGTAATTCCATTTACTCTACTCTCATTTGGCTTTAGCTTCTCCTTCTCAAATTGCATGACGAATTAGATCATATTATGATCACTTTCACCTGAGGGTTCCTTTACCTTAAGCTTTCTAATCAATTCTGATTCTTTGTACACCTAATCCAGAATTGCTGATCCCCTAGTGGGCTTAACCATTGAGTGCCTTTATATATTCCCCTTCTAGGGATCCAGCCCCAACCTGATGTTCCCAGTCTACCTGCATATCGAATTCTCCCAGGACTATTGTAACATTGATTCTTTGACATGCCTTTTCTATTTCCTGTTGTAATTTGTAGCCCACATCTCTGCTACTGTATTTAAGTCTCAAAATAGTCTTTTTACCCTTGCAGTTTCTTTGCTCTACCACAAGGATTCTATGTCACCTCTTTCTAGGGATTTGATTTCATTTTTTACCAACAGAGCCACCTCACCACCTCTGCCTACCTGCTTGTCTACCGTGTATATTCTTGGGTGTGAGGCTCCCAGCTATAATTTTCTTTCAGCCACAACTCTGTGATGCCCTCAACAGCATACTGGCCAACATCTAACTGTGCTACAAGTTCATCTACCTCATTCTGTATACTACATGCATTCAGTCGTAACACTTTCAGTCCTGTATTCATCACCCTTTTCAATTTTGTCCTGCTTTTATATTACAACTCATCCCATTGACTGCAATTTTGCCCTATCATCAGCATGTCCTTGCTAGCAGTCTCACTACACACTGCCTCTGTTGGTAAACTAACTGCCCCATCCTCAGCCCTCTCATTCTAGTTCCCATCTCCCTGCCAAATTTGTTTAAAACCTCCCTGCAAGGATATTGGTCCCCCACAGGATCAGGTGTAAAGTATCCCTTTTGTACAGGCCGTACTTGCCCCAGAAGAGACTCCAATAATCCAGTAATCTGAAGCCTGCCCTCCGTACCTTTTCTCCAGCACACATTTATCTGCCAAATGCTCCTATTCTTACCTTCACTGGTGCATGGCACATGCAACAATCCAGAGATTACTAGCCTGACAATCCTGCTTTTCAGCTTTCTTCCCTGCTCCCTAAAATCTCTCTTCAGGACCCCTTCGCCTTTCCTACCCATGTCATCGGTGCCCATATGTACCAAGACTACTGGTTGCTCATCCTTGTCTTTCAAAATGCCATGGACATGATTCGAGACATTGCTGACCCTGGCACCTGGGAGGCAACATACCATCCGCTGTTTCTATTGCATCCACAGAATCTCATCTCTACTCAGAACTCTAACTATGGAATCTCCGATCATACTGATGTCCTCTGCACCTCTCTTCTCCTCAGAGCCAGAGCTCCAGACTCAGTGCCAGAGTCCTGGTCACTGCAGCTGTCTCCTGGTAGTTCATCCCACCCCCCCCCACCCCCAATAGCATCCAATACAGTTACATATTATTGAGGGGAATGTTCACAGGGGTACTCTGCACTGGCTACCTATTTCACTTTCCTTCTTATAACAGTCACCCTGCCTCCTGCAGCCTAGGGTGACTACCTCCCAGCAGCTCCTATCTTTCACTTTTTCAGTGTCCCATATGAGCTGAAAGTCAGTGAGCTCCTGCTCCAATTCCTTAACACGTTCTCTAAGGAGCTGCAGCTTGGTGCACCTGGTGCAATTCTGTAGTTCCCCAGAATTCCCACATCTTACGCAAAGAATATAATACTGCCACTAGAGTCATTTTCACTGCTCTACATATGCCCGAACAGATGAGGAACAAAGAATAAAGATGAAGATGAAGATACCTCACCCAAGCCTGATCTCGCCTAAGCCTGATGAGCCAAAGCTGAATTCTCCCCACTCTATACTGACCCATTCACACAATGGCCACTCCAAGAGTTGTTGCTCTGTTTTCCCCTGCCTTAACTTTCCCCTTGACTTTGCTAATGAATCCCATCCACTGACTGGCCGCAGTTCAAACTCTGAAAACTGCTGCGAAGTGCTGGCTTTTTACAGAAAGCATCTTGCCCTATCATCTGCCTGTTCTTTCTGACAGTCTCACTGCACACTGCCTCTGCTTATATCCTAACTGCCCCATCCTCAGCCTTATCACTCAGTTTCCCATCCCCCTGCCAAGTTTGCTTAGTCACTCCTCAACAGTTCTAGCAAAGTTGCCCGCAAGCATATTCGTCCCCCTCAGGTTCAAATGTAACCTGTCTCTTTTGTACAAGTCATACATTCCCCAGGAGAGATCCCAGTGGCCCAGAAATCTAAACCACTGACCCTGCCCTTGTTCCTCAGCCATGCACTCATCTGCAAAATCATCCTATTCTTACCCTCACTGGGCAGCACAGATGGTCATACTACCCTGGAGGTCCTGCTTTTCATCTTTCTACCTACAGTAGCTCCCCAAATTCTCTCTTCAGGACCTCCTCCCTTTTCTACCTATATATGTCATTGGTGCCAATATGTACCAAGATTTCTGGCTGCACACCCTACCCCTTTAGAATGCTGTGGACCCCATCTGAGACGTCCTCAACCCTGTCACCCAGGAGGCAACATACTATCTGAGTGTCTCTTCTCTATCGCATCTTGTGTCTACTCCTCTAACTATGAAATCCCCTATCTCTACTGCAGTTCTCTACTCCCCACTTCCCTTCTGAGCCACAGTGTCTGAGTCACTGCTGGAGACCCTGTCGCTGCAGCTTTTGGTAGGTCATCCCTCCAAACTGTATCCAAAATGTTATATTTATTATTGAAGGGACCGGTCACAGGGGTATTCTGCACCGGTCACCCTTTGTTTTCACTCTCCCAACAGTCACCCAGGTACCTTCATCCTGCAACTTAGGGGTGACTACCTCCCTGTAGCTCCTATCTAATCTATCACCTCCTCAGTTTCTCATATGAGCTGAAGATCACCGAGCTGCAGCTCCAGTTCCTTAACACATTCTCTGAGGAGTTGCGGCTTGGTGCACCTGGAGCAGATGTAGTTATCTGTGAAGCTAAGTGTTTCCCAGAATACCCACATCTGACAGGAAGAACGCAACACAGCTCCTAGAGCCATCCTCGCTGCTCTAACTATGTGATAACAGATGAAGAATGATGAATGAAGAAGAAGAAACTTACCAGATGCATACTTTGCTAAGCCTGTTCTCGCTGAAGCCTGATGAACTAAAGCCTCCCTACTCTAACACAGGTCCACTCACACAATGGCCACTCCTCTTGTCTCTGCCTTATTTTTATTTGCCCTTGCTAATGAATCGCTACTTGATTGGGCCTGTGGAAAATGGTGAAAGCCAGCGGACAATCCTCTTTCAAAATCTCACTTCCAGATCTATGACTTGCTTCCTCTCTCTCTCCCTATTTGATTGGACCAGGAGAAAAATGCTGAGAGACCATGAATGTTCCTTTTTTAAATCTCATTCATTGATCTGTGATCTCTGGCCACAAGAGTTCATGATTTGGCCGAATAGTTCTTAATGATTACAGTTTAGAGTCTTCAAGGATTTGAAACTAGGGGAATGTGGCATTATTTGAATTTACCTGAAAGTTTTGAAAACAAAGAAAACTATGAAAAGAGAATCGGTCCTGCCGAAGGGTCTTGGCCGGAAACGTCGACTGTACTCTTTTCCATAGATGCTGCCTGGCCTGCTGAGTTCCTCCAGCATTTTGTGTGTGTGTTGCTTGGATTTCCAGCATCTGCAGATTTTCTCTTGTTTGTAAAAAGAGAATTGATACATACTATGTTTAACTCCCGTTGAATAAACAAAATAATTAACGTGATCTTTTTCAAGTCATTTTTTACTAAAACGTACTGTCATTTTCATACCTTGTTAAGGTGCACTTACTGAGGTGCAGCGATGCATCCTGATCAGTTCCATCGTTTCCAAAGGGAATCTTGGACTCCAACTCAGCTTGGTAACTGAATCTCAAGCTAAACTTTTAGAATTTCAAGTTCAAAGTTCAAATAAATTAACTATCAAAACATATGATGTTACTGTATACCTCCTTAATATTCTTTTCCTTACAGGCTTTTATAGGGAAAGTAGAAATAAAAGAGAAGGTTATGAAAAGTTATGTGTAAACTGACAAAGACTGACAAACACCAGAGTGCAGAAGAGAACAAACTGCAAAAAATGAGATGATGAGTTGCAAAGAGCTATTGAAAGTGAACTTGATCAAAAATAATACTTCCATGAGTTTTCCCTTTCTGCTTATAATTTCCTTTTTAACGGTGTCGCTAGCTCTTTTGTGAACTCAATATTAAATACTTGGTTATGTGTATTCAAAACAACTTTATGACTATTATTGCCTTTTAAAGATTCTGTGGGAGGTTTCTGATAATGTCATGGCCTAATTATCCTGCTTTTGTGATGTGCTTCCTCCATAATAATGCAAAGGATTCTCTGAGGCTACATTTTTTAATAGCATGTGTATCTGTGTAAGTTTATCTTGAGAAACTTCCTTCTCTTCATCAAATGCATTAGTTCAAGTTAACAGAGCTCCGATTCAGGAAAGTTTTTATTTAATCAGATCAACAGCTGACTGCTCTGTCAGCAGTGCGGTGTCATTATAATGCTAATAACTCAATAAATAAAGCATCTTGCTGCAGTGTTTAACTTGGGGACAGCTTCACAGGACTGAGTACAAAGGGGTCAATTTCAGCAGATGTAAACTCGTTTCTGAAAGATAGTCATTCAGAACTCATTGGTCTAATCTGAAACGGGAAAGGATCCAACTTAGCAATTCAACAAGTGCTCCAGCAACACAAGGACGCTGAATGTTCAACTCTCTTTTATGGTCTGGCCTAACTGAGTTATTGAGGACAGGGTCTAATTTAAGCCAATTCATCTATCAACATTTGTCTAAAAGGTTTTCATAAATTGGTAAAGACCAAAGGTTTTGTGCAACTGGGAAGAAAATAATGATGACCTCGGTTTGCTTTAATTGTTTGATCTGATCTACTGTAATTATATAGAGGTTAGTCTGATATAGTAGAATTTGTTCCTGTTTTAATAAAGTTATATATTACCAGGAGAGTTCCAGGTTAAGTAACCCTTACTGTACTGAATGTACACAAGCCAGCTATTGAATTAAAAATAAAATGCCACTAAGCAACATAAAGAAGTTTGTCACGCAGTTGGAGGAGATGAAGTGAAAGTTGCAAGGAAATATTAATTGCTTTATTAATTCACAGACTAAAGCACACAGTTTATAAACTGACACATGATTGCTTTCATCTGGGAGGTTTTACACCAATTTGTCACTAGGAATTTTAAGTATAAAATACAGCCGTTGAATTATGAGACATGTTTTTCTATAATTCCATAATCAACTATTTGACCTTTGATGAGAAAATCATGAATCTCTTATATAGAGGCATACACCTATATACCATATCTATGTCCTTCTTCATTTTCTATACCCCTATAAGGTTACCTTGTTAGCCTCCTATTCTTTAGAGGAGAAAGTTTCAACCTATCCATCCTTTCTATAAAACACCCCTACTACCCTTGTGAATCCTTTCTGCACCCTTTTCTGTTTAGTGATGTCCTTCCTATGGCTGGGGGACGAGAACTACACACAGTATTCCAAGTGTGGAATTCAGTTAGTCTATCTTTGGACTGATGTTATGTTGATGACTGAAGTCCTACAAAACCAGAAAATGGATACTGATGAGGAGGAGAGTAAATACCACATGATAATATGTTGATGACACCTTCCATTTGGGATGGACCTGTTGCCTTTGCTGGATTTTTCTCGCTTCGATGGATGAATAAAGAAGTACCATTTCTCCAATGGTAAATTTTTACCTTTGCCTTTGTTTAATGACTGGCTCAAATAATACGGACTTGCTGATAATGCAAGTTGCTTAATTTATATAGAGGTCATTTTCAAGTCATTAGTGACTTAGAAGACTCAAGACTCATCTTAACCTGGAATGATTTGGTTTACAAATCTTGGAGAGGAGAGCTGGAGGACTTTGGATGTCACTTCTACTCACAAAGCTGCAAATAGTGTAAAAGTAACTAAATAGTGTTTCTTGGTTTTAAGCTGTCAAGTAGTTCATTTCACAGTGATGGTACTGATAACTTTGATCTCAGTTTGGGAGATAAGGAAGTATTTTCATGTTACAATGTCGAATAAAATTAAACACTATCTTCATAAATAGTATTTACCACATAATTTTCATGACTCCAATTTCATTTAGAGTTTTTGTTCATATATTTTTCTAGATAGTAGGCAGGGTAATTATGGTGCAGTTCTCTATTGCTGGTGATGATAGGTATTTGGCAATCATTGGTAATCTTTGATTGTCTCAAAGGATCATATTAAGTTTTCAGTGTGGTGTGTATAGCCACATCAGAGTTGGAATGATTCTTGAGTGCTGCATGTCTCAGCTACAGAAATAACTGCCACACCCATCAGCCTTTACCTTACATCTTCTGAGGAAACACAACAGGTCTACCTCCATCTGTCTGCCATGGGAGAGAGAGAGAGAGAGAGAGAGAGAGAGCTGAAAAATGAGGTCACTTTCAGCCCATTAAGTCCATCTTGACCACCAACTGCTCATTTACATAAACCCTTTATTAGTCTTATTTTATTCTTCCCACAGTCTCAAAAACTCCCCTCAGATTCTAACACCCATCTACACATTAGGAGCAACTTACAATGCCCAATTAACAGACTGACCTGCACGCCTTTGGGATGTAAGAGGAAAGTGCAGTACCCAGAGGAAGCACACATGGTCACAGGTAGAACACGTAAACTGTACACAGATGGAGGTCATGGATCAACCAGAGTCTTTGGCTCTGTGAACAAGTAGCTCTGCTGGCTCTGTGACTGTGCTGCCTGGGCTCTGTTACAGGCCCTCTCATTTATGCCCCTCATTTTGCATGAGATATTCTTGTTCCCCAACTTCGTTTATTCCTCTAGATCAGTGTTTCCCAATCTTTATTTTTATGCCATAGACCAATAACATTAACCAAGGGGTCTGTGGGCTCCAGGTGGGGAAACCCTGCTCTAGATCAATTATCTCCTTGTGCTCTCAAACTTGAGTCTGAAGGCCTATCATAGTTTATCTTTGTCCATCCTCCACAGCCAAATCTTTTCATTGCCCTGGAGATTGTAAAGAGTGAAAATAATCTGAGATTTTTGCTTAAGGATAAATGATTTCTGATGCCCTGACCCTCATAGGTGTTTTATTCTTTGTGGCATTGCACAGCAGAAGGCGTTGACAACTTTGAGCTTAGCTAAAGTTGTGAGATGCATAAGTAAATGTTGTCTCTATGATAGATCTTTACAGTATGTGTCATAGACTGCTCTTCCCCAAACTTTTGACCTTATACATATTTGGACACTTTCTTTCAGTTCTGCCAGCTTCACCTCAGACTTCCCAGGGATTGTTTCCTTCATAAATCCTACTGCCTGCTCTAATCTCCTTGATGACTTCTGGTAAGATGTTGGCGACTTTGTTGCAGCAGACACTCCGGGTCCAAAGAATTGTGTAAATGTGTGCCTCTTAAACGACTTTCTTGATTGCAGAACCTTTTTGGACATTAATGACGCAAAATGCTACATTGGTGAGTCTGACAGGATTGGGGGTGTGGGGGCTGCAGTGTGGCCTCGTTTGTTGTATGAGCCAACCCTTTATGCCACAGCATTACCTGTTGTAGTTATTCAGGGAAGGACATGCTGGAGGTGATGTGGGAAAGAACAGAGGTGCGGTGGACGCACTGGAATCTGTGCTGGGTTGAGGCCTGGCCCCTGCAGCCTGGCTTTCCTGTCGGTGCTGCTCTCTAGTGTTCACTCCCTGGAAGACAAGCTGGATTGTTCTCATCTGTGTCAGACGGAATTTAAATCAGCCAAGTGTGAGATGTTGCACTTTGGGAAGACAAACCAGGGTATGACTTACATGGTGAGAAGCAGGACACCATGGCATGCAGTAGAACAGTGGGATCTGGGAATACAGATCCATAATTCTTTGTAAGTGTCATCATATGTAGGTAGATAATATCATAAAGAAATCTTTGGCACATTGGCCTTCATAAATCAAAGTACTGAATACAGGAATTGCGATTTTATGTTGCAGTTGTACAGGACACAGATGAGGCCTAATTCGGAGTGATAGTTACCTACTACAAGATTGAAAGAATGCAGAGAAAGTTCACAAGGATGTTGTCAGAACCTGAGAATCTGAGTTATGGGAAAGGTTGAAAAGTTTAGGACTTTATTTCCTAGAGCATAGAAGAATGAGAAGAGATTTGATAGAAGTATACAAAATTATGAGGTGTTTCGATAGGATAAATGCAAGTAGTCTTTTTCCATTGAGTTTGGGTGAGACTAGAGCTAAAGGTCATGGGTTAAGGGTGAAAGGTGAAATGTTTAAGGGGAACATGAGGTGGGAGCTTCTTCACTCAGAGGTTGTTGATAGTGTGGAATGAACTGCTAGCAGAAGTGGTGGATGCGCGATCAATTTCAACATTTATGAGAAATTGGGATAGGTACATGGATGGGGGACATGGGGGCTATCATCTGGGTGCAGGAGGAAGGGACTAAGCAGACTAATATTTCAGCATAGACTAAATGGGCCAAAGGGCTTGTTTCTGTACTGCAAGTGTTGATCGACTCCATTGTTTTGTTTAGAATTGTGTAAGGAATGTTATTTCACACCCTGGGGACTGCTTAAGTCATTTTTCATGGCTTTTGTCATGATGCACATCTCATTTTATTGTGATTCATTCATTAATGTTATAAGTTGTGGTATTTTGATCTTGTTTTTGTTTTTATGTAGTTAAAATGAGGCTTATAAATGCCGGTGAGCTCATGGCACGTGGAAAGTAAGACAGACAAAGGATAGGGTGACACAATGGTGTAGCTAGCAGAGCTGCAGCCTCAGAGCACCTGAGCCTCAGGCTCTATCCTAACGTCTGCGTGGAGTTTGAGTGTTCTTAATGTGACTGTGTAGGTTTCCTCCAATAACTCTGCTTTCCTCTGACGTTGAAAGATGTGCATGTTAGTCGGCCACTGTAACCTCCCCCCACCCCCTTGTGTGTAAATGTGTGGAAAATGTGGGAAGAATTGTTGAGAATATAGGGAAGACAGAATAGAAATAATGAAAGATTAATTTACATGGGCAGACGTGGTGGACCAATGGGCTGGTTCTGTTCTACGTATGTCTATGACACCATGATGTTGTTGATTGGGTAAATCATGACAGGAAATGCTTGACCTCATTTCCTGATGACCAGGTTTTCAAAAGAAATGCTCTTCGAAACAGGAGAAAAATGCTTTTTATGCACAATTTGCAAACAATCACAAATGAATCCAATACTTCAGCAATATTGTAATAGTTTGAACTGAGTGAATCCAATCAGAACGTTGCTGACATGGTATCAGGCTTTGTCTCATCAAGTGCTTCCTCAGTCAACCTCTGCATTCCATGTGCAGGAAATGTAATTATCCAGTCCAGGCCGCAAGTGCCTTGTTATTGTTAGACAGATGAGTGGAAATAAGGAAAGGTGAATTCGTTTTCTTCAACATAAGAGGCTCAGGTTGTATTAGCCTGATAGTTCTAATTGATTCAATGCAAATACAGGTGCCCCCACTTTTCGAACGTTCGCTTTACGAAACCTCACTGTTATGAAAGACCTACATTAGTACCCTGTTTTCGCTAACAGAAGGTGTTTTCACTGTTACGAAAAAAGCAGCGCGCACCCCGAGCAGCCACTCTCCCCCGGATTTGGAACGGCATTCTCGCCGACATTGCTTAAACACATGCCTGTGAGCAGCCGTTTGCAAGATGAGTTCTATGGTCTCGGAAAAGCCTAAAAGAGCTCGTAAGGGTGTTACACCGCATAAAACTAGACATAATTAAGCATTTTGATCGTGGTGAACAAAGTAAGGACTAAGTGAGTTTGGCTTGTGGAAGCTGACGAAGATGATGTTTTGGTTTTGGCATCCCATGACCAAGAACTGATAGATGAAGAGCTGATGCAATTGGAAGAGGAAAGGATAACAATCAAAACTGAATGAGTAATGATAAAATACGACTTTAATTTTGAAAGGGTACGTCGGTTTAGGGGATATTTGCGGGATGGTTTGAGTGCTTACAAAGAATTGTATGATAGAAAAATGCGCGAGGTTCAGCAGTCAAGCAAGCCTTCAGCATCAGCCACAGCAGACGACGAACTTCAACCTTCGACATCGAGGCGGGCAGTCATAGGAGAAGATGAGCTGCCTGCCCTAATGGAAACAGATAACGATGAGATGACACCCCTGTGTCCCACCACCACAACCCACAGGTTGCGGAGAGATACTGTACCGATTCGTGGAGAATGCTGCGGTAGTCAGGAGGCACACAGCACATCTTTAAGAAAAAAGCCGAAATAAACATGCTAATTAATTAGGTGCCGCCCGGCACGTAATTGTCGGCCCAGATCAGAGGCGATGCAATCGGCAATCGTCTCTGATCTGGGCCGACAATTACGTGCTGGGCGGCACCTAATTAATTAGCATGTTTGTTTCGTTTTTTTTCTTAAAGATGTGCTGTGTGCCTCCCGGCTACCGCTGTACCCCTGCATGCTTCGCGGATCCATATCGGCTCGCTGCCCGGAGGTTGGGGGCCACTGCACCACCCAAACTCTGACGACTCAGTCTAACACACCATCATCAGTGTGCTCGGCGCTTTCCCATTTCTGGTAAGTGATACTACACTGTACATAAATTATTTCTACTTTATATTGGCTGTGTATTTTTACGTGTTATTTGGTATGATTTGGCAGCTTCATAGCTTAAAGGTTACCGGAGAGCGCTTGCGCTGTGTTTTTGCCGATGGCGCTTGCGTGAGATTTTCGCTACGGAGAACAGTTCAGGCAATGATTGTGGAAAAGTATTTCTACTTTATATAAGCTGTGTATTTATCATATCATTCCTGCTTTTACTATATGTTACTTTTATTTTAGGTTTTATGTGTTATTTGGCATGATTTGGTAGGTTATTTTTGGGTCTGCGAACACTCACAAAATTTTCCCATATAAGTAAATGGTAATTGCTTCTTCGCTTTACGACATTCCGGCTTACGAACCGTTTCATAGGAACGCTCTACCTTCGGATGGCGGGGGAAACCTGTACAAGTACTTAAACAGGTTATAAAATATATAACACTGCAATTCAGTATCGGCTGTTATGCAAATTAATTGTCAATTGGCTCTGCCTGGTTCATTACGGGATGTTTTTAATCATCAGTAGCTCTGTTAGGCAAGTTATCGTAAACTTGGAAACAAAGATATCACAATTTTTCATGATCGTTTATAAATTTAAGTTTTATTTTATTCACACAGACACATCTAATAGGAAGTTATACGGTTTTGAAAATATGAGCATCTACTTGGCTTGCCAATACCACTTAAATTTGCAGACACTGTGTTATGACAACAACTTTCCTTTGCTAAGTAATAACAATAATCACATTTCACTTACACGCCCCAAGTCGATATATAGTAACACAAGTTCTTTTAAGTATCAGCCAGCTAAATTCCTGCTTAAACTATTTACTTTGTATCTCTCTGAATCCAAATCAAAGTTTATCAATGGCGTCAAATCACACTGTATAAAGGCGATGTCATCACAAGTTTCCAGAGAAAACTTTAAACAAATACTTTTTTTTAAATTAGCTTTTTACACAGTTCTTTTTAGAGAGGCACAGAAATTCAAACAGCCCATATGCTGAACTACTGTTTCAAATGGCGATATGAACCACTTTAAATTAGTGCAAAATCTCACTGCAGTGACTCACGTGTGTGTTGGCTGTGCTACTTACTTTACGCAAGTCAGGATGGTGGGGGCGAGAACCAGGTTTCTCTGATAGCACATAGAAGGCATAATTTCTGGCCACAGAGAACAAGGAAAATTTGAGTCAAAAATTACTTTTTCTGTTTATTCATTTCTGTGATATGATCATTGGTTGTATCATTGCTTATTGCCCATTCCTATCCATCCACAGAGAGGTAGCTAATTGGATTCATAATTGCCTCGATGGTAGGAAACAAAGAGTGATGGTGAAAGTTGTTCCTTGCAGTCGAAACCTATTATCAATGGTGTGCCATCGGGGTCATGCTGGGACCACGGCTGGATGTGAATGTGCAAGGTATGGTTAATACTTTTGCAGATGATACTAAAATAAGTGGTATTCTAGAAGGTTACCAAAAATTACAGGAGTATTTTGATCTGCTGGGTAAGTGGGTTGAAGATTGGCAAATGGCTTTCAATTTGGATAAGTGCAAAGTTTTGCATTTTGGGAAGTCAAACCAGGGTAGGACTTGTACTGCGAATGGCCACACCCTGCGGAGTGCTGTGGAATCAAGGGACCTAGGAGTACAAATACATAGTTCACTGAAAGTGGTGTCAAAGGTTGATACAGTGATGAAGAAAGGTTTTGCCAGCCTGACCTTCATCATTCAGGGCACTGAGTGTAGAAATTGTGAAGTCATGTCGCAATTGTACAAGACACTGGTGAGGAGTTTAGTTTTGGTCAGCCTGTTATAGGAAAAACATCGTTATGAAAATGCTGCCAGCATTTAAGGGCCTGAGGTATAGGGGGAGGTTGGGAAGGACTTTATTCATTGAAACATAAAAGTTTGTGGGGTAAACTTATAAAGGCATCCATTAGTCTTGCGAGACCATGGATCTGCGCCTGGAAAGTCTTCACTCTCCAGGGCGCAGGCCTGGGCAAGGTTGTATGGAAGACCAGCAGTTGCCCATGCTGCAAGTCTCCCCCCTCCACGACACTATTGTTGTCCAAGAGAAGGGCATTAGGACCCATACAACTTGGCACCGGTGTCGTCACAGAGCAATGTGTGATTAAGTGCCTTGCTCAAGCACACAACATGTTGCCTCGGCTGGGGCTCGAACTCACTACCTTCAGATCGCTAGTCCAATGCCTTAACCACTTGGCCATGTGCCCACGTATAGTGTAAACTTATAATGTGTATAAAATCACAAAGGGATCTAGATCGGCTGAATGCACAGTCTTTTTCTCAGCGAAGAGCAACAAAAGGGGAACCCTGGGTATTCTCTCTTCTCCCCTCTATACTCGAGCAGAATATACAAAAACCTGAGAGCAGGTATCACCAAGCCCAAGGGCAGCTTCCAACCTGGTGTAATAAGGCTATGAAATAGTTCCCTAGATCAATAAGATTGGCTCTTAACCTCACAGTCTACTTCGTTATGATCTAGCATTTTACTTTTTACCTGTAATGCACTTTCGCTGTAGCTAATGCACTTTATTCGACATTGTTATTGTTTTACCTTGTTCTACGTAATACACTGTGTAATAATTGATCTTTATGAACAGTATGTAAAATACCGTACCTCACTACATGTGACAATAAAAAACCGATATCAATACAATACCAATAAATACAAGAGACTATAGGTTTAAGGATAGAGGTGAAAGATTTTAAAGGGACCTGAGGGGCAATGCAGAGGGCAGAACTTATATTGAAAGAGTGGCTGAGGCAAGTACAGTAACAATATTTAGGGCATTATAATAGCATTCTGGAGTTCGGAGTTCAATTCTGGAACTCTTAGTAAGGAGTTTAAACATTCTCCTCATGAACCTTGTTGGTTTCCACAGGGTGCTCTGGTTTCCTCCCACGTTTCAAAGACATAATGATTATAGGTTAATTGAATCAGAATCAGAATCAGGTTTATTATCACCGGCATGTGATGTGAAATTTGTTAACTTAGCAGCGGCAGTTCAATGCAACACATAATATAGAAGAGAGAAAATAATAATAATAAATTAAATTATAAAAATTAATAAACCAATAAATCAGTGACTGTATAGTATATTGAATAGATTTTAGAAAGTGCAAAAACCAGAAATACTGTATATTTTTAAAAAGTGAGGTAGTGTCCAAGGGTTCAATGTCCATTTAGGAATTGGATGGCAGAGGGGAAGAAGCTGTTCCTGAATCGCTGAGTGTGTGCCTTCAGGCTTCTGTACCTCCTACCTGATGATAACAGTGAGAAAAGGGCATGCCCCTGGGTGCCGGGGGTCCTTAATAATGGACGATGCCTTTCTGAGACACCACTCCATGAAGATGTCCTGGGTACTTTGTAGGCTGGTATCCAAGATGGAGCTGACTAGATTTACAACCCTCCACAGTTTCTTTCAGTCCTGTGCAGTAGCCCCTCCCCCCCCATACCAGACAGTGATGCAGCCGGTCAGAATGCTCTCCATGGTACAACTATAGATGTCTTTGAGTGTATTTGTTGACATGCCAAATCTCTTCAAACTCCTAATGAAGTATAGCCGCTGTCTTGCCTTCTTTATAACTACATCAATATGTTGGGACCAGATTAGATCCTCAGGGATCTTGACACCCAGGAAGCTGCTCACTCTCTCCACTTCCGATCCCTCTATGAGAATTGGTACGTGCTTCTTCATCTTACCCTTCCTGAAGTCCACAATCAGCTCTTTCATCTTACTGACGTTGAGTGCCAGGTTGTTGCTACGGCACTACTCCACTAGTTGGTATATCTCACTCCTCTATGCCTTCTCGTCACCAGCTGAGATTCTACCAACAATGGTTGTATCGTCAGCAAATTTATAGATGGTATTTGAGTTATGCCTAGCCACACAGTCATGTGTATATAGAGAGTAGAGCAGTGGGCTAAGCACATACCCCTGAGGTGTGCCAGTGTTGATCGCCAGTGAGGAGGATTGGTCATTATAAATTGTCCTGTGATTAGGCTAGTGTTTAATAGTTGGGTTGCTGTGTGGTGTGGTTTGTTGGGCCGGTAGGGCCTGTTCCACACTGTATCTCTAAATAAAAACAAAAAAAAAAATACATTTAGAAGACATTTGGATAAGTGGATGGTGTTTAGAGAGATAAGGGCCAAATGTGGGCAAATGGGAACTAGCTTGATGGATCCCATGGTTAGTAAGGATGAGTGAGGAAACATACTGTTTCTATGCAGTATTACTCTTTGAATCAATTACTCTGTGACTCTACTTGAGCAGGGTATCTTGGTAGATTATTTAAGTGAACATCTAATTGCCAATCTCTGTGAATTTCCATAAAATAGACAAAAACAAAGATGTCAGGTTTCCTTTCCAAAAGGAATCTGTGGATCCTTCCAATAATATGGAAACTCCTATGGATACCAATTCTGATGCTAGGTTAGGATATCAAGCCAAGGATGATCAGATATTCAGACGGTGCAGTGAAAGCTGTGTTGCAGGAAAGAGAGAATTCTTTCACCACAGAGAACTCTAAACCCTGTTGGCAATATGTGGGCAGTAGGTGGGAAGAGCCCTTTTTGGAGATCACTACTTGGGTCAGAGAACAGGGCTACAATGGTGTAAATCCTTCATCAAGCTGTTTTCACACACTTTTCTTACAGACTGGTCACAGTTGCTGCTCACATTTTCCCTATGTCTAACACCCTACACAGCAGGCATCAATTATTTGACAATGGAAAACAAATTCACATAAGGTGGTACCAGCAACCAAACTTCTTTCTTGCCGGGGAAGGACATGTACAAAATTAGGGGGGAGGCCAAGCTCTCCTCCCTACAGAATAAAGCAGGCATCAGCGACAGTGAAGAAAACAAAGCACAAGGCCTCACCAAGTCTCATTCTTTCACCATAATGTGATAAAAGGCAGTTTTCAGATCTTTGTTCTATTTCTTTGACTCAAACACTCATTTCCAGTGTCGAAACTGTGGAGACACTGCTTCAGTTTGAAGAGGAGAAAACAAGGGGAACCTCAACTCGACCCCCAGCAAATGCCAACTGAGAGAAGAATAGTATGTACATTCTCCTCCACAGGTAGGAGAAGATTACAAATCTTGGTCATAGAGAGTCATAGAGCATAGAAACAGGCCCTAGTTCATGCCAAACTATTATCCTGCTAGTCGTATCAATCTGTACCTGGACTATAGCACTCCAAAGCTCCCCCATCAATGTACTTATCCAAACTATCTTGAATTTTGAAATCAAACCGCACATAAAATCCTATAGCATTACAGGAAAGCTACTGGCATGGATAGAGGAATGGCTGACAGCCAGGAGCAGTGAGTGGAAATAAAGGGAACCTTTCCTGGTTGGCTGCCAGTGACTAGTGGTGTTCCTCAGGGGTCACTATTGGGACCGTTACTTCTCGCATTGTTTGTTAATAATTTGGATAATGGAATTGATAGCTTTGTGGCAGAATTTGCAGATGATATAAAGATAGGTGGAGGATAAAGATAAAGATGGCCTGCTTCCGTGCTGTAATTGTCATATGGTTATATGAGGGGTAGGTAGTGCTGAGGAAGCAATGCGATTGCAGCAGGAAGATGGACGAATGGGCAAAAAAGTGGGAGATGGAATACAATGTTGTGAAATGTATGATAATACATTTTGGTAAACGGAACAACAGTGCGGACTATTATCTAAATGGGGAGAAGGTTCAAGCATCAGAGATGCAGAGAGACTTAGGGGATCTTGTGCAAGACAACCAGAAGCTTAATTTACAGGTTGAGTCTGTGGTAAAGAAGGCAAATGCAATGTTGGCATTTATTTCAAGGAGAATAGAATATAAAAGCAAGGAGATAATACCAAAACTTTATAAGGCACCAGTCAGGCCGCATTTGGAGTATTGTTAACAGTTTTGGGCCCCATATCTAGAAAGGATGTGTTGTCATTGGAGAGAGTCCAGAGGAGGATCACGAGGATGATTCTGGGAATAAAGGGGTTAACATATGAGGAGTGTTTAACAGCTTTGGGCCTGTACTCACTGGAATTTAGAAGTATGCAGGGGGATCTCATTGAAACATACCAAATGTTGAAAGGACAAGATAGGGTGAACGTGGAAAGGATGTTTCTGTTGGTGGGTATATCCAGAACTAGAGGGCACAGTCTCAAAACTAAGGGGCAACCTTTTAGAACAGAAGTAAGGAGGAATTTTTTTTTGGCCAGATAGTAGTGAATCTGTGGAATGCTCTGTCATGGATTGTGGTGGAGGCCGAGTTCGTGGGTATATTTAAGGTAGAAGTTGATCGTTTCCTGATCGGTTAGGGCATCAAATGATATGGTGAGAAGACCGGTGTATGGAGTTGAGTGGGATCGGGGATCAAATATGATGGAGTGGCAGAGCAGACTCAATGGGCAGAATGGCCTAACTCTGCTCCCTTGTCTTATGGTTTTATGGACCTGCAGGCAACTCATTCCACATTCTCGCCATCCTCTGAGTGAAGACGTTCCCCTTAAACATTTCAGCTTTCAACCTTAAGCTGTGACTTCTAGCATCCAAGGGACCTCACATAGTGTTTTATTTGTCCAATTGTATTAATTCCCTCTGCTCTATTCTGCCTTCTAAATTGCTTCCTTTTCTTTCAGCTCAGTTGCAATCTCTCCTTGACTGTCTAACTGCAATAGAACCATTCAGAAAGCATCAAAAAAATAATTCATTGCCAGCAGAATCTTCTCTGGACAGAAAACTAATCTACCTTTCAGAGACTGATTAGTACCCTCATTGAAAAAGCAGCTTTGAAACCGACTCTAATACTTGAATCATCTAAGCAGCTCAATTGAGGGTCAATGCTGCCAGCTGGCACTACGAGTTGCTGAGTGATTTATCAGGTTATGAGGCATGCATTCGAGAACTCAGAACTTAACGACTGGTGCGGACTCAGTAGGATAAAGGCCTGGCTCCAAGCTGGATTGCTCTATGCCTCTATGACTCCCATGTCATTAAAGAATCATAATACAAGCATGCAACCCTCGTTTAAGAACTTAACCAGTTCAGGCACAGTTTCTGGATTTCTTTTGAGGGTTCAAACCAACATTGTAGACGATGCTATCAACTCGTCCACCAACCTGGCTGAGTACATTGCCACCACATCTGCCCTTGAGAAACATGGCAGTGCTCTTAAATATTGTGTTGAAAGAGTTTTGTTTCAAGAGCCACTGTGCTGTAAATAGTATTCAGTAGAACTTTCTTTTAAGCATCATTTTCACCTCCTTTTGCTTGGTAAAAGAAACAACAATCAGCATGCCTTCCCATTGGGCTCCAACACTAAGGCTTCAGATAAGAGGATCCTGTTTTAAGAAGATGGGTCCCTATTTTATGAGCTACAACATTTTTAAATTGGGGTTTGCTTAACATTTTTTTGTTTTCTGGCCTTATTTGTCACATTCTAATGCTAAACCTCCATTTCAACTGTGCCAAAAGGCCTGTAATGGCTCTTTTAGGCAAAAAGCTTATCTTTTCCCTGGCACATTTAAGCAATAACTGAATTTCTAGTGCACTTTAGATTTATGCATATTTTATATTTATTCAGTGACTCTCTGTCCAGTCCAAAAAACATAGCAGAGTATAAAATAAATATTAATAGTCCTTTTTAAAATAAACCCAAATGCGGTGTTGTACAAAGATGTACATGATATTTCCAATGGAAGAAAATTCATTTGTAATCAGCCATTCAGGATGAATCTAACCATGTAAACAGTTAAATAATTCTTTATTGTGTAATGGCTACTGATTTAGCCATTGCGTGGAAGGCCAATTACTCTGTAGAAGAGCCCACATTATTTTCACAGGGCATAGTCCCAACTTCCTGTACAATAAATGTATACAGCTTATAAATAATGTTATTGTCAGAAGGCTTGGACTCTGTTATGAAGTTGGAAGTCCAACAAGACAAAATGGTCAGTCAGGCATTTTTTTTGTTATAAGTGGCAAGGAGACAAAGATGCCAAAAGAATGACAGAATTAAATTACTTTAACACTTCCAGTAAAGCACCATTATTAGATTAATCTACATTAACATCATGAATTTTCTCCCTAGTTAAAAAAAACAGCCTACACCTTTATTCCTTTTGCCAAAGTGCATGACTATATAATTCCCTACACTATATTCCATCTGCCACTTCTTTACATATCTTCCCAGCTTCCCAGTCTAAGTCCTTCTGCAGACTCCCTGCTTCCTCAACACTACCTGCCCCTCCACCGATTTTTATATCATCCACAAACTTGGTCAAAAAACCATCAATCCCTTTATCCAAATGATTGACGTACTGCACAACATGAAAAGAAGTGGTCCTAATACCGACCCCTGTGGAACACCACTAGTCTCTAGCTGTCAAAATTAAAAGTCCCCTTTATTCCCACTCTTTGCCTCCTGCCAGTCAGTCTTCTATCCACACTAGTATCTTTCCCGTAATACCGTGGGCACTTATCTTGCTTAGCAGCCTCACGTGTGAAACCTTGTCAGAGGCCTTCTGAAAAACCAAGTCAACACATCATCTGACTTTCCATTATCTATTTTTCTTAAACTTTCACTCAACTTAAAAAAAAACAAAGAAATGATTGTCGATTTCAGGAAATCAAAAAGGTATGAATAAGTTCCACTACTCATAAATGGTGAAACAGTGGACAGTGGTCTCCATTTTTAAGTTCACAAACACGAGAAAGTCTGCAGATTCTGGAAATCCAAAGCAACACGCACAAAATGCTGGAGGAACTCAGCAGGCCAAGCAACATCAATAGAAAAGAGTAGACAGTCGACATTTTAGGCCAAGATCCTTCATCGGGACTGGAAAGAAAGAAAAGTCAGTATAAGAAGGAGAGGAGAGGGGAGGAGGAAGTACAAGGTGGTAGGTGATAGGTGAAATTGGGTGAGGAGGAGGGGTGAAGTAAAGAGCTGGGAAGTTGATTGGTGAAAGAGACAAAGAACTGCGGAAGGGGAATCTGATTGGAAAGGACAGAAGTCCATGGAAGAAAGGGAAGGGGTAGGAGAACCAAAGGACGGTTATGGGCAGGTAGATTGATAAGTTGAGAGAGGGAAATAGGAATGGGGAATGATAAAAGGTGGGAGACAACTACCGGAAATTCGAGAAGTCGATGTTCATGCCATTAGTCTGGAGGCTATCCAGATGGAATATACGGCATTGCTCCTCAAACCTGAGTGTGGCCTCATCGTGGCAGTAGAGGAGACCATGGAATGACATGTCAGAATGGGAATGGGAAGTAGAATTGAAATGGGTGCCCACTGAAAGGTCCTGCTTTTTGTGGCGGACGGAGCATAGCTGCTTGGCAAAGCGGTCTCCCAAACTACGTTGGGTCTCACTGATATACAGGAGGCCGCTACTGCCATGATGACAGAGCACTGAACGGAGCAGCACTGCAGTCTCGTTGTCCTCAGCAATGACAATAATGCTCTAACTCTCTAACTAACTACACTGTTGATTAAACAGAAACGTTGACTATTTACTTCTTTTCCATTGATGCTCCCTGGCTGGCTGAGTTCCTCCAGCATTTTGTGTGTGTTGCTCCCCATTTTTAAGTCCTTGCTGGTGAACATCACAGAGGAGTTCTCCTGGAGCACCAACATCTCCTTGAGAGCAGGGAAGGCTCACCAACACCTATACTATCCTGCGAGTTTTAAAGAGAGCAAATCTGTCCCAAAGGCTGCTGGTAAACCTTTACTGATGTGTAATTGTGAGCATACTGGCTGAGAATATGGTACGCAAGCTGCAACAAGATTGGCCAAAAAGCACTTTAGCAAGTGATTATGACTGCACAGAACACCACTGGGACACAACTACCAGATATAGAAACCATCTACAACTCACGATGTCTGTGGAAGTCTCTCAAAATAGATTCATCCCACCTCGGTAATCACATGTTCAATCTCCTACCACCTGGCAGGAGATGCAGAAACATCTCTGTGTGGACATCCAGACTGAAAACCAACTTCCTTCCCAGGGTTATTGTGCAACTGAACAATGCCCCATTTTAGAGTTATTTGTTTTTAATTCAGTCGTAACTGAGATGTCACTCTAAATAACTCAGATGTTATTTTAAATTTAGTCATTGTGCTTTTAATAATTGAATTACCAGTGTGCTGCTTTGCACTGACCGTAGCAGCACTGCAATCTCGTTGTCTTCAGCAATGATAGTAAAGCTCTAACTATCCAACCAACTACACTATTGATTAAGCATTCTTTGCTTAAATAATTTATTATGGGTTATATGTAAAATTATGTGAACGAAATATTGTCAGTCATCATGCCACCATGTCATACGGTCATGGCTCACTAAAGTAAAAAGAAAATCAAGGCACATTATTCCCAGCTCCCTTGTTTATCTTTCAGTTGGTTTTATGTATTGAAGTTACAAAATATAATAGTTGCGATGAGGTATTTTTAAACAAACTCAAGATGACTACCTACCTGTTGAAGCACTGTGAGATGTTTTGAGTTTTAAAAAAACTGCAGAGAGATGTTTGAGTTGAAAAACAGCTGCACAGCACAGTGTCTCTTTGGAAGGGAGACAGAGAAGATGGTTGAGTTTAAAAAAAGGCAGAAAATGGACAAATTCAGGTGTTCATAAATGTTGAGTACTGGCGATAATAATAAATAAAAAAAGAGCAGAGATGGCTGGCTACATCGGAAAGATAAACACGTTTGCTTGCATAACAGTTAACCGTTTTATGTTCAATGAGCAAATTGAACAGTATTTTCAAGCAAATGGAATAGCCAATGAAAAGCAAGTGCCAGTTTTGCTGAGTGAATTGAATTTAAACACATACAGTTTGCTTAGAAGTTTAACAGGTCGAAGCAAACCAACCGAAATTATCTTTGCTGATATCATGAAAATAATGCAGGAACATTTAGAGCCAAAACCATTGTTGATTGCAGAATGCTTTTGGTTTCATAAGTAGAATCAAAAGAAAGGGGAGTCCATTTCAGCATATGTGACTGAACTGATTGCTAGTATTGTCAGTTCAGTGATAGTCGTAGTAATGTACTGAGAGATCATTTAGTTTGTGGAATCTTACAAGAAAGCGTTCAAAAATGGCTCCTGGCTGAAGCACAACTTATATTTATAACAGCAGTTGAAATTACTGTATCAGTAGAAACAGCAGTCAGAGATGCAATTGAGTTGCATTCATGAATGAAAGTGAACGTGAACAAATTTGCAACGTCTAGACAGAAACAGGCCTGGCCAAACAAATTGTGTTACCTTTGTGGCAGGGGCTCACATATACCAAACCAATACAGATTTAAAGGTGAAACTTGCAAAAAAATGCAACAATGTAGGACACATACTAAGAGCATGTTGGGCAGACAAAATAAAGATAAGAAGTCTAGTTGTAGTTTCAAAAAGAGCAATAATCTGTATTCTTGATAAAAAATCTGATCATGATGAGAGTGATACTGGACTGGGTAGCTTTGAAATTTAAAATTTTGTAAACTAATAACAGACAAGCAATATGGCCGACACCAGAAATGAATGGCAAATTAATTAAAATGGAATTGGACACTGGCTCAGCTGTTTCAGTTATTCCAGAAAATGAGTGTGAGCATTATTTTGAAGATATTGGACTAAATCCTGCAGATATCCAACTAAGAACTTGTACTGGAGAAAAGATAACTCAATCCTTTAACTGCTATATTTAACTGCCCCCTCTTTTGTTTTATGTTGTCTTTGACTTCTCTTGTCGACCACAGTTGCATCACTCTCCCTTTAGAATTCTTCTTAATCTTTGGGATCTTTTATGCACCTTCTGAATTTCTCTAAGGAAATCCAGCCATTGCTGTCCCCTTAGGAAGTGAGTGAAAATGGAGAACAGAGGGGAAATACACTCAGACATATGGCAGAGAACATACAAACTTCACACAGACAGTAGCAGAGGTCAGTAACTAACGCAGGCTGCTGGAGCTATGTGGCAGTATTAGTACGATCACAGTAGACTAACTGAAATATGAATACATTAGCTAGATTTTCTTCCCTGAATGGTATATACTGGAAATGTTGCTGGCTGGAGTACCATGTCTAGCTTAATTCAAAGCTTATCCTGTTTATGTTTTAAACACATTACGGTGGGAAAACATCAAGCTTGCACCTGCCGGAAGATGGAGATCAAAGTTTCCTATCATATGCACTTTGATGTCAAGAGTCTGTATCAATCTGGTCTGCATTTTTAGTGGGAGAAGGAAAACATAACCAACTAATTTATCTGGGCTTGACAGGTCCCAACTCAAAAGGAAGAACCAAGAATAAAACCAGATAACTTAGACATGTAAATTATTAAATATGTGGCTAGTTCAGTGGTTAAATGTGAAATTATTCTCTTTTGTAGAAAAATCAGAAAGGCATAATATTACTTATGTAACACGCTGTAAGGTTTCACTGTGAATGTAATGGTTTCTCTGAAGCAGCAAAGTTTGGGTTATGACTACAGATAATGGGGCTTTGGAATGTGGGTCTATCCAGTGAGAGGAATGTTCTTCCTTCTCGTGAGACTGGAAGAGAGATTTTTGCGGTCTTTTGTCGGCGAGAGAGGAAGAAGGAAGTTGGGTGTGGAGAGAGCTGGTAGACCACCAGATGGAGTGGACTGGGAGCAGGGGTCCGAAGGTCAATGATGCTCGGAGGTAGTCAATAGTTGATGAATGGCCGTATCAGTGAGCTCCAACGTGCATTTCTGACTTTTTCCTTAAAATGGGTCTCTTTTCTTTTTATTTTCTTTACTAACCCTATATTCAGATTAAGATATATAAAGTTCAATCATTTAATTGCATATGGTGTACTGTCTGATATTTTGCGGTGTGGATTTGTAACTGGGCAACACATCACGCAGCATCCACACAAGCGAGATTTCTCAGTTTGGCAGGGCCAGAAGCTGTCTTCTCCTAGACGAACATGTGCTGGCCGAGCCTGACGGTTACACCTAAATATTGATAGATAGTGAAATATTGTAGTACAAAGGGTCCTGTGTGACCTGATACACCAACATTGAGGGCAAACTTGCAACTAAAGCAAGCAGTTAAAAAGGCAAATAGTATGTCTGCTGGTCTTTACTGCAAGAGGTTTTGAGTACAGAATCAAGGATATCTTCCTACAATTCTATGGGTCAATTGATCTTTCATCTAGAGTTTTGGTCTCCTTTCCTAAGAAAGGAGTTGCTTGCTATAGGGGTGCAATGTGAGCTCACTAGATGGATTCCTGGGATGGCAGGACTGATGTATGCAGAGAGCATGGTTCAGTAAGGATTCTAAAATTGAGGTGGATCTTAATGAAGCATAAAAATTTCTGGCAGGGTTCAATAGACAATATGTCAGAGAATATGCAACACACATTAAATGGTGAAGGAACTCAGCAAGTCAGGAAGGATTTAAGGAGGGAAGTGAACATTCTCGTACATAAACTTGTATGTAGGAGAATGTTACCTGCAATTGGGGTGTGTGAAACGAGGAGGAATTTCAAAGAAAACAAACATATTTGAGAAAGTACTGGTAAATTTCTAGGCACAAAATATATTAAGGTGTGTTGAGAGACAACAGGGATCTGGCATGTAGACATGGGATCAGCCATAATTTTATTGACTTGCAGATATTGAAAAGCAAAAAGATATTCAAAAGTAGGGAATAGCCCAGACCCGTTCTAATTTTCTGTGCAATGGTACTGATTTCATTGTTTGCCAAGCCCTAAACTCAAAGGATGATTTTGAACCCTATCTAATGTATGTCACAACTACAATCTCTGCTGCTGGGTCTATGCATCCGTGCAGGTGGGCTGCGCAACAGGTTCAGCAACCATGCTCGTGAGTACGTACGTTTCAGTTAATTATTGTTTCATTATGGTGGTATTTAATTCCCTTCTTTTTGTTCTAGCCTTGTAAGACTTAACCAAAAGCGCATCAATGTTTATGCACCCTGATAACACTTGTTCTTGTCCAGGAAAGAGGACGACTATTTGACAGATGTTGTAAAGGAGTGGTACTCGTTTAGTATTTAATTATTGCTTCCAGACACATTGTTGGCAATTAACTTTCAATTTGAGAGGCCCTGTTGGCCTAGCGTTTATGGTTTTTCTTTTCCTTTAAATTCTGCAATTATTCTCATTAAAGTCAGTGAACTGTTGACCTGCTTCAGTGTCTCCCTTCCTCTCTCTCTCCGCACCGGCCATATCAAACATTTTGACAGCAAGTCTCGACCATGAAGATGGACTCAGCAGAGAGAGAGAAGAGTTGTCCTTGGCCCTGAGATTCATTAGTCAGGTAGGGGAGAAATTATAGGTGATTGAATCTGTGGTGGGAGAAGTGACTGAAGCAATGTGACAGATAACCTCGGTTTGACAGGCTCTGTCTCAGCTGAAGGAACAGGTGTCATCTCTAGCAGCAACAGTTCAGCAGCTCACCACAGACAAATGGAATCAGGTGGCAGCAATCTCTGCTCTCACAGCCATAGTCCATGAGCTTACAGCTGACAGCTTACAGCCATTTGTGTTTTTTCAAATGCAATTCAGCAGCCTTTGGCCACCTCAGTCCCACTCCCAGCCTCTTATAAATCTGCCTTTTCTACTGCCCCAACTACCTCAGCCATTAAAGCCCTGACTCCTGCATCCAGACCAGAACCAGCTGACATGTCCATGGCAGAGCCAAGTATTCATCCACAGCGCAGATACCCTGGTGACCCCAATGACTGCAGGAATTTCATTACCCAGTGTGAGCTGACTTTCCAAGCCCATCCTGGTCAGTTTGGTGATGATGCGCATAAACTAGCGTACATGATAAATCTCCTGGATAGACCTCCTCTCAGCCTGTACAATGCTGTATGGCAGCAAGGTTCCCATAGACCGGTTGTTTGGACATTTTGTTGCTGAGTTAAGGGGAGTTTCTGATCTTCCAGTACAAGGTCATGAGGCTGCCCACCAGCTCTTGGACCTGTGCCAAGGAAGAGGGATGGTGAGGAACCGTGCAGTTAAATTCCGCACGCTTACAGTGGAGATGGGATGGAATGAGGGATCTGTCATCATACTTTCCTGGCACAAATTGAACGCAGGTGTCTGGCACAAAATCGCTATCCATGATGAACAGGACAGTCTGGATGGCCTGATTAGTCTGGCTATTAGAGTTGACAACCGGGTAACTGAGTGGCACAGGGAAGGAATGTCTCAAGCTTCCTACTCTTTGTATCACCATCTGTCTTCACCCTCTCCCTCATCACCCAATACCCAGTCCATGGAGGAGCCTATGAAAGTGAGGCACATGCACTTATCTCAGGAGGATTGGGGTTGGCACAGGAGGTCATGTTCCTGCCTCTGTTGTAGCGATCCAAGATATTTCTGGACATCGTGTCCCCGGCGTCCAGTAAAAGAGGAAACCTGTCAGCAGAGAAGGGAATCCTGAGGGGTTGGTTCTCCCTGCAGCTGGCTTCCCCTCATTGTGTGATGCTCCCAGCTTCCATGTTGTGGAGGGGGTCTCTGATCCATGAACTTCAGCACTTACTGAACGGGGCAGCTGGGAATCAGGTGGACATTTCTTTGGCTCAAATATGGGGAGTTCAGACTGAAAAATTGAGAGAAAAGATTGATAACAAGGCTCTGGATGGTCTGGGCACCGACCAGGTCCAACCCCTCCAACTTGTGCTGGAAAGCAACCATAGAGAGCAACTCTCCTTCTATTTGGTTGATTTGCCTGAGCTGCCACTGGTGCTTGGTCTCGTCTGATTATCCTGATGTAACCTGTGGATTGATTGGTCCCTTAAAGCACTCCGAGAGTGGGGACCGGCATGTCCGTATATCTGTCTGGGTCCAGTTCAAGAATTGGTTGGCGAATCTCCTCCTGTGTCTACTACTGATGAGGACCTGGCTGGCATTTTGGCTGAATATACTAATCTTCTTGAGGTCTTCAGTAAAAAGCAGGCTACCTCCGTGTCTCCACATTGGCTAAACAACTGTGCCATTGTTCTCTTCCTTGGAACTAGTCCTCCCCAGGGGTGTCTCTTTTCTCTCTGTCATCCAGAAATGATGGCCAGAGGATTACATCAAAGAGGCATTGGCCTTGGTGTTTATCTGTCCATCAAACTTGCCAGCAGGAGCAGGTTTCTTTTTAGTGTACAAGAAGGATGGCAAGCTCCATCCCTGTATTGATTATCGGCCCTTGAACAACATCACTGTGAAGAACCACTACCCTATTCTCATGCTTGAATTTGCATTCAAACATCTCCAGGGGGCAATCAAATTTTACAAGATAGATCTGGGCAGTGCTTATAATGTTGTTTGTATCAGAGAAGCGGATGAGTGGAAGACAGCTTTCAACACCTCCACTGGCCATTATGAATAACCTGTGATGCCCTTTGGTCTTGCCCAATGCCACCGCTGTCTTTCAGGCCCTAGCCAACAATGTGCTCAGGGATATGTTGAATTTGTTTGTTTTTGTATTTCGATGACTTTCTGATCTATTCCAGTTCTCACCAGGAACACGTCCAGCATACCCAGAGGTTCCTCAGATGTCTCCTTGAGAATAACCTGTACACCAAGCCGGAGAAGTGTGAGTTCCATAAAGACCAAGTGTCATTTTTGGATTTTAGACTTACCCCTTCCAGTGGACGCAAATAAAGTTCAGTTAGTCAAGGAGTGGCCCAAACCATCTACGGTCAAACAGGTGCAGTACTTCATGAGGTTTTATCGCTGCTTCATCCGAAATTTCAGCCCCCATAAATGCACCAGGAAGACCTCTGCAGGATTCTGTTGGCCAAATAAAGCAGACCAAGAATTCTTGGAACTAAAGCAACGCTTCACCACTGTCCCAGTGCTGTAACACCCAGACCCATCCTGGCCACTCATTGTTGAGATGGTTGCATCAGATGTTATCATGGGAGCTGTACTCTCTCAGCACTCTTCTGTGGATAGCCAGCTGCATCCTTGTATCTTTCTTTCCTGGAGGAATGGCAAATCCTGCTGGAGGGTGGTAGAATATTCGTTTTTCATTTGCACAGATCATGAGATCCTCTCCTGCATTTGAGACACTAAGAGACTCAACTCCAATCAAGCCTGTAGGGCTCTCTTCTTCACCTGGTTTAATTTCATCCTCACCTATTTCCCTGGCACTAAGAATACCAAGGCCAATGCTCCTGGCTGTTCAACTGGTTTGAGGACAATGTCAATCCAGAGCCCATCCTTTCTTGTTTGTGCATTGCTGCTCCAGCAATTTGGGGAATAGACGCAGAGATGAGGGCTGCCCAACCGTCGTTTCCAGGCCCAGGTGGGGGACCTCCCAACTGACTGTTTGTCCCTTCTACGGTGCACAGCAAAGTGTTGGAATGGGGTTACTCCTCCTGTCTGGTTGGCCTTCCGGGAATTTAGCGGACCTGGGAGTTTATCAAGAGATGATCTTTATGGCCATCTATGCCCCAGGGTGTCCATGACTTCATCGCTGCCTCAGTTGTCATGAGCAAGGTTTCATGCCAGTGCCCTGCAATTCTGTATGTCAATTTCCAGGGCCTCACCACCCCTGGTCTCACCTCTCAATGGATTTCATCACCGGTCTACCCCGGTCTAATGGAAGCACTACAATTCTGATTGTTGTGGATCAATTCTCCAAGTCTTCCTACTTCATGGCTCTCCCTAATCTCCTGTCAGCTCGTGAGACTGCCACTCTTGTATTTCAACCTATGTCTCTCAGGTCTGTCGTCGGATTGAAGACCACAGTTCACATCCCATTTTTGGAAGGCTTTCTGTTCTCTTGTGGGAGCCATGGCCAGTCTCTTGTCTGGTTTCCACCCTCACTCAAATGGCCTGACTAAGAGAGTGAATTAAGAGCTGGAAAGGACCTTGCACTGCCTTGCCTTTTCCAACCCCACATCCTGGAGTTCCCAGTTGGTTTGGGCAAAGATTACCCACAATAATCTCCAATCATCCTCTACTAGCATGTCCCCCTTTGAATGCCAGAAGGGATTCTGTCCACTGCTCTTCCCTGAGCAGGAGATTGATGTTGGAGTTCCCGCTGTTGACCAGCTGATCCAATGCTACAAGTGCAATGGAGATGAACCAGGGCTTCTCTGCTGCACACTCAGAAATAACATGCCCAGCAGGTTGACCGGATCCGTCAACAGGTGAGGCCTCTCAAACCAGGAGAGAAAGTCTCGCTAGCATTGAGGAATCCTCCCCTGAATGTCAAGAGCTGAAAGTTGGCCCAATGCCATGTGGGACCATTCGTAGTGGAAAAGGTGATCAACATGGGCTTGTATAGATTGCACCTACCATCACCAATAAAGGTTCACCCAGTATTCTATGTTTTCCAGTTCAAGCTGGCTACTACCTCCCTCCTGTATCCAGCCACACCACCTCCCCGTCCTACCCACTTGGTGTTTGCTTCCCCACTCTAAATTGTGTGGCACCTCCTGGCATCTTGCCAGGTATGGGGCAAGGTCCAGTACCTCGTGGATTGGGAGGGATATGGTCCTGAGGCCAATGACCTCCTGGACAAATCTCTCATTTGGTACTTCCAGTGGGCACAGCCCTGTGGCACCTCAGGAGCTGTGCCTATGAAATGGGAACATGTCACAACCATGGACTCTGCTGTGGGGTCTATGCACCGTGAAGTCAGGCTGCACAACAAGTTCGCAAGCTCACTCCTAAGTATGCATGTTCCAGCTAATTACTGCTTCATTATGGTGGTATTTGACTCCCTTCTTTTTGTTCTGTTCTTGTCGAGAGTTGACCAAAAGTACAGCAACATTTATGCTCCTTGCTTACTCTTGTCCTTGTCCAGGAAAGAGAGCTACCATTCCAACAGAAGCTGTAAAAGAGCGAAATACATTTAGTATTTAGTTATTGCTTCCAGCCGCAGTGTTGGCATTTAACTTCTGTTTTAAGAGTTTTAGTTAATGGCCCTGTTGAACTAGTGTTTACTGGTTTTCTTTTCCTTTAAATTCTGAAACAGTTCTCATTGAAGTCAGTGAACTATTGACCTGCTCAGTGTCTCTCTCTCCCTCTCTCTCTCTCTCTGCACTTGGGCCACTTCCAAACATTTTGACAGATATAGATATCTACGCACCCTCACTTTAGCGAAGTTATGCTGTATCCATCTACTACTCAAGGACTAGTTTACATCTCTATCTAGCCTCTGCAGCAAGGTTAAGCTGACTATACCCATTGCCTGAGTGCTGGGCTTTCCCCTCCTTACCAAGGAGGCGAAACTTCCAGCTTAACAAAGTAATTTAACACAGCTATTTTTACGTTTAAATTCAGACAAATAATTTGTAACATATATTTAACCTCCTATAGACCCAGTACACAGACTACTCAGTGAAGAAAGCTCACCAATTCCTCTACTTGCTGAGGAGGCTGAAGAGAGCTGGACTTTCCGTCATTCTGCAGGTGCGCAGTTGTGAACATCCTGACAAGCTACGTTGCTGCTGAGAACCGAAACTGCACTGCAGTGGACAGGGAGGCTGTATAATGGGTAGTCCAGACTGACCAACGCACCACTGACACCAGCCTACTCACTACGAAGTACATATATGCATTGAGGTTTCAGAAAAGGGCCAGTAACATCATGAGTGATCTCACTAAACTTCTTCATGGACCTTGTTTTTCTTCCATCAGGGAGGAGGCTATGTAGCATCCACACCAGGACCACCAGGCTCAAAAACAGTTACTTTCCTCAAGTAGTAAGGCTGATCAACACCTCCACCTACTAACCTTACCACTACATTATTATTTCTATCAGTGAGACAAAGGAGATGGCTGTGGACTGTAGGAAGACTAAGCCTGCTCCCTGTTACTATTGATGGTGAGGACCTACAAGCACCTGGGCTGCACCCGGATGACTGACTCGAGTGGAGCACCAACACAGAGGCTGTGTACTAGAAGGGCCAGAATCACCTCTACTTCCTGAGGAGGCTGACGTCCTTTGGAGTATGCAGGCCTCTCCTTTACATGTCCTATCAGTTTGTTGTTGCCAGTACGATCTTCTATGTGGTGGTGTGCTGGGGCAATGGCGTCAACAGAGGTGATACCAACAGGCTCAGTAAACTGATTAGAAAGGATGGCTCTGTTATATGAGTCAAACTGGACACACTGGAGGCTGTGGTAGAACAAAGGACCCTACGGAAAGTCCTGATAATTCTGGGCAATGTTTCTCACCCTCTGCAAAACACCTTGGCTGAACAGAGGAGCACATTTAGTATTAGACTAAGACAACTGAACTGCTCCAAAGAGCACTATTTAAGGTCATTCTTACCTCGGCCATTAAACTCTATAATGAGTCAAGAGTGATGGCTCCTTCCTGTTAGACTGTTTGAGGTAACCTATTTTTTATTATTTCTCATTTTTCTTCTAATATCTATATATCATGGCACTTGTAATCCTGCTGTGATACTGTAATTTGCTTTGGGATCAATAAAGTATCTATCTAACCATATGGACAGCCTAACAACACTTTATGGACACATGATCAATCTAATACATAAGCTATCTTATGTATTTATTTTTATTGAGTTTTTAAATGATTATTGTGTTTTTTATCTTTTCTGATTTTTTGCTGCCACGTTGGATCTGAGTAACAATTATTTTGTTCTCCTTTACAGTTGTTTACTGGAAATGATATTAAACAATCTTGAATATTGAACACTCACAGAGGATTTCTAATTTATAAAATATTTCTGAAATACAGAAGATTTACAAACTATAAATGATTTCCAACCACAGGTACACTTTGTGCGAACTAGAAGAACATACCAAAGAGTTGCTGATGAATGACTTGACTGTCACAGAAACCAAAGTTTGAGGAATGAATTCCAGTTCTTCTTTCTGTCACCTCATCTTTCTGTTGTTCTTCTAGTCATTCCTAACAATTCTCTTCCCACTGTCTTTTCAATATTTATACTATTTTCTACTAAATGATATCATCTGCATGTGATGTTTTCCAGATACATTTGCTGGGACAGAGTAATTCACACGGATGATCTTAAAAGCTTCTTGTGACAGAGATCTCTAACATCCAGTATTAGAGCAAAGGGGGCTGATTCCCTGGGTACACAAACATGCCAACTTGTAATCATGTTTGATGTGCTAAGTGACAGAACCTCATCATCTTGCATTTGACTAATGGAGGCAAGTCTCCTGGTCATTTTACTTTGAAAAATTGTGCCCCAACTTCAAACTGAGTGCTGCTTGCAATTTACATTAAGAACTTCAGACTGATTCGTGCTCACAACAAAAAGCTGAGCAAAGAATATTTGTTAAAAGTTTAACTTTATCAACAACAACGCTGAGCTTTTAAAAAGGTCATGCAACTGATAGAAAGCTGAATTTATCAATAAGTCTCTTGGGATAGTGAATATCCATCACATTATGTTTCTATGTATGAACTTATTCAAAAAACGCATCATGCCAGAATAATTTGTTTAGATGAATATAAAGGAATAAGGAACAGCTTTCTGCCAGTCTCTTTTCAGGAAAGCATATGTTTAAAATAATCAGGGTAAAGTGTTTACCTTGGTAGAAAATCCAGATTAGGAGTGGTGTAGACCAACAGCCAATGAGATTTGTCATCAACCCAACAGGACTGCAATTGAATTCATCCTGATCTACAAGATAATTGAAAACTAAGATTCAAAACTCAAGTTTCAAGTTAATTTAATACATGTACTTCAAAATACAGTGAAATGCATCATTTGCATTAACAATCTATACACCTGAGGATGTACTGGGGGTTGACTGCCAGTGTTGCTACACATCCAACATCCATTAAAAAGTGTCAGAAAACCCTTGTTGAAACTAATTCAAAACATGGAGAGTTCTCAGCTGAGACTAATGAGGTGCCTCTGAGTACCCCCGAAACTTCATCCTTAATAATGGACTCTAACATCTTGCCAACTGCTGAAGTCAGGCTGACTGACTGATAACTTCCTGTCTTTGCTTCCCTCCCTTCCTAAAGGGTGGAGTGACATTTATGATTTTCCAGTCTTCTGGAACCATTCCAGGATGTACTGATTCTTGAAAGATCATGTCTGATGCCTCAGTAATCTCTTCAGCGACTTCTTTCAGAACCCTGAGGTGTAGTCCATCTGTCTCAGGTGACTTATTCACCTTCAGGCCTTTCAGCTTCCTAAGCACCTCTTCCGTAGTAATGGTGACTGTACTCACTACTCTATTGCCTTTTAATTTCTAGCATGCTGCTGGTGTCTTCCGTAGTGAGGAATGACACAAAATACTTATTCAATATGTCCGTCATTTCTTTGTCTCCCATTACTATCTCTGCAATGTCATTTCCCAGTGGTCCAATATCCACTCTTGCCTCTCTTTTACTCTTTATATATCTGAAGATCAAATATTTGGAATCCTCTTTTATAATACTGGCTAGCTTGCCTACATATTTAATAATTTCTATATTGCTTTTTTTTAGTTGCCTTCTGTAGGTTTTTCAAACCTTCTCAATCCTCTAGCTTCCCACTAATTCTTGTTACACTGTATGACTTCCCTTTTGCTCTTATGTTGTTTTTGACCTCTCTTGTCAGCTACAGTTGTCTCTTTCTCTTTGTGTTGAACCGCTCCTGCATCTTCTGAACTACTCCCAGATGCTCCTGCCCTTGAACCCCACCATCCAGGTCATGCTTTCTTCTCACTGCTGCCATCAGGAAGATGTTACAGGAGCTTCAGGACTGACATCACCAGGTTTAGGAACAGTTATTACTCCTCAACCGACAGGGAATAACTTTACTCGCCCCATCATTAAAATGCTCCAACAACCTATGGACTCACTTTCAAGGACTCTTCATCTCATGTTCATTTATTGCTTATTTATTTATTATTATTATTCCTTTACTTTTGTATTTGCACAGTTTGTTGTCTTCTGTACATTGGTTGAACACCCAAGTTGCTGCAGTCATTCCTTGATTTTATTATGGTTATTGTTCTGTTTTGGATTTATTGAGTGTGCTCGCAAGAAGGTGACATCTGGTGACATATGTGTACTTTGATAATAAATTTACTTTGAACTTTACACTTTATTGCTGCTCAACCATCATCCTTGCTAGTCAATCCCTTCCAATCAACTTTGGCTAGCTTCTCTCTCATGAAGAGTTCCAGATGTTCCTCTTATTCTACATTCCTCTTGTAAGGGCAGCTGAATCAGACTCTTAGGGTTAGGAACTGGGTAGCACCAGCCCGGATGGATTCTGTGGCCAGAAATCACACACACCCAGGCTCTGATGCACAATCTCCACCCACGAAGGGATCAGACTTCCGCATTATAATGGCTTATGGTTTGAACCCACTGATCTGTCCTGATGTGCTGCTTTTTCAACTGGAAGTAAAAACAATTAATCAGGTTGACTTTTGGACAGGAAAGCCAACAATGAAAGATGCTTAGTACAATGTTAAACTTCATAGTATGCATGAAAACTAGATTAGCTTTCTTTCTGAAAATGTTAGTAGTTGTATCAGAAGGAATGACAAATTTCAAACCAGATTAAGTTGGATTGATGAAGGAAAAAGTAGGAACTTGGGAGAAGGTTGAATAAATATGATTAGGACTAGTTGCTCGTATTGCATGAATACTCTGACGGGCTGTTTCCACATTCTGAGTACTTTCACTGAGCGGAATAAATGCCTGATTATATTAATTCATCTGAAATGCAAAGGCTTTAAAGTGCAAACGAAAGGTACATATCAGCAAAAGGAATTTGCCAGTCAAGATGTGATCCTTGTTTGAAGGGATTTCTGCTGGTCACTATTGTTTACTGTCAAGTGGGCTGAGTATAAAGTATATAATCACCTTAAGATATAAAATACTCAGTCCAATGTTCACATGCTAATATCCAATAGCTGCCAAGTGGGCCACGTCATTCCAGCTTTCAGCAAATGTGGGCATCAGAGGATACAGGATGTTTACTTGTCTCTCAGCAGGTGATTGTATGCAGAGTTCCTGAGAATGAATTGGCATGTGAAATAGACTTTGAATCCAATGATTCTCAGCCCCAAGAGATGGAATAAGGGAAAACAGTGTCAAATAGTGACTGATACCTTTTGGCTTGTTCTTGAATTGTAAAAAAAAATGCTGTAAGAAATCTGAAATAAAAACAAAAAAATGCCTGAAATATCCAGCAATTCAGTAACATCTGCAGTGAGAGAAGCAGGGTTAGTGTTTCAGATCAGTGGCTTGTAATCAAACCAAATAGGTTTGGATGAAAGATCATCAACATGAGACACAAACTCTCTTCCACTTTTCACAGATGATGCATGACCTGCTGAGTGTTTCTACAGTAGAATTGGTTTGATTTTGGTTTGCCTAACATATTGTCCAGTAGCCTGGTCTGGAAGTTGGAGAAACTCAGCAAGACAGGCAGTATCTATAGAGGGAAATAAACAGTTGATGTTTCGGGCTGAGACTCTTCATCTTGTTTATTCCCCTCCATAGATGTCGCCTGATGTGTCGATTTCCTCCAGCATTTTCTGTGCGTTGCTCAAGATTTCCAGTATCTGAAGAATCACTTGTGCTGTACCTGAACAGGAAGAAGTGGCAGAGGATGGGGAGCAGAATAATCTCTTAATTTTAATATCAATTGCTCTGCAGAACAATCAAACCAGTAAACCAGTTTCAATGAAACCATTTTTATTACAAAGTCAGTAGAGGGCGCTGACTGGCTACATAACTCAAATATTAACCAGAAAGACTGGGATTACTGAAAAGACTGCCATTTTGTGAGATTTCTCTTTACCCTTTGAACAATTTAGGAGGCATCAAGTGCCTGGTTTACTCAAACTGAGAAACAAAGGGCAATACATTACCTTGGTAATCTCTGAATGCAGTTTGCCCATAATTGGTTTACAATCAACCTGATGGAACAATAAATTCATAAAGGTACACAGGAATTTTATTCAGATAAAATCATTTCCTCAGCACTAATTTTATAAGCTAAAAACATGAAGATAATTTATCTGGAATAACTCTTTTATAAGGTAGCAAGTAAAATTAACTTTAGAAAATCATATGTATGTGCACCATAAAATCCTATGACCATCCTGCAGCCACCCCTTCCTCAAACTATCCCCATAAACCTTCCAGCCCCAAGCTATCCCATAATCAGTCTCCTAAAATCAGACTATCATCCTAACCTCATCTATTTCCATAAGTATTTGATTCCCTTAAATAACACTCATTTATGGTTCTTCATCCCATTAAACACTTCCTGTGTTTTGGATATTTGATAGGACATGGTCTGTAATCAGGACCTTAAGAAAAGGCTGTATTGCCATCAAGTCTGCATTGCTCACTCTTTAACGTTAACATCAGCTCCTTCTGCATGCTGCTATTTATTATACACACGCATGCAAACACCCTTTGCCTGCCTGGGCCCAATCAGACCAGAATTGAAAATCCTGCAAGTAATTCCATAGACAATTTTCACTTCCAATAAGAAGAACTCTCATTCCAGCTGTGTGAGCAGGATTTGTGCTCAGTGTCCTGGAGTTTAACCAATCCATGATCCAGTCTCTGGTTTGGATATATTGTGCAATATACAGTACTGTTATCTGGATAATATGTTTGGTAACTTATTTTTATATGTACACAGTTTACATATTTTCATTTTTTCACTACCCAGTTACACAGAGCAGGTAGTCACAAAATTTGATTCAAGTGCTTTAAAATATTTTCAATCCATATTAGATGCTCTTAGAATAAAGAAACCTGCAGTAAATACTTAAAGCAGGAAACCCAATGTTTCTCAGTCCCAATTATAAGTCAATCTAATATTTTATTAGATTGACTACATATTTGTTGTTGGCCACTAAATCAATTACCAGAATGAAATAAAATGATTTACTTCATTAAGCAGGAAATTCATGTTAGTTCAGTACCCAGAGTATTTCCTTGTCAACTTTACCTAAGTGTGAAAGCAACATCTTCAAGTGTGTACTTGTGCAGGGGAAATCCTGTCTCAATGATTTCATTCAGCTTCTTGAGGAAGCAATTAAGAAAGTTAATAGAGGCAAGGTGGTAGACAGTGTCATTATGAACGTTGGTAAGGCACTTGCCAAGGGTCTTCATAGTAGGCTAATCCAAAATGTTAAGGCACAAGCGTTCAAAGCAAGCCGGCTGATTGAATCCAAAACTGGTTTGGTGGATAGGAAGCAGCGGGTGGCTGTGGGACGATAGTTTTCTGATTGGAAATCCATGAACAGTGGTGTAGCACAGGGATTGGTGCATTGATCCTTTTTTTGTGATATATAAATGAACAACATGATAATGTATGTAGGAAGTATGATTAATAAGTTTGTGGCAGACATGAAAGTTGGTAGTGTTGTGGATAGTGAGGAACATAGGCAACAGTGGGACATAGATCAGATGAAAAGTTGGGTGGAACTTTTTATAGATGGAATTTTATTCCAACAAGTGTAAGGTGATACATTTCAGGAAGTCAAATAGGAGCAGGACATGGACATTTGAGTCCATAATTCCTTGAAAATGGCAACATAGGTGGGTAGATGGCATGCTTGCCTTCATTAGCTGAGACATAAAATATAGAAGTTGGGATACTTTGCAACTTGTACGGCTGCACTTGGAGTATTGTGTACTGTTCCGGTCACTTCACGAGAGCAAAGATGTGGGTGCGATGGACAGAATGCAGAGGAGGTTCATTGGGTTTGTGCCTGGAATGGAGGACTTCAGGTATGGGAAGAGACTGGAGAGGCTGAGCTTGTTTTCTCTGGAACAAAGGAGTCTAAGGGATGATATGATAGAAGGATATAATATTATTAGAGACAATGGTTGGATAGAGAGTCTTTGACTTTGGTAGGGGTATCAAAAACAAAAGGGCATGTGTTTAAGGTGAGAGGGGGAAGTTTTAAAGGGAATTTGAAGTGAATATTTTAAAACAGATTGGTTCTTGGAGGAAGTGGTGGAGTCAGATACAACCATTGTATTTTGATAGGCACTTAAGTGGTAAGGCATAGATGGTTATAGAGATAATGCAGTCAAATGGGATAAGTTAGATGGGTGAAAGTTTAGCATAGTTGGTGGGCAGAAGGTGATGTACAACTCTATATTGTACCTCTATGTGCAAATACATCTGGCAGCATTTTTACAAAGGTGGAAAACTGAAATAAAATAGAAACAATATTATGGTTGCTCTGCCCTGTAAAATTGACAGTTTAACTCTCTGCCTGTCCTGCTGAGTTTTTCCAATATTTTTGATTTGTTTCAGATTTCTAGAAGAGCTTGTTTCTGTGCAGTACAAATCTATGATTCAATGTGCAAATCTAATTTATTTGAATGTTATATCCCAGACTGTATTCAAATTAAGCAGATGCATTCTATTTCCTCTTTTCCATTCACTCTTCAATGACTATTAAAGAACATCACACTGTTTGTCAGCCAAGCCTCTCAGCAAGGGATAATCTTTGTTCATGGGAAAGTCTAACACATTTGATTATCTGCTCCAGAAAATGACAGGAAAAAAAAAGAAAATAATGCAAATGCTGGAAATTTGAAGCAACAAAAAAGAAAATGCTGGAAAAGCTCTGCATGTTTGTAAAGAGCAACAGTACACATCTCAGGTCAGAGCATCTATTTTATTTTGAGTTGATATCCAGTTTTTCCATCTGTGAAGAAATGCATCCAGTATGCAGCAGTATTGAGAATTTATTTTTGTGTGCATGGACCCCGGTAAGATAAACGAACAACACTGTTCTCCAAAGAGACGTCATTGCAATTTTTGCTCTAAAAGTCCAACCATTATATTATGTAAAGCCCTGGGAGAGGACTGTGAATCTCCACTTTGCAAAAGAATGTCACTAAATGTCACTACAAGGCTGTGGAGGCCAAGTCTCTGGATGCTTTCAAGAAAGAGATGGATAGAGCTCTTAAAGATAGCGGAATCCAAGGTTATGGGGATGAAGCAGGAACTGGATACTGATTGTGGATGATCAGCCACGATCACAGTAAATGGCGGTGCTGGCTCAAAGGGCCGAATGGCCTACTCCTGCACCTATTGTCTATTGTCTAAATCAAAATTATTTGCAAATTGGCTCTCAGAGGGTTAAAAACAACACTTGACATCCTGAACTCCACCAACCATGATCTTAACCAGACTAGAGATGTTTGGTCTCTGTGCAAACAACAAGATCTTTTTTGAACTTTATGAGTCTGCTTGTATTGCATAACATCGTGATGGAATGTGGCTTAAAACCTGATCGAGGCAGTCAGTGGAGGAATCAATGTCATCTTTAGTGCATTAGTCCTTCAGGCACTGAATGTTCTCTGCTGTGCAAGAGTATGGGCTGTGATTTTTAAAGAGACTTTTCCTGATCTGTGTGAGTTGTGTTGTTTCATACTTTCCAAATAGAGTATGACTCATTTGTAGGTTTTATGCAAAAAAAAAGGCAGAGGCGTTTTATGTTTAAGAAAGCCATAACATCTCACTTATTGATTACAGAATTCACTAAAACCAACATTGTGAGCCTGTTTGGAGCCTGGATGAGCCGCATGGCTTGGATTCTATGTTCCATGGGTGGAGGAACAGCAGCTGCCTCTGGCTCCTCCAGAGGTGTGTTGACATGCACAAGGTCATGATGTGAAGCTGGCAGCCCGGTAGTAGAATCCTCCAAACCTTGGTGGGGTTTGTCCGGATTAAAGTGATCTACTGAAATACATTCTGGTTTACCCCTCTTATCTGTGATAAGAGTCTTTTCTCCCTGTTCCAAAACGCAGAACAGGCCTTCGTAAGGGGGCCTAAAGGGATGTTGGTGTGCATCATGGTGGATGAAAACTAACGAGGCGGAATGTAGGTCAAAGGGAATCCAAAAGTGCTGTGTGCCGTGATAGGAGGTAGGAATGGATGAAAAGGAATAGAATTTACTGAAGAGGGTGGAACGCTGTTGAGAGGCTTACAAGGTGACCATGGCATCAGAAATGAAATCACTTGGCACTCGTAATGGCTGCCCGTATACCAGCTCAGCCACGAATGACTGCAGGTCCTCTTTTGGAGCTGCTCTTGACCCCAGCAGGACCCACAGGAGATGATCATGCCAACACTCATCAGTCAGGGAAGCCCTTGGAGTAGCCTTTGAGGAGTGGTGAAACCACTCAGATAAGCAGTTAAACTGTGAGTGATATGCCCAATTGTGATGTAGCATAACACCGAGGTTCTGGGCCATTGCAGCCCCAGTGGTTTGATTATGAATTGGGGACTACGGTCAGAAGAAAAATCAGATGGGGTGCCAAACTGAGCAACCCAGGTGAACACCGAGCCACGTCTGTGGCTGTCGTCAATACTAGAGGGACAACCTCTAGCCACCATGGTAAGGAAGTGTGTGAACTGTGGGGGGGGGTGGGGTGGGGTGGGGTCGACCAAAAAGTTCCACATTGACACGGTCAAACCGTTGTTTGGGGATCTCAAAAGGTGCCAATGGCGCCTGAGCATGTCAGTTCATTTTTACCCGTTGGTATTCCACACAGGCTGCACCCAATCAAGCACGTCTGTTCGAAAACCATGCCACACAAACTCTGTGAGATCTTCTGGCAGATGTGAGAGACTATGTATGGAGTCAAAAACAGTCCGCCTCCAGTTTGCAGGCATTATGGGGCAAAGGTGACCAGTTGAGACTTCACACAGGAGAGAAACCCCCGCTTCTCCGAACAAAATGTCAGTAAACTGCAGGCCCTTGACTGCTGTTCAGTAAGCCTGCACCTTTGGGTCAGTAGCTTGGTCGGCTGCCTATGTGGTCAATCCCTGTGGTCAACCTCTATGTGTACGGCCTTAATGGGTGGACACGAAAAGCAATTAGCCATGGCATTATTTTTCTCCTTGATATGTTGACTATCGGTTGTGTACTCTGATGTGTAGACCAGTTGGTGTTGCTGCCATGCAGAGCAAGGGTCTGATATTTTGGCTATTGTGTGCACGAAGGGCTTGTGGTCAAGCAGCACTGTGAAGTGGCGATCCTCTAGGACAGGGGTCCCCAACCTTTTTTGCACTGCGGACCGGTTTAGTATTGACAATATTCTTGCGGACCGGCCAACCGGTGGCGGGGGGGGGGGGGGTAGGGTTGCCAACTGACAAGAGTAGCAGTCAAATACGTTGTGTTTACCCCGAGAAAGACTACAATGACCATGAAGCCTTGCGCGGGCACCAGTGCGCATGCGTGTACGTGCCGGTTCTTTTTCCAGAAATCATTTTTGGCAATTCTGTCCGGGGGAGGGGGGAGTGTTAATCACAACCGGAATATAGGTGATAAGTGGTTAATACACTCAATTTTGTATCTAAAAAGGTTTATCTAACGAATTTAATATTAAACACACAGCCCTTTTTTTCCTCACATGAATATAGTGATAAGTCAATTATCAGGGGAGCTTGAAGTAAGTGTTGAATGAACTTCCAGTAGAAGTGGTAGAGGCAGGCTCGATATTATCATTTAAAGAAAGATTGGATAGGTATATGGACAGGAAAGGAGTGGAGGGTTATGGGCTGAGTGCAGGTCGGTGGGACTAGGTGAGAGTAGCTTTCGGCATGGACTAGAAGGGCCGAGATCGCCTATTTCCATGCTGTAATTGTTATATGGTTATATAAGTCACTTATAAGCCAATAGCATCATAACATTTTAAGTAACGTTTGGATATTAAACACACAGCACATATTTTCCCTGTATGAACATATAAAATCATTGCAACACACCAATATCGCTGAATCAGTGGGAGCCCTGGGCTGAATACTTGTTTTCCTGCAACAAGGCTGTCCTATTGAGGGGTGATGGGAGATAGCGATACTCAAAGGGAGGTTCCTTATGTCCAGTCTATTCTGCAATTTAGTTCTCATTGCATTTATTGCAGAGATATGTTGGAAATGGAAGCAACGTTTTCAGTGCTTTTGTGGCTGTCTCAGGATACTTAGCCTTGACTTTGATCCAGAATGCCGGCAGAGATGTTATGTCAAACATACTTTTCAGCCCGCCGTCATTTGCAAGCTCGAGGAGTTGATCTCCTTCCCGTGCTGACATGAATGACGTGCAGGTAATGACCTCGCATGCGTTCAAGCTCAACAGTGGGCGTGGCAGGGAATGAGGAAAGGTGCAGCTGACTCATATCGCCAAATCATATTGTTTCCTCACAGCCTGGCAGCACATGCTTTGTGGCCCGGTACCAGTCCGCGGCCCGGTGGTTGGGGACCACTGCTCTAGGAGAAAACAAAAATGGCAGACAGCCAGATAGAGACTGAGAAGCTCATGGTCAAATGTGCAGTACTTGCCTTTGGGGGGGGGGGGGGGGGAGAATGAAGCCTTTGGCTGAAGAAGGTGAGTGACTGCCACATGCCTCCAACCAATTGTTTGTGCACAGCACCCTCAGCGTTGTCTGAACCATCAGTTAGCGAGGGGGTGCACCAGTCTTTTAATACTCAGTCAATCAGCCACTGGAAAGTCTGTGCTGCATTTTTCAGTAAAAGGCATGCGCAGAAACTCTAAGAGGCAAAAAGGGGTTATCACAGCCATTTTGTGAATGTCCTCCGAGCACACGGGTACCTCGTGGTAGCCCCTAACTAGGTCGACTTCGGAAAAAATTAAACGTTCCAAAAAGGCTTGGATATGTGGGATCGGGTAACGATTGTTAAGGTATTGGTAATTGCCACATTGGCTGCAACCACCATCAGACTTAGGGACCATATGCAGGGGTGAAGCCCAGGGGTTATTTGACCAACATACAATGCCAAGTCTTTGCATGTTGGCAAACTCAGCCTTTGCGGGTGCCAGCTTTTCTGGGTCCAGATCTACATGCATGGGCATGGACTGCTTGTCCAGTTGTGGAAATGGGATGCTCAACTCCATGTTTTGTGACTGTAGTCCTCATCCAATCAGGCTTCTGGTCTCCCACCTTGATTAAAATAGAATTTTAACAAAGACGAAGATCTCACTCTGAGTAAGAACAGGAATTCAATTATAAACAAGGTGAGAGAGCAGAAACCTGATTGGATGAGGACTAACCAATCAGAAGGGACAGAATACAGGGGTATAAATACAACTGGACTAGATTGCCCAGGCATCATCCCTGAAGAAGATGGCAGAGTTTGTCATCAAAAGGTCGATAATAATCAATACCTGTACCCGACTGGAAGCCCGAGAAGAGTTTATTTGATCTTGCTTGTTTATTCTGTAATATTACATCCAGCTAGTTATTATGGATTGTCCAATCTGTAATAATGGATCAGTCATAATGTAGTTTGTAGGATTCTGTCTCAAAAACTGGATCAGGCTTGCAATATTATTATTATTTTTTTATTTTTTCTCAGCTGAGTCTAGTAAAACCTGAAGTATGGGCATAGGCAAGCATGCTTATCTCTCAATTACTCAGAACATTTGGACTATTCTAGTTGTGTTCAGTGTTGTGGCTTTGTAAAGATTTACATAGATGTTGCTGTGTAGTCCTCATTGTTTAATGCTATTGTGTAGTGCCTTTGGGATGATACCTGATGTAGATTAGATTAGATTATGAGGACACTCAGTCCTCGTTTATTGTCATTTAGAAATGCATGCATTAAGAAATGATACAATGTTCCTTCAGAGTGATATCACAAAAAAAAGGACGATCCAAAGACTAACACTAACAAGACCACATAATTATAACATATAGTTACAGCAGTGCAAAGCAATACTGTAATTTGATAAAGAGCAGATCATGGGCACGGTAAAAAAAAAGTCTCAAAGTTCTGATCGACTCCCGATAGTCCCGATAGGAGGCGACAGAAGGGAGAAACTCTCCCTGCCATAAACCTCCAGGCGCCGACAACTGCTGATGCATTGGAAGCATCCGACCACAGCCGACTCTGAGTCTGTCTGAAAGCTTCGAGCCTCCAACCAGCCCCTCCGATACAGCCTCCTGAGCACCATCCTCGGCTGAGCACTTCGACACCGCTCCGGCCACCGAGCAACAAGCAAAGCTGACGACTCGGGCCTTCTCCTCCGGAGATTCTGGATCACACAGTAGCAGCGGCAGTGAATAAGGCATTTCAGAAGTTTCTCCAGATGTTCCTCCGTGCTCTCATGTCTGTTTCCACCAAATCAGGATTGTGCATGGCACCCTACTTCACAGATTACAGATATTATTTACCGGACTGGCCGCTGCGCGCTGCGTCGCACTGCCATCTTCTCCTCTCCACTATTACTATTGGGAGAATGTAAAAGTTTGGACACCCCTGGTCAAAATTTATGTTACTGTGAATAGCTAGGCGAGTAAAAGATGAAAAGGCATAAAGTTAAAGATGACACATTTCTTTGATATTTTAAGCAAGATTACTTTTTTATTTCCATCTTTTACAGTTTCAAAGTAAAAAAAAGGAAAGGTGTCCAAAACAAAAGTTTGGGCACCCTGCATGATCAGTACTTAGTAACACCCCCTTTGGCAAGTATCACAGCTTGTAAACACTTTCTGTAGCCAGCTAAGAGTCTTTCAATTCTTGTTTGGGGGATGTTCGCCCATTCTTCTTTGCAAAAGGCTTCTAGTTCTGTGAGATTTTTGGGCCGTCTTGCATGCACTGCTCTTTTGAGGTCTATCCACAGATTTTTGATGATGTTTAGGTCGGGGGACTGCGAGGGCCATGGCAAAACCTTCAGCTCGTGCCTCTTGAGGTAGCCCACTGTGGATTTTGAGGTGTGTTTAGGATCATTATCCTGTTGTAGAAGCCATCCTCTTTTCATCTTCAACTTTTTTACAGATGGTGTGATGTTTATTTCCAGAATTTGCTGGTATTTAATTGAATTAATTCTTCCCTCTACCAGTGAAATGTTCCCCGTGCCACTGGCTGCAACACAAGCCTAAACCATGATCGATCCACCCCTGTGCTTAACAGTTGGAGAGGTGTTCTTTCCATGAAATTCTGCACCCTTTTTCTTCAAACTTACCTTTGCTCATTGCTCATCAGTCCACAGGACTTGTTTCCAAAAAGCATCAAGCTTGTTTAGATGTTCCTTTGCAAACTTCTGATGCTGAATTTTGTGGTGAGGACGCAGGAAAGGTTTTCTTCTGATAACTCTCAAAAGAAGGTCATATTTGTGCAGGTGTGGCTGCACAGTAGAACAGTGCACCACCACTCCAGAGTCTGCTAAATCTTCCTGAAGGTCTTTTGCAGTCAAACGGTGGTTTTGATTTGCCTTTCTAGCAATCCTATGAGCAGTTCTCTCGGAAAGTTTTCTTGGTCTTCCAGACTTCAACTTGACCTCCACCATTCCTGTTAACTGCCATTTCTTAATTACATTATGAACTGAGGAAACAGCTATCTGAAAATGCTTTGCTATCTTCTTATAGCCTTCTCCTGCTCTGTGGGCACCATTTATTTTAATTTCCAGAATGCTAGGCAACTGCTTAGAGGAGCCCATGGCTGCTGATTGTTGGAACAAGGTTTGAGGAGTCAGGGTATTTATAAAGCTTTGAAATTTGCATCACCTGGCCTTTGCTAACAATGACTGTGAACAAGACATAGACCTAACAAGCTAATTAAGGTCTGAGACCTTGGTAAAAGTTATCTGAGAGCTCAAATCTCTTGGGGTGCCCAAACTTTTGCATGGTGCTCCTTTCCTTTTTTTTCACTCTAAAATTGTACAAAACAAAAATAATACACTAATCTTGCTTAAAATGTTGAAAAGAATGTTTCATCTTTAACTTTATGACTTTTGGAGAATAGTTCATCTTCTACTCACTTAACTATTCACAGTAACAGAAATTTTGACCAGGGGTGCCCAAACATTTGCATGCCACTGTTTACCCTGTTCATGTTCCAAAGTCCTTTAATTTCCTCTCTTAATTCAGCATATTTTTGTTATTTTTCACTTGGTTGATTTCTGTGAGTTCTGTGTATTTGGAATGGGTATATCCATTAGGTAAGTTGTTCTTGCTTGTTTATTCTGTATTATTACATCTGAACTGTTATTATAGATTGTTCTATCTGTAATGATAGATTGGTCATAATATAATTTGTGGTATTCTGATTCTAAAGTTACAGCAGGCCTGTATTTATAGTACAGTACGATTTCTTTATGAGTTTGTATTTTAAAGCAGGATCTTGATAAATGATGTTTGTCACTTGAATGTGCTTGTGTAAGTAATCGGATTGAGTTAAACTGCTTCAGGATCCTGTAATGTGTTTGATCGTTTCTGGTTTTTCTTGCCACTTTCTGTATTTATCATCTTGAATTTGTTGGACTTTCAATATGAATTTTTGATAATTTTTTTGTGTTAACCACCTGGTCCTATATTACCACAAGGAACCCTTCTGTTTCTCAGAAGAGGTCTCCAACTCTGAGCCAGGTGTTTGGCAGTTTCTTGTCGAGATCTAGTCTGCTCAGATCATGGGGATGTCTTTCATGGAGGGTTATACTCTTCCATTGGTTAACTTTTTCTTGAATAGTGATAATGTCTTCAGTTTTTTTGGATTGTGTTCTTATTTCAGTTTAGTGACGTATACTTCTTATCAGAATTGCATATGCTCATGTGGAGTCCTGAATCTTGTTTATGTTGATGAAAGTATATCTTTAGAAGTTTTATCTGACTGTTGTATAGATTTTTAATGTCTATATTCCTCTTCTCCCTTCTGTTCACTAACCATTATTCATTTTATACTCCATTAGGTGGGCTACTTCAGCTCTTAAGCTCTCAAATTTGTTACTTTATTTCGTCTAACATTTTAGTGTTCTCATTTCATTACTCAGTTTTGGGTTTCTATTAATGAGTGCCTCTATTTTGGAGCCATTGCACTGTCGTTAATGCTGCACAATATGCTATTGTGTGTAATTCTTCAGATGTTTCAAGTTTTCAAAAGTATTGTGGTAGTACATCGTTGTGAGTATCAAGAATTCTTGCAAATTTTGATGATGTGTTTTGCTTTGGTATGTAAGGCCTTTTCATTGGGTCTGTTAGTGTGGTGTTAAATGTTAGAATAATTGTGTCAGTAAACTCATGTTCTTGGAGGCTCTACATCTGTGTTATTGCTATTACCATCAGATTGTGGAGCAGTAGTTGAAGTGATTCTAATTTCATCAGCGCTTCGGGGGGGGGTGGTGCGCGTGTGTTGGCATCATCATTATTTTCTTATATAGCACTGTTGTGGTCTTTAGGTTGTTTTTTTTCTGACTTTTGTGCAACTTCATGTTTTATTTGGTTTAACATTTCTATACAAATTAAATTATTTTTATTATCATTCTACATTGATCAGCTATTCATTGCCCATTTACTTGCTTGAAGAGATATTGTACGATAAACTGGTGATGAGGTTTGTTCCTGTATCCTGTCATGTTATTTTCATGTTCCATTACTCGATCATATACACACATTATGAATGTGTTTATTTCTAATGACCATTTCACGTGTCTTTCTTCTCCTAACTGCTTGAGTGGTTTCAGTTGTAAGTACACTTGAATACACTTAGATTAACACTACCTAGGAAAGAAGGAGGAAGATGAATAACAGACATAAAAAATTTACGCAAGAGTAAAAGGATATATTTTCATATATTTTTTCACAAGCACATTCAAGAGGCAAACATCATTCACCAAAATCTTACTATAAAATACAAACTCATAAAAGGCACCATACCTTACTATACATACAAGCCTCATAAAGGTTCAGAGTCAGAGTCCTACAAATTATATTATGACTGATCCATTATTACAGTTGGACATTCCATAACTACTGCCTGGACATAATATTACAGTACAAACAAGCAACAACAACTGACCATTCTGGACACACACAAGGCGGGAGGAGAAGATGGCAGCGCGACGCAGTGCGCGCAGCTCTCCAGTGAAATTATATCGTATCTGTTAAATTGGGGCTGTGGACAATTCTGATTTGATGGAGACAGACGTGAGAAGCACAGAGGAACATCTGGAGAAATTTCTGAAATGCCTGGTTCGCTGCCGCTGCTACTGCGCGATCGAGAATCTCTGGAGGGAAGGCCCCAAAATCCCCGGCTTTGCCTGCTGCTGGCTACCGAGGCTGGGGTTGAAGCATTCGGTGGAGATGGTGCTCGGTACTCGGTGTCGGTGGGCTGATCAGAGCTCGAAGTTTTTGGACGACTCAGAGTTGGACTGTGGTCGGGCATGGCAGGGAGAGTTTTCTTCCTTCTCCTGTCTGCATGAGATGTGGGACTTTCGAGAGACTTTGAACTTTTTTGCTGTGCCGTGGCCTGTTCTTCATCAAGTTATGGTATTGTTGCACTGTTGTAACTATATGTTATAATTATGTGGTTTCTGTTAGTTTTTCAGTCTTGGTCTGTCCTGTGTTTCTGCGATATCACACCGGAGGAATATTGTATCATTTCTTAATGCATGCATTACTCAATGAAAATAAAAGAGGACTGCATGTCCTCATAATCTAATCTAATATAGAAATCAAGAAGTGAAAAACACCAGAAATATGCTGAATTAAAACAGGAAATTGAAAGACTATGGAACATGAACAGGGTATACATTATCCGAATAGTATTATGCACAACTGGTATCATCCCAAAGTCACTACACAATGGTGTTAAACAGTTAGCCCTACACAGCAATATATATGACTGCTTTATTAGGTACACCTGTACACCGGCTTGTTAAGACCATAAGTTATAGGAGCTGAATTAGGCCATTTTCTACACCATTTCATCATGGCTGATCCAATTTTCCTCTCAGCCCCAATCTCCTACTTCTTCCCGTATAATTTCATGCCATGACCAATCAAGAATTTATCAATTTCAGCCATAAAAATAACTAAAGACTTGGCCTCCATAGCTGACTGTGGCAGATAATTCCACAGATTCACCACTCTCTGGCTAAAGAAATTCCTCCTTATCTCCACTCTAAAAGGATCCCCCTCTATTCTGAGGCTGTGTCATCTGATCTTAGACTCTCCCACTACATGAAACATCCTCTCTACATACATGCCATCAAGACCTATCACCATTTGATAGGTTTCAATGATGTCACCCTTCACTCTTCTGAATTCTAGTGAATACAGGCCCAAAGCCTTCAAATACTCTTCATATGACAATCCACTCAATCCTGGAATCATTTTCGTGAACCTCCTTTGACTCCTCTCCAGTTTCAGTACATCCTTTCTAAGATAAGGGGCCAAAATCTGTTCACAATACTCCAGGTGAGACCTCACCAGTACTTTATAAAGTCCCAACATTACATCCTTTCTATTATATTCTGGTCCTCTAGAAATGAATGCTAACATCTCATTTGCCTTCCTCACCACCAATTTAACCCGCAAATTAACCTTTATCGAATCCTGCACAAGGACTCCCAAGTTCCTTTGCACCTAGTTTTTGTATTTTCTTTCCAACTTAGAAATAATCATTTCTTTTACCAAAGTACATGACCATACACTTCCCAACACTGTATTCCATCTGCCGTTTCTTTGCCCATTCTCCTAATCTGTCTAAATCATTCTGTAGCCTCTCTACTTCCTCAAAACTACTTAGCCCTCCACCTATCTTCATATTGTCTGCAAACTTTTCAACAAAGCCATCAATTCCATCATCCAAATCATTGACATGTAATGTAAAAAGAATCAATCTCAACACAGTCACCTGTGGAACCCCACTAGTCACCAGCAGCCAGCTAGAAAAAACATCCTTCATTCCTACTCGTTGACTCTTGCCAATCAGCCACTGCTTTTTCCATGCTAGAATCTTTCCTGTAATATCATGGGATCGTAGATTGTTATGCAGCCTCATGTGTTGCATCTTGTCAAAGGCCTTCTGAAAAGCCAAGTACACAACATCAAGCAATTCTCCTTTGCCTCTTCTGCTTGTTATTTCTTCAAAGAATTCCAACAGATTTGTCAGGTAAGATTTTCCCTTGAGGAAACCTTACTGATCTATTTTATCATGTGCCTCCAAGTATCCTGAGACCTCACCCTTAATAATTGACTCCAAAATCCTCCCAACTACTGAGGTCAGATTAACTGGTCTATAGCTTCCTGTCTTCCATCCATTTTCCTTCTTGGAGTGATATTTGCAATTTTCCATTCTTACAGAACCATTCCAGAATCTAGTGATTCTTGAAAGATTATTACTAATGCCTCCACAATTTCTTAAGACCATAAGACAATAAGATATAGGAACAGAATTAGGTCATTTGGCCCATCGAGTCTGCTCCGCCATTCAATCATGGGCTGATCCAATTCTTCCAGTAATCCCCACTTCCCTGTTTTCTCCCCAAACCCTTTGATGCCCTGGTTAATCAAGAACCTACCTATCTCTGCCTTAAATATATCCAATGACTTGGCCTCCACAGGCGCTTGTGGCAACAAGTTCCACAGATTTACCACCCTCTGACTAAAGTAATTTCTCTGCATCTCTGTTCTAAATGGATGTCCTTCAATCCTGAAGTCTTGCCCTCTTGTCCTAGACTCCCCTACCATGGGAAATAACTTTGCCACATCTAATCTGTTCAGGCCTTTTGATATTCGGAATGTTTCTATGAGATCCTCCCTCATTCTCCTGAACTCCAGGGAATATAGCCTAAGAGCAGCCAGATATTCGTCATATGGTAACCCTTTCATTTCTGGAATCATTCTCGTGAATCTTCTCTGGACCCTCTCCAATGTCGGTATATCTTTTCTAAAATAAGGAGCCCAAAACTGAACACAATACTCCAAGTTGGTCTCATGAGTGCCTTATAGAGCCTCAACATCACATCCCTGTTCTTATATTCTGTACCTCTAGAAATGAATGTCAACATTGCATTTGTCTTCTTTACCACTGATTCAACCTGGAGGTTACCCTTTAGGGTATCCTGCACAAGGACTCCCAAGTCCCTTTGCATCTCTGCATTTTGAATTCTCTCCCCATCAAAATAATAGTCTGCCCATTTATTTCTTCCACCAAAGTGCATGACCATACACTTTCCAACATTGTATTTCATTTGCCACTTCTTTGCCCATTCCCCTAAGCAAGCTAAGTCTCTCTGTAGACTTTCTGTTTCCTCAACACTACCCGCTCCTCCACCTATCTTTGTATCATCAGCAAATTTAGCCACAAATCCATTAATCCCACAGTACAAATCATTGACATACATCATAAAAAGCAGCGGTCCCAAGAGGGACCCCCGTGGAAAACTCCACCTTGTCAGCCACCTCTTTCAGAACTCTGGGCTGTACACCATTTGGTCCAGGTGACTAATCTACCTTCAGACCTTTCAGTTTCCCAAACACCCACCGTCTATCAATGGTAACTTCACACAATTCATTACCCCTGACACCTGGAACTTCCACCATACAGCTAGTGTCTTCCACAGCAAAGACTGTGGCAAAATACTTATTCATTTGTCCACCATTACATTATCCCCCATTTTTACCTCTCGAGCATTGTTTTCCAGTAGTCTGATAGGCACTCTCACCTCTCTTTTACACTTTACTTAACTAAGGAAACTTTTGGTATCCTCTTCCATATTATTGGCTAGCTTACTTTCGTATTCCATCTTTACCTTCTTAACATCTTTCTAGTTGCCTTCTGTTGTCTTTTAAAAGCTTCTCAATCCTCTAACTTCCCATTAAATTTTGCTCTATTATGTGCCCTCTCTTTGGCTTTTATGTTGGCTTTGACTTCTCTTGTTAGCCATGGTTGTATCATATTTCCTTCAGAATACTTCTTCCTCTTTGCGATGTAAATATCATGGGCCTTCCAAATTGCTTTGAGAAATTTCAGCCATTGCTGCTCTTCTGTTATCCCTGCCAGTGTTCTTTTGCAATCAATTCTGACCAGGGCAGAATTGTGTATAAGATGATGAGAGGCATTGATTGTGTGGATAGTCAGAGGCATCTTTCTCAGGGCTGAAATGGTTAACACAAGAGGGCACAGTTTTAAGGTGTTTGGAAGTAGGTACAGAGAGGATGTCAGGGGTAAGTTTTTTTTAACGCAGAGAGGGGTGAGTGCATGGAATGGGTTGCTGGTGACTATGGTGGAGGTGGATACAATGGGGTCTTTTAAGAGACTCTTGGATAGGTACATGGAGCTTAGAAAGATAGAGGGCCATGAGTAACCATATAACCATATAACAATTGCAGCACGGAAACAGGCCATCTCGGCCCCTCTAGTAATCCTAGGTAATTTCTAAAGTAAGAACATGTTCAGCACAGCATTGTGGGCCAAAGGGCCTGAATTGTGTTGTAGGTTTTCTATGTTTCTAAGTAACTCCTCTCTCATGCCTCGAATTCCCTTTATTCCACTGTAATACTGATATATCAGACTTTAGCTTCTCAAATTTCAGGGTGAATTTGCTCATGTTATGATCACTTTCCCCGAAGGTTTTTTTCAAACCTTAAGCTCTCTAATCAATTCTGTTTCATTGCCCAACAGCCAATTGCCCACGAGCTGCTCTAAAATGCCATTCGTAGGCACTCTAGAAATTCCCTCTCCTGTAATCCAGGATCAACCTGATTTTCCCCAATCTACCTACAATTTGAATTCTCCCATGACTATTGCAATATTGCCCTTTTGGCATGCATATATCATATATCTAATCAGATAATGCATATATCAAATCAGAAAATCATGTGGCAGCAAACCAATGCAAAAATACATGCAGACATGGTCAAAAAGTTTAACTGTTGTTCAGACCAAACATCCCAATGAGGAATAAACATGACCTAAGTGACTGACCATGGAATGATTGTTGGTGCCAGACGGGGAGGTTTGAGATTTTCAGAAACTTCAGATCTCCTGGGATTTTCACATACAAGACTCTAGAGCTCACAGACAACGGTGCGAAAAACAAAATACATTAAGTGAGTGGCAGATCTGTGGGTGAAAATGCCCTGTTAATGAGAGACGTCAGAGAAGAATGGCCAGACTGGTTCAAACTGACAGGAAGACAACAGTAACTTAAATAACCAGGCCTTACAACAGTGGTGTGCTGAAGAGCATCTCTGAATGCACAACACGTCAAACCTTGAAATGGATGGCTACAACAGTGGACACCACAAACATACACCCGGTGACCACTTTACTAGGTACAGGAGGTACCTCATAGAGTGGTCACTGGGTATATTGCACATTTGGCATTTTTGAAGCAGTATCTGCATAATGTGTTTTGGAAAGAATCCCAAAAAAATGTTTAATCAGACTGTCATTATTGTAAGAAATAATTATTGTGGTTTGCTCATTTTAAGAATGTTGAACCCAATGTATGAGCTTCATTAGTTGTCAACTCCTGTGTCATTTACGTGCAGAGCAATGGGATGTGAGTTGGTTATTTTGAAAGGGTGCTCCTTGTGGCTGCCATGAGAATGAAAGGAAAGGGACGTTAGGTATGACTGAAGAGAAAGGGAGAGGGAATATAGTACATAGGTAACCCAGGGTAGAACAACCTGGCCATATAGTGGTCTGATGGTTCTCTGCTCACAGACAGCCCTGAGCTATGGCATTCATCAATTAGAGCTGATTCACAAAGTGATTGCACACATTTACGATGTTGTTATATACAGGAAATACAACAGGAAAATGAAACCCATGTCACAGTTAGTGACACCTGGAATTTCCCTTCAGGCAGAACCTCTGTTGGGAAGCCAAACGCATAAAACAGCTACATTTTGCTTTAAGAAACCAGGAAAAATGTGTGTTACTTGGATTTCCAGCATCTACAGATTTTCCCTTGTTAGGAAAAATGAGTTAAGTTGCTAGATACCAATCATCCTTGCAATAGAAACTGAAAATGTTGTAAATACTCTACAGTTTTGGCAGCATCAGTGAAGAAAGAGATTGCAGTTCCATGGGCTTTCATCAGGATAAGGAAATATTAGAGGTAAATAACTTTTAAGATATACATAGAGAAAGGAGAAGGGGAAGGAACAAAGTGAAGATTGAAGATTACAGGAAAGATGAACTGTCAAAAATGAGAGTAATACAGTGATATAGAGAGTGGTAATTAGTGACACTAGTCCTTAATTTGGTTTTGTTTGTTTTCCTCACATTTCTGGAAAGAATCCCACATTTTATTTTTTAGCAGTTGACAAATCTGACTTGTCAGTTATGGGAATCATTCTGCATTTCATCTCTGATATAGAGTGTTTTCTACGCAACTGAGTCTATCTGCAGAGAGATTATTTGTATAACATTGTGTCCAAGATCAAATAGTGTGCCTGTAGACCTTTAGGTTTGCTTCTCCTTGTTCAGTAGCCATGTTGTGGTTTGACTAGTGCCATTGACTTATTGTGTGACAGTTTGGAGACTCCTTACTGAGGAATCATGGGTATGTTTTCATTGAAAGCTAGTAAAGACAGGAAGGATACTTAGGGGACAAACAAACGATAGATGCTTACAAAAACTACAGATGCTTGAAGTCTGAAATAAAGACTGAAAACATAAGAATTTGCACCAGGTTTGAGATAATACTGGATCACATGACCTGTTCCATCGCAGCCTGGTATGGAAACACTAATGCCTGGGAATGGAAAAGTCTACAGAAAGTAGATATAGCCCAGTCCATCACAGGCAAAGTCCTTCCTGCCATTGAGCACATTTACAAAGAGCCATAAGAAAGCAGCATCCATCATCAAGAACCCTTGTCATTCCAGTTGCTTTCTCTTCTCACTACTGCCATCGGGCAGGACATACAGAAGCTTTAAGGTTCATGAACAGTTACTAGCTTACAACAATCAGGCCCCTGAACCAGCATGGATAACTTCACTCACCTCCACAGTGGACTGACTCCACAGCCTAAATACTCACTTTCAAGGACTCTCCAACTCATACTCTCAGTATCATGTATTCACCTTTTTTTTTATTATTGACACAATTTGCCTTCTTCTACACATTGGTTGTTAGTCTTTATGTATAGTTTTTCATAAATTCTATTGTATTTCTTCACTTTCCTGTAAATGCCTGCAAGAAAAAAGATCTCAGTGTAGTGTATGGTACTTTGATAATGAACTTACTTTGACATTGACTTCGAGAATGAAAAGTCACAGGGAACAATCAGAAACAAGAGAAAATCTGCAGAAGGATCTCAGTCTGAAATGTCGACTTTTCATTCTTTTCTATAGTTGCTGCCTGGCCTGCTGAGTTTCTCCACCATTCTGTGTGTGTTGCTTGGTAACAATCAGAATACCAATTAGTACAAATATTTCATCAACTTCTTTGTTTGTTTTGACAGTGGCTTATTTTGACGTTATAAAACTTGGTATTTTGATTATTACCTATGACATTTTATTACCTATGATAATAGCCACAGCTCTACACACCATCCTTACACATCTGGAGAAGAAGTATGCTTATGTGAGAATGCTGTTCTTGGACTACGGTTCAGCATTCAACACCATAATTCCATCCAGGCTCGACAAGAAGCTCAGAGACCTCAGCCTTCACCCTGCCTTGTACAGTTGGATCCTGGACTTACTGTCAGATTGCTGGCAGGTGGTAAGAGTGGGCTCCCTCACCTCTTCCTCTCTGACCCTCAACACAGGTACCCCTCAGGGCTGTGTTCTAATCCCCTCCTTTACTCTCTGTATACCCGTGACTGTATCACCACCCACAGCTCCAATCTGCTAATTAAATTTGCTGACAATACTATATTGATTGGCCTAATCTCAAATAATAATGAGGCAGCTGACAGAGAAGAAGATGTCAAGAAAACACCCTCTCCCTCAATGTCACAAAAATAAAGGAGCTGGTTGTGGACTACAGGAAGAACGGAGACAGGCTAACCCCTATTGTCATCAATAGATCTGGGGTTGAGAGGGTGAACAGCTTTAAATTCCTCGGCATACACATCACTGAGGATCTCACGTGGTCTGAACATACCGGCTGTGTATGAAAAAAAGCCCAACAACAGCACCTCTTTCACCTCAGATGGTTAAAGAAATTTGGTATGGGCCCCCAGATGCTAAGAACTTTCTACAGGGGCACAGTTGAGAGTATCCTGACTGGCTACATCACTGCCTGGTATGGGAACTGTACTTCCCTCAATCGCAAGACTCTGCAGAGAGTGGTATGGACAGCACAGTGCATCTGTAGATGTGAACTTCCCACTATTCAGGATATTTACAAAGACCGGTGTGTAAAAAGGGCCCAAGGGATCACTGGGGACCCAAGTCACAATCTGTTCCAGCGGCTATCATCCGGGAAACAGTAATGCAGCATAAAAGACAGGACCAACAGGCTGTGGGACAGCTTCTTCCACCAGCCATTAGACTGATTAATTTATGCTGACACAACTGTATTTCTATGTTATATTGACTGTCCTGTTGTAAATACTATTTATTGTCAGGTCACTCGTCTGAGTTCTACTGGTACCATGTAACCCAGTGCTACCTGTCGCATGGTCGGGCGGTCGGCGACTAAACTGGCTCCCCCACCAAGCTTGCCTGGTGAGGAGGGTGGCTAGACACCCTGCAGGATGAAAAACAAGACCTGTCAAAGGGCGGATGAACCCTCTCGTAGGGTCAATGGCCATCTAGCAAACACGTGCCGTGAAGCGCGGAAAGAGCATCCCTTGCATGGAAGCTTGGTCTGGCCATTCACTGCAACAGAACTTCCACCAGCCGTCTTGGACCTTACCATGCCGCTAGATCTGGGAGGGGATGTCAAAGGGGTGGGTCTGGACCTGTGCAACCCCCTACACATCTAAAATCCATTCACGCACACACTGTTCCTTTCTGTACTGAAAGGAACCATCATCATCTTATGGGATGGACAGCCAGAGAGAGAGAGACTATTTATTGCACATTGCACATTTAGACGGAGACATAATGTAAAGATTTTTACTCATGTATATGAAGGATGTAAGCAATAAAGTCAATTCAATTCAATTTCTCTTGTTATCTGAGTATTATTTCAAGCCTGGCATTAATGCCCATCCCATGAGAAGGTAGTGATAGTGAGTGACCTTCATTCCTTTATTGAAATTACGTTTGTAGATTAGATTATGAGGACACACAGTCCTCTTTTATTGTCATTTAGTAATGCATGCATTAAGAAATGATACAATGTTTCTCCAGAATGATATCACAGAAACATAAGACAAACCAACTGAAAAACTGACAAAAACCACATAACTATAACATATAGTTACAACAGTGCAAAGCAATACCGTAATTTGATGAAGAACAGACCGTGGGCACGGTAATAAAAAGTCTCAAAGTCTCTCGAAAGTCCCATCATCTCACGCAGACGGTAGAAGGAAGGAAAAAAATTCTTCCTGCCATGAGCTTCCAGCGCCACAAACTTGCCAATGCAGCATCCTGGAAGCACCCGACCACAGTCGACTCTTGAGTCCATCTGAAAACTTTGAGCCTCCGACCAGCCCTCCAACACTGAGCACCGAGCACCATCTCTGCCGAGTGCTTCGACTCCGGCCCCGGCAACAGGCAATAGGCAAAGCCGAGGATTTGGGGCCTTCCTCTCTGGAGATTCTTGATCGCACAGTAGCAGCGGCAGCGATACTGTGGTTTGTGTTGGTCAAGGCACTCTCAGAATGAAGGTTGGCAAGGAATTGAAGAATTTTGACCCAGAAATGATAATGGAATGGTGATATATTTGTAAGTCAATATGGTGTGTTACTTGAAGGGGAACAACCAAATGGAGGCAATCCCGTTGCTCAAACTGTTCATGATGATCACTGGCTGGAAGGTTCATCAACTTGCTTCCATGCTTTTTGTAAACACTACAAATACTGCGGAGGGAGTGAATGTTTAGTGGGGTAGATGATTGCAGGTTAACGGCAGTGCTAAATCTTTAAAATTTTGTACCTCAGAGGACAGTGAATACCTTAGTTTGTGAGCATGATCAAGGTTAAGATCAATATATTTTCAGACCACCAATTAATTTGAAGATACAGGAATCATGCAAGTCGTGTCAGGTCTCTATATGACTCTATTAGTCTATGATTACATGGAATTGAGGCACAGCATCCCTTGGTATCCTAGAATTCTGCAGTCTCTCATCATTTAGATAATATTGCTTCCTATTGATTTTTCACAACAAATGAACAAAGCTGAATTTTTCGATATTACATTACAGGGCGGCATGGTAGTGTAGTGGTTAGCACAACACATTACAGTACAGGTGACTTGGGTTCAATTCTCGCCGCTGTCTGTAAGGAGTTTGCACGTCTCCCTGTGACTGTGTGAATTTTCTCCGGGTGCTCCGGTTTCCTCCCACAGCTGAAAGATGTACCGGTTGGCAGGTTAATTGTCATTGTAAATTGTCCATGATTAAATTGGGAGATTGCTGGGTGGTGTGGCTTGAAGGGCCGGAAGGGCACACTGTGGTAAACCATATATATATGTTGTAACTGGGTTAACTGTCTGGACACGCCCCTCTGCTGGCTGCCCCTCTGGCTCCTCCCACAGATCCCTGAATAAAGGTGATTGCGCCTTGCTCCTCCTCCTCAGTCCAGGGGCAGATACTCAGCATGGAAGTCATATTTTACTGCGAATAAAAGCCTTTCAGTATTTACCCTACTTCAGTCTTTTGGAGTAATTGAAGGTGCTTCACACACTCTGCTCTGTATCTCAATAAATAAATAAATAAGATTTCCTTCCCGTTAGCTTGCCAACCTACCACCTCTACAAACTTGTTACCTCATACACTGTGAATTTTGCTCTCCCGCAATGATCTTTGGTGCAGAGCCTTTCCAAACATCTTCCATCCCTGGATAAGGAACCGCTCACAGTTTTGCTGGTCCACGAGTTGATTTTGTCAATAGTTCAGAAAATACACAAAAATCACTTGGGGCAGTAACCATGCCTCCACATATTATGAGTGGAATCAAAAACACAAAAAAGTCTGATAAAAAATAATTATTAAAGTGAACTGAGAGAGGAAACTATTTCTGCTGTTCATAGGAATGAATGTACAATATATAATAATATTAGACTTCTAATTTTTTTTATTATTTGGATGCTCGTTCATATCTAAGGGTTTCCATAACGTAGGTGTTCGCAGCCTGGGGACAGCCTGCATGGTATATCACAGGTTTGCCTTTATGTACAGCACATTTTACTTCTTCATCTTTCATCAATTAAGTTAAATAGGTTTTCTTTTCACAATTGAATTTGATTGATTAAATTGATTTTTTTCACAGGAGTCTGTTAAAACATTTTTGATTTCTATGTTCTTCCTATGATAGTTGGTTTCCCTCTGGAGTTCTAGCTTTCTCTGATTTCCCCAGAAAAATGTTGGTTGGTAGGGTATCTGGTTGGGTATAGAGTTGGTGAAAAACAGCAGAGTAAGGGAAAAGCTGATGAGCCTATGAGGGAGGAAAGATTATAGGACATGTGATGCTGTGAGTGAATAATAAAGGAAACTCTACTTGTATTTGCATTGTTCATATGTGGTTAATCAAATGAATTTTTGGAATTTCTCTATCCAAATATGTTCTGACATTTTAAAAAAGGCAATCAAAAATACCAGTGTAAGTTAAAAGATGAAAAGTGCAGTTTATTCATGAAGTTGAAGTAGTTTATTCATGAAGCTGCCTCATTTGAAGTCCTAAATCATTAAATTGCCTGAAAACCTATTTCCAATACTGAGCCAGTACTTTATTATTACAGTACATGAGGTCCCCTGGTAGCAGCAGAGATACAGAGGAGCAGATTGGGAGGCAGATTTTGGAAAGGTGCAAAAATAACAGGGTTGTTATCATGGGTGACTTTAACTTCCCTAATATTGATTGGCACCTGATTAGTTCCAAGGGTTTAGATGGGGCAGAGTTTGTTAAGTGTGTCCAGGACAGATTCCTGTCACAGTATGTGGACAGGCCGACTAGGGGGATTGCCATACTATATCTAGTACTAGGTAATGAACTGGGTCAGGTCACAGATCTCTCAGTGGGTGAGCATCTGGGGGACAGTGACCACCGCTCCCTGGCCTTTAGCATTATCATGGAAAAGGATAGAATCAGAGAGGGCAGGAAAATTTTTAATTGGGGAAGGGCAAATTATGAGGCTATAAGGCTGGAACTTGCGGGTGTGAATTGGGATGATGTTTTTGCAGGGAAATGTACTATGGACATGTGGTCGATGTTTAGAGATCTTTTGCAGGATGTTAGGGATAAATGTGTCCCGGTGAGGAAGATAAAGAATGGTAGAGTGAAGGAACTATGGGTGACAAGTGAGGTGGAAAACCTAGTCAGGTGGAAGAAGGCAGCATACATGAGGTTTAGGAAGCAAGGATCAGACAGGTCTATTGAGGAATATAGGGAAGCAAGAAAGGAGCTTAAGGAGGGGCTGAGAAGAGCAAGAATGGGGCATGAGAAGGTCTTGGTGAGAAGGGTAAATGAAAACCCCAAGGCATTCTTCAATTATGTGAAGAACAAAAGGATGACAGGAGTGAAGGTAGGACCGATTAGAGATAAAGGTGAGAAGATGTGCCTGGAGGCTCTGGAAATGAGCGAGGTCCTCAATGAATACTTCTCTTCGGTATTCACCAATAAGAGGGAATGATGGTGGTGAGGACAATATGAGTGAGGTTGATGTTCTGGAGCACGTTGATATTAAGGGAGAGGAGGTGTTGGAGTTGTTAAAATACATTAGGACGGATAAGTCCCCAGGGCCTGATGGAATATTCCCCAGGCTGCTCCACGAGGCGAGGGAAGAGATTGCTGAGCCTCTGGCTAGGATCTTTATGTCCTCGTTGTCCACGGGAATTGTACCGGAGGACTGGAGGGAGGCGAATGTTGACCCCTTGTTCAAAAAAGGTAGTAGGGATAGTCCGGGTAATTATAGACCAGTGAGCCTTACGTCAGTGGTGGGAAAGCTGTTGGAAAAGATTCATAGAGATAGGATCTCTGGGCATTTAGATAATCATGGTCTGATCAGAGACAGTCAGCATGGCTTTGTGAAGGGCAGATCATGTCTAACAAGCCTGATAGAGTTCTTTGAGGAGGTGACCAGGCATATAGATGAGGGTAGTGCAGTGGATGTGATCTATATGGATTTTAGTAAGGCATTTGACGAGGTTCCACATGGTAGGGTTATTCAGAAAGTCAGAAGGCATGGGATCCAGGGAAGTTTGGCCAGGTGGATTCAGAATTGGCTTGCCTGCAGAAGGCAGATGGTTGTGGTGGAGGGAGTACATTCAGATTGGAGGATTGTGACTAGTGGTATCCCACAAGGATCTGTTCTGGGACCTCTACTTTTCGTGATTTTTATTAACAACCTGGATGTAGGGGTAGAAGGGTAGGTTGGCAAGTTTGCAGATGACACAAAGGTTGGTGGTGTTGTAGATAGTGTAGAGGATTGTCAAAGATTGCAGAGAGACATTGATAGGATGCAGAAGTGGGCTAAGAAGTGGCAGATGGAGTTCAACCCGGAGAAGTGTGAGGTGGTACACTTTGGAAGGACAAACTCCAAGGCAGAGTACAAAGTAAATGGCAGGATACTTGGTAGTACATGGTAGGACCTGGGAGTACATGTCCACAGATCCCTGAAAGTTGCCTCACAGGTGGATAGGGTAGTTAAGAAAGCTTATGGGGTGTTAGCTTTCAGAAGTCGAGGGATAGAGTTTAAGAGTTGCGAGGGAATGATGCAGCTCTATAAAACTCTGGTTAGGCCACACTTGGAGTATTGTGTCCAGTTCTGGTCGCCTCACTATAGGAAGGATGTGGAAGCATTGGAAAGGATACAGAGGAGTTTTACCAGGATGCTGCCTGGTTTAGAAAGTATGCATTATGATCAGAGATTAAGGGAGCTAAGGCTTTACTCTTTGGAGAGAAGGAGGATGAGAGGAGACATGATAGAGGTGTACAAGATAATAAGAGGAATAGATAGAGTGGATAGCCAGCTCCTCTTCCCCAGGGCACCACTGCTCAATACAAGAGGACATGGCTTTAAGGTAAGGAGTGGGAAGTTCAAGGGGGATATTAGAGGAAGGTTTTTTACTCAGAGAGTGGTTGGTGCGTGGAATGCACTGCCTGAGTCAGTGGTGGAGGCAGATACACTAGTGAAGTTTAAGAGACTACTAGACAGGTATATGGAGGAATTTAAGGTGGGGCTTATATGGGAGGCAGGGTTTGAGGGTCGGCACAACATTGTGGGCCGAAGGGCCTGTACTGTGCTGTACTATTCTCTGTTCTATGTTCTATGTATTCTTGTGGATAAAAACCCATTGAATGAATTTGATTTTGATGTGAACATCACCCATGTTTATTGCCCATCCCTAATTTCTCTTGGAGTAGCGGAAGCAATTAAAAGTCATCACTGCTACTCTCTATGGCTATTTCATTTCTACCTCATGGGTATTCCATATAATAATACCTGAAAGCTGTATTATATGGAATATTGATGGTTGGAGTAGACATGGTAAGCTGAAGGGAACGTTTCTGTGCTGTATGACTCAATGTAGCCTACCTACTCTCAAATATTAAAAACTTAGTAGTTAATGGAACCAACGCTGATCAGTCCACCTTGTGAGGCTTCTATTCTCCCCGAAGGATTTCCCATCATCTGTCAGGGCATGCAGAAAATGCTAAAAAATAATATCAAATAATTATTGCATGCTTTGTCATGTCATTATCTTTTCAAATTATATTCCATTTAATTGGCTACTCCAAATTGCCCCTAGTGTATAAATAAGTGTTAGAATCTGGAAGATGCTGTGAGAATATGGGGAAAATTATAAAATGCTGAGATAAATGTGAGTTAGTGTACATTGGTAGTTGATGGTTAGAATCAGAATCAAGTTTAATATCACCAGTATATGTTACGAAATTTGTATTGTGGCAGCAGTTCATTGCAATAGATAATCAAAAGTTTAAATTACAGTAAATATATATATATATATATATATAATAGTTAAATTAAGTAATTTGTGCAGGTGGTTTTTTTCATGGGATCACCGTCCATTCACAAATCGGATGGCAGAGGGAAAGAAGCTGTTCCTGAATCACTGAGTGTGCGCCTTTTGGCTCCTGCACCTCCTTGCTGATGGTAGCAATGAGAAGGGGGCATGTCCTGGATGATGGGAGTCGCTGGACAATTAAAGGGCCTGTTTCCGTGCTATATGTCTCTTTGACAATGATATATTTGTTCACTTTTAAGTTGAAACAAAATGTTGCTTCTGCTATGTACATGGTGTGGGCATGAGCATGAAGAGATACAGAGGGCTACCTACTAGCACAACCTGACTATCCTGATGCAAGTTTGAGGGGCAGCATTGGATGAATGACTGAGCATACAGTTGTTTTTAACATAGTGCTACCATGGCCAAATCAAATAGATTGTGGATAATGCATTTTACTGAAAGACTTTGAACCAAGGAAGCTTTACTCATTTTGTCTTTCTAAGCTGCATAGATAAAACCACACTATTCACCCAGTCAGTCACAGTTCAATATGCTTTTTTAGTTGAAAATCAGAATATCGTTCTATTTGTACAGAATATGCCTGGTTGCAAAGCTTTTGGTCTTAATTTGACACTACAGTGCAATACTAAATCACATGGAAATCCTTGAAAATCTCAAATAGATCCTGATTAACTTTGATCATTTTAGCCCTGCAGCAGTCTTTGATGTTGTTCCATTGCACAGAGACTTTGGAAGCTAATTACCTAATACGTATACACCTGTGGAACATAAACTGCAGCCTTACAGAAAGTGACAGCATTCAAAAAATAGAGCTTACTTAAAGGCAGATAGAAGTGAGAAAAAAGCAAAAAATAAAGTTACTTCTGAGGCATACACTACAAGAAGCTTTTGCTTAGAAACTCTTTTCAGTATCACCTGAGACTTTAGGTATTCCATGCAAGTTAAATAGTTCCCTGGCCTTGTGTTATTTGGCGCAGACATTTGTTTAGTTAAGCCTACAATTTAGTATTCTCCACCTTTAGACTTGGCTTCACCCAGCAGTAAGGCAAAAGTCTGCGGGAGAATAAAGCAAAAGGGAATTTCTTCCAACTAGTGCCTCTACCTCCTTTGTAAGGCCTAATCTTAGGACCATGCATATTTAATTGGCATGATTGAGAAGAATTCCCACTTGGAATGTCTGACTGCCTGGTTGTGCTAAGTTGTGGGACCTTGAGGTAATTTTGTTAAATTTTTAAGTTGTTAATATAAATTCCTTGATGTTTGTCTTGGATCATTGCATAATTTGTTACAAAACAAACTTCAGTAATTCAGTGCAGAGACAAACATCCCTCTGAAGTTTATCTGCTGGTTATTCCACTGCCAGCAAATAAAACCTTAAGGGAACGTGCTGTCATAAAAGTGAGATTCAACATGTGTAAACCTTCAAAATGCTTGCTATGTACTTGTCAGCTTTGGTCACTTTGGATAGGACAAAGTAAGCAGAAATGAAGTGAAATGTAAATGGGTAGGTAGCAAACACTTCATTCAACAGTGAAAGCACTCATATTTAAGTGGTTGCAAAAAGGGTTGTCCTTTTTGGTAGCTTTCCCAAAGGATTTTGTTGTCATGAGGCAGTGCACGGCCTTATAGAACATAAAATATAGAACAGGAAGGTGCAGAAAGATTTCCTTTAATATCTTGGTCAAAAATGAAGCCAAATTAAACTAAATCTCTTCTGCCTGCACATCATTCACATCCCTCCATTTCCTGCATATACATGTGTCTGTCTAAAAGCCTCTACAATGCCATTATTGAATCTGTTTCCATCACTTGCTCTACACATTTCCTTTAAACTTTCCCTTCCCACCTTAAATGCATAACCTCTGGTATTGAATATTTGAAATAGGGGTATGTGCCTCAAGAAATGCCACCACTCAAAATATCTCAGTCCTGGTCCTTGATTTTTATCTTTGGAGCTCTAAATCTTATTCAAGGTGATCCAACTCTAGAACTCTACGTCAGTTGTAAACCAACTCGTGATTGTGCCCTGTCAGTTATACTGGTTAAATTTTCAAATTGCACAAATCATCAGATTACCAATTTATTATAATTTTGACTACCCACTCTTAATTGTTGGAGTTTCTGTATACATTTCTAGCAATATCAATTTTTTCATGGCTTTTGCAGTTCTGTCAGGGTAGCTAGTTGAAAGAGTAAAGAAGTTACTATATTTCCGGAAGATCAATATAATTCAAAGTTGTTGCTCACCCTGAGGTATAAAAAAAATCACTATTCAGTTAGCTTCCAGCTTTTGAAGCAAATGACAAATATACTGACAATTCATTAGTTGTGGCACAGCTGTCAAGGTAGAATTGCCCCCTCATAAAACACACTGTGTGATTTTGGAAGTACATTGACTGATCAAAGACTATTAAAAATCTCACTCCAATTTCATTACCATCCCTCCAAAAGTACACAGACGGCAGTTTTATACAACATAATATAGTTCTATAGCTAGGAGTGTATGCAAGTTGTTAAGTGTGTGTTGAAAGGACTTTTTTTTTTGCATTCTTATTGTTATTGAGTGAAATTGTGTGCACACACACATCCAGAAAAATAGGTCACTGAAGTATCATTGTGGCTCATATCTCTTTATAAGTCACCTCCTCACATTTACACATGCTCCATTATTGTAGTTCTTCCTGCCCTGTTGCATAAATCCTTCTATGCAGTTCTTCTGAATTTTAAAATTTTAGTGAATAATTCAGGAAGAATTAAAGAAAGAGCAGGAAAAAGGAGAAAAAAAATAGTTGCCTTGCAGTGTGAAGATGGTTAAGAGATTAAGTTAGGATTGGACAAAAAAAAAATGGAAGGACCTGGGTTTGATCCCACATAGCAAGTGTGGAACTTAAATTCAGCTAGAAATATGGAATTTACAGAAGAAGTGGTAATGATGATTGCAAAACTGGATTGTTATTAAAAAATACAATGTGGTTCTTGAATAACCATCATGGGAGAAATTCTGCCGTCCTCATATGGTCTGACCTATATGTGACTCTTGGCCAACCAATGTAATTGAATTTGAGTTGGTCAAACAACTCAGTTCTAAGGTAATTAGGAGTAGATGATAAATGTTGGCTCTGCCAGTGATCCACAGATTCTGAATAAATAAACAAATCCTTACAATCCTCTGTATTTATAGGGATGTCCTTATCTGCATGGGGGTGAACCTCCTTTGATGAATAGTACAGAGAGAAAAGAATCTGCACTACTTGTCATAAGTTGGGAATTTGGGACATTTTGATTTCCGGGCTTCATTGGGATGCAATAAGTCCTCTGTATGAATGAGGTCAGGGCTGCCGGCTTGGATATGATAGGAAAATATCTTGAGAGGATGTCATGCAGGTAAAGAGAAAGAAGTTGGATCAGGGAAGACTATAATTAAATTTAAGGTGACCTGCTTGACTCCAACAGGAATCTTAGAGTGACTTCCTTAATCAGATTCTAAATTAGTTATTTTGATGAACAGGACCTTGACTGGGAAAAATATTCAACATCATGCTTCTGCCTGCTTTTGGGAAACAATTCATAACCCAGAGCAAACTGCAGGTTAGAACTGGAAGGGATATGATTTGGTTTAATTCTGAGCGATTTGGCTTTAATCAGCTTACTTTTATTTCATTTTTCATTATTTTCACTTCACTTGCTTTTTTCTGGGTGAGCAAAGTTAAAACTGTCCTTGGTTGCAGGTGACCAAACAGTGAACTAAAGTCAAAAATCTGAATGGCATTTTATGTCAGTAGGCCCTCCATTGATTAGGGTCAACCATGGATGTTGTGTCCTAGCTGTCTATGCAAGCCAGGGCAGTACGATATGGTGAGCAAGCTGCTGCCCATGTAGCAGGCTCCCCCTCTCCATGCAACTGATGAATCCAAAGGAACGGCAGAGACTGATACAGTTTGGCACCAGCAGCATCACAGGAGTCGCAAGTCTGTACTGAACTCAATGTAGGGCTGCCTTAGGGACTCCAGCTCCAGAGTTTTCCTTGGGGTTTACTTCCAAAACTTTCTCCATGAGAGGGTACAGATACAAGGCAGTGGAGGTTTGAGATCAGAGTTTTCCTTATACCAGATGAGCTGCCATCCAAAGCTGAGGAACCCTATTTGTCCAAAGCCACTGGTTTTAATGCACCAGTAACCTGCTTTTGACCCTTCTTCTGTCAGTAGAAACAGTTCCACCAGCCTTAGTAGCTATGTCACACATGAAGATCAGGAGCTCTATTTGCTTGTTAGAGGTGATTTGAGACACTACTGTTGGGAGAACTTAACAGGTATTTAGAGGTTACCTCCACTACTCCCTCCTGGCTATGACAATGATAAGAAGTCATCTTCTGTAACACCATTCCGTGACTTCATTTCTAACACAGTTAACGTTGTATTCTGTTTTGAAAATACTCATGGGATGAAAATAAATGCTTCCTAATCTCTTTACACAGTTTGCAATTCTGACAACCTCCTTAAGAACTTGGTTCAAAATAAATAAGGAATCCATTGTGTAACTAGTTTTAAAATACATACAGCAGATTAGTCATAGAAGCGGAAGCTCATAACTTATGTTTGTACCTCATGAAGCTATAAACAATATTCTATTGCCCTGGTTCTCAAGAGGATTCTAATAATATTCCAAAATCAATATGAACAAGTGAAATTAATTTGTTCTTAATGCTGTACTAAACGATGACCGCTCCTATTAATGTTCTAGTTGCTATATCTAGTCAGTTCCATTATGCTTTCCTATTCATTAATTCATCAACTGTACTGTGACTAATACATTCCTGTCAATTATATTTTGTTAAACATCAGTTATATTTGATAACTGAAACTAATCGCCCTGGAAGATTCAAAGCTAAAGCTAACATCAGCATGCAACGGAGAATTGATTTTGTTGTTTTCCCAGCAACAGAATAAAATCTCTCCTGTATAAACACAATCTTCTACAATATTTTAAGGTGAAAATTGTAGTCTCTCAAATTACCAAATTCCACTGGTGTTGACTGGGTTTCTTACGACCTGCACGGTATCAGAAGATTGCCCTCTAACATGTCATTAATACTGTATGTTGCAGTTACTTTTCTTGTTCATAAGTGTGATGGCTCTGTTGGTGGAAATGCTGGAATTTAATGCCCAGCCTTAACTGACATGAAAAAGTACTGAGTAACTATCTTCCTGACAAGTTGTAGAACATCCTATCACAGTGTAAATAGTTCCAGACTCCTGACCCAGAAAGATAAAAGAAGGATGATATATTTCCAAGACAGAATGGTGTGACCTAGCGGGAACTTGCAGCTGTATTCAAACCTTGCTGAAATTGTGAGTTTGTGAGATGCTGTCAACGGACACTTGGGAAATTGCTGTGGTGCATTTCCAATACCCGGAATCAATGTCCCCATGATTATTTGGTCATTACACTTGTCAACAGAACCAACTCCCCCACTCCCATAATCAACAGCTCTATACTTAACAGCCACTACTCATAAAAATTGCAAATGTCACTCCACTCTTTAAGAAGGGAAGAGGCAGGAAAAAGGAAATTATAGCCTGTTAGCCTGACTTCAGTGATTGGAAAGACATTCTAGTCCATTATTAAGGATGAGGTTTTGGGGTACTTGGAGGCACATGGTAAAATAGACCAAAACCAGCATCATTTAGGTGAAATCTTGCCTAACAAATCTGTTGGAATTCTTTAAGGAAATAACAGGCAGGATAGACAAAGGGGAGTGAGTGAATGTTCTTTACTTGGATTTTCAAAAGGCCTTTAAATGGGGTGCTTCAAATGAGACTGTTTAACACATTAAAACCCATGGTATCACAGGAAAGATACTACTGTAGATAGAAGATTGGCTGACTGATAGGAGGCAGAGAGTAGGAATAACTAGGGCCTTCACTGGTTGGCTGCTATGACTAATGGTGTTCCTCAGGGGTCAGTGTTGGGATTGCTTCTTTTCATGTTATATGTCAACGCTTTGAATGATGGAATTGATGGCTTTGTGGCCAAGTTTGCGGATGATCCGAAGACAGTGGAGGGGCAGGGAATGTTGAAGAGGTGGGGATTCTGCAGAAGGACTTAGATAGGTTGGGAGAATTGGCAAAGAAGTGGCAGATGGAATATAGTGTAGGTAAGTGTATGGTCATGCACTTTGTAGAAGGAATAAAGGCATTGATTATTTTCTAAACAGGGAGGAAATTCAAAAAAATCAAAAGTGCAAAGGGACTTGGGAGTCCTTATGCAGGATTCCCTAAAGGTTGACTTGCGGCCTCAATTGGTGGTATGGAAGGCAACTGCAATGTTAGCATTCATTTCAAGGGGACTAGAGTAGAAAAACAAGGATGTAATGCTAAGACTTTATAAGGCAGTAGTTTGAGCAACACTTGGAGTATTGTGAGCAGTTTTAGGCCCCTTATCTAAGAAAAGAGGTGCTGGCATTGGAGAGGATCCAGAGGAGGTTCGTGAAAATAATTCCAAAAATAAAAGATATGAGGAGTGTTGAATGGATCTAGGCTTGTATTGGAACAATAAAGGGGTGACATCTGTATTTAATATTTCAATAATATTTAAGTAATATTGTAAATATATTGTTTGATTAAGCACTCTTTGTTTACATAATTCATTACAGGTTTTATGAATGGCATACATTCGAACGTAAATGACATACATTATTACACCACCACATCATAGGTGTGCTAAAACAAAACATACATGAGTTATCTCCAACTCTGTGCTCTTATTTCAATTAGTTTTATATTTTGAAGTTAAAAAAACATAACAGTGGTGATGAGCAAGTATTAAAATGAACCCGAGATGAATAACTACCTGCTGAAGTGCAGCAAGATGTTCTAGTTTTAAAAAAAGGGCAGCATGATTTTTTTATTGCAACACGAGTGACAGCTTGAGTTAAAAAAAAGTCCTGTAAATGCCAGCTGACCCGAGTCCCAGGTCATCTTTGCTCCGCATAAACTGTGATTTGAGCTTCCTTACGGGTTTGTGGATGGTGTTAATCCCGTATTTCTTCAGGATCCTTGTGATCCTTCCAGATAATCGATACCTGCAGCCAGCTGGAAGCTTGAGAAGACTTTATTATTCACAAGGGGCTTTATCACTGTAACAGATTTATTTTGAAGTAGCTTCTGCACCTGATCTGTGGCAGAAAGCTACAGTATACTGCAAGGCTGCCCAGGCACTCAGTGCTAACCGGATGACATCATTGCTACCAGTAAGGATGACAAGGAACATCTCCAAAATCTCAAGACAGTGTTAAAAAAACCAGAAGATTTTGGGCCCAGTGCACAATGCAACAAATATGAATAATTAAACCAAGCATCACTTGATGCACAAGTATTACAAAATTGTGCTGAGAAAATTCAAGCTGTGGTGGATGTCCCAAGGCCAAAGGATGTGTCATAATTGCAATCTTTTTTAGGATTTGTTAATTACTATAACAGGTTCCTGCCAAATCTGGCTACCGCATTCCATCCCTTGAACTCATTACTACAGATTGGGAAGAAATAGCAATGGACAAATTAATGTGAGGTGCCTTTCTAAAAGATAAAGGAAATGGTGATATCAGTTATGGTACTCACAAGTTATGATCCATGTCATCCAGTGAAGCTTGCCTGTGACACCTCACTTTATGGTATTGTTGCAGTCATGTTATGAGTGATGGAACTGAATGCCCCACAGTGTTTCCCTCATTACTGATCATAAAACACTAGTGTCCATTTTCAATGCATAGAAAGGTGTTCCACTAACAGCAGCAGCACAAATGCACAGGTGGTCTCTGTTTCTTGTAGGACACAAATTACAAGATCGAACTCAAGAGGTCAACTAATCATGGAAATGCTGGTGGATTGTCTCGCTAACTCCTGGAAAAGAACACACCTGAAAAATTTATGAAAGAGGACATTCCTCTTGACATATTCTCCCTAATTCAAATCAAAAGTCTCTATATTATGGTAGAGATGATTCAAAGTGAAACCAGAAAAGAATCTACACTGTCTCAGGTCTACATGGCAAACCAAAATGGCTGGAATGTGCAGCAGAAGCTCCACTTCCCCCATTTTACCAGCGCTGGAATGAACTTGCCCTTGATGGGCATTGTCTTATGCGGAATTGAGAGTTGTACTACCCATGCTGAGAGCTGAAATGTTGGAGGAGCTACATGCTGGTCATCTAGGCTTGGTCAAAATGAAAGCATTGGAAGGCTGGGGTAGGTCATCAGATTGAGCAGCTTGCCATGCATAGGTTGGGATGCCAATATGTCTAGAAGATACCAAGAGCAGTGTCTCTCCATCCCTGGAAATGGCCTGCATTGACCTGGCAGAAGATTCATGTGGATTTTGCTGGAGCATTCATGGCACAAATGTCTTGGTAGTAGTGGATGTACAGTAAGAACAGAAGTGTTTCCAATAACCTTCACTGCAGCCTTGCACACTGTTGATGCGTTGAGAAGCCTCTTCTCAGGGGCTGGTGTTCCAGACACTTAGTCAGTGGCAATTGACTGCAGTTTGTTGCAGAACGGTTTCAGTCACTCCTGGAAATGAATGGAATAAGACATACTACATTAGCAGTATACCACCCAGCTACAAATGGCTTGGTGGAAAATTTGTCCAGAATCTAAAGAATGCACTGTGAGCAATGTCAGCAGAGCATACTACACTGACACAGAATCAGATGCTCATCAATTGCCCCCTCGCATTTCACAATGCATCACACTCCACAACCAACAACTCACCACCAGTGCTGTCCTGGGTCGTCCCTTGCACTCATGTTTGGATCTTATCAAACCTGTTGCAGGAGTATGCAGGACAAACAAGATGAAGTTTCCTCAAACATGAGTTTTGATGTTTCACTCCCGGACAAGCAGTCCAGCAGAGGGACTATAGTGGTAATCAAAAGTGAGTACTTGGCAAGTTTAAGGAGAGAACTGGGCCACTCTCCTACACAATGGAGATTGTGTCTGATGCCATCGGGAGATTACACATTGATCAGTTAAGGAGACAACTGAGTCCCAGAGTCAACTCTTACAACCACCGCAGAGGAGGCCCCAGAACCGGAGGTTGTTTCACAGCTACGTCTCACCTGCCAAGAAGAGTGACCACCCCCGCCCCTCGACTTTCAGAAAGACATTATCCCACAAGAGTAAAAAATCCTCCACAGCGATTAAATCTTCAAGCCCAAATGGGACAATTTAAAATTTACTGTGCTGTGGATGTTTACATAGTGGTTTTATTATATAGTATACTTACAGTTGAAGTCAGAAGTTTACATACACCTTAGCCAAATACATTTAAATACAGTTTTTCATAATTCCTGACATTTAATCCTAAGAAAACATTCCCTGTCTTAGGTCAGTTAGGATCACTACTTTATTTCAAGAATGTGAAATGTCAGAATAATAGTAGAGAGAATGATTTATTTCAGCTTTTATTTCTTTTATCACTTTCCCAGTGGGTCAGAAATTAACATACACTTTGTTAGTGTTTGGTAGCATTGTCTTTAAATTGTTTAACTTGGGTCAAATGTTTTGGGTAGCCTTCTACAAGCTTCTCACAGTAAGTGGCTGGAATTTTGTTCCATTCCTCCAGACAGAACTGGTGTAACTGAGTCAGGTTTGTAGGCCTCCTTGCTCGCACACGTTTTTTTCAGTTCTGCCCTCAAATTTTCTATTGGATTGAGGTCAGAAAATGATGTCAAGTCTGGTTCATCCTTGGGAGCAATTTCCAAACGCCTGAAGGTACCACGTTCATCTGTACAAACAATAGTACACAAGTATAAGCACCATGGGACCACGCAGCTGTCATACTGCTCAGGAAAGAAGGACGCATTCTGTCTCCTAGAGATGGCGCGAAAAGTGCAAATCAATCCCAGAACAACAGCAAAGGACCTTGTGAAGATGCTGGAGGAAACAGGTAGAAAAGTATCTATATCCACAGTAAAACAAGTCCTATATCGACATAACCTGAACGGCTGCTCAGCAAGGAAGAAGCCACTGCTCCAAAACTGCCATAAAAAAGTCAGACTACAGTTTGCAAGTACACATGGGGACAAAGATGTTACTTTTTGGAGAAACGTCCTCTGGTCTGATGAAACAAAAATTGAACTGTTTGGCCTTAATGACCATTGTTATGTTTGGAGGAAAAAGGGTGAGGCTTGCAAGCCGAAGAACACCAGCCCAACCATGAAGCATGGGGGTGGCAGCATCATGTTGTGGGGCTTTGCTGCAGGAGGGACTGGTGCACTTCACAAAATAGATGGCATCACGAGGAAGGAAAATTATGTGGATATACTGAAGCAACATTTCAAGACATCAGCCAGGAAGTTAAAGATCAGTCGTAAATGGGTCTTCCAAGTGGACAGTGACCCCAAGCATACCTCCAAAGTTGTGGCAAAATTGCTTAAGGAAAACAATGTCAAGGTATTGGAGTGGCCATCAGAAAGCCCTGACCTCATCCGATAGAAAATTTGTGGGCAGAACTGAAAGAGCATGTGCGAGCAAGGAGGCCTACAAACCTGACTCAGTTACACCAGTTCTGTCTGGAGGAATGGAACAAAATTCCAGCAACTTACTGTGAGAAGCTTGTGGAAGGCTATCCAAAATGTTTGACCCAAGTTAAACAATATAAAGGCAATGCTACCAAATACTAACAAAGTGTACGTAAACTTCTGACCCACTGGGAAAGTGATGAAAGAAATAAAGCTGAAATAAATCATTCTCTCTACTATTATTCTGACATTTCACATTCATAAAATAGTGATCCTAACTGACCTAAGACAGGGAATGTTTTCTAGGATTAAGTGTCAGGAATTGTGAAAAACTGAATATATAGTTGAGATACATTCTATGTTGAGTTAGAATTTATAGCTAAGCAGGGAATGTTGTGTATTTAATATTTCAGTAATATTGTAAACATATTATTTCATTAGCATTCTTTGTTTACATAATTCATTACTGGTGGTATGTAAAAGTATGTGAATGGCATACGTCATTACACCATCACACTTTATGTGCACACCTCACTAAAGTAAAAATTAAACGTACATGGCTTATCCTCAGCTCCATTTTTTTCTTTCAATTAATTTTATGTTTTGGAATTGCAAACCAAAACGGATGCCATGTTTTTCATGAGATCTGTTATGCTGTGTATTTAATATTCCAGTAATATTTGAAATCTATCAGATATTAAAAGGCCCAGATAAAATGGACGAGGAAAGGATGTTTCCTATAGTGGCAGAGTTGAGGACCAGAGTGCACAGCTTCAGAATAGAGGGTTGTCTACTTAGAACAGAGATTAGGAGGAATTTCTTCAGCCAGCAGGTAGTGAGTTTGTGGAAATCACAGACAACTGTGGAGGTCAAGTCATTGGGTATATTTAAAGCGGAGGTCGATAGGTTCTTGCTTATTTTATTTTTATTGGGATACAGAGCAGAATAGGTCTTTCCAGCCTTTGAGCTGCACTGACCGGCAACCCCTGATTTTAACCCTAGTCTAATTACGGAACAATTTACAATGACCAATTATCCTACCAACTGGTACGTGTTTGGACTGTGGGAGGAAACCGAGGTACCCAGAGGAAACCCACGTGGTCACAGGGAGAACGTACAAACTCCTTACAGGCAGGAACAGGATTAGTTAAGGTATGAAGAATTATTTGGAGAAGGCAGGAGAATGAGGTTGAGAGGGAGAATAGATCTGCCATGATAGAATAGCAGTGCAGACTTGATAGGCCAGATGTCCTATTATTCCCCTATGCTTTATGGTCTTATACACTCCTCTCAACAATTCCCACAATAACATACCACATGCTCCTTGACAATTGCCAATACCCTTCAGCACTGCAACCCATGGACATGAACAACCCAACCAAACATTCATCAACTGTCACCACACTTCAACACCACACATTATATACAAATTGATAACACCTCATACTCATCACCATCACACCCCACACTCACCAACATTCCCTCATATGCATCAACCATCCCTTGCACATCAGCATAAATAAAACTAATTATCTTTTTGATATTCTATCCTATTAGTCACAATTTGTAACTAAATTAAACAGAATGCAGATAGCTACTGGATAGTCAAAGAATATAGAAATAGGAAAAACAAAAGGAGATCAAAAGCCCAGCTTTCCAGTTGTAAGATATCATTCCTATTAAGATGATAGATAAAAAAGCAATTGCTGGCTGTGAGAGGTCATTCAAAAAACATGCAAGTGGTAAATTCTTTTGCGTAGGGTTCCGCGTCGGCTTTGAAGTCAGTGACCATCGCTGTATCATTTTCAAACTCATCTTCTCAGTAACTAAATTATATTTGGCCCTGCGAATCACAGCTGTAAGGCTGCTCAATCTAAGTGTGGTTTGCAAACCCCACCATGCACATCATTTTGTTCTAATGCACATTTCAAGTCTCACCCTTGTCTTTTGTACTCATGGTCCAAGGGAATGAAGTTACCACCTCTAAAGCCTGATTTATACTTCTGCGTCAACACGTCGCCGTAAGTACTGCGTCGCAGCAAAGCCAACGCGGAACCCTACGTGAGAGCCTGCGTTTCTGTGACACGCACTTCTCCCAAAATGTAACCGCATGTCGCGGCAACGCAGACTGTAAGAACTGTGATTGGTTCGCTTGGTAGCATCACATTTCATCCTATGCTGCAATAGCTTGCCATTGGGTGACTGAAGGGCAGGGAAGGAACTCTGGCTGCAATGTTTTCCATAAAGCTTTACAGACCTCCGAAATTATGGAGGACACATTTCGCTTTTACGAAAAAAAAGCTCGCTTCTTGTTTACTCCGAGAAAGACTACCATGACCATGAAGCCTTGCGCGGACAGGTGTGTGCGCATGCGTGACGTGCGTGAATTGCAGAGCGACGCAGACACACGAACGCACAAGTATAAATGCTCACAACGCGTGTCGGTCACTTGTGTAGGTTACGGTGTCCAGTTAACGCAGAAGTATAAATCAGGCTTAAACTTCATGATCATGCAGGGACTTGTATTGACAACGACACAAGGGAAAAATTAAATGCACGTAAACCTCAGATAAAGTGCATAATATTTATACCAATCATTGATCCAAAGTTATAACAGTTGAAAGTAATTTACAGCTTTACTGATTCTTGTGGATGGCACCCAGTTTTTATATCATAAAATGCTGTTGCTAATACTGTTCACATCCTGCTTATTCCAACAGACACATTTAACTTTTTAGGCACAACTTATTAGTGTACATTTATAGATGCTAGAAAAGTAATGCATATTTTCCTTACGGAACAGTGCAATATTAGGGTTGAAAAATATAAAAATATGGCTGCAATATCTATATTTGAAAGGTATAAAATCTTCTGAAACAGGATCCTTTGTTCGACCTGAAATATTTAGAGTCTGTCTTTCCAAAAATGCTGCCTGACCAGATAAGCTTCTCCAACATTTTGTCCTTCTGCTTCAGATGGAAATTAGCTCACACAAGTACAAAGTGATGTATTTTGGGAAGTGAAACCAGAGTGTGAATTGCACAGTAAACGACAGGGCCCTGGGGAGTGTTGTAGAACAGGGGGACCAGGAAGTACAAGTACATAGTTTCCAGAAATTGATGACACAGGTAGATAAGGTAGTGAAGAAGGCATGAGGCAAGCTTGCCTTTATCGGAAAGTCCAATGGATACAAAAGTTTGGACATCATGTTATAGGTGCATAAGACACTGGAAGACCATATCTGTAATATTGCTGTACTACAAGAAAGTTATTCACAAGTATGTTACTAGTACTAAGAGCTTGAGTTATAAAGAGAGACTGAATAGACTGGAACTTTCCCCTGGCACAAAGGATACTGAGAAGTGACCTCATGGCGGTTGATGAAATCAGAAGCAGTATAGATAAACTGACTGGTCAGTTATTTTCCCCCAGGGCAGTGCAGTCTTAAACTAGCAGCTGTAAGTTTAAGGTGTGAAGGGAAACATTTAAAGAGCACCCGAAGGGTAAGTTTTTCTCATGGAGGGTGGGTATATGGAACGAGTTGTCCCTGGACATAAGAGGCAGATAACACTACAATATTTCAGAGACATTTTGACAGGCTCATGGTTAGGGATGATTTGGAGGGAGGTGGACAAATACTGGCTAATGGGACCAGCTCAGCAAAGCACCTTGATTGACATTGATAGGTTGGGTGGTCCATTTCTGCACTATGTACCTTTATGATTCTATAGCTTTATTTCCATTGTCTGCAGATTATTTTTATTTTCATAAAAAAATCATGATTTTGACAATTCATCATTGCTATGCCTTTATTATGAAATTTCTTGTCTAACCTATTGTGGGGCATGCAGCAGCACAAGACCTACTGAGGGTCTGAAAGGAGATCCATCACTTCCTTCACGTAACAATTAGAGATGCATGTGAATTTGTGCCCTTACCAGCAATTCACAGTTCTGATTACAAGTGAATAGAACATTTGTGTCAGTCTCGACACAATGGTATTTACAAAATGGAAGTGCTTACTTCCCATCAACTATCTAATTGGTGTGCCACTGTAAAAGAAACTTTACCCTTTGGGTAACTGCCAATACTTTGAGAAGTTCCTTTAGTCTTAAAAACAAAGGAAAGAGAAAAGTGTGAAAAAACTTACATTAAGCAAGGCTAGTTTTGTTTCTTAAGAAAAAAAAGGGTGGCATGGTAGCATTGTGGTTAGCACCAGCTGTAAGATAGGGGTTCAATTCCCTCTGCTGCCTATAAGGAATTTCTACGTTTTCCCTGTGACCATGTGGGTTTCCTCCGGGTGCTCCTGTTTCTGCCCACATTCCAAAGAGGTACAGGTACACACAGAGGATGCAGTGGGGGATCACAAAGTCGAGGAAAGAGGACTGGGTCGAGACAACAGAGACTTATGGAGAAGAGGAGTTCGGTGGGTAATAAAATGGAAGAGTTCATGGCGCTAGCCAGGCGTCAGGGAACATTTCGGGAGTGCAGTGTGATGTGTTTCACTGTAACGGGGCTGCACGAGGACATACCCGATCAAACTTCTCCATGGACGGCTTCCAGACTGTTCGGGCTGACCGGAAGTGCACTGAGAGCAGTGAGCCTAAAGATTTGGGTGCTTACTGTTCTGGTTAACAACAGATGGTGCAATCCGGGTCATATTATGATCGAGGAATGTGTTTGTAGACTGGATATTGAACTTTTTGCTGTTGGACTTCAGCCATATTCCATTGAGATACAACACTGGGCGGCACGGGAGGTCGTTCCTGCCTGTGGCCATCGAACTTGCAGCTCCTCCTGTGGAGGGTCAGACACCCTGAGCTAATAGACTGGTCCTGGACTTATTTTCCATCTGGCATAGTTTACATTTTGTTGTTTGATTGTTTGTGGTTTTTGTGTTGTTATATTTATGCTTTATTCTTGGTTGGTGCGGCTGTAACGAAACCCAGTTTCCCTTGGGATCAATAAAGTATATCTATCTATCTATCTATTAATGTTAGCAGGTAGTGGGCATAACATGCTGATGCAGACCTGTGAGGATATTTGCAGGCTATCCAGCGCAAGTTTCACTGATACAACCATGCATTTCACTGTACATTTGTATGTATATGTGGTGAATAAAGCTAATCTTTAATCTTTTAAAAAAGTAGGTCTGGTTCTGAGGTGCTGCAGATGAATGAAGTGAATGCAGGAAACAGAATGTTTGCTGAAATTTGAAATTCAGTACGGAGTTGGACATGGAAGGGTTGAAGGTTTCTCGTGTAGACGGGGAGAAGCTGCCACATCAGCTATCTTCTAATAATGCGTGCAGTCAGTTTAAAAGAAAGTAGGTGGAGAAAATGTCAAAGTCAAAGTCGAGTTTGTTGTCATGCACACAAGTACATGTGTGCATGGGTATATTGAAAGACTTACTTGCAGCTGCATTACAGACATCAAATGCACACAATTGACAAGAAAAACAAGTTAATTAATGTAAGCTATACAAAACATTATAAGAAATAACACAATTAGAACAAAAATGTTCATTGTAGTAACATTCTTTTTTGTTCTCTTGGTGTTCTTTCTTGTAATGGTTTCAAAGTGCTCAAACTGGTCACAGTGTTGCTGTATTGAGGTAGTGATGTCAGAGGTTTTGCAGGTTGGTTCAAGAACTGAAAGGTTGAAAAGAAGTGGTGGTATAGGACTTCAGACTTCTGGTGAACGTAGCTCCTCACCAATAAATACATGATCAGGTCAGGATTAAATCATAATGCTTTTTTTGTACAAATTGGTTAGCTAAATGAGAACCTACGCTCTGTCCACCAGGGAAAGCAGGATCTCCCAGTGGCGACACATCTTAACTCCATGTCCCATTCCCATTCTGATATGTCTATCCACGGCCTCCTCTACTGTCAAGATGAAGCCACACTCAGGTTGGAGGAAAAACACCTTACATTACGTCTGGGTAGCCTCCAACCTGATGGCATGAACATCGACCTCTAACTTCCGTTAATGCTCCCATCCCTTATTTATTTATCTATCTATCTATCTATCTATCTATCTATCTATTTATTTATTTATTTATTGATTGATTTCCCCTTTTTTCTCTCTCTCTGTCCCTCTCACAATAACTCCTTGCCTGCTCTCCATCTTCCTCTGGTGCTTCCCTCCCCATTTCTTTCTCCCTAGGCCTCCAGTTCCATGATCCTCTCCCTTCTCCAGCCTTGTCTCCCTTTTGCCAATCAACTTTCCAGCTCTTAGCTCTATCCCTCCCCCTCCTGTCTTCTCCTATCATTTCAGATCTCCCCCCGCACTTTCAAATCTCTTACTATCTCTCCTTTCAGTTAGTCCTGACGAAGGGTCTCAGCCTGAAACGTCGACTGTGCTTCTTCCTATGGATGCTGTCTGGCCTGCTGCGTTCCACCAGCATTTTGTGTGTGTTGCTTGAATTTCCAGCATCTGCAGATTTCCTCGTGTTTGCGTACCTAAGTGAGAATGACCTCTTTTCCTTTCAGGAAAATGAAATATCTCAAGTATTTGTTATTTCACATGCTCAAGTCAGGTGACTCTAGTTGGAAGAAAACTGCATAACGTAACTATGTGAATACTTAAGTTTTTATACTTACACCTATATTTCATCATGTATGCCTAGAGACCATATTACAAAAAAAAATAAATGATAAAACTATTTTATTGCATGGTATGGCCAGCTGCAGCTATCACAAAGGAATGGATTTTAACTCAACAAGCAAGCACGTAATCAAGAAGAGAAATTTGTTTTTTAAATTTATGAATTCGATAAACCAGTTTCTCTTAAGCCTGAGGCGAGCTACTATTCATAGAGTTTTAAATCTTTTAAAACTCATGGGAAATATGTCAGGTGCTGAGAATGCTTCGAGCAGAAGGGAGAAACATAACAACAAATTTTCCATAAATGCCTGGCAACTTTGAAAGCTCCAGTTCTCTTAACTTTGAAAACATTGTTTGCTATACTTAATGTGCACATGCCAATCATAATAGAAAGATCCCATTGTCTTCTCAGATAGCTGATCTTTGTTACTTATTTAACATTTCAGTAATTATATGAATAATCTTGCATATATATATACATATTACTGTTTTATTCATTGAATGTCTATGAAACTTCAGGCAACACATTGGTGAAGAGTTAACAGGAAGGGCTTGAGAATTTACCTGGTGACCTTGATATATTTTTTTCCTAAAGTATCATCCTATTGCTCGTACTCTTTTTCCTATCATGATTGCAGAATTATCTCAAGTGCTGGAACGCTTTGGGCTGTAATAATTCCTTGAAGTTTATTTCTAAGTAAGTAAGTACTTAAAAAGTAGTCCTTATTAACCTTTTTCTTAATCAAGGATCAACACCTCTTAGTAATAAAACAGTAATCTATTTTAGAGGTTACACAGTTCCTGTCTGCTAGTATTCATTTGCAAACTGTTCCATTTAAACCCCTAGCCCTTTAACCATCTGTGCTCTGTGGTTAATAAGTACCAAATAGCACACATATCAGATAGGTTATTAAATAATACTATAGACCAATAACAACCACTAGCATAGGATACAAATTATTAGATTGTTCTGTTCCTGTTGTGTACATAAATTTTAACTATTTCAATATTTACCCTGCTTGCAGTAATGACTTCATTTCTTATTCACAATATAGTTCATGCTTTCCACCTGTATTATCACAAACACCAGCCTCAACACAGAAATACTTTTGTGGAAATGTAATTAACTGCAGCTCTGGCAGTGAAAAGTTACATTGACTTTTTAATTTAATAAGCAGATCCAAACGCACAGATAGTTATAAACTGCAAAGCAGGTGATTTAATCTACCTTGGCATTTACAGTCCACATGAGAAATTGTTCCAGTCACATTACCCTACAGCTCCTGCTTCCCTTCGTGAATTCTTCAACCAGCTACAATCTAGACCTGAATGCTAACAGGTTCCAACTCAACCATCACCCTCTGGATATGAATCCAACTTCCAATACCAAGAGGCTATCCCTGACTTCTGTCTAAATTTCTTACATAAAATCTTGTATTTCTGGCCACTCAATTGTCTGTTTGCTTGTTCACCATCCTTTCGTTATGCATTCAAATAGTCTCAGGTGGTCCAAAAGTACTTTATAGTCAATGAAATGCTTGACGTGCAATCTAGAAAAGCTGACAGGCAATTTAGCTACAGCAATCTCCTATTAAACAGGAATGTCACTTTGACTATATCATGAAAAAATTGAATGAGGGACAAAACTCAATTGGAATGCAGGACAGCATCTTCTGCTCTTTTTTATGATGGAGTCACATGACCTTCAATACTTGCCTCAGAGAGCAGACTCAACTCTTGCTTAGCATCTCCTCTGAAATATGGTATGTCCTATGCAGTGCTCCCAGAGTATTGTATAATGGGGTCTGGTTTGAGTTTTGCACTTGAACATATACTGCACACTAAGACTTGATTCTACAATACTCAAAACCATGAAAATTTTTGCTACTACTTGAGCCACTTCTGCCAGTAGGATGTGCAACTCCATCTCATGCACTTTGTATGTATCTAAATTGCTTCAAGGCCTTCATTTGCTGCTCCAAACAAGCCTTATTGTCTTTGAGGCCAACAGATTTATGGTACATCTTGGAAAGTAACATGCAGCATTTAATTTTGAATGTGTTGTACGATCTCTATACCTATGCTCTCACTCTGGAACATTGCAATATATAAAACATCAACCAAATTCCTACATGGAAATACAGTCTTAGAATTATTACTGTTACCTTCTTGATTGGGTTCTTTTGTTTGCACTTGGCTTTGACATATTCCTGTTAGAAAGACTTCAAGTCCTCTATGCATCTCTGGATAAGCTGTTTTAGGCCAGAGATTTCCAAAAGTTAATGTAGATTTTACATATTTTCAAAGGTATCAGGTTTCAAGTATGTAGAAGAACTGGCCTGGCCATTGGATCTGGTTGGCTGTGATCAGAACCTTGATGCTAGGGGTGATGTGGTAATAAGAGTTTGGATATTACCAGTGGATTTTGAGGATTTGCAGATGTAGTGTGGTTGTACTTCTCCAGTGCTCTGAGGTGACTGGTGAAAGTGGTCCATTGTTTGGTGCATCTTGATAGGCACTATTACTCCATGGACTGTGAGCTTGGTACCAGGACTGGGGTCCCAGTCTACAAGTGTTCCTTTTCTCATTTAATTTTGAAAACTGTTGTAGTGCACCAGATGCAGGTGGATCTTGTAATCATCACCTTCCCTTGTGAGAATATGGCTCCCAAAATCTTGGTTTATGTTAACCAGTCAAGATCTTAAGTAGCATTGGTGACTAGTCAGTGAAGCAACATCATCTTTCAACTCTTTAATGTAAAGTACTTTCTTTCATCTGCTCAGTGATGGTTGGGAGCTCTGGTGCTCTGTCTGCTGAGTTTCTTCAGCAGTCATTTCTTTGCTTCAAATCCCAGCATATGCAGTCTCTAAACACAAGAGATCTTGCAGATGCTGTAAGTCCAGAGTAACACACATAAAATGCTGGAGGAACTCAGCATCTTCGGAAAGGAATAAATAGTCAACATTTCAGGCCAAGACCCTTCACTGGGACTGGGAAGGAAGGGGGAAGAAGCCAGAATAAGAACGGGGGGTGGGGAAGGAGTAGATGATGTAGCTATAAGATGACAGGTGAAGTCAGGTGAGAGGGAAGGTAGGTGGATGGGGGAGGGGGGATTTGATAGGTTGAAAGTGTAAAGGGCTGCTGGAAGAAGGAGTCTGATAAGAGCCGAGAGTGACAATGAGAGAAAGGGAAGGAGAAGGGGCATGGGGGTGATAGAGAGGTGCGGAGAAGAGAAGAGGTAAGAGGAGAGCCAGAATGGGGAATGGAAGAAAAGGGAAGGGGGAAGGGGAAAAAGACTTACCAGAAGTTAGAGAAATCATGTTCATGCCATTAGGTTGAAGACAACGCATACGGTATATGAGGTGTTGCTCCTACAAACCAGATGGAATTGTCCCCTTCACTTGGCTTGACCTATCACCTTCTAACTTGAATTCCTTCCCCTCCCCTCAGCTTCTTATTCTGGCTTCATCTGGGGTCTCTTATAACTCTGAATATTGTATTATGATTAACATTAACCTCTGCTTGTTCTAAATACTACAATAAGAATTGTACTATGTTTAAATCCAGTACAGTGCTACAGTTCCATTCAGCATTACTTCAGAGACTGAAACAGACTTAATGAAATTACAATATGAAAACTGAAGGAAAGATGAGAGTAAATTCAACTGTTTAACTGTGCATGCAGTTGATGATTGATATTACAATTGTTCCATAAAATAATGCAAACTATGCTGTGGATGTCTGTATATAGTGGCTGTGTTACACAATATATTGCATTAACTTTGTATATTATTGCAATAATATACAAAGCAATAACTTTCAATCATTTGGAGAATATCTGCAGCCTGGAGCCAATGCACTGAGATTCACCTGAATACTTGGATATGACATTATATGAGTATTAGGAACACAAAGACCAGGCAAGTAAAAACAAACTGCAAGGGAACAATTCATTCCTTGAGAAGAGCGTCAAAACTGGCTGCAGGTCAAGAAAGGACTTTCTTCCAATGCAAATATTGATGTGACTGAACTGTAATTCAGGTAAGTTATGAGATAAAGAGGAAGGCATTCTACATCGCACTGTCAGTCCTCCTGCCACTCACCAACACTATGTGTCATCTCTTGGCTTTGCCTATCCATTGGCAATGTAGCCTAGAGGAGTAGAAGAGTCCCAAGCACTTCAAACTCACCATTGTGTGAATTTTAAAGGGTGGTTGGCATTTATCAGCCACAGTGGAATGGGTACTTTAGTAGTATTGCATAAAATGAAAGTGCATATTTAAGCAGGTTGCTGTGGCTTGAAATCATTCAATTTGAATTCAGCTTTCAGCCAATAAATTGCAGCAAGAGAAACAATTTGTACCATTCTTGTCTAAATCAAAACTTCCAAAGATATGTAGGCTGAAGTTGACACTGAAGCCAATATACAAAACATCTGGAATCTCAATCCATTTTGGAATGATCAGTTTACCACTCTTACCCCTCACAAAACCACATCCACTATTGGATTCCAACAACAGTCTGGACTTGCTTGCGACTGAGACCTTCATAAACGTTTGTAATCAGGACTTTGCCATGCAATCACTACAAAATAGATACTTCTCTCATGATTTTTCCTATTGTTTCGATAAACCTTTCTTCCCTCCTAAACTTTAATAATAAAACAAAAAATCGAGGAATCTTCAGCAGGCCTGGCGGAATCTGTGGAATGCTTTAGGCCTGTCAAAGGATCTGAAACATTAACTCTGTTTTTTCACCCAAAGATGTTGATGGGCACATTTAGTTTTTCCAGCTTTTTCTGCTTTTATTTCATACTTACTGCAGCTGCAGTGTTTTATTTTGGGCGGTTGTTAATTACTATTGAATTCACTGTGATATTTTTTCTTGGAGTGTCAAACTTATAGGATTTACTGTTTGCCAGTGAGATCTCCATGTCTCTCTTACCTTAATTCACCCTAGTGATTTCTGTTTCCCTTCTAGTATTAAATAAAGTGTTGGTCCAAGCTCACTTCCGTAGCCTCAGCTCTTTTCTCAGTGAATCTCTCTGGCTCCAGCTCATCTCATATGGATTCTAATTGAAATTCCAACCTCTGCAATTCATGCTCACCCAGGATATCAGGTATGTTCAAACTATTTAGTGTTTCTAGAACGTTCTCAACACTTAATGCCTCAGAATCAGAGTTAATATCACTGGCCTACAGTGTGTTGTGAAATTTGTTGTTGTTTTGCGGCAGCAGTACACTGTAATAAGAACTATAAATTGCAGTAAAAATTGTATAAAAATTAAGTGAAATAAGTAGTGAAAAAAGAGAGGGGAAAATACTGAGTAAGTGTTCAAAAGTTCATTGTGTAAGCATAAATCTGATGGCAGAGAGGAGGAAGCTGCTTCTCAAATGTTGAATGTGTCCTCCTTGATGGTAGCAATGAGAAGAGGGCATGTCCTGGGTGATGGGGGTCCTTAATGATGGATGCCGCCTCTTTGTGGCATCGCCTTTTGAAGATGTCCTGGATGCTGGAGAGGCTAGTGCCCATGATGCAGCTAGCAGAGTTTACAACTTTCTGCAGCTTTCTCCGATCCAGTGGCTCGATCCATGCCTCGGCACACGTATGCTCTCGACACACTGACTCATTCTATCTCAAAGCTATCTCCATCAGCAGTTCCACTTATTTCCTAAATGTTAGTCTTGCTTAACAGTCCATCCAAGCCAAAGACCTATGACATTTGGGGAACTTGTTCATTTGTTTTTCCTGACCCTACAATGGGCATGTAACTCCACCAGCAAATAGCCTCTTCCCATCTCAGGTCATCTGTCCCTGGACTGTTTTTGTCTACAGTATCTATCTCCAAATTCCTGTGTCAGGCTTCAATTTTTACCCCAAGCTACAAGGCTGCTGTGCTGGTAGTGAGGGAATGCTATGTTATTGAAGATGTTGAGGCTAATTTAGCAAGATGTTTAAACCAAACATGAAGAAAGTCTTCAGCCATCCTAACCATTGTACTGTACCTTCAAATGTGATTGCAAATCATACCACCATTGCCACAAACTTTATTTTGACAAAAGACTGCTGCATAAATACAGCCAACAATGATCATACTTCCAATAATTTGTTGTACATGACATGTTTGTGAATATTATGTAAATGCCAATCTATTTAATTTTAATACTTTCTCCCAACTGTTCTAGCCAATAATGAATAGCTTATTTTCTAGTTCACCTTGAGATCCTGGAACATGGATCTTTATCATAGAATATTTAGTTCCTACAGTCATTGGACTATTTAGATTGTGTAAGATGAAGGGGATTGTGAAATGGTATGCATTCTTAATGAAGCAGCAAACAGTCTGTCCTGAGGAGCAATTGTTTTGAAATAATCAGAACAAGTTTTATTTTTTTTAATTTGTACTGTGGTTTGAAAATGGAATTTAGATGATGTACAGCTGGAATAAAAAAGCCTAACACAGCTGAATGAATTAGACATCTCATTTGCTACATATCAGTCCCATTATATGACTGTACATGAATCACCTATCCTTCTTATGTTCTGTCCCTGGATCAGTTAGTCATCAGTCTATTAAAACACTAAAATTATACACACGCAAGAAGCCAGAATCAAAGAAATATTAAAGTACATATTGATGTCACTTATTTGTGCCTCATTTGATTTATGCTTTGACATTCTCTTGACTATTTAAAAAAAAATCCATGAGTTGCATAAAGCAGCAGCACAATAAGTGACAAACAATGAGTTCCTCTTGCAGATTCGTTGTTGCTCTGGATTCCGGCTTCTGCAGCCTCTTGTGTCCGCATTATAAGCAAATATTTCTGTTTTAGTGCCGAGGGGATGTCCTATGATAGTTGAGCTCCACCAATAACAGCTTTTTAAAGTAAAATGTTATGTAAATTGTAAATAAAATTGGTAAGTTGGTTTATCATTGTCACATATACTAAGATACAGTGAAACCTTTATTTTGAATGCAGATTTCATTGCAGCAGTGCATTGAGGCATTACAAACATAACAGAATACATAATATATTGCACAAGAGATTCTGCAGATGCTGGAAATCCATAGCAAGACACACGAGATGCTGGAGGAACTCAGCAGGTCAGGAGGCATCTATGGAAATGGATAAACAGTCGACAGTTCAGGCTGAGGCCCTTCTTCAGGACTGAAATGGAAGGAGAAAGATGCCAGACTAAGTCAGGGGGTGGGGGGAGGGGAGAGGGGGAAGGAGTACAAACTAGAAGGTGACAGGTGAAAGCAGGTGGGGTGGGTGGGGAAGAAGCTGGGAGGTGACAGGTGAGAAAAATAAAGGCTGGAGAAGAGGGAATCTGACAGTAGAAGAGAGTGGACAATGGGAAAAAGAGAAGGAGAGGGGTTCTGGGGGCGGGGATGATAGGCAAAAGAAGTAAGGGGGGCAGAGATAGGCAATGAAGAAGACAGGAGGGGGTAAAAATTATCAGTAGGTGGAGAAGTCGATGTTCATACCATCAGGTTGAAGGCTATCTAGACTGGATATAAAGTGTTACCCCTCCAACCTGAGAGTGCCTCATCATGACAGAAGAGACCATGGACTGACATGCCCGAATGGGAATGAGGATTGGAATTGTAATGGTTGGCCACCAGGAAATCCTGCTTTTTTGTGGATGGAACCAAGGTGCTCGACAAAGTTGTTGCCCCCAATCTATGCCAGGGCTCACCACTGCAGAGGAGGCACGTCAGGAACACCATATACACAACCACCAACACATTCACAGGTGAAGTGCTACTTCATCTGGAAGGACTGTCTGGGGCCATGAGTAGAGGTGAGGAAAAAGGGAAATGGGCAGGTGTAGCACTTCTGCCGATTTTCCCCTACCCCCCATGGGACTGGAGACTGTCTAGTCTCCCTTTCTCATTACCATTTACACCTTGGACTTCAACTACTGCACAGAGTCTTGTCATCTTCAGAAGTTTTAGGATGACTCTGCCATAGTTGGATTTATCAGCAAGAGAGATGAGGCTAAGTACAGGGCTACGGTAGGAAACTTTGTCACATGGTGTGAGCAGAATTATCAGCAGCTTAATGTGAAAAAGACTAAGGAGCTGGTGGTAGACCTGAGGAGAGCTAAGGTACCGGTGACCCCGTTTTCATCCAGGGGGTCAGTGTGGACGTGGTGGAGGATTACAAATACCTGGGGATATGAATTGACAATAAACTGGACTGGTCAAAGAACACTGAGGCTGTCTACAAGAAGGGTCAGAGCCGTCTCTATTTCCTGAGGAGACTGAGGTCCTTTAACATCCGCCGGATGATGCTGAGGATGTTCTACGAGTCTGTGGTGGCCAGTGCTATCATGTTTGCTGTTGTGTGCTGGGGCAGCAGGCTGAGGGTAGCAGACACCAACAGAATCAACAAACTCATTCGTAAGGCCAGTGATGTTGTGGGGATGGAACTGGACTCTCTAACTGTGGTGTCTGAAAAGAGGATGCTGTGTAAGTTGCATGCCATCTTGGACAATGTTTCCCATCCACTACATAATGTACTGGTTGGGCACAGGAGTACATTCAGCCAGAGACTCATTCCACCGAGATGCAGCACAGAGCATCATAGGAAGTCATTCCTGCCTGTGGCCATCAAATTTTACAACTCCTCCCTTGGAGGGTCAGACACCCTGAGCCAATAGTCCGGTGCTGGACTTATTTAGTAATTTCCTGGCATAATTTACATATTACTATTTAACTATTTATGGTTCTATTACTATTTATTATTTATGGTGCAACTGTAACGAAAACCAATTTTCCCCCGGGATCAATAAAGTATGACTATGACTATGACTATGGCCCTCCCCCCTCCCTTCCACCCATGGTCCAGGACATAATTCAGTTCGATGAAGTACTGTTATTGAAAAAATTAATGCAGATTAAGAGAAAAAGTTCTAAAGTGTACTAAGGCCTATTTCAATATTCCGAGAAAGGATTTAACATATGTGAAGCAAAAGCTACTTGAAGTTAAATCAGTCTCAGAACAAAGAGATAAATTTATGATAGGGTTTCAGGGGACTCACAAAGAAAAGGGTAGGTCTGCTATATATGGAACCTCCTGAAATACATGAAGGGCAAAAAAGTGAAGATTATGTGAGTTAATATTGTTAGTGAGGCAGAATGCCTGGAAAAGTATAGAAAGTGCAGTTGTGAAATTAAGACAGCAAAATGATGATATGTTGAAACACTGGTAACTAAAAATCAAAAAACTGTTGAAGGATAAAAGATTAATTAAGGAAAAAACAGCCTCTTTTACATAACTGGCTTTCACATAGCCAGATGGTCAAAGATACATATTGCTCATGGAATCTGAGAAGGTGTGGCTAATCGGATCCAAAATTTGCTTTATATCGAGTTGCCAGAATGATTATTTTCTAGTTACTGACAAACTGGTGCTCACAGAGGACACAGAACCCAGTTTAATTTTTCTTTGTAAAATATGTTGACAGTTGGTTGTTAAATTCAAGAGCATGGTAATGTTTTCAGAAAATGCAAAAATTGGCCCTGTGGATAACAGTGAAGGGGAATGCTTTAGATTGCAATAAGATAAAAAAGATGAGTTCAGAATCGAAATCAGAATCAGGTTTAATATCACTGGCATATGCTGTGAAATTTGTCTTTATGGTAGCAGTGTAGCAGAATACATAATAGAAAAGAAACAAAAACTGAATTAGACACAAACAACAGAAATTCTGCAGATGCTGGAAATTCAAGCAACACACATCAAAGTTGCTGGTGAACGCAGCAGGCCAGGCAGCATCTCTAGGAAGAGGTGCAGTCGACGTTTCAGGCCGAGACCCTTCGTCAGGACTAACTGAAGGAAGAGTGAGTAAGGGATTTGAAAGTTGGAGGGGGAGGGGGAGATCCAAACTGAATTACTTTAAATATATACAGCCGATCCTCCTTATCCGCGAGTTCCGCATGCGTGAATTCAACCAACCGCGAATTGAGAAAACCCAGAAATGCTTTTCCAGCACTTGTTGTTCAAACATGTACAGACTTGTTTTTCCTTGTAATTATTCCCTAAACAATGCAGTATAACAACTATTTTACACAGCACTTACATTGTATTAGGTATTGTAAGTAATCTAGAGATGATTTAAAATATACAGGAGGATGGTATAGGTTATCGTGGATCGGGATAAAAAAGAACAGAAGTTCTCTTACTAAGTAAGTCAGAACAGGTACATCTGGTATTATTTAGCGTCAGTTAGTCAAACGTTTGTCTTAGTATATAGTATATATATTTATCTTTCTATGCATATAAAACACTTAAGAAACGTATGTTTCAGCGCCGGGCTCGGGAACTAACATTCCCGAGTTCGATCCTGTGACAGACTGCTCCATCTGTGCCGGGTTGATGTGGAGGATCAAATACCCAAAACCCCAAAACCCAATAATTAAACCACCGTGTTGCTTAGTAATAATTGTAGCTTTCATCAGGGCAGGGCCTTTCTCACTTTATCCTTTAAAATTGTTCCAGTCGTTGACTGACTGTAACCTAATGCTTTTCCAATAACCGATGGCATTTCACCTCTTTCCGATCGCTTTATTATTTCCACTTTATTTTAAATCGTGATCGTGATTATTTTTGTGAACATAAACACTGCAGATTCAGAGCTCCACTGCCAGGTCCTAATGCCCACCGCACTGAGACAGGTTAAATAAGGTCCACTGCATTGAGACAGGTTGAATAGGGGACTTGAGCATTCGCGTTTTTTGGTATCCGCGAAGGGTCCTGGAACCAATCCCTCGCAGATAAGGAGGGCCGATTGTACACTTACCTTCTAATAGTTGAATCAAACAAGTAGTGCAAAAAACTGAAATTTAAAAAATAGTGAGGGAGTGTTCATGGGTTCCATGTCCATTCAGAAGTCGGATGGCAGAGGGAAAGAAACTTCTCCTGAATCATTCAGTGTGTGCCTTCAGGCTTATGTACCTCCTTGATGTTAGCAATGAGAACAAGGCATGACCTGGGTGATGGGAGTCCTTAATGATGGACTTTTTGAGGTTTTGTTCCTGGAAGGTGTTCTGGATGCTATAGAGTTTAGTGCCCATGATGGAGCAGGCTAAGTTTACAAATGCCTTCAGCTTTTGATCCTGTAAAATAGCCCCCTTGCCCCCATGCCAGTTATAATACTCCCTAAGGGACATCTGGAGAAATTTGCAAGTGTTTTTGGTGACATACCAAATCTCCTCAAACAATATAGCTGTTGTCATGCTTTCATTCTAGCTGTAGCTGTTCAGTTTAGATCCTCAGAGATATTGACACCCAGGAACTTGAAATTGCCCACTCTTTCTACCTCTGATCCCTCTATGAGGATTGGTGTGTGTTCCCTCATCTTACCCTTTCTGAAGTCCACAATCAGTTGTTTGGTCTTAGTTGGTATAATACCAGATGGAATTTAATGGAATTGAAGAGAAAAGGACAAATCCAAGGAATATAAAGTAAACATAAGGTTATTGATGAACAAAAGACTTTATAGTGTACATTCATAGATCATTAAAGGTACCGAGACAGGTCAGTAAAGTCATTAGAAAAGCATATACAATGCTTCCCCTTATTAGCTAGTGAATATAACATAGGAGTCGGAATTTTATGAACTTATAAAATTCAATTTAAGTGCTAAATAAACATTGACATGAAGAATGAATTTGTTCCTTCAACTGAGTACCACACACTATTATCCTTGAGAGTATAACTTTTTTTTTACTATTTTGCATTGTTTAAGAAGAGAACCACACATGCCCTACAACTCAGCTAAAAAGTAATAAAGATTATAATGATGAAGAAGCACACAAATCATTGGATTTTGTGATCTTTATCACTTTCATCAGTGAGTTCCCTGGATGTATATTACAGTGTATGCTATAAATGGAATTTGCTTTGTATTTAAGTAAGAATCAATGAAACTCTTCCCGGCCTGGGGACACCAAGCACAGTAAGTGAACTACTGATGTGGTTGAAAACACCTAAGGCTCTCTGTCTAATTGAAACTTGAACCTTCTTATAAAACAGAAATATTGGAAGTCAATGGTTTGGTTGTGCAACCCTTTCTCAGACAATTGATAATCAAAAATATTGCCTGGTTTCTCTTTCTGTAAATGCTGCTTGACTACTTGAGTTCTCCTAGCATTTCTGCTTTTACTTCATTCAGATTCCAGGAGCTGCAGGTTTGCTGGTTTTCCAGACCCTTCTCCCTGGGTTGTCACACGAGTGGAGAAAAAGTCTCTTTGAAGAATATAATGAAAGCGAGGGATTGTGAATTCTGTTTTATCCTGAAAGCAATTAAGTGTAAAGTGCCTGATTTGATATAATGAGTGTTACTCTTGTTTATTTCTTTACCGTGACTGATAAATATATTAGGCATTGAGAGAATGATTTTTCTGACTAGAGATTAAATACAGGTGCAGGTTGCAGAGGGTGAGTAGGAATGGAGGGCAGAGAGGAACATATTCTCAGAATATACATGTGGCTTTTTTGGAATGAAATGAGGAGGAATCTTTTTACTCAAAAGGTTGTGAATATTTAGACTTCTTGGCTAGGAACTTGTCTTTACTTGCCTTTGATCTGGCAAAAATCACAGCTGTATAAATGGACTCGCTCTTTGCACCAACCCTGACTGAATAAGTAAAGCTAGCTGAGGTGCTAGAAACTCAGTATGAGCAATTATATGGACAAACCTACCTACTGGTGCTCATCAGTTGCACTAACTTCATCCCATTGCTTCACAGCGCACCAGGTTTAATGAAGAACGATGTTGTCGTTAAGACTGATTTTTTTATTCATAATAGGCAATAACAATTGGACCTATATACAACCCAGACTAGTGCTAAATGCAGAATCAAGAATACAAGTATTAGTACCAGCAATACTAGTAAGGAAACACCTGGCAGATCAAAGCTACTAATCATTGTGACAAAGATTACAACATTTCCATTTTTGAAATTATCAAGGATATATTGATATATTTTAAGTCAAAATTTTAGTATAAAAGTGGTCCCAGATATTTCATGACCAAATGTTTCCGTGTAAACAGGCTGTTGATACTGAATATTGATTTTGTCATTACTGAATCGTATTTTAGAGCAACAAGCAAGCCAATTTGATCATGAACAATGCAGCAAGTTATTGAACACAATCATAAAAGTGGTTAAATATTTTTTATAAATTATCTTGTAAATAACTTGCCAGTCAAGTGCATTCTTTTTTAACATTCTAGGAATTCCAGCATTTTGACCTTTTGTTTACAAATTGAGATAATTTTAGCAGCTAGTTAATGAAGTTGACCTTTACATTCAGAGTACTTGGATTCTGCCTAATAGCAATTGAACTTATTTCTTCGCGAGTAACCTAATCTAAAAGAAACCAAGTTAAGAAGGTACATTTTCAATGAGCAGCTGTTAATTACTTTTGTTTCTGTTCATTTGGAAATGAAATTAAACAAAGTGTTCAAAATATATTTTTCTGTAACAATGTAAGTTCATTCTTGATTGGGTCCATCCTGCAAAAGATCCACTCAGCCCTATCCTGCTTCCAGAACTAAAGTAAACTGCCTGATCTGGTCACTTTAGCTTTTGCAAAAATGGTAAGTAGAAGTGTTTTTATGTTTTCCATCACAGGATAATGAAAAATGATATCCCTCCTCTGAAACACATCGTCATCTATTTCTCACACCTCTAGGCAATACCATCCCAATGCATGATATTAGTTTCCACATATCAGCTGATTATAGGATCATAGAAAGTAGATCATTCAGTTGGAGGCTATGTGTTCAATTGTGCATGCCAAGAGAAAGAGCTATCCAGCCTAATCCCACCTTCCAGCACTGATGCATGGCCCTGAAAGTCGGGTCCAATCGAGTACACATCCTATTACTGTTTAAGTGTGATGAGGGATACTGTCTAACAACCTTGTAAGTGACAAATCCCTGCCAGCCTCTAGTTCAAAAGGTATTTCACATCTCTAGTCTGTTTATTTTACTCTCTACTATGTTCTAAAAATATGTTCAATGTGTAGGTTGCCAGTTTAAAAAATTTAGTAATCATTATAGTACTAATTATTGACCTAAGTAAAGACCATGCTTTTAAAAGGGAAACTAGAATACTTAAGAGCTGCCTGTTGTATGGAACATAGTGAACACAGCCCCCACATCCACCCCCACCAACAACTTTGTTCTTACTGCATAGATAAGTAATGGAAGAGCTGTAGCAGAAGACACTATAAATTGCCAAATGACTAACAATACATTATGATCATGCTAACTTTATCACATTTCCATGGAACATGTTAAGAGCAACAAAGTCAAAGGACCTGTTCTTTGGGGGAAAAAAATCATTAACTATCTTTTACTCTTTTCATTGGGCAGTAAAAGAATCAGAACAACGTGAACCATAGCATGCAAGAAGAATTAATAAGTAATCCATGTTTTCTCATAAAAACATCAGGGCTCTCCTTATTAAATGAGACAAAAAGGCTGAGGATATTAATCGTGAGCAACACACACCTGCGAATAGAATTTGCTGAGACTTAAAGAATCTTAAAAGCCTAATACAAAAGTTATGCCTAAAGCCTCCCCATCTCTATGATTACAGTTTGATGAAGTACTGTTTTTTCGCAATGAACTGATAATACTTTTAAACAAAATATTACTGTACTCTGTCAAAATCGGTGTTGTCAAAAATGTTAACCATATAACTTAGCCATTTCTATTTCTCTCTGTCTGATAGTTACAAGTTTTGTTGGCAATGGTGTTACTCATGAAGCAAGAGAGAGCGAAAATGAACATGAAGTTAAGCTGAAAATAGAATATGAAATTGTGCAAGTGTGTAGTTTATTGAATTAATATTTGTTATAGCTGTTGGTACAATGCTGTGCCATAAATCTATGAATAATAGCTAACTTCATAAGCTTTGACAAGTTGTTACAGGATCAAAAGGTACTTAGTAATAAGAAAGGCCACTTAATCACTTAATTTCATCCATCCGGAATAATCCACTATGTAAGGATTTCTTAACTGTTCTGCCAATAGTGTCTTCATTGTCTTTAAATGTTGATCAGTCTCTATGTGAAGAAATCTGCCTTGAATTGGAGACAGAAACTGATGGAACTGTTAAACGGAAGAGACAGCATTTGTGCAAAGCAGAGCTAATGCTTCTGGTTGAGGATATAAAAGATGGATTGATCAGACTCTTGATGAAAGAGCATTAATTTCAAATATTAACTCTTTCACCCTGACAGATGCTGCCAATGTTTCTAGTATTTTCTGCTTTTATTTCACATTCCATATTGCTGCTGTTTTAGTCAGACCTGAAATTAGCACTAAACTTACCTATTATTAATATGAGCTTGTGACTTCTTATTCCAAATATTTACTTAAAATAATGCAGCAAATGATTTTCTTCCCAATTGTCTATAATCTCAAGCAACTCAAGAAAATCACAAATTGAGCATGTTCTTTTTCAAGATGAATGACTGGGGCATTAGGGCATTCATTGTGACTGTCAGCAGTGATGTAAGGTAGAAGATCTTGGTTCAGACACCTGCTTTACATTCCCATTAATAATCATTTCCCTTAACTTCAATGGAGATGAGAACCATGAGAGGTGCTTAACAAGTGGCTGAATGGATATGGCCCTTCTTATGACAACGTTCAGTTTCCTGAATCTTTCTTCTTGCCTCTGCCCCTTGGCACTAGGGATCAACCTCATTCCATTGTTTCTGCTGTGCATGAAGCACCTGAATGTTTTTCTTGTTGCCTGACAACCAGAACTGGAATGAGACATTTAAAGTGGAGTCAGACCAGAGCATTATACAGCTGGATCATGACTTGTATTTTATTGCTTTTTCAAATGCCATTCAGAATCAGGTTTATTATCACTGCCATATGTCGTGAAATTTGTTGTTTTATGGCAGCAATACAGTGCAAGACTTTAAAAAATTACTATAGGTTACAATATAACAATAAATAAATAAGAGTTAAAAGTTCAAAGTAAGTTTATTGTCAAAGTACAAAAATGTCACCATATACAGGCATGTGATTCATTTTCTTGCAGGCATACTCAAAAAATCCAAGAACAAAAGACAAACAATGAGGTGATGCTCACTTACTGTTCAGAAATCTGATGGCAGAGGGGAAGATGCTGTTCCTAAAACATTATTTGTGGGTTTTCAGCACCTGTACCTCCTCCCTAATGGCAATAATGAGAAAAAAGCACATTGCAGGTGGTCAGAGTCCTTACAGAAAGATGCTGCCTTCTTGATGCATTGCTTATTGAAGATGTGCTCAGTGGTGTGGAGGTTTGTTACACTTCAAAATTTCAGCACATTATATTCCCATTAAACAACTGTTCACCAACTTCTCTTCCTGGGCCAGATAATAATTTTCATTATTCATTTCTCCATCCCTTTCTTCATCACAATTACTCTTCTCAGAAAGCAAAGTTTAACACTTCTATCTTCATACTTTCTCTCTATACAATTTTTGAAATGGGGTAGCCTCTTTTTGAGCAACTTTTACATCCAATTTATTGGCTCATCTCCTGGAATTGGGTATCTGTCCATACCATTATACGTAAAGAACTCTGATCAAAGGTGTCAATGATATCCAATGTTGTTGTGACATACTCTTCTGTCTATCTTTGTCCTTGACCCTCTGTCTGCATCGTTTCATCCTGTCACTTCATCCACTGGACAAGACTGTAATCATCTGGTTTTATTTCAGGATGACTAGGATTATTATCTCTTGTTATGCTCCTCTGGGATGCATCCTTACATTTCCACCTATTTCTCATTGCTCTTTGGCAATTCTATTCCAAAGCACGACATAAATGTATCTGCTGATTACAGAATCATAGTAAGTTTGATGATGTGGGAGTTAGTTTGGTCCACCGTGTGTGTCAGCTGAGAAAGAGCTAATTCCACCTCTGGCATTGATTTGTGGTCTAGACTCAATAAGTGCAAAGTACTGTTCAAATATGACAATGGATTTTTGCCTCTATTGCCCTGTCAGGCGGTGAGACCCAGACCCCACCAACTTATCTCCCCTCTAATCCTTCTATCAATTGATTTAAATTGCTCCCATTCTGGTTTTGCCATCATCACTCTTGAGATCTATATCCTATCCAACTTGCCAGATTAAATGTCCGAATCCAGGTATGAATGAGCAGAAATTGTATTTGAATTAATAATGACAAGGTCAGGTGCAAGAAAAGACTCAGTAAGTCAGGCAGTATCTATAGAGAGAAAAACAATATTAATTTCATGGTGCTCACTCTTTATCTGAACTGTTGTCCATGGATGTTCCTCGGGATCCACTCTTTCATCTTGCAGCTCCATCCCTTTTGTTTTTTTATTTCTGTTTACTTCACTGGCACTTTTCATCCAGGCAATTCTAGTGAAAGACTATCAACCTGAAATGTTGACTTGGTACTCTCTCCCTAGATGCTGTTTGACTTCCTGAGTATTTCCAGCTAATTCTGTTTTCATTTTAGTTCTAGTATCTATAGTTTAAATTTTCTGGGATGGGAAGACAAATCCCATCATCTTCCAACCCCAACCATTAACTAATTTCTAGTTCTATCCCTTTCCTTGGCTGCCTTCTGAATCTAAGCCACAATGTTAAAACTTTCTCATTCTTGACCATCATTGGAGGTGATGATCTCACATCCCTGTCGACTCTAAGGTCACCTTTCTCCATCTGCACAGTGTTGCCTGACTTTGGTCCTGTCTTAAATGCCGTTCAAAACCTCATTCCTGCCTTTCTTACACAGTAGCTTGTCTATTTCAATGCATTCTTGGTAGGCGCACCTTATTTCCTTCTCTGGAAACTTCAGGTCATTCAAATCATTGTGTCCTAATGCACCCAGTTCATCCATCATCCTTAAACCCACTGACTTATCGATCTGCTGTTAAGCAACACCTTGAAATTAAAATTTCATTTTTGTTTTTTAAATCTTTATGTGATCTCTTTCCTCCTTAGCTTTGTAATCTCCTCCACTAGGATATTGGCATTCCTCCAGTTTTGGATGCTTGCATAACACTGAGATTAATTGCTCCACTTATGGTGGCCCTGCCTTCAGTAACCAGGAAACTCTAAACTTCTCCACTCCTCTGTCCTTTATGAGTCTCAAACTATACACCTTTGATCAAGTCAGTGGTCCTAAATAACATCTCCTGTGGCTTGGCAGAAGTTATATTTAATTGGTAATGTTCTTGTGAAGCACTTTAGGACATTTTTGCTATGTTAAAGATATGAGGAATGTAAAAAGCTGTTGTTGTTGTTGCTCTCAACCATACTGAGGTTTAGGCATGACAGCTGTCTCCGTACGTGGAAGAAAAGAATTATCCCGAACTCTTCACCCTCTTTCCTCCAGTTAGTCTCTTGTTTGAAGCTAGGTACGGACAGAACTAGTCTTCTTCTGATACATTCCATGCTAGAATCACAAATATCGTAGCTCTGCTCAGAAGAATAGCAATTGAGTAAAGACTGAGAGGCTGCCCTGTCTCCAAAATATTGTCTCTTGATAAAGAATCTACAACTTAGTAGAGAAAAGAAGGGAACAGTTAAAGCAAAAATGACATTGCAAGTTTACTCAATAAATAAATAATGTGCTTAATGGAAGTGAAAACTGATATACATCAGCTAACATATGCCTGTCATAACACTACAATGAAGAAAATTAAAATGGTAGAAGGAACCTCTGAAAAGTACTTTGCAATGAGTGTTATTTTCAAGCTTTGAAAAAAGAATGATGAATCTAATATAATTCTGTGGTATACAGCCAGAACAGTTAATGATTAATAAAGCTTAAAATTTCAGTTTACTATCAGTTAAAATGTATTGTCTAAAATGCAGCATTGAAGTAGTAGTCGAGCAGAATGTAGTATTCAAAGAGGTGATGGATAAATATCCAAAAAGAAAGAATTGGTGGGACAGTGGGAAGAGGCATGTAGTGGGATTGGCTGGAACAGGTCTTACGTTGAGCAGATGCAGACATTCCAAGCTGGTTTGCCCCCTTTGCTAGTGCAATCCTTCAAAGTTCAAAGTAAATTTATTGGCAAAGTGCATCTACATCACCAAATGCAACCCTGGGATTCATTTTCTTGTGGACATACTCAATAAATCCAACAGCCATAACAGAATCAATGAAAGACAACACCAACTGTATGCACAACCAATGTGTAGAAATCAATAAACTGTGCAAATACAGAAAGAAAGAATAATAATAATAAACAAATAAGCAATAAATATAATGAACATGAGATGAAAACTTCTTGAAAATGCATTCTGAAGATTGTGAAACTTGTAGTTCAATAAGTCGATTTAAAAGTACGTTGCTTAAAGGGAAGTCACATGCTACAGATTGTAGTGAGAATAATTCAAAAGAGATATATTTCTGTGATTCTGTGAAAAATTAAGGTACTGTAATGCACCAATGTCTCTTGCCTAAAAGCATTGCTAATCAAAATGTCCAGTTGGAACACTATACTTCTGATAAAATGCAGAAAACAAGGTGATCGGTACATGTAAATGAGATGGCCTGTGATCAACAAACCTCAAAACTGTTTGATGTCACGTGAAGTGAGTTCATCAGCCACTGAGTCAACAAGTTAAGCCTAAAATATGATGACATTTTTTTTTACTTGTCTTGGTATATAAGCAACACAGCAAATCAGCATTTCTTGCCCATCCCTGGATTTCCCTTAGGGCAGCAAGAACAAACACTGAGTAATTAGTGCACCAGCCTAGAACTATGCAATAGGTTTCCTTCCCTGACAGAAGGATGATCATGCTGGTTTTTAATTACAATCCAACAACTTTGGGAATTACAACATAAACAATAAATATGTTGACATGAAAAATAAGTCATATCAATATTGGGGAGAAAAAAACATTTCCTGCAGGATACTTAAATCAGGACATAAGCTGATTTAGGTTTGAAATAATTTGGCTGGCTAGAGAGCTGAGACTGAAATAGAAGGCCCAAAATTCAACTGTATTGGCAATGATTTTAATATGCTTCTCAATAAGTAAAACCGATAATCGGTTATCTGACTACTTAGAAAACCTGACAGCTTGGAACCTGGCTCACTGAAAAGTGATTCCTGCACCCTTTTCCACTCATCAGGACCACAGTTCCTGCACTCCCTTCCACCCTTTGAATCACTGGGATCCAGTTTCCTGCACTTTTTAAACTCACCTGTCTCTGTTAACTGGGCTCCCTTTAAACTTCAATGGTTGTGTGGATAATGTATTATTTAATTGTTTAACATTGTTAGATAATGAGTTAAAATGTGCTAGCTTATTAAAATTGCTAATATGTTTCACTGATTTTATACCTGTAATGATTGATGAATCATTAATGAATGATTAATAATTAAAAGTCCATGGCTGTCTAAGTACTGAGTTTTTTTTGTCACAACAGTAGTGTTACACTGGGAATTTGTTGAATGCCTGTTTCTTTTCTGTGCAGAAAGAAGTGCAGAACCTATAAAAGCTGGATGGTTTGTATCCAACTAAAGTAATTTCCTAAAAACCATGTCCATATACATTTGTTGGAGGAGCCTGGAAGTTAACATGAGTAACTTAACTTGCTTAAGAAATGTCTGCATCCAAACTCAATCAGGTACTCTTAATGTCAAAAGCCACAACAAATCTTCATATGTTGAGATTTCTCTGAGGTGGCGTGTGACTTTCAAGAAGCTTGTGAAAGGAAGCAGTCATTAGTGCCATGCGAAATGTAAGCACATTTAAATGAACTTGGTCACTGATGCAATAGGAAGAGCAAAGGTGAAAGGTGAAAGGTGATTGGGAGACTACTGTCCTTGAAAACCTGGATGAAGGGTGGCTCCTAAATGAGTATCAATGTTCATCCATAGAAATACCTCAGCTGGAGGTATACCTCAGATAGAGGTGTACAAGATATTAACAGGAATAGATAGAGTGGACAGCCAGCGCCTCTTCCCCAGGGCACCACTGCTCAATACAAGGGGACATGGCTTTAAGGTAAGGGGTGGGAAATTCAAGGGGGATATTAGAGGAAGGTCTTTTACTCAGAAAGTGGTTGGTGCGTGGAATACACTGCCTGAGTCAGTGGCGGAGGCAGATACACTAGAGAAATTTAAGCGACTACTAGACAGGTATATGGAGGAATTTAAGGTGGGGGGGTTATATGGGAGGCAGGGTTTGAGGGTCGGCACAACAATGTGGGCCGAAGGGCCTGTACCGTGCTGTACTATTCTATGGACCAGAATCAGGAGACCTGTATACATGCTAGAAGTGCAGAAAGCAATAGAGTTTTTCAAGAGTTATCATCAAGGTTTGGAGAAAGTCATTCAGAAAGTATCAACCAGAGATATCCTACAGTGGTGACCAGAGGAGTTTTCATTATAGTTCCTATCCTATCTGTTGCCTTTGCAAAACAGCACTGGCCCGCAAAGAGCTTTCCTCATGAAGAATCTGCAGAATTCTGCACCGTAGAAAGCATTCTTCTAGGGTGCATCACAACCTGGTATGGAAGTTGTCCTGTACAAGACTGAAAGAAGCTGCAGAAGATCGTAAACATGGCGCAGCACATCACACAAACCAATCTGCTGTCCTTGGACTTATTTTACACCACACGCTGTCGGAGCAGTGCTGCCAGGATAATCAAGGACCCTACCCACCCAGCCAACACACTTTTTGTCCTTCTTCCCTCCGGGAGAAGGCTCAGGAGCTTGAAGACTCATATGGCCAGATTTGGGAAGAGCTTCTTTCCAACTGTGATAAGACTGCTGAACGGATCCTGACCCGGATCTGGGCCGGACCCTCCAAATATCTGGACCTGCCTCTCAGTTTTCTTGCACTACCTTACTTCCCATTTTCCTATTTTCTATTTATGATTTATAATGTAAATTTTTAATATTTACTATTTTTAATATTTGTAATCCAGGGAGCGGGAAGTGCAGAATCAAATATCACTGTGATAATTGTACGTTCTAGTATCAATTGTTTGGTGACCATAAAGTATAAAGTATGAAGTATAAAGTTATAGAGAATAGCCACAAGCTGTAAAGCAACCACTAAGAGGAGCTGGAACCACATGAATGTACGTCAGAAGAATCTGACAGTGGCAATCAAAATTAAATCTTTAGGTTTCTATGTGGAAGAGTATCTATCTCCCACCTTATTTGTAGTTGTAGCAACAATGCTGCCGAAAGGTCCAGTTTTCCACCATGCACTCTATGAATTCAGGTGGGAATGTGGTAAGGAGTGAATACCTCCTCTCTGTCTTGACCACAACATCCCTTGCCTGCCTGTACTGAAGCTGATTGCCCCAATTACTGTATGCCACTACAGATAGCTGCTAGTCTCTGGCAGATTTTCCACTCACTCCCCCCAATTTCTACTGTTTCCCTGTGTTGCTTTGGTAAAGGTGTAAAGACCCTACAATCTTCTGTCAGAAGGAAGGGTCTTCTCTCTTTCTGGTGCAGGTCCAACATGGATGCAATTTTCAAGGTACCTTACTCCTTTAAGATCCCTCTTGTCCCTTCAGGTTTGAAGCACGGTTCTAATGTAGCACAAGGATTTTTCTCTTTGTTCTACGTGCTCCCTGCTGGTGTCAGGATTTCAGCAGGCAGCTTGATGTGCATCAGTCTAGGTGAATATGTTGTGGTGAAGGCAAATTCAGAGGTGCAGATAGAATTCGCACCACACTGAAACTCCATTCGAAAAAGGAAATTTCCAGCCAAGATCCTTTATGTTATGCATTCTAGGTACTTCCAGGAATGAGGCCTTCCCTTATGTATACAGCCTATAGATGCTGGATGAAATCTATTCGCAAACCGTGGGTAGATGAGCAGTGGTCCAAATATATTTTTCATCTCTAGGCACTTGCTTGTGCTGCTCTTTTCTTTCATGGAGCTTTATCTAAATGCTCCCTCAACAGAAATAATCTATGCTTTTATTGTTTTATATATTTCAACAGAAACTTCTGTGCTTCTGAATTTGTCTGACACCGTGGTTATTATTGATTCCTGACGTTGATTTGTCATAGGCTACGATTTTCCCATGGTGAACTTTTCTGTTGTCTGTGCAAATACACTCTGTGGCCACTTTATTAGGTACACCTGTGCACCTGCTCATTAATGCAAATACCTAATCAGCCAATCATGTGGTAGCAACCCAATGCATAAAAGAATGCAGACGTGGTCAAGAGTTCCAACTGTTGTTCAGACCAAACATCAGAATGGGAAAGAAATGTGATCTAAGTGACCGTGACCATGGAATGATTGTTGGTGCCAGATGGGGTGGTTTGAGTATCCCAGAAACTGCTGATCTCTTGGGATTTTCACATCCAATAATTTCTAGAGTTTATAAAGATTGGTTCAAAAACAAAAACAAATCATCCAGTGAGCAGCAGTTCTGTAGACAAAAATGCCTTGTTAATGAGAGAGGTCAGAGGGGAATAGCCAGACTGATTCAAGATGACAAGAAGGTGACAGTAAAGGTGACTCAAACAAACAAACATTATAACCGTGTGCAGAAGAGCATCTCTGAATGTACTACACATTGAACCTTGGATGGACTACAGCATCAGAAGACTATGAACATACACTCAATGACCACCTTTTTAGGTACCTAATAAAGTGGCCAATAAGTGTATAGGAAGTAACGGTGGGATGTTGCTGTATGTAGTGGGAGAACATAACTCTAATGTACTGATAACTAATATCCCATTCGAATGTGAGCAGAGAACTACCACAATCTTGAAGGAACATCAGGTTTCCCTGGAGCAGATGATTGTATGTACCATTTTGTTTGGATATTAAAGCAACATAAAGTATCTCCCCATCTTTGTTTTACAAAGATTGCTAGATTTTAAAACAGTGTTTCAAGAACAGCTTTGTCAAACACCCACATTTGCAATACCATGCTGTTTCACAAACTCTTGACATTAAAGAAATTCCTGCTGGTACTTAAAAATAGATCTGCAATCTTGTCAATAAGCTCCTTGAGGCATGTGGGTTCTGTTTTCAAAAATGTGCGTAATTCATTAGAAATTAGCACTAATTATGTTGGATAATCTCATGTGCTGTTTTCTATTTTGCTTCTACAGCATCTCTGTAGAGAGCACACTTCATTTACTGCATAAAAGTTCGTTCCCTTATTGCACCTTGGCCAGAACCTTAAATCATCAACTAAAGTGAAGAGCTTTTCTATGTTCAGTTTCAGGTAGCAGAAGCCATTACTTGGAGTGGAAGATTTAGAAAGCAGTGCCTGTTGGGGCTTCCTGTTCATTTTCAAGTAGTAGGAGCCTGAAAGAGGCAAAAATGTGTATCAACACACATCAAAGTTGCTGGCGAACGCAGCAGGCCAGGCAGCATCTCTAGGAAGAGGTACAGTCGAAGTTTCGGGCCGAGACCCTTCGTCAGGACTAACTGAAGGAAGAGCTAGTAAGAGATTTGAAAGTGGGAGGGGGAGGGGGAGATCCAAAATGATAGGAGAAGACAGGAGCGGGAGGGATGGAGCCAAGAGCTGGACAGTTGATTGGCAAAAGGGATATGAGAGGATTATGGGACAGGAGACCTAGGGAGAAGGAAAAGTGGGGGGGGGGGTGGAAACCCAGAAGATGGGCAAGGGGTATAGTCAGAGGGACAGAGCAGAAAAAAGAGAGGGAGAGAAAGAAAGAATGTGTGTATATAAATAAATAACGGATGGGGTATGAGGGGGAGGTGGGGCATTAGTGGAAGTTAGAGAAGTCGATGTTCATGCCATCAGGTTGGAGGCTACCCAGACGGAATATAAGGTGTTGTTCCTCCAACCTGAGTGTGGCTTCATCTTTACAGTAGAGGAGGCCGTGGATAGACATATCAGAATGGGAGTGGGATGTGGAATTAAAATGTGTGGCCACTGGGTGATCCTGCTTTCTCTGGCGGACAGAGTGTAGGTGTTCAGCAAAATGATCTCCCAGTCTGCGTCGGGTCTCGCCAATATACAGAAGGCCACATCGGGAGCACCGGACACAGTATATCACCCCAGCCGACTCACAGGTGAAGTGTCGCCTCATCTGGAAGGACTGCATGGGGCCCTGAATGGTGGTAAGGGAGGAAGTGTAAGGGCATGTGTAACACTTGTTCCGCTTAAGTGCCAGGAGGGAGATCAGTGGGGAGGGATGGGGGAACGAATGGACAAGGGAGTCGCATAGGGAGCGGAAAGCAGAGAGCGTGGGGGGGGGAGGGAAAGATGTGCTTAGTGGTGGGATCCTGTTGGAGGTGGCAGAAGTTACGGAGAATGTTTGGACCCGAAGGTTAGTGTGTATAGTTAGTTGTAAATTTATTGGGTAATTAGGCAATTGGCAAGGGCCAATTCAAAAGAAGAATAGGGAGCTGAAGATTTGGATCAAGGGTATTTTGTGAGAACAGGTGGAAACTAAGGTGAGTTTCTGGCAAGTTTCACTTTCCTTCTTTATTATAGCATAGTTAGAACAGTGGGAATGGAAGCTAGGTCTCCTCTTGTGTGATGTAGGAAGTCAAGGAGATCTCCAGTGTTCCTGATGACTACACCAGTGAGAAATGCATCTGGTTGTAGCTGGCTACAGACCATCTTCAGGAGCTGGAGCTGGATGACTTATGAATCATTTGGGAAGCAGAGGGTATGGTTGACAAGGGTTAAAGGGAGGTTTGCAGGGTGATGGTAACTGGGCGACTGTGAGGAGGGAGAAAGAAAATAGGGCACCCCGTGGCTCTTCCCCTCAATAATAAGTCTATTGTTTTGTTTATTATTATGGGAGTGGGGGAGAGTGGGTACTTCTGGCGCTGAATCTTGCTTGGTGGCTCAGAAGGGAAGGAAGGAGAAGAGGTGAGCAGTAGTGATAGGGGATTTATTGGTTTGCTGGAGCAGGCAGGAGTTTCTGTGGATGAGAATGAGTTTCCCAGATGATTCCCAAATAGTTGTCTTCCAGGTGACAGGATTAGGGATATCTTGGATTAAGGCTTAGGGGACTCAGAGGTCATGGTACTCATCAGTACCAATGACATAGTCAGGAAGGATGATGAACCCATGCAAAGTGAGTTCTGGGTGTTAGAGTGCTAGTGAAGCCATAAATGGGGAAAAAATACAGTTTAACATGTGTTGAAGGAGATGGTGTAGGAGGGTGGCCTCTAGATTTTTGAATCATTGGGCTTCCTTACAGGGAAGGGGGGACCTGTACAAACAGTACAGTTTGCACCTGAACTATTGGGGGAACAATATTCTAGCAAAAATATTTGCTCTTGCTGTTCTGGTTGGTGGTGACAGTGGGGGGCTGGGGAGGGGAGACATTTAACCAAGAGCTGTACAGGGGTAGGAACCTGAGTGTCAGGTCTGCAAGTGGAGTGGTTGTGGGGAAAATAAGTATTAACCCTACATGCAAAGAAAGAAACCAAAAGGCTGATGTTCTAAATGTTCTGAAAAGGCTAATGTTCTGAATGGATATATTTCAATGCTAAGAGTATTGTAGATAAGGCAGATGAACTTGGAGCATGAATGTGCACATGGTATTATGATGATGTAGGTATTAGTGAGATTTGGTTGAGTGAGGGGCAGGACTGGCAGTTCAATGCTTCTGTTGTTTTAGACTTTATAGAAGCAGAGGTATTATAGAGGGGTGGTGGCATTACTAGTCAGGGAAAATATCATGGCAGTGTTCAGGGAGAACATACTGAAGTGCTTGCCTAGTTAGGCTAATGGGTGGAATCGAGGAGGAAAGTCTGACCATGTTAACGGGTTTACATCATAACCCATTCAATAGTCAGGGGCAAATTTGTAAAGATATAGCATACAAGGAAAATCAGGTTGTGATAGTAGATGATTTCAACTTTCTGTACATTGACTGGGTCTCCCATACTGCAAAAAGACTGGATGAGATCGAGTTTGTCAAGTGTGTTCAGTGTGATCTGGCAGGTGTGGATTGGGATAGGTTGTTATCCAGCAACTGATACTTGGTAAATGGAGGACTTCAAAAGTGAAATAGGGAGAGTATAGAATTAATATATTCCTGTTAGAATAAAAGGCAAGGCTAACAGGTTTAAGGAACCTTAGTTTTTGATGGATATTGAGGTCTTGGTTAAGAAGAAGGAGGCACATATTAGGTATGGGCAGACAGGATCAAATGTGGTTCTTAACGAGTATAAGAAATGTAAGAGAACACTTAAGAGAGGTGCAGGAGGACTGAGGGTAAGCAATTGTTCCATTGTTCAAGAAAGATAGAGAGCAGTAGCAGATGGTTGCCTCTCTGACTAGAGGCCTATGAAAATTGGTGTGCCACAGGGATCGGAGCTGGGTTTGTTGTAGTTTATCATCCATATTACTGATTTAGATGATAATATGGTAAACTGGATTAGCAAATTTGTGGTCAACACATGATTGGGTGTATATGGACATTGATGAAGTCTATCAAAGCTTGCAGTGTGATCTTGCAGCTGGAAAAATGAACTGAAAATAGCAAATGGAATTTAACACATACAGATCTGAGTTATTGAACTTTGACAGGATGAACCAGGGTAGGACTTACACAGTGAATGATAGGGCACTGAGGCTGTGCAGTAGAACGAAGGGATCTGGGAATACAGATCCATAATTCCTTGAAAGTGGTGTCAGGTAGATAGGATGATAAAGGGAGCTTTTGACACATTGGGCTTCTTAAATCTGAGCGTTCAGTGGAGGAGTTAGGATATTATGTTGAAGTTGTATAAGACAATATTGAGTTTGGAGTATTGTGTGCAGTGCTGGTCACCTACCTACAGGAGGTATGTATACCAATAAGCTTGAAAGTGTGAAGAGAAAATTTACAAGGATGTTGCTAGGACTTGATGAAGTTATAAAGAAAGGCTGAGTGGGTTGTACTTACTCCTTGGAGTGTAGGAGAATGAGGGGAAATCGTATAGAGATATGAAAAATTATAAGGGGTGTATATATAGGGTAAATACATGCAGTCTTTTACACCTGTGATTGGGTGAGACTAGAGCCAGAAGTCATAGGTTTAGGGGGAAAAGTGAAATATTTAAAGGAAACCTGACGAGGAACATGTTCACTCAGAGGCTGATGCAGGTACAGAATGAGCTGCTAGTGAAGGTGGTGACACATTGAAGTGAAGCTTGGATTGCTATGTACGTGGATGGAAGGGGTATGGAGGCTACGGTCCAGATGTGGGTTGATGGGTCTAGGCATAATAACAGTTTGGTATGGACTGGATAGGCCAAAGGGCCTGTTTCTCTGCTGTAGTGCTTTATGACTTGTGACAAGAATACACATAGATTAAGATGTAGCTGGCCTGGGCTGGCACCAGTGGAATCAGCAGTTGGTCTGCCACCTGTCTTCAGGAGAGAGAGAGATATGGAGCATTTGGAGATGTTAATGAAGGGGAAGGAGAGCTGTCAAGATCGGCTCCCCCTTTGAACCCCGAACTGTTTGAAGTGATGGACAAGCGATACCCCAGCAGGGGGATAAAAAGGGACAGGTTCGCTAAGGCAGGACACACACGACACCCGAGGTAACAAGACCCTGGAAGCGGTGCGTCTCTCACAAGTCGGTGGGAAGTATCGGGCCATAGACGCACAGGGTGGAAGGGCACGATCGGTGGGAAGCTGGTGTGTGTCCACCCTTGCCTGGGTGCCAGGTTCACCGCAGGGAAATGATCGTATCTGGAAACGGAGGGGTCACGGTCAGTGACCTCAGATGACATCACAAAGGACTCGCCCGAAAGCTGACTGCGAAGGTCTGTGTGGAAGCTTTGAATATTCATTCGTTTTGCTCTCTCTCTCCTTCCCCCCCACTGTCCATCGCCACGGCAGCGATTACTGCGAACTGAACTGAACTAAATTGAACTGAACTTTGCGTCGTTTTGAAACTGGTCATTTACCCCTAGACAACGATAGAGCTTGATTGATCCTGTTATCTTAATTCTGTGTACATGTATGTTTATCATTGCTGAACTGTTGCATTCATTATCCTTTTGATTAGAGTACTGTGTTGCTTGTTTCTTTAATAAAACTTTCTTAGTTCTAGTAATCCAGACTCCAACTGAGTGATCCATTTCTGCTGGTTTGGCAACCCAGTTACGGGGTACGTAACAGACTCTACATCTATTCTACCTTAACAGGTAATAATCTTGCAGTCTGTTCTCAGTCTCCTTTACTTGAACAAGAACAATGCCTGATTCTCCGGCCAGTGAGTTCTTGTGAGACTTTAAAATTGCTGCAGTCTTCATGAAGGAGATGCTCATGCAAAACACTCAGGTGGACTGTGGCGGTGAGATGATCAGAATTTTGACCAGCAGTAACATAGGAGGAAGAATATAGGTCTGGATCATGATGGAGTTGTTTTGGGGCAAAAATAACGTCATGGTGTTGCAATGATTTGCCAAGTTCATCTCTGAAGTGTTATCAAAGAAGCCTTTGTAACTTGCTGCAGCACACAGGAGGGAGGAGAAGATGGCAGCGCGATGCAGCGCGTGCGGCCGTTTCGAATTGATATCGATATGTGTTAACAAGGGGGCCGTGCACAATTCTGATTTGATGGAGTCAGCCATAAAATTGCTGCAGTCTTCTCTGGCCCAATTGAAACAAAGTCAAAGCATTCTTATTCTACCCTCTGACTTTGATTACGGCTATTATGCTCCTGCCTTTATTGTATCTTTTATTAGAAGAGTTTTAAATGCAAAGGTTCTGAAGTGAATGTATCATTATGTTGTAAGAAACTCTGGGTGTGATTTCCACAGATCCTTGAAGCCTAACACCTTTACAAGTAATTCCCTTACATAGACTAGAGGATTAATGATAAAACAAATATACATCAGCAACTTGAGAAGCTAAAAACAGCAGTAAAGCCACTGATACTGAAGAACCCAAGACTAGAGTGCTAACATCTCAGTTAATTGTACCATTATTGTGTTTCTGAGCTCACTACTGACACATGGGCATAATCTCAGAGGATTGACAATAATGACGTTCTCCCTTTCATTTATTTTTGTTATAAATCTCCTATCATGCAGATAAATATAGGTCTTTTATGTACAAGCAACACTCAGTAGCTACATAAAGTAATGAAAGAGTGTCTTTCTTCTCTTGGAGCATACTCACATCAATGCACAGAGAAGGGGCCCTTCTTTGAAGATTTATACTTTTTATACTACCAGGCTGGGATGACTGAGTCAACACTGACACTAAGAACTGCCAGGCAAATGAGCTAATGTTTTGAAGACACTTTGTATATTTCTATTCACCTCCCTTTTCAACACTGTACTCTTTATTACAAAAAAAACTGGAACTTAGCAAATTCTCAGTTATTTCAAGGTGGACTCTTGAGATAAATATCTCCATTCATCTAATTTAGACAAGGCTTTCTAGATCTGTATTGATCTGGCTTGATACTTAATGACAAATATCAATCTAGCATGCAAGTGTGATGTAATTACGAAAGTATTTTTTATGTGAAACACTCTGGTTTCCTTGGCTGCGTAAGTCTAGGGACGACAATCTCTGGCCCCGCCAAACGTGTGGGATTGAGGTACGAGCCCACCCCAAAACCACCTGTTTGTGTGGATGCTGTGTGATTCGTTACCCTGTTACAAATGAGTGTCACAAAATGACGGACAGCACACCGCATACAATTAGAAGATTTAGCTCTATAATTCTTAATTTGACTAATGGGTTAGTAAAGAAAGAATAAAAAAAGAAAAAAGCACATTTTAATGAAACAGTCTAACGTGCACAAGTTGGAGCTCACGGTTTCCCTGTCTCCGATCCTCCATTGATCACCCCAGGCTTCATCGAATCACAGCCCCACTCCGGGTCGAATCCTATGACCTCTTCTCTCTGGTGTCTTCTCTCTTCATCTCACCCTAACCAAAACCCCAAGCTCAACCTTAGTGTCCCTCACCAGAGAAACCTCCCTTTAATCTGACCATCCTAGCCAGACGGTACACAATTCTCCTATCTCTTATCTTCAACGGCAACCCAAGCGTAAGCAGAAAGCTCACACAGAACAGCCCAAATGAAATACAGAACAGCATAACAGTAAAGAATATGAACCAGGGCATTACATATGTTAAATTATTTTCCTTTGATCCTGGGCCATTAGTATGGAAAATGAAGTTGTGAATAGTTTCACTTTCTGCCCTTTTCTTGCATAATCAGAATAGCACCCCGAATGAGTTTTCACATATCCTTTTTTTATTTTGTGGGAGACATTTATTAAGAAAGAATAATTACCAAGGCAAGAATTATCTTTTGTCATTGGCTAATTTAGAAGAAGAGAGTTGTGACTATAAGTGGTAACAGGTAGGAACAGACAACCCACAAATGCTGCTTAAACATCTGGAGACAGATAGAGGAATGATGGAGAGACAGTTTTCATTTAAGTTGCAGCATTTAGAATTCTGTCAGAAAAACTGATTTAGAAATATTCTGTGAAATGTAGAATACTGTTTTAATTGTTGCTAATTTAAATTTAATAAAGGACATTGACATAATGGACACATTGTTCATTTGTTGTTTCCTCAAATTACATTCATACGTAGCTCCCACCAATAAATTAATGGACAGAAATAAATAAATGAGTGAATGCTTTAGTTGTCCAATTGATTCCAATACAGCATCGAAAGTGTGTTTGTACATACATTGATTGCAAAACCCATGACAGGTACCATATTAGAAATGGCACTAGAATTTGTCATTCTCTCACATGCTAGACCAAGAGCACATAAAAATAAGAAAATAGTCCATATAATACTAAAAACTTGTTACATCATTTAGTAAGATCTTTAACATTGACTCTACTCTCCTCTCTGACCCCATTACACTTGATTCTACTGTAGTTGAAACATCCATCAATCTCAATGGGTTGAACAAAAATAACAAAGGGAAATAAACAATAGACCACCTTGTAGTTTGAAGACCACAGATAATGATTCCATAACCTATAGACTCACTTTCAAGGACTCTACAAGTCATGTTTTCAGTATTATTTATTTATCTATATATTTTTTTGTATTTTCACCCATTGTCTTTTGCACTTTGGTTATTTGTCCGTCTTTGTATATAGTTTTCTTTTATCAATTCTATTTTATTACTTTGTTCTACTGTAAATGCCAGTAAGAAAGTTAACTTTAAGGTGGTATATGCTGACATATATGCGCTTTGATAATAAATTTATTTTGAACTTTGATTCTATCAGGATCAGACAGATTAGATATGGGGAGGATATTTCTGTTGGCTGGTTGCCAGAACCAGGGGTCACAGTCTTAAGAAACAGTATCTAGAATGTAAATGTGGAACAAGTTTTTCACCAGAAGTATGGTGAAACTGTAGTAGTCAGCCCACAATGTCTGTGCTGAGCATAATGCATATGGTCTATATCCCTGCCTATTCATGCACCTATCTAAATACTTTATGAAAGTACCACCTCCCTATTTGTGCATTCCAGGAACCTATTCCCTCTTTATATAAAAAGACTTGCCTTGTAATTCTCCTTTAAATTTTCCTTCGCTCACCTAAAAACTTATGTATTCTAGTATTTGGTATTATGGATCGATCTAAACTTCTAATGATTTTCTGTATTTCTAACACCCTTCAGCATCCAGTAAAAGTAATCCAATTTGTCAAGTCTTCCCTTGTAGCTAATATTCTTCAATCCAGGTAAAATCTTGGCAGTGACCAGAAAGGAACACAGTACTCCAAATGTGGCCTAACTAAAATTTTATAAATCTGCAGCTTCTTGTCAGCTTCTATAGTTAATACCCTGACCGATGAAGGGAAATATGCAGTACAACTTCTCTACCACCCTAACTACCTGTGTTGCAATTTTCAAGAGCTATGAACTTGTTCCCCAAGACTCATTTGTACATGAATGCAACTAGGGCCATGCCATTTACTGTATACTTTCCTCTTAAACTTGTCCTCCCAAAGTACATTGCCTAAATCTGTCGAGATTAAACACATCTGTCAGAGTTTTTGTGCATCCGATTCCATCTCTAACTTGAATTAGAATTATTCTCTCACCCTTCAAAGTAGTTTTGCAAAATTCAGGCAATAAGCAGTGATGCACATCTCCTTAACTAAGCCTTCTGTAAGTTGTGCCTGGACTTCTTGTATAGTTTTGGATCACTGGTCTTGAATGCCACAGATCTGCAGTAGCCCTCAGTAGGCTACGAAACTCCTGATTCACCTAGGGCTTTTGATTTAGGTATGTCTGGTATGTTCTTGAAGGCACACAGTAATCCAATCAGGTCTTGATGAAGTCGATGACAGCTCGGGTGTATTCATTCAGATTTGAAGACACAACAACCTCGATGTTCTGCTTTCAGTATATTTCAGTATTTTTATGTCACATTTATTCAACCGAATATTTTTCTTTCCATTACTCCTCTATCTACTGTGCTTAATTCACAATTCCCATGGAGCATGTGCATCACTGCTTAAGACTTGATTTCTGCAACACCACTTTAAAATCTTTTCTACTCTGAACCTTCATGGTATAGATCGGGGCTTTACCTGTCTCTAAATTAGAGCACATATTCTGAACTAACACAGCTGCACTTTACTGGAAGTGCTGCTAAAACTGATCAATGTTTTCCCAATTTTTGACCTGAAGTTTCTGTTTAAGATGCACATAGAATGGAGGCTACTTAACCTATAATTGACACCACACAGCATGCCAACATTATGGATGCTGATGTTCTGACAAAGTGTCATTATCCTGAAATGTGAACTTGTTTTCTCTCCATGCATGCGGCCTGGTATTTTCTACTATGTTGCAGAATTCTGGCATCTGCAGAGTATTGGCCATAAGACCAGAAGACATAGGAGCAGAATTAGGTTATTTGGCCCATCAAGTCTACTGCACCACACATAAAAGTTGCTCGTGAACGCAGCAGGTGAAGGGTCTCAGCCTGAAACGTCGACTGTACCTCTTCCTAGAGATGCTGCCTGGCCTGCTGCGTTCACCAGCAACTTTTATGTGTGTTGCTTGAATTTCCAGCATCTGCAGAATTCCTGTTGTTTGCGTTTTAAGTCTACTGCACCATTCAATCATGGCTGATTCTTTTCTCTTCTCCCCGTAACCTTTGCTACCATGTCCAGTCAACAACCTATCAAGCTCTTCCTTCAATATACCCAACAACCTGGCCTCCATAGCTGCCTGTAGTACTAAATTCCACAAATTCACTACCCTCTGCCTGAAGAAATTTCTCCGCATCTCCGTTTTAAATGGATGCCCATCCATATTGAGGCTGTGCTCTCTTGTCCTCGACAATCCCACCATGGGAAATATCCTTTCCAAATCTACCATGCTTTGGTCTTTCAACATTCGAAAGGTATCAATGAGATACCCCCTCATCCTTCTAAATTCCAGTGAGTACGGACCGAGAGCTATTAAATGTTCCTTGTATGTTCACCTTTTCGTTGTTGGAATCATCTTTGTGAACTTCCTCAAAACACTCTCCAATGCCAGCACATCTTTTCTTAGATGAGGAGCCCAGAACTGTTCACAATACTTAAGGTGAGGCCTCACCAGTGCCTTATAAACCCTCAGCATCACATCCTTGCTCTTGTATTCTAGATCTCTTGAAATGAGTGCTAACATTGCATTTGCCTTCCTCACCACCGACTCAACCTGCAAGTTACCAACTAGGGTGTTCTGCACAAGGACTCCCAAGTCCCTCTGCATCTCAGATTTTTGGATTTTCTCCCTATCTGCATATTTATTTCTACTACCAAAGTGCATGACCATGCATTTTTCAACATTGTATTTCATTTGCCACTTTCTTGTCCTGTGTCCTAATCTGTCTAAGTCCTTCTACAGCCTATCTGTTTCCTCAACACTTCTCTTCCCCCACATCCTTCAACATCTGGCATATTACTAGTATCTTCCACAGTGAAAACTGATGCAAAATACTCATTTTGTTCTTTGCCATCTCCTTGGTCCCCATTATTATTTCTCAAGCCTCTTTTTCTTGAGGCCCTATATCCAATATCATCTCTCCTTTATTTTTTACATACTTGAAAAAGCCTTTACTATCCACTTTGATATTGTTTGCTAGCTTGCTTTTATATTTCATCTTTTCCCTCCTAATGACTCTTCTAGTTGCTCTCTGTGGGGTTTTAAAAACTTCCCAATCCTCTGTCTTCCCACTCATTTTTGCTTTGTTCTATTCCCTCTCTTTTGCTTTTACATTAGCTTTGACTTCCTTTGTCAGCCACAGTTGTACTATTTTGCCATTTGAGTATTTCTTCATTTTTGAAAGACATCTATTCTGTAACTTTCTCATTTTCCCCAGAAACTCACACTGTTGCTGCTTTGCTATCATCCCTGTCAGCATTGCCTTCCAATTTACTGTGGCCAACTCCTCTTTCATGCCATTGTGATTTCCTTTATTCCACTGAAAGACCGCCATGCTGGACTTTACTTTCTCTCTTTCAAATCTCAAGTTGACCTCAATCATATTGTGATCGCTGCCTCCTAAGGGTTCTTTTACCTTAAGTTCCCTAATCACCTCCAGTTCATTACGTAACAGCCAATCCTGTTTAGCTGATCCTCTAGTAGGCTCAATGACAAACTGCTCTAAAAAGCCAACTCATGGGCATTCTACAAATTCATTCTCTTGAGATTCACTACCAGCCTAATTTTCCTCATCGATCTGCAGGTTGAAATCTCCCATGACTATCATAACATCATCCTTTTGACACACCTTTACTATTTCCCGTTTTAATCCGTAGTCCACTTTCCAGCTACTGTTGGGAGGCCTTTATATAACTGCCTTCAGGGTCCTTTTACCCTTGCAGTTTTTTAACTCAATCCACAAGGATTCAACATCTTCCGATCATATGTCACATCTTTTTACCGATTTGATGCCATGCTTTACCAGCAGAGCCACACCACTCCCTCCACCTACCTTCCTATCCCTCCGATATAATATGTAACCCTGTACATTCAGCTCCCAACTACAACCATCCTTCAGCTACGATTCAGTGATGGCCACAACATCATATCTGACAATCTGTAAGAGTGCAACAAGATCAGCCAGCTTATTTCTTATACAGGTATTTTGTGCATTTAAATATAACGCTTTGAGTACTGTATTTGCTACCATTTTCGATTCTGCATCCCTAATGCACTGATACTCACCCTGCTGGCTGCAATTTTGTCCTATCATTTGTATGCCCTTCCTGACGGACTGACTGCATTCTATCTTTGCTTTTTTACCATCTGTCCTATCTTGAGTCCCTTCACTTCAGTTCCCACCCCCTGCCAAATTAATTTAAACCCTCCCACAGCTCGAACAAACCTGCCCACGAAAATATTGGTCCCCCTCGGGTTCAGGTGCAACCTGTCACTTTTAAATAGGTCATACATCCTCCAGAAGTAATCCCAATGATCCAAGAATCTGAAGCCCTGTCCCCTGCACCAGCTTCTCGGCCACGAATTAATCTCCTAAATCATCCTATTTCTACCCTCTCTGGTGCATGACACAAGCAGAAATCCAGAAATTACTGCCCTGGAGGTCCTGCTTTTCAGCATTTACCTAGCTCCTTAAATACTCTTTTCTGGACCTCTTCGCCTTTCCTTCCTATGTTTTGTGTTTCAATTGACATTCAGTGATATCCTTAATGCTGAATCATCCTCCACGCTGGAGCCCTGTGAGTGCTGTGATCTTCCAACACCAAAGCAGTTTGTAACAGATGGGGTGGACCATTGCCTGCTGGGTTAGCCCTGTAATGGTCACCACTGAGGGATCAAGGTATCCTATGTGTCCAGAGAAAATACTACATTTTCCTCATTAATGTTACCACCCATCTTTCTCTTTCCACTCATTCCTCCAACTCCCAAATATTCCCAACAGTTCTCCACCTCCTCTGATCTTCTCACTTGCCTGGAATATCCTACCTCTCCTTAGCCTTCTCTTCTCACCTAATTTCCTACCCTTGCTCTTTCACCTCCACCACCTTTCCCAATGTACTAAACAATGCATTCCTTCTTCAAAGTCTGATGACTGCAGAAAATGCCTTTTTTGTCCACTTCAGTATGTATGGACCTTATCATCATAGACATCTTTGACTAATGTATGATGAACTAATGAAGTCTGAGAGCCACTTAGATGAAATTCATACTAGTCCCTGACTTAATAGTGCTTCCCTGTATGTTCTTCCATGGAAATAAATTTCTGAGTTACTGTCTTTTGAAAAGTTAAACTGTGACCACTCTTTCACTATTTTTGTGGATGTCCAAGATCCCGGAACCAGAGAGCATAGCCTCAGAATAGAGGGACATTCCTTTAGAACAGAAATGAGAAGGAATTCTTTAGTGAGAGGACAGTGAATTGGTGAAATTCATTGCCACAGAAGGCTGTGGAGACCAAGTTGTTGAAAATAAGTAAAGCAGAGGTTGATAGGTTCTTGGTAAGTCAAGGCGTCAAGGGTTATGGGGAGAAGGCAGGAGAATAGGGTTGAGAGGGATAATAAATCAGCCATGACAGAATGGCAGAGCAGCCTTGATGGACTGAATGGCCTAATTCTGCTCCTATGTCTTATGTCTTATGGTATTAAAACTGGATCCTTTTTGGAGAAAGCCAGAAGGTATCTGCTTGTTCAACTGAATGTTATAACCCTTTACATATTTCACTGGTGATGTGTCACTGTGAAGCTTCAGTTGTCACAAGGTTCAAGATTCAACTAATTTCCCAGAAATGACTCAATACTCTTTGTTGTTAAAAATCATCTTAGTAACCTTCAATCAATATGAAAAATGCTAATTTATTCTATAAATGATTCACCTTCTTTACTGAAATTGTAGATTACAATTTGAGGAACTATTGAGAAAGAGCCCAAACTGAAACACTTTGCTGTGAATATGCCTGAAAGTTTAAGCACTTTATTTGAACTCCTATTTTCTTCATGGAATGTAACTACTGTTACAGTGAGTTGAAGAAGCATGATTTGGGTAATTTAGTTTTGAAATGGTCTAATTATTCAGGCAAAGTAGGTCATGGAAAGGGTATCATCAAACTGCAAATCCTCTGGGAGATTTTTTTTTAAACAGCAATTGTGTATCTGTTAGACACTATATTAGAACATTTGTCTTCTTAGTGCAGGAACTGAGCTGCTGTAAAGAATATTAAAAATAATTTAAGTCAATTCCATACACAAAATCTTCAAAAGCATTGCAGTGGAGGCAATCATCACTCCAGACTAGATGCAGTCCATGTGCTTCTCAACATCACAAACGAAGAGTATTTTTCTATATGCTCTTTGAAAAGATCTCCTGAGGACTACTCATGTGGCCCTCAAGGCAACAGAAGAGATGAAAGCTAGTCTTATTTAATGACAGCCTTAGTTCAGAGAATTTGGCTTTTCTCTAGCACACATAGAAAAAAACTAAAAGTTAAATGAATGCTAGTACTCTTTTAGTTAAATAAATTAAATCTTTTCCATTTCTTAACTTTTTTTCATGTTGTTTAAACATTGTCGTGATGATTTTTAATAACAAAGACTATCTAATAGTTTCTGGGAAATGAGTGGAATCTTGAGCCTTATTCCTCTTTTAGTACTCTTTTTCTTAAATATGACTATTATCCAGTAGCACTAACATCCACTGTGATAAAGTGCTTTGAGCAGTTGGTGAAGAAACATATCAACTCCTGCCTGAAAAGCGACTTGGATCTGCTTCAATTTGCCTACAGGCACAACAGGTCCACAGCAGTTGCCATCTAATTGGTTTTTCGCTCAACCCTGGAACATCTGGACAGCAGGCAAAGACGCATACATCAGGATGCTCCTTATCAACAACAGATCAGCATTCAATACTCTTATCCCCTTAAAGCTAATCAATAAGCTTCAAGATTTTGACCTCAATACGTCCTCAGGCAATTGGATCCTCAATTTCCTTAGTTGAAAACACCAGTCAGTTTGGATAGGCAACAATACCTTCTCCACAATCTCCATTAGCACAGAGACACCACAAGGCTGTGTGCTTAGTCCCCTGCTCTACTTGCCTAATATTTATGGCTGTGAAGCTAAGCAGCTCCAATGACGCATTTAAGATTGCTGATGACACCACAGTCAAAGGCCGTATCAAAGGTGGTGACAAATCAACTATAGGAGGGAAATTTTGTGGCTGCATGGTGCCACAAAAGCAACTTCTCAATAAATGACAGTAAGACCAAGGAGTTGATATTGACTTCAGGAGGAGTAAAGGGGAGGTTCATGAGGTGGAGAGGGTCAGAACTTTAAATTCCTTGGTGTTATCATTTCAGAAGATCTGTCCTGGCCCAAGCATGTAGTGTAATCATGAAGAAAACATGGCAGTGCCTCTACTTCCTTATAAGTTTGCCAAGATTCAGCATGACATCTAAAACTTAACAAGCTTCTATATGTGTGTTGTGGAGAATATATTGACTGGTTGCATCCTGGCTTGGTATGGAAGCACCAATACTCCTGAATGGAAAATCCTACAAAAAGCACTGGATACAGAGCAGTCCATCTCAGGTAAAGCCCTCCCCACCACTGAGCACATTTACACGGAGCACTGTTGCAAGAAAGAGCATCCATCATCAAGGATCCTCACCATCCAGGCCATGTTCCCTTCTCACTGCTGTCATTAGGAATAAGGTGCTCAGGACCCACACCACCAGGTTCAGGAACAACTTTTACTCCTCAACCAGCAAGCTCTTGAACCAGTCGGGAGGTAACTTCACTCTCAACTTCAATAGCCCCATCACTGAACTGTTCCCACAACTTGCAGACTCACTTTCAAGGACACTTCATCTCATGTTCTCAATGTTTACTGCTTGCTTACTTATTTATTTATTTACCTATCTACCTATCAATGTTACTTCTTTTTTTCTTTGTATTTGCACATGTTGTTATCTTTTGCACATTGGTTGTCTGTCCATCCTGTTTGGTGCAGTCCTTCATTCATTCTATTATGTTTCTTCTTTTTACTGAGTATGCCTGCAAGAAAACAAATCTCACGGTTGTACATAGTGACAGATATGTACTTTGATAGTGAATTTACTTTGAACTTTGAACTTTTTAAAGTGAATTTTAGTTCATAAAATTCTTCTCTTTAGATAGGGTGGGTGCTCCCTAGTTTGTGTTATCTGTAGCATTTAAAGTTATTAGGTACAGTACTGTAAATATAAAAATGTCTCAACATTACATTACATTTTGCTAAATGTGACTAACAGCTGAATGAATGTAATTGTTTTTTGTCCAAAACTTGCTGATAAACATTGGCAGTCCTTAGACAAACAAATGGCATTTACCTTTGTGAATACAAGTGAGTTCAGGAATTCGGAGCATGTGTATCCTAATGTGGAAGTCCTAAGATTGCTATCAGATTTTAGCAGGTAAAACCGTCAAAGCGTTCCATTGAAGAGAATCCAATAGTAGAACGCAAACTTTCTGAGAATCCACCAGTCATCTGCTCATGGAACCTGCTCCAGGTTTAACTTGGCACGGTATCCATTCTCTTCATTTCAGTGGAGATTTTATAAGGGCAAGGTAAAATAAGATTCTTACACTGTTTGATGTTATTTGTGTATCACAAATACTGGTAGCGGTGTACGTTCCACTGCAGGCCAGCATCAGGCAGGCACTGGAGGAGCTGAGGTCCATATTCAGCAGGCACAAAACAGTGCACACTGATGCCTTCCCTATCACTGAGAGGAATTTCAATCAGGCCAGCTTGAAGAAGTCTCTAAATAACTACCACTAAATATTACCTTTGGAGGCAAAGGCCCTAACACACTTGTTCACTGTTATATAACCATTAAGGATGCTTACTGTACTATTTCATGCCCACACTTTGAAAAGTCTGATCACCTGACTGTACTTCTACTCACAGCGCATAGGCAGAGACTAAGGACCACAGCATCGGTTCTGCGGACCAAGACGGCATGAACAAGGGAGGTGGAGGAGTGCTTGCAGGATTGCTTTGAATCAGTAGACTGGACAATATTCAAGCATTCACCTTAAGAGTCGATTGTCAGTGAGGAAGAGTTGTTATTTCCAAGGAGGTATAGAGGCCCAAGATTTGGAGCTTGTTGATTAGAACTGAGGGTATGATTGCAATGAACGCTGAGCTGTCGTCAATAAATAGTAGCCTGACATAAGTATTCAAAATGGCAGCATCCATCATTCAGGACGCTCATCGCCCAGAACTCCCATCACCCAGGACATGCTCTCTTCTCATTATTACCATCAAGGAGGTGGTACAGGATCCTGTAGACACACACCCAATGTTAAAAGAACATCTTCTTCCCCTCTATCATCAGATTTTTGAATAGACAATGAAACCATGAACAATTCTTCTGTTTTTTTTTCCCTTTTTTTTGGTATTACCTATTTAAGTTATATTTTATATATACTACTTATTATAATTTATAGTTTTTATTACTATGTGTTGTAATGTACTGCTGCTACAAAATAACAAATTTCATGACCTATGCTGATGATATTAAACTTGATTCTGATTCAGATCACTTGATGAGCATTGGTGTGAGTTCCCTCGACTTCCTCTTCTGACATTGAGTGCGAAGTTGCTGCTTTGACACCACTCAACCAGCTGATTTATCTTGACCCTATAGTTCTGTTGTCGGCAACTTTACATATGGCGCCTGAACGGTGTCTAGCCATACATTTGTGGGTGTAGAAGGAGTAGAGCAGTGGGCTAAGCATGCATCCTTGTGGTGCACGAGCATTGATTGTCAGTGAGGAGGAGATGTTATTTCCAATCCGCACAGTCTGTGGTCTCCCGGTGAGGAAGTCAAGAATTAGGCTGCAGATGGAGATGCAGAGGCCCAGGTTTTGGAGCTTGTTGATGAGAACTGAGGGTATCATGGTGTTAAATGCTGAGCTATAGTCAATAAACAGCAGGCTGACAGAAGTATTGCTATTGTGCAGGTGCTCCAAGGCCGAGTACGAGCCAGTGAGATTGCGTCTGCTGTAGACCTATTGTGGCAACAGGCAAATTGCACTGGGTCCAGGTACTTGCTTAGGTAGTTGATTCTGGCCATGACCAACCTTTCAAAACATTTAATCACAGCAGATATAAGTGCCTCTGGGTGATAGTCATCGAGGCAGCTCACCCTACTCTTCTTGGGCATTTGGAATGATTGTTGCCCTTAATAGTGTTGAACATAAGAACATAAGAAATAGGAGCAGGAGTAGGCCATCTGGCCTGTCAAGCCTGCTCTGCCATTCAATAAGATCATGGCTGATCTGACTACCTGCCAATATAACTATCCCATAGTCATCAATAAAAGCATTAGTATGTATTTTTGCAAAAAGTACTATCAGCAAATTTAATATTCTAAGACCTTTGAATACTAACTTCAAACAATTCCAAAAGAAAAACTAGCATCCTAATTTTATAAACATAGCCATACATGGTAGTTGACTGGTAGCATATCTGGGGGCTTGGCCTTGCTGCTTCTCAGATGATTCCTCAGTAGATTTATGGGCAGGGGCTATTATAGCGCATGCACAAGTTCCAGTTGGGATGCACAGAGTCTTGTCAATTGCATGCCAGAACTCTCATCTAGCAGATCACTCTAATGCATTTATGGTTCTGCTACCTCTTGTTTCTGTCTGTCCTAATGCTCCCATGAAGCATTTCCCCAAGGGTGTGTGTGGTGGAAGACACTGAAATTTGGTGAACTGAAATTTGCATCAAAGTTTTCTTTAAGTTGAACCTGTACAACTCTGAAACTAGAAGGGCCAGCACTGTCTCAGCCTGAGCTGTAGGAATATGACAGGCTGGTTGTGAGGCAGACAGAGGGCCAGTGCTCCACTGAGCTGATGACACTTTCCTGTGTGGCATCGCTGCAGTCTTAGGAATTCACTGGCAAACAGCTTGTGAAATTGGCTTGATTTTGCTGAAAGCTTGTTTGAATAGTTTTACAATGCAGAACATAAAAATGAAGCAGCTGTCAATCATTTCATTGCCACGTTGATGGAAGCTATTTGTGGTACTATGGAAGAACTGACATAGACTTTGGGATGCCAAGCTGTGGGTCAGATACATAAATGTGCTGATGTGGAAACACCCGTCAGGTTGGGGAGGATCTGTGTAAAACCCTTTGCAAAGCTGGACTGAACTCCTTGTTCTTTGCCATTGATTACATTGTACATGCCATGAAACACCTGCTGTAGCTTGGACTATTGCAGTCCCCATCCATGGAACCTGTGCAGAGCAATTTCTGTCTGATGAGTTGACATCATTTCTAACTTTTTTCTCTCACTTTAACCACCATTGTGTAGGAGCTAATATCTCACAATTTCATAACAACAACCTAGCCACTGAAATACACACAGTGTCAAACTCCAAGTTGGATGCTGCAAGAGTATTATCAAAGGATGATACCTCTGTCCTCATTCTCTATTTCCTCTTCCTGCAATGACTGGGAAAGTTTTACTGTTTGCATCCCTTTCAATGAAATAGTAGCAAGGTTTACAGTGTGGTAATGGGAACAGTAAAAGTGCCAAATTCCTGCAATATTCAGTTTCCTGTCGCTGCCGGTAAGGAGTTTGTACGTTCTCCTCGTGACCGTATGGGTTTCCTCTGGTATCCCCCCACAGTCCACAGGTTAACTGGTCATTGTAAGTTATCCTGTGATTGGGCTAGGATCAAACTGGAGGATGCTGGGAGGCGTGGCTCGAAGGGCCGGGAGGGCAGACTCCATATTGTCTGCCAATAAATAAATAAATAAATGGCTGAATGAATGAACGGATGAATGAGAAGATATTGTGGCTCCTTTGGTTATGAGGAAGACCTGGACTATGAAAAGCAGAATTAGGTCTGCAGGTATCTTCACAATAAATCCTTTCAGCCCTACTTGTAGCCATTACCTCAGCAATTCCTCTTCTCATGACATCCAACACATTTGTTTCAATGAGTTAAATGAGGCAGCCTCATTTGCCATCCTCAATTTCTTTCCCCGCACTGTAATGCTCCGTCCTCTCCTGCAAGGAAGTGATGCATTTGAAAGTGGGCATCCTGCAACATTTTGAGGGAATATGACTCTCCTATTAAATAGCTGCCAGTGTGTACAAACCCCAAGTTCTGAGGGTAGTGCTTGCTATTTTGCTGTTTCCAGCAGCTCCTAGGTAATGCCAGCATCCTACTGATGTGTGCAAAATACTAGCAGTGGTTAATCAAGTACTATAATCTTCACACTCCTTTTGGGGCGGGGGGCAGGGAATAATATCCAATTTAACCTCTACTGCAAGTCAGAAGTCATCTCTCCCGACGGTTGCACTTCAGTCTGATTAGAAGGAGAGGAGCTTTCACCTTTATGGCAGTTATAAGAACTGAGGTAGTTTTTTGGAGTTTGGTTTTGAACCCCCCCCCCCAAATAAAAACAGAATTAACTCCTGCAAAGAGTTAATGATGAAATTTGCATTACGGCACTGGCTTTGTAATAGTTTCATTAAGTCAGAGGGACTTAACAGTCATAAAGATCTAGACAGAGCAATACATTTCTTTCTGTGTGAAAATAAAACTATATATTGATAACAACTAGAAGTTGAATTTAAAACCTGCTCTTGAACACCTTGTGATTCACATGTGACAATAAAGATGCCTATTGGATGTCATAGAACATAGAACATTACACCACAATGGCCCACGTTGTTGTACTGATATAATGAAGAGAATGATACCAAATCCATTCTGCCTGCACATGACTCATATCCCTCACATTTTCTGCATGTTCATCTACCCATAAGGTTCTTATATGCCTGTATCATACTTGCCTCCACCACTACCCCTGGCAGCACATTCCAGGCACCTACCCCTCTCTGTATACAAAACCTGCCCAGCACATCTCCCCCTATCCCTTACCATAAATGTATACTGTCTGGTATTAGACATCTCAACCCTGGGTAAAGGACATTTGCTTTCTACTCTATCTTTACCTCTCATAATTTTATAAACTTCAAACAGGTTTCCTCTCAGCATCCACCACTCCAGAGAAAACCGCTCAGATTTCTCCAATTTCTCCTAATAGTACACATTCTATAATCTAGGCAATATCCAGGTAAACCTCTTCTGCCCCTCTCCATACCTTCACATCATTTCTATAATGTGACGACCAGAACTGAATGCTATACTCCAAATGTGGCCTACCCAGAGTTTTACAGAGCTACAACATAACTTTTGGACTTTCAAGCTGTCTGCCACAGCTAATAAAGATAGGAATGCCAGATGCTTTCATTACCATGCTACTGACTTGTGCAGCCTCTTTCAGGGAGCAATGGACATTTGCATCAAAGGGGATATAATAATCACAATGAAGTATGATGGATTCAGAAAGAAATCTGCTGTGTGGACAACATGTGACTCCAGACTAACTAATGTTAATTATGAGTTCCTCCAGCATTTTACGTGCATAACTAATGTGGTTGATATCTCTCAGAATTTACCTAGCACACTTCTTGCCTCAGGACCCAATCTGGGGTGGCCAATAAATGCTGCTATTCTTGGTGATGTCGAAATCTCATGAACAAGACAAAACTCTATTTAGTGTTAATCTCAATGGATTGCCATTGGGAGGAATTCTTCTATAAGGCAAAGTTGCTTTGGATCTGAACCCTACTTCAGTATCATTAGCATGTCATCCTTCTTGGAGGATTTCTAGATTTCTTTCAATTTGCATACAGAGAAATGGTGAAATTGATTCATTGTAAGGCACATAGAGACTGCCTCAGGGGTTCTTGCACAAACAGGAGAAAATCAGCAAATCCAAGCAACACACGTGAAATGCTGAAGGAACTGAGCAGGCTAGGCAGCTTGGCCCAGTGGAAACACTGTTTCATTTAACAATATACATGTGTATGGTTAAATGATAATTAAACTTGAAATTGAGTAACAGCCAATCTCTCACTGAACTAATATTATCAGTGGTTTTCAGGACGGCTGAAGAGTCTGGGCCCGAAACGTCAATTGTACTCTTTTCCATAGATGCTGCCTGGCCAGCTGAGTATTTTGTGTGTGTTGTCAGGGATTCTTGGATGGTTTATTCATAAGGTTTTTGGATACAATCTAACTGAACATGCCAGCCTCAGCAAACGTGGTCGGGTATGTCAGTTAATCGCATTTGTTCTCAGTGCAGCAACACAGTCTCATATACAGTAATTGCTTTCACTACGCAAACAATAGGAATTCTGCAGATGCTGGAAATTCAAGCAACACACATCAAAATTGCTGGTGAATGCAGCAGGCCAGGCAGCATCTCTAGGAAGAGGTACAGTTGACGTCTCAGGCCGAGACCCTTCGTCAGGACTAACTGAAGGAAGAGTTAGTAAGAGATTTGAAAGTGGGAGGGGGAGGGGGAGATATAAAATGATAGGAGAAGGAAGGAGTGGGAGGGATGGAGCCAAGAGCTGGACAGGTGGAAGACAGGAGGGGGTACTGTAAAGATGAAGCCACACTCAGGTTGGAGGAACAACACCTTATATTCCGTCTGGGTAGCCTCCAACCTAATGGCATGAAGATCGACTTCTCTAACTTCCGCTAATGCCCCACCTCCCCCTCGTACCCCATCCGTTTTTTATTTTTACACACACATTCTTTCTCTCCCTCTCCTTTTTCTCCCTCTGTCCCTCTGACTATACTCCTTGCCCATCCTCTGGGTTTCCCCCCCGCCTTGTCTTTCTCCCCGGACCTCCTGTCCCATGATCCTCTCATATCCCCTTTGCCAATCACCTGTCCAGCTCTTGGCTCCATCCCTCCCCCTCCTGTCTTCTCCTATCATTTTGGATCTCCCCCTCCCCCTCCCACTTTCAAATCTCTTACTAACTCTTCCTTCAGTTAGTCCTGACGAAGGGTCTCAGCCTGAAACGTCGACTGTACCTCTTCCTAGAGATGCTGCCTGGCCTGCTGTGTTCACCAGCAACTTTGATATGTGTCGATTGCTTTCACTTTGTACCTAGCAGTTCAACTGGCTGAAAACCACCTGCATAGGAATCATATTTCTTTTCTATCAGATGGCAAAGATATTATGATAACAACTAAGATTATTTGCTGAAATATTCTTAAGATTTTGTTTTACTTTCTAATCTCTGGGTTCTCAGTCACTTCACTTGCATTAGATACAAAACAAAAACACATCTGTAGGATGCATTAAGTATTTAATAGTCCTTTTAATCATTCGTATGGTCATTTCTGTGCTTCTGTTTATTCAAAGTTCATCAGAAATGAATACCTGGATGTGGGCGAGGTCCTTAATGAGCTCCTTACATCAGTATTTACCAAGCAGAAGGAGACGGAGGATAGGGGATTAGTTAGGTTGCCACTTTGATTACCTATTTAATTGGATTTGCACAACATTGTCGGAGCAAGGGCCAGTTCCCGTACTGTCCTCGCTATCTGGTGTGAGTATGCGTGCCAACGAGGGTCAGCACTAGAAAAAAAAGTTCGTTAAGTATAACAGCACGTTAGTGCACTGGGGTTTCAATTTAGCGCCAGGAGGAAGAAGCACAAAAGCTGCCCAAAAGTCGTGCAGGAAAAGAAAGTATTCACAAATAGACAAATATGTATGTACAAAAACCTGCAAAAGCTTTATTCACGACACACTTTGACTCCAGCTTTCCAATGTAACTACTCACTAATGATAAAAACCCAACCTCCACACCTCTCCAGCAAAACCAGCCTAAGGGTTTAAATCTGCCTCCGCCGGGCCGAGAAGGAACAGGAAATTCTACTGTTGGTCTGAGAGGAGGAGGGATGATCATGTGACCAGACCATAGTAATTATTTCAGATGCAGAATCGAAAAATTTTAAATCGAGATTCTAACATCCTACAGTTTTATTCAACAACAAATGCATTAGTTAACTCGTTAGATCAGTGTCCACATGCTCAGATGAATATTAAAGAATACTGCCTCCCCAGCAGTGGTGTTGCCTGTGTAGGGTATAGTGCGCCTGCTCCCACGAACCCTGCCGCTGTTTTCGGACGCTCCTAACTGCCCCTCTGATCTTTTGGGGTCCTTCTGCTGTCTACAAATCGATGTAACGGTGTGAGTGAAAATAAATGAAACTCTTTGGAATGCCCGTGTCTAGAATCCTTATTTTTATGAGCTTCTAACTGTAGAGGTTGTTTTGATTAGCCAAGCAAGCGACTGTTTTACTGCTGGGGATGTGTAAATGGCGAGCTCCCAAGAACTGCAGAACGGGAGGGCAAAGTGTGGGAACTGCTGGGGAAATTAGACCAGGGACAGAATGAGGAGGTTGACTAACCGGACACAGGGGCAAGGGTAGCGGGAGAATTCGCATTACCAACCCGTTCTGTCACAATCTAGAACTCTAAATATATGTGGCTATTCCTAATGGCAAGTAGAAAGTTCCTGGCAGTGTTCCAGTTGCCCTAATGGGTGATGAGGTACCAATCATATTTAAGCGTAAACTGTGCTCAGAATTCTTAAAGTTGAATTTTTCTTTCTATTTATCACACTTTTTAATGGTTTCTGACATTTATAAATACAAACTAATTATCTGTATATTATTTTTCTGGATTAAAATGGGTAAGGTGCTTGAAAAGGCATGAAACGTTATGGGATATGCACTTTATACAAGTAAGAAATACGGAAAGTGCGTGTTTGACTACTTGATCGATCGTGTCTTCTAATACTTGGATTGGTATCTTAATCATTTTGGTAAATAACTGGACAGCTGGACCCTCCCCCATCCCGACCGAACATATGAACACTGTCCTAAGTTTATCAGAGGGCAGTTTATTTGGAAACCTACCAGTCACCTCTTAACTTCCAAAACCTCCCTTTCATTACGTCACTCTTATGCTGGGCTTTAAAGGGATAGATAATGTATGGAGGGTAAAAATTCTGAGATGCAGGAAACTACACAACTTCAATCCTGTGTTCTGTTTCTGGGAACTTGCTGTCCAAGACTGACTGATATGCAGTTCCTCCATTTCAGTAGCGACTGTCTGATTGGCTGTAAAGAATTTTGGGAATCCAGATAATTTGGTGTGTCTCCACACCACAATAATCTGCAGCCAGATAACAAACTTGGTTATCAGAAGCTGAAGAGCAGTTCACAACCTTGCTGTTGTAGACAATAACTGATTTTAATGTACAGCATATATGAAACAAGACAAAACTTTCCTCTTGATGCTGTTTTAGTGAGGGGGAAAAGAGAATTTCAGATAAAAGTTTGAAGAGTCTTTCTGTGCAGCCTCTTGATTGAATATTTTTAGAGTGCAAAGCATAGCATGAGGTGATGGACATAATTTTGGGGACTGATCTACATAGCACAGAAAAGCTATGAAAAAAATGAAGAAAAATGCAAACTAAACTATCCTTCCTCTTCAAGAAAGTAAATGATTACCAGGCTGAAGGGAACATAGATATTCTGATAAAATTAAATGTTAAAATTTGTAATTGTAAGATTAGCGATAGCATGGTAGCAGCATGCAGAAAATGGCATGTAAATGGAAAATAACCAGTGGCAATTACTCTTAATTAAATTCTCTGAAGTTGATCTGAACGTACTACTGAATTTCCTTTTCCTATTTTCATGCCACTTGCATCCAGACCTTGGGGATTTCCTAATACGTGCTTCAAAACATGCTGGGCCCACTTGGACTAATGCCACACACCTATCAGTGACCACTAGCAGAAGGACACAACAGGCTGCCTGTCAGATTAAATAAGCAACAGAGGGTAGATGTTGACAAGTTTTCTGGCAGCATTTTAAATGAACATCCACCAATCCAAAGTTACAATAGTTCAAGTTTATTAGCAGTTAGGTTCCATTTAAAAAAAATTTTTAAGATTGGCACATTTTCTCTGCTTTTCATCTTGGGTTGAATGGGATAATGGGGAGAGAGGGGTAAAGGAAAAGGTCTCTTTACCATCTGACTTCATTCCCTCTCTCCAGCCAAGCTGAGATGGCTGCCAGCTACGCCTTCCCACCCACTGGGAATGGAATTCCCCATGATTTTGTTGTTATTCGCTGATTTTGTTTTTCTCTTCAGTCCTGCTGAAGGGTCTCAGCCCAAAACATCGACTGTACTCTTTTCCATAGATGTGGCCTGGCCTGATGAGTTCCTCCAGCATTTTGTGTACGTTGAAAGGTAACGAGGAAGTTTCCCACTCGTGATGCTAGTTCTATTAAGAATAAATGCCTCATTTAAAACAAAATTAATACTTACTCCTGTTTAAAATTGGTTAAGTTAATTAGTAATTGCTCTTATAATCAACACAATCAGGTTTCACGTACTCATTTTGATGCGTTGTACAATACTGTGAAACAGTACCTGATTATGTAGTGGTAACTGGCTATGCAATCCTGGATTTTAACTTCATAATGAAAGTAATAATTAAGTGACAGCAGAAAGATTCCAACTTGCCTGGTTTCAGTTTCATTCAAATTCCTACTCTCTGCCATTGAAGCAAGGAGTAATTTACAATACTGTATATGTTCCTATCAAAATCTTAGGAACATGAGATGAATCACATTCATTGGAAATGAACATGAAAAGATATTAAAAGAATCTGATATTAAGCAATTTTAATCTGAAATGCTGATGCTGCTGTTGCCTTCAGTAAACTGAGTCAGAGCAGTATTTTCAACTGCTGAGGGCCTGGCTGGCTGACCCGTAGTATAGTTGTTGGTGCTAATTGTTTACTGAACCAGAGGGTTATGATCTGTTTAGTATGGAATCTATTATCTCAGGGTTTAAACATACCAGCATGACCAAAGTAGACAGTACAGACCAGGAAACTTACCTGGAGTAGAGGAAGAGAAATGATGATGATCAACATGAAATATAACCTTGTACAAATAGAGGACAGCAGCAACCTAAGAAAGAGGGTACCTGAGTTTGTAGTGGTGTTTGGAAAACTTTCAATACAGATTAGTGATGATTAGAGTAAATGTAATGGGGAGGTAGAGGGAGGCAGGGTGGGAGGACTGGTTTTAGCTCTTGGTAGCAGATTCTCAGCTGCTGGTTGTCATCTCTGCCCAACTGGTTTGGTTACCTAAATAATGTCTCCCTACTGACCTTCTAAATGGGATAGAGGTGCAGAAGTATCAACGGTTTAGGATTTGGTAAAGTAGCAACATAGGCTTATGTGGCGAAACCACCACGGTGGGCTTCACAGGTGAGAAGACAGCTGAAGCGTCTCAACCCAAGCAAGGCTGCAGGCCCGGATGGTATCAGTACCAGGGTGCTCAAAGCCTGTGCCCCTCAGCTATGTGGAGTACTTCGCCATGTCTTCAACCTGAGCCTGAAGCTCCAGAGGGTTCCTGTGCTGCGGAAGACATCCTACCTTGTCCCTGTGCCGAAGACGCCGCGCCCCAGCGGCCTCAATGACTACAGACCGGTGGCATTGACCTCCCACATCATGAAGACCCTGGAGAGACTTGTTCTGGAGCTGCTCCGGCCTAAGGTCAGGCCACACTTAGATCCCCTCCAGTTTGCCTACCAGCCCCGACTAGGAGTTGAGGATGCCATCGTCTACCTGCCGAACCGTGTCTACGCCCACCTGGACAAGCCAGCGAGCACTGTGAGGGTCATGTTTTTTGACTTCTCCAGTGCGTTCAACACCATCCGCCCTGCTCTGCTGGGGGAGAAGCTGACAGCGATGCAGGTGGATGCTTCCCTGGTATCATGGATTCTTGATTACCTGACTGGCAGTCAACAGTACGTGTGCTTGCAACACTGTGTGTTCGACAGAGTGATCAGCAGCACTGGGGCTCCACAGGGGACTGTCTTGTCTCCCTTTCTCTTCACCATTTACACCTCGGACTTCAACTACTGCACAGAGTGCTGTCATCTTCAGAAATTTTCTGATGACTCTGCCATAGTTGGATGCATCAGCAAGGGAGAGGAAGCTGAGTTCAGGGCTACAGTAGGAAACTTCGTCACATAGTGTGAGCAGAATTATTTGCAGCTTAATGTGAAAAAGACTAAGGAGCTGGTGGTTGACCTGAGGAGAGCTAAGGCACTGGTGACCGCTGTTTCCATCCAGGGGGTCAATGTGGACATGGTGGAGGATTACAAATACCTGGGGATACAAATTGACAATAAACTGGACTGGTCAAAGAACACTGAGGCTGCCTGCAAGAAGGGTCAGAGCCGTCTCTATTTCCTGAAGAGACTGAGGTCCTTTAACATCTGTTGGACGATGCTGAGGATGTTCTATGAGTCTGGTGGCCAGTGTGATCATGTTTGCTGTTGTGTGCTGGGGCAGCAGGCTGAGGGTAGCAGACACCAACAGAATCAACAAACTCATTCGTAAGGCCAGTGATGTTGTGGGGATGGAACTGGACTCTCTGACGGTGGTGTCTGAAAAGAGGATGCTGTCCAAGTTGCATGCCATCTTGGACAATGTCTCCGATCCACTACATAATGTACTGGTTGGGCACAGGATTACATTCAGCCAGAGACTCATTCCATCGAGATGCAACACAAAGTGTCATAGGAAGTCATTCCTGCCTGTGGCCATCAAACTTTACAACTCCTCCCTTGGGGGGTCAGACACCCTGAGCCAATAGGCTGGTCCTGGACTTATTTCCTGGCATAATTTACATATTACTATTTAATGATTTATGGTTTTATTACTATTTAATTATATATGGTGCAACTGTAATGAAAACTAGTTTCCCCCGGGATCAATAAAGTACGACTATGACTATGACTATATTCGTGTATGTCTGCGGAAGTAAAATGACAGACACAAAATCAAGCAAAGTGATAAACGCGAGATTCAGCAGATACTAGAGGTCAGAATAATACACATAAAATGCTGGAGGAACTCAGCAGGTCAGGCAGCATCTATAGAGAGGAATAAGCATTCGTTGATTTGGGTCAAGATACTTTAATCGGGACAGAAGCCAGAATAAAAAGGTAGGGGAGCGGAAGGAATAAATCCAAGCAGTTGATAGGTGAGACCAGGTGGCCTGGGGGAGGGGAGGGGTGATGAACAGACAAGCTGGGAGTTAATAAGGTGGAAGAGGTAAAGGGCTGAAGAAGAAGAAATCTGTTAGAAGAGAACAGTGGACCATGGGAGGAGGAGGAGAGGCACTATGAGGATGTGATAGGCATTTGAGGAGAAGAGAAGGAGTAAGAGGGAAGCCAGAATGGAAAAAGAAAGAAGGGGGAGAGGATAGAAATTACCAGAAGTTAGAGAAATAGGAGGCGGGAGGAGAGAGGCAGCGCACCACGCACGTGCGCAGCCCTCCGGTGAAAATGATATCGTATCTGCTAAATAAGGGCCATGGACAATTCTGATTTAATGGAGAAATGGACGTGAAAACACAGAGGAACATATGGAGAAATTTCTGAAACGCTCATTCACTGCTGTCGTTACTGCGTGGTCGGGAATCTTTCGGAGGGTAGGCCTCAAAATCCCCGGCTTTGCCTGCTGGTGGCGACCGAGGTTGAGGTAGAATCGCTCGGACAGAGATGGCGCTCAGTACTTGGTGTCGGACAGCTGATCAGAGCTCAAAGTTTTCGGATGACCCAGAGTCGGACTGTGGTCGGCATGGTAGGGAGAGTTCTTCCTTCTCCCGTCTGCGTGAGATGTGGGACATTTGAGAGACTTTGAACTTTACTATGCTCATGGACTTCTTCATCAAGTTATGGTATTGTGCACTGTTGTAACTATATGGTATAATTATGTGGTTTTGTCAGTTTTTTCAGTCTTTTTCTGTCCTGTGTTTTGTGATACCATACTGGAGGAAATATTTCTTAATGCATGCATTACTAAATGACAATAAAAGAGGGCTATGTGTCTTCATAATCTAAAATCAATGTTTATGCTATCAGCAGGTTGGAGACTACTCAGATGGAATATGAGGTGTTCCTCCTCCAACCTGAGTTTGGTTCTTCATAGCAGTGGAGGAGGACACAACCAGGCATGTTGGGTTGGGAACAGAAAGCCAATTTGAAACAGGGAGCCGCCAGGAAATCTTTCTTTAGCATCAATGCCTCCTTGTGTAATTGGATCCTTGATTTTCTCACTTGCAGTTTGGTTTGGCAACAACATCTCCTCCACGATCTCCACCAGCTTTACACTTACGACTTCACTTGTGGCGAAGTACAGCTCCAATGCCATATTTAAGTTTGCTGAGGACACCATTGTCATAGGCTGAATCAAAGGTGGAGGAGAATCAGCATGTAGGAGGGAGATTGAAAATCTGGCTGAAGGGTGTCACAACAACAACCTCTTACTTTGCTCAATGTCACAAACAGAGGTCCATGAGGCAGTCCTCATCTGGGGATAAGAGTTAGAGAGGGTTTGCAACTTTAAAATCCTTGGTGTTATCCTTTCGGGAGACCTGGTCTGAGCCCAGCACAGAAGTGCAATTATGAAGAAAGCATGGCAGTGGCTTTACTTCATTAGGAGTTTGCAAAGATTCGGAACTTTGGAAAGCTAATGTAGATGTGTATTGGAGAGTATATTGACTGGTAGCATCGCGCCCTGGTATGGAAACAGCAATGTCCTTGAACAGTAAATACAAAAAGTAATGCATACAGACCAGTAATTCCGGGGAAAACCATTGAGCACATCTACAAGGAGCACTCTCGCAGGAAAGCAGCATCCATCATCAAGAACCCCCACCACCCAGGTCATGCTCTCTTCTTGCTGCCGCAATCAGGAAGAGAGTACAGGAGCCTTAAGACCCAAGCACCATGCTCAGGAACAGTTATTATCCCTCAGCTATCTGGCTCTTGAACCAGAGGGGATAACACTGCTCAACTTCACTCGCCCCATCACTGAACTGGTCCCATAACCTATGGACTCACATTCAAGGACTCTTCATCTCATGTTTTGGTTAATTAATGCTTATTTATTTACTATTATTATTTTCATTTGTATTGGCACAGTTTGTTGTCTTTTGCACATTGGTTGTTTGCCTGTACAGTTGGGTGTGGTCTTTCAATGTCTCAATTGTTTTTTTTCTATTTACTGTGTATGTCTGCAAGAAAATGAATCTCTGGGTTGTGTGTGGTGATATATATAGCTATCCTTTGATAATAAGTTTACTTTGAAATTTGAAGATGTAAGATTATTTAATGTCATATCCTGTACACATGTGTAAAGGAGAATAAAATAATTGCTCTCTGGATCTGATTCAGCTCAAAATAAACAATAAGATAAGGAACACAATAATAATAAAAACAGGATAAATACAAATACATAAGATCTCGTATATCTAGATTTCAGCTCTACATAATGTGACTGACAGGAAATAATAAAGTCATTGTGGAGATAGTAGGTGGAGGTGTTGATCAGCCTTACTGCTTGGCGAAAGTAACTGTTTTGAGTCAGGTGATCCTGGCATAGATGTTACGTGGTCTCTTCCTTGAAGGGAGTGGGACAACCAGTCTATGAGCAGGGTAGGTGGGATCCTTCACGATGTTACAGGCCCTTTTCTGGCACCTTGCTGTATAGACGCCAAGGTAGCAGGTAGACTAGTGCCAGTGATACGTTGGGCAATTTTAACTACCCGTTGTAGAGCCTTCCTGTCCATGGTAGTGCGAAACACTGATGCAGCTTGTTGGGATGCTCTCTACCGCCCATCTGTAGAATAACATGAGTATGGATTTGCAAAGTCCAGCTCTCTTCATGCTGCTCAGAAAACAGAGGCCTTGGTGAGCTTTCTTGACTGTGTAGGATGTGCTCCGGAACCATGAGTGATTGTGTGTGATGTGCACTCCAAAGCATTTGAAACTGCTGTGCCGTGATGTAAAGAGGTGTGAGTGATACGACAGCATTCGAAACATCATTGCCAGTCCTTACCCCTCCTTCAAGTGCTGGGCCTAAAGCTCATCTGACTGCTCCCACCTTCCTCCTCAATCACACTATGGGGTCGACTAAATCAGCAGCTAATAGCCTGCCAAGGCCAAACCTGGAAAAAGATCAGACAATGCATTTTTTAGCTATGAACATGTGCTATTCCTGGTCGGTTGTTCAGAACGCAGTCGAAAATTTACTGCATAATTAACAATGGAAACAATCTTTGCTGCCCAACTGTGATACCATTCATATCATTCTTGTTTGACCCTTAGCAGAATTTCCAGATGAGCTTTGCCCAATCTTCTTCCCTCTGTTCATATACAACATTACTAACAGTGAGTTGGAGGCAATTTTTAGATTTTCTTTATTAGTTTGATATTAAGAACTCTCACAGATGTGGATGTGGCATGACTGCTATGATGAACAATTGTTGCTTATCTAATTGCTTATTGAGAGGGTGATGATGAGCATCTTCCATCACCTCAAGATAGCTCAAAGCATTGTACGGCCAATCTTGTTATAAGGTAGGAAACATAGTTCTCAATTCAGCCACGGTAAGCACACAGATTCAATTGATCATTCTGGGTGATATTGATTATGCAATACATTTTAATCAGAACGCCAGGAAAGCTACTACTGATTTTTTTAAGTAGTTCTCCTCAATCCTTCATATTCGCTTGCGAGCAGATGACCAAACACCAACACTTCTACTAGTGCAGCTTCCCCTTGTATTGCACTGCCTACCTCGGTTGTTGTGGGTCAGTGTCACTAGAAGGGGACATGACCACACAACCTTTTAACTTAGAGATATGAGTGAGTCACTGAGCCAAATGAGACTCAATTTTGGAATGGGCTATTCAGAGCAACTTACAAATAGCATGGAATCTGTTCTATTTTCATCCTGGCTAAAGTGAATGACTTTTATGCAATAAATGCATCATCAGCTTAGAATGGCCAAACGCTTGTCCTAAGTCTTTCACAAAATTTTGTTTGCTCATGAGAGTGCAACCAAATGCCAGAGGCAGTAACACAATGTCACGGTTCCTACGTCCACACAATTCTTTGCAGAAGAATTCAACCTATCACCATCTCTCTTGCATCTTTCAAACTCTGCAAATGGAATGTCACACCACTGAAGTCATTGCCCAGTCCTGCAACATCCCTTTGATTGTCCCTCCAGCTACCTTGCAGCCATCTGAATCAGTCCCTTTGGTATCTATGACAATTTTAAGTTCAGATGTAAGGGAAATCGTGGAAGAGGTTCTTAGTTCCAGCAATGAAATTTTGGTTTCTTCTAAGTCCAAATTCTGCAAGCAAGAGCCAAAGATTTTATGAAACAAAAGCTTTGCCTGGCTTCTGGGTGGAGAGAGGCTGAACCTGATTCCCTTCTCCAAACACAAACAAAAGAAAATCCTCAGATGCTGGACTGTCTCAGAGGGTCTCGGCCCAAAATGTTGACTATACTCTTTTCCATAGATGCTGCCTGGCCAGCTGAGTTCCTCCAGCATTTTCTGTGTGTCACTTCTTCAAACATTGTATCAGTTAACTGATATAGCATGACAAAGGGGCAAAATGTTCAATCCAACAAATTGTGAGAATCCATTGTGTTTGCAGAACAAGCCGCACACACAGTACAAGAGGAACTCAACACGCCAGGCAGTATCTACAGAAAATAGTACATAGTGTTTCAAGATAAGAACCTTCATCAGGACCTGAAGAAGGCTCTGGGCCCAAAACGTCAACTGCACTCTTTTCCACAGATGCTGCCTGGGCCTGCTGAGTTCCTCTAGAATTTTATGTGTGTTACTTCCGAATTCCAGCATCTACAGATTTTCTCTTGTTTGCAGAGTAAGTCGTGGACAGTCACAAGCAACTCTCAGCATTCTCATGTCCACACACAAAGGAGTCATTCTCAGATGTATTTGCCATAGTCCAGAATGAGAGCCAGCCTTGTTCTCTCACTTCCGTGCAAGCAGAGGTGGAAAAGAGCCCACTCCAAAGCTAAAAGAAACTAATCAATAACAACAATGAATTGAATAGGTTAAAAGTTCCCATGGCATCTGGATCAGTTAGTTTCCAGGCTGCTGAGGGAGAAATGCAAATGGACTAACGAAAAGAAGCACATTACTTACTTGAAAGGTAGATAATTATCAAATGTTTCAGAAAACATGTTTATTTCTGTTCTTTTGTGTCATTTAGGTTAAAATTAAAATCTATACGTTTTTTTCAGGTAGCTTTAACTAACAGTGCTTGTCCTTAAATATTGCTTGTTTTTGCCATGAAGAAATGGAGCCGGCTTTGATGCAGTGAAGCTGAAGTTGGGGTTTGGATTGAGAAATTTCAAAGCTCTATTTTTCGATCAGCACTCAACTCAACTGACCTCAGAGGTTAAAGCTCCTTAGGAGTGACTACATAGAATTAGGCCAAATTCTAAGATGAAAAATACTATCCCCTAAGAGCGCAAAAAAAGAGTAAGGACATTGGGAGGTGGTTAGTTTGTGAAGGAAGATTGTGTACTTCTTGCATTAAGATGGATGTTTACTGCCTTGTAAAAAGACTTTGGTGAACCCTGCACCTCTTGGGAGCAGGTCAATTACACACTTCCTGACTTGCCTGTGCATAATCCATTTTTGGTGAGGCCAAGATGGTGCTAGTGTCAGTTTGAGAATTCTATAAGCTCAATTCAAAGGTTAGAAATCCTCCCCGGAGTGATTTTGAGGCCAATCTCAAAGCAACTAAAGAGTAATCATTGCTGAAAATGTTTTATGTAGGTTTTTAAAAGAAATTCTTTTGTAATCCTCCCCAACAATTATCAGATGTTCATCTCCAAGTCCCAGCGACTTCCTCTAGATTGGTCAGATTCATAATTTGTTCGACCAATCTGACATAGCTTTCAAAATGCTCCAAAACCATACATTTTTCAAATAAGGGCCTAAGGTCTTTTCTCCCACAGGGAGATTTGGTTACTTACAACATGAATTATGTCTTGTCTTACAATTACTTAAAACATTTTAATTGCCTAAAATTAATTAGTAGAACACCACTAGAAAACAACTATCAAATTAGAAGGTGGATACCATAACAAGATTTGGATTCTCTTAAAATTCTTGAGATGTATTCAGATGGATAGCTTCACAATGCGCTCGTACTCTATGATACTTTGAACAAAGCACATTGCTGAAAATTTGTAAGAATACAGAACCAGGTAACTTGCTACTAATACAGAATTAATCTTAGAAACATAGAAAATAGGTGCAGGAGTAGGCCATTCGGCCCTTCGAGCCTGCACCGCCATTTATTATGATCATGGCTGATCATCCAACTCAGAACCCCGCCCCAGCCTTCCCTCCATACCCCCTGACCCCGGTAGCCACAAGAGCCATATCTAACTCCCTCTTAAACATAGCCAATGAACTGGCCTCAACAGTTTGCTGTGGCAGAGAATTCCACAGATTCACCACTCTCTGTGTGAAGAAGTTTTTCCTAATCTCGGTCCTAAAAGGCTTCCCCTCTATCCTCAAACTGTGACCCCTCGTTCTGGACTTCCCCAACATCGGGAACAATCTTCCTGCACCTAGCCTGTCCAATCCCTTTAGGATCTTATACGTTTCAATCAGATCCCCCCTCAATCTTCTAAATTCCAACGAGTACAAGCCCAGTTCATCCAGTCTTTCTTCATATGAAAGTCCTGCCATCCCAGGAATCAATCTGGTGAACCTTCTTTGTACTCCCTCTATGGCAAAGATGTCTTTCCTCAGATTAGGGGACCAAAACTGCACACAATACTCCAGGTGTGGTCTCACCAAGGCCTTGTACAACTGCAGTAGTATCTCCCTGCTCCTGTACTCGAATCCTCTGGCTATAAATGCTAGCATACCATTCGTCTTTTTCACCGCCTGCTGTACCTGCATGCCCACTTTCAATGACTGGTGTATAATGACACCCAGGTCTCGTTGCACCTCCCCTTTTCCTAATCGGCCACCATTCAGATAATAATCTGTTTTCCTATTTTTGCCACCAAAGTGGATAACTTCACATTTATCACATTAAATTGCATCTGCCATGAGTTTGCCCACTCACCCAACCTATCCAAGTCACCCTGCATCCTCTCAGCATCCTCCTCACTGCTAACACTGCCACCCAGCTTCGTGTCATCCGCAAACTTGGAGATGCTGCATTTAATTCCCTCATCCAAGTCATTAATATATATTGTAAACAACTGGGGTCCCAGCACTGAGCCTTGCGGTACCCCACTTGTCACCGCCTGCCATTCTGAAAAGGTCCCGTTTATTCCCACTCTTTGCTTCCTGTCTGCTAACCAATTCTCCACCCACACCAATACCTTACCCCCAATACCGTGTGCTTTAAGTTTGCACACTAATCTCCTGTGTGGGACCTTGGCAAAAGCCTTTTGAAAATCCAAATATACCACATCCACTGGTTCTCCCCTATCCACTCTACTAGTTACATCCTCAAAAAATTCTATGAGATTCGTCAGACATGATTTTCCTTTCACAAATCCATGCTGACTTTGTCCGATCATTTCACCGCTTTCCAAATGTGCTGTTATCACATCCTTGATAACTGACTCCAGCAGTTTCCCCACCACCGACATTAGGCTAACCGGTCTATAATTCCCCGGTTTCTCTCTCCCTCCTTTTTTAAAAAGCGGGGTTACATTAGACACCCTCCAATCCTCAGGAACTAATCCAGAATCTAACGAGTTTTGAAAAATTATCACTAATGCATCCACTATTTCTTGGGCTACTTCCTTAAGCACTCTAGAATGCAGACCATCTGGCCCTGGGGATTTATCTGCCTTCAATCCCTTCAATTTACCTAACACCACTTCCCTACTAACATGTATTTCACTCAGTTCCTCCATCTCACTGGACCCTCTGTCCCTTACTATTTCTGGAAGATTATTTATGTCCTCCTTAGTGAAGCCAGAACCAAAGTAATTATTCAATTGGTCTGCCATGTCCTTGCTCCCCATAATCAATTCACCTGTTTCTGTCTGCAGGGGACCTACATTTGACTTTACCAGTCTTTTTCTTTTTACATATCTATAAAAGCTTTTACAGTCCGTTTTTATGTTCCCCGCCAGTTTTCTCTCATAATCTTTTTTCCCCTTCCTAATTAAGCCCTTCTTGTCATCTTACAAATGACAGCTTGATTCAGTCATTATAAAATGCTTCTTGTTGAAAAGACAGTAACGGATTAAAGTGACTAGAACAGAACAACTTCTGGGAAGGAGAAATGAGCCTAGGTGCTCATTATGGTATGTGGTGTATAGGAGTTCATATATTCCATACTGAATAGTGTGCCTTGGGATCATGTAGTGTTGTTACAAAATGACAGAAGTATGTTCTCTTTAAACATGTCAGTCTTTAATCCTCTAGCCCTTTATGATTCTCCAGGACTCATATGAGGCCTGGTATTGGAATCCACTTTGGCCAATTTTCTTCCTGACATCTTAACTGAATTGTGATAACATAAGAAATAAAAACAGCTTTTGCTGGGCCTCAGTTGTGTTGGTTTCGGAGACCATTTCTGCCATTACTGTTTTTGTACTTCCATTTGTGTTAAATGCAATGCTATACCTATGAGTTTAAGTCTCTTTCCTGGTACAATGGCTTAATGTACTGTGTGTCTTCAGTGCAGTGAAGGAAGAACTGCAGCATTTAAAATACTGCCCTTTCAATAAACTGGAAACCCAAGGTACTAGAGATATGAGAAATTTCCAGCGATTGTTCTAAGATAGAAAAGGATGTTTACTCTTTGGGATAGGATTGTCATATAGGAGATGTACTCCAAATCAACTTACGTTTATTTTATGGAAAATTATGATACAGGTGGTTTTTCTTGGAGTGCAAACCACTGTAAAGCAGGGGTTCATTGTAGTCGCATTCTAGACCCTAACCTTACAAGGTATATTCTAGGGAAAGAAAGTCTTGATGGGCCAAATGGCCTAATTCTGCTCCTATGTCTTATAGCTAATGTATGAGTAAAAGCTTGAGGCTGGTTGGGGCCATACAAACTACAGTTTAGAAGAGGGGAACTTTGAAACATGTAATATGCTGAGCAGGACTAACAAGGTGAGAGGATGTTTCCCTTAACCAGGGAATATGGAACTAGAAGCAGAAATTTAGAATAAGGAGTCATCCACTAAAGTTGAAACTAGGGAGGATTTATTTTTCTTCTTTGGAAATTCCTCCCCAGAAATCCCTGCAGGAAGAGTCATTGAATAGATAAGCGAGGAGATAAAGGGCAGATATTGAAATTACAAGGGAGTCAGAGGATTTGAGCAGTTCACGGGGAAATTGGATTGAAGGCAAGATTAGATCAGCCACCATCTTAATGAATGGTAGGGTAGGCTCAATGGACTGACTAACCTCTTCCTGTTTCTGCTTCCCATATTCTTATGATCATATACCTCCACTGATTTCAAAAAGAAAATAATTAGTGGGGATGTCTGATCAAGTATATCCAGGACACTGTGGAAGCTATAGAAGGAATTGCATGAGCCCTAGGTAAGATATTTTCATCATTGTTAGTGACAGGTGGAGTAATGGAAGAGGGGATTCTGAGGGATAAGAGGTATATGCATTTGGAGAGACAATACATGACTAAGGATAGTCAGTATGCCTTGTGTATGGGAGACTATGTCTCACAAGTTTCATTCTTTTGAAGTAACTGGGAAGTTCAATAAGGGTATGATGGTATACCCAATTCTGGATTGGGTGTTGTGCAACAAACCAGCCTGATTAGAGAGTTTAAGGTAAAAGAAACCTTAGGGGCATGATTAAATTCACCCTGAAATCTGAGGAGAAGCTAAAGTCAGATGTATCAGTATTATGATGGAGCAAAGGGAATTAGAGGCATGAGAGAGGAGTTGGCCAGTATTGATTGGAAAAGAACACTGGCAGGGTTGACAGCAGAGCAGCAATGACTGAAATTTCTGGAAACAATTCGGAAGGCAAAGAGGAAGAAGTATCCTAAAGGGAAGATGACACAATTCTGGTTAAGAAGGGAAGCCAAAGCCAACATAAAAGCCAAAGAGAGGGCATTTAATAGAGCAAAAATTAGTGGGAAATTAGAGGATTGGGAAGCTTTTAAAAACCAACAGAAGGCAACTAAAAGGAAGGTCACTAAAAAGTTAAAGATGGAATACGAAAGTAAACTAGCCTATGATATTAAAGAGATACCAAAAGTGTCTTCAGGTACATAAAGTGTAAAAGAGAGGTGAGAGTGGATATCAGACCGTTGGAAAACAATTCTGGAGAGATTGTAATGGGGAACAAGGAAATGGCAGATGAACTGACTAAGTATTTTGCATTAGTCTTCTCTGTGGAAGACACTAATTGTATGGTGGAAGTTTCAGGTATCAGAGGATTTGAAATGCGTGAAGTTACCATTACTAGAGAGAAGGTTCTTGGGAAACTGAAAGATCTGAAGGTTGGTATGTCACCTGGATGAGATGGTATACACCGCTCTGGGTTCTAAAAAGGTGGCTGAAGAGATTGTGGAGGCACTAGTAATGATCTTTCAAGAATTACCAGATTCTGGAATGGTTCTGGAAGACTGGAAAATTGCAAATGTTACTCCACTCTTCAAGAAGGGTGTGTGGCAGAAGAAAGGAAACTATAAACCAATTAGTATGACCTCAGTGGTTGGGAAGATGTTGGAGTTGATTATTAAGGATGAGGTCTCAGGGTACTTGGAAGCACATGATAAAATAGGCCAAAGTCAGCACGTTTTGCTGTAGTCAGTAAAGTGCACCCTGATGTATTCATCTTTGCTGTCCAGAATTTCATGGGTTGAGTGAAGAGCCAATGATATGGCTATTGACATGTTGTGCTGATAGGTTAATTGGAGTTGATCTAAGTCATCTCTCAGGCAGGAGTTGATATGTTTCATCACTGTTCTCTCAAAACACTTAATCACTGTGAATGCCAGCGTTACGAGGCAAGTTACCATGTTCTTCTTGGACACTGGTATCATCGACGCCTGCTTGAAGCAGATGGGTACCTCAGACTGCCGAAGCGAGAGGTTCAAGTTCTGAGTGAACATTCCCAGAAAGTTGATCAGCACGGGTCTTTAGTACTTGGCCATCTAGTATGGCCGAATGCTTTCCATGGGTTCACACTCTTGATGGATGATCACGTCAGCCTCAGAGACTGAAATCACACGATCTTTAGGGGATGTGAGAGTTTGTGATTGTTTGTCTGTTTTGTTGGTCAAAGCAAGCATAAAAGGCATTGAGCTCACCTGGAAGCAAAGCCCTGGTGTTGCCTATGCTGCTTGATTTTACATTATAGGAGGTGATAGCATTCATACCCTGCCACAACTGTTAAGCATCTTTCATTGATTCAAATTTAGTCTGGAATTACTACTTTAACCGTGGCTTTCCAAGGATCGTACTTGGACCTCTTGTAACTTCCTTGGTTGCCAGACTTGAATGCCTGTGGCCCTCAGAAGCTCTCCGGATTTATAGAGGGAACTTAATCAGCTGAGTAAGTGAGCTGAAAGAAGGCAAATGGAATTTCATGCCAATAAGTGCGAAGTGTTGCAATTAAGAAAAATGAGGGTACATCTTTGACAGTGAACAGTAAGCCCTGGAGAATGTTGTGGTACAGAAGACCTACAAGTACAAGTACATGGTTACTTGAAAGTGGCCTCATTAATAGACAGGGTGGGTTAAGAAGACTTTTGGCACGCTGGCCTTCATCAGTAAGGATGCTGAGTACAGAAGTTGAGATGCAATGTTGCAATTGTAGAAGATGTCAATGAGGCTGCATTTCAAATATTGACTTCTTAACTTCTTTCAGTTAGTCCTGATGAAGGGTCTCGGCCCGAAACGTCGACTGTACTTCTTTCTATACATCCTGCCTGGCATGCTGCGTTCCACCAGCATTTTGTGTGTGTTGCTTTCAAATATTGTGTTCAGTTTTGGTCACCCTGATATAGCAAAAGTACTGTGAAGCTAGAAGGAGTTCAGAGCAGATGTACAAGGATGTTATGGGGACTAAAGGGACAGAGTTATGGAGAGAAGTTAAACAAATTGGACAAAATGGCATGAGGGTCACTGGTAGCGTTGGGGAATCAAGAAAGAGAGGACATGACTATGAGTGAGAGGGAAGAGGTTTAATAGGAACCAAATGTTCAACTTTTTCAACCTTAGGATATTCAGTACATGGAATGAGCTAGCAGAGGAAGTGGATCAGGCAGGAACATTGAAAATATTTTAAAGCCACCTGGATTGTTACATATATAGGAAAGATTTGGAGGGATGTAAGCCAAACATAACTAAATGGGACTGGTTTAGATGGGAATCTGGATCAGCGCGATCAGTTGGGCCAAAGGGCATGTTTCCATGCTGTATGACTAAGGGTATCGCAATAACCTCCTGTACAGTATTAGGACTGGCATCAGTAGAATTCCTTATGGGAATCCTTCTGGCTTCTCAGCACAGAGAGATATCACTGATGGAATTATAGGTAGTCCAGTCTGTGAGGTAAGGGCTTTGTGAGTCCATAAGATCATAAGACCATAAGACACAAGAGCAGAATCAGGCCATTTGGCCCATTGAGTCTGCTCCAACATTCAATCATGGCTGATCCTCATTTTCCCCCTCGTCAGTCCCACTCCCCAGCCTTCTCCTTGTAACCTTTGATGCCGTGTCCAATCAAGAACCTATCAAGCTCTCCCTTGCGTATTTATACTCCCAACGACCTGGCCTCCACATCTACCTGTGGTAATAAATTCCACAAGCTCATCACCCTCTGGCTAAAGAAATTTCTCCACATCTCCGTTTTAAATGGACGTCCCTCTATCCTGAGGCTGTGCTCTCTTGTCCTAGACTCCCCCACCATGGGAAACATCCTTTCCACATCTACTCTGTCTAGGCCTTTCGACATTTGAAAGGTTTCAGTGAGATCCCTCCTCAACTAATACACACCCAAACGTTTCTGTACGATAATCCTTTCATTCCCGAAATCATCCTTGTGAACCTCCTCTGAACCCTCTCTAATGCCAGCCAGCACATCTTTTCTTAGATGAGGAAGCTAAAGCTGCTCACAATACTTCAAGTGAGGGCTCACCAGTGCCTTGTAAAGCCTCAGCATCATATCCCTGTCTTGTATCACACATCAAAGTTGCTGATGAACGCAGCAGGCCAGGCAGCATCTCTAGGAAGAGGTGCAGTCGACGTTTCAGGCCGAGACCCTTCGTCAGGACTAGACTAGGGTCTTGGCCTGAAATGTCGACTGCACCTCTTCCTAGAAATGCTTCCTGGCCTGCTGCGTTCACCAGCAACTTTGATGTGTGTTGCTATGTACCCTTAAGTCTTTCAGCTTTTTGAGCATTTTATCCCATGTAATAGTAACTGCACTCACTTCTCTTACCTCACACCCTTCAACATCTGGCGTACTGCTAGTGTCTTTCACAGTGAAGACTGATGCAAAATACTGATTTAATTCATCTGCCATCTCCTTGTCCCCGGTTAATATTTCTCAGGCCTCATTTTTTGGCAGTCCTATATCCACTCTCTTCTCCCTTTTTTTTTTACATACTTGAAAAAGCTTTTACTATCCCCTTTGATATTGTTTGCTAGCTTGCTTTCATTTTTCATTTTTCCCCCCAATGACTGCTTTAGTTGCTCTCTGTGGGTTTTTAAGAGCATCCCAATCCTCTGCCTTCCCACTAATTTTTGCTTTGTTATATGGCCTCTCTTTTGCTTTTATATTAACTTTGACTTTCCTTGTTAGCCATGGCTGTACTATTTTGCCATTTGAGTACGTATTTGTTTTCCATTAAATTTATTTTAATTTTTTTGTTCTCATCCATAGTTGCCTGCACACCTCTGACTTCACACCAAATAAGCAGGTTTTATCTGAAATTCAGGGCTGATTGTGACAGCAAAAATATGACTGATTACTATTTTGAAAAGAATTGCAATTTATATCTCTACACATTTTCAAGATATCGTTTTTATGTTTATTTTGTTTTCCAGATGTAGGTATTACTGCTTGCTTGACCATTTCAGAGAATATTTAAGAGACAATTACATTGCTGTGTGGCTGGAGTCAAATATAAAGAAATTTTAAAAATCTTGATTTTCTTCATAAAAGTATGTTTACAAATCAGATGGATTTTAACAATAATCCAGTACTTCATGCACCCTCGATTTTTTTAATAGAGTTTCAGATTGTTTGGCCTCCACAAAAACCTTATCTTGACATTACCTGGGATTACCTGGAGAGACAGAAGCAAAGAAGACAGCTAAAGTTTGTGGAAGAATTGTGGCAAGTTCTCCAAGATGCTTGCAACAACCTACCAGTCAATTTTCTTATAAAACTGCACAATGGTGTACCTAAGAGAATTGATGCAGTTTTAAAGGCAAAGGGTGCACACCAAAAATTGACATAAAAATTGCTGGTGAACGCAGCAGGCCAGGCAGCATCTATAGGAAGAGGTACAGTCGACGTTTTGGGCCGAGACCATTTGTCAGGACTAACTGAAAGAAGAGATAATAACTCATCTTTCAGTTAGTCCTGACGAAGGGTCTTGGCCCAAAACATTGACTGTACCCCTTCCTAGAGATGCTGCCTGGCCTGCTGCGTTCACCAGCAATTTTTATGTGTGTTGCTTGAAATACCAGCATCTGCAGATTTCCTCGTGTTTGTGACACCAAAAATTGAGTTGATTTAGATTTTTACTGTTTACTGATTTTTATAGTAATTTTTTTGCTATTTAGAAACTTTTCATTTCATTATTTTTGAAAGCATCTTCACTTTACAGATTTTTTTTACATGTGCCTGAGATTTTTGCACAGTATATATATGGAGAATGAAAATTGAAAAAAAGACGTGGACTAAGATGTTAACTGTCCTGTGCTATCACCAGTGGGATCATCAGTTGATCTGCCACCCATCTTCAGGAGTTTCGGCCCGCTTATGATCAAGACTCCCTCGAGGTTGTGGGCCAGCAGTGCTAAAGCACCACCTCCCACTGGTGAGCTTAAAAACTTGGCATCTGCCTCTATCAGAGTTGTTGGTCACTTCCATCCAACAGATAGTTTGCTCTTCAGGTGTCTATGCAACTACTGAAGGGTTTGCAAAAGATGTATACACTGTCTGACTATCTGCCCCTCTGGACATACCTGGTCCACACCCATGATGATCCTGTCTCTGCTGCCTCAGCTACAGCCCTGCTGGTTGACTTGATCTCTCTTCTGGTGAAGCCATGGTCATGCAGCCACTTCTGGAAAGTGAACGCAATAAACCTACGGCAGCCTACTTCGAATGGATAGCATGAGACCTTCCACCCTCTGTCTCTGCACTCTGATCTTAATTCTGCATACTTGGTTAACTTGCACTCATGGGCTTCATCGATGTTGTCTTCCCAGGGGACTGGTGGTTATTGGTGAACTCACAGTCCCCTGGGAAGACAACATCGATGAAACCCACGAGCACAAGTTAACCAAGTATGCAGAATTAAGATCAGAGTGCAGAGACAGAGGGTGGAAGGTCTCATACTATCCATTCGAAGTAGGTTGCTGTGGCTTTATTGCGTTCACTTTCCAGAAGTGCCTCGTGACCTTGGCTTCACTGGAAGAGAGATCAAGTCAACCAGCAGGGCTGTAGCTGAGGCAGCAGAGACAGGATCAGCATGGGTATGGACCAAGTATGTCCAGAGGGGCAGATAGTCGGACAGTGTATACATCTTTTGCAAACCCTTCAGTAGTTGCATAGACACCTGAAGAGCAAACTATCTGTTGGATGGAAGCGACCAACAACTCTGATAGAGGCAGATGCCAAGTTTTTAAGCTCACCAGTGGGAGGTGGTGCTTTAGCACTGCTGGCCCGCCACCTCGAGGGAGTCTTGATCATAAGCGGACCGAAACTCCTGAAGACAGGTGGCAGATCAACTGATGATCCCACCGGTGATAGCACAGGACAGTTAATATCTTAGTCCACGTGTATTTTCAATTCGCATTCTACATACATACACATACACATATATATATACGGTATACATATATATACACACACACTGAAATTAAATTGCACAGTGGTCATAGTGGGAATTGAACTTGGGATTTGGGGTTATGAATCTATTGACTGAATACCAATATCATACATTATATTTCAAATCAAAATGAAATGCCTTTATAATACTAACCTACTAAGCTGTTGTTGCCTGCACTTGCCAGCCTCCTACTCCGCAACATTCTCCAAACTTCAGTCCAAATTCCTTTCCATTAAGCTATCATTAGTTTACATCTCACAGTTATCATCGGTACTGAAATTCCCTGACTAAAGACATTCTGTTGTCTCCTGCTTTGAAATCTTTGATTTATGATTGCCTTTCCTAACTTATTTTTGGTTTGATTTCTATTTCACTTGTTAAGTTTCTTTGAATTGCTTTGAGACATCTTTCTACAGGAAAGCTGTTGTGTGTAAAGGAAACATACAACATCAGAATAGTTTCCTAACCATACTCATGTGACATTATATCCCAATATAAGTCACCTCCATGATCAATCTTAATAATGCCATTGATTAACGTTTTAAGTGTTATTTTGCTAAGCTATACCTGCCACGAACCGTATCCAAATAGTTTTAATCATGAGAACTGATAAAATTAAGGAAAAAAAATCAGATATGAAAGGAAATTTTGTCATAGTAACAGTAACCACAAAACATTTAGCTTGCTGTTTTAAAAAAAAACACCTGGTTGATTTATGTCCTTCAGAGAAGAAAATTGCCTGGCTTTGTCCACTCTGGCATGAACTCACTTCAGGGGCAATTAGATATGCATAATACAAGTATTGCTGGTGTTGTCTCCATCCAATAACAAAGAAGTATTACAATAATTCTAAACGAGACATGTAAATTAGGGACTGGTGTAGTCCACTCATTCATTCAAGCCTGTTTCTCCATTTCATAATGATGAATTGATGTCAAACTTAACTCAGCATTATCTTTTGCCCACATTAACCTTTCAACCCCTACCTCAAGCACTTATCCCTCTCTGCTTTAAAATGTCTGCCTCTACCACCCATTGAGAGAGACAGTTATAGAGAGAAATGATTGTACATTATCTTTGTTTCAAAGGGGTTCCCTAGTTCTAGCTTCCTACAAGTGGAAACATTCCCTCCACATCCATGCTGTCAGGACACCTCAGGATTTTATATATTTCAATAAGTTCTCTCTTAATCTTTCCAACTCTGGTGGATACAAGCCTAGCCTGTCCAACCTTTCCTCAAAAGACAATAATCTCATTCATGTATTGATCAAGAAATTATTTTCTGAATTAATTCTGGCATATTAACATTTTTTCTCCAAATAAGAGGAACAAAACTGTACATACTATGCTTTTACTGTGATCTCATCACTCTATATACCTGAGCATAATCTTTCTACTCTTACATTCAAATCCCTGCCAAAAAAAAGTCACATTCTGTTAGAATAACTAATTACTAGTAATTACTATTTCTGCATACTAGCCTTTTGTAAACACTCACACATTAGGACACACAGCTTCCTCTATATCTCAGAGCTCTGTAATCTCTCACCATGAGGCACACCGGCACTGTGGTGAGATTGGCAACAACAATCCAGTTTTAAAATAGCAGTGGAGTATGAATTTAATTCCCATGTTCCCCTGTTTGCAGAGAGAGGTTTTCTTCAAGTCAATGGAGTTTACAGGAACCCACTTAAATAAAGAGAAATTCTCAGAAATTTGACCAGAAATTATGAAAATATGCAACTAAACTCAAAGCATTAGTTACATAATCATTTTAACAAACAGGTCTCTGCTGTATTCAAGAACAGTCGGTCAATGAGTTGGAAGAGCAAGTGAAGTCTGCAAGCGTAACAGTAATCTAGAGACACAAAGTTCTACGTTCAGAGTAAATTTATCAAATTACATATATGTCTCCATAGGCTACCTTGATAATCATTTTCTTGCAGACATTCACAGTAGAACAGAGAAATACAATAGAATCTAGTCAATACAATACAATTTAGTCAATGTGTGACTAAACACATTGATGAAGGTAGAGCCGTAGATGTAGTGTATATGGATTTCAGCAAGGCGTTTGATAATGTACCGCATGCCAGGTTTATTGAGAAAGTAAGGAGGCATGGGATCAAAGGGAATATTGTTTTGTGGATCCAGAAATGGCTTGCCCACAGAAGGCAAAAAATAGTTGTAGATGGGTCATATTCTGCATGGAGGTCGGTGACCAGTGGTGTGCCTCATGGATCTGTTCTGGGACTCTTACTCTTCGTGATTTTTATATATGACCTGGATGAGGAAGTGGAGGGTGGGTTAGTAAATTTGCTGATGACACAAAGGTTGGGGGTGTTGTGGATAGTGTGGAGGGCTGGTAGAGGTTACAGTGGGACATTGATAGGATGCAAAACTGGGCTGAGAAGTGGCAGATGGAGTTCAACCCAGATAAGTGTGAAGTGGTTCATTTTGGTAGGTCAAATATGATGGCAGAATATAGTATTAATGGTAAGACTCTTAGCAGTGTGGAGGTTCTGAGGGATCTTGGGGTCCGAGTCCATAGGACACTCAAACCAGCTATGCAGGTTGACTCTGTGGTTAAGAAGGTATATGGCGCATTGGCCTTCATCAACCGTGGGATTGAGTTTAAGAGCTGAGAGGTAGTGTTGCAGCTATATAGGACCCTGGTCAGACCCCACTTGGAGTACTGTGCTCAATTCTGGTTGACTCACTACAGGAAGGATGTGGAAACCATAGAAAGGATGCAGACGAGATTTACAAGGATGTTGCCTGGATTGGGAAGCATGCCGTATGAGAATAGGTTGAGCGAACTCGACCTTTTCTCCTTGGAGCGACGGTGGATGAGAGGTGACCTGATAGAGGTGTACAAGATAATGAAAGGCATTGATCATGTGGATAGTCAGAGGCTTCTTCCCAGGGCTGAAATGGCTTGCACGAGAGGGCACAGTTTTAAGGTGCTTGGAAGTAGGTACAGAGGAGATATCAGGGGTAAGTTTTTTACACAGAGAGTGGTGGGTGTGTGGAATGGGCTGCTGGCTGTGGTGGTGGAGATGGAAACGATAGGGTCTTTTAAGGGACTCCTAGATAGGTACATGGTGCTTAGAAAAATAGAAGGCTATGGGTAAGCCTAGGTAGTTCTAAGGTCAGGGCATGTTTGGCACAGCTTTGTGGGCCAAAGGGCCTGTATTGCGCTGTAGGTTTCCTATGTTTCTATGTTAGAATCAATGCAAACAGAGACTGACAAACCAAGGTGCAAAAGAAACCAAACTGTGCAAATAAATTAATAGATAGACAGATAGATTTATAAATAATACTGAGAATATGATTTGTAGAGGCCTTGAAATTGAGAATAGATTGCAGATGCTTTAATGTGGAGCAAAAAATAAATAAACTGCCGGAAGAACTCTGCAGGTGAGACAGCATTTATAGTGGCAAAAGTGATAGTCAATTTTTAGGTTGAGATCCTGAATCAGGACTGATTTGAGACTTGATTCAGAGTCTCAGCCTGAACCTTTGACCATCTCTTTGTTTCCACAAATACGGATTGACTCACTGAATTCTTCCAGTAATTTAATTATTGCACCAGTAACAGTAATCTATTGTGCTTTACAGTGAAGTGTTGTGTTTTTTAAAAAATTAGATAGGAATTATATAGGTTAAAAAAATTATATAGAAATTATATAGGAAAAAATTATATAGGTTACTAGGAATGTTGATGAGGGTAAAGCAGTGGATGTTGTCTATATGGACTTCAGTAAGGCCTTTGACAAGGTCCCACACGGAAAGTTGGTTAGGAAGGTTCAATCATTAGCTATTAATATTGAAGTAGTAAAATGGCTTCAGCAGTGGCTGGATAGGAGATGCCAGAGAGTGGTGGTGGAAAACTGTTTGTCAGATTGGAGGCCGGTGACTAGTGGTGTGCCTCAGGGATCTGTACTGGGTCCAATGTTATTTGTCATATACATTAATGATCTGGATGATGGGGCGGTAAATTGGATGAGTAAGTATGCAGATGATACTAAGATAGGTGGAGTTGTGGATAATGAAGTAGGTTTTCAAAGTTTGCAGAGAGATTTAGGCCAGTTAGAAGAGTGGGCTGAAAGATGGCAGATGGAGTTTAATGCTGATAAATGTGAGGTGCTACACTTTGGTAGGACTAATCAAAATAGGACATACATAGTAAATGGTAGGGCATTGAAGAATGCAGTAGAACAGAGGGATCTAGGAAAAATGGTGCATAGTTCCCTGAAGGTGGAATCTCATGTGGATAGGGTGGTGAAGAAAGCTTTAGGTATGCTGGCCTTTATAAATCAGAGCATTGAGTATAGGAGTTGGGATGTAATGTTGAAATTGTACAAGGCATTGGTGAGGCCAAATTTGGAGTATTGTGTACAGTTTTGGTCACCAAATTATAGGAAAGATGTCAACAAAATAGAGAGAGTACAGAGAAGGTTTACTAGAATGTTACCTGGGTTTCATCACCTAAGTTACAGAGAAAGGTTGAACAAGTTGGGTCTTTATTCTTTGGAATGTAGAAGGTTGAGGGGCGACTTGATAGAGGTATTTAAAATTATGAGAGGGACAGATAGAGTTGATGTGGATAGGGTTTTTCTATTGAGAGTGGGGGAGATTCAAACAAGAGGACATGAGTTGAGAGTTAAAGGGCAAAAGTTTAGGGGTAACATGAGGGGAAACTTCTTTACTAGAGAGTGGTACCTGTGTGGAATGAGCTTCCAGCAGAAGTGGTTGAGGCAGGTTCGATGTTGTCGTTTAAAGTTAAACTGGACAGCTATATGGACAGGAGAGAAATGGAGGGTTATGGGCTGAGTGCAGGTCAGTGGGACTAGGTGAGAGTAGGAGTTCGGCACAGACTAGAAGGGCCGAGATGGCCTGTTTCTGTGCTGTAATTCTTATACGGTTATATGGTTATATAACTGTAGGGGATACCAATCAAGACTAGCACAATGTGTATTACATGAAATAGTTATGCTGACATTTTAAATGGGTTTCAGCACTTCACACTATCATCGTTCCCCTGCCCCTTTCTTTCTCCCTAGGCCTCCCGTCCCATGATCCTCTCCCTTTTCCAGCCTTGTATCCCTTTTGCCAATCAACTGTCCAGCTCTTGGCTCTATCCCTCCCCCTCCTGTCTTCTCCTATCATTTCGTATCTCCCCCTCCCCCTCCCACTTTCAAATCTCTTACTATCTCTTCTTTCAGTTAGTCCTGACGAAGGGTCTCGGCCTGAAACATCGACTGTACCTCTTCCTAGAGATGCTGCCTGGCCTGCTGCGTTCACCAGCATTTTGTGTGTGTTGCACTATCATTATGTTTTGCAACAGATTTAATAGCTATTACGGGAAATTTGGTGCTAATTGTTTAGCTTCTTCCCATTACATTGCTAAGGTGTGTACTGTTTTTCCGGAATATCCTTATTCAAAAGCTAATCCAGGAATATACTGTTGCTGACATTCTATAAACATGTAAAGACATGCCAATCATCCAATAAGCAAAACCAAGTAAAGGTTTCACTTAAAGTCTTTATTTTTTCTACCAACATAACAATATTCAGAGAAGTCATTCAATAGTGAAAAATAGTTCAACTTTTTCATGCTGGCTCAACAGTTTTAAAGCTAAAAGTAAATTTATTACCAAAGTACATGCTGTATATGTCGCCATATATATCACTGAGAATTTTTGTGGGCATACTCAATAAATCTATAGAATAATAACCATATTGAATACTGAGGTAAAGCATCTATTAGATCTCAGGGCTAAATTCATAGTCATAGTATAGTCATAGTCATACTTTATTGATCCCGAGGGAAACTGGTTTTCGTTACGGTTGCACCATAAATAATTAAATAGTAATATGTAAATTATGCCAGGAAATAAGTCCAGGACCAGCCTATTGGCTCAGGGTGTCTGATCCTCCAAGGGAGGAGTTGTAAAGTTTGATGGCCACAGGCAGGAATGACTTCCTATGATGCTCTGTGTTGCATCTCGGTGGAATGAGTCTCTGGCTGAATGTACTCCTGTGCCCAACCAGTCCATTATGTAGTGGATGGGAAACATTGTCCAAGATGGCATGCAACTTGGACAGCATCCTCTTTTCAGACACCACCGTCAGAGAGTCCAGTTCCATCCCCACAACATCACTGGCCTTACGAATGAGTTTGTTGATTCTGTTGGTGTCTGCTACCCTCAGCCTGCTGACCCAGCACACAACAGCAAACATGATAGCACCAGCCACCACAGACCTGTAGAACATCCTCAGCATCGTCCGACAGATGTTAAAGGACCTCAGTCTCCTCAGGAAATAGAGACGGCTCTCACCCTTCTTGTAGACAGCCTCAGTGTTCTTTGACCAGTCCAGTTTATTGGCAATTCGTATCCCCAGGTATCTGTAATCCTCCACCATGTCCACACTGACCCCCCGGATGGAAACAGGGGTCACCAGTACCTTAGCTCTCCTCAGGTCTACCACCAGCTCCTTAATCTTTTTCACATTAAGCTGCAGATAATTCTGCTCACACCATGTGACAAAGTTTCCTACCGTAGCCCTGTACTCAGCCTCATCTCCCTTGCTGATGCATCCAACTATGGCAGAGTCATCAGAAAACTTCTGAAGATGACAAGACTCTGCAGTAGTTGAAGTCCAAGGTGTAAATGGTGAAGAGAAAGGGAGACAAGACAGTCCCCTGTGGAGCCCCAGTGCTGCTGATCACTCTGTCGGACACACAGTGTTGCAAGCACACGTACTGTGGTCTGCCAGTCAGGTAATCAAGAATCCATGACACCAGGAAAGCATCCACCTGCATTTGTCAGCTTCTCCGCCAGCAGAGCAGGGTGGATGGTGTTGAACGCACTGGAGAAGTCAAAAAACATGACCCTCACAGTGCTCGCTAGCTTGTCCAGGTGGGCGTAGACACGGTTCAGCAGGTAGATGATGGCATCCTCAACTCCTAGTCAGGGCTGGTAGGCAAACTGGAGGGGATCTAAGTGTGGCCTGACCATAGGCCGGAGCAGCTCCAGAACAAGTCTCTCCAGGGTCTTCAGAATGTGGGAGGTCAATGCCACTGGTCTGTAGTCATTGAGGCCACTGGGTTGCGGTGTCTTCGGCAGAGGGACGAGGCAGGACGTCTTCCACAGTACAGGAACCCTCCGGAGCCTCAGGCTCAAGTTGAAGACATGGCGAAGTACACCACATAGCCGAGGGGCACAGGATTTGAGCACCCTGGTACTGACACCATCTGGTCCTGCAGCTTTGCTTGGGTTGAGACATTTCAACTGTCTTCTCACCTGTTCGGATGTGAAGCCAACCGTGGTGGTTTCGTGTGGGGAGGGGGTATAGTCATGAGAGCAGGGTAGGGGACTGTGAGGAGGGGTAGGAGGGGAGAGTGGAATATGTGTTGGTTGTGGGCCGACAACAGATGAATCATGTGAATTGCGCTGGATGATTTAAACCAGTATAGCTAATATCTCGATGGCAATTATAAGATACCACCCCCCATTGAAAATACATGTCATTGAATCATGAATCATTCAACCATAATGATTCATGATTCAACCACGTGTATTCTGACTCTATGACAATCATGACCGTAGAGTCATTTATTATGTACCTTCAGCCCACCACATCCACACCAACAAATAGCCCCTATGTTCCCCCATTCCCTCTCACATACACATAATTCCCCCACACCCAATACACAACTTAATTGCCATTCACCAACACTGGGGATAATTGCAGTGACCAATTAATCTACCAGCCAGCACACTTTTGTCATATTAGAGGACACTGGATTACCTGGAGGAAACCCATGCAATCTCAGGAGAATGTGCAAACTCCATACAAGTAGCACTGGAGATCAGAAATGAACTCAGATCACAGGCGTTGTGAGGCAACGGGACTAAACTTGCACAACAATGCCACCCATAAACAATGGCTGATACCAGAGTAATGTTCAACTGCTTGATTGGGCATCCTCTGGAGTCCCAGATTCATAGAACACTACGGCATAGAAACAGATCCTTTGGCGCACCTAGTTTGTGCTAAACTGGAATTCTAGTCTAGTCCCATCGACCCACATCTGAACCATAGCTTCAATATCCTTCCCATCTATGTACTTGTCCAAACTTCTCTTAGCTGTTGAGGTCAGCCCGCACCCATCGCTTCTGTTCTCAGAAGTCCCCCCTCAGGTTCTCCTTAAATATTTCACCTTTCATCCTTAATCTACGAGCTCTAGTTCTAGTCTCAAACAACTTCAGTGGAAAATGCCTCTAGTAACAGTTTATCCAACACTTATGCCTGTGATTTTGGAGTTCAGCCTCAGAATGGATTTGAGCAGCTACTCTTGGTGTACAATTTAGTGCAGGACTACAGGTGCTCTTTGTGAATCTACTGGCTTTCTGTTTAATTGACACCCTATCAAGAAAATGAAAGAAGCTGTGATATATATCAAAGGCAAAGCTCTTATCAACATTGAGCACATTTACAAGGAGTGCTGGCACAAGAAAGCAGCATCAAGGATACCACCATCCAGGACATGGTCTCTTTTCGCTACAACCATAGGGGAGGAAGTGCAGGGGCCTTAGGTCCCACATCCTTCAACCATCAAGCTCCTGAACCAGTGTGGATAGCTTCACTCACCTCAACTGTCTGCAGAACCTACAGAGCCATTTTAAGGACTCTCCAACTCATGTTCGCAATATTATTTATTTTTTAGTTGCTCAGTTTGTCTTCTTTTGTACATTGGATGTTTGTCAGATTTTGATTATGTATAGTTTTTCATAAATTCTATTGCATTTCATTATTTTACTGTAAATGCCTGCAAAAAATGAACCTCAAGGTAGTGTAGGGTGACCTATATGTACTTTAACAATAAAATCACTTTGACTACTAGTTGATGAAGCAATTCTCCAAAAACTAGCAACGTTTCCATCAAAAACATTTTTATTACCCTTCCATTTTGCACAAATCATCTGCAGTGTCTGATTAATTAATTGCTACTCTACATCAAAGACAATCCATTACTTCCGAGAAAATAAAATAAGTTTTTTGAGAGCAAGTTGATGCTTTTCCCCCCTTGACTGACTTTCACAGCTGCACATTAATAGTGGTCAGCTGAGAAAATGGAATTTTAGCTTATGGGAGAAGAGGGAGGACAAAAGGGGAAGGAAGAAGAGAAAAGCTGTAATGAAAATGAATTCGCTTTGCAGTCTGCACAGTTATGGTGATTTATTTCAACTTGCCTGTTCTGCCCGCAATTTTTTTAGTTGACATTATGCATCAACTGGCTCTTAGAGAGGGATCCAGGATTTTCCAGTTTCAATCTGGCAAGCAAATATGACTGAATGTTTAAAATTCCCAATAACATAGATTGGCATTGCCATCAAAATGGAGAAATACTTCAGCACCAAAGTTGCTTTCCTTAGAAATGTGCATTGAAGTAGCATAGTGCTTTAATCCTCATTGAAGTGATTTATAGATTGGAAACTTCAATCTGATCTAGGATTGAAAGGCCTAGATAGAGTGGACATGGAGAGTATGTTTCCAATAGTGGGAGAGTCTAAGATCAGAGGTCACTGCTTCAGAAAAGAAAGAAATCCCTTTGGAAAAGACATGATTTCTTTATGGTGGTGAATCTGTGGAATCCATTGTCAAAGGTGGCTATGGAGGCCAAGTCATTGGATACACTTAAAGCAGAGGTTGATCAGTTCTTGATTAGTAGGACATCAAAGATTATGGGGAGAAGCCAGAAGATGGAATTAAGTAGGAAATTAAATTACCTATGATCAAGTGGCAGGGCAGACTTGATGGCTGAATGGCCTAGTTCTGCTCTTATGTCCAATAGTCTTATTGTCTAAATTGTTCCTATCCTCTACATCCCTGTTCCTAGCCACTCCACTCCACAGATTAATTGTATTTACGGTTATGAGGATTAAGCTTCTGGTTGTTAGCCTGTCACAAATGAGAGGGTATACTGATGCAAATGTCCTCAGCTTGACAGCTTTATTATTATTTGGGCTTATTGTTCTCACTATTGGCCCGATGCTCAGATACTTCTTATCGTTATTTGGAAAGACTTAAATTGACAGGGCAATGGTATAAAATATCAATTAACACACATAAAAGTTGCTGGTGAATGCAGCAGACCAGGCAGCATCTCTAGGAAGAGGTACAGTCGACATTTCGGGCTGAGATCTTTCGTCAGGACTAACTGAAAGAAGAGCTAATAAGAAATTTGAAAGTGGGAGGGGAGGGGGAGATCCAAAATGATAGGAGAAGACAGGAGGGGGAGGGATGGAGCCAAGAGCTGGACAGTTGATTGGCAAAAGGGATATGAGAGGATCATGGGACAGGAGGCCTAGGGAGAAAGAAAAGGGGGAGGGGGGAAAAACAGAGGATGGGCAAGGGGTATAGTGAGGGGGACAGAGGGAGAAAAAAGAAAGAGAGAAAAAGAATGGGTGTATATAAATAAATAACGGATGGGGTACGGGGAGAGTTGGGTCATTAGCAGAAGTTTGAGAAGTCAATGTTTATGCCATCAAGTTGGAGGCGACCCAGACGGAATATAAGGTGTTGTTCCTCCAACCTGAGTGTGGCTTCAACTTTACAGTAGAGGAGGCCCTGGATAGACATATCAGAATGGGAATGGGACTTGGAATTAAAATGTGTGGCCACTGGAAGATCCTGCTTTCTCTGGCGGACAGAGCGTAGGTGTTCAGCGAAACAATCTCCCAGTCTGCGTCAGGTCTCACCAATATACAGAAGGCCACATCGGGAGCACCGGACGCAGTATATCACCCCAACCGACTCACAGGTGAAGTGTCATCTCACCTGGAAGGACTGTCTGGGGCCCTGAACAGTAGTGAGGGAGGAAGTGTAAGGGCATGTGTAGCACTTGTTCCGCCTACAAGGATAAGTGCCAGGAGGGAGATCGGTGGGGAGGGATGGGGGGGGGGAACGAATGGACAAGGGAGTCGCATAGGGAGCGATCCCTGCGGAAAGCAGCGGGGGGAGGGAAAGATGTGCTTAGTGGTTGGATCCCGTTGGAGGTGGCGGAAGTTACAGAGAATTATATTTTTGGACCCGGAGGCTGGTGGGGTGGTAGGGGAGGACAAGGAGAACCCTATTCCTAGTGGAATGGTGGGAGGATGGAGTGAGAGCAGATGTGTGTGAAATGGGGAAGATGCGTTTGAGAGCAGAGTTGATGGTGGAGGAAGGGAAGCCCCTTTTTTTTAAAAAAGGAGGACATCTCCCTGGTCCTAGAATGAAAAGCCTCATCCTAAGAGCAGATGCGGCGGAGACGGAGGAATTGTGAGAAGGGGTTGGCATTTTTGCAAGGCACTTATCCTTTTAGACCATAAGACCATAAGATAAAGGAGCAGAAGTCGGCCATTCGGACCATCGGGTCTGCTCTGCCATTTTATCATGAGCTGATCCATTCTCCCATTTAGTCCCACTCCCCCGCCTTCTCACCATAACCTTTGATGCCCTGGCTACTCAGATACCTATCAATCTCTGCCTTAAATACGCCCAATGACTTGGCCTCCATTGCTGCCCGTGGCAACAAATTCTATAGATTCACCACCCTCTGACCAAAAAATTTCTTCACATTTCTGTTCTGAATGGGCGCCCTTCAATCCTTAAGTCATGCCCTCTCGTGCTAAACTCCTCTATCATGGGAAACAACTTTGCCACATCCACTCTGTCCATGCCTTTCAACATTTGAAATTATTCTATGAGGTCTCCCCTCATTCTTCTAAACTCCAAGGAATACAGTCCAAGAGCGGACAAACGTTCCTCATATGTTAACCCCCTCATTCCTGGAATCATTCTAGTGAGTCTTCTCTGTACCCTCTCCAACATCAGCACATCCTTTCTTAAGTAAGGAGACCAAAACTGCCCACAGTACTCCAAGTGAGGTCTCACCAGCGCCTTATAGAGCCTCAACATCACATCCCTGCTCCTGTACTCTATTCCTCTAGAAATGAATGCCAACATTGCATTCGCCTTCTTCACTACCGACTCAACCTGGAGGTTAACTTTAAGGGAATCCTGTACGAGGACTCCCAAGTCCCGTTGCATCTCAGAACTTTGAATTCTTTCCCCATTTAAATAATAGTCTGCCCGTTTATTTTTTCTGCCAAAGTGCATAACCATACACTTTCCAACATTGTACTTCATTTGCCAATTCTCTGCCCATTCTTCCAATCTATCCAAGTCTCTCTGCAGACTCTCCGTTTCCTCAGCACTACTGGCCCCTCCACCTATCTTCGTATCGTCAGCAAACTTAGCCACAAAGCCATCTATTCCATAATCCAAATCGTTGATGTCCAATGTAAAAAGAAGCGGCCCCAACACGGACCCCTGTGGAACACCACTGGTAACCAGCAGCCAACCAGAATAGGATCCCTTTATTCCCACTCTCTGTTTCCTGCCAATCAGCCAACGCTCTATCCACGTATGTAACTTTCCCGTAATTCCATGGGCTCTTATCTTGTTAAGTAGCCTCATGTGTGGCACCTTGTCAAAGGCCTTCTGAAAATCCAAATATACAAAATCCTTGTCTAGCCTACTGGTAATTTCCTCAAAAAATTGTTATAGGTTTGTCAGGCACGATTTTCCTTTAAGGAATCCATGCTGAGTTCTGCCTATCGTCATATGCCTCCAGGTACTCTGTAACCTCATCCTTGACGATCGACTCCAACAACTTTCCAACCACTGATGTCAAGCTAGCAGGTCTATAATTTCCTTTTTGCTTCCTTGCCCCCTTCTTAAATAGCGGAGTGACATTTGAAATCTTCCAGTCCTCCGGAACCATGCCAGAATCTATCGACTGTTGAAAGATCATCGCTAATGCCTCTGCAATCTCCACAGCTACTTTCTTCAGAACACGTGGGTGTATTCCATCTGATCTGGGAGATTTATCTACCTTTAGACTATTCAGCTTCCTGAGTACTTTCTCTGTCGTAATTGTGACTGCGCACACTTCTCTTCCCTGCCACCCTTGAGTGTCCGGTATATTGCTGATGTCTTCCTCAGTGAAGACTGATGCAAAATACTCATTCAGTTCCTTTGCCATCTCCTTATCTCCCATTACAATTTCTCCAGCATCATTTTCTATCAGTCCTATATCTACTCTCACCTGTCTTTTACTCTTTATATACTTGAAAAAGCTTTTAGTATCCTCTTTGATATTATTTGCTAGCTACCTTTCATAGTTAATATTTTCCCTCTTAATGACCTTTTTGTTTTCCTTTTGTAAGCTTTTAAAAACTTCCCAATCCTCTGTCTTCCCACTAATTTTTGCTTCCTTGTTTGCCCTCTCCTTTGCTTTAACTTTGGCTTTGACTTCTCTTGTCAACCACGGTTGCATCCTTTTTCCATTCGAAAATTTCTTCTTTTTTGGAATATACCTGTCTTGCACCTTCCTCATTTCTCGCATAAACTCCAGCCACTGCTGCTCTGCCGTCTTTCCCGCCAGTGTCCCTTTCCAGTCAACTTTGGCCAGTTCCTCTCTCATGCCACTGTAATTTCCTTTACTCCACTGAAATACCGACACATCAGATTTCGGCTTCTCTTTTTCAAATTTCACAGTGAACTCAATCATGCTATGATCACTGCCTCCTAAGGGTTCCTTCACCTCAATCTCTCTAATCACCTCCGGTTCATTACACAATACCCAATCCAGTACAGCCGATCCCCTAGTGGGCTCAACAACAAGCTGTTCTAAAAAGCCATCTCGCAGACGTTCTACAAATTCTCTCTCTTGAGATCCAGTGCCGACCTGATTTTCCTAATCCACTCGCATGTTAAAATCCCCCACAGTTATCATAACACTGCCCTTCTGACAAGCCTTTTCTATTTCCTGTTGTAATTTGTAGTCCACATCCCTGCAGCTGTTTGGAGGCCTATAAATAACTGCCATCAGGGTCCTCTTACCCCTGTGATTTCTTAGCTCAACCCATAAAGATTCTGCACCTTCCGATCCTATATCACCTCTTTCTAATGATTTAATATCATTTCCTACCAATAAAGCCACACCTCCCCCTCTGCCTACCTTCCTATCCTTCCGATACACCGTGTATCCTTGGATGTTCAGCTCCCAGAGACATGCCTCCTTTAGCCAGGTCTCTGTGATGGCCACGATATCATACCTGCCAATCTGTAGCTGTACGACAAGATCCTCCACCTTATTCCTTATGCTGCGTGCATTTAAGTATAACACCTTAAGACCAGTATTTAGTACTTTTCGCTTTGATTTCACTGCAACTTTATTGCACTGTAACTCATCCCAATGGCCACAAATTTGCCCCATCACCTGCTTGTCTTTCCTGACATCTTTACTGCTCACTATCTTAGATTTATTTCTGTTTTCCCCTTCCTCTGCTCTGTCATTCTGGTTCCCATCCCCCTGCCAAATTAGTTTAAACCCTCCTTAACAGCTCTATTAAACTTTCCCGCCAGGATATTGGTCCCCTTCGGGTTCAGGTGTAACCTGTCCATTTTGAACAGGTCATAATTCCCCCAGAAGAGATCCCAATTATCCAAGAATCTGAAGCCCTGCCCCCTACACCAGTCTCTCAGCCACGCATTCATCTGCCTGATCCTACCATTCTTGCCCTCACTAGCACGTGGCACAGGTAGCGATCCCGAGATTACTACCCTGGAGGTCCTGCTTCTCAGCTTCCTTCCTAACTCCTGGAAATCTCTCATCAGGACCTCCTCCTTTGTCCTATCTATGTCATTGGTACCAACATGTACCAAGACAACTGCCTGCTCACCCTCCCCCTTCAGAATATTCTGGACCCGATCTGAGACATCCCGTACCCTGGCACCTGGGAGGCAACACGCCATGTGGGTATCTCTATCAAGCTCACAGAATCTCCTGTCCGTTCCCCTGACTATGGAATCCCCTACGACTACCGCATTTCTCTTCTCCCTCCTTCTCTCCTGCGCAACAGCATCAGGCTCAGTGCCAGAGACCCGGTCACCGTGGGCATCCCCTGTGAGGTCATTCCCCTCAACAGCATCCAGAGCAAGATATTTGTTGCTGAGGGGGACAGCCACAGGTGTGCTCTCAAGCGGAACAGGTGCTACACATGCCCTTACACTTCCTCCCTCCCTACCATTCAGTCCCTTACACTTCCTCTCTCACCACCATTCAGGTCCTTACACTTCCTCCCTTACCACCCTTCAGGGCCCCAGACAGTCCTTCCAGGTGAGGCGGCACTTCACCTGTGAGTCGGCTGGGGTGATATACTGCGAACGGTGCTCCCGATGTGGCCTTTTATATATTGGCGAGACCCTACGCAGACTGGGAGATCATTTCGCTGAACACCTACCCTCTGTCCGCCAGAGAAAGCAGGATCTTCCAGTGGTCACACATTTTAATTCCACATCCCACTCCCATTCTGAGACATCTATCCAGGGCCTCCTTTACTGTAAAGATGAAGCCACACTCAGGTTGGAGGAACAACACCTTATATTCCGTCTGGGTAGCCTCCAACCTGGTGGCATGAACATTAACTTCTCAAACTTCCGCTGATGCCCCTCCTCCCCCTCGTACCCCATCCATTATTTATTTATATACACACATTCTTTTTCTCTCTCTCCTTTTTCTCCCTCTGTCCCCCTCACTATACCCCTTGCCCATCCTCTGGGCTTCCCCCCTCCCTCTTTTCTTTCTCCCTGGGCCTCCTGTCCCATGATCCTCTCATATCCCTTTTGCCACTCACCTGTCCAGCTCTTGGCTCCATCCCTCCCCCTCCTGTCTTCTCCTATCATTTTGGATCTCCCCCTCCCCCTCCCACTTTCAAACTTCTTATTAACTCTTCTTTCAGTTAGTCCTGACGAAGGGCCTCGGCCCGAAACATCGACTGTACCTCTTCCTAGAGATGCTGCCTGGGCTGCTGCGTTCACCAGCAACTTTTATGTGTGTTGCTTGAATTTCCAGCATCTGCAGATTTCCTCGTGTTTGCGGTTTTAAAATATCAATTGTCTCTTTTGATTGAAGACATTTTGAACATTCACATCTGTTGTATTTACAGATGTGTTGCTTCATGGTCTTCCCTTGTCAGTACACACTTGCTGTCAAATGAATTGTGTAGAGACACAGAAGAAAGTAGACTAATAAATGGCTACCCTACTTATGAGTGGTGATAGATAAGCTCGTGGCCTAAGGTAGAAGGCGTCGATTTTAGAAAACCTAGCACATTTATTTTTTTCTACATTTACACACCTAGTCCAGTGGTCATGGAGCAAACGGATCCCTTCTTTGTAGAAGTCTGCGTCTCGGATCTCCAGAAGTGGTCCACAGCAGAGGTGATTGATAAGTCCGTGGCCTAAAGTAGACTATGATGACTTCAAACTTTCTGCATTATTACTCAAAGAGTTGAACTGCACATGCATGTAACGAGAGCTGTATAACTCATCTCATTCTACCCTAGGCCACGAACTTATCAATCACCCCTGCTGTGGACGGCTTCTACAAAGAAGGGATCCATATGCTCCACGACCACTGGACTAAGTGTGTACATATAGGAGGGGACTATGTTGAAAAATAAATGTGCTAGGTTTTCTAAGATTGACTCCTTCTACCTTAGGCCACGAACTTATCAATCACCCCTCACATATGTGTATAATGCACTGCATATTCTGGAGACCAGACACAAAGCAATGCTAGTGGATGCATAGAATCAGCTAAATGTGTCAAAGATTTCTCTCTGAGAGAGAACAAGAAGCGAAATGTCATGGTATAGAAAAAAAAATCTACAGCACATTACAGGCCCTTCAGCCCACAATGTTGTACCAACCATGTAACCTACTCTAGAAACTGCCTAGAATTTCCCTACTGCATTGCACTCTACTTTCCTAAGCTACATGTACCTATCTTAGAGTCTCTTAAAAGACCCTATTGTATCCACATGGAAATTTCAGTATCATCAGTTTATCTTTTATTTAATTGAGCTACTAATTTCCAATAATTCAGTCTTCTTCAGAGTGGTACAGTTGCACAATATGCTCTAGGTAGTGCAGTAATCTTTCAGCTGAGATGACCAGTGTTTGACCCTGACATCTAGTGGTGTGTGTATTATGCATGTTTTCATTGCACTTGTGAATGTCCCCTGGGTGTTCTGAGTTCCTTCTGTGTTCCAAAGGCAAAATGGCAGTTTGGGAGAATTGGTTACTGTAAATTATCCTTCATGTAGGCGGCAAGTAGGAGAATATTACTAATACTGTGCAAGGTGGTAGTGAACATTCATGTTTAAGAGAATAAGGTATAGGGCAATAAGTGAAGGAACGGGATTGCTGGGATTGCTCTCAGACAGGGAGACTTGATTGGCTGAATATCCTCCTACATCATAAAGAAACAAGGGAAAAAGGGTACTGCCAAAAATGTATTACTTTTATTGGAACTTTTGGAAACTGAAGGGTTAAAATGTTTATACCAAGCATAATATAGTGGAAATTTTGGAGCAAACTTTGAGGCAGTTTTGAAACCTGCTCATTGAGATTATAGCACTCCTTTAAAAAAAAGTTAATTATTTTAACCTTAGGCTTTAACCAACCCCACCAAAAATACAGAAGTTGCATAATAGTTAACTGAATTAACCAAGAGCTTGAGTTGTGTACATAGACTATCTTCCTGGAAATTACCTTTTGTAGTTTTAAATAGGATCTGTAAGGGCAGGCTCTCCAGACCTTAGCTCCTCAAATCATTTGACAAACTCCCTGTTTCTACCTGCTTTTAATGTTTGTAATCAGCTTCATTACCACTGAAACAGTTTCTTGTATATTTGCCAACCTTTGAACACTTCATGTCAGGAGATTTCTTCAAGTGCAGTGAGTTCATGCTGATATTATTTCTATAATACTGTAATTAAATTGCTTTTGATGTTTGCAGCAACATTCATGTAGCATTCCTTTGTGAAAATTAGAAGTTTCTATATGTATTTCATTTAATAAAATCATACTGGCTATAGGAAATAATCGTACACCTGCATTAGTGGTGACAGATTTATGTTGGGAGTGGCTATAACAGTATATGAATATAGTGGATAGGATAAGGTTGAATATTCCATACTGCTTTTGCAATGTTTTTACAATGTCTTATGGAAAGCATTTGCATTCTAATTATCTGCGTAAATTACATGGCTAGCCATGTCTTTCACTCTAATATGTGTCAATGTGATGCAGAAGTCAGCTTCAACAGCCAATCCAGTATAGAAATCAGAGGAGTTCTGCCTGATGTGCTATCAACAGCTATTTCTTGCCCTATGAAAGGGATACATTCCAGGAAAATATTCTGTTAAGCAATATTTTGCAAACTGAGAAAGATGGCTGAAATCCAATGTGGTGAAATCCAATATTCTTCCACACAGAGAGCAGTTCATTATACATCAAGGACATGACCCACCCAGCCAACACACTTTTCGCCCCTCTTCCCTCTGGGAGAAGGCTCAGGAACTTGAAGACTCGTACGGCCAGATTTGGGAACAGCTTCTTTCCGACTGTGATAAGGCTACTGAACAGATCCTGACCTAGATCTGGGCCGTACCCTCCAAATATCCGGACCTGCCTCTCGGTTTTTTTGCACTACCTTACTTTCCATTTTTCCATTTTCTATTTATGATTTATAATTTAAATTTTTAGTATTTACTATCGATTTGTAATCCAGGGAGCGGGAAGCGCAGAATCAAATATCGCTGTGATGATTGTACATTCTAGCATCAATTGTTTGGCGACAATAAAGTATAAAGTATAAAGCGTTATAGCAAAAATCCCTAAGTCCAATATTTGCAGCACAACTCTCTCTCTCTCTTAATGATGAGCAGGGAAATCATCTTTGTCCTGACGTATGCTTTCTCAACAATATCATTTAAACAAATTATCTGGATATTATCATATTGATGGTCAAGGAAATTTGTTGGACACTAATTGTCTCTCTTTTCCCTTCAACAACAAATATAGTTCAACATGTTATATGTTTTCTGTAGAGCATTCCGTAACATTTTGAAAACAATGTGAAGAGTTCGATATAAAAACTAGCCTTTCTTTTCTAGTCATTATATTCTAACTGGGAGGAGAGATAATAGGAAGTATTTGGTGCTGGGTTCCCTAATAATTTACGATCAAAATATGAGGCAGAGGAAGCTGAATGGTTTGAAGAAAACTTCATGTCTATCAAAATTAATAATCTCACTGCCCATTTTAGAGGTTGCCAGATTAATTGTATCACAAATACAGTACCCTATGGCATTAAAAGAACATGAATACATTTTCATTCTCAATCTGTAAGCATCTTGATTCGTTATTAAAAAGTGAACGTCAAACTTACTCCAACATCTTGGTGCAAAACCTACAAGGAGTCGAGCAGATTCACTCAGGAGTCTAACAGATGATCTAGAGATCAGGTCCTGGCCTTCTTGACAGGTTTCTATGATAACCTTTAGGAACATAATATCCGCTTTTCTCCATAGGGACCTGGTTGATACAAGTGGGTATTGAGCAAGGACATTAACTGACACGTCTGGTTTGTCCATTGGTAGGATCTGTCACATTTGGTGTAGCTGTGGCTGAATAACTGGTGCATGCATGGCCCGTATGAAATTGCTGATTAGTCCCAATGCCAAGCCCTCCAAAGATCAGTCCATTAATTTATTGGAAATAATCTGTTTGCATGGGGAAATAGGTGCAATTTTATATTTCTTCCAGAGGAACCAATAGCCTCTTCCCTGGATGTTTAGCTCTATTTACTGCACAGAGATACCCTCAGTGGTTACTTTATTAGATAACTCCTGTATTTAATAAAGAGGCCACTGAACATAAGTTTGAGATCTTCCAATGTAGTCCATCCACTTCTGGGTCAAAGGTTTGACACGTTGTGCACTCAGAGATACTCCTCTGCACACCACTGTGGTAATTCATGATTATTTGAGTAACTATCACCTTCCTGTCAGCTTGAGCAAGTTTGGCTACCAGGAAGGTGGCACTTTTTTCTTCTGACCTCTGTCATTAACAAGGAGTTTTCATCCACAGTACTGCTATTCACTGGATTTTTTTGCCCCATTTTCTGTAAACTCCACAGATTGTTGTGTGTGAAAATACCAGGAGATCAGCTGTTTCCAAGATACTCAAACCATCCCGCCTAGTATCAGCAATTATTCCACGGTCAAATTCACTTACATCATCTTTCTTCCCCATTATGATGTTTGGTCTGAACAACAACTGAACCCCCTGACCATGTCTGCATGCTTTTATGCATTGATTTGTGTCACATGATTGGCCAATTAGATATTTGTGTTAATGAGCACATGTATAGGTGTAGCTAATAAAGTGGCCACTCAGTGTCTATTCCTAGTATAACCAGAGCTTACAAAGAATGGGATCCTCCCTAACATTCTAAATCTTACTGGAACAAGCTGAAGAAATTGGATCTTGGCACTTACGTGGCATGCTTATTGGGAAAGCACTGCACTGTGCCATCTAGTACAGTCTTTAAATACCCAAATCTAAATTCCAATTATTTTCCATGAAAATGGAATTCAAATCTTTTCCATGAAAATATCCCTCCAAAAAGTTACAATTCTTACTTCATTATGTCAGTTCAACACGTAAATTCAGCATTTTTTCTGAACTTGGATGCCAATAAAATGTAATTATTCAGTACTACCAGGATTGCTTCTCCATCTGCAGAATGACAAACAATAACTAACGACTGTATATAACATGTGAATCATATTTCAGTAATTCATTTTGAATCATTAACTTTTAATCCCGTTTTATCATCTGGAATTTTCTTGTGTGTATTTTTTGCATTGAAAATCTTCCCTACCCCCGCCCAAAGCAAAATCTTAATTGGCTGGAATTTGCTGAATGAATAATACTGTGCAGATTTTCAAAAGCTACTGGCCAATTTGTGCTGTTTACTTTGTGAACAATCTTTCTGCAAGTGACATGCAGTTCAGGTATTTACATGATACTTGTTTATTAGGCTTGCCACAGAAAGTTAAATGGTAATTAATAATGTTAGCAACTTTTTAAATGATATAATGATTATTAATGATTGCCAATGAATTTCTCTGGCCTCAGAGGTGTTCAAATGAAAGTCTGCAGTCTTATTTCTTCAGGTGCTAATTGGAGAGACTCGGCAGATGTCAAATTATAAATTGTTCCCTTTTTATCTTATTTCCCTGTGCTGCATTTTCCCCTAATTAAATGTTTCATTTTATTTCTCTTTCGTTGCCAGATTTGACTTTTGAATTTATGCAGTCAAATTTATCTTTTGTATCAGTTCTTCCTCTACTAGTTCCTCAATTCTTAAAGCTGATAGCGTCACTGTACACCAGTTTCTCTGCTATGCCATTATCAAATCGCCCTCGTAACAACATATAGAGTAGAACAATGGAGATGAAGGATTCAGGTAAATATCTCACTCTCTGATTACACCCTGCCCTATCAAGCAAATGCAGCCTTAATGATCTCCTTTGAAAAAGAAATAGAAATCATGGGCAGCTCATGTGTTGAAAAACATTTCACTGGGTGATTGGTCAGTATTTCTGACTATGTAGCAGATAACGATTTGTGCTCATTTTCAATAACAAGCATGTCTTACTGCGACTCTTGCGAAGAACGATTTCCCTAGCCTCAGTCATTCATGCTCTGTACTTTAAAGTGAGAACATTTGGCAGTTGCTGACATTTGTTTTGCATAAATGCTGATATGGTGCCACCCCTGAAAAATAGCGTCAGTTCAACAAGCGCACTGTACTAACAAACTTCCACTTTATTTTTTGGTTTGCAGTGCATTGTGAAGGAAGTTACTAGGTTTGGGAGTGGTGTGCAGTGCTTTACAGAAAATTTAGCACTTTCAAGGACTCTACAACTCATGGTCTCTATATTATTTATTTATTATTAGTATCTGGTGACATATACATACTTTGAACTTTGAAAGGCTCCAGGTGGGATAGCTCAGGTATATTTCAGGTGCACCAGTACAATGTACGCCTTTCATAGACACAAGCTTTTCAAAGAGGATGGTTGCTGCAAATGAAGCAAAAGCCAAAGGGTTATGGCTGGATGCTTGGCTAGTGACTGTAAAGACTATGGTGCCTCTAAATTTCTTGAATCTGGCCCATTCTAGGCAGCAGAGAGAGGGGTCAGATTTGTGTACATTACTGCATTTGGAAGACTACAAAAGCTCATAGTTACAGAGAGGGAAAGTGGTCTATTTCTCCTTGGATAGAAAGCTCTTGTGTGATTGTTAGTGATAGCCAATCTAGTGAGTCCACGGGTTGTGGAATCAGTTCAGTGCTGAGGTGAGTGAAGTTATCCACGCTGGCTCTGGAGCCTGACGGTTGAAGAGCAATAACTGCTCCTGAACCTGGAACTCTACTGTACTGCCTGTCCTGCCATTGTGGCCTTGTCCTCTCTGTTATTCTGCCCAGAAGAAATTGCACTCTTCTCATGGTGCCCCATGGCAGATCCCAATTTATACTGGAAGCTTTACACTCTTTTATTGTTCAGGTGGTGTAAGGCTACACACTTAAAATCCCAGTGGTCTAAAGTACAAGCCTAGAGTGTTCTTATTCTGAGAATGTCCTTTATCTCCTTGCTACAGTGTTTGTGGTCCTTCTGGGCCATGTGCTAGTTTTTGACTCCAGTTGAAGGTTTAACAACCAGAGGAGCACTACGGACCTACAATAAGGGCCAGACAGTGGCCAAGGTAGGGTGGAGGTCAGCACTGAGGTCCAGAAAGAAAGAGTTGGATGCACATACCAGTTTGGATTATATTTCAAAGACAATCACTTGCTGTCTGCATCCTCCAACACCTAGCCCTTATGTACACACAGCCCTTGACCACCTTACACAGTGAAAATTGAGGTGGCGTGACAAAAGGCCTCTCTGGACCTGTTGTACTGCTTCATTTATAGGGAGGCATTACATCCCACATACCATAAGCTTGATCATTGTCTAAATGCTGGAACCTCAAACCTACTAATTTTGGCTCCACCTCTACTGTACCACAATTAAAACTGCCTTATGACAAAAATGTGCTCTACACAGGATTATTATCATATCAGACCAGGGTGTAGTCACCTTGTGGCAAGATAGGTAAATTTATAATAATTTCTGGAGGAGACTATGGCTAGTTTATCATTGCATTGGCATGGAACGCATTGATAGTTCATTGTGAGCAATGCAATTTACTTACTGTGAGAATCAGCATTCAGCATTCATTTTGGGCTTTTCCTGATTTTAAGACCTCTTAAATAAGTTTTTTTTTGACAAAGGGTCACTATTATATTTATAAGAAACCAATATGTACACAGTAAGATCTCAAATAGGGTACAGCAATATGATAACAACCAGGTAATCTGTTTACAGATTTTGACTAAGAGAGAAACATTGGCAAGGACTGCTTCGTTCGTCTTCAAAACGGTGTCATAAGATCTTTTACATTCACTTGAGAAAGGGAGAGACAGGTTTAATGTTTCTCCAAAAGGTGGCATCTATGATTGTTGTGCAACACCAGATTCTATACTCTACGATAATCTGACACCAGATTTTATACTCATGCTCAAGTACTGAAAGAAAATTTTTTTTTTAAATAGATGGAGGCCTAGAAATTGTAGCAGCAAAGACATTTCATGCGTGGTACATTGCTGCAAAAAAAGAGTTTCGTTCAAATTCTATTGCACAGAAAACGTAGGTCATCATGTACACCACATTTAACACATCACCGTGCCTATCCACACATTTCCATGTATTGACATATCATCTGGGACTGAACTGCAAAGTTGTGAATTTCAAGAATATGGTAAGTCTCATGGCATATTCACCCATCAGATTTCTCAAGAGAGAAGAGCTGAACAATTGGTATTGGTTTATTCTTGTCGCATACATGAAGATACAATGAAAAGCTTGTCTTGCATACAGATCAAATCAGTGCATTGAGCTAGAATAAGGGGAAAAAAACAATAACAATGCAGAATAATGTGTAAAAGCAATTGAAAATGTGCAGTTCAGGTAAATGATAAAGTGCAAGATCATATCAAGTTAAATTGTGAGCTCAAGAGTGTCATACAAGAGATCTGTTCAAAAGCATGCTAACAGTAGGATAGAAGCTGTCCAGGTGGTATGTGGTTTCAGGTGTTTGTATCTTCTGCCCAATGGTGGAGGAGACTGTCCAGGATGGGTGGGGTCTTTGATTACGCTGGCTGCTTACAGAGGCAGCAAGGAGAATCCAGAGGCAGGGTCCATAAAGGGGAAGGTGGTTCCCATGATGTTCTGAGCTGTACCCACAACACTCTGCAGTTTCTTGCAGTCACATGCTGAGCAGATGCCTTGCCAAGCCATTATGTATCTAGACAGAATGCTTTCAATGGCGCATCGATAAAAATTGGTAAGGACCAAATTTCTAGACTCCAGAGGAAGTAAAGGCATTGGTGAGCCTTCTTGGCCATGACATCAACGTGGTTGGACCAGGACAGGCTACGTTAGAATTTCTAGGTCAGTATCAGAAAAGTTTGAGCACATTCCTAAATATTGAAATAATAGTTATAGAGGTAAGAAAATGAAAATCAAGATTATCATAAAGCTTATTGCACTCAATAGTTCAGATTACATTGATTGCTTTAGATGCAGCTTTACTTTGATAATTTGTAATTATCAATGGAGCATTTCAAATGAATCTCAACTTTCTAATATTTATCCTTTATGCTTTATAAACTTGGGCGGCACAGTAGCATAGTAGTTAGTGTAATGCTTTACAGTGCTAGAGATTGCATTCAACTTCCACCGCTTTCTGCTGGGAATTTTTATGTTCTCCCTGTAACCACGTGGATTTCCCCTCGGTTATCTAGTTTCCTCCCACATTCCAAAGGCATACAGGCTGGGGTTACTAAGTTGGCAAAGGAAGCAGGGAGACACTGGTAGGCTGACCACAGTACATCTTCAGACTATATTGGTCATTGACACAAATGACGTATTTTACTGTATGTTTCGATGTATGCCAAATAAAGTTAATCTTTAAAGAAGTATGACAATCTTCATAAAATGTGTTTAGCTGTTTTTACATATAATGCACTTGCCCCCCAAAAAATAATGTTTTTTATATTCCTTGAATTTGATCACAGTGTTTTTTGGAGGTTAAGAATTTGTTTTTCCCCATTCCATACTTTTAGAAGCTCTGGATGATCAAGTGAATTCATAACAACAGCTAGGACAAGGTTGAGTGAACTTGGCCTTTTTTTCCTTGGAGCAATGGAGGATGAGAGGTGACCTGATAGAGATGTATAAGATGATGAGAGGCATTGATCGTGTGGATAGTCAGAGGCTTTTTCCCAGGGCTGAAATGGCTAGCACGAGAGGGCACAGTTTTAAGGTGCTTGGTCATTTTAAGGTATAGAGGAGATGTCAGGGGTAACCTGATGAACTGAACGCTAGCATTGCTTCTTCTAAATTCTATCTCAAACTACTGTTTAAAAATATGGGCTTGCATGCTGAAGATGATGATGAAGTGAAAAATTTCCTCTCAGACGCCAGTGTTCCTTTCTATCTCTGTTCCTCAAGTGGGCACAGAAGCAGATTCTTTAAATATGTTTAAGGCAGGGACAGGTCTATGTGGATGTTGATTGGTATGGGAATGAAATGTAATTGTGGATGGACACTGTAATGTATGGATCCTATTTCTTTTAGAGCAATGACATGCCTCCCCTCCCTTCGTACTACATACTGGTCTGTTTCCTGTGCTTAAGCTGTTGTCTACACATGTGCATTGCACTCTCTCTCTCTCTCACTGCAATGTGAATGCACCAGTTAAAGCCATCTCCTGTATATGTGCTTTTATTTAATCGTTATGTAGTTGTGTCCAGACACAACAAATGGGTGATGAGTATGGACCCAAATGTCAGAAAATATCACGATCTGCACCAACAATTACAGCACGATTACAGGATGAAACAGCAAGAGTTAAACAGTACTGAGAAGGCCATCACGGACACTAACAAATGCATGAGCATAGTGCATAGTAACAGTGAAAGACAGGCTGAATTTAAAGTGAAAATAACGTGGTGATGGCTTCAGTCGGGAAAGTTGATGAAGTTGATAGCACTAATGAAGGCTGGGAGTCATATATCAACAGGGTGGAACTGTATTGTAAAGCAAACAATGTGGAGGAGCAAAAGAAAGCCCCTGCACTTCTTAGCTTAATGGGCCCAAGAATGTACAATCTCTTACACAACATAGTAACCCCTGAAAAGCCAGCAAGCAAGACATTTGATAGAATTGTTACAATTTTACAAAATCATTTGAGCCTTAAACTGCCGGCAATAATTGAGAGATTTAGATTTTACAAAAGGAACCAGTCAAAAGATTAAAGCCTTTCTAAATACATTGCAGAACTGCACAAACTTTCCCAAGTACTGTGACTTTAGGGATGGACTTTACGATGCATTAAGAGACAGGCTTGTATGTAGCATACAAGGTCAAAACACTCAAAAGAGGCTACTGTCCGAAAGGGAACTAACCTTAGAACGGGCACTGACCATTGCAATATCATTAGAGACTGCTGCAAAGAGTGCAGCAGAACTCCAGAAAAGGGGGTTGGAATGTGAAATGCACAAAATATCCCTGAATGATGCAAAAAGCCAAAGATGTTATCAATGTGGCAAATCCTCCCGTGACGCAAATAACTATTGGTTCAAAGAAAAAGTCTGCTGAGAGTGTAACAGAAAAGGTTACGTAGAGAGAATATGCAAGGCAGATAAAAAGCACAACCAAGTGAAAAGTCTCAAACACAAAACTAAGCAAATACGTAAAGTTTCTGAATGTAAAACAGAATCAGACAGCATAGAGTCTGACAAAGGTGAACTGTCATGCCTAGTACTGCATAGTATAATTGAAGCAGATCACAAAATGATCTGGATCACAACAGGTTGTGAAACTGAAAATGGAGCTGGATACAGGGTCCTCTTTGTCCACAATTCCAAAGGCTGACTACCACAGAATGTTTTCTAAGATACCATTAGAGAATACCTCAGTGATGCTAAAGACTTACACAGGTGAAAAAAGTGTCCCCCAAAGGCAAACTGAAGGTAAGTGCATTATCCAGGAGGCCAAACACAACAGTTGGAGCTTTATTTATCAAAATATGGAGGTCCAGTACTTTTCAGGTGTGAATGGTTGTGAAAAATCCAAATAGACTGGCACTCAGTCAAAGCTGTCAGTGTGACATCAACAGGTGATGGCAGCCCGAATGGTAGCACTAACCAGAGACTGGCACGGCTTCTTAATGCTAATGAGAATGTGTTTGAGAAGGGGATTGGTAAACTCTAAGGCATGAAGGCCAGAATTGAACTGGATGAAACAGCAACACCGAGATTACAATAATTGCGTCCAGCGCCTTATGCACTACATCCTAGAATAGATGCTGAACTGCAGAGCTTGGAGGTGTCTGGAATTCTCTCCAGGGTTGAGTGGAGTGATTGAGCCACTGCTATTGTCCTGGTGATCGAAAAAAGGAAGGCTGAAGCTGTTTGCATATGTGGGGAATTTCAGGCTGAGCCTTGACCTAGTGCTGGATACTGTGCAATATCCCCTGCCGTGAAAAGAAGTTATTTTTGCATTTTTGGCAGGCAGGGAGAAGTTTTCAAAGATTGACTTGTCACAAGCCTATCTACAAATGAAGATTGAGAAATTAAGCAGGAAGTTCCTGACACTTAACACTCACAAGGGACTGTTCCAGTATAATCGTCTCGAATTTGGCATAGCATCAACTGCAGCAATTTGTCAAAGGGCAATGGACCAAATGCTCCAAGATATCAGAGGAACACAACGTTACCTTGATGACATCGTCATGACTGGGAAAATGATGAAATGCACCCCCAAAACCTTAGTAAAGTGTTTACCAGGCTGAGTGAGTATGGTCTGTGCTCAAATAGAGATATGTGAGTCTTTCAAGAATGAAATCTCATATTGTGGACATGACATTGACAAGCATGGCTTACATAAGTCACAAGAGAAGATTCAAGCAGTGCTACAGGCACCCAAACCAGAAAATCTGTCACAACTCATGTCATACTTGGGCCTTGTAAACTACTACCACCAGTTTCTCCCAAAGGTTGTTATAGTGCTGGATCTATTGAATGCACCTGCTATAGACAGGAGCAAAGTGGGAATGGTCAGAAATTGGTGAAAAAGCATTCAAGGAAACAAGCAGACTAATAACATCTGGTGATCTGCTCACCCTTCCCTGCTCATCAGGCTAGTGTACGATGCGTCCCCTTATGGCATTGGAACCATTCTGTCACTGGCGAGTGCAGAACGCAACTATGCACTATCCTCTGAGAGACTCTTAGTCTAGTATGTAGAATAAAGAAATTCCATCACTACTTCTACGAACAGAAGTTCATGCTATTGACAGATCACCAGCCGCTTGTGTCTGTTTTCAATCCGAAAAAGGTAATTCCAGAGATGACTGCTACCCGGTTACATCGTTGGGAACTATTCCGAGGAGCCCACTCTTATGACATAGAGTTCAAGGGTACCAAACAACACAGCAATGCTGATGGCTTGTCGTGTCTTCCACTATTGGCAACTGAAGAAGGAAAGTCTTCATGTTGTGACCAGCAGAAATGTTTCACACTGCATTGGTGGACCAGTTGTCGGTAACAATTTCCAAAATACAAAGGGAGACAAGGAATGATCCGACATTGTTGAAAGCCAATGAAATCACCACTCAAGGATGGGCTGCTTATGTTCCCAGAGTTCACAGCACGACAAGACCAATTATCAGCATGTCAAAGAAAGCTGATATGTGGATCTCGTGTTGTGGTTCCCTCTAAACTGCACACCAGAGTGTTAGACAATCTGCATGAAGGACACCTGTGTACAGTCAGGATGAAGAGTCTCACCTGGAGCTATGTGTGGTGGCCAGGAATAGATAAACAGATTGAAGGCTTTGCCAAAAGCTGTTTGGGATGCCACAAAGTTCAAAATACATCTCCACACGCACTGTTACATCCATGGGAGTGGCTGTCTTCATCATGGAAAAGAGTACATATTGACCTTGCTGGGCCATTCATGGACTCCATGTTTCTGGTTGCTGTGGATGCTAATTCAAAGTGGCCAGAGGTAATATCAATGAAGTCAACCACATTAGAAAAGACCATATTCGCTCTGAGGACTATCTTCACCAGAAACAGGCTACTCAAACAAATTGTGAGTGACAATTGACCACAATACACATCAAAAGAATTCCGACAGTTCATGAAGAAAGATAGCATCAGGCATTTCAAGTCAGCTCCTCACCACCCAGCGATGAATGGGTTCGCTGAAAGGTTTATCCAAACCTTCAAGAAGCTCATTAAAGCGATGGACAAGGAGGACATCTCTCTACATCACAAGGTGGACAACTTCCTTTTGGTGTATTAGAACTGGACCACTGATGTACACCATGGATGCTGGAGATCAGACATGGAGACATTATGTGGACCAGATACTGGATGCTGAACCAAAGAACACATCTGAGTCAAGGGCATCCAACAAGACAGACACGTTACGGTCAGCGGACTTACCTCTCAGTGATGATGTCATTGACAGCAATGTGACACTGGAAGCAGAGAATGTTGTCTTAGACAAGACACCTACCAAACCTGATGACAATCCACAGGTGCAGATGTGCGACAAGAACATTATCATTGATAAGACAGCCGCCAAACTGATGCCACTCCACAGGTCCAGAGGCGATATCCTGAAAGAAACAGAGTGCCGCCCAAGAGACTGAATCTTTACAACTGTGAAGTTAGTTATGGACTGTTATTGTGAAAGCATGTTTATTAGGAATATGGGTTTTTGAAAGGGAAATTAAATGTTTTGTATGCATACAGTACAGTTTTATGTTGCATTAATCTAAAGAGGAAGTACATATAATGTAAGGATCTATTTCTTCTAGAGCAAGGACCCCCACATTAGCACAACATATTGACGTGTTGTCTGTGCACACATATTGCTCTTTCTCTGTCTCTTGCTGCAATGTGAATATACCAGTTAAAACCATCTCACGTGTGCGTGCTTTTATTTAATTGATATGTAGTTGTGCACAGACGCAACAGAAACAAACTTGGGTTTGAATCTAAAATCAGGCTTGAGAGCTTGAAGGGTCTACTTGTGTTCTTAATGCACGTATTCATATTCTTGTATGATTGTATGGGAAGCTGCATTTCTTTCTCTGATATACAATAGTGCCAAATTTTATTAGATCTATGTGTAGAGGAAAGCATGCAAATCTAGTACTATTTCAGATATCACCACTTTGTTAATTATTCTTCACAGGGACCTTTATATTTTAAAACAAATGTAACTGAACCAAAAATTACAAGGGCATTTTGGAGTAATTACATGTTTATCTTCCATTCACATGGTGAATTTCTGTTGCAATTATAAATGATTGTTCAAATGACTACGTATTTATACATGTTTTGTAAATGTGTAAGAGTAAAATTAAGCTGCAATTTATTCTAATTTGTTTGTGTGGTGAATGTATCTGTCTGAGATGCTAGACATGTGAATCACCAGAACAGTTTGTGCTTCTTTTGTGCACTGACTCTTCAGCTAGTGATGATTAACTTGTCGAGCACTCTAAAATATACAACAAGAACCAGATAAACAAATCAATAGGTTTTCGTTTACTTGTAGTTTCAAAGTTAGATTATTATGTCACTCCTACTAAAGAAGAAAACAGATCCTTAAGGGCACACAGCAGTCTCACCTAGGTGAGCTGAAATATGCAATTAAGCTTAATTGGTAATTGTTTTATTATTACCACTGTATCAAAATACAATTAAATACTTCATTTTGCACGCTATTATACAGATAACTTCAAAACTTAAGTACCTCAAGGAAGTGCAAAGGGAGATGCAATAACAGAGTACAGAAAATACAGTTACAGAGAAAGTGCAGTGCAGGGTAGATAATAAGGTGCAAGGTCCAAGATGAGCTAAATTGTGAGCTCAAGACTGCATCTTTAACATTTGCATCATTAACATACTAGAAGTCCACTCAAGCATTTTGTAACAGAGAATAAAAGCTGTCTTTGAGTTTGTTGGTGTGTTTTCAAACTTTTGTAGCTTCTGCCCAATGGAAGTGGGAGAGAAGAGAGAATAACAGGGTTGGATGGGTGTTCGACTGTGTTCACTGCTTTCCCGATACAGTGGAAAGTGTAAGCAGAGTCCATGGAGTGATGGCTAGTTTATGTGCTGGATTGAGCTTTGTCTGCAACTCTTTGCTATGCCGCAGGGTCTTTGGCAGAATCAAAGGGCATATGAGTGAGAAAAGGTAATGGGAAGATAAGTAAGGGGAAAGGGAATAACAGGAATGCTCAGAGAGCCAGTATAGGCTTTATGGGCTGAATGACCTTCTCCTTTGTAGTAAGAGAATACAGTATGAGAATATAAAAGGCAGGATTTGGTATAGTGCTTAGTGACAGCCAGCACCTCCTTACAGGAGGAAAATTAAAAGATGCTAACGTATTCAGGCAAACACGAGGAAATCTGCAGATGCTGGAAATTCAAGCAACACGCATAAAAGTTGCTGGTGAACGCAGCAGGTCAGGCAGCACCTCTAGGAAGAGGTACAGTCGACGTTTCAGGCCGAGACCCTTCGTCAGGACTAACTGAAGGAAGAGTGAGTAAGAGATTTGAAAGTGGGAGGGGGAGGGGGAGATCCAAAATGATAGGAGAAGACAGGAAGGGGAGGGATAGAGCCGAGAGCTGGACAGTTGATTGGCAAAAGGGATATGAGAGGATCATGGGACAGGAGGCCTAGGGAGAAAGAAAAGGGGGGGGGGAACCCAGAGGATGGGCAAGGGGTATAGTGAGAGGGACAGAGGGAGAAAAAGGAGACAGAGAAAAGAATGTGTGTATATAAATAAATAAATAGCGGATGGGGTACGAGGGGGAGGTGGGGCATTAACGGAAGTTTGAGAAGTCAATGTTCATGCCATCAGGTTGGAGGCTACCCAGACAGAATATAAGGTGTTGTTCCTCCAACCTGAGTGTGACTTCATCTTTACAGTAGAGGAGGCTGTGGATAGACATATCAGAATGGGAATGGGACATGGAATTAAAATGTGTGACCACTGGCAGATCCGGCCTTCTCTGGCGGACAGAGCATAGGTGTTCAGTGAAACAATCTCCCGGTCTGTGTCCGGTCTCGCCAATATATAGAAGGCCGCACCGAGAGCACCGGACGCAGTATATCACCCCAGCCGACTCACAGGTGAAGTGTCACCTCAACTGGAAGGACTGTCTGGGGCCCTGAATGGTAGTGAGGGAGGAAGTGTAAGGGCATGTGTAGCACTTGTTCCGCTTACAAGGATAAATGCCAGGAGGGAGATCGGTGGGGAGGGATGGAGGGGACGAATGGACAAGGGAGTCGCGTAGGGATCGATCCCTGCAGGCCATCTTTATACATAATAATTCCAGATTTGACATTCAGCCCGAGATGAATCCCTAAGTCCAATCATTTGCCCTGAATAGAAACATAGAAAACCTACAGCAAAATACAGGCCCTTCAGCCCACAAAGCTGTGCCAAGCATCCTTACCTTAGAAATTACCTAGGGTTGCCCATAGCCCTCTATTTTTCTTAGCTCCTGTAGAAAGAGAGTAACCTTACCCTAGGGAGTTTCCGATGTAATTGTATTGCACTATGTTTTTAATTAAGTGACTAATGTATAGGCAGAGTCATGATTAACTGTGGAATAATGGCCATTTGGGTTATAATTTAGATCAAATACATATGTTTAGATTCATTACACCCGACAACCCCTTACATAAGAACATAAGAAATAGGAGCAGGAGAAGGCCATCTGGCCTGTTGAACCTGCTCCGCCATCCAATAAGATCATGGCTGATCTGAGTATGGACTCATCGGCAAGGACTCTTCCACCCCCACCGATGACCCCTTCTCCCGTCTTCAACCCTCCTCTTCTTCATGGACACCCCGCTCTGGTCTTCTGCCTGCTCTGGATCTCTTTATCGCTAACTGCCGACGGGACATCAACCATCTCGACTTCACCGCACCTCGTCCCCATTCCAACCTCACTCCTTCGGAACGCTCTGCTCTCCACTTCCTCCGCACTAATCCTAACATTATTATTAAACCCGCTGATAAGAGGGGTGCTGTTGTAGTCTGGTGAACTGACCTCTACCTTGCCGAGGCACAGCGACAACTCGCGGATATCTCCTCTTATTTACCCCTCGATCGTGACCCCACTAAGGAGCACCAGGCCATTGTCTCCCACACTATCAACGACTTCATCCGCTCAGGGGATCTCCCATCCACTGCTACCAACCTTATAGTTCCCACACCCCGCACTTCCCGTTTCTACCTCCTACCCAAGATCCACAAACCTGCCTGTCCTGGCCGACCTATTGTCTCAGCTTGCTCCTGCCCCACCGAACTCATTTCTGCATACCTCGACACTGTTTTATCACCTTCCGACCTATGTTCGTGACACTTCTCACGCTCTTAAACTTTTCGATGATTTTAAGTTCCCTGGCCCCCACCGCTTTATTTTCACCATGGATGTCCAGTCCTTATATACTTCCATCCCCCATCAGGAAGGTCTCAAAGCTCTACGCTTCTTTTTGGATTCCAGACCTAATCAGTTCCCCTCTACCACCACTCTGCTCCGTCTAGCGGAATTAGTCCTTACTCTTAATAATTTCTCCTTTTGCTCTCCCATTTCCTCCAAACTAAAGGTGTAGCTATGGGCACCCGTATGGGTCCTAGCTATGCCTGCCTTTTTGTTGGGTTTGTGGAACAATCTATGTTCCGTGCCTATTCTGGTATCTGTCCCCCACTTTTCCTTCGCTACATCGACGGCTGCATTGGCGCTGCTTCCTGCACGCATGCAGAACTCGTTGACTTTATTAACTTTGCCTCCAACTTTCACCCTGCCCTCAAGTTTACCTGGTCCATTTCCGACACCTCCCTCCCCTTTCTAGATCTTTCTGTCTCTGTCTCTGGAGACAGCTTATCCACTGATGTCTACTATAAGCCTACTGACTCTCACAGCTATCTGGACTATTCCTCTTCTCACCCTGTCTCTTGCAAAAATGCCATCCCCTTCTCGCAATTCCTCGTCTCCGCCGCATCTGCTCTCAGGATGAGGCTTTTCATTCTAGGACGAGGGAGATGTCTTCATTTTTTAAAGAAAGGGGCTTCCCTTCCTCCACTATCAACTCTGCTCTTAAACGCATCTCCCCCATTTCACGTACATCTGCTCTCACTCCATCCTCCCATCACCCAACTAGGAATAGGGTTCCCCTGGTCCTCACCTACCACCCCACCAGCCTCCGGGTCCAACATATTATTCTCCGTAACTTCCGCCACCTCCAACGGGATCCCACCACTAAGCACATCTTTCCCTCCCCCCCTCTCTCTGCATTCCGCAGGGATCGCTCCCTACACAACTCCCTTGTCCATTCGTCCCCCCCATCCCTCCCCACTGATCTCCCTCCTGGCACTTATCCGTGTAAGCGGAACAAGTGCTACACATGCCCTTACACTTCCTCCCTTACCACCATTCAGGGCCCCAAACAGTCCTTCCAGGTGAGGCATCACTTCACCTGTGAGTCGACTGGGGTGATATACTGCGTCCGGTGCTCCCGATGTGGCCTTTTATATATTGGTGAGACCCGACGCAGACTGGGAGACCGCTTTGCTGAACATCTACGCTCTGTCCGCCAGAGAAAACAGGATCTCCCAGTGGCCACACATTTTAATTCCACATCCCATTCCCATTCTGACATGTCTATCCACGGCCTCCTCTACTGTAAAGATGAAGCCACACTCAGGTTGGAGGAACAACACCTTATATTCCGTCTGGGTAGCCTCCAACCTGATGGCATGAACATTGACTTCTCTAACTTCCGCTAGGCCCCACCTCCCCCTCGTACCCCATCTGTTACTCATTTTTATGCACACATTCTTTCTCTCACTCTCCTTTTTCTCCCTCTGTCCCTCTGAATATACCTCTTGCCCATCCTCTGGGTCACCTCCTCTGGGTCACATCCACTGGGTCTTTCTTCCCGGACCTCCTGTCCCATGATCCTCTCGTATCCCCTTTTGCCTATCACCTGTCCAGCTCTCGGCTCTATCCCTCCCCCTCCTGTCTTCTCCTATCATTTTGCATCTCCCCCTCCCCCTCCAGCTTTCAAATCCCTTACTCACTCTTCCTTCAGTTAGTCCTGACGAAGGGTCTCGGCCTGAAACGTCGACTGCACCTCTTCCTATAGATGCTGCTTGGCCTGCTGCGTTCACCAGCAACTTTGATGTGTGTTGCTTGAATTTCCAGCATCTGCAGAATTCCTGTTGTTTGCATCTCCACCTACCTGGCTTTTCCTCATAACCTTTAATTCCCCTTCAGTGGTATCAATAATGAATTATTATAAAGAAAAGATATGTGTGTATGATCAGTCATCAATCTAAATAGTAGATATTATTATGAGATAGCACCAGAAAATGTGAGAGAGATTTTCAGCCTTCATGTACTTTCCACATTGACCAATTTAAATACTCGCTGCAAGACTAGTATAATATAAACTGATGAAAGGTAGTAAAAGGTTATAGAAGGTTGAAGAAAGCATTGCCATTAGCTGTGGCAATTGCCATTGTCATTGCCAGGTCAAAATTCAGCCAGGTTTTTAAATGACATATGAATCACAAAGTGGAAAATTATTTTTCTGGATCTCTCCCCTCTTTTCAAACAGTACCCCTATCATTCCTGCAGTGCCCTTGAATAATGGTTCACAGACACATCCTGGTAAACGTGGACAACTTCCCATATCTTTAGTCCTACTTCTGAGCAAAGGTAATCATTGTCCTGATGAAGGGTCTCAGCCTGAAACGCCGACACTTTATTCCTTTGCCTAGATGCTGCTTGACCTGTTGATTTCCTCCAGCATTTTGTGTGTGTTCCTGATGAAATTCCACTCTAGCTTTAACACATCAGCCTTTGGTCAATGAAGGAACAAGGTGTATGATGATCAAGGTCTACAGGCAGCATTAACCCCTACCCTCTTCTGTGCCCTGCACTAACTGCAGCAGACACTTCAACACACTGGAAAGATGTCACCAACTCTGTCTTTGTCATGATCCAGTCCGTGAAGCTCACATTCCGGTTCACGGTCTAGTCCATCGATCCTTATTCCAGGTTTTCCAGGTTTCCCTTGTTCTGTTGGGGTGCCTCAATTGAGGCAGCTGATTCTCATTTTGGGCTGGCTACATAAATAGCTCCTGGGTTCAGCTTCATTAGCTGGACTGTTCCCTTCCCCTTCCTTCTGAAGTCTTGGCTTGCAGCCTTTGCCTGTAACGCTGTCAAGTTCAACCGCCGGAGCAAGATCGGGACCTTGTTGTGTCAAGATAAGGAACAGTCTGTTGTTGTTTGGAATTGTCTCTTTGTGTCCTTGCCTTTGCTAGGTAGGCCTGGTCGTTTGCCGCTACCTTGTGTTGGAAACAGTCTCTTTGCGTCCTCGCCTCTGTTGGGTAGGTCTGGCCATTTGCTGCTACCTTGAGTTGGGAACTGTCTCTTCGTGTTCAGTGTACTGTGTATAGAAATAGCCCCAGCCCTTGGTCCTGTTCTCAAGGAGGGGGTCCTTGCTCTGTGTGCTGTGTACGAGTCCCGGCCCTATGTCCTGCTCCCAAGGAGGGGTCCCGGCTCTGTGTTCCATGTTCCCGTGCTCAAGTCCAAGGCTCTGAGGCTCCTGAGTTCCAACTCCAAGGCTCCGAGGTTCTTATCTCCAAAGACCAAGTCAAGGCTTCGTGTTCTTGTCCTGTCCATGTGTCTCGTCCTGTCCATGTGCCTTGCCCAGCCCAGGAGTACCTCGCCCAGCCCTCTGCTGGAGTTCCCTCATCCGGTGGTGGAGCCACGTCTTGTCCTAGCCTAAACCTGGATTCCTGTTCCAAGTCAAGACCCAGGTTCCTAGTTCCAACCAAGACCCAGGATCCAGGTTCTCGTCCAGGCTCTAGTTCCGGAGTCCCATGTCCGTAGTCCAAGCTCCTTGTTCCTAGATCCTTGTCCGGGTTCTGCGTTTCTTGTCCATGCCCTAGCCCGGCCTGTCATAATGGGAAGCGTTGGAAATGGACCCAAATGCAAGACACAGGCACTAAAGTACGAGGGACAGGACTGAGATGCAGGACCTGGGCTAGGACATGGACAAGAAACATGGAACCCGGACAAGAAACTATGAACTAGGAGCCTGGGCCTGGACTCCGAGTCAGAGACTGGACAAGGACCTAGAACTTAGGTCTTGCCTTGGGCTCGGACCCCAGAACTAGGCAAGGACATGACATGGCTCCAGGACTGGATGAGTTTTGAGGCTGGAGTCTTGGGTCTGGAGAACAGGTGGAGACGTGGCGAGGCTTGGGATCTTCAAGGCTAGATGAGGCTTGGGATCTTTGAGGCTAGACGAGGCTTGGGATCCTGGGGACCAGGCGAAGACATGACGAGGCTTGGGTTCTTGGAGGCCAGAGGAGGACATGATGGGGCAAAGGTACTCGAGGCAACTCCTGAGCAGGATGCAGGACTCCACCTCATTGAGGCAAGGACAGGGAGGGACAGAATCAACCACAGGATAACGGCAATCGGCCTGGCTTACCCGATAGAGGCAAGGGACAGGAAGGGACAGAACCAACTGCAGAGTAACGGCAGTCAGCCTGGCTTACCTGACAGAGGCAAGGGACAGGAAGGGGGCTGGGTCCGGGGTGGCTCTAAGACTCGAGGTGGCTGGTAACCTCAGCCGGATACAGAACAGCCAAATCCATATCTCAATGACTACATTAGCCTTCCACCGGTGGGTTGCTCCAAGGGGAGACTGACAAGACGACCCAGCAACCATACCCAATTCCAGGGCCACTTATATTCCCAGCCCCAAAATGAGCATCAGGTGCTTATGGTTAAGTCCAACTGAAACGAGGGACAGCCGGAAGACCCAGAGTTCGAAGTCTGTGGACCGGAGCGTGAACCGGAATGCGGACTTCGGACTGGACCATGACAAGGCCCTGCATCCTAGTCTCATCCAGGGCCTGTGTCAATGTCCAGTGTCCTTTCTTCCCCACTCCCCTTGCTTTCTTGATAAACCTTGTCCTGTTCCTAATACTTCAGTGTCCGTGTCTGGCATTTGGGTCTGCCATCAGCACCCATCTTATGACAGAACAGTCCAGCCAAGCATGGACCCAGCGACACAGACACTGTCGTTTTACTCTCACCATCCTGGGTTCCCTCCTGTTGAATAACCCCTTTGGTCCTGTTCCCAAGGAGGGGGTTCTGGCTCTGTGCTGTGTACGAGTCCCAGCTCTATGTCCTGTTCCCAAGGAGGGGTCCAAGGCTCCGTGTTTCCCGTGCTCAAGTCCAAGACTCCATGTTTCCTGTGCTCAAGTTCAAGGCTCCGAGGTTCTTGAGTTCCAAGTTCAAGGCTCCGAGGTTCCTGTCTCCCAGGACCAAGTCAAGGCTTTGTGTTCTCATCCTGTCCATGTGTCTCGTCCTGTCCATGTGCCTCACCCAGCCCAGGAGTACTTCGCCCAGCCGAGGAATACCTTGCCCAGCCCGGTGGAGTTTCCTCGTCCGGTGCTGGAGTTCCCTGGTCCCGTCCAGGAGTCTCATGTCCTGTACTGTAGCCACGTCTTATCCTACCCTAAACCCAGATTCCAGTCCCAAGTCAAGACCCAGGTTCCAAGTCCCAACCAAGACCCAGATTCCAGGTCCCTGACCAGGCTCTAGTTCCAGAGTTCCATGTCCCTCGTCCAGGCTACTTGTTCCTAGTTCCTTGTTCGGGTTCCATGTTTCTTGTCCATGTCCTAGCCCAGGCCCTGCATCCTAGTCTCATCCAGGGCCTGTGTCCTTTCTTCCCCACTCCCCTTGCTTTCTTGATAAACCTTGTCCTGTTCTTAGTACTTCAGTGTCTGTGCCTTGCATTTGGGTCCACCATCAACACCCACCTTATGACAGACTTGTTAAAATTCCCACAAATTTGAGATGATATTGAGAAAATCCCAGCCAGTAATTGGTCACAAACAGACGCACTGGGTAAGCAGTGGACACATCACCTTACAAACTGCCAATCTGCCCATTCAGTCACCAGCTGTACCATTGGTGGAGGAGTCTGCAGACTCCACATTGGCCTCACTGGCCACTTAAGAACTCACAAAATAGGATTGGAGGTAACTTACCTTTAATCCTGAAGTTTTGTCCTTGAGGAATACTGCATTCAGCACATTCCCATGAGAATAGTTTACAGCTACTAATTGCTCTAGGAATTTTTAAATTTTACTTTTTTTTTTTAGCCCAGATTTGAAAAGTTTAGTTTTATGCATCCCTAAGGTCGATAGAAATCTTACTCCAGCCTAGCAGAGAGTGTCCCACGCAAAAGGAATACCTAAATAGCAAAACCAAACAGAAGAATTACTTGTTATATCAAAACTAATACAAAGTTATTGAGTGCTAATCTAAAATTGATTTGGTGGAAGCAAAACCCTAAAAGAAATGTACTTGGGATGATAAGCACAATTGTCATTGTTCCTCCTCAGCTGCTCCTGAGAATATGTAGATATATATTGTCAATATTCAACAAAATGGTAAAATGAGCATAATAAAAATCTAACAGTTTAATTTTTAATCAGATGGTCTCAGAGTTGCCTTTATCTGTGTTCTAATAAAAAAACATAGTACTTACAAAACAAATACAATTTGAGAGCAGTCACCAAAATTGAATTATTGTGCTCTTATTTAGATACCAATGCCACACATTTTACCATGAGCTAATCAAGATTTATTAGGATGTGGCACTCAAATGTGGGCTAATTGATACAGTAATTTATGGCTATGGGTGCTTCCGGTCCTTCATTACGACTTTGAGCTTTAAAAAGCATTCTCAATCAGTTAATCTCAGATTGCAAGATAAAAAGACTCCTTTAACTGTGCAATCAGTGTAAACCAATTGTGGCCTTGCAAATCATGCATCAAATGGTAAGAGAGTTTTTACAGCTGATTCAAAGAGCTTGGTTCAGTGTTCCCACACAGAAACACTTTGAAGAGTAGATATTACAGATGAAGGTAATATGTGTTGTACTTCCTTGAGTTACTGAGACCTCACAGAAGGCCTTAATAGCAAAAGTAATTCTATTAATTATTTGAACTGTATTTTTTTTAGCCAAGAGAATTAATTTCAAAACTACACAATGACCACCAAAGAAGTACTCATTCCATTTAATAATTCACAGATTCTCCTGGTATTTTCCCCCTGACTAAATGATGCCTTATTGTTTCCCAGTGTTTTCCTTTTCTCAGTGAAAATGAATGAAGCCAATAAAATGAACACATTCAACAACCACTATGATCAATAAGGGCCTACTATGAGCATCCTGAAAAATGCAGCAGTTATTGGGAAATAACAAAAAAGTATTATGGTATAGTTCTGTGGTTATTATTGCTGATGCTTCCGACTCTAATTCAAAGATTTTTGACAATTAGCACAAGGACTGGAGTATTCCATCCTAGTGTATGGTTGGAGATGGCAATAGAAGAGTGAGATAGATCAGCTAGTTGAGTGATGTCACAACAATAACCCTGTAGTCAACATCAGCAAGACCAAAGAATTGAACATGGACTTGAGGAAGGAGAATTTAAGAGAACACATGAGTCCTCATCGGGGATCAGCGGTGGAAAGGAAGAGCAGACTTAAGGTCCTGGATGTCATAATCTTCGAGGATCTATCCCGGGATCAACACATTGATGCAGTCACAAAGAAGCAATATCAGTGGCTCTATTTCATTAGAGTTTGAGGAGATTTGTTATGTCACCAAAAACTCTTGCAAATTTGTACAGATGTACAATTGAAAGATTTCAGACTGGTTACATCACAGCCTGGTATGGAGGCTTCAATCTCCACAACCATCCCCACCATCGAGTTCATCTTCAAGAGGTGAAGAGGTTCACAGCCAGGAAATACTGAATGGTTCATGCAGATAAAATCTCCTCCTCATCTGAAGGTAGTATTTATCTATCTTTAGTAAAAATATACTTATCTGTGCAAGATTTCCATTTCTATTACTGTTGATTGCTTACAACTTTAACAACTTAAATTAGATTTTTGTTAAGTAAGTGCACTAATGATCAATAGTCAATACAAATGTGGTTCAAATAGCTTCCCAAACTGATGAGTAGTAGAATACAATTCACAATTCACATTGCTGTAGATTGCGCCATGTCTCAGGAGCTGACTTGTAAATCCTAGAGTTTGAGAAAAACATCATAGTTCTTGATGTCTTTGATACTTTTCAATTGATCTGTCTAACAGAGTAAAATAGTGCAAATTGCATGGGACTTTTTAGAAAAAAAAGGCAAATTTCAATCTATAATGTATTGTTGATACTCTGGATGTTAACATAAACTTCTGCTTTGTAGAAGATTGTAACTTTGAACTCAAGAATACAAAGGAAATAGACTGAAATAGATTGATCTGACTTCCAACTTGTGTTTGAAGATTAAGCCTGTTTATAAAGTTTCAACCAAACTGCAGAAATATTAGACACTTTCTCTTTGTGAAGCAAGCCTGTACTATTCCACTTGGAGCAAGCACACTGATGTGAGTTTGTAGGTGTGCCTACATTTGTGAGTAGAATAGTGCATTGTTGTCATCGGTTTTTGTTGGCTGATACCCAGTTTTATTTTAAGTCACAGTGGAAAAGCACTGGCTTTATTTAAGATAGCATTGTTTTTGTATTGATATGCAGGAATTTTTTGCCTGTACATAATTATTAATGCCACTGTACTTTCAGAGCAAACCAATTTAAACAATCTTGCAAATCCAAAGGAGATCACCGAGTTAACTGAACTACAGCAAAGAACAACAATATTCTAAAACAGTATGTTTTTAACATACAAGGAGTAGGGATGAGAAAAGGAATATGCAAGGATCCAATTGTTTATCATTGTTCCTGCTTGTATGTGTACATGACTTGGAATCAGATCTTCCTTTGTTGTGCTGCATCACACAATTAAATACTCCTGCAATCTTAATTAAGTGCCTCAGCCTAAAATGTTGATAGCTTATTCCCTTCCATAGCTGCTGCCTGCCATATTGTGTTCCTCCAACATTTTCTGTTGCTCAAGATTTCCAGCATCTTCAGAATTTCTCATGTCTATTACTCCTGGATTCCTTGGAATGAATGAATAATTATTCATTTTTAAAATTCTTTCTTTCTTCTCTTTTGACCCTGTCTTCTTTTTATAGAATCATACAATGGAAAGTGGTGATTCAGTCCATCTGGTCTAAGCTAGCTCTCTATCAGAGCAACTCTTCAGTTCCACCCCTTAGCCCCTTCTCCATAACCTCTCAAATTTTTTCTCACCACATAGTTATCCAATTTCCTCTTGAAGACCACAGACCACCACATCTGTAGCGTAAAAAAAGTTTGTTCTTGTTTCATTATTAATTCCCTTCTCCCTTTATTTTCAACATTTCTAGTCCTTGACCACCCCTCCACCAACAAGGAAACAGGCTTCCACTTTTCATTTTGCTGAGAACCCTCATCATTTTATATAGTATCAGATCTCTCCTCATTCTGTTTTTCAAATAAAAAAAGTTCCAGCTTCTTCATTCTGTCTCTCTAACTGCCTCCACTCAGCCATCGCTCCAGTAGGTCTCAAAATCATCCAAGTCTCCGCAATAATTGAGTTGAAATCAGACTAATATTTTAAAGTTTTTTCATGATTTAAATGTCTTAATAAAGCCCAGAAAGGTGTCAATGTGCTCTCCCAGTAGTGTGCCCATATAACTGAGATCCCTTTGATCCAGCATCTGTTTAAGAACCGTATCTTTATTCTACGTTGCTTCATATCATTGTTCTTATCACCTCACATTTCTCCTGATTAAACTTCTTTTGCCACAAGTTTGCCCATTTAACTAGTCTGTTTGTATCCTGTTGTCATAAATTACTGTATTATCCTCCTCAGAGTTTGCAATACTGGCAAGTTATGTGTCAACAAACTTGCAAATTATGACTTGCACTCAAGTGTCAACCGTGTGTATTACTGCAGTGTCATTTGGAAGAATCAACACTCTGAATTAAAAGTTCAAAGTTCAATTTAAATTTACTATTGAAGTACATATATGTCACCATATACTACCTGGAGATTCATTTTCTTGTGGGCATTCACCATTGACCAAAAAAATACAAAATCAATCAATGAAAAGCTGTACAGAAAGACTGACAAGCAGCAACACACATAAGGGGATAAACTGCGCAAATGCAATAAAAACAAAATAATAAATAAGTAAATAATACTGAGAACATGAGTTGTAGAGTTCTTGACAATTGTCCACACTGGTTCAAGAGCCTGATATTTGAAGATAATAAATGTTCCTGAGCCTGGTGGTGTGGAACCTAAGGCTCCTGTACCTCCTTCCCAGTGGTAGCTGAGAGAAGAGAGCATAGCCTGGATGGTGAGGATACGATGATGGATGCTGCTTTCTTGTGGCAGTGCTCCATGTGGATGTGCTGAATGGAGGTGAGGGTGTTTCCTGTGATGAAATAGGCTGTATCCATAACTTTCTGTAAGATTTTCCATTCTTGGGCACTGGTGTTTCCATACCAGGCCATGATGCAACTAGTCAGGATACTCTTCACTGAGCCTCTATGGAAGTTTGTTAAAGCTTTCGATGACATGCTAAGAAGGTAGAGGTGGTGACATGCTTTCTTTGAAATGGCACTAAGGTGCTGGTTCTAGGACAAATCCTCTATGCAGTAACATGCAGGATTTCAAAGTTACTGATCCTTCTGCACCTCTGATCCCCTAATGAGCACTGGCTCATGGAGCCCCAATTTCTTCCTCCTGTCGTCCTCTAGCTCTTCGGTTTTCCTGACCTGAAGTGAGAAGTTGTTGTTGTGACACCACTCAACCTGATTTCCAATCTCCATCCCATATGCTGATTTGCCAACAACAGAGGTGTTTTCAGCAAACTTAAATATGGCATTGGAGCTGTACTTAGCCTCACGGTCATAATTATAAAGAGAGTAGAGAAAGGGGCTAAGCATACAGCTTTGTGGTGCATCAGTGCTGATGCTGATTGTGGAGGAGATGGTTTTGCCAATCTGTACTGACTAGAGGCTGCAAGTGAGGAAATCATGGATCCGGTTACACAGAGGCAGGAGCCCAAGGTCTTACAGCTTATTAATTCGTCTTGAGGGCATGATTATGTTGAATTCGTTATTCTTTATGTCATCAGCTATCAACAATGTATATTCTTGTTCAGTGAGAAACTGGAGTAATCTGAAAATTCCATCACCAGGGTTTTTTGCGGCAGTTCAGCGAAAATGTAACAGCATTCAATTTTGGGCAGGATTTAGAATGTAATATTAACATTATGTGCTTTAATATAAATTAAGAATAAAATTTTGAATCAGTAGATGGTAAAATTATCCCAGGTCATTCCTACAAATATAATGTAGTTTTATTGAAAACAAAATGAATTCTTGATTACTGTGGTTGTTTTTGACTCATTAATAACATTGTGGATTTAAAATTATTTGAAGTCTCACAGATTAGACAGCCACTGCAGTGATAGAAACTAAACTGTTACTTTGACTTCATTGTGCTTCTATCAGAAATTTGATCTTACACAAACTTCTCAATTAATATTTCAAGTAAAAATGGTACTCTGAAAATTTATTTGTCATAAATAGCCGTGAGTGCATCTTTGAAGCAAGCACTCGCTAGCAAGATTGAATACAAATACATATTATTATCCAGATTTTTAGTCCCTCCATGTGGGAATTCATGAGACCACAAAATCACTTCAGTTGCTGTAAAATAAAGGTAATAACAGTTGTAAAAGGAAGAAACTTAGGAAGACTGAAGCTTGAATGACTTCTCTGTAGGTTGACCAGTTATGATTGCACTCTATTCTGATCTATGTAGATAAGTGTTAATGGTGGTTGACAGGTTTGCTATTAGATTAGGCGAGGCAGTAGATTGAAAACACAAAAGAGAGAATATAGGTGTCAAACAACATGGTGCCAAAAGCATAATTATCAGTGGTTGCCTGCTGGGAGGTAAAGTGAAGGAGGCCTAGTAGCATAGAACTCCTCCTGGCCTTATTGAGGCCAAATAACACACAATTCCTCTGGGCAGCAATCTGATGTATCGTAACATGGAGAATGACTGAAAATTGCTAAATATTCACCATTCGAATGTGCAATAAGTGTTCAATAATTGTCAGAGAGGGACTGATATCATCACTACTAGATGATAGCAGCGGTGGGGGGTGGGTGGGTTATTGACAATAGCAGTAGTATAAAATAGTTCTGACAGGGGGAAATGCACTGCAGGTGATCACAAAGTCACCTTTGTTCATGTTATCTACCTATGAACTGAGAAAGATTTGAGCAAATAGTATAAGATTTCACAGTGTTTCTAACACCTTGGTGGAGTTAATTAAAAGACCAGCATTTTATTCATTCTCTGGCTCTCCTGAATCAATTTTGGGAACTGTTTACTTCTGTCCATTCATTTCTGGAAACTTTTGACCTGAAACATTATATTTATAAAGGGAAATGGAACAAACCTATAAATTCCATTATTTTGCTAATGTGTGCCATCATGGAACATCTCCTCATGTGACCAACATAGAGGAAGAAAAATCTTTTCACATATCCTATTTGTTTACATAATGAATGGTGGGATTATGGATAAATTTAGTCAATGCTTAATTGCCTCCTGGAAAGTCCAAAGCAGAATGATGGTAAAACAGCAATAATTCCAGCTGGCCTATTCCCACTTCGTCTAATTCAAGTAAGAAGAAAATTATGGTGGAATCCATGATGAGTGCAGCACATTTACACAAATCTCTGAACAATAATCAATTTAATCTATAGGAAAGCTTCAGTGTATAATGTGTGCAAATTGTTGGTGTTCCTTTCCATGCTTTCTGGCGCATCGGGCGGCACATTTGCCGTTTCCTTTGCACTTTCGTTTGTATTACGAGGCCAATTTACCAGCTCAACGCTCAGCCCTGCATGGATGGAAAGCGTGCAAGGAGACAACGGGATTCGAACCAGGGTCCACTCACCTTTAATTTCGGTGCAAATGCCACTATACCACTGGCTGGCTTAATGTGAGCAAGCGAATTAGGCTTATTTTTGATTGAGTTTTGTTTTCACTAATGTAGCAGAGACAATGATTCATAAGGACTTTTTCCCCAAATTGCTAGATCAATAGAATGGAACTGAGCTCTTGTGGAGACTTAGTCAAACTTCTTTCCTTCCAGCATCAGATTTCTGAATGGTCTGTAAACTCATGAATTTCTAGATTAATGAACTTCTTCACTAATCTTCTTTTGCAAATTTTTTTATATATTGTAACTCAAAGTAATTTTTATGTCTTGCAGAGTATTACAGCCAGAAGGCAACAAATTTCACTACATATGTCAGTGATAATAAATTGTGTTTATGACTCAATTTTGAACAGAAGAATTGTCTGAATGCAAACCTGCAATATTGTACGTCAACAGAAACAGTATAGTAACACCTTGAACAATAAAATATAGCAGAAAAGTAATATAATACTGAATAATCTTCCAGGTGATCTGAAGTCTGTCCCAACTTTAAGCTCTTTTAAATCAAAGCTTAAAACTTTTCTTTTTGCTGTAGCTTTTAATTAGAATTTCCTGCACTGTAATTTTTATGTCTTTGTTTTTATGTGTGACTCTTTATATTGTCCAAAATTTGATGTTTGATTTTTATATTTTGTTTTAAGTAAAGCACTTTGAACTGCTTTGTGTTTGAAAAGTGCAGTACAAATAAATTTGCCTTGCCTTACCTTACCATAAATGAATTAATAGTTTAATAGTTTATTCATATTTTTACTCATACTGAGGAGTTTACTCATATATTTAGCGGAATCAAGGTGGATCACATTAGAAACAAACGATTTTTAGCAAAAAGCAGGCTCCATCATCAAGGACTCTAAAATTCCGGCCATGCTCTCTTTTCTTGCTGTCATTGGGAAGGAGGTACAGGAGGTGCTGCTCAACATATAAGAGGGAGATTGAAAATCTGGCTGAATGGTGCCACAACAATGACCTCTCACTCAACGCCAGGAAAGCCACAGAGCTAATTATTGACTACAGGAGGAAGAAATTAGGGGTCCATGAGCCAGTGCTCATTAGCGTCTTGGAGGTGGAGGGGGTCAGTAATTTCAAATCCCTGGGTATTATCATGATAGAGGATCTGTCCTGGGACCAGCATGTAAATACCATTTCAAAGAAAGCATGGCAGCACCTCTACTTTCTGAGAAGTTTGTGCAGATTCGGCAAGTTGTCTGAAACTGATGTACTTCTATCGGTGCACAGTGGAGCATATCATGTAAAACTAACCGTTCCCCCTCCCCCCATTCCAATCATAGTTGGTATGAAATAGGCAGCTGTTTGAAATTGATGGCAGATATGAAGCTAATCACAGTAGTGAAACCCAGCGATAAGCGCGTGGTCAATTAAATCCGACAGTCTGTGGAGGACAGTCCAACAACAAACAGGAGAAAATCTGCAGATGCTGGAAATCCAAGCAACAAACTCAAAATGCTGGAGGAACTCAGCAGGCCAGGCAGCATCTATGGAAAAAGGTACAGTTGATGTTTCAGGCCAAGACCTTTCATCAGGACCGCAGAAAAAACAGATGAGAAGTCAGAGTTAGACGGTGGGAGCGGGGAGGGGAGGGGAGGAAGGAAGAAACACAAGGTGAAACCGGGAAGCATGAAATAAAGAGCTGGGAAGTTGACTGGTGAGAGAGATACAGGGCTGGAGAAGGGGGAATCTGATAGGAGAGGACAGAAGGACATGGAAGAAAGAAAAGGGGGAGGAACACCAGAGGGCGGCGATAGGCAGGCAAGGAAATAAGGCAAGAGAGGGAAAAGGGGATGGGGAAATGGTGATAGGGAGGGGCCTTACTGGAAGTTTGAGAAATCGATGTTCATGCCATCAGGTTGGAGGCTACCCAGATGAAATATAACGTGTTGCTCCTCCAACCTGAGTGTAGCCTCATCGCAACAGTAGAGGCGGCCCTGGACTGACGTCAGAATGGGAATGGGAAGTGGAATTAAAATGGATGGGCATTGGGAGATCCCGCTTTTTCTGGTGGATGGAGTGTAGGTATTGGCAAAGTGCTAGTGGTCTCCCAATCTATGGCGGGTAAACTTACAGGAAGCCACACGGGAACACCAGATACAGGTGATGACCCCAACAGACTACTTGTGAAGTGTTGCCTCAGCTGGAAGGACTGTTTGGGACCCTGAATGGTAGTGAGGGAGGAGGTGTAGGGGCAGATGTAGCCACTTGTTCCACTTGCAAGAGTAAGTGCCGGGGGTAGATCAATGGGAGTCAGATAGCGAGTGATCCTTGCAGAAAGTGGGAGGAGGGAAAGATATGCTTGGTGGTGGGATCACGTTGGAGATGGTGGAAGTTATGAAGAATTCTGTGCTGGATGCAGAGGCTTGTGGGGTAGTAGGTGAGGACAAGAGGAACCCTATCCCTGGTGGGGTGAGAGCAGGCATGCACAAAATGAAAGAAATGAGCCCTCCGGGAGAAGGCTCAGGAGCTTGAAGACTTGTACGGCCAGATTTAGAAACAGCTTCTTTCCAACTGTGATAAGACTGCTGAACGGATCCTGACCCGGATCTGGGCCACACCCTCCAAACATCCGGACCTGCCTCTCGGTTTTTTTTGCACTACCTTATTTTCCCTTTTCTATTTTCTATTTATGATTTATAATTTAAATTTTTAATATTTACTATTGATTTGTACTCCAAGGAACACGAAGCGCAGAATCAAATATCACTGTGATGATTGTACGTTCTAGTATCAATTTTTTGGCGTCAATGAAGTATAAAGTAAAGTAAAAATGCGGTTAAGATCAGTGTTGATGGTGAAGGAAGGGAACCCCCTTTCTTTGAAGAAGGGGGTTATCTCCATCATTCAGGAATGAAGTCCGTGGAGGAGGACCCAGACTGTGCTCAACTGTGGACTATTCACTCTGTGAGATTCACACCATTTGTACATGAACTGTATATGTAAATAGATTTCATGTTTAGACCTGGATCTTGTCCCCAAGGTATCTCATTACGTAGATGCAAATATTCCAAATTCTGGAAAAAAATCCAAAATCCAAAGCACTTTTGGCTCCAAGTATTTTGGTTAAGGGAAGTTCAACCTCTATTTGCAGTTTGTCATCTTTTGTATATTGGTTGCTTGTCAGTCTTTGTGTGTGTGTGTGTGTGTGTGTGTGTGTGTGTGTGTGTGTGTGTAGTTTTTTTTCCACTGTGAATGCCTCCAAGAAAATGAATCTCAGGGCAGATTATGGTGACATATACTTACTTCGAAATAAACTTCCTTTGAACTTTGAACATTCTATGTTTAAATTTTGTGTCTAAATTTCAAATGGAGAAATCTCTGGTATCTATAGTAAGTAAAAATGTTCTTGGTCTTTGTGTAACGAGTATTTAGGAATTCTATCATGTATGCATTTTTAACTAATTACCATTACAGTTTAATCCTGATACTGTTCCCAGCCTATTGCTTTCTCGATGAGACAACTGATAATTCTCAGAAAGGGCTTTTTTTAGATTGAAAACTGTGTTGAATTTTTCTGCCATCATTCCATAGATAGTGGATTTACACCTGCCTCTGGCGCTTCTAAAAACTTTATTTCAACCAGTTGTTCTATGGCCCATCTGAGAGGCATTTGCAACCCTCAATTTAAGAACTGTTGAATCAGAGCCAACTAAGAAAACTAAGTTTTCTTGTTTCTTGAAACTAAGAAACAGCCATTCATTCATGACTATATAGCAACAGAAACTGGAAGAGAGATGTGGAGGGAGTTTATTGGATCTGAGTGTCATTGGTGTATAAGTATAGCTTTGCCACACAACTTAGTTAAAGGCTTGTTAAAATTTATTTTAGATTTTGTTACTTGCCATATTAGCTCATCAGATTCTTATTTTGTGGATATCTCAAAAATAACTTAAATTTCCCCAAGGCTCAGTTCATAACAAAAACATTAAGTAAAATAGCTTATAGGCACAGTACACAGCCTTATTTATCCTACATGTTCTTTGAAAAGGGCACAAAGGCCTCCCTCATTCACACACCAGATAAGAACTGAACCTCCGAGAAAAGGTGATCTCGACCAGACATGTACGTCTTTGGGTCACCTTCATCCAGAAGGCAGGTGGAGGATGGGACTGTAACAAAGAACAGATCATGAATATTACATCTGACTAAGTTAACTAGAAGAGTATTCAAAGGGGCCAATGCTTGAACAGACTCCAGCTCATGATAAGCATCAGGTAAGCCCTTCATCCAACTACCTTAGCATTGCCACAGGGAGAGTGGCCTAGCCATTTCTAACAAATCCTTCTGTTTTCCTGTCAACATGTAATTCTGCCAGCTCATCATGCTGCTGGAGATAACCACCTGCAGCTATAAACCAACATCACTCTGGGAGCCCTTAGTCTGCAAGTATTCTGTAAAATTTCAAACCTTCAAAAGAATGAAGAAAATAGCATAGTGTACAGAATTCTTGTGACTCCCTTTTGTCACAGTGATAATTTTCAATTATCCATGCCTAAAATTATCAGGGTTCTAAGAGTGAGATATCCCTGAGTACTCAGTTCCCAAACCATGAGAACTCCTGAGCTCTCTGGAGATTTAGGGGTTGTGTCCTTTCTGACTTTCACAAGATAGAGTGATATTTTTAAACTACTTTTCTCGTCTCTCTTTCTGTAATTAAACTGATGATAATATTTTGAGATAAACATTTTGAATTTTCCCTCAAGTTACTAACTTGTATCATTATTTTATGGAGAAATTATACCTGTTTTTTTCCTGCCACAATGTGTAAGATAATTCAGATCCTTTTATCCCAAAAGCTCTGTAATCTGTATCATTCATGCAGTGACTCTAAATGAGGTTGGTCAGGCTTTTTAGATATTTAGCTTCTGGGGAACTGAGCACATACGAAACCTTCTGTAGTTTAGGGTGCACCTGGGTGCTTTTAATGTGTCAAATGCCCATTGAAAATTAGCCTGATTACAGTGCCCATGGCTGGGTGTTTATATTAAATGTCTGAAATTTACTTGATTGCCCAATTTCCACAAAACTGGCAGGATAAACTTTTGATTAATGCACATAGCAGAACACAACAGTACCTCTGTAAAATACCTCTGGATATTCCTCTGTATTAACAATGCTACATATATTAAAGCCATTGCTGTAGTTGAATGCAATATAATAGAAATAGATATCACAGAAAGGATGATACAGCATAATAGAAAATAGTAGCACAGCTTATGACAAGGCTCCTCTCCCCCACTTTCTCTGCTACTGAAAACAAACATGATTTTTTCTCTTTCCCAGTTCCGATGAAGGATCCTGGATTTAAAACATTATGGTTCCAGCATTTTCTCTTTTTATCCCAATAAATCTCTTTTGGATTCTGATGGTTTATCTCATGCCATACTAACAATTTCCACCTGCTGATTCCGACTCATTTCTGAATTGTGACTCACTCACTTCAGGTTTCAAAGTTACACTCAGGCAGAACTAATGATGCTAAAGCGGATGCTTTGGTAATATTCTAACTTGTGTGTTGCACTGCTGTTCAAACACAATCAGCAACATCTTTAAAGCTTGCGGTGTGTGTGTTTTATTCCATTTTGTGACTAGAGATTGCCTATGACTCTGTCATCTTGATCCAGAGGAGTTATATGCAAAGTTCAACAGCAGGACTCTATTTTTAAGGAAAATGGTCTTTTGATTGGTATTTCAGCAGCACGTGTTATGTTACACAGACCAATAAAGTCTGGGTCCAAGTTATCAATGAGACTCCTGCCTCTGAGTGAAATGGGTATGTGTTCGCACACTGCTCCAACGATCTTGCCTTAATGCTCCAATGCATATAGAGGGAGTGCTGTGCTATCAAATCTACTCTCTTTTAGAATAGAAGTCAAATTGAAATACTGTCAGTTTTCTTGAGGTAATCATAAGGCACACCACTGAAGAACAGAATATTGGCTAGAAAACAATGTTTGACATTTATCTCAAAATGTGCATGACTGGAGATCACATTGTTGCTTCTGCGGTTTTGTTGTATTCAAATTTTTTGCAGCACTCCCTACATTATAACACTACCCTTCAAAAGTACTTTGTTATCTGTGAATTCTTTAAGATCGCTTTAGGTTTAGAAGGTGCTGAAAGCCTGCACGCATCCAGGATTGTGAGGAGTATTCCACTGCAATTTGAAATGAAGGTGAGAAGTCCAGGAAAAGTTCAGCAGGTGAGACAGCCTCTGTGGAGTGTGAAGCAGTCAATTTTTCAGGCCAATAATCTTTCAAGAGAATTCACGTCTTTGTACTAGAATATAGACTCCTTATCTCAGAAGACCCACTTGGTACTTCCAGCATCTTCTGTCCTTGATGACCCTTCTGAATCATTACTTCTGTCATTCTCTTCACCGGTACTCTCTAAACTGCTGAGTATCTCCAGCATTATAGAGTCATAGACTCACAGTGTTATATAGCATGGGAATAGGCCCTTCAGCCTAACCTGTGCATGCCAACCAAGTTGGCTACCCTATCTGTGAAAACCTTGTCCCTCTTAGACTGTGCCCTTTAGTTTTAGACTCCACAATCCTGGGAAAAAGAAAACTGCAACCATCCATGATATCTTTGCTTCTCATGATTTGATATACCTTTATAAAGTCACTGCTCAGCCTTCTTTGCTCCAGGAAAATCAATATTCACTACCCAGCATTCCTTATAATTTAAGCGCTCCACTGCTGGCAATATCCTTGTGAGTCTTTTCTGCACTCTCTCCGGTTTAATGAACTGTTATGTGAACTGTACACAGCATTTTGGGTGCAGTATCACTAACGTCATGTACAGCTGTAACATGATATCCCATATCTTGTACTCAATGCACTGTCCGATGAAGGCAAACTCGCTTTCTGTCTTCTTTGTCATCATGCCCAATTGTGTTGCCACCTTCAGGGAGCTACGTACTTGTTCCCCTGGACGTACCTATTCCACAACACTCTCCAGGGCCTGGTCATTCACTGCCTGTGTCCTATCCTGGTTTAACTTTCTGTTCTTGTTTCTGCACAATGGTTTTTTAAATGAGTGATTTGATTCAAATATTGATGTTTACAGTCTTGATGATGTTTATGAAATTGGAGATGCTATTGGCTTTGTTTTGTTCACGTTAATGTTTCTTACAGCATGAGAGTGGTGGGTGCGAAGAATGCACTGCCAGTAACCGTGGTGGAAGCAGATACAATAGGGTCTTTTAAGAGACTCTTAGATAAGTGCATGGAACTTAGAAAAATAGAGGGCTATGCGCTAGGGAAATTCTAGGCAGCTTCTAGAGTAGGTTACATGGTTGGCACAGCATTGTGGGCCGAAGGGCCTGTAATGTAGAGTAGATATCTATGTTCTATGTTCTATGAATGTTAGCTGCTTGTACCTAGCCAGATATTGATAATTCTTTCACTATTAGCAGTATTGAGAGTGAAGCTGACTGCAGAAGATTTTAGCAACATCCACAATCCTGACCTTTCATTTAAAGGATGGAGTTTGAAATACTTAATAATGCTGAGATATAGTCATAGAGTCTGAGAACACTGCAGCACAGAAACAGGCACCTTGGGCCATCTAGTCCATGTCAAACCACTAATCTGTCTAGCCCCATCGACCAGCACCTGGACCAGAGCCCTCCATACCCATCCCACCCATGTACCTATCTAAATTTCTCTTAAATGTTGAAATCAAACCCAAATCCACCACTTTGGCTGGCAGCTCATTCCACACTCTCACCACCCTCTGTGTGAAGTCGTCCTCCCTCAAGTTCCCCAAAACATTCCACCTTTCACCATTAGCCTCAGTAGAAAAAGCGTGCAGTTACCCTAATCTATACCCTTCATTATTTAGTATACCTCGATCAAGTCTCCCTTCAATATTCTACATTCTAGAGAATAAAAGTCCTCACCTATTCAACATTTCCCTATAGCTCAGGTCCTCAAGCCCTGGCTACATCCTTGTAAATCTTCTCTGTATTCTTTCAATCTTATTTACATCTTCCCTGAGGGTACGTGAACAAACTGTGCACCATATTCCAAATTAGGTCTCACCAACGTCTTGTACAATTTCAACATAACATCCCAAATTCCTGTACTCAATACATTAATTTATCAAGGCCAATGTGCTAAAAGCTTTCTTTATGATTCTATATTCCTATGACACCCATTTCAAGGAATTATAGATACCTGTTCCCAGATCCTTCTGATCTACCATACTCCTCAGTGTCCTACTGCACACCATGCAAGGTCTACCCTGGATGGTCCTCACAAAGTGCAGCACCTTGCTCTTACCTGCATTAAATACTATCTACCAATTTTCAGCCCATTTTCCATCTGGTCCAGATCCTATTGCAAGTTTTGATCGTTCTCCTCGCTATCCACTACTTCTCCATTCTTGGTTTCATCCACAAACTTGATTATCTAATTTACCATGTTATCATCATTGATGTAGATGACAACCAAACCAACACCAATCATTGTGGCAAACCACTAGTCCCAGGCCTCCAGTCAGAGAGGCAACTATCTACTACCAACCCCTAGCTTCTCTTGCAAAGCCAATGTATAATCCAATTTACTATCTCATTTTTAAAGCCAAGCAACTGAACCTTCTTGACCAACCTCCTCTGTGGGACCTTGTCAAAGGCTTGGTAAAATCCATGTAAACAACATCCGCTGCCTTGCCTTCATCCACTTCCCTGGTAACTTCCTTGAAAAACTCTATAAGATTAGTTAGACATGACCTACCATGCACGCAGCTATATTGACTATCCTTAATCAGTCCCTGTCTATGCAAATACTTATATATCCAGTCCTTGAGAATATCTTCCAATAACTTTCCCATTACTGATGTCAGGCTCACTGACCTATAATTTCCTGGCTTATTCTTAGAGCCTTTCTTAAACAATGGAAAAACATTAGCTATTCTCTAATCCTCTGGTATCTCACCCGTGGTTAAAGATGTTTTAAATATCTCTCCTAGAGCCTCAGAAATTTTTCCATTAGCTTTCGACGGGGTTTGAGGGAACACTTGTCAGGCCCTGGGGATATATCCACCCTACTTTGCCTCAAGACAGCAAACACCTCCCCCTCTATAATCTGTATAGGATCTATGACCTCACTCCTGCTTTGCCTCACTTCTATAACTCTGTCCCATGTCTTGAGTAAAGACAGATGCAAAAAAATCTATTTAAGATCTCTCTCATCTCTTTCAGCTCCACGCGTAGATTACCATTCTGATCTTCCAGAGGGCCAATTTTCTCCCTTGCAATCCTTTCGCTCTTAATATATCTGCAGAAGCCTTTTGGATTCTTCTTTACTTTGTCTGTTGCAACAAACTCATGCCTTCTTTTAGCCCTCCTGATTTCCTCCCTAAGTGTTCTCTTGTTTTTCTTATACTCCTCAGGTACCTCATTTGTTCCTGCCTGCCTATACCTTCCTATGCACCCCCTCCTCTTTTTTAACCGGGACTTCACTATCTCTCAAAATCAAGGTTCCTTAATCCTGTTATGCTTGCCTTTTACTCTAACAGGGACATACTAACTCTGTACTCTCAAAAATTTCACTTTTGAATGTCTCCTACTCACCAAGTACACTTTGCCAGAAAACAGCCTGTCCCAATCCACACTTGCCAGATCCTGTCTGATTACATCAAAATTAGCCTTTCTCCAATTTAGAATTTCAACCCAAGGACCAGACCTATCTTTTTGCATACTTCCTTTGAAACTAATGTCATTCTGATCACTAGATGCAAAGTGTTTCCCTACACAAACTTTTGTCACTTGCCCTGTCTCATTCCCGAATAGCAAATCTAGTATCGCACTCTCTCTAGTTGGGACCTTTATGCACTGACTAAAGAAAGTTCCTTTAACATATTTGACAAACTCTTTCCCATCCAGCCCTCTTACAGTATGGGAGTCCCAGTCAATATGTGGAAACTTCAAAGATCACCTACAATCACAACCTTATGTTTCTTGCAGAAGTCTTCAATCTTTCTACCTATTTGCTCCTCTAAATCCCATGTTCAATTAGGTGGTCTAGAATATAATCCAATTAATGTGTCATACCTTCCTTATTCTTTACTTCTACAAATAAAGCCTCACTAAATGAGCTCTTCAGTCTGTCCTGTCTGACCACTGCTGTGACATTTTCTCTGACTAGTAATGCCACCCCTCCTCCTGAATTTCTTCAACTCAATCACGTCTCAAACAACAAAATCCTGGAACTTTGAGCTACTAGTCTTAACCCTCCTGCAACCAAGTCTCCCTAATGACTACAATGTCATTATTTTACATGCTGATTCATGCCCTAAACTCATATAGAGTGCTGTATGAGGTCATTCTTAACCTCAGCCATTAGGTTCTTTAATGAGTTAACCTATAGACAGGGAAGTGATGACCCCCTCCTGTTAGACTGTTTGTGGTAACTTATTTTTTATTCTTTCTACTTCTCTCTTAATATTTATATCTGTGCATTTGTAATGCTACTGTGACACTGTAATTTCCTTTGGGATCAATAAATTATCAACCTATCAATCTAACTATCTGCCTTCCCTTGCATTGAAATACATGCAGCTCAGAACTTTAGTCCCAACATGCTAAACCTTTTGATTCCTGACTTTGTATGCAGACTTAACAATATCTTTCTCCAGAACTTCTGCACTATCTGTTCTGGTTCCCATCACCCTGCAAATCTAGTTTAACCACCCCCCCCCCCACGTCCCCATGCAGCACTAGCAAATGTTCCTGCTAGGATATATGTTCCCTCTAGGATATTTGTCCCCTCCAGTTCAGCTTCAATCTGTCCCTTTTGTACAGGCCCATCCTCTCCTGAAAGAGAGCCCAACAGTCCAAAATTCTAATACCCACCCTCCTGTACCATCTCCTTAGCACCTGTTAAACTGTATGATCTTGTTATTTTTAGATATTCTGAAGTAGATTATTTGATATAAACTTAGGACATAGTACAGCAAATTACCAGGTCCTTTGCCCACCCATCATGATGTAGAATTAATCTATCTACTGCAGCTATATATGAACCAGGTGCCCTTCCAGGCACCTACCACTTATCCAGATTTATCCATATTTGGAAATCAAACATCCAAACCCAGATTTATCCAGAGTTACTGCCATTTTGGATAAATTTGAGGAAATATCACTCATTCATGAAGAAAATATAAAGATAAAATTTTAAATTGTGAAGAGCTGGAAACTCATTTGTGGTCTCAACATCAGCAAAACCAAAGACTTGATTATTGACTACAGGAGGAAGAAAACAAAGGTCCGTGAGCCGGTCCACATTAATGGACTGGAGGTAGAGTCAGTCCGTAATTTTAAATTCCTTGGCATTATCATATCAGAGGATCTGTCTGGGGACTAGCACACAAATGCCGCCACAAAGAATGCAGGACAGTACCTCCACTGTCTTCGAAGTTTGTGTAGATTTGGTATGTCATCTAAAAGTTTGACAAACTTCTATTGATGCACAAGAGTATCCCAACAGATCGCATCATGGCCTGGTGTGGAAACACCAATGTCCAAATACAGAAAAGCCTACAAAAAGTGGTGGACACAGCCCTGTTCATCAAAGGCAATGCACACCCCACCATTGAGCACATCTACAAGGAGCGCTGCCACAAGAAAGCAGCATCAATAGTCAAGGACCAGGTCCTGGTCCCACACCACCCTTCAACCATCAGGCTCCCGAACCAGCCTGGATAACTTCACTCACTTCAATTCTGAACTGATTTACAACCTAAACAGTCAGGGCCCCAAACAGTCCTTCCAGGTGAGGCAACACTTCACCTGTGAGTCGGCTGGGGTGATATACTGCGTCCGGTGCTCCCGATGTGGCCTTTTCTATATTGGCGAGACCCGACGCAGACTGGGAGACCGCTTTGCTGAACATCTACGCTCTGTCCGCCAGAAAAAGCAGGATCTCCCAGTGGCCACACATTTTAATTCCACATCCCATTCCCATTCTGACATGTCTATCCACGGCCTCCTCTACTGTAAAGATGAAGCCACACTCAGGTTGGAGGAACAACACCTTATATTCCGTCTGGGTAGCCTCCAACCTGATGGCATGAACATCGACTTCTCTAACTTCCGCTAATGCCCCACCTCCCCCTCGTACCCCATCTGTTACTTATTTTTATACACACATTCTTTCTCTCCCTCTCCTTTTTCTCCCTCTGTCCCTCTGAATATACCCCTTGCCCATCCTCTAGGTCCCCCCCCCTGTCTTTCTTCCCGGACCTCCTGTCCCAAGATCCTCTCGTATCCCTTTTGTCTATCACCTGTCCAGCTCTTGGCTCCATCCCTCCCCCTCCTGTCTTCTCCTATCATTTTGGATCTCCCCCTCCCCCTCCAACTTTCAAATCCCTTACTCACTCTTCCTTCAGTTAGTCCTGACGAAGGGTCGTGGCCTGAAACGTCGACTGCACCTCTTCCTACAGATGCTGCCTGGCCTTCTGCGTTCACCAGCAACTTTTATGTGTGTTGCTTACAACCTATGAACTCACTTCCAAGGATTCTACAACTCATGTTTTCAGTATTACCCATAGGAAAATACATTTTCTTCTTTGCATTTTAACAGTTTGCCATCTTTATCATATTGGTTTTTTGTTAGTCTCTATGGTAGATTTTCATTATATCTGTTATATTTCTTCATTCTACTGCGAATATCTGCAAGAAAATGAACCTCAGGGTAGCATATGGTGACGATAATGTACTTTGAACAGGCTCCTGAACCAGCGAGGGTAACTTCGCTCTGCTCAACAAGGAATTGATCATTGAGCACAACCAGTGGACTCACTTTCGAAGACTCTACAACTCATGTTTTCAGTATTATTTATTTATTTATTTGTTTGTTTGTTTGCATTTGTACAGCTTGTCCTCTTTTGCATATTGGTTGCTTGTCAGATTTTATGTGTCGTACTTCATTGATTCGACTGTATTTCTGCTTTCTACTGTGAATGCCTGGAAGAAAATGAATCTCATGGTGACATTTATGATACTTCAATGATAAATTTACTTTGAACTTTGAGGAGGTACTCCTACTTTTGATGTGGGAACATTTTCTTAAATATAGAGATTCTCTTAGAAAATTTCTCAGTTAGTAACTTTTAAAATAATATTATAAAAATAATATAATACTTCAAAACATCCTGAAACACATTTGGCACATCTGATTTACTTCACTATAATTAAGCGATGGTTCAAAATGTTACCCATTACATTATTGCTTCCCTCTCTGAGAACCGAGATAATAAAATATATGGTGTTGACTGAGCTAACTTAAGAAGTAAATCTTAGATGAAATACCGTAAAAATTGAAATGAAACACTGACATATTTCGCATTAGAACAGTACATCTCAGGACCAGCCCATTTGGCCCACCATATCTGCACTGATCATGTCGCCAAAATAAATTAATCACATCTGCCTGCACATGCTCCTCATCCCTCAATTCCCTGCCCGTTCATGTGTCTGTCAAAGTGCCTCTTAAACATTGTTTTGGATCTGCTTCCATCTCCTCCCCTGCAGCACTTTCCATGTACATAACATTCTCTATTTTAAAACAAAACTCGTCTCACAAATTTCTATTAAACTTTCTTTTTCTTGCTTTAAATCCAAGTCCTTTAGTATTTGACATTTCCAATCTGGGAATAAGACATTGACAATCAATCTTATTTATGCCTCTCATAATCTCACATCCTTTGCAGATTTCACTTCAGCCTCTCCGCTCTAGAGAAAACCACTAAAGTTTTTCAACTTCTTTAATCCGGGCAGCATAATGGTTAATCTTTTCTGTTCACCCTACCAAAGCTTCCATATCCTTCTTATAATATGGAGTCAAAACTGTATAGAATACTCCAAATGCCGCTAACCAAGGTTTTATATACTTGCAACATTCTTCCTGATTCTTAATATCAATACCCTGACCAAGGATGCCTGGCATGCCCCATGCCTTCTTTATCAGTATATCCACTGGTGTTATCACTTTCAGCAGCACCCTACAATCTGTCCATACGTCTACGGTCCACTTACTTAATATTTTCTTCTTGCATTTGACCTCCTAAGATGTATCATCTCACACTTGTCTAGATTAAACTCCATCTGTCACTCCTCCTTCCAGAATTTCCAGCTGAAATATATCCTGCTATACCCTTTGACAACCTTTCTCATTATCCAGAACGCCACCACTTTTTGTATCATCTGCTAACTTATTAATCAAATCTACATTTTTATTTGAATCATGAATATTGATTACGCAAGATGGAGGTCCCAGCACTGATCCTTCTCAAATGTTTTATTAAAGTCCATGCTGACAACTTCCAATGTTATACCCTCATCAATCATCTTCATCACTTCCTCAAATAACTCAATCAAATTTGAGAGACATGACCTCTGCCACAAAAAAAATGCTGACTTTCCCCAATAAGTCCATGCTTTTTCAAATGCAAATAAATCCTTCTTCTTCAATAATTTCCCTATCATTGATATAAGTCTTACCAAGCTATTAGATTAGATTATGGGACACACAGTCCTCTTTTATTGTCATTTAGTAATGCATGAATTAAGAAATGATACAGTGCTCTTCCAGAATGATATCACAGAAACACAAGACAAACCAAGACTGAAAAACTGACAAAAAAAACACAATTATAACATATAGTTACAACAGTGCAAAGCAATACCGTAATTTGATAAAGAACAGACCGTGGGTACGGTAAAAAAAAGTCTCAAAGTCTCGAAAGTCCCATCACCTCATGCAGACGGTAGAAGGAAGAAAAACTCTCCCTGCCATGAGCTTCCAGCGCCGCAAACTTGCCGATGCAGCATCCTGGAAGCACCCGAATTCAGCTGACTCTTGAGTCCGTCCGAAAACTTTGAGCCTCCGAACAGCCCTCCGATACCGAGCACCATCTCTGCTGAGTGCTTCGACCCCAGCCGCAGCAACAAGCAATAGGCAAAGCCGAGGATTTGGGACCTTCCTCTCCAGAGATTCTCAATCGCACAGTAGCAGCGGCAGCGAACCGGGCATTTCAGAAGTTTCTCCAGATGTTCCTCTGTGCTTCTCACTTCTGTCCCCATCAAATCAGGATTGTGCATGGTACCCACTTACAAATACGATATCATTTTGGAGCGGCTGCGTGCGCTGCGTCGTGCCGCCATCTTCTCCTCCTGGTTTGTCTCTGTTGTTCTTAAACAAAGGAATGCCTTTGGCCATTCTCCATTCCTGAGCATTGATTGTTGCAAGGTTTTAACATATGCCATGAGTCAGGCAATAAAGAAGACATTAATGAGATTTTAAAAACTGCAAAATTATCTGATTGTTATAGTTTTGCTACGACACAGAAGAGGTCACCTGCCCCAGCAAATCCATGCCATCCCCCATAATAGTAATCCCATCAATCCCATTCCCCTATCTATATTTCCCTACAGCATAATAAACTCTCTCTTACATGCCCATCAGCACCCCTTTGATTCATTTGACACCTACCTACAGTAAGGATAAATTATCCTTGGGCATGTCACCGTGCCATCATCTTACATCTATTGTTTGTCTGCTAGCCGTAATCTATATTATAAATCCCTTCTGGAGTAGGAAAGACAGGCACAGTTACATTATGGAGGGCAGCCAACAGAGAGAAATCAGACCTTTGTGGTCAGCTACAATGAATAAAAAGCAATGGACAGATTAAGAAAATAAGAAAGTTCATTATTGTTGCACGTTAATGTTTTAATTTTATCTAATGTTTTAAGGCATATAAAATTGTGAAAGTAAGGAAATAAATCATAGAAAATCAAAAACAACTGGATTAAAAGTAACCTTTTTGAAACCTTTCATCAGTGCTGTACTGTTCTGTGTCAACACCATAAAAAATGACTTGCTCTAACCGAGCTATGTACCAGCTCAATGATGAACCTCCTGCTGGGGGGGCTGGAGAACCCCGGCTGGGGGAGCCAAAGGCTAAGGTTGGTCCACTGTGCTACTCTGCTAGGCTACAAAGCATCTGCACACTTTACACTGTTGTACTTTGACAAACAGGGAACGGCAGCACCAATCACTATAATCAAATCTTGGGGAGAGTGAATGGAGACCGAACAAAAACAAATTGCAGGTAGTAATGACTGTTTGAAGAGAAGCAATATTTCAAATTGCAAAATTGCTCCAGGTGCTATTAACAAGGGCTGTCAGCAGGTGTGGAATGCTCAAATGTTTGGTATATGCACAAGCTGAAATTTCCATACAAACTGCATTCAACTCAAACTGACCTTACAAACATCATCATTAATTTTTCTGGAAAGGTTATGGTCACTTACTTATCCTGCTGATTTCAGTGTCAAATTACAGAGTCCAATAAAATTCTTGGTTCAATTCTTAGTGTGTACTATTTTTTTTCATTTATTCCAGACAAGATGACCATAGAGATATTCTCAATACCCTGTTCATGGAAAAAACTACTTAGTATTCTTGCTTGTCAATATTAAATCATAGCATTCCCTTGTCTTCTATATTTTTATATTTTCATAGGAAGATACGTTTATTTACATTTATATCTAGTTGGTTTTGAAAAAAAATTGTAATTTGTATGATATTCCAGAAATCCTTGCAAATCTGTACTAATATGCATCCTCGTATGGATTTCCATCTTGGTTCATTTCTTTGGATGTTATCATTCTGACATTAGCCCCCTGCTCTCCATCACTGAGGTTCTGTTGGACATTTGTCTCCACCCTCCCCCCCACCCCACCCCTGAATTACTGTGCAGGTCCTGAATGAGGATTTTCAGTAAATGACAAACATACCTTATTCTATGGTGACACACATAAGAGTTGCTGGTGAACACAGCAGGCCAGGCAGCATCTATAGGAAGAGGTACAGTCGACGTTTCGGGCCGAGACCCTTCGTCAGGACTAACTGAAAGAAGAGCTAGTAAGAGATTTGAGAGTGGGAGGGGGAGGGGGAGATCCGAAATGATAGGAGAAGACAGGAGGGGGAAGGGATGGAGCTAACAGCTGGACAGTTGATTGGCAAAAGGGATAGGAGAGGGTCATGGGACGGGAGGCCTAGGGAGAAAGAAAGGGGGAGGGGGGAAGCCCAGAGGATGGGCAAGGAGTATAGTGAGAGGAACTTTTTCTCTCTCTCCTTTTTCTCCCTCTGTTCCTCTCACTATACTCCTTGCCCATCCTCTGGGCTTCCCCCTCTCCCTTTCTTTCTCCCTAGGCCTCCCGTCCCATGACCCTCTCCTATCCCTTTTGCCAATCAACTGTCCAGCTGTTAGCTCCATCCCTCCCCCCTCCTGTCTTCTCCTATCATTTCGGATCTCCCCCTCCCCCTCCCACTCTCAAATCTCTTACTAGCTCTTCTTTCAGTTAGTCCTGACGAAGGGTCTCGGCCCGAAACGTCGACTGTACCTCTTCCTATAGATGCTGCCTGGCCTGCTGCGTTCACCAGCAACTTTTATGTGTGTTGCTTGAAATTCCAGCGTCTGCAGATTTCCTCGTGTTTGCGTTTTATTCTATGGTGAAATACCTTTATTTGTGTTTGTGAGACTATAATAATCTTAACTAACACTGGGATACACTTCTATTTCTCTGTCCTTCTGTGCTGGGAGCTAAACTTTATGCCTACTTGTGATTGTCCCGAGGGTCAATCTGTTGGTCTAATGAGGCATGACTTCCAGTGACTGACTTTTAAGACTGCTGTAAACAATAGAAATGGTAGTTTTTCCTTTAATCTAAGACTATGTTTCACACTCCCCTCCTTTGCTGACCTGAGCAAACATTAATCCATATCTCTTTTCTGTTACAGTAGGTATTTATCTCAACTGTTTGGTACAAATTTTGATGTTACAGAGTCATAACTTTCAATTGTATTTCAGGGGATTAAACTCAATATCAGTGTTTAAAATGGGTTACTCTACTTCAATTATATTTTGCATCAGAATGCATTTCAATGGCATGAATACTCACAAAAAGCTGTACTTCAGCTTCTTAAAATAAAATTTTCAGACTGTTTCCTGTGCTGCCATTTGTTGTTAAATTAAGACAACTTCCTATCCACCCCCCTCCTTAGGTATAGTTGGCCGTCCTCTGGTATTGCGAGAGCTCCACACCAAACTTAAGCACCTGATTTCTTGTTACAGACCATACAGGTCCTGTATTACACAGATCAACAAGTAGGTAAAGGGTATTTCATTTGAATTTGGGCCCATGTTGTCATATACAATGGCTGCATATAAACTTTTTTGGACTCCAAATGAGGGGTTCATAGTGTCATTTTCTGAAGTCACATGGCTCAGTAAAAAATTATAGGAAGGTACTGAAAGGGAATGATGGGTAAATTTATAACCCAGTTTGGAAATCTGTATAATTGAACCTGAGACTGGAGTTTCAATCCCACCATTACAATTACGGGAATCTAAGTAAACAGATGAATAGGCAGAGTTATTGTTAAATAAAACACTTGGGTTGGAAGGTGAAGGAAAAAAGTAAAGGGAATCTGCAATCTTGGTACAATCTGGGTTCTAGATGAGTTCAAATCTCTCATTTCGGCAGTCTGGGATACCCACCTGCTTCAAACAGGCTTCATTTCTTCTGGTGCCTAAGAATAATGTGGTAGCTTGTCTCAATAACCAGTAGCACTTACATCCACTGTGCTTTGAGAGGCTGGTGATGAAACGTATCAACTCCTGCCTAAGAAGTGACTGGGATCCATTCCAATTTGCCAACTAGCACAACAGGGGAAAGCAAACACGAGGAAATCAGCAGATGCTGGAAATTCAAGCAACACACATAAAAAATGCTGGTGAATGCGGCAGGCCAGGCAGCATCTATAGGAAGAGGTACAGTCAACGTTTCGGGCCGTCTACTGTAACTCTTCCTATAGATGTTGCCTGGCCTGCTGCGTTCACCAGCATTTTTTATGTGTGTTAGGTGAATAGCAGGTATCATTTCATTGGCACTTCACTCAACCCTGGAACACCTGGACAGCAAAGATGCATACTTTTCATTGACAACAGCTTGACATTCAATACCATCGTCCCCTCAGAACTAATCGATAAGCTCCAAGACCGAGGCCACAATGCCTCCTTCTGAAACTGGATCCTCAATTTCCTCACTTGCAGACCCCAGTCAGTTTCATTTGCTGCAAGATCTCCTCCAGAATCTCCATCAGCAGGGGTGCACTACAAGACTGTGTGCTTAGTCTCCTGCTCTAGACACTTTACACTTATGACTGTGTGGCTACTTATTAACACTAATGTCATATTTAAGTTTGCCGATGACACCACTGTTGTTGGCTGAATCAAAGATGGTGATGAATCAGCACATAGGAGGGAGACTGAAAATCTGGCTGAGTGCTGCAACAATAACAACCTCTCATTCAATGTCAGCAAGGCCAAGGAGCTGATTATTTACCAGGAGGAGGAAACTCGAGGTCCATGAGCCAGTCCTCATCAGGGGATCAGGAGCGGAGAGGGCCAGCAACTTTAAATTTCTCCTTGTTAGCATTTCAGAGGACCTGTCCTGGGTCCAGCAAGGACATTAAGGACACCCTGAATGCTAAAAAGAGGGCGTTTAGAGATGGAAATAGGGAGGAGCTGAGGGCAATGCAGAGGGACCTGAAAGCCAGGACCAGGGAGGCTAAAGACAGGTACAGGATAAAGCTTGAGTGGAAACTCCAGCAGAACAACATGAGAAAGGTCTGGAGTGGGATGAGGACCATCACTGGGTTCCAGCAAACTAGCAACAGAGGAGCTGAAGACAGTGTGGACAGGGCCAACGAACTTAACCTGTTCTTTAACAGATTTGACATTGTGGCCCCTGCCCATCCCCCACATGAGCCATCTGTTGTCGGCCCCCAACCAACACATATTCCACTCTCCCCTCCTACCCCTCTTCACAGTCCCCCACCCTGCTCTCATGACTATACCCCTTCCCCACATGAAACCACCATGGTGGGTTTCACAGTTGAACAGGTGAGAAGACAGCTGAAACGTCTCAACCCAAGCAAGGCTGCAGGACCGGATGGTGTCAGTACCAGGGTGCTCAAAGCCTGTGCCCCTCAGCTGTGTGGAGTACTTCACCATGTATTCAACCTGAGCCTGATGCTCCGGAGGGTTCCTGTACTGTGGAAGATGTCCTGCCTTGTCCCTGTGCCGAAGACGCCGCGCCCCGGCGGCCTGAATGACTACAGAACGGTGGCATTGACCTCCCACATCATGAAGACCCTGGAGAGACTTGTTCTGGAGCTGCTCCGGCCTATGGTCAGGCCACACTTAGATTCCCTCCAGTTCGCCTACCAGCCCCGAATAGGAGTTGAGGATGCCATCGTCTACCTGCTGAACCATGTCTACGCCCACCTGGACAAGCCAGCGAGCACTGTGAGGGTCATGTTTTTTGACTTCTCCAGTGCGTTCAACACCATTCGCCCTGCTCTGCTAGGGGAGAAGCTGAGAGCGATGCAGGTGGATGCTTCCCTGGTATCATGGATTCTTGATTACCTGACTGGCAGACCACAGTACGTGTGCTTGCAACACTGTGAGTCCGACAGAGTGATCAGCAGCACTGGGGCTCCACAGGGGACCATCTTGTCTCCCTTTCTCTTCACCATTTACACCTCGGACTTCAACTACTGCACAGAGTCTTGTCATCTTCAGAAGTTTTCAGATGACTCTGCCATAGTTGGATGCATCAGCAAGGAAGATGAGGCTGAGTACAGGGCTACGGTAGGAAACTTTGTCACATGGTGTGAGCAGAATTATCTGCAGCTTAATGTGAAAAAGACTAAGGAGCTGGTGGTAGACCTGAGGAGAGCTAAGGTACCGGTGACCCCTGTTTCTATACAGGGGGTCAGTATGGCCATGGTGGAGGATTACAGATACCTGGGGATATGAATTGACAATAAACTGGACTGGTCAAAGAACACTGAGGCTGTCTACAAGAAGGATCAGAGCTGTCTTTATTTCCTGAGGAGACGGAGGTCCTTTAACATCTGCCAGACGATGCTGAGGATGTTCTACGAGTCTGTGGTGGCCAGTGCGATCATGTTTGCTGTTGTGTGCTGGGGCAGCAGGCTGAGGGTAGCAGACACCAACAGAATCAACAAACTCATTCGTAAGGCCAGTGATGTTGTGGGGATGGAACTGGACTCTCTCACAGTGGTGTCTGAAAAGAAGATGCTGACTAAGTTGCATGCCATCTTGGTCAATGTTTCCCATCCACTACATAATGTACTGGGTGGGCACAGGAGTACATTCAGCCAGAGACTCATTCCTCCGAGATGCAACACAGAGCATCATAGGAAGTCATTCCTGCCTGTGGCCATCAAACTTTACAACTCCTCCCTTGGAGGGTCAGACACCCTGCGCCAATAGGTTGGTCCTGGACTTATTTCATAATTTACTGGCATAATTTACATATTACTATTTAACTATTTATTGTTCTATTACTATTCATTATTTATGGTGCAACTGTAATGAAAACCAATTTCCCCCGGGATCAATAAAGTATGACTATGACTATGACTATGACTATGAAATGCCATTACAAAGAGAGCACAACAGCGCCTCTACTTACTTAGAAGTTTGCACAGATTCAGCATATTATCTAAAACTTTGACAACCTTCTATACTTAAGATGTGTAGTGGAGAGTATACTGACAGATATGGAAACACCAATGCCCTTATATGGAAAAGTCTTCAAAAAGTAGTGGATATGGTTCAGCCCATCACAGTTAAAGTCCTCCCCAACACTGCACACATCTACATGGAGTGTTGTTGTAGGAAAACAGCATTTATAATCAAGGACCCCTGCCTTCCAGGTCATGCTCTTTTCTTACTGCTGCCATCAGGAAGAAGGTAAAGGAGCTGCAAGACCCATTCGATTAGGTTCAGGAACTGCTTTAACTCTCAACCATCATGCTCTTGAACCAGTCGGGATAATTTCACTCAACTTCAATCACCTTCACTGAAATGTTCCAACAACCCAAGGACTCACTTTGAAGGACTCTTCATCTTATGTTCTCAATACTATTTTTTATTTATCATTATTATTATTATTATTTTATTATTATTATTATTTCACTTTCCTTTTGTTTTTGCACAGTTTGTAAGGGTTTTATTTGGAGTTTGGTCATTTGTCCACCCTGTTGGGTTCTGTCATGCATTGATTCGATTGTGCTTCTTGTATTTACTGTGATTGCCCGCAAGAAAATGTATCTTAGGGGTGTATGTGGTGATATATATTTCCTTCGATAAAAAATTTACTTTGATATTTGAAATTTGAATCAAGAAGCAGCAAAGTATTGGCTCAACTACTCTTCAAATGATCGATTAATTCATTCTATTTAAATTGGAGATAGACAATAAAGTTGGCTCTTGTCTGATGTTACATGATTGAATAATAAATCATGTACTGCTGAATTAGCTGATCTCAGATGGACTGGCAATAGTTCGACTAAATCTGAACTAGGCACCCCAGGAAAAGTGGTTAGGTATCTGGCTCCCTGTTAGTGACAAGGGAATATCCATTGGATGCTGTATCTGCATGTTGAGCAAGGAAAAATATAACACACATGAGCAGACAGCCTACTCACACTCACTGTTTAGACTTAAGCACAAAAATACTGCCTACAAACTATTGTCTAAGTTATTGGTGCATTAATTTACTATGATAATTTTAATAAATTGATATCAATCATTGAAGTTCATGCTGACCATATTATTAGTGTTCCAATTTCAACCTCCTGGGTTATGCCAATTCCTTTGCCTGCTAACATGTTTTATTATATGCACAGACGTGGACAATAGTTCAGTGGTCTATACACATTATTAAAAGTCTGCAAAATGTTTCATAATGCAACAAAATATTCACAATGCTGATTCCTGATGAAGGTTCTTGGCCCAAAATATCAACTGTTTATTCCCATCCATGGATGCTGCCTGACCTGCTGAGCTCTTCCAGCACATTGGGTGTATTGCTCTAGATTTCCAACATCTGCAGTACCTCTTGTGTATTTGACAATACTGTTTTACAGTCAGCACTTTGATCACTTAGCATTAAAATTGGCTTTACGTTTTGTTCTAGTAATGCTGCTACTTGTAAAAATTGTGCATAATTCCGGTCAAGATGGTGCCTGCATACAACATTCCTTTGTTGGACATCATCTGGATAAACCACAAAACCACTTATTTCAATTTCTCTTCTTTTTCGTCTGTTTTTCATCTTGAATATGTTTCTGGAACTGCTAGGGGCTGCAATTTCCAATTTGGAGACCAATTAAGCAACCCAGCACTTTACTGTCTCTGAGAAAATGCTGGGAAGCAGCAAATGCGAACCTCACAGCAAAGCAACTACGAGGTGTGGCGCAATCTGAGATTCAGCTCCATTTCTCCAGTTAAAGCTTCCAATATTCAACGATAAATGAGGCAAGGAAGACTGAAACGTCGAGGCAAATGAGGAGTGTGAGCGCTGATGGCTTGCTGATCTCAGGTGGGATCGCTCTGCTGCCAAAGAGGAAGCTAGTGTGGCCTATCGCTGTGCCTAAAGTCTCTCTCTTTCAATAATGTTGCTGAATGTTAACAAGGTTTCTGTGTATGGATTTTGGGCTATGAACTATGGACATATTTTTCAGCATTATGGTTTTTACATTCTGTGTTTTCACCGTCTTTCTCTTTGTTTTTAGTGTAGTGGGAGGGGTATTTGAGGGTCGTTGTTATTGTTATGTTTTGTGCGGGGGGAGAGAGGATTTGAGGGATTGATGATCCTGTTGGTGGGTCTGCTGTTTCTCTCTGAACTGACCTCCATGTTTTTCTTTGTTTCATGTCTATCTGGGGAAGAAGAGTCTCAGAGTTGTGTACTGCATAAATACTTTGCTGATAACTGAACCTTTGAATGAACCCTTAATTTATGTTTATTTTATGTTCTTTTTATGGATGCTACTTATGTGATACTATGTGCCTGCGATGCTGCTGCAAGGTTTTCAATGCACCTATATATACATATATATATATATAGTACATGTACTTGTGCATAAGGCAATAAACTCAACTTTGACTTTGAAGTAGGTTTTGAATTGTCAATCGTCAAGGTGCCCTTCAGTGACACATTGAATTCCCTGTGAACCTCAACACGACCGAGTCTCTCACCATTTTACAATATTCTGCCTTTTTTTCTATAATATTCCCCAAAATGGATAACTTCACGGTAAGTTGGTTTATTATTGTCATATGCACTGTTAGAGTGAAAAAGTTATCTTATAGCTACTGTCTATAAAGATCAAATCATTAGTTTCATAAAGAAGCACAGCACAGCAACAGCCCCTTCAGCCCATCTAGTCCATACCAAAACCATGTATGCTGCCTTCTCCCATTGACTTGTACTGTGACCATAACCCTCTGCACCCCTACCATCCATGCACCTATCCGAACCACTAAAATCGAGCTTGCAGGCACCATTCACTCCACACTCTCACGACCACTTGAGGCAAAAAGGTTCCCCTCATGTTCCCCTTAAAGTTTTCACCTTTTGCTCTTAACCCATGACCTCTTGTAGTCCCACCCAACCTCAGTGGAAAAAGCCTGCTTGCATTTACCCTGTCTATACCCCTCATAATTTTATATACCTTTAATCAAATGTCCTCTCAATCTTCTACATTCTAAGGAATAAAGTCCTAACCTATTCAATCTTTCCTTATAACTCAGGTCCTCTAGACCCGGCAACATCCTTGTCTGTACTCTTTCAACATTAGTTACATCTTTCCTGTAGGTAAGTGACCAAATCTGGACACAGTACTCTCAACTAGGCCTCACTGATGTCTTATACAACTTCAACATAACATCCCATCTCCAGTATTCAATACTTTGATTTATGAAGGCCAATGTGCCAAAAGCTTTCTTTATGACCCTATCTACCTGTGACGCCACTTGCAATGAATTATGGACCTGTATTCCCAGATCTCTTTATTCTACCACACTCCTCATTACCCTTCACACTTGTCTGCATTAAGATCTATCTGCCATTTTTCAGTCCATTTTTTCAGCTGGTCCAGATCCCTCTACAAGCCATGATAGCTTTCCTTACTGTCCACTACACCCCCAATCTGGGTGTCAGCCACAAATTTTCTGATCCAGTTAACCACATTATCACTCAAATTGTTGACGTAGATGACAAACAACAAAGGACCCCGCACCAATCCCTATGGCACTCCACTAGTCACAGGCCTCCAGTCAGAGAGGCAACTCTCTACTACCACTCTCTCTCTTCTCCCACAAAGCCAATGTCTAATCCAATTTACTATCTCATCTTGAATGCTGAGCAACTGAACATTCTTGACCAACCTCCCATAAAGAACATTGTCAAATGCCTTGCTAAAGTCCATGTAGACAACATCCACTGCCTTGCCTTCATCAGATTTCTGGGTAACTTCCTCAGAAAACTGTATGATTGGTTAGACATGACCCACCATGCACGAAGCTAAGTTGACAGTCCTTAATCAGTCTGCGTCTATCCAGATATTTATATATCTGGTCCTTTAGAATACCTTCCAATAACTTTCCCACTACTGATGTCAGACACAATGATCTATAATTTCCTGGTTTCTGTTTAGAGCCTTTCTTAAACAACGGAACAACATTGGGCATCCTCCAATCCTCTGGTACCTCTCCTGTTGATAAAAATGATTTAAATATCTCCGCTAGGGCCTGGCATTTTCTGCACTTGCCTCCTGTAGGGTCCGTGGGAACACCTCGTTAAACCCTGAGGATTTATCCACCCTGATTTGCCTCAAGTTAATCAACACCCCTGTCTTGCCTCAAGATAGCAAATATCACCTCCTCTGTAAACTGTACAGGGCCCATGAAATTGATTCTGCTTTGCCTCACTTCTGTAGACTCTGTGTCCATCTCCTGAGTAATTACAGATGCAAAGAATTTAAGATCTCCCCAAACTCTTTCAGCTCCACACATTGATTACCAATTTGATCATCCAGAGAACTAATTTTGTCCCTTGCAGTCCTTTTGCTCTTAACATATTTGTAGAATCCTTTAGGATTCTCCTTTACCTTGTCTGCTAGAGCAATTTCATGCCTTCATTTGGCCCTCTTGATTTCTTTCTTAAGTTTTCTCTTGCATTTTCTATTACTCCATAAGCACCTCATTTGTTTCTATCTGCCGATACATGCAATGTACCTCCTTTTTTCTCTTAAACCTGGGCTTCAATATCTCGGAGGGAGGAGAAGATGGCGGCATGATGCAGCGCGTGTAGCCTTTCCAGTGAAATGATATTGTATTGTTAAATAGGGGCCATGCACAATTCTGATTTGATGGAGACAGCCGTGAGAGCACGGAGGAACATCTAGAGTAACTTCTGAAATGCCCGGTTCGCTGCCACTGCTACTGTGCGATCGAAAATCTCCAGAGGGAAGTCCCCAAAATCCTCGGCTTTGCCTGCTGCTGACAGAGGGGGGCTGGGGTCGAAGTGTTCGGCAGAGATGGTGCTCGGAGCTCAGTGTCAGAGGGCTGGTCGGAGCTCGAAGTTTTCGGACGACTCAGAGTTGGACTGTGGTCGGGTATGGCAGGGAGAGTTTTCTTCCTTCTCCCGTCTGCGTGAGATGTGGGACTTTCAAGAGACTTTGAACTTTTTACCGTGCTAATGGCCTGTTCTTCATCAAGTTACGGTATTGCTTGCACTGTTGTAACTATATGTTATAATTATGTTGTTTTTGTCAGTTTTTCAGTCTTGGTCTGTCCTGTGTTTCTGTGATATCACACCGGAGGAATATTGTATCATTTCTTAATGCATGCATTAATAAATGACAATAAAAGAGGACTGTGTGTCCTCATAATCTTATCTAATCTTGAAAATCAAAGTTCCCTGCACTTGTTATCTTTATCTTTTATTCTAACAGGTACACACAAGTTTTGTACTCTCAAAATTCCACTTCTGACGGTCTCCCACTTACCAATTACACCTTTACCAGAAAACAGCCTATCCCAATCCACACTTGCCAGATCCCTCCAGATACCATCAAAATCGGCCTTTCTCCGACTTAGAATCTCAACTCGGGGACCAGACCTATCTTTTTGCATATTTACTTTGAAACTAATGGCGTTGTGATTGCTAGATGCAAAGTGTTCCCCTACACAAATTTTTGTCACCTGCCCTGTCTCATTCGCTAATAGCAGGTTAAGCATCACACACTCTCCCTTTGGGACTTCTATGTACTGATTAAGGAAACTTCCCTGAACTCATTTGACAAACTCTGTCCCATCTACTTTTTTTTATAGTATAGGAGTCCCAGTCAATATGTGGAAAGTTAAAATCACCTACTATAACAACCTTATGTTTCTTGCAAGAGTTTGTGATCTCTCTACAAATTTGCTCCTCTAAATCTTTCAGATTGTGAAGTGGCCTGTAATATAATCCCATTAATGTGGTCATATCTTTCTTATTTCTCAGATCAACACATAATGCTTCACTAGATGAGTTCTCCAGTCTGTCCTAACGGAGCACTGCCATGACATTTTCCCTGACTAGTAATGCCACCCCTCCTGCTTTAACCCCTTCCACCCTGTCGCATCTAGAATAATGGAAGCCAGAATATTCAGTTGCCAGTCCTGTCCTTCCTGCAACCAAATCTCACTAATGGCTACAATAACATAAGTCCAGGTGTTGATCCATTCTCTGGGCTCATCTGCCTTTCCTATGATACTTTTTGCATTGGGGTATATGCAGCTCAGGTCACTAGATGCGCCATGCTCAATTTTTTGGTTCCTGACTTTATCTTAGGCCTTAACATCTGTCTCTACAACCTCTCCACTATCTGTTCTGGCACTTTGGTTCCCATTGTTAGAGCGATTTTTGGGTTTAGATCATTTACATTTAGCAAATGGCTTTGGCCACCAGTCTTCTGTTCCTTGACAATGTACTGTGGATTTAATTTGTAACAATGCATTTCCTAAAAGCTGTGAATACCAGTCCAGATGCTGCTGGCGCCTGTGGGATGGATGTGAACCAGAAGGTGTGAAGTTTGCATGCAGTATCGATGACAGCATCATCTATACTTTGTAAATATAGATTGTCCTTCATGTTAAGCACCTAAAATACCAAATAAATGTATTGTGGCAAACATGAGGAAATCTGCAGATGCTGGAATTTCAAGCAACACACATAAAAATTGCTGGTGAACGCAGCAGGCCAGGCAGCATCTATAGGAAGAGGTACAGTTGACGTTTCGCGTCGAGACCCTTCGTCAGGACTAACTGAAGGAAGATTTAGTAAGAGATTTGGAAGTTGGAGGGGGAGGGGGAGATCTGAAATGATAGGAGAAGACAGAACCTTCTTCAGGACAATGACTGCTTTCCTGAACGCCTCCATTCAGTCCATAAGTGGACTGGGAACTTCTAGTTGTCTGACACGTTGATTCTTCGTCTGACTTATACTCTGACCTCTCTCTTCAGTCATTATTTTCCTCCAGTGATGGCTAATGTAATCTCAAAGGACAAACCCTCATTTTCTATCTGATCTTTTATTTCAGCTACTGTACTGAACATAGAATTTAACAATTTCTGACAACCATGCCCAATTTTTCATTACCTGCATGATGTTAATGAATATTTCACCTTCAGTCTGTTCCTTTTCTTCTCCCTTCAGCTGCCACTGTTGAAATTAATAGCTTCCTTGACAATTGGTGTTGACACCTGATCATGCACATTCCCACTGTCTTCTCTACCTCACCTCCCTTTTGCAACTTGGGACATGCTACTTTCCTCATTTTTTTTCAGTTAATGCTTTCTTATTTGTGTATGGCTATGTGTGTGTTCCTGTTCAAATTCCTTCGTCTGATTCTTTTGATATCATTCATCTTTGGGTTCTTTTCAAATGGTTCCGTCTTTATATATCTCTCTTGAGTTGATTCTCCAAGCTATTACCTACCACTATCAGCGCTTCGCTTGGAAAATCTCTCAATTACTTCTTAAGGGGGCATTTTCACATTCCTGCTACCATTCTAATGTTTGTTTGACTCTTCGTCATTGTTTGCAAAGCCAAACTGAAATAGACTTATCAATAGAATATCCACTGTTGAAGGCAATAACTTCCAAGTAATACTAGTGCCTTATACAATAATTTGCCAGAAGTCTAAACAGCTGGTACAGCCATGCCTAAGTGTAGTAGAGAAAGAGAAATAAAGATAATTAATGTCACTTTGCATGTGCAAAACTTTCTACCATCAGGCATGATACTCTGATGCATAAAGACAAGAATGGTTAGGATGGTAAGACAGTTTCTTCCCTCAGGGAATTAGGCTTCTGAACACCCTGCCATATTAACCAATTTTCCCCGGGATCAATAAAGTATGACTATGACTATGACTACTATATCATATTCAAAGTGTCACTAGCTAATCTGTTCTGTACCTTACAATATTTAATTTATGCGCTTCAGTTCTTTTTAAATTTGTGTGTAATTCATCTGTAGATTTCACCCTTAATTTCATACGTTACTATGTGTTATGTATACTACAATACTGTACACCATGGTTTGGAAAAACGTTGTCTCATTTGACGGTCTGCATATGTGTAGTTAAATGACAATAAACTTGACTTGTCTTGACTTTTCAGTCATAATTTGTGACTATTTTCCTCTGTGGATACTTGGCTATGCACAATATGAAGGGTAGTTATGTTGATTTGAAATGGAATGACATGTTTAACTGTGTATAATTTAAATGTACAAGTTCTTAATTTGTTGTGACAAATAAATTATGAATTTCATTTAGTTTAATGACATTCATCCAGCATGAAATACCAGACTCAATGATTCAGAGCATGGCAACTTGAGGAAGTTAATTTAATGTTGAGAAGGAAGTTAATTTTAGCTTTGAGGAAAGATTTCAAATGCAGGGCTGTTTTCTTTGGAACTGAGGAGGTGAAGGGGAAATTTAACTTTTTAGCTCACTCGTGGGATTTAAATATCTCTGGTAAGCCAGCAGTTTTTGCTCATGCCAAATTGCCCTTGAACTGAGCAGCCATTTCAAGGAGTGATTAAGAATAAACCTTACTGCTGTGGGTCTGAAATCCTAGAGGCCAGGCTAGGCAAGGATCCTCAAAAGGCAGTACAGATGGGTTTTCTCACAATTTCTGAATGGTCCATGAATCCATGAACACTATCTCACTATTTGCTCTCTTTTTGCACTATTTATATATTATGTATTTATTATTGTAAGTTGTAATAATTTTCTATGTATTGCACAGTACTGCTGCCATAAAACAACAAATTTCACAGCATATGTCATTGATAATAAACTTAATTCTGATTCTGATTTTGACAATTCAACAATTTCATGAACTACATTACTGATGTCAACTCTGACCTCTGGAGCATTAGTCCAGATCTCTGGGTAATTGACACAGTGCTTTTGCATCAAACTTGAGGTAAGTAAAATTATGAGAGATGATCATGGTTATCACATTTGATTCAGCAGTTAAATGGATAACTACATGCTTAACATTCTGTTGGGAATTAAAGGGAAGTTATAGAAAACTGTTATCCCCTCTGAAAAACACTGCCTGAAAAAGAAAAGGAGGGATAAATCCTCACTAGTGTACATTCACCTTTCTTTTACGCCTTTGATCCAGTTATTTTAAAATTCTACTTGTCTCTTGTATGTTTTTTCCCATCAGCTATTAAAATTGTGAAAATTTGATTGAAAGCAGATGAGTTTGCATTACTACTTGAATTTAAGCAGATGAGTTTGCATTACTATTTTTATTTACTTGAGACTGATGAAGTTCAGCAAGAATGGAAAATGTTTCATGTACAAGAGAGCTGAGGTAAATCATATAGCTGTTTCTACTCCAGTGCGACATGGAAGACTTTGACTATTTTCAGGTTAGAGTCTGTCCTACACTTGAACTACAAGGGAATCTAGGGCTTATGGGGGGAAATTGGTATTGAAGCCAAGGTTAGCTCAATAAGATCTCATTCAATGCTGGGGCAGGCTCAAGGGGCAAATAGCCTATTCCTGTTCTGGTTTCTTACATTCCAAAGCAATATGCTGTGACAATAATCTCTTCTAAGTTCCCCATTAAGTGTGTCCCAGTAAAATTATTTCAAAATTGTTATTCTTTTCATTCATAAAGCACGCAATAGGGTACTTCCCCATTGCAATACTGATCTAATCCATAGTGAAGATTCAGTATAATTGCTCCATACACAATACCATTTTCCTTTTCAGTTATTATCTCCTGAAATTGAACAGTAGCAGAGAAGCATATGAAGGTAACAGATTAATGACATATTGCTGTCAATCTCTGCATCTCATATGTCTAGACCATCTCCAAACAAATTTGAACATTTCATTCCGTTATTAGAAAATGCTAATAATGTTCACTCTATAACATGAGATGGTAAAGATAAAGTCAGATATATCAGTACTGCAGTGGAGTAAAGGGAATTACAGAGACATGAGAGAGGAGTTGGCTAGAATTGATTAGAAAAGAAAACTGGGCTGGGTCAAACAATGTTTTTGCCAAAACCTAATGAAATTGAAATTTTAATTCAAAAAGGGAAAATTAAAAAATTTATTTCTTGTATGTATAATTTGATTCAAGAACAGACAATTAAACAAGGAACCCATAAGTCAAAGCAAAAATGGGAAACAGATCTGAATATTATTATTGATGAAACAAATTGGTCAAGACTTTGTCTTGACAGTATGACAAATACAATAAATGTTCGACTGAGATTAGTACAATATAATTTTTTACATCAATTATATATTACACCGCAAAAAATAAATAGATTAAATTCAAATTTTTCTGATAAATGTTTTCGGTGTAATCAAGAAATTGGTACTTTTTTACATTCTACTTGGTCTTGTTTTAAAATTCAACCCTTTTGGATAAATTTAAGAATCTTATTGGAACAAATTAATGCAATTCAACTTCCACATAACCCTGTATTATTTTTATTAGGTGATATTGAAGGGATAAAACCGAAACTTAAATTGAATAAATATCAGAAAGAATTTATAAAAATTGCATTGGCAGTAGCTAAGAAGACTTACAGCAGTTACTTGGAAATCTGATTCGTATTTAAGTATGGATCGTTGGAATAATGAAATAGCTAGTTCTATTCCACTTGAAAAAATTACTTATAATTTAAGAGATAAATATGTAACATTTTTGAATATTTGGCGCCCTTATTTACAAAAGATAGGATGGCATATTTAAGTGCTCCGATAAAGACTTTGGTCACTTGGGGAAAGTAATGAATAATTATACCAAATTCATTTTGAATCCCATGGAGCAAGTGGAAACCTTCCAATACCCAGGCGGTTCTTTTCTTTTTTTTTCTTTTTAGGTAGGACTATATATGGGGGGGGAGGGTTAAGGGGAGGGGGTAGGGTAGATTCTTTTTTTCATGTATTCTTTTTGAAAATTCAATAAAAATTATATTAAAAAAAAGAAAAGAAAACTGGCAGGGATGACAGCAGAGCAGCAAAGGCTGGAATTTCTGGAAGTAATTCAGAAGGCACAGGATATATACATCCCAAAGAGGAGAAGTATTCTAAAGGAAAGATGACACAACCATGGCTAACAAGAGAAGTCAGAGCCAAAAGCCAAAGAGAGGGCATATAACAAACCAAAGATTAGTGGGAAGTTAGAGGATTGGGAAGCTTTTAAAAACCAACAGAAGGCAACTAAAAAAGTCATTAAAAAGGTAGAGATGGAATACAAAAGAAAGCTAGCCAATAATAGTAATGAGGATACCAAAAGTTTCTTCAGATACATAAAGTGTAAAAGAGAGGTGAGAGTGGATATTGGACCAATGGAAAATGATGCTGGAGAAGTAGTAATAGGGGACAAGGAATCGGTGAATTAATTGAGTAAATATTTTGCATCAGTCTTTGCTGTGGAAGACACTAGCTGTATGATTCAAGTTACCATTACTAGAGAGAAGGTTCTTGGGAAACTGAAAGATCTGAAGGTAGATAAGTCACCTGGATGAGATGGTATACACCACCCCAGGTTCTAAAAGAGGTGGCTGAAGAGATTGTGGAGACATTAGTAATGATCATTCAAGAATCATTAGATTCTAGAATGGTTCTGTAAGACTGGAAAATTGCAAACGTTACTCCACTCTTCAAGAAAGGACAGAGGCAGAAGAAAGGAAACTATAGGCCAGTTAGTCTGATCTCAGTGGTTTGGAAGAGGTTGGAGTCAACTATTAAGGATGAGGTTTCAGGGTACTTGGAGACACAGGATAAAACAGGCTGTAGTCAGCATGGTTGATAGCTTTGTTGCAAAGTTTACAGATGATATGAAGATAGAGGAGGGGCAGGTAGTAAAGAGGCTACAGAAGGACTTAGACAGATTAGGAGAATGGACAAAGAAATGGACAAAGTGTTGGGACGTGTATGGTCATGCACTTTGGTAGGAGAATGGAGAGAGGATACAAAAACTGAGGTACAAATGGACGGGAGTCCTTGTGCAGGATTGCCTAAAGGTTAATTTGCAGGTTGAATGTCTGGTGAGGAAGGCAAATGTGATGTTAGCATTTATTTCAGGAAGACTAGAACATAAAAGCAAGGATGTAATGTTGAGACTTTATAAAGCACTGGTGAGGCCTCACTTGGAGTATTGTGAGCAGGTTTGGACCCCCCTTATCTTAGAACGGATGTGCTGAAACTGGAGAGGGTTCAAAGGGTCACAAAAATGATTCCAGGATTGAATGGCTTGTCATATGAAGAAAGTCTGATGGTTCTGGGTCTGTATTTTCTAGAATTCAGAAGAATGTGGGTGACCTCATTGAAACCTATCGGATGGTGAAAGGCCTTGATAGAGTGCATATGGAGAGGATGTTTCCTACGCTGGAAGAGTCTAAGACCAGAGGACACAGCCTCAGAATAGAGGGGTGCCCTTTTAGAATGGAGCTGAGGAGAAATTTCTTTAGCCAGAAGGGGGTGAATCTGTGGAATTCTTGTCCACAGGCAGCTCTGGAGGCCAAGTCTTTATGTATATTTAAGGCAGAGCTGATAGATTCCTGATTAGTCAGGGCATGAAGGGATATGGGGAGAAGGCAGGAGACTGGGGTTCAGAGAAAAATTGGATCAGCCATGATGAAATGGCGGAGCAGACTCGATGGGCCAAGTTGCCTAATTCTGCTCCTATATCTCATGGTCTTATAACATTCAAATTTATACCATTTATTACATAGAACTGAATCTCAGCTTACCAACTAATGTAATTTATTTCAAGGTTAACTATTGTCCACTTCAGCAGACATCCACATTACACCATCCCTTATTTTAGATTGAAGCTCAGAAACTTTACACACGCCTTGTCCCCAGGTTATCTGTAATGAGCACCCATATACCATTCTGCATCTTTGTGCATTCCCTATACTCTACAATTAAAGTCATAATTCTCCCCACCCTGTGTCAATTAGGGTTAAGTATGCTTTATCAAACTTAACATGACTATGTTACATATGCATGAGTTTATTGCTGTCAACCACTGTGAAATTCCATTAAGAATGCACTTTGTGTTACTTCGTTGGGAGAAGAAGTTTTTTTCAGTGAGCTCTCTGAGCATTGCTACTTAATGGTTGGGACTGTAAAACCATTACATTGATATTATTTCCTTTTAGTTGGTCAATAGTTACTGTAAGAGCAAGAAGGAGGATTAACTTTTCTTTATGAAGGTCTTTTCTTCCCACTGAAACAGCAGACTGCAAACTGGTGATCAGTTGGTTAAGAGTGTATCATTTTAAAAGGAATTAATATAAAGGTATGGTGCATTAATATGTTAATATGTACATTAGATTATTAGATTAGTTTATGAGGACACTCAGTCCTCATTTATTGTCATTTAGAAATGCATGCATTAAAAAATAATACAACGTTCCTACAGAATGATATCACAAAAAAACACAGGACAAAGCAAGAATAAAATTTACAAAACCACATAATTATAACATATAGTTACAACAGTGCAAAGCAGTACCATAATTTGATAAAGAGCAGACCATGGGCACAGTAAAAAAAAGTCACAAAGTCCCAATAGCCTCATCATCTCACACAGGCAGTAGAAGGGAGAAACTCTCCCTGCCATGAACCTCCAAGCACTGCAAACTTGCCAATGCAGCACCATTGGAAGTATCCGACCGCAGCGGACTCTGAGTCTGTCCGAAAACTTCGAGCCTCCGACCAGCCCCTCTGACAGAACCTCTTCGAGCACCATCCTCTGCCGAGCGCTTTGACCCTGCCCCAGTCGCCAAGCAACAAGCAAAGCCGAGGACTCAAGGCCTTCCCCTCTGGAGACTCTGGACCAAACAGTAGCAGCAGCAGCGAAGCAGGCATTTCAGAAATTTCACCAGATGTTCCTCCGTGCTCTCATATTCGTCTCCATCAAATCAGGATTGTGCACGGCACCCTACTTGACAAATAACAGACATCACCATCGGAATGGCCGCGGCGAGCTGCGTCGCGCTGCCATCTTCTCCTCCCGCCTTATGTACATATTATATATTAATATGTACATAAATTCCAGTTTTGACTTTAATTAATACTGCCAGCTCTCCGGAGGAAAAGTCTAGAATAAACAGTGCTTAACTATTGGTTTGAAACTCAAAATGCTGAACAATCTAGACTGTCAAATTCAAATCAATCATGGCAAATGTGTAACTTAAATCTGGATTAATGATCTGGGATTTGGGAGAATAAGCCAGTTTTACTAATAATCATCACAAGGACTACTGGATTTTTGAAATTTTTCATTTGGTTCACCAATGTCCTTCAGGGAAGGAAATCTGCCATCATGTGAATCCATAGCGACTTCGTGTGATTGACCCTTGCATGCCCTCTGGTGAAGCTATTCCCGTCAGGCTATTGCCATCCGATTTCTTTCTCAGAATCAGAATCAGGTTTATTATCATTGACATTTGTCATTCAATTTGCTTTGCAGTCCAATATATAAAAAATACTATAACTTATAATAAGAAAATATAATAAATAAATAAATACTGCAATAAAAGAGCAAAATAATGAGGGTATTCGTAGAGTAACAGACTGTTCAGAAATCTGATGGGGGAGGGAAAGAAGCTGCTTCTAAAATGCTGAGTGTGCATCTTCAGTCTCCAATCTTCAAACTGCTGGAAAATTATGCTGGAGAGCAGCAATGAGGGACAATGAAATGGCAGACAGACTACTTTTCATCAGTCTTCACTGTGGAAGACACCAGCAGTATGCCAGAAATTTAAGAATGTCAGGGGGAAGATGTGAGTGTAGTTGCTATTACTATGGAAGAGGTGCTTGGGAAGCTGAAAGATCTGAAGTTTTGAGATTAGAAACATAGAAAACATAGAAACATAGAAAACATACAGCACAATACAGGCCCTTCGGCCCACAAAGCTGTGCCGAGCATCCCTATCTTTGAACTACCTAGGCTTCACCCATAGCCCTCTATTTTTCTAAGCTCCATGTAGCCATCCAGGAGTCTCTTAAAAGACCCTGTCGTTTCTGTCTCCACCACCGTCGCCAGCAGCCCATTCCACACACTCACCACTCTCTTACCTCTGTACCTACTTCCAAGCACCTTAAAACTATGCCCTCTCATGCTAGTCATTTCAGCCCTGGGGAAAAGCCTCTGGCTATCCACATGATCAATGCCTCTCATTATCTTGTACACCTCTATCAAGTCACCTCTCATCCTCCGTCACTCCAAGGAGAAAAGGCCAAGTTCATTCAACCTATTCTGAAGGCATTAGTAGTGACCTTTCAAAAATCTCCAGACTCTGGAGTGGCTACAGAGGACTGGAAAATCGCAAATGTTACTCCACTTTTTCAGATCAGAAGGAGGTAAAAGACATGAAATTATAGACCAGTTAGCCTGACTTCAGCAGTTGGGAAGATGTTGGAGTCAATTATTAAGGATAAGACTTCCAGGTACTTGGAGGCACATGAAAAATAAGCCAAACTCAGCACGGTTTCCTTAAGGAGAAATCTTGCCTGACAAATCTGTTGAAATTCTTGGACTAAATATGAGGCAGGATAGACAAAGTAGAGTCAGTGGATGTTGTTTACTTGGATATTAAGAAGAACTTTGACAAGCTACCACTCATGAAGCTGCTAAAAGAAAAGTTAGAGCCCATGGTATTACAGAGGAGATACTAGTATGGATAGATAATTAACAGACTGACAGGAGGCAAACAGTTGGAATAAAGGGGGCCTTTTCTAGTTAGCTGCCAGTGACCAGAGGTGTTCTGCAGGGGTTGGTGTTGGGACCACTTCTTTTTGCATTATATGTCAATAATTTGGATGACAAGAACTGATGGCATTGTGGCCAGGTTTGTGGACAATACAAAAATAGTGGAAGGGCAGGTAGCGTTGAGGAAGCAGGGAGCCTGCAGAAGGACTTAGACAGATTAGGAGAATGGGCAAAGAAGTGGCCGATGGAATATGGTGTAGGGAAGTGTACATTCATGGATTTTTTAGAAGGAATAAAAGCATGGACTATTTTCTAAACGGGGAGAAAATTCAGAAATCAGAGATGCATAAGAGTTTGGGACTCTGTGCAGGATTTCCTAAAGGTTACCTTGAAGAATGAGTAAGGAGGTCAATTTCAATATTAGAATTTTTTTTGGAAGGACTAGAACAGTGTTTCCCCAGCTTTTTTTTTTAGCCCATCACCCCCTTAAAACATTTTCATGCTTGTGAATGCCCCCCTAAAGCACCTTCATACTTTCCAACACCACTCTTAAGCACAAAATAATTTCCAGTGCCCCCCGCATAGTGTGAAAAAACAGTTCTACCATATGCTAACATGAGAAAAATGATACTGCTTTAAATTTTTATTTGTCTTTAAATTTAGCTTACACAGTACCTGAGCACTGTACAGCAGCTTTGATATCAATGTGGTCTTTGAGCTTGATGGTTTTTACCAAGAGGTAAAATATCTGGTTCATATTGTGACAGCAAAAGCTTTAAGTCCCCATGTGTAACAGTGTCCAAGCAGTTTCGGTTTTTTGAGTATGTGTTTCACTGCACTGAAGCCTTTTTCAACAAGGGAGGAGGATGAAAATACAATGAAGAGCAGTATGGCTTTTCTCCAAAGGCTAGAAACTTCGAATGACAGTGTAGCCACATACCACAAAAGCCGACAATTTTGAAAAGCATTTTATCTTCTTCATCATTCTGAATATTGATAATTTCTTCTTTCTTCTTGCAAGCTCTCTTCCAGTTCTCCCACCTTGCAAAGAAATAGGTTAATTACCCAGGCTGGAATTTCCAGACCATTCAAATCCTTGAATTGATTCTGAAAATCCTTCTTCAGTGACTGCAGGTGTGAGCAGTACTCTTACAAATCACCATCTGTGAAAGAGAGTGCTATACTTTCCATGTAAGGAAACAGTAAGAACATTCTTCTCCCAATGTTTTGGTTATATATTGCCAATTTTCTGATAAAAGTGGACAATCCACAATTGAAATTCTCATCCTGCAGTTTCATATTTAGAACGTTCATTTTGTCATACAGATAGGCTAGGTATGCCGCATCTCCACATAGAAGTTCAGCCTTGTTTCCCAAGCTCTTTTCAACTTTAAGCAAAAATTCAACCATGGTGTCAAAAAGATCAAAGAACTGTTTTAAGCAGCATGTCCCTCCATGGTACATCTGAAGAAATCTCCTCTAATTCCTAATGAAATACAGCCATTGGTGTGCCTTCTTTGTAATTGCACCAATATGTTGGGCCCAGGATAGATCTTCAAAGATGTTGGTACACAGGAACTTGAAGCTGCTCATTCTTTCCACTGCTAATCCATCAATGAGAACTGCTGTGTGTTCTCCCAAATTCCCCTCCCAAAATTCCGCTATCGATTCCTTGGTCTTACTGACGCTGAGTTGTTGTTGTGACATCACTAAACTAACCTAATTATCCCACTCCTGTATGTTACCTCATCACCATCGTGATGCCAACAACAGTCGTGTCATCTGCGATTTTATATATTGTTTTTGAGCACTGACTAGCCACACTATCATGAGAGTAGAGAAAGCAAGGCAGTAGACTATGCACACATCCTTGACATGTGCTTGTATTGATTGTCAGAGAGGCGGAGGTATTATTTCCAATCCTCACGGACTGTGGTCTCTGAATGAAGAAGTTGAGTATACAGTTGCAGAAGGAGGTTTTGAAGTTTGTTGATTCATACAGAGAGGATGCTGGTGTTGAATACTGAACTGTAATCGATAACCAGTAGCCTGACATAGAAATTGGCATTGTCCAGATGATCCATGGCCAAGTGAAAAGCCAGTAAATTTACATCCATTGTAGACCCATGGTGCCAGTAGGCAAATTGCAATGGGCCCAGGTTCTCTGTCAGGCAGGAGTTAATTCTTGCAATAACAAACCTCTTAAAGCGCCTCATCACAGTTCTTTCTCTGTTGTTTATTCTTCCTCTCTTTTTACATGACGGTGATGATACGACTTGGTGGCTCATGGGTTGATCGATTTAAAATAGCCTTCAGGGATATTTCCTGTCAAGTACAACAGCTCAGGATTCCTTGGTATATGAAATAATCTTTAAATCTTATCTCCAATCAATTCATATTTAACATTTCTTCCTGTGTTTTTTCATATTTTGTCTCAACGTGCCTTTCGTTAAATTTCACTTTTTTCAACATCATTTTATCCAGGAATTTCCTTGAAGCTGCCATGTTAATAAGGATTTCTCACACGTCTATGAATACCAAGATGATCAAGTGGATAGGCTCCAAGGAAATATCTTACAGATTAAAATGGGATGGACCAATCGTCGGATGGAATATCTTCACCTGAAGGACTGAAACAATTCAAGAAGGTAGTTCACCACCATCTTCTCAAAAGTAATTAGAAATGGGCATTAGATGCTTGCCATGACAAATTTTTAAAAAAGGGGAAGAGGTTAGATCCATTGTGGACATCTCATTTCTCCTTCCATTCCCCTGCATTTGTCTTTTATACTTCTTCCTACACCAGCTGCTCATACCTGGCTCCCTTTCTGCTTCATTCACTCTGATCAATCCCCAAATACTCCAGTGTCTTTACCACCCTATTGCAACTGTTTTTCTCTCCATTCCAAGCCATTATTATTTCCATTTAGCTAAATGAAAAAGGAAAGAAAACTTGTTTTCAAAATTATTACATTTTTATTTTAATATTTATCTATGTACAGAGAGAACACTACTAAATTTGGGGTAAACAACAGGAATTCTGCAGATGCTGGAAATTCAAGCAACACACATTAAAGTTGCTGGTGAACGCAGCAGGCCAGGCAGCATCTCTAGGAAGAGGTGCAGTCGACGTTTCAGGCGAAGGGTCTTGGCCTGAAACGTCAACTGTACCTCTTCCTAGATAAATTTGGGGTAAAAGTATATAAAGAAGCTAAAAAGGAATGTCGATAAGTTAAGTGGATGGGCAAAAATAGGGCAAGTAGAGTACAATGCAAAAAAATACAAAATTGTCAATTGAAGCTAGAGGCATGAATGGAAGCACATGAGACATTGTGGAACCCTGAAATGCAGAGATCTGATTGTCTTGGGTCATATTTCACAAGAGGCTATTCTAGGTACAGTGGGTAATAAGGAAAGCTAAGCAAAATATCATTCTCTATTGCTCGGGGAAGTCATTACAAAATTTGGAGATAATGCTTCATTTATGTAGGAAAAGAGAAACCACATCAAGCATTTTGCACACAGGGTCACCTTACTCATGGAAGATGGTGGATGCATTGGAAGCATAGAATAATATCTCTGCACCATTGACATTAACTCTCTCCTTCATTCAAGCCTTTCGTAGACTCAAATCTCAGGACTAAGACTACACTTGTCTACAAAGCCAAGGAAGAGGGGTAGATTAATCTGCTAGAAATGTGCTGATGAACTCCGCCATAGATAGTCCCAAGCCCAGCAGCAAAAAGAGGAGGGTTGGACATGGGCTAACAACCAGATCCTGAAAAGACCCAGAGCTGCAGGATTACCCACAGAAGCTACAAAGACTTCATCCTGTGAGAGGAAGGATACACTGAGAAGATCCATCACCAGCAGCCTATGCCCCAGTAGGGGTGATAGACTTAAGAGGAAGAAGAAGACTAGAGTTGCCAGTCAGCATTGAACTCAACATAGGACTACCTTAGGGAATCCAGCTCCATATTCTTCCTTCGGGATTACTCCTGAAGAGTCCCCATGAGTTTGTATAGCCGCGAGGTAGTGGAGTTCTCCTTCTCCGAGATGAGCTGAGCTGCCAACCATGGCTGACGAGCCCAGCTGCCTGGATTGACTGATTTAAGGCACCAATAACCCGTCTTTGCCCTTTCTCCTGTCAGTAGAAAAGGTTGCACTCCTGAAGTCCAACAGCTGGACTTTGTTGTCAGAAGCTATTTGAGACGCATGCCACTGGGAATGGGAGCTTATCCCTACTAGTCCCTCCATTCACTCCTCACCCCCACCGGCTATGAAATCTTAATGAAGAGAGCATAAACGTGGTTACATGAACTCGACATAAAGTGCAACAGTCGGAATGTGACAAGCTGAGCGTGAGGCCTACAATTCTCACTAATCATATAAAGCGAATAGAAACAAATTTAATCGAAGAGGAAAAAGAACAAATGTCGAACAGCTAATTGTTAACAGAATCAGGTCAGAGAATTCTGTGTGAAAACTTCCCTGAGCAGAAGCATCGAACCAAAATCACAGATTTAAGTCAGGAATGAAAAAAGGAGCAAGATTAGTAGAGAATATAAATTAATAGGAAGCAGCAGCAAAAGTGGAGTCACAGTAAAACCCAGGCTCCTGTAAATAAATTGTCTTTGGCCCAGGAGATTCCTATCCAGAACACACCGCATCCACAGAGCAAAGTTCAGAAATATGTAATGGAAACTTGTGCTGCAATAATCTTGGGTATGTCAGGGAGGTAAGATGAGAGATGTTAATTTTCAAGCACCAGTGTATCGCTGCTTAGCACAGACATATTCTCCAGCCATCGGAATATAATCACACAGTGTGCTTGTTGTCCAGCTTTGGTTAAGGTTTGGCTGATTTTTGCATTCCTTCCTTGGAGTGTAACTCAAAGACCAAATACACAGTATAGATGGTGGGTGGGTGGGGGGCAAAGACTATGACATTGTGTTAAACATCAGACCAGGAATATGTAGTGTTTGAATAATGGAAATGTGTTTTTGATTAAGTATTATTGTTCTTTTAAATAATACAATATTGATTATATGTGAAAATGAGCGAATTGCATATGTCATAACGTTACCACATAATATGTGTGCGCCTTGCTTAAAGTAAAACAGAAAGTTAGACTCACATTTCAAAATTCCGTCCTTTCCTTTTAATTAGATTAATGTTTTGGAATCGCAAAACATAACAGTGACGATGAGGTATTTTTAAAATGAACCCGAGATGATTACCTGCCTTTGGAAGCGCAGTGAGACATTTGAATTTAAAAAAAGCAATGCAGCACATGTTCTTCCAAAGGAAAGACACGATTGAATAAAAACAGAAGCGGAAAACCCAATTCATGGGTTCATAAACAGTGAGTACCGGGTGATAATAATCATAAAGGAAAGAGCAGAAATGGCTGGCTACATCAGGAAGATTAATGTGTTTGATTACACAACGGGTTGAAAAAGCAACTTGACTTTTTATCCTTTTCTTTTCCCTGTACAGTCCACTTAGTTTTTGTCTGCCTGACATACTCTTCCGTATGTCCTACCTTGTTGCATTTTCCGCAAGTTTCACCTTTAAACCTGCATTTTAAACCTGGATTTTGTATACTAAATGGATCGAGCATATTTTAAAGCAAATGGAATAGCCAATGAGAAACAAACAGAAGTTTTGCTGAGTGCATTGGATTTAAAGGCATACAGTTTGCTTAGAAATTTGATTGCTCCAACCAATTTGATGCTATCATAAAAGTAATGCAGGGACATTGAGAATGGAAACCTTCGTTGATTGCAGAACACTCTAGATTTCATAAGCAGAATTAAAAGAAATTTGAGTTCATTTCATCACGTTTGGCTGAATTGAAAAGATTGCTTGAGTATTGTCAGTTTAGTGATTGGCTTAATGACATACTGACAGATAATTTAGTTTGTCGAATCTTACAAGAAGGTATTCAGAAACAGCTCCTAATTAATTGAGTTGCGGTCAGGAATGAAAGTGAGCATGAACAAAATTGTATTGTCTAGACAGAAACCTGCCTAGCCGAGCAAATTGTATTACCGTTGTGGCTGGATCTTGCATACACCAGACCAATGCAGGTTTAAAGGTGAAACTTATGGAAAATGCAACAAGGTAGAACATATATAAGAGTATGTCAGGCAGACAAAAACTATATGGACTGTACAGGGAAAAGAAAAAGATAAAAGTCAAGTTGCAGTTTCAAAAAGAGCACTAAACTAGCATGCTGTTGATGAAAAATCTGGTAATGATGCGATTAACGCAGTACTGAGTACCCTCGAGAGTTACAATGTGAAAGCTAACAATAGACAAGCAATATGGCTTACGCCAGAAATGAACAAGGAGGTTATGCTGCAACTGTACAGGGTACTGGTGAGGCCGCACCTGGAGTACTGCATGCAGTTCTGGTCCTCTTACTTGAGGAAAGATATACTGGCTTTGGAGGCAAGGCAAAGGAAGTTCATCAGATTGATTCCAGAGGTGAGGGGGTTAGACTATGAGGAGAGATTGAGTCACCTGGGACTGTACTCACTGGAATTCGGAAGAATAAGAGGAGATCTTGGAGAAACATATAAAATTATAAAAGGGATGGATAAGATAGAGGCAGGAAAGTTGTTTCCATTGGTAGGTGAGACTAGAACTAGGGGACATAGCCTTAAGATTCAGGGGAGTAAATTTAGGATGGAGAAGAGGAGGAACTGCTTTCCTCAAAGAGTGGTGAGTCTGTGGAATTCTTTGGTCAATGAAGCAGTGGAGACTACCTCAGTAAATACATTTAAGACAAGGTCAGATAGATTTTTGCATAGTAGGGGAATTAATTCCATGGCCAGATCAGCCATGATCTTATTGAATGGTGGAGCAGGCTCGACGGGCCAGATGACCTACTCCTGCTCCTAGTTCTTATGTTCTTATGTAATTGAAATGAGATTGGACACTGGCTTGGCTTGTTCAGCCATTCCACAAAATGAGTTCCAATGGCATTTCAAGGATGCTAAACTGAAGCCTGTAGATGTCCAACTAAGAGCTTATATTGGAGAAAATATAACCCTTGTGGGAATGGCATTTGTAATCGTGAAATACAACAACCAACAAGGTACATTGGGCTTGTATGAGGTAAAAACAGCAGGACCAGCATTGTGGGGTTGTGAGTGGCTGAGATAACTTGACTGGAAATCCATCCACAGTTTGTATGCCACATCCCCTGTAATAAAATCAACTGAAAACAAATTTAGGAAAGTACTCTATGATGCCAAAACTGTCTCCATGTTGTACACCATGAAACGTGACACAACACAGGGCAATCAAGTGTTGATACCTTCTTCTGTGCTTCTGTTTAGAAAGTATATTGTACCAATGCAAGATCATGCTGCTCAGTGGAATTGTGAAAGTGACAAAAGCAGTTGTCTGACTACAATAGTTTTTAAAGGCAACATATTGGAGAAAGCTTCCGATATGTTAATCAAGCAGTTACTTCCAAAACATGGATTGGGTTTAAGCAGGAAGAGAGTTCAAGGAGCTTCAGAAAAGTTGTATGCATTTGGGTTTTGTGAGTATAAAGAACCAGAATCTACTCTGCATGCATTAAGGTTATTGCATGAGCTTCAAGTGGGAGATGAAAAGCTGCCTTTAGAAGTAGATGCAAAAAATAAAGCCCAGCTGGATGAATAGATGGCCAAAAATAAATGAGTCAACAGAGGATTTGAGGAAAACAGAGGATTTGTCAGATGATGCTGTGGATGTAGAAGCTAAGAGGAGAGATCAGATTGTAAAGGGAGCAGTAATAAGAAGATATTCCAGTGAACTAACTGCACCTTCCCAAGATCAAAATGCTCATCTTAGAAAGAAGAAAGGGAAGAAAAAGAAAGAGACCAAGAGCAGGATAAAGAGATAAAGAAGCAAGACTGGGAGAGAAGCAAGGATCAAATTGATCCAGAGAGAAAAGCAAAGCAAAGGAGCAAAAACGTGTCCAGAGATGTCAGAACCACTTCCTGCAATCTCAGAGTCAACCCCTACAACCACCACGGAGGAGGCCCCAAAACTTGAGATTGTTTCAAGTGAACCCTCTTGTCAGGAGAGACATTACCCCACAAGAGCAACAAATGCTCCATAGCAATTAAATCTTCAGGTCTGAATGGGACAATTTATGGTGTGGATGTCTGTATAGTAGTCATATGATGTAGTCTACTGTGTATGTAGTTAAGGTGCATTCTATATTGAGTTGGAGTTATAGCTAAGCAGGGGGAGTGTCGTGTATTTAATATTCCAGTAGTATTTGAATAATGTTGCTGATTAAACATTCTTGTTAATTTAAATATTTCATTATGGGTTGTATGTAAAAAGTAAGTGAATTGTATACATCATGACATTGCCATGTGAAATGTGTTTGCCTCGTTTGAAGTAAAATGCAAGTTAGACTCACATTTTGGATTCCTGTCTTTTCCTTTTAATTAGTTTAATGTTTTGGAGTTACAACGCATAAGAGAATTGCTCCAAAAATAATGAGTTGCGAGCTTTCCAAAAAGTGCCAACAGGACAAATGCTCTAATCATTGTCTCAGTGAAACACAAAGAATGCATTGTAAACAGACACCATCTTGTGATCCTAAACATGTGACAAATTACTTTCCTTAACAAGAACATCACTATTGTCAAAGGGTCAAAGGTTACAAATATTAATATCCTTTACCTCAAAGGACAGAAGTTCCTCTCTATTTTTTCAGTTGAAGCGTAATGTCTTTATAACCTCACAGGGCATTTCAAACAGATCTTAAGGAATGTTGGGCATTTTCCCTAATACATTGATTTTAAAATATTAATAGATATTTTAATCTGATTTAAATCCTTCAGTTAACCTCACACAACAGCAATAATAATATCAAACAGAATGCTGATTTTTACATGCCTATGATTATTGTCTTTAATGTTTATTCCCCTCCCTTTCTATGTAGGAAATGCTGAATAGTTTGGGTCAGTGATTTTTCTTGATATTTTACGTCACTGAACATTTAAAATTGTACTACTGAGATGAAGTAATGATACTAAAAATAACAATCTTGGTTCAGAATGTTTGGAACTTAATCCTAATTCTAACTCCATTCCATTTTTCTCTGTCTTACTTATTTTCCTTAATGTTATTTTTATGCTGCTGTTTTAAGTACAACAAACATTTTACTGTAATTTGCTTGTTGTCGTCAAACTTTGCCAACTTAATTCCCATTTTTGAATAGGAATGCATTGCTCTTGAAACTGACTGTAGTTCTTTCCAGTAAACGTACCTAGCAGACATTTCAGTTTTAAACTAATGGGTGACAAATATATTAAGTGAAATTATGCTGATTATTTGGTACCAAAATGAAATAATAAACACATAAAAGATCATTTCTTATCGTTTTTTAAAAGAATAACTTGACTGAAGATTAATCTTTTTTTTCTTTAAAGTGTGCGTGAGGGGATACATCAAAGATATTTGGAATTGTTATTATTTTTCTCACTTAGTTTTAACATCAGGGTGACACAGTGACATAGCAGTTAGCTAAATGGTTTGCAGCTGTGAGATTGGGAATCAATTCCTGAAATAGTCTGTAAGGAGTTTGTACCTTCTCCTCGTGATGTGTGTGTTTTCTCTGGGCACTCTGGTTTTCTCCCACATTCCAAAGATGTACAGTTAGGGTTAGCAAGTTGTGGGCAATGCTGTGTTGGTGGGCAGAAGCATTGTGATACTTATGGGCTGCTAGCAAAATCCTCACTGATTTGATCTAATGCTGAATGACATATCTCACTGTATGTTTCATTGTACATGTGACAAATAAAGCTAATCTTTAATCTTTAATCTTAAGTACAAAGTGCTCCAAAATCAGATATGACAGATCTGGTGTGCAGTTACACTTCATCAACTCGGCCCTGTGGAAGAGGAAGGTTAACTTCATGATGTAAGCTTTGGCACCAAAACTGAGTGGGTTTGGCATTTGAGCGACTCTCCCAGAGGGATTAGAGAATGCCTTGTGACTCTGGCTAACTTCATTATATTATGTTCTGATATCTTCAATCAGCAACTTACAGATATCAGAACATACTGTAAGCTCCAACTCTGGAATCTATAAATAGACTAAGAAAAACTTCTACAACTTTGAGAAAACTCTAGTCTGCATTCCAGAAGGGGATAAATTGATCCTCCTGTGTGACTTTAGCTCAGAAGTAGGAAGGCTCAACCTATCCTGATGAAAGGTCTCAGCCTGTAAAATTAACTATATCTTATCCATAGATGCTACCTGTTCTGCTGAGTTCCTCCAGCATTTTGTATGCGTTGCTTTGATTTCCAGCATCTGCATATTTTCTCTTGCTTTTGAAGCTCAATCTCTGGTGAGTTATGATAAGCAAGGAGGGAGAAGAAAGAGGTACCTCCAACAGGATCCTCTTGTCAAAATACTTGACTTGCTGTCTTATTACAGCCCTCGTTTACTAGGGAGAAAAGGACAAGATTTCATTGCAACATCTGAGGTCCAGAGTGAAAAACAGGAAGAACATTTTCACCATCGATGCCACAACAATTATTGACAACTGTTGAACTAATCACTGCCTAATCCACTGTCCTTCATCTTAAATCCAATTTAATGCCACAGAAAGATCAATGTTGAAGCTCTCAAGCACCCTACAAGGGTAAGCCTTTTTAGTGAACTGGAAGCAACTGTGCACAACAAAGCAATATAGTTGGAAGTTTGTGATTTTATGTGGCAGCTGCTTTGTTTAGAAAGCAAGGTGAGCAAACAACTTCTTGGTAAGCCTATTACCATTGTATAAAAGAACACACAAGACATAGTAAGATGGATGGTTTCTAAAATCAAATATGTAAACCATGATAGTATAATGCCATCTTTAGCAGTGGACAACATGAACAACATATTTACAAAGTACATTACATAAAATCTTAAGAAACGTATACATATCTAAAGGCTGATCAGGGAAGTTCCTGCTCTTCACTCTTCCAGAGTTAAAGATGAACCAGAGGAACAGGTAAAAAGGTGAGGACAAGGCAGTATCCAAAGCAGTCATAGTCATGCAAATGATAACCCATAGTATTGTAGATCAGGTATGGGAGTTAACAGATTCTTAGCAGTGGAGCCATTATATAAAAAGCAGAAGTCATCAAACTTCCATCCTTGCAAGCTTCAACATTTTAATAGAAGGAGCAAAAACAATAATTTCAATGGCTAGGGAAATTGCCCATTAAAAAAAAACAAAAAAAAACCTTCAACCCAATTTAAGGTAGCATCCATCCACCCAGAAACTCAATTCCCTGCTGCAGAGGCTAACCTTGCAACTCTGGAAAAGGTCTTAGCTATAGTTGTAGCTAGAATGTTAAGCCAGTCAGGGTCTTAATATGAGTCTGCAAAGGAAATTTGTAAACAAAGATGCCTCACTTTTCTAATTGTGTCAATTCACTTATTTTTGTAATGTATTGATTAATATTCTTCTTATTTAACCAAGATTCTTCGAGCCATTGTTGACAAATATCAAGTCCTTCTAGAACATTCTTTGGTACATCTACCATAAGTTGTTCCTTAAAAATGGAGTCGCATTTCTGTCTTGAGATATGTGACATAGATTACTCGAAGAGTTAAGATGGTGCCAAGTGGCCTCCTCTTCGAGCTCAAGCTGTGTTTTTTTTTAATGGTGGATCATTTCCCAACATTCTCCAGGTGTGGCCCTGAGTGCCTCTGTGGATGACTGATTTCAGGTTGGTTTTGCTAACTGAGGCATCGCGAGAGATGGAACGTCAGGATTTCACAGCAGTGGACCTATGGAAAAGCGATGCGGTAGACTGTAATATCTTGACAGTCACCGTCAGTCTCCCCTTTTGCTGGGAAAATAGGCGATATCTCTCTGTACCTCTTCTAGTGAGAGAGAGTTTGTAGCACGTCAAACTGTTGGGTCCACAATAGTTTTTGTTGGTGCAGATCATGGTCTCTCTTTGGGTGCGTTGCTGTTGCTTAGTGGGAGTTGGGCACTGACACTTTTTGCTGAAACAAGCGGGGGAGGGGAGGTTGTTGGGCTGATACTTGCTGCTTGTGCAGGGTGGGGGGAGAGGGGTTTTGGGGTTCTAATGTTTTTCTGTCTTTCATTCTTTTGGGGTACTTCTGTTCTTCATGGATGTCTGCAAAGACAAATATTTTGGTTTGTATACTGTATATATTCACTGATAATAAATAGAGCCACTTCCTCCGTGAACCTTAAAAAGTGGGTGATCCTCTAATAACAGTATGTCAAGTGCACCGAAGGATCACATTGGTGCTATTATGAGAATGAGCACTTTCAAGGCTTGGCTGTAAAGGAAATTTTACTCCAATATTTTTTTAAATCTTGAAAATTGTTTTGGGCTGCATCTTTTTTTCTCTCTGCTCTTTGATGATATCACCATGTGAATATGCAGCAGTAACTGAAGGCTTGTCTGTGTATGTAACATTTTCTATTTGGCAAGAAATATTATCTGTTACCCCAGAATTTAGCATTATCAATTGGTCTCCAGCAGTAAAATTTGTCACAGGCAATTTTTCAACTTGTAGGAATTCATAAGGACACCAATAATTTCGAACTAATTTTCATCAGAAGGTATTATTCGCACAGCTGCACCAACTATTCACAACTGTTTGATTAAGGGCAAGTAGGAAATCTGGGTAGATACAATAATCTATGGACTAAAATCTCATAAAGGCTTACGGGAGTTATCAGTTTTGGTGGGTGAAAAAAAATTATATTAGCTTCTGCTTCAGTGTATCTTTCCATCTCATCTTCCCATGCAAAAACCTGGATCAAATGTTTCACTGGGCCATTTAGAACATAATCCAAAAATCCAGAAAACTATCATGTTACCTTGAACATTAACAATGGAATGGAATAATGGTCATAACTGAAGAAATGGAATTGTCTAAGATCTTTGTCGTAAGTACTTGTTAGCAATAAAGGGAAATATCCCCGTGGATCAGGATTAAGATATGGGTCACCAGATTCTATCACGTAAGCATGTGGTGCTAGGTGTACATCTAAAAAGGGGCCAATTTGTTGTCTCCAGGCAAAAACTATTGCTACATTCTTGGGATCTGGTACATATTGTGATGATCAGAGTCTAGGAGGTCATACAGCGTGGTTTGGTCTGTCTAATCTGCATTTTGTTCTATGTTCTATCCTTTCATCACTCCAGTCCCTGACTTGAACAATAAAATATTCATTACGGTCAATTGGAGAGGTAGTTGGGTCTTATCCTATATTTGTAGTATATTATTAACGCACTTAATATCGACCAGCATTTGCATAAACTGCTACTGGAAACAAGGATGTCGACTATTTTAGGGGTGTGCTGTAGCACTTGTTGAGAGTGCTCTGAATTGGACTACAGCTAAACGCTGCTATTGAGGGAGTGCAGCGTAGGTTCACAAGGTTAATTCCCGGCATGGCAGGACTGTCATATGTCGAAAGATTGGAGCAACTGGGCTTGTATACTCTAGAATTTAGAAGGCTGAGAGGGGATCTTATTCAAACATATAAGATTATTAAAGGATTGGACACGCTGCAGGCAGGAAGCATGTTCCCGCTGATGGGTGAGTCCAGAACCAGAGACCACAGTTTAAGAATTAGGGGTAGGCCATTTAGAACGGAGCTGAGGAAAAACTTTTGCACCCGGAGAGTGGTGGATATATAGAATGCTCTGCCCCAGAAGGCTGTGGAGGCCAAGTCTCTGGATGTTTTCAAAAAAGAGATGAATAGAGCTCTTAAAGATAGTGGAATCAAAGTTTATGGGGATAAGGCAGGAACTGGATACTGATAGCGGATGATCACAGTGAATGGCGGTGCTGGCTCGAAGGGCCAAATGGCCTACTCCTGCACCTATTGTCTATAAATATTAATTCTTTCTGAATTAATACTTTTGATAAAACATCACCATGTCAGGCGCCAGCTATGATGGTACTGGGTTTGCTGACCACAAAGTTCGAAACTCAGATGAAGACCTTAATCCCTATTTGATATAAACTACCACAAGTACTCTCACTAAAGGGATATAATATCGCAACTACCCAATCTTCAACGACTTGTTCACTTCCTAGTTTATTGTCCACAGCGGATTTAACTGCCAATACCCGCTATTTGAGTGGTGTGTTCATTCCCCCCCCCGCCCCACCGAGAAGGTACTTCCAGCTAACAAAGTACCTGTAGTGCAAAACACTGTTATTTTATTTTCAGTGATACACATTTAAAGCCATTCTTAATACACATTTAAAATTCACTGATGATTTCTATCTTAAACATTTCCAAAGTACAAAGCATTTCTAAAACACAGTTCCTTAAGGTTGTCATAACCGGGGGATGTAGTGGAAATAAGCTCCCACTACCTATTAAATGCTTCCAATAGCATGCATCTCAAATAGCCTCTGACAACCAAGTCAAGCTCTTGGCCTTCATGGGTGGCTTAGTTATTAAGCCCATGGAACTGTTTCTACTGACCTGAGAAGGGACGAAGGCCGGTTACTGGTGCTTTAAAACCTGTCACTTCGGGCAGATGGGGCTCATCAGTCATGGTTGGCAGCTCATTTAGGAGAAGGAAAATGCTGATTTCAAACCTCCACTGCCTTGCAGCCATATCCACTCATGAGGATGGCTTCAGAATTAAACCATATCGTACTATCCCGCGGGCATATCACATAGACAACTAGGATGTAATATCTGTATTTGAACCTGACCAACGGAGGGCCTCCAAAACACAAGGCGTAAAGATCAAATTATTTCCAAACTACAGGTACAATTCCTATAAACTAAAAAGACATGCCAACAAGTTGCAGATGAACAAATCTTCCGTCATAAAAATTCTTTACCCTAATGAGTCTAATAGGGTAATTCCTAATAAGTCTGAACTGTCCTTTTCACTTATATCCTTTTTCTCCAATAAGGGGACTTCACACATACATATATTAAATTTTCTCAGGTACCCGTTTTACACAAATGGTCTAAAAACATCTTGGAGACTTAGGTCTCAGGTAATGCTGTAAATACCGTAAAACTAACCTGCTTGAGTACATAAAACTTCAAACATTATTAGATCATTCATTTGATATGCTAAACGTTTGTTTCCATCTGGCCTGCAAACTTCCATGAATCAAACAAATAAGAGTCAGCTTGCCTGCTTCAAAAGAAGCCAAATTAAACAACCCATTGTCTTATACTGTGCTTTAAAAATCAATAAGCAAGGTGCAGTGAGCATCATCGTACTTCTCAATGGTAGATTATCTGTGCTATAAACTGTTCCCACCTCCCAACATATACAACTCCTACTCTATCAGTGGGTCACATATTGGCCTAAGAGTGACCTCAAAACCCACCAATCCAGAGTAGAAAAACGTCATGCAGCACCCAGTCGGAGAAATCGGAAGCTTGAGAAGACGCAATTCACTCAGGTTCACCGACTGAGTAGAGAAGGCAGCGACTCGCAGCAGTTTGGTGCTTTGAACAGCAGCCAATCAGTGCTCAAGATTGACTGGCAAGAACAAATTAAAGTAAGGCAGGGGCAAGCGGGGCAGCCATTGTCAGAGTGGCCGTTGTTGGATTGGACAGAGCTAGAGTGGAGATTTTGAGGCTTTAACTCTTCAAGGCTTCATCAAGGAGAGACCTCAGTGAGAGAAGGCAAAAAAGCTGTAGGTACAGTTTATTCTTCTTCCTTCTTTATAATTTCTCAGTTAGAACAGTAGGATAGTAGAATGCTCCTCTTGCGAGATGTAGGAAGGGAGGGAGACTTCCAGTGTCCCTGATGACTACACCTGCGAGAAGTACATCCAGCTGCAGCTTCTAGCACTCTGCGTTAAGGAGTTGGAGCCAGAACTCATTGAACTCTGGTTCATTCAAGAGGCTGAGGGAGTGATATAGAAACATAGAAACATAGAAAATAGGTGCAGGAGTAGGCCATTCGGCCCTTTGAGCCTGTACCACCATTTATTATGATCATGGCTGATCATCCAACTCAGAACCCCGCCCCAGCCTTCCCTCCATACCCCCTGACCCCTGTAGCCACAAGGGCCATATCTAACTCCCTCTTAAATATAGCCAATGAACTGGCCTCAACAGTTTCCTGTGGTAGAGAATTCCACAGATTCACCACTCTCTGTGTGAAGAAGTTTTTCCTAATCTCGGTCCTAAATGGCTTCCCCTCTATCCTCAAACTGTGACCCCTCGTTCTGGACTTCCCCAACATCGGGAACAATCTTCCTGCATCTAGCCTGTCCAATCCCTTCAGGATCTTATACTTTTCAATCAGATCCCCCCTCAATCTTCTAAATTCCAACGAGTACAAGCCCAGTTCATCCAGTCTTTCTTCATATGAAAGTCCTGCCATCCCAGGAATCAATCTGGTGAACCTTCTTTGTACTCCCTCTATGGCAAAGATGTCTTTCCTCAGATTAGGGGACCAAAACTGCACACAATACTCCAGGTGTGGTCTCACCAAGGCCTTGTACAACTGCAGTAGTACCTCCCTGCTCCTGTACTCGAATCCTCTCGCTATAAATGCCAGCATACCATTCGCCTTTTTCACTGCCTGCTGTACCTGCATGCCCACTTTCAATGACTGGTGTATAATGACACCCAGGTCTCGTTGCACCTCCCCTTTTCCTAATCGGCCACCATTCAGATAATAATCTGTTTTCCTATTTTTGCCACCAAAGTGGATAACTTCACATTTATCCACATTAAATTGCATCTGCCATGAGTTTTCCCACTCACCCAACCTATCCAAGTCACTCTGCATCCTCTTAGCATCCTCCTCACTGCTAACACTGCCACCCAGCTTCGTGTCATCCGCAAACTTGGAGATGCCGCATTTAATTCCCTCATCCAAGTCATTAATATATATTGTAAACAACTGGGGTCCCAGCACTGAGCCTTGCGGTACCCCACTAGTCACCGCCTGCCATTCTGAAAAGATCCCGTTTATTCCCACTCTTTGCTTCCTGTCTGCTAACCAAATCTCCACCCACACCAATACCTTACCCCCAATACCGTGTGCTTTAAGTTTGCACACTAATCTCCTGTGTGGGACCTTGCCAAAAGCCTTTTGAAAATCCAAATATACCACATCCACTGGTTCTCCCCTATCCACTCTACTAGTTACATCCTCAAAAAATTCTATGAGATTCGTCAGACATGATTTTCCTTTCACAAATCCATGCTGACTTTGTCCGATCATTTCACCGCTTTCCAAATGTGCTGTTATCACATCCTTGATAACTGACTCCAGCAGTTTCCCCACCACCGACGTTAGGCTAACCGGTCTATAATTCCCCGATTTCTCTCTCCCTCCTTTTTTAAAAAGTGGGGTTACATTAGCCACCCTCCAATCCTCAGGAACTAGTCCAGAATCTAATGAGTTTTGAAAAATTATCACTAATGCATCCACTATTTCTTGGGCTACTTCCTTAAGCACTCTAGGATGCAGACCATCTGGCCCTGGGGATTTATCTGCCTTTAATCCCTTCAATTTACCTAACACCACTTCCCTACTAACATGTATTTCACTCAGTTCCTCCATCTCACTGGACCCTCTGTCCCTTACTATTTCTGGAAGATTATTTATGTCCTCCTTAGTGAAGACAGAACCAAAGTAATTATTCAATTTGTCTGCCATGTCCTTGGTCCCCATAATCAATTCACCTGTTTCTGTCTGCAGGGGATCTACATTTGTCTTTACCAGTCTTTTCGTTTTTACATATCTATAAAAGCTTTTACAGTCCGTTTTTGTGTTCCCCGCCAATTTTCTCTCATAATCTTTTTTCCCCTTCCTAATTAAGCCCTTTGTCCTCCTCTGCTGAACTCTGAATTTCTCCCAGTCCTCAGGTGAGCCACTTTCTCTGGCTAATTTGTATGCTTCTTCTTTGGAATTGATACTATCCCTAATTTCTCTTGTCAGCCAAGGGTGCACTACCTTCCTTGATTTATTCTTTTGCCAAACTGGGATGAACAATTGTTGTAGTTCATCCATGCAACCTTTAAATGCTTGCCATTGCATATCCACCGTCAATCCTTTAAGTGTCATTTGCCAGTCTATCTTAGCTAATTCACGTCTCATACCTTCAAAGTTACCCCTCTTTAAGTTCAGAACCTTTGTTTCTGAATTAACTATGTCACTCTCCATCTTAATGAAGAATTCCACCATATTATGGTCACTCTTACCCAAGGAGCCACTCACGACAAGATCGCTAATTAACCCTTCCTCATTGCTCAAAACCCAGTCCAGAATAGCCTGCTTTCTAGTCGGTTCCTCGACATGTTGGTTCAAAAAACCATCCCGCATACATTCCAAGAAATCCTCTTCCTCAGCACCTTTACCAATTTGGTTCACCCAGTCTACATGTAGATTGAAGTCACCCATTATAACTGCTGTTCCTTTATTGCACACATTTCTAATTTCCTGTTTAATACCATCTCCGACCTCACTACTACTGTTAGGTGGCCTGTACACAACTCCCACCAGCGTCTTCTGCCCCTTGGTGTTACGCAGCTCTACCCATATCGATTCCACATCTTCCCGGCTTATGTCCTTCCTTTCTATTGCGTTAATCTCTTCTTTAACCAGCAACACCACCCCACCTCCCCTTCCTTCATGTCTATCCCTCCTGAATATTGAATATCCCTGAACGTTGAGCTCCCATCCCTGGTCACCCTGGAGCCATGTCTCTGTGATCCCAACTATATCATAATCATTAATAACAATCTGCACTTTCCATTCATCCACCTTATTACGAATGCTCCTTGCATTGACACATAAAGCCTTCAGGCGCTCTTTTACAACTCTCTTAGCCCTTATACAATTATGTTGAAAAGTGGCCCTTTTTAATGCTTGCCCTGGATTTGTCAGCCTGCCACTTTTACTTTTCTCCTTTGTACTTTTTGCTTCTACCCTCACTTTACACCCCTCTGTCTCTCTGCACTGGTTCCCATCCCCCTGTTGTGAACTAACCTCCTCACGCCTAGCCTCTTTAATTTGATTCCCACCCCCCAACCATTCTAGTTTAAAGTCACCTCAGTAGCCCCCGCTAATCTCCCTGTCAGGATATTGGTCCCCCTAGGATTCAAGTGTAACCCGTCCTTTTTGTACAGGTCACGCCTGCACCAAAAGAGGTCCCAATGATCCAAAAACTTGAATCCCTGCCCCCTGCTCCAATCCCTTAGCCACGCATTTATCCTCCACCTCATCGCATTCCTACTCTCACTGTCGCGTGGCACAGGCAGTAATCCCGAGATTACTACCTTTGCGGTCCTTTTTCTCAACTCCTTTCCTAGCTCCCTATATTCTCCTTTCAGGACCTCATCCCTTTTCCTACCTATGTCATTGGTACCTATATGTACCACGAGCTCTGGCTCCTCACCCTCCCACTTCAGGATATCTTGGACACGATCAGAAATATCCCGGACCCTGGCACCGGGGAGGCAAACTACCATCCGGGTCTCTGGACTGCGTCCACAGAATCGCCTATCTGACCCCCTTACTATCGAGTCCCCTATCACAACTGCCCTCCTCTTCCTTGCCCTACCCTTCTGAGCTACAGGGCCAGACTCTGTGCCGGAGGCACAGCCACTGTCGCTTCCCCCGGGTAAGCTGTCCCCTCCAACAGTACTCAAACAGGAGTACCTGTTGTTAAGGGGCACAGCCACCGGGGTACTCCCCATCACCTGACTTTTCCCCTTCCCCCTCCTAACCGTGACCCACTTGTCTGCCTCCCGTGGCCCCGGCGTGACCACCTGCCTTCCACTCCTCTCTATCACCTCCTCACTCTCCCTGACCAGACGAAGGTCATCGAGCTGCAGCTCCAGTTCCGTAACGCGGTCCCTTAGGAGCTGCATCTCGATGCACTTGGCGCAGATGTAGACGTCCGGGAGGCTTGGAGACTCCAGGGCCTCCCACATCCGGCACCGAGAACAGCAAACTGCCCTCTCACTATATAGGACATATAGAGAGGTAGTTACAACCAAGGTGCAGGGTACAGAAAACTGGATGAAGTCAGGAAGGGGAAAGGGGTTATACAGCCAGAGCAGAGTACCCCTGGGGCTACCCCTCTCAACAACAGGTATATCACTTTGCATATTGTTGCAGGGGTGGGGGTTGGGGTGACCTAGCAGAGGAAAGTCATTTGGATCATTGGGCTCTCTGCCAGGGATTGTACAAAAGGGATGGTTTGCACCTGAACTGGAAGCTGACTAATATACTAGCAGGAAGGTTTATGAGTGCCTCATGGTAGGGTTTAGACCAGAGTTGCAGGGGGATGGGAACCAGAGTGCCAGAGCAGTTAGTGGAGAGTTGTAGAGGTGCATATTTTTTAAGACAAAGTCAGGAACCAAAATGTTGAACATGGTGTGACTAATGTCCTGAACTGCATGTATTTTAATGCAAGATGTATCATAGGAAAGGTAGATGAGCTCAGGGCATGGACAACACCTGGAATTATGATATTATAGCTATTACTAGTCAGGGAAAATGTCACAGCAGTAGTCAGTCAGGACAGGCTGGTGAGGCATTACAGGTGGAACTGAGAAATAAGAAAAGTACATCCATGTTAATGGGGCTACATTGCAGACCAACTAACAGTCCGTGGAGTTTAGAGGAATAAATTTGCAGAGAGATCACAGACTGTTGCAAGAAACAGGAAGTTGTTACAGTAGGTGATTTCAACTTTTCTCATATTGACTAGGACTCACATACTGTAAAAAGGACTAGATTTGATAGAGTTTGTCAAATGTGTTCAAGAAAGTTTCCTTAATAAATATGTAGAAGTCCCAATGAGAGACTGTGTGATACTTGATCTGCTATAGGGGAACGAGACAGGGCAGGTGATAAAAATTTGTGTAGGGGAACACTTTGCACTGAGCAATCACAATGCCATTAGTTTCCAAGTAGATATGCAAAAAGATAGGTACAGTCCACAGGTTGAGATTCTAAACTGGAGAAAGGCCAATTTTGATGGTATCAGGAGAGATTTGGCAAGTGTGGATTGGGATAGGCTGGTTTCTGGCAAAGGTGCACTTGGTAAGCGAGAGGCCATCAAAAGTGAAATTTTGAGAGAACAATGCTTATATGTGTCTGTCAGAATAAAAGGTAAAGATAACAAGTTCAGGGAACCTTGGTTTTCAAGAGATATTGAGGCTCTGGTTAACAAAAAAAAAGGAGATGCATAGCAAATATAGGAAGGCTGGAACAAATAAGGTACCTATGGAGTGTAAGAAATGCAAGAAAACACTTAAGAATGAAATCAGGAGGAATTAAAGAAGGCAAGGGTTTTACCTGGCAGGCAAGGTGAAGGGGAATCCTAAGGGATTCTACAGATATGTTAATAGAGAAAGGATTGCAAGGGGCAAAACTGGTTGTCTGGAAGATCAGAATGCTAATCTATGCGTGGAGCCAAAAGAGATGGGGAAGATCTTAAATGAACTTTTTGCATCTGTATTTTCTCAGGAGATGTCACAGAGTCTATAGACGTGAGGCAAAGCGGAATCAACTTCATGGACCCTGTACTGATTACAGTTTGCTGTCCTAAGGCAAGTTAGGGGGGCTAACCCCCCAGGGCCTGGCAAGGTGTTCCCATGCCTGTAGAAGGCAAGTGCAGAAATTGCTGGAGCCCTAGCAGAGATATTTAAATCATCCTTAGCGGTAAGTGAAGTACCAGATAACCGGAGGACAGCCAAAGTTGTTCCACTGTTCAAGAAAGGCTCTAAAAATAAACCAGAAAATTATAGGCCAGTGAGCCTGAAGCAGTAGTGGGAACGTTATTAGCAGGTATTCTAAGGGACCAGATATATAAACATTTAAATAGCCATGGACTGTTAAGGATAGTCCATATAGCTTCATGCCTGGTAGGTCACATCTTACCAATCTTATAGAGTTTTTCAAGGAAGTTACCAGGAAACTTGATGAAGGCAAGACAATGGATGGTCTCTACGTGGACTATGCTAAGGCTTTTTGACAAAGTCCTGTTTGGGAGGTTGGTTAGGAAGATCCATTCGCTTGGCAATCAAGTTGAGGTAGTAAATTAGATTAGACATTAGCCTTGTGGGAGAAGCCACAGAGTGGTAATAGATGGTTGCCTCTTTGACTGGAGGCCTGTGACTAGTGGAGTCCTGCAGGTATCAGTGCTGGGTCCATTGTTGTTTGTCATCCATATCAATGATCTGGACGACAATGTGGTTAACTTGATCAGCAAATTTTCAGATGACACCAGGACTGGGGGTACAGTGGACAATCAGGAAGACTATCATGGATTGCAGTGGGATCTAGACCAGATGGAAAAATAGGCTGAATGGCCAATGGAATTTAACACAGACTAGTGTGATGAGTTGCACTTTGGTAGGACTATGCTTAGGAGTTTTTACACAGTGAATGGTAGGGCACTGAGGAGTGTAATAGAACAAAGGGATCTGGGATTAGAGGTCCATGATTCATTGAAAGTGGCATCACAGGTAGATGGGGTCTTAAAGAAAGCTTTCAGTACATTGGCCTTCATAAATCAAAGTTTTGAGTACCAGAGATGAGATGTTATGTTGAAGTTGTATAAGGCATTGGTGAGGCCTAATTTGGAGTATTGTGTCCAGTTTTGGTCGCCTACCTACAGAAAGATGTAAATAAGTTTGAAAGAGTACGGTGAAAATTTACGAGGCTGTTGTTGGGTCTGGAAGACGTGAGTTATAAAGAAAGATTAAATCGGTTAGGACTTTATTCCTTGGAATGTAGAAATATGAGAGATTTGATAAATGTATACAAAATTATGAGAGTAAAATTATCATGTTTAAGGAGAACATGAGGGGAAACTTTTTCACTCAGAGTGTCGTAAGAGTGTGGAATGAGTTTCCAGCACAAGTATTGTATGCATGCTCGCTTTCAATGTTTAAAAAAAGTTTGGATAGGTACATGGCTGGTAGAGGTATGAGGGGCTGTGGTCCCAGTACAGATTGATGGGAGTAGGCAGTTTAAACGGTTCGGTATGGACTGTGTCTGTGCTGTACTTTTCTATGACTCTATGACTCCAAATCTTGGCGAAGAAGGAGATTCAGTTCTATCACTGTTCTTGGATGAAAAGTTCAGTTCAATACCATTTAAAACATCATCATGTGGAAGAGAAATTTAGAAATATCGAGGATAGGAAAAGAGCCTGGAACATAATAAGTCATTATGTTTTGGTTGTAGGCCGAACCCAGCAAAGTTCAGCATGCAATTGTGTCCTACTGAATGACCCTACACACTTCCACTTGGATGTGGCACCATTGTAGAATGTGCATCTTCGTCATATAAGTTTATTCCATGACCGATACTACCTAAGTCACAGGGAGAAACAGCTGGCATCAGAGCCTTGGTTGTATGTGAATCAAAGGTGTGATTGGTCAATTGGTCAAGTAATTAGTTAAGGAATACAGAGCTAGAAATGGTTTTGGTGGTTGGGGTTCTGGGTATCAGTACCGTGGTGCTGATGGGTTTGAAGAGGAAGAGGAAATACATGAAGACATCACTTGAGTAAGGGTATTATATTTGTTTGGGCCCTGTTTCAGAACTGGCAGTATTAGAATGTGACTGTCCTCTCTGTAAGTAGATCTTTGACCTCTTGATGGAAAGACCTCAGTCAGTCCTAGATGGCAGCAGCATCTCAAGCTTCATCGCACTGAGCACTGGTGCCCTGAAAGGTTGTGTGCTCAGCCTGCTGGTGTTCACACTGCTGGCTCACAAATGCACTGCCAGATTACGCTCAAACTGTATCATTAAGTTCACTGATGATACGACAGTGGTTGGCCTCATCAACAACAATGATGTATCGGCATACAGACAGGAGGTAGAGAGGCTTGTCAAATAGTATGAGAACGACGAAGGTTCATTTTATTATCAAAGTATATATGCTGAGTACATTTCTGAGATTTGACTTCTCCGGATTGCCATAGAAAAATAAAACCATATAAGACGACATTAGTCTCAGTGTGGACAAGACAAAAGAGGTTATTGTAGACTTCAGGAAGACACATGTCCACCACTTTCCATTGCACATCAATGGCTTTGCCATGGAGAGAGGGAAGAGCATGAAGTTCCTTGATGTGCACATCACAGATGAACTAACTTGGACTCACAACATCTGCTCACTAGTCAAAAAGGCACAGCTGCGTCCATACTTTCTGAGGAGAATGAGGCATGCAAGGCTCCCCGCCCCCAGTCTGACAGCTTTCTACAGGAACACCACCGGAAGTGTCCGGTCTGGCTGCATCATTGTGTGGTCCCGACGGCGCAAGGCATCAGACCACAATATTCTACAGAGGTCCGTAAAAACTGTCGAGAGGAACATCAGGGTCTCCCTCTCCCCTATTTGTGACCTTTACTGGGAGCATTGCAGATGAAGGGCCCAAAGCTTTGCTGAGGATCCCTACCACCCATTCAATAATTTTGAACCACTACCACCAGGAAAGAGGTACAGTAGCATCCTTCATCAGGGACCTTCACCACCCAGATCATGCTCTCTTCTCACTGCTGCCATCAAGAAGAACGTAGAAGAGCCTCAGGACTCACACCACTAAGTTCAGGAACAGTTATTACTCCTCAGCCATCAGGCTTTTGAACCAAAGGAAATAACTTCACTTTTCCTGTTACTGAAATGCTCCAACAACCTATGGACTCACTTTCAAGGACTCTTCTTCTCATGTTCTTAATACTTATTGTTTATTATTATTATTACTATTATTATTATTGGCTCAATGGAAGAAGGCAAAGAATGATAGTGGAGGATTGTTTCTCTGAGTGGAGGCCTGTGACTAGTGGTGTGCCACAGGGATCAGTGCTGAGTCCATTGTTATTTGTCATCTATATCAATGATCTGGATGATAATGTGGTAAATTGGATCAGCAAATTTGCTGATGATACAAAGATTGGAGGCGTAGTGGACAGTGAGGAAGGTTTTCAAAGTTTGCAGAGGGATTTGGACCAGCTAGAAAAATGGGCTGAAAATGGCAGATGGAGTTTAATACAGACAAGTGTGAGGTATTGCACTTTGGAAGGACAAACCAAGGTAGAACATACAGGGTAAATGGTAAGACACTGAGGAGTGCAGTAAAACAGAGGGATCTGGGAATACAGATACAAAATTCCCTAAAAGTGGCGTCACAGGTAGATAGGGTCATAAAGAGAGCTTTTGATACATTGGCCTTTATTAATCAAAGTATTGAGTATAAGAGCTGGAATGTTATGATGAGGTTGTATAAGGCATTGGTGAGGCCGAATCTGGAGTATTGTGTTCAGTTTTGGTCACCAAATTACAGGAAGGATATTAATAAGATTGAAAGAGTGCAGAGAAAGTTTACAAGGATGTTGCCGGGACTTGAGAAACTCAGTTACAGAGAAAGGTTGAATAGGTTAGGACTTTATTCCCTGGAGCGTAGAAGAATGAGGGGAGATTTGATAGAGGTATATAAAATTATGATGGATATAGATAGAGTGAATGCAAGCAGGCTTTTTCCACTGAGGCAAGGGGAGAAAAAAACCAGAGGACATGGGTTAAGGGTGAAGGGGGAAAAGTTTAAAGGGAACACTAGTGGGGGCTTCTTCACACAGAGAGTGGTGGGAGTGTGGAATGAGCTGCCAGACGAGGTTGTAATTGTGGGTTCTTTTTTAACATTTAAGAATAAGTTGGACAGATACATGGATGGGAAGCGTATGGAGAGATATGGTCCATGTGCAGGTCAGTGGGACTAGGCAGAAACTGGTTCCGCACAGCCAAGAAGGGCCAAAAGGCCGTTTCTGTGCTGTAGTTTTTCTATGGTTTCTATTATTATTATTAATTTATTTCTGTACTTGCACAATTTGTTGCTTTTTGCATATTGGTTGTATTCCCATTTTCATTGATTCTATTACGATTATTGGATTTATTGAGTATGCCCACAGGAAAATGAATTTCAGGGTTGAATATGGTGACATGGATATACCTTGAGAGTAAATTTTCTTTGAACTTTGAACAGAGGCATAAGGTCCAGGACTGCCAGACTCTATAACATCTTCTTCCCTCAGACTGTGAGACTAATGAATATCTTGCCACCACTGAGGTCTCAGCATCAGGTCATTGAGCTGTTTACTGTTTACCTGTGGTGTTTACATGCATTTTGAATTATATTTTATTAATTTCTTTATGGTATAATATTTTGGTTTATGTGCTGTGCATGATGTATGTTGTGTGGGTGCACTGTGGTCCAGAGAAACATTGTTTCATTTGGTTGTACCTCTGCATAGTCAGATGACAATAAACTTGAACTTGAATGCTAGTGATGAAACTTTGGAGCAATATGACATAATTCCGCAGTCTAAAGGAGCATTGCCAAGGGAAATAAATGCCATTCCATGTAGGAGGAAAGCACAGCACAATTTGTGAAAAGAAATGCCCTATTAAATTTGCTTCGTGCCCAATTTGACTTGTAATTATTGCAACATTTCTTGTTCAGGCATCTTGGAAAAAACAGAGCATTGCATATGAATTACTGGGCCCAGATCAGCAGTGCAATGAAGGATTCATGTTTTTACACAGAAGCTCCTCAACATCCAACAATAGCGCAAACAGTTATCGGCCTTATATGTGGCATTTTTATTTTATGTTGCAGTTACTACTCACTAATCGAGAAGATCATATTCTTTCATCCCAGAGCAACACACACAACTTTGGACATCTATGGAAAGGAATAAGCACTTGACGTTTTGGGCCGAGGTCTGGAAAGCAAGGGGGGAGATACCAGAATAGAAAAGTGGGTGGATGGGAACGAGGACAAGCTATAGGATGATAGGTAAAGCCTCTGCAGAATCTCTTGTGTTCTTTCATCCTACTTGTTTTCATCAGGATCACTTTAACAATACTATTTAATACTTTATATTCCAAAGGGCTCAGAGGGTAAGAACTTGCATCCTATCTTCGCCAAACCGCCAATGTAGACAAAGTGACTCAACATCCTTACAGCCCATCGTGCTTTGTTACAAATACCCACTGAGTGTATGTTTGTGATCTTCTTCAGCCCATGCCTATCTACCTTAATTTTTGTGGCGTGTGTTCAGAGATGCTCTTCTGCACACCGCTGTTGTAATGAGAGGTTATTTCAGTTACTGTCACCTTCCTGTCAGCATGAACCAGTCTGGCTATTTTCCTCTGACCTCTAATTAGCAAGGCATTTTCACCCACAGAACTGCTGCTTACTGGATTTTTTTTGTGTTTTACACCATTCTTTGTAAACTCTAGAGACTGTTGTACTTCAAAATCCCTAGATATCGGCAGTTTCTGAGATACTCAAACCACCTTGCCTGGCACCAACAATCATTTCACGATCAAAGTCACTTAGATCACACTTCTCCCCAATTCTGATATTTGTTCTGAACAACAAATAAACCTCTTGACCGTGTCCATATGTTTTTATGCATTAAATTGCTGCCACGTGCATGGCAGAATAAATACTTGCATTAATGAGGAAATTTACAGTTGTACCTAATAAAGTCGCCACTGAGCAGAGATGCAAATTTCTGTGGATGACTTGAAGAACCAGGAGTTGAAGGAGATGTAGGGGATTCTGCAGATGCTGGAAATTGTGAACAATGCACACAAAATGCTGGAGGAACTCAGCAGGTAAGACAACATGCATTCAGACAATGAACAGTTGACATATCAGGCCAAGACCCTTCATCAGGACTGGAAAGGAAGAGGTCAGCACCCAGAATGAACAAGGCAGGGCAACAGGGTGGAGAACAAGCCAGCAGCTGGTAGATGAGTCCAGAAGAAGGGTAAGGCAGGTGAGAGAGGAGATGAAAGGGAATGATATGAGAATCTGGGAGGATGGGATGGGATAAGGGGGCCATAGGAAAGAAGGAAGACCAAAAGGGTGGGGAAAACAAAGGGGTGTAGTTACCAGATAATAGAGCAATTGCAAAAATAAGTTCATGATCATGTTCTCTAACTTCCGATAACCACTCTCTTCTGTTTTCCTTCACTCCCTCCCTTTGATTTCATTCATTCCAGTGAGTCCTTACCTCTTCTCTTTTCTTTCCTCACCTCACAACCTGTCCATCATCTGCTTCCCCAGCTCACACTCCTTCTCTTCATTCCATGATCTACAGTGCTTTCCCATCAGATTCCTTCTTTTCTCAGCCCTTTGCCTCTTCCACCAATCACTCCACCATCTCCCCAACCGGCTTCTCACATCATAAACACAAGAGATTCTGTGGATGCTGGGAATCTTGAGCAACACACACTAAAATGCTGGAGGAAGGCAGGGAGCATCTTTGTTCCTACTCCCCAACCACCCCCACCACCACCTTCTCCCTCAGCTGGATTCACCTGCTGTCTGCCAGCTTGTGCTTTTCCCCCTTCCGCTAACTTTTTATTCTGGTTTTTGCCCTCTTTCTTTCCAGTCCGAATGAAAGGTCTCAGCCCAAAAAGTCATCTATCTGTTCACTTCCCTCCATAATATGCTTACTGACCTGCTGAGTTTCTCCAGGATTTAGTGCATAGTTCTCAGAGATTTGAGCAAATGCACGAAGAGAATCATGACGTATGACGTGAAATTATTCTGCTCTTTTATTGTCAGAACTCACTTGTGCTTGCAGCAAAACTTGGATTGGTGCCATTTGCAAAATAATCCTTTTGTGTCATCTTCCATCCAGTTTAGCCTTCACAGTCACAATAGGTAAATCTACACTTAACCACAAATAGTTAATAAATAGAGAAAAGAGACAATAGAAAACAATTTCTGTTTGACCGGCATTTTCCGCAATCCTTGATCTGACAAGTTCTCAAAAACCTTGGAAGTCTTTTGCACTTTTGCCAGAGAGTCATCTGTTGGAAGAATTTATCACTCAATTGCTATTGTTTTAAAACAAAAGATTACACTGACTGGCTTTAAACCACAAGAAAACAAAACAAAAGAATACCTAATGCAGGATGTCTTTTAACAATGCACTTGCCATGATACCACTAATTTTGACTTCAGGGGGGAATTTTCAAATGCACAGTGCACCTGGTGTTCATTTTAGTTTTTATTTGGCTAAGTTCCAGTGACGGGGGGTGGGCTACACTGAAGTTCAAAAGAAGGAACAGGGTGCCTTTGCTCAGTGAAACAAACAAGAATGACATTGTTATTTAACTGTCAGAAATCTAACCATAACCTAGCAATTCTCCCGATTCTCACTTAGCCAGTTGCATTCCAGTTAATCTCTAGAAAAAGTGTAACTCTCAGCAGCCGTCATGCAAAGATGATAAATAACAGAAAATACTTGATCTATGAATTGAGTCTGTCAGTGTTTTTAAAAAGAAATAAATGTTAAATGTTTTTTATAAAGGTCTGTAGGAAAATAAGTTCAGCAATGGACATAAGGAGACTACAAGATGATATACATTGGGGTTGGCAAACCTGTCTGAAAGGGATTGGTGATCATCTTCTTAAAAATTTTCTTGCATGCTGTGGAAATTTTGATCAGAGATTACCTTTGATTACTACATTAGAAGTAATAATTATGTTTTTTAAAGGGAAATGATGAGTTCTGTTGTTTATTTACAAGTGGTCATTGCTTTACTATTAATGAAAGTATAACAGAGGCAGATTGACGTAAATAATGTATTTTAGAAAACCAATTCAAAAATTAAGAATCAAGGGGCAGTATTGTATGCCGTGTGCCAACAAAATTTTAGCATGTGCCATCTTGGTCATGCGTGCCATTGGTTCACCACCCCCTGATTTATACAGAAAGACTACATGTGGTCTGGTGATTGGAGTCTAACATGGAAAACTGCAAAACTATCAGTTTTGATGGGAAATATGAGAGGTTGCAGAACTTTGAGATACAAAGAGATGATGCATGATTGCAAGGTGATGGTCAAATGATACACCAAATAATTAAGAAAACTGACAGAATATTATTATTTATTGCTGATAGAATTGAGAACAGAAGTAGAGAGATTGTGGCTCCCTTCAGTACAGTTTTGGTCTCCCTATTTAAGCAAGAAAAATGCACTGGAAGAAAATCAGAGAAAGCTTACTAGAACACTGTGTATTTAGAATGGATAGATTGTTTTATGAGGAAAGCTTGGACAGGTTAATCTTGCATCCAGTGAAGTTTAGAAAGCTGGGAAGGAATTGACTGAAACATAAAAAATAAATCCTGTGGGTTCTCGCCAGAATAGATATGAAGAGCAAATTTCCAGTTCAGGTGAATTTAGAACTAGTGGGGTCAACATTTAACACTAAGGGGTCCTCCAAACAGATGAAATTAATGTTGTTTTCTCCTAGATTGCCAATTACTTTTCCTGACTTGCATGCTCACACTAAAATAATATTACAGTAATATTGTGCCAGCCTTTCACAACAATCTTATCAATTATTCCACGAAAAGAGAGTGACATAATTCATTGGGCAGTGCTGTTTTAATCCCATCCATGAGCCAGAAAATGAAGGATGGTTTGGTGGGGGCATATCACGGTTCACTCTTTAACAGATTGCTCTTATCAGTCCTGCTGCTTCCAGGCCAGAATATAGTGGATTCAGTGCTATCATCTTTTGCCCAAGGGCAACAAACTCTGTCACCTGAAAATACACAGCAGTTCTGATAACCTGGGAATTTAAATGGAACTGTTATAATATGCAGCAATAAGATAGCAGTGAGCTTTGCATCTTTGCAGCCGTTCACAACAGCAGCAGAATTCAAGAGACTGGATGAGGATGTTATCCTTTATAAAAAAAAGTTCACCAGTTGATCGATGTCATGATCTTTGTTGTTCAAGGTGCAAAATAAGTTCAACATAGAAGTATGCTCTTTAACAGAAATCCACTTCTGTTGCCAAGGACAGTGGTCTTTTATCCTCGGGACCAAAATCCTGGCAAGCAGCTTCGTTTCAGCATTTTTCTCAGAGATCTGACAGGGCATTAACTTTCCTCCTCAACTACACTGCATGCTCAGTCCTGTTCATTAAAGGTGAATGCTTCTGAAGCACACTATCCTCTGTTGTAGAATGAAGTGGAAGATACTGTTACCAATTCTAAACCTTCGTGACAGCCAAATAACATTTTTAAAAAGAGAGAGAAAGGGCCTTTGAAGCAATATTTAGTTTCAAGCATTGAATTCAGTTAATAAAATAAAATACATGTTATTCAGGGATAGGGTGACATTTCCATTTTAATGGCGGCATGGTTGCTGAATAAAGGAACCCCAGGGGACACTTAACCAGGCCATGGGATTTCCTGCTGGGCCCCGTTTTCATTCTGAAGGTCTCCACAATAAAAGAGATTAAATCACCTGTTTGGTAAACAATGAGGAGTTGAATGTCTCAGAGTCAGAATTAGGACAGGCTAGAGACAGCCAAAAGACTCAAACTGTTTCATATTGGTACAACCTGACTGGCTTAACTGAATTGTTACATTGCTACGGTTTTTACTTACTCAGGTATCTACCTGGGGGTAGGGTAGTGTTTAATTCAAATATCATTGTTATTATTTTGCTTTCATTTTGAGTGGTAAATGGTAGTCTTATTTTAATAAATAAACCCACCTCTCCTCAATCCATATTTTAATATTATTGCAATAAGTTCATTAATTATGCAGAGCTGCACCCTGCCACCATCTACAAACTCTCTAATTTTCATATTTTAAGAACTCAAATATATGAACATTTTAAAAATGGACAAAGCTGAATAAAATGGTGTTTGGAAATGTTGCTAAATAATGTATGATAGTATTAATTATTAGTTAGAGCAGCTGAATGATAGGCTTTAAAGAGGAATAGTAACTACACAGGTCCACCACCAACCCAGGAAGAGTGAGAGCTGCAAGATTAAACCAGCTCATGGGTAAAGTAATATCCAGGGATAAAAGAAAAATGTAAATCTTCAATCGGGACCCTTAAGGCAAATTGAAGATATGCTGCCTGTACATCAAAAGTATGTCTAAAAAACTTATAATTAGGATTAAATATTAGTGGTATTGGGTCAAAGGTTTGCCAGTACTAGGGAAACAATGAAAACATAGGACCTTCAAACACATCTCTCACCACCATCTGTCCAGCTTCGCTGGAGGGCATCAAAGAAACTTCACTAAAATAAGGATGTGTTTTATTGACGTACTCTGTATGATATTTCAAAAGGAGAGGATATGCAAGCAGAAAGTTAACTTGAATTGAAAGGAAAAACATATAATTTAATCAGAATTACTGGATTCAGTTGCATTAAATTGCTTTAGATAGTCATAGCATTTATCATTCTCAAACAATTGTACTAGATCATCAATGAGTCCTCCACAGAATTCTTACAACATAAACAGATGAACTGATGTTAATTAAGAGGAGGAATCTGTTGTCTGCAAAAATCAACAAATTCAGATGAAGGTCACTGACCCCTCTATAAAGCATTTAATTTGCTGTAAAGCTCCTTGGGACACCCTAGGGTTAGGAAAGTTGTTGCATATAAATGCAAGCCTATTTAAGAGCCATAGATTGATGGAATCTATGGGTACAAATGTACTCAGGCGTAGATTTTGAAGACCTCTGAAGATGAATGAATTTCATAACTACCACTGCCAACATGGATTCATTTTCCTAACCCCTAATTCTGAAATTCATTCCTCAAAACTCTGTTTTACTCTACCTTTCCCTCTTACGTTTGATGCATCTTAAAAAAAACACTTCTTAAACCATCGGTTCTGGTATCTCTGAGGCAAGTTCTTTCTCCTGTAAAGTGCCTGGGGAAGTGTTTGCTATGTTAAAGGCACTCTACAAAATGCAAGTCACTGCTGACACACACAGTGAAGTGTCTTTATGTGCATTTTGTGGAGGTGGCTCCAAGCTACCAAGCTGTAAAAAGCCCAGTCGTCAACCTTCCATATCTCACGGAGCCATCTACACCAGACTCTGTTTGCAAGTCACAATTTCAAAAAGGACTGGAAAATCTTCCAATACATTTATGGCTGAGAGTGTTCTACTTCAATTTGACTTCCACGATCAAGTTGTATTTTCTAGTTTCTCATACAACGATGTATTATTAAACTTCATAAAACAAAGTTCAAAGTAATTTTATTATCAAAGTGCATAGATGTCGCCATATACAACCTTGAGGTATGCTTTCTTGTGGGAACACTCAGTAAATCCAAGAGACACAATAGAATTGATGAAAGACCACACCCAACAGGAGGACAAACAACCAATGCGCAAAAGACACCAAACTGTGCAAAAAAAAGTAATAATAACAACAAATAATTAAGCAATATACATTGAGAACATGAGCTGTGGGAACAGTTCATTGATGGAGCAAGTAAATTTGAGTGAAATTTACCCCCAAAAGTTCAAGAGCCTGATGGCTGAGGGGTAATACAAGTTCCTGAACCTGATGGTGTGAGACCTGGGTCTCCTGGACCTTCTTCCTGATGGCAGCAGCGACAAGAGAGCATGGCCTAGGTGAGTGGGGGTTCTTGATGATAGATGCTGCTTTTCCGTGAGAGCGCTCCATGTAGACGTATTCAATGGTGAGGAGGGCTTTACCCATGATGGACGGGGCAGTATCCACTATTTTTCATAGGATTTTCCTTTCAAGGACATTGCTGTTTCCACATTGTTCCATGATACAACCAGTCAATATACTTTCCATCACACATCTATAGAAGTTTTAGATACCATGGCAAATCTTTGCAAACTTCTAAAGAAGCAGTGGTACTGCTGTTTAAAAACTCAAACAAGAGGAATTCTGCAGGTGCTGAAAATTCAAGCGACACACATCAAAGTTGCTGGTGAACGCAGCAGGCCAGGCAGCATCTCTAGGAAGAGGTACAGTCGACATTTCAGGCCGAGCCCTGTCCTGACGAAGGGTGTCGGCCTGAAACATCGACTGTACCTCTTCCTAGAGATGCTGCTTGGCCTGCTGCGTTCACCAGCAACTTTGATGTGTGTTGCAGTGGTGCTGCTGTGCTTTCTTTGCAATTGCATTTATGTGCTGGGCCCAGGACAGATCCTCTGAATGATAACACCGAGGAATTTAAAGTCGCTGAATTTAAGTTCAGAAATGAATATAGATGTTAAACACTTTTCAGGTGTAATACCAAAAGATGCATGGCTAAAGTGAAGCAATATGTTTAACTGTGTCATTTCACCATGTAATTAGGATATTTACTGGATATATACCATTAGATCATTAGACTATAAGATATAGGAGCAGAATTGGGCGTTTTGGCCCATCGAGTCTACTCCACCATTTCATCTTGGCTGATCCAATTTTCCTCTCAGGCCCAATCTCCTGCCGTCTCCCCATATCCTTTCATGCCCTGATCAATCACTCATCACCACCTTCTCAAAGGCAGCTAGGGATGGGCAATAAATGCAGGCTTAGCTAGCGATGTCCACATCCCATAAATGAATAAATAAGAAAAGGAAAAAAATCAAGAATCTTCCAACCCTTGCCTTAAATATCCATAAAGACTTAACCTCCACAGCTGCCTGTGGCAAAGAATTGCACAGATTCACCACACTCTGGCTAAAGAAATTCCTCCTCATCTCCATTCTAAAAGGACACCCCTCTATTCTGAGGCTGTGTCCTATGATCTTAGACTCCCCTACCATAGGAAACATCTTCTCCACATCCACTCTATCAAGGCCTTTCACCATTCAATAGGTTTCAATTAGGTCACCACTCTTTCTTCAGAATTCGAGTGAATTCAGGCCCAGAGCCTTCAAAAGCTCTTCATAAGACATGCTATTCAATCCTGGAATCATTCTCATGAACCTCTTTGTACCCCATTCAGTTTCAGCACATCCTTTCTGAGATAAGGGGCAAAAAACTGCTCCATATGTGGCCTCACCAGTGTTTTATAAAGTCTCAACATTACATCCTTGCTTTTATGTTCTGGTCATCCTGAAATTAATGCTAACATTGCATTTGTCTTTCTCACCACAGACTCAACCTGCAAATGAACTTTTAGGGAATCCTACACAAGGACTTCCAAGTCCTTTTGCGCCTCACTTTTTATTGCATTTTCTCTCCATTTAGAAAATAGTCAACCCTTTCATTTCTTCTACCAAATTTGCATGACCATACACTTCCTGACATTGTATTCCATCTGCCATTCCTTTGCATATTCTCCTAATCTGTCCAAATCCTTCTGCAGCCTCTCTACTTCCTCAAAACTACCTGCCCCTCCACCTATCTTCATATCATTTGCAAACTTTGCAACAAAGCCATCGATTCTATCATCCAAATCATTGACATATAACGTAAAAAGAATCAGTCCCAACACAGACCCTTGTGTTTACTGTGTGTACTTGAAATATGTACTGATCAGTCCAGAAAGAGGGTCTCATGCTGAAATATTTCTGGTCAATTTCCCTTCATTAATGCTGCCTAACTTGCTGAGTTCTTCCAGCCTTTGTGTGTTCTTCCAGATTCTAGAATCTGCCGTCTTTTATGTTTCCATACAAGTATGTTGTAAAGTTCCAAATAGAAGAGTAAAAACAAAGGAGCTTCATAGTCTTATATTGAGATTCCTTCTTCAAACTAGGTCAAGTGTACAAAGGTTCAAAGGTTCATTTTATTATCGAAGTATATACGCAGAATACATCCCTGAGATTTGTCTTCTCTAGATAGCCATGAAATACAGAAAAAAACATGAAAGTAATTGAAAGAAAAGACATCACCCCCCACATGAAAAGAAAAAGAAACAGAACTCGCAAACCTCAACCCCCAACCCCTCCCTCGCACAAAAACTAATAGATCATCCACCCGAACATGCAGCTAAGACATCAAACCGCTAACCCCAAGCCCCTCCCATACAAAACACAGTGACGGTAACTTCAAATCCCCATCTCTGTTACACACAAAAATCTAACAGATTGTGCACACAGAAAAAAACAAGAACATCAAACCTCAAATCTCAAATCTCCAACCCTTCCCTTACCCAAAATAAGTAATAGATCACCCACCTGCCAACAAGAAAGAAAACTGAGGGAGACCAATATTTACTACAGTCCACACCAATAACCACATATATCTCAGAATTTCGAAAACTTCCTGTCAGCATCGAGGAGAGCGACAGCTCGAACCCAGCCCTTTTGCGGAGAGCGTCAGCCAACACATGGCCTTTCAACTTCAGCCCGACCCGTGAAAAGCGACCACTGACCCGTGGCGGCTTCTCGTCCTCCGGCCCAACGCGGCGTTCAGAACGTCAGCACGGTGTTAAAATAAAGGGTAGATAAATAAAGGGTATTTTGTTTAAATAAAATAAAGGGTAGCTGTTGAGTCATTCTTTCGTCTAGCTGCAGAGTCTAAAACATACAGAATGTGGCAAAGTATTGAAAGCAATCATTCACTTTGCCACTGGAACTCAGCGTTCTGGTTCATGTATGGGCAAGGTTGGAGCTGAGTTGTCTCAGCAACTGCAATGAAAATAAATGTTTGGTTGTCTGCTATTACTGTTTTCTGTTTAAGAGCCGGAGTATGGAAGTTGTGGCAACTTGGGTGATTGTAGGGATAGTGGGCCTCCAGAGAACATGCTGAAATCAAAATACTGCAATTAATTGAAAACTGCACTTAAAAAGAAAAAGTTAAATACCTTCAGGTTGGGAGTTACTGAAGCTCTAGACAGGCTAAGGTGTTTTCTTTCATTTGTACTCATCTCAGTGCCATTTGGAAAAAGATGTTTGGTATCGTTAAGGCACACAAGTGCCTGAAGCTGACTGAAATAATGCATCAAAGATTATAATAAACATCCTCTGAAATAAATGAAAAATAGGTTGGAAAGTATTTGCAAATTTATTCAACTTAATGTAAAAACTTGTCAAATCTGTTCTTCTTTACTTTATGATAATAGTCACACAAGACTTACTGCTGATAACAAGATGTGGAGCTTCTTTCCACAATTCTTTAGACTCTGTACCAAGTCTGATTAACAGTTTGCAAAGGGTTAAAATGTCAGTGCTTTCAGCATGTTTGTTGTGGTCTATGCATATCATTTGATTACTTTTCCCTCTGGTTGCTGAGCGAGATCAAGGAAGTCTTAAGAGAGAGTTTGTTCTTCAGGAATGGTAATTTGCGGGTCAACCTGATATGTCGATGAGCAAAAGATTGCAGACTGCTGCACAGCAACTTGCATTGTCCTGTCACGCAAAGCATGAAATGTCATCTGTGTAGCATACATGCAGACCCCACAGGTACATAGAAAATACTTACCTTGCTTGATGCTCGTGATTTTACTAATGATTTTAAGAGTAAAAATATATTTTAAATGAAACAGACAATGATGGTGCTGCAGCTGGATTACAGGTCTCCATTATACCATCAGAAAATGAAAGAAAAAAATTGTTTCATGTCTAACCCTTAATCAAAACCTATTTGATCTCTGTGATGTACCTCTCTATCAGTTTCATTTCTTCATCTTTAAACCTTTTTACTTTCAGAAAAAAATATTCTGGCTGATAGTTTTAGATGTGTATCTTAATTCATAAAATGTCACCTGCAGATTACATCAAGAAGTCATGTTTTGTCTTTCTGAAAGATGTACCTATAAAAGCTGCTTTGGGACAATCTACTAAATTAGTATTTTGATATATTCAATGGATTAAAACTGGAAACTTAAAAACGTCACATATATATTCTGTTTTTAGTTGGAAAGGAAAACAAGGCAGGTGAGAGGATTGCAATGATCAGACTACATTCTCCCCAGAATGTCAGAAAATTTCACTTCAAGAGGCAGAGAAATGTGGTTCAACAGAGATGACTTTGTTAGTCTAATGTTAACAATGCATGTTATTTCTGTCTCTGAAGTGTTACCAGGCTTCTTCTGTCTGTTTTTATTGTACCTACTTTCAACTGTCTTATTAGTGCTCTGTTATTGCAGCAGCAATGTCGAGCAGGTGCTGCAAAATGATTTATGTCACCGTTGCATGGCCTGCATCCTTTGTACTCAGGCCTATTACTCACATGGCAGGGCGCTACTCACCGATGACATGTGCACGCTGGAAAGTATTGTGATCTGTTTGCCATCATTTTAACACTCCAAATTAATCACGTAGCCCAAAACAAACATGTGATCCACAGAATATGTACAATATGTTGCAGAGTCACAAAATGAATAGATACTGAACTAGCAAGAGAAAGATCTGTTGTGGTAAACAGAGATATTGTAGATGCATCTAAAGGAGAGATCAATTGGTTTAGAATAAGATGAAGGATTATCTGCTGGACTTAAGCAAATGGAAAATAACATCTAGAGTAGTTTAGCGTCGGTGAAAGGAAGAGCTCAAGAAGAAGTGTAGAACTTGGAAGATCATAAAAGTGGAACGGACATGGGCTTTATTCCAGCTCAGCATCAGCAACTTTCAAGTTACCCACATCATAATGCAATTTTATCAAGCCTTTAGGACCCATAAGAATGATACTAGGTGACAATCCATTGGAAACCTGCAGTGTTTCCTGCTCAGTAAATGCTGTATATCAGTTCAGAGTTGATACCTATCTATGAATGCAACATATGGCAGATATGCCAGCACCATCTTTTTCGAGAGAATACATTTTATTTCATCACTGCTAAACCTTGCACCATACCACAAGACTATAATGTTCAAGATCTTCTCACAATCAGTCTATAAATTGTTGACCTCTTGGAACAATTATAAACAGAAGAGTTGAAGATCAATTTTTCATGTAGCATTCTACACTGTGATCAGGATTGAATTTTGAGCAGTACTTTATTTGATGATAGGCTGACCCAGTAGGAAATAATGGATCAGAGTTAACTTTTGGCTTCAGAAATGATTATTACAAATAAGGCCAATATGTTTCAATAGAGAGGGGATAATATTACAGGTCATAGTCAGTGAGTACTATGAGAAAGTACTAAAACCCATCTACTCTATGCCAACCCAGTCGTCTGCCTAGTCCCATCTATCTGCACCTGGACTGCAGCATCTAAATACCCCCTGTCCTTGTACATTACCTATCCAAACTTCTCTTACATGTTACAATTGAACCTGCATCTATCACTTCCAAAAGCAGCTCATTCTACACTCAATCCACCCTCTGAGTGAAGAAGCTCTCCCTCAGATACCCCTTAAATATTTTATATTTCACCCAAAACCAATAAACTCTCGTTCTAGTCTCAGCCAACTTGAGAGGAGAAAGCCTGCATATATTCACCCTATCTACGCCCCTCATAATTCTGTATATAGCTATAAGATCTCCCCTCACCTTTAAGTTATTTGCTTTCGATTGAAATCAAGAAATTCCACTGGAACTGTGCAGAACTGAAGGTCAAATAAAGTCAGTTATAGTCTTCCTGCATTTATATTTCCGACCAACATTCAAGGTTGCTCATGATCCAAAATGAAAGTTGTCTGGTCACTAACCTATTAGGTTGGTAATTGAGAGATACGGACAAACAAAGTTTGCAGAATCCAGACTGTATGCAAATGAGAATTCATTTCCCAAAGTCAGTAAATAAGAAGGTGGCACTAGTTAGAAGTAACTGTAAATGTGTGGAGTCTTAGAGTCACAGAGCTATACAATACAGAAACAGGCCCTTAGCCCTAACTTGTCCATGCTGACTACAGTGCTTTCCTGAGTTTGCCTGCATTGAGCCTATTACCTTATAAAACCTCAAACATGAGGAAATCTGCAGGTGCTGGAACTTCAAGCAACACACACAAAAAGTGCTGGTGGAACACAGCAGGCCTGGCAGCATCTGTAGGAAGAGGTACAGTTGATGTTTCGGGCCGAGACCCTTCGTCAGAACTAACTGAAAGAAGAGATAGTAAGAGATTTGAAAGTGGGAGGGGGAGGGGGAGATCTGAAATGATAGGAGAAGACAGGAGGGGGAGGGATGGAGTTAAGAGCTGGAAAGTTGATTGGCAAAAGGGATACGAGGCTGGAGAAGGGAGAGAATCATGGGACAGGAGGCCTAGGGAGAAATAACGGACAGGTCCATTACAAACGGCGAAGAAAGTGCCCCTGAGGTGTGGAAGGGTCTGGGATAGGGACGTCAAGTACCTCCTCGTGGCGGAGAGGGTCGCCTTCAGGGCTTGACGGGAGAAGTGATGGAGGCAGAGTCAATAAAATGTGAGTACCTGGGATCCTCAGAAGGTCCAAATTGAGAGGCTCAAAAACTTCCCTTCCCTCAATCTGTCCAAATGTCTTTAAAGTGTTGTATATGTCCCTGCCTCTACAACTTCCTCTCATAGCTCATGCCCGATACCGATCATCCTTTGTGAGAAAAACCTGCCCCTCAGGCTCCTTTAAATCTTTACCCTCTCCCCTTAAACATATGCCCTCTAGCTTTGGGGTCCCCTCCCCCAGGAAAAAGATTGTATCCATTCACCTTACCTATGCCCCTCGTGATTTTATAAACCTCTACGAATCACCTTTTAAGCCTCCTTTGCTCTATGAAAAGCAGTCCTAGCCTATCCAGACTTATAATTCAATTCTTGGCAAAATCCTTATGAAACTTTTCTACTCTAGCTTAGCTTTTCCTATAGTATAGCAACCAGAACTGCACACAATATTCCAAGTGTGGTCACACTAATGTCTTGTACAGTTGTAAAGTGTCAACCCATCTCTTGTACTTAATTCCTGTTAGATGCTTTCTTCACCACTTTGTCTAACCCTGTTGACACTTTCTGGGAACTGTGTACTTGTAGCTCTAGATCTCTCTGTTCTACAATACTCCATAGGGCCCTGCCCTTTACTGTATAGGTCCTACTTAAGTTTAACTTCACAAATTGCATCACTTCACAATTGCCTAAGAGCCTATAAATGGAACAGATGGGACTTAAACTGAAGTTGACCTAATGAGGAATACTTTTCAGATTTCAAATTTACCTCACTTGGTGAGTTCATGTTATATTCCATTTTACACCATCTACTATTCTATACATTTGAACTAATGCTTCGTGAGGGTAAACTGTGCTTTACATTAATGCCAGTGGCATTGATCTAATGTAAGACAAAGGCAATGCAAAAGTTAGTTGATTAACTTTCTGACAATGGCGTGATCAGATTTTGATGATTCCTCTGTCATAACAGGTAGGATTTTGTGTATATGTTTTAGGCACACATTCCTGCATTCCATTAACTTCACAAGTCAGGAACCCCTCTAGGCTTGAAATGGTTCCACTCACAATAGTCGGAGACAATTACATTAATTCTCATTTCAGTCTAACATGTCTTCAACCTGCTTGCCTTTTGTCAAGACGGAGTCAGTACCTGGTCAAGGAGAAGAAATAGATGAATAAATGTTGGGGGGGTAGGGAAATTGGTGCCAGAGTGATTCATTACTGCCCGTGGATTCAGACAGGGTGACAGAAGGACTGAGGTTAAAGTGCTGTCATCACTGGAACGGTAGCTTGTCAGTGGCTGACAATTCTCTCTCCATTAGTTATTCTGATGTGAAAGGTTATGTTAAAAAGATCATAAACACTCTTGCTTTTGTTGTGTGGATTACAGCATAGCAGCAAGCTGGTTTACAGAGTAGAAGGATCATGAGACAGGTTAGTAGGACTCTGTGCCTCAGATGTTAAGTGTAATGGCCAACTTCTTGTATGCTTCAATAAACGAGTCCTCAATAACTGAGAGCTCAGCCTCCAAAAGCACACATACACAAATGTCATCTGTATACGCCACCTTTATTACCGAGGTTGGAGTGAATTTAATCTTGGAGTGCATGAGTCAAAGGTTAAAGAGTTTGTCCTTATTCTTGTTGGTTAGCTCCACTCAGGATGGAAGCTTGTTGAGGTGAGGTGCACTGCAATGTAAAGGAATGATAACATCTTAATATTATTGATAAAGATTGATAATATTCTTCTGGTAACTACCCCACCCCCCCCCCCCACTTCTCCATTCCCCATTCCCATTTCCCTCTCTCACCTTATCTACTTACCTGCCCATCAGCACCCTCTAGTGCTTCTCCCCCTTCTCTTTCTCCCATGGCTTTCTGTATTTAAATTCCCCCTTCTCCTGCCCTTTATCTCTTTCACCAATTGACCTCCCAGTTCTTTACTTCACCCTACCCCTTCTCCCGGTTACACCTATGGCTTGTACTTCTACCTTGTACTTCTTCCTCTCCTCCCCCCTCCTCCAACCTTATTACTCTAATTTTTCTCTCATCTCTTTTTTCCAATACTGAGGAAGGGGCTTGACCCAAAATGTTGACTGTTCACTCTTTTCCATAGATGCAGCTTGGTCTGCCGAGTTCCTCCAGCATTTTGTGTGTGTTGTTTGGGTTGCTAATATTGTTGGGGTAATGCTGTAGAGCAGTGTCTTATGACGATAAAGGCTGATGGTGAGACCTTAGAAAGCATGGACAATCCTCCACTTCTTGGGTGCCATCTCTCACTGGCAGCTGTCATCAATTCAATGATTGAGTTTATCATATTTAAATTTGCACCTGACCCACTGAGGAAAAGAGTGTGTAAAGAACAAGTCTAAAAAGTTCTTCAAAGTCTCTGAAAGGATAAACGAACCAATGTCATTCTTCTTTCCCAATATTGCCAGCACTGAGATCCCAAATTGGCTCAGTTGGCTCCACATCCAGGCACAGAATTTGAACACGTAACACCAGACTCCCAAAGTAATTATTCCATCATGAGCTCTGCCACAAGAAGTCATTACAGGTAGACAATTAAAATGATTGAAGGACAGCCTAAGAACCTCCTTGAAAAACTGCAACTTTAATTCATCCCACTCATCCTCTGCCTCACCCATGGCAGAGCCTACGAGCTCACATTGCTATCATTAGTCACCGACAGAACTCAGAGGACCGGAGAAGAAACTATTCATCCTCAGTCCCTCAGGACTACCTAAGAAGAAGAGAATCATGAGCCATAGAGTAAAAATGTTCAGCATAGTGAACCTGTATTGGTTCTTAAAAAGTTCCAAGTTCAAAGTAAATTTATTATCAAAGTATATATACGTAACCATATACAATCCTGAGATTTGTTTCCTTGCAGGCATGCTGCTTAAATCCAAGAAACATAATTGAATCAATGAAAAACTCCACCCAACGGGATGGACAAACAACCAATGTGCAAAAGACCACAAACTGCAAATGCGAAAGAAAAAAACTAAAAAAATAAGCAATAAATATCAAGACCATGAGCTGAAGGGTTTTTGAAGTGAGTCCATAGGTTGTGGGAACAGTTCAGTGATGGGGCAAGTGAAGTTGAGTGAAGTTACCTCCACTGATTCAAGAGCCTGATGGTTGACAGGTAATAACTGTTCCTGAACACAGTCCTGAGTCTCCTATACCTTCTTCCTGATGGCAGCAGTGACAAGCATGCCTGAGTAGTGGGGGTCCTTGATGATGGATACTGCTTTCTTGTGACAGAGCTACCTCTAAATGTGCAAGATGGTGGGACGGCTTTACCTGTGCTTGACTGGGCTGTAGCCTCTAGTTTCTGTAGGAACTTCAGTTCAAAGGGCATTGGTGTTTCCATACCAGGCGGTGGTGCAACCTGTCAATATACTCTCCATTGCACATTTATAGAAGTTTGTAAAGGTTTTAAATGTCATGCTGAATCTTTGCAAACTCCTAAGGAAGTAGAGGCATTGCTGTGCTTCCTTCATAATTGCACTTACGTGCTGGGCCCAGGTCAGGTGCTCTGAAATGAAAAAAGTCGTCCAGTGACTGCATTCCCCCAAATTATTCTCCATATCTCTGTATAAAGTTACATTTCAAGTGTGGATTTAATTACCTTTTGAAAAGGAAAGGCGTGAGGAGAAGATGGTGGCGCGACGCAGTGTGCGCAGCTTCTCCGGTGAAATGATATCGTATTTGTTAAATAGGGTACTGTGCACAATTCTGATTTGATGGAGACAGCTGTGAGAAGCACGGAGGAACATCTGGAGAAACTTCTGAAATGCCCGGTTCGCTGCCGCTGCTACTGTGCGATTGAGAATCTCCAGAGGGAAGGCCCCAAATCCTTGGCTTTGCCTGCTGCTGGCGACCGGGGTTGGGGTCGAAGCGCTCGGAAGAAATGGTGCTCGGTGCTCGGTGTCGGAGGGTTGGTCGGAGGCTTGAAGTGTTCGGATGACTCAGAATCGGACTGTGGTCGATCATGGCGGGGAGAGTTTTCTTCCTTCTCCTGTCTGCATGTGATGTGGGACTTTCGAGAGAATTTGAACTTTTTTTTACCATGCCCATGGCCTGTTCTTCATCAAGTTATGGTATTGCTTGCACTGTTGTAACTATATGTTATAATTACGTGATTTTTGTCAGTTTTTCAGTCTTGGTCTGCCCTGTGTTTCTGTGATATCACACTGGAGGAATATTGCATCATTTCTTAATGCATGAATTACTAAATGACAATAAAAGAGGACTGTGTGTCCTCATAATCCAATCTAATCTAATCTAAACTGGAATGATTTACGTACTTTGCTTTTCAAGAAACAATCATAGCTATTTTCAGTTTGTAACTATTTGTAACAGAAATTTCCGTTTGTAACAGAAATTTTGAAACATTGCTGTCATTCTACTAAGTACGCTTCGCACCTCTTCATATTATAAAAGGACACTGAGTCACTGGAAATAGTGCAGAAAAGAGTTGCAAGGCAATCTGAGAATACGTTTATTAATTAAGAGCAAGGTGGCAATTTTACTCTGATAAACTGTCTCACATTTATGGTGACATTGTAGGTTATGAAATATTCAGTAGAATTAATGTTATTGCTTATACAGGAGCTGCCATATATCCTACTGAATTTTTGGCCGCCCTAACCCCATGCTACTTTATTTTGATCAGTTCCCTGTTCCTGCTGCCATAATGAACCATCTCACCTTTACTCTGTTGGCTTTCGACTTCTACTTAATTATCCATTCTACAAGTTTGAATATGCTTCCTTCCATGCATTTCAGGTGCTATCCTTTACTTTGTTACTTATTCTCTCCAATATGGTATTATATATGAAATTCTGAAATTAGACTTTTTGAGAATTTCTCATTTTTGAGGTCAATTGTATCAGGTGAAAAGAAGTTCCTGTGGGAGACATGGCTCTGAACATCTTTACTCTTTAATGCTTTTCAGCTATTTTTCAATCCCATTCCAATAAAATACTAACCCTGCACATCCTAATTTTTATAAACACAAGAGATTCTGCCGATTCTGGAAATCCAGAGCAACACACACAAAATGCTGGAGGATCCATACAGTCTGGTTGACCTGATGAGTTACTTCAGTAATTTATAGGTGTTGTTCTAATTCTCATAATATGAATTTATGTGGCATTTCTTTAAAGACCTTTCAAAAATTTATGTGTGGTTGATTTTCTCTTTCTGGTATTTCGATATACATGATAGACAAAACATTTTATAGATATACATACTGGCTTATTTTTACTGATTATCATTTGTTTCTCAAAGTTTTGCTATCTGATCTCTTAGCAAAGATTTTACCTTCTCTACCATTGGCATGGCATGTCTCCAGTGGCTTGGATAGTTCATGTCTCTGAAGCTTATAGAAAGATGGGGATTACTGTTGCCTTGTTTGAAAGTTTGGTTTTGAAACATTCAATTTCTTAGTCAGATGAAGAGTGTTTTGGTATGCTAGAGTTGGTGCTGAATTTCATCACCAGTGTCTAGTTTCATTGAGAGATAGCTCATAAGGTATTTTAAGGTGACACTGTGGTGTGGATGGAAATGCCACTACTCCATCGAGCTGAAAATCTAGATTCAGTCTCAACCTCTGGAGCTGTCTGTGTGTTAATGCTCTCGCTTTTTTTTTTATTTGGTTCCTTTTTGTTTCTCTGGATTCCTCTCTCATTACAAAGTCATGTAGGATGGCAGGCTAATTAGACATTGTAAATTGTCCCCGGTGTGCAAAGACTTGTGGAACATTTATGAGAATATAGGGAGAATTAAAAACCATGATTTATATAGAATTAAGTAAATAGATGGTAAATGGTTTGCATTCAAAGCTAGTCACCCCATTACAGGAAGGATGTGGAGGCTCAGAAGAAGTTTACCAGGATGCTGCCTTGATTGGAGAGCATATGCTCTGAAGAAAGATTAGACATATGTGGGTTTTCACTCTGGAGTGCAGAAGCTCAGGAGATCTGATAATAAATTTTATAAAATTATGAAAAGCATAGATAGAGTATACAGCTGGTACCCTTTTCCTAGGGCAGAAATGTGTAATATTAAATGAAGTGCACTTAAGATGAGAGGAGGAATTTCAAAGGAGATATGCAGAGCAAGATTTTTACACAGAAAGTGATGGGTGCTTGGAATGTGCTGCCAGGGATGGAGGCAACTTCAATAGAAGTGTTAAGAGGGTCTTAGATTGGCAAATGAAAATACAGAGATATGTAGGGACAGGTTTAGTAGGCATTTCACAAAGAAGTATAAGCAATGTAAGAGAACGTTTAAGATGAAAATCAGCAGAGCCAAAAGAAGGTATGAAATTGCTCTGGCAGACAAGGTGATGAAAAATTCCAAGGAGTTCTACATATATATTAAGCGCAAAAAGATAACAAGGGATAATATTCGTCCTCCTAAAAAATCTGTGTGGTCATCTATGAACGTAGCAATTATACTTCATTAGGAGTTTAAGGAGATTTAGTAGGTCACCAAAAGCTCTAGGAAATTTCTACATATCTACGGAGGAGAGCATTCAGAGTGGTTGCACCTCTGCTTTGTATGGAGGCTCCAATGCACCAGATTAGGAGAGGCTGCAGAAGATTATAGATTCAGCCAGCTCCATCATGGGCAGAAACCCAGTACCTTGATGAAGACAGAGTAGTGGACATGGTATATATGGATTTTAGTAAGGTGTTCGACAAGATTCCTCACAATAGGCTCATTCAGAAAGTCAGGAGGCATGGGATCTCGAGCATTTTGGCTGCATGGATTCAGATTTGTCTTGCCCACAAAAGGCAGAGGATTGCAGTAGATGGAGCGTATTCTTCCTGTAGTTATTGTTGTGGTGTTCTGCATGGATCTGTCTGGGATCCCTGCTCTTTGTGATTTTTATAAATGTCTTGAATGAGGAAGTAGAAAGGTGGGTTAGTAGATTTGCAGATTACACGAAGGTTGTTGGTTTTGTGGATAGTGTGGAAGGTTGTTTTAGGTTACAATGGAACATTGATAGGATGGAGAGCTGGGCTGAAAAGTAGCAGCTGGAGTACAATCTGGAATAGTGTGAAATGATACACTTTGGCAGGTCAAACCTGAAGACAAAATACAGGGTTAATGGCAGGATTCTTAGCAGTGTGGAGGAACAGGGGGATCTTGGGGTCCATGTCTATAGATCTCTCAAAGTTACTATTGATAAGGTGGTTAAGAAAGTGTATGCTGTGTTGGCCTTTATTAATCGGGAACAGAGTTCAAGAGCCATGGTGTAATATTACAGCTCTATAAAACTCTGGTTAAACCACACTTGGAGTATAGTGTTCAGTTCTGATCACTTCGCATAGTGGTTAACACAATTCTATTACAGCTTGGGGCATCAGAGTTCGGAGTTCAATACCGATGACATCTGTAAGGAGTCTGTATGTTCTCCCCAAATATCGCATAGGTTTTCTTCAAGTTCCCCTCCCAATCCAAAGATTGGTCATTGTAAATTGTCCCGTGATCAGGCTAAGGGTAAATAAGGGGTCGCTGAGTGATGTGGCATGAAGGGCCGGAAGTGACTTTCCCATGCTGTATTTAAATAAATAAATATATATCATAGGAAGGATGTGGAAGCTTTAGAGAGGATGCGGAGAAGATTTGCCAGGATGCTGCCTGGATTATAGAGCATGACTTAAAAGCTAGAATGAGCTAGGGCTTTTCTCTTTGGAGTCAAGGAGTGACTTGATAGAGGTGAATTTTCCAGGGCAGAAATAGCTAATACAAGTGGGCATAATTTAAGGTAATTGGAGGAGAGTATAAGGGGATAAAAGAGGTAGCTTTTTTTTCACGCAGAGACTAATGGGTGCATAGAACATGCTGCCAGGGTTGGTAGTAAGGATAGATATATTAGAGACATAATACATGTCATTAGATAGGCACAAGGATAAAAGAAAAATGGAGGGCTATGTGTGAGGGAAAGGTAAGATTGATCTTAGCGTTGGTTAAAGGTTCAGTAAAACATCAAGTCCAAAGGGCATGTGCTGTGCTGTTCTATGTTCTATGTTCTAAGCCTTCTCATCAATGAAGACATCTTCAGGCAATGGTGCCTGAAGAAGGCAGCATCCATCGTTAAAGTACCCTCATCATCCAGAACATGCCCTCTTCTCATTACTATCATCAGGGAGGAGGTACTGGATCCTGAAGACCTATATTCAATGATTTAGGAACATCTTCTTCCCCTCTGCCACCAGATTCATGAACAGTCCATGAGATCATGAACACTACCCAACTCTTCCTCTTTTGCATTACTTATTTGTTTTATTTCTCATTATAATCTATAGTAAGTTTTTTTATGGCTTGTGTTGTACTGCCACCAAACAACAAATTTTATGACATATGTCATTGGTAATGGACTTGATTCTGGTTCTGATTCTAGTTACTCATTTAATTTTTTTTGGCACATCATGAGCTGAACAGCCAGTCCTGTGCTGTACCACTCTAAGCTCTATGGTCTAGGTAGTCCTATTTCCATGCTGTTCCTTTCTGTGATTCTCTCATTCTACATGGACACATCATTGACATTTATTAATGGTGGGAGAGGGTGATGGGAGTTGTGCAGCAAGGACTAGTTGGTAGGAGTCCTTTGTTCTCTGGATATTTATTAGTAAGATTTATTCTCCCAATTCCCTTACTGTACAAGCCAACGATGACTTGGTGTTTGGGCTCTGAGCATGTGCAAACGTAAGTATCATCTGTATTCTGTTGTTGAATGACTATAATTGGATTGTTCTGATTCTGATCACCCAGTAGTTTAACTCCAAGCCGACCGGAAGTTGCTTGCAGCAACAAAGATTAAGAAAAGGCTTGGAGTGAAGACACAGCCTTGCTTAATTCCAAGAGGGAATCTGTAGCAAACCTGTTGATTAGAATCATAGCTTGCACATCAAAATGTATAAAAAGAAACATGCAACTAAAGTCACTTTTTGAAAATTGAAGCTGAGCAAACATCAGAAGATTCCTAGCGGATTGGTTTGGATTTCCTTTTGTTTCTCCTTTTACTATAAAGGCTTTCGCAGTTCTGATCTTTCCACATTTGATCACGTTGAATAAACACAAGCAGGCATCCCTTGGAGGGTTACAAGAAAAGATTTTTTTAATGTTTTGTTTGTACGGTCTGGCAAATAACTGACTCTCTTTCCTGTTCACATTGCTGTCTGTTAACATCTATCCAGACATTTTTATCTGAATTATTTTGACTTTAATTGTATAATTGGTGGTATGTTCACTTTCATCAAGTGTTTTTGTGAGATTCTATCAACAGTGGTGGAGCAGACACTTAAGAATATGTTTCACAGCACTTAACACATAGAAAATATTATCAAATTGTGTGGCCTGCTTTAACAAGTAGCTTGGGAATCGTTGTGCCTTTACAACATTTACAACAACCTGTTTTTGCCCTGATCTGTAACTAATTTGGGTTAAATTTGAGAAAATTAGGGATTCAGGGCACGGATTCTTTTGGTGGTGGGGTTATGAGGCCTGCTAATGTGAATCTGGAACAATGACTCCTGCATTTTTTGGCACAATGTGATCCTGCCATATTTCCATTTGACCCTCATCATTAAGTGAACTTCATTCAGATTCAGATTAGCTGTGGTTTATTGAGAATGACCCAAGAGTGAAGGTCTGGGTTGCTTGTTCTTGACAGTTTTCCTGCTACTTTTATTCTACAATGCAGTTGTGAATACTATATTGTGCTAAATTCTGTATGTTTTGGTAAATGGCATCGTGGAGCATTATAAATGGAACTTGGAGATGACACAGAAGTTGGTAGGAAATCAAATAAAGAATGCCTAGGGAGGTCACAAAGATCTATAGGTAGCCTAGATGAGTTGGAATAAATCTGTAATGTGAAGAATAATATGGGAGAAATGTGGTATAGTTCATCCTAGCAGAAAAAAACAGAAAAGCAAATAAGCATATAATCTAAATGATGAGATGATAGAGCTGAGATGCAGGGATATGTGGGTGTTCTCCTGCAAAATTTGCAAATGACTAACCTGCAGCTACAAGTAGTTAAGAAAACTGACCAAATGTTAATGTTCGTTGTTAGGTGAATTGAATACAAATGTAGGATGTTTATACTTCACTTGTACATGATATTGGAAAGATCTGATCTTGTGTGTCATTCATCATATCAGTCTTCTTGTTCAATGATGTTAACATGTTGGAAATAGGTTTACTAGACAAATAGCTGGAAAAGGTCAGTTTTATTCTGAACAGAAATTAAATAGACTACACACATAACACACACGTTCTGGCTTCTGCCCCCTTCCTTACCCGCCCTAATGAAGAGTCTCGACTGGAAACGTTGATTGTTTATGTCCTTCTATAGATGCTGCCTGACCTGATGAGTTCCTCAAGCATTTTGTATGCTCCAGCTTTTCCAGCAGCTACAGTCTCTATTGTAACTAAATAGGCTAGGCTTGTATCCACAGTAGCTTAAGGAGTGAGGTGAGAATAGATTGAAAAATAAGATCCTGAGGGGTTTCTGACAGGAGAATGATGGACAGAATGAGTGTCAAAGCAATGCTTCCTTTTGTGAGTGAATAGAGAAAAAGGGTTCACTATTTAAAAATAAAAGGGCTGTCATTTAAGAAATTACTTTGACATTTCAGACTGAGACCCTTCATCAGGACATTAGTGGATGAAGTTATGTTTGGTAACTCATTGTGAACCTTTGCAACTCTTCCTCAACAGGCAGTGGAAGAAAAGGCTTTGATTATTTCTTAGGTAGATGTAGATAGGTACTTGATGTACAAGGAGGTGAAAGTTTGCTGGGGATAGACAGGAATACAGAGTTGATGCTACAGTCAGGTCAGCCATGATCTTAATAAATGACTGAACAGGTTTGAGGGGCCAAGGCTTACATCTGCTTTTATTTCGTATGCTTATATGTTTATGGGTTCCTTAAAGATACTTACACACCTGTTTGGGATTAAGGAATTATTTACTCTCTGCAGGGTCATAGGGAATTAGATTAAACTTAATGCACAATTTCTCCTCATCCTGTATCTGTATCTCACTACCGTCTGCCACTCAACTACTAAAAATGACGGACTTCCATAATGAACCATCCTTTCATAACTTCAAAATTAACAAATTATCACTTAACTCCTCAGTTGCAGTGAGAACAACTTCATTTTCAAATCTTTCTCTGTATTCATATTTTTTTCAGTCATTCAAATCTTAATACAATGGATTTATCGTTTCCATACATATACTTGTTCTGGCCATGGACAATAGAAGTTCATAATGAAACATCCGGTGAACGTAGTTCATATATGAACTTCTGACATTTATGTATAATATAACATGGGGACGGGTAAGTCCTGGGCTGGATGTCCTGCTGAATTAAGGAAGGTGAAGCATCTTCCTTGCCTCTCCTTTCCATTGCTAGGCTTGTCATGCAGGAGGTCACTCACATATGGCCTCTCCTACACTACTGTGCCCATAGCAACGCCTTCACATGGTGTCCCTGTTCTTACTCAGTTTGCTATGTCCTGGTGTGACCGAGTGTCCAGTGGTATAACTGGGTGGACAGGCTGGGCTCATCAGTCTTGGTTGGCAGGCAGCCCAGGAGAAGGACAACTCCAATTTCGAACCAGGGTACATGGGACTCATTAGCCTTGCCAGGCAGTTTGTCTAAGAGAAAGAAAACTCTGATACTCAACCTACAACCTTGCGGTTGCCGCGATCATCACAGCTCGCTGTGCCATTGTGGAACATCTCCCAGCCTAAAGGGTGGACCGATCCTCACTACAAGCCTATGTAGTGCACTTGGCAAGAAAAAGGTTCTACAGCGATGGAGAAAGTGTGTCTCCAGTCACCAACGATCGTGCCGTTGCTCCTGTGCACTATTTTTCCCTCTTGATCTTTGCAAGCGAAGAACCAGCCATCATCATCATCATATGTATTCATACATTATTACAAAAGAAGTGGAATAAACCTGTTGCACATATTCTAGCAGCCCTCCCTGTCTCTGTATTCTCAGTATTACCTGTGCTTCACAGTTAGAGCAAAAAGCTAATGCAAATACAATAGAGGTAGTGATTCACTGACCGAATAAAGTGGAGAAATTTGAGGCATTAGAGCTCCAGTCTTTTGTTTTGCTGTCTTGATCAGATATTCCTTCGACTGCTGAGTGGTGTCTAGCCTCCAAAAGCTGCACTAATGTAAATGCAGGCAAATAGATCAGAACCAACGTTAGTGCACTTGTTTGAGGGTGTGTCAGCTTGAGGCTTTATGACTAACAATGGATAAGTTCACAACTCTTATTGATCCATTGTTAAATTAAGTTGCAAATAAACCACAGTTGACAATGAATAGAGGTGCCTCTCTCTGACTATCCATCCCATAGGATGATGATAGTTCTTTTCAGTCAGTTAGGGGGTGTGATATGTGCATCCTGGAGAGGCTGTACAGGACGATCCTTGACAGCGACTGCTTGCCACATACTTGGCAGATGAGGCCTGGAGGGGCAGCAGGGGCAGAAGCTCTGTTGTGGCGCTTCCTGTGCCTTTCCTCTGTTGCCTCGTTGAGCAGCGTCCACACCTTTTCTGATGGTGTCCCTCCACTGTGAGCGATCTTGAGCCAGATCCTCCCATGTTGATGGGGCAATGTCAGCTTTCTTGAGGCTCCTGTGCAGAACATCCTTGTACTGTAGTTGCTGGCCTCCTTGTTTTCGGGTACCACTGGACAGTTGGCCGTACAAGATGTCCTTTGGCAGTCTTCCGTCAGGCATTTCGACAACATGTCCTGCCCAGCACAGTTGGGCTGATATCACCAAGGCTGGAACTGCTGGCATTCCGGCTTGAGAGAGGACCTCGGTATTGGAGACCTTGTCTCGCCAGGTGATCTTCATCAGAGAACACAGGTGACGCTGCTGCAGCTGGTCAAGCTGGCATAAGTGTCTCTGATATGGGCACCATGTCTCACATCCGTATAACAAGGTTGATATGACAACGGCCCTGTATACCTTGCACTTGGTGGCCAACCTGATGTTCTGTGACCAAACTCGATCTTTCAGCTGACCAACGGCATAGAAGGCTTTTCTGGTTCTTGACTCAATCTCTACATCCAGAGAAGCTGAGGATATTATTATGCTGCCCAGGTAGCAGAACTTGTTGACAGCATTGAGACGAGTGTCATTAATGAGGACAGTTGGTTCTTCATTCTAGGCTTTTCATTCTAGGACGAGGGAGATGTCTTCATTTTTTAAAGAAAGGGGCTTCCCTTCCTCCACTATCAACTCTGCTCTTAAAAGCATCTCCCCCATTTCACGTACCATCTGCTCTCACTCCATCCTCCCACCACCCCACTAGGAATAGGGTTCCCCTGGTCCTCACCTACCACCCCACCAGCCTCCGGGTCCAACATATTATTCTCCGTAACTTCCGCTACCTCCAACGGGATCCCACCACTAAGCACATCTTTCCCTCCCCCCCCCCCTGCATTCCGCAGGGATCGCTCCCTACGCAACTCCCTTGTCCATTCGTCCCCCCCATCCTTCCCCACTGATCTCCCTCCTGGCACTTATCCGTGTAAGCGGAACAAGTGCTACACATGCCCTTACACTTCCTCCCTTACCACCATTCAGGGCCCCAAACAGTCCTTCCAGGTGAGGCATCACTTCACCTGTGAGTCGACTGGGGTGATATACTGCGTCCGGTGCTCCCGATGTGGCCTTTTATATATTGGTGAGACCCGACACAGACTGGGAGACCGCTTTGCTGAACATCTACGCTCTGTCCGCCAGAGAAAGCAGGATCTCCCAGTGGCCACACATTTTAATTCCACATCCCATTCCCATTCTGACATGTCTATCCACGGCCTCCTCTACTGTAAAGATGAAGCCACACTCAGGTTGGAGGAACAACACCTTATATTCCGTCTGGGTAGTCTCCAACCTGATGGCATGAACATTGACTTCTCTAACTTCTGCTAAGGCCCCACCTCCCCCTCGTACCCCATCTGTTACCTATTTTTATGCACACATTCTTTCTCTCACTCTCCTTTTTCTCCCTCTGTCCCTCTGAATATACCCCTTGCCCATCCTCTGGGTCACCCCCCACCTTGTCTTTCTTCCCGGACCTCCTGTCCCATGATCCTCTCATATCCCCTTTTGCCTATCACCTGTCCAGCTCTTGGCTCTATCCCTCCCCCTCCTGTCTTCTCCTATCATTTTGCATCTCCCCCTCCCCCTCCAGCTTTCAAATCCCTTACTCACTCTTCCTTCAGTTAGTCCTGACGAAGGGTCTCGGCCTGAAACGTCGACTGCACCTCTTCCTATAGATGCTGCCTGGCCTGCTGCGTTCACCAGCAACTTTGATGTGTGTTGCTTGAATTTCCAGCATCTGCAGAATTCCTGTTGTTTACAGTTGGTTCTTTGTAGCTTGAGCCAGGAGCTGGTTGGTACAAAACTTCCATCTTTTTCAGGCTGATTGTCAGTCCGAAGCTTTTGGCTGCACGGGCAAAGCGAATGGTGATCTCTTGTAAGTCTTCGAGAGAGTGGGCATTCAGTGCACAGTCATCAGCAAACTGTAGCTCATGCACCACAATGGCCTTGACTTTTGTTTTTGCTCTCAATCTTGCGAGGTTGAGGAGCCCGCCATCAGCCCTCATTTATAGGAAGACCCCTAACTTCAGGTCTGATGTGGCATCCTAAAGAATAGTCCAAACAGAGTAGGAGCCAGAACACAACACAACCCTGTTTTACACTGTTGCTATTATTATTATTATTATTATTATCATCATCACTGAGGTGCCTATTCCTCAACTCTCAGTATGAAAGCTCCTGTCAGCCAATGACCTAAGATCATGCTAGTGGCCTTTTGGTAATTAGTGACTTGGGGTTTCTTCTTGCTCAAATCCAGGCATTTTACTGTAAAATTAACATTTTAATACTGAAGTAACTATTTCTCTCCACAGATGCTGCCTGATCGATTGACCTCCTCCTGCAATGTCTTTTGAGCAACTATCACGTTACTTTTAGATCAAATTTACCATACATGAAATATTTTATTCATCTCATCATCTATTTTTGCCAGTAATTCATTTTCTCTGGCTTCTTAGTGACCTGCAAATGTTGTAGATATGATGCTTAATGGGAAAATTGTCAAAAATGAATTATTCTCGTGGAAGAAGTTTGTGATAAACCTAATCAGAAAAACATAGAAACATAGAAACATAGAAAATAGGTGCAGGAGTAGGCCATTCGGCCCTTTGAGCCTGCACCGCCATTCACCATGATCATGGCTGATCATCCAACCCAGAACCCAGCCTTCCCTCCATACCCCCTGACCCCTGTAGCCACAAGGGCCACATCTAACTTCCTTTTAAACATAGCCAATGAACTGGCCTCAACAGTTTGCTGTGGCAGAGAATTCCACAGATTCACCACTCTCTGTGTGAAGAAGTTTTTCCTAACCTCGGTCCTAAAAGGCTTCCCCTCTATCCTCAAACTGTGACCCCTCGTTCTAGACCTCCCCAACATCGGGAACAATCTTCCCGCATCTAGCCTGTCCAATCCCTTTAGGATCTTATACGTTTCAATCAGATCCCCCCTCAATCTTCTAAATTCCAACGAGTACAAGCCCAGTTCATCCAGTCTTTCTTCATATGAAAGACCTGCCATCCCAGGAATCAATCTGGTGAACCTTCTTTGTACTCCCTCTATGGCAAGGATGTCTTTCCTCAGATTAGGGGACCAAACCTGCACACAATACTCCAGGTGTGGTCTCACCAAGGCCTTGTACAACTGCAGTAGTACCTCCCTGCTCCTGTACTCGAATCCTCTCGCTATAAATGCCAGCATACCGTTCGCCTTTTTCACCGCCTGCTGTACCTGCATGCCCACTTTCAATGACTGGTGTATAATGACACCCAGGTCTCGTTGCACCTCCCCTTTTCCTAATCGGCCACCATTCAGATAATAATCTGTTTTCCTATTTTTGCCACCAAAGTGGATAACTTCACATTTATCCACATTAAATTGCATCTGCCATGAGTTTGCCCACTCACCCAACCTATCCAAGTCACCCTGCATCCTCTTAGCATCCTCCTCACTGCTAACACTGCCACCCAGCTTTGTGTCATCCGCAAACTTGGAGATGCTGCATTTAATTCCCTCATCCAAGTCATTAATATATATTGTAAACAACTGGGGTCCCAGCACTGAGCCTTGCGGTACCCCACTAGTCACCGCCTGCCATTCTGAAAAGGTCCCGTTTATTCCCACTCTTTGCTTCCTGTCTGCTAACCAATTCTCCACCCACACCAATACCTTACCCCCAATACCATGTGCTTTAAGTTTGCACACTAATCTCCTGTGTGGGACCTTGTCAAAAGCCTTTTGAAAATCCAAATATACCACATCCACTGGTTCTCCCCTATCCACTCTACTAGTTACATCCTCAAAAAATTCTATGAGATTCGTCAGACATGATTTTCCTTTCACAAATCCATGCTGACTTTGTCCGATCATTTCACCGCTTTCCAAATGTGCTGTTATCACATCCTTGATAACTGACTCCAGCAGTTTCCCCACCACCAACGTTAGGCTAACCGGCCTATAATTCCCCGGTTTCTCTCTCCCTCCTTTTTTAAAAAGTGGGGTTACATTAGCCACCCTCCAATCCTCAGGAACTAGTCCAGAATCTAACGAGTTTTGAAAAATTATCACTAATGCATCCACTATTTCTTGGGCCACTTCCTTAAGCACTCTGGGATGCAGACCATCTGGCCCTGGGGATTTATCTGCCTTCAATCCCTTCAATTTACCTAACACCACTTCCCTACTAACATGTATTTCGCTCAGTTCCACCATCTCACTGGACCCTCTGTCCCTTACTATTTCTGGAAGATTATTTATGTCCTCCTTAGTGAAGACAGAACCAAAGTAATTATTCAATTGGTCTGCCATGTCCTTGCTCCCCATAATCAATTCACCTGTTTCTGTTTGCAGGGGACCTACATTTGTCTTTATCAGTCTTTTCCTTTTTACATATCTATAAAAGCTTTTACAGTCCGTTTTTATGTTCTCTGCCAGTTTTCTCTCATAATCTTTTTTCCCCTTCCTAATTAAGCCCTTTGTCCTCCTCTGCTGAACTCTGAATTTCTCCCAGTCCTCAGGTGAGCCACTTTCTCTGGCTAATTTGTATGCTACTTCTTTGAACATTAAGAATAAGCCTTATTTAGCCAGTTCTCAAAGTATGAACCAAATCTTGAGAACATAAAGGGTTAGAAAAACTATCATCTTCAAAAATACTTCCATTTATATTCAATGTTAGCAAAGAGAAGACACTTATATAGAATACATAAATTTATGATATGTTATGAATTTGAATGTCTATTTTATATTTATAATTCCTTTATTTCTATATTCTTTGTCAGATTTACCTGGATATACGTGCAATTAATTATTCTTTGGTCCCAGTCTTTCTAGGCACATTTCTTAAAAGATGAACTGGAGAAATTTCAAAAAGAATTTACAACTATTTTACCTTAAACCTAAAGCCTAAGTATCACACCTTGAGAGATCACCTGGTCGATGGAGCAAAGGCTGTATTCATATGCTGCTGAGGGGAATGCAAAGAATTGACTTTGATTTTATCAAAGAAAAACTGGAGAAAAGTTCATCTCATGCAGAGCTTAAAGGAGAGTAAGTGCATAATAACAGTTCAGTAAACAACTGGGTAGAGGAGGCACCATAAATCCAGCAAGATGCAACTGCTCCGCAGATGTGCCAAGGATTATATGTTGCAGTGTGTGGAAGTATTGGGTTTGTAAAATGAACCAAAAGGCAGAGGAATGTTTATTCTTCGTACACGTGGTTGCTCCCAGCCGAGTAAAATGCAAAAGCAGTGATATAAAATCAGTGCCTTCATTGTGGTCCCACAGGACACAGTTTCATTATTTACTGCCATGAGATGTCAATGACCTTAATCAGGCAACAGACTACCACCATTTGAACACTGAAAAAGAGCAATCCAGGGAATTGAACACATAAAGCACAGTTCAAAACGCCACTGAAAAGTACAAGAGCACACAAAGAATAATTTGTCATGATGGCAAGGTAGAGCAGGAGACTATCGCAGATTTCTTATATTGATCCCTTTCCAGCATTTAACTGTTAACCAACAGCAGCTCATGAAAGGAACAAACATGCTTTTGTGCTGCACCAGAAATTTTAAAGTTCAAATTTCCTGAAGCTCAAAACCAAGAGAGTAATCGAGTACTAGGGTCTGTACAATAGTTTTTTCTTTTGACGTGGTGTCAATTGGGCCTAAAGCAGCAGAAAAAACAAGGTTGTTACTAACATATTAAAAGTTGACAGATTAGTTGCAATTGTCAAAATTGTTCCATTCAGAATAACAGTTCTGTACTGTTCTGGGCACATATTCCATATTTTCTCTATGCAAAACAAACAAAAACATTTGAAGTAAAAAGTGATGTAGAACTGGTCTGGAAGGGTAATAATGGCAACTTTGTAGTCGGAAAGATTACAATTATATGGGGAAAGGAATACAGTGAATAAAACTTGCAAAATTCAGAAAATCAGGGAACACAAATCTGCTGCTAAGATTTCCGTTAAAGTTGCCGTGTGGCAGCTTTACTGGCTCATCCGACCTGCTCTTGAAATTATTCCTAATCCAAGGTCATCCACCATCTGAGACATGCTCTCTTCCTGATAGCACGGTCAGGGCAGAGGTAGTGGCTCCTTAAGTCCGGCACTTGATTATTCAGGAACAGCTTCTAGCCTTCCATCATCAGGTTTCTGAGCAGTCCATGAACCCATTAACACTGCCTCATTATTTTTGCACAATATTTATTTTATAAGCTATAATAATGTTATCACCAAGCTCCAAGCCCAGGGTCCCTGCACTTCCCTTTGCAACGATATTCCTGACTTTCTCATCAGCAGAGCTCAATCAGTACAGATTGGTAACAACACAGCTGATAACGTAACACTATTACAGTTCAGGGCATTCCAGAGTCCGGAGCTCAATTCTGGCACAGCCCAGAAGGAGTTTGTACATTCTCCCCGTGAGCGCGTTGGTTTCCTCCAGAGGCTGAAGTTTCTTCCCATAGTCCAAAGACATACCAGCTAGTAGGTAAATTGGTGATTGTAAATTGTCCTGGGATTAGGCTTGTGTTAAATAGATAGGTTGCTGAGTTAGCTCGTGGGGCCAGAAGGTCCTGCTCCAAGCTGTATCACTAAATAAAATCAATCAATATTCATCTCCTCCTCACTGACCATCTGCATAGGTGCTCCTCAAGGATGGATGCTTTGACCCCTGTGCTGACTTACACCCACAACAGTGTGGCCAATATCATCTATTAATTTGCCAAGGACACCACTGTTGATGGCCAAATTATGGATGTTGAAGAGTCGGCGTACAAGAGTGAAAAAACAGTCTGGTTGAGTAGTTGCTCAATAATAACCTCATGCTCAACATCAACAAAACCAAAAAGCTAATCATTGACTTTAGAAAGAAAAAGTCAGGAGACCTTATGTCAGATCTCACTGGTGGTTCAGAGTTGGAGAGAGTTGTCAGCTTCAAATACCTCTGTGTAAACACCTTAGACAACCTATGAGTAAACGTGAATTCATAAACTTTCAGAGCAAAGCACACTATTGCAAGAGGAAAATCATAAACACAAGAGATTCTGCAAATGCTGGAAAATCCAGAGTAATGCAAAATGCTGCAGGAACTCAGCAGATCAGGCAGCATCTGTAGAAAGGAATGAGAAGTTGACTTTTTGGGCCAAAGCATCTCTACCCAAAACGTTGACTCTTTATTCCTTGCCATGGATGCTGCCTGACCTGCTGAGTTCCTCCAGCATTTTGTGTGTGTTACTCACAATTCAAGAGAAAGGAAGAAAGGTACAATTATTAGACTTGAACTGGACAATGTGAATAATGTGAGTCCAGAACTAAGATTAATTTTTTTTCCGTTCTGTTTGACTTTCTGTTCATAATCCTCCCAAGCTTGTTTTATACCACATTCGTATTGGTATTGTCTGTCAAATGTTCAACAAACTTACTGCTGAGATGATTTCTGTTGATAAGTTGATGAAGAAATTCATGCTGTATATCAGATAATTTGCTAAAAAAGAGAGATAAACTCTATATCTTTTGTTTTCATTCAATGAAAGAAAGCATTGAAGCCGAACTGGGAGCAGCTTGTGGCCTTTTCTGTTTGATGCATTTTAGCTAAGTAAGGAAAATATTTAAATCATCCAACGGATCTTTGGTTGCCTCAGATTTTGTCTGTCTTGATGAAAATATCGGTTGGCAGTATCTCTTACTAACTGTGAGGTATAATCACAGGAATTGAAACTGTTCATAGGGACAGAATGGAGAACAAATGGCCCCTTCACTTACATGAAAGTGATCTTCTTCTGCGTTTAAGTTTACAAAAAAATTGGACTTACACATTTAGGTTGCTCTGTATTTTTCTGAATTTTTCTCCTATCCTCCTTTTAAATATTTAAATCCTCAGTTTTCCCTATCCCTGAACTGATTGACATGCAGTATTCTCCCCTTCCAGCTCTCTCCTGCTTTCCAATACTCCCATATTCCCATAAAGTTTTTCCTTCTGTCCTCTGATCCCCAGCTCCTGATCCTAGTTTCAGTCTGAACCACACTCCTAATTGTATTCAGATCATTCCCCTGGACCCATTCCCATTCTGCTCTGACTGCCTATCAGACTCCCAGTGTTGCTCAAGGCCACACATCTGATCCTAGTCCCAACACGAGCTACGCTCTTGCCCACATTACCAGCTACACATTAGACCCAGACCCAGCACTAAATCATTAATATCTGGCTGCACATTGAACCATACTCCCAGATCCCAGCTAAACTGCTGCTCGTATTCCCAGTGCCACACCCAGACATGTTCCTTCCCTGTTACCGGTTTAAGAGATGAAGACATTTTTCAAGTCATTGCTGACTGTGGCTGGTCTGCAGTGGTTATCTTGAACTGATTCAAGTACAGTACATATGTAGTTGCTCAGTACAATTGACTGCCATTTTGTGAGTGTGATAAGGCTTTACTTGCTTCTGGAAATGCAGAATTTTTACTTACCCACAAAGAGCATGAGTTTTGTTCTATGAACAGACAATTGGCAAAACTAAATTATGCTTTATTTTGAAATACAATAGCCCTTAGAAATTAGGACATTCACATAATTGCTTAAGTATGGGAGAAACATATACAATACAAAGTAGTGGAGGAGCTCAGCAGGTCAGGCAGCATCTATAGAAAGGAATAAACAGTCGACATTTCGGGCCAAACACCTTCAACAGGACTGGAAAAGAAGGGGGAAGAAGCCAGAATAAGAAGCTGAGAGGGGAGGGAGGAAGGAAAAAGTACAAGCCAGAAGGTGATAGGTGAAGCCAGGTTTGCGGAGAAGGTGGGTGGGGGGGAGCGGAACAAAGTGAGAACCTGGGAGGTGATAGGTGTAAAAGACAAACCCACCTGACAGGTATTCAGTGATGGCCCAAAGGCAAAGGGAGAGACAGACATGGAATGAACAGTTCACCGAGATTTAATAAGAACTGTACAGGACAAAGGAAAATAATAAACACCAGGCCAACAGGGCTGCTAACTAAAAACTAACACAATCACTGCAGCTCAAAAGCAGTAACCTGGAACTAAATTAATACTGCTCATTTAACAGTGTCTATCTAAATCTTCTTTCCCTAAGGTAAGCAGGGAGCATTGTCATCGCCGTGCTTCTATCAAGACTTGACAAGACTGAAGCCAAAGGAAGAGAATTAAATAAACTTACAAAGAAAACCCTTATTGACTCGAATGTTTGCATTCTTATGTGTGTGATTGCTATTTCCTTTCAGTCACCTGCCTGCAAGGACACCCATTTTCAACAGCAGTGTCTGCGGTTGTGACAGGGCCCCTATCCCTCGGCAACAAAGGCCCCTGCTCTTTGGAAGTTCTGGTTGAGAGACTTATCAAAGATGAGTCAAATGGAATCCTACAGTGTTCCTCTGAGCCATACACATCTCAATCAATAAGGTGCTGGACAATGCCTCGCACCCGACAAAATGCGCCATACAGGGACCTATCCACCAAACAGGAAGGTGGGGAGGTAGGGAGAGGTGACTGGAGCAAGGTGGGGAGGTAGACATTGGCTTGAGCTGGGAAACATGGAAGACCGGGTCAATCTTCATGGATGATGGTTGGCACAGTCTATAGGAGGCTCTGTTGATAGCCTTCTCCACTATGAATGGCCCCATGTAATATGGAGCCAACTTGAAGCTCTCTACTCTAATGGAAGATCAATAGATGCCAGCCACACTTTTTCCCCTGGCTTAAGAGGTCTCACTTGCCAGTGGAGCCGATCAGCTTGCTGGATGTATTGTTGCTGGGTGTACAACAGAGAAGACTTGGCCCATATCTATGTTCTCTTGTAGCGCTGGACTAATTGCTGAGCAGCAGGAGCTCCCATGTCAGTCTGTTGGTCAGGGAAGAGTGGTGGCTGAAATCCCTTTTGGTATTCAAAAGTAATGTGCCAGTGAAAGATTACTGGGGGTTATTGTGGGCAATCCCTGTCCAAATGAGTTGGGAGCTCCAGGTTGTGGAGTTGGAAGAGACAAGTCAGTGCAGGGTTGTCTCCAACTCCTGACTCACTCTCTCCTTCTTTGAGCCTGAGAGACATCCAAGAGATTCCCAGCTGCCCCAGAGTCAATGAATGCCAGGAGCTCAGTGGTCTTGGTCCCCCATGACAAGAAAGCTGGGAACATTACCTGATTAGGGGAAGATGCCTGCAGTGAGAATCGACCCATCAGAATTCCCTTCTTACTGATGGGTATCCTCTTTTACTGAGCACACGCTGGAAAGCAGTGACGAGTGATTTCTCATTCCACCCTGTCCCAGCTGCCAGAGTGTGGAATTTTTCTGCGTAGTCTCTCCTTTGATGCAGGTGCAGGAGTTGGTGGGAAACCTCCTCACCCTGTACTGGAAGGTCAACCATTTTCCTGAATTCAACTACAAATTGCTGGAAAGGCTGAGCTACAGGAGAACCTTGTTCTCGTAGGACGTTGAACAGGCTGAGTTGGATCCATGTAATAGATACACTATGTCAGCCACTTAACGTGCACCATCACCGAACTGACCGGGCTGGGCTCGGAAAGTCAGTTTATACTGGCTAATACAGTTTCTGCAGCCGTCGGGATCACTGGGGTATCTGCCTGGTGGAGGAATGCTTGGTTTAGGTTCGGAAGCAGCCAAGGGAATCGGGGCATTTGTGGCTGAGGCAGACGAGGTGGTAATAGTGGAGGATGAGGAGGTGCCGGTGCTGGAAGTGGGGCTGGCCTGGCAGAGAGCTGCTGAATCGCGGCACTGAGAACAGTAACGGCTGCCACCTGATTCTGGTTGTCTGTTGTGAGTTGCTACCGAACCGTCATTGCAAGTGTTGACACCGGTTATTTCAGCTTAGACTGGGCTTGGCACTCTGAGAGCAGCTGACGCTCTATCGGAACCATTCCTGCCAATCCAGCCTTCGCTGACTTCAACTGCTCCCTCAACAGACCAACGAAATTCAGGGATGATTTCAGTTGTCCCCTCTCCACAGAGTCCATATTGGTGGTCAAATCTTACTGAGAGGAGTTCAGTGAGGGTCCAAGTGCAGAGGGAGAGACAGAGGCATAGAATGAACAGTTCACTGAGTTTTATTGAAAACTGTACAAAACAAAGGAAAATAATAAACACCAGGCCAGCAGGGCTGCTAACTAAAACACTCAAACTAACTAAAAATGAACACCATCACTGCGGTTCAAAAGCAGTAACCTAGAAGTAAATCATACTGCTCATTTAACAGTGTCTATCTAAATCACCAATCTTCTTTCCCGGAACATGGATTAAGGTAATGGAGAACATTGTCATCACGGTGCTTCTATCAAGACTTGACAGGACTGAAACAAGAGGAAGAGAGTTAAGTACAATTTCAAAGAAACCCTAATTGGCTGGAATATATGTATTCTCATGTACATGATGGTTGTTTTATTTCAGCTGCCCGCCTGTGAGAGTGCCCAGACTCCATAACAGTGTCCATGGTTGTGACAGTAAGGACTCTCAAAGCTATATTAGCTATACTTCTTCCCACCCTGATATTGTAATAATGCCATTCCCTTTTCTCAGTTCCTTTGCCTCCGCTGCATCTGTTTCCAGAATGAAACTTTCCTTTCCAGGATATCAGAGATGCCCTCTGTTATGTATTTAATATTTCAATAATATTTGAGCAATCTTATATCTACATTGCTTGATTAATCAATCTTGTTCACTTAAATAATCACTTATGGTTTATATGCAAAAATATGTGAATTGCACAAGTCATCACACTACCACATGATACGTGCGCAGCTTGCTTAAGGTAAACACAAAATTAGACTTGCATTTCAGACTCCCATGTCTTCCTTAGATTTAGCTTTACGTCTTGATTACACAAAACATAACACTGGCAATGAGATATTTTCAAAACAAGCCTGAGATGGCTACTGACCTGTTCAAGTGCAGCAAGACATTCAAGTTTTAAAAAAGCACAGTGAGGGGATGGCGAAACAGAGTAGCACATGTCCTTTGAATTAGATTGAAGTTTTTATTAAACAAAACCTAGCATCCTCCTTCTTCAAAGAACAGGGCTTTGCTTCCTCCACCATTGATGGTTCTCTCACCCACATCTCCTCCATTTTTCGGAAATTCACACTTGCTCCATCTTTCTGCCACTTTAACAGTTCCTCTTGTCCTTACCTATCACTCCGTGGACTCCACATGCAACATATCATTCTCCACAACATCCATCATCTTCAACAAGATCCTACCAACAAACACACCTTTAACCCCCAAACTTTCTGATTTCAGCAGGGATTGCTCTCTCTGTATTTCTCTTTTATATTCATCCCTCCCCGCTAACCTCGTTCCTGGTACACTAACCCTGCAAGTGGATGAAGTGCTATCCCGGGCCATTTACCACCTCCCTTACCTAAATTCAGAGCCTCAAACAGTCCTTCCAGGTGAGGCAACACCTCAGCTACCAATCTGTTGGGGCTCTTTACTGTAGCTAGTACTCCCAATATGGCTTTCTCTATGTTGGTAAGACTTGACATAGATTGGGGAACCTCCTTTGTTGAGTACTTCTGCTCCATCCGTAAGAAAGCAGGATTTCCCGGTGGCCAACCATTTTAATTCCAATCCCCATTCTCATTCCAACATCTTGGTATATGTCCTCCTCTACTGCCATGATGAGGCTACTCTCGGGCTGGAGGAGTAACACTTCATATTCCGTCTGGATAGCTTCCAAGCTGATGGCATGAACATCAATTTCTCGAATTTCTGATAATTTTTCTCCCTCTGACTTTCCTCTTCTTCTATTTCCGTCTCTAGCTCCCCTTATACCTCTTCTCTTCACCTGCTCCTGATAACCCTCCTCCTTTCCTTTTTTTAAGGGTCCACTCTCCTCACCAATCAGATTCCTTCTTCTTTAGCACTTTACCTTCTCCACCTATGGTTGAGAATGGATGAGGATGCCCTCGTCTACCTACTGAACCGTGTCTGCGCCCACCTGGACAAGCCAGCGAGCACTGTGAGGGTCATGTTTTATGACTCCTCCAGTGCGTTCAACACCATCCGCCCTGCTCTGCTGGGGGAGAAACTGACAGCGATGCAGGTGGATGCTTTCCTGGTGTCATGGATTCTTGATTACCTGACTGGCAGACCACAGTACGTGTGCTTGCAACACTGTGTGTCCGACAGAGTGATTAGCAGCACTGGGGCTCCACAGGGGACTGTCTTGTCTCCCTTTCTCTTCACCATTTACACCTTGGACTTCAACTACTGCACAGAGTCTTGTCATCTTCAGAAGTTTTCTGATGACTCTGCCATAGTTGGATGCATCAGCAAGGGAGATGAGGCTGAGTACAGGGCTACGGTAGGAAACTTTGTCACATGGTGTGAGCAGAATTATCTGCAGTTTAATGTGAAAAAGACTAAGGAGCTGGTGGTAGACCTGAGGAGAGCTAAGGTACCGGTGACCCCTGTTTCCATCCAGGGGGTCAGTGTGGACATGGTGGAGGATTACAAATACCTGGGGATATGAATTGACAATAAACTGGACTGGTCAAAGAACACTGAGGCTGTCTACAAGAAGGGTTAGAGCCATTTCTATTTCCTGAGGAGACTGAGGTCCTTTAACATCTGCCGGACGATGCTGAGGATGTTCTACGAGTCTGTGGTGGCCAGTGCTATCATGTTTGCTGTTGTGTGCTGGGGCAGCAGGCTGAGGGTAGCAGACACCAACAGAATCAACAAACTCATTCGTAAGGCCAGTGATGTTGTGGGGATGGAACTGGACTCTCTGACGGTGGTGTCTGAAAAGAGGATGCTGTCCAAGTTGCATGCCAACTTGGTCAATGTCTCCCATCCACTACATAATGTACTGGGTGGGCACAGGAGTACATTCAGCCAGAGACTCATTCCACCGAGATGCAACACAGAGCATCATAGGAAGTCATTCCTGCCTGTGGCCATCAAACTTTACAACTCCTCCCTTGGAGGGTCAGACACCCTGAGCCAATAGGCTGGTCCTGGACTTATTTCCTGGCACAATTTACATATTACTATTCAACTATTTATGGTTTTATTACTATTTATTATTTATGGTGCAACTGTAACGAAAACCAATTTCCCCCGGATCAATAAAGTATGACTATGACTATGACTATGACTATCACCTCCCAGCTTCTCCCTTCATCCCCCCTCCCCTTCCGTACACTAATGGCTTCACCTTTCACATTCTAGCTTGTACACATTTGTCTTCCCCACCTACCTTCTTCATCATGCTTCCTCCCCTTCTCTTTCCAGCCTTGATGAAGGGTCTCGGACCAAAATGTTGACTGTTTATTCCTTTCCATAGATACTGCCTGACCAGCTGAGTTCATCCAGCACTTTATATGGTATAAGTTACTTTGGATTTCCAGCATCTGCAGAATCTCTTGTGTTTATGCTTAAGCATGAGACTGTAGTGTTAAAAAAAAGATGACTAGTTGCCCTAAATATTAACTGATCACTGGTCTCACTTTCCATTTGTGAGACCTGACAGAATGTAAATTGGCCACCGCTGTTCTCCACAGTGGCTACACTTCAATAGTAAAGACTGCATCTCTTCCTCTGTCCAATTGTAATTTAGCTGCACATCCATCAGCACAGCCTACTAACTTTCCTATTTAAATAAAAACATTCCAAAACTTTCCTGTGCTAATACTTTTCTTTCTTGCACTGGAGAACATTTTAGTAAATTTGCACAGTGTCTTTAGAGTCTTTGCCATTTTTTTCTTATGGAGGCAAAAATTGTACATAACACACTAGCTCTCCTCTTAAACAATTACATAGTCATTAAATCTCTGTATAAATTGGTAAAAAAAACAATAGTCTTTCTTCAGCGTAAAACCTAACACTCATGTTAATGCTTACAGTGCACTGCTTTGGCCACAATTGGAGGATTGTGTCAATAAAATAGGCTAAAGTCAGCATGGTTTCCTTAAAGGGAAATATTCCCTGTTAAATCTGTTGGAATTCTTTGAAGAAATAACAAGCAGGATATTCAATGAAGAGTCAGAGGATGTAGTTTACTTGGATTTTCAGAAGGTCTTTGACAAGGTGCCACAGATGAGGCTGCTTTGCAAGATAAGAGCCCATGATATTACAGGAAAGATACTAGCATGGATAGAAAATTGGCTGTCTGGCAGGAGGCAAAGAGTGGGAATAAAGGGGGCCTTTTTCTGGTTGGCTGCCAGTGGTATTCTGCAGAGGCTGGTGTTAGAACTGCTTCTTTTCATGTTACACAGTATGTCAATGATTTGGGTGGTGGTATTGATGGCTTTGTGGACAAGTCTGCAAACAATATGAATATAGGTGGAGCGGCAGGTAGTGTTGAGGAAGCAGGGAGCCTACAGAAGGACTCAGGCAGATTGGGAGAATGGGCAAAGAAGGGGCAGATGAAACAGAGTGTGGGGAACTGTATGGTCATGCGTTTTGGTAGAAGGAATAAAGGCAGAGACTATTTTCTAAATGGGGAGAAAATCCAACAATCAGATATACAAAAGGACTTGGGACTCCTTGTGCAAGGCTTCCTAATGGTTAACTTGCAGCTTGAGTCAGTGGTAAGAATGGCAAATGCAATGTTACCATTCATTTTGAGAGAACTAGAATATAAGAGAAGGATGTAATGCTGAGGCTTTATAAGGCACTAGTCAGACCACACTTGGAGTACTGTGGGCAGTTTTGAGCCCCTTATCTAAGAAAACATGTGCTGGCATTGAAGAGGGTCCGGAGGGTTCACAAAAATGATTCTGGGAATGAAAGGGTTAACTATGAGGCGACTTGATGGCTCTGGGCCTGTACTCACTGGAGCTGAGAAGAATGAGGGGGATCTCATAGAAAGCTATCGAATATGAAAGGCCGAGATAAAGTGGGTGTGGAGTGGATGTATCCTAGAGTGGGTGAGTCTAAGACCAGAGAGAACAGCCTCAGAATAGAGGGACGTCCATTTAAGTCAAGCCAAGTCACTTTTTATTGTCATTTCGACCATAACTGCTGGTACAGTACACAGTAAAAATGAGAATGTTTTTCAGGGCCATGGTGCTACATGAAACAATACAAAAACTACACTGAACTACGTAAAACAACACAAAAGCTACACTAGACTACAGACCTACCCAGGACTGCATAAAGTGCACAAAACAGTGCAGGCATTACAATAAATAATAAACAAGACAGTAGGCACAGTAGAGGGCAGTAGGTTGGTGTCAGTCCAGGCTCTGGGTATTGAGGAGTCTGATGACTTGGGGGAAGAAACTGTTACATAGTCTGGTCGTGAGAGCCCGAATACTTCAGTGCCTTTTGCCAGATGGCAGGAGGGAGAAGAGTTTGTATGAGGTGTGCGTGGGGTCCTTCATAATGCTGTTTACTTTGCAGATGCAGCGTGTGGTGTAAATGTCTGTAATGGCTGGAAGAGAGACCCTGATGATCTTCTCAGCTGACCTCACTATCCGCTGTAGAGTCTTGCGATCCGAGATGGTGCAATTTCCGAACCAGGCAGTGATGCAGCTGCTCAGGATGCTCTCAATACAACCTCTGTAGAATGTGGTGAGGATGGGGTTGGGAGATGGACTTTTCTCAGCCTTCGCAGAAAGTAGAGACGCTGTTGGGCTTTCTTTGCTATGGAGTTGGTGTTGAGGGACCAGGTGAGATTCTCCGCCAGGTGAACACCAAGAAATTTGGTGCTCTTAACGATCTCTACAGAGGAGTCGTTGATGTTCAGTGGAGAGTGGTCGTTCCGTGTCCTCCTGAAGTCAACAACCATCTCTTTTGTTTTGTTCACATTCAGAGACAGGTTGTTGGCTCTGCACCAGTCCGTTAGCCGCTGCACCTCCTCTCCGTATGCTGACTCGTGTTTCTTGCTAATGAGACCCACCATGGTCGTGTCATTGGCGATCTTGATGATGTGATTCGAGCTGTGTATTGCTGCACAGTCATGGGTCAGCAGAGTGAACAGCAGTGGGCTGAGCACACAGCCCTGGGGGGGCCCCATGCTCAGTGTGATGGTGTTTGGAGATGCTGCTTCCAATCCAGACTACCTCAGTCAGGAAGTCTAGGATCCAGTTGCAGAGGGAGGTGTTCAGGCCCAGTAGGCTCAGCTTTCCAATCAGTTTCTGAGGAATGATTGTGTTGAATGCTGAACTGAAGTCTATAAACAGCATTCGAACGTAAGTGTCTTTTTTGTCCGTGGGTTAGGGCCAGGTGGAGGGTGATGGCAATGGCGTCATCTGTTGAACAGTTGGGACGGTACGCGAACTGCAGGGGTTCCAGTAAGGGGGACAGCAGGGTCTTGATATGCCTCATGACGAGCCTCTCAAAACACTTCATGCTGATGGATGTGAGTGCAATGGGACAGTAGTCGTTAAGGCAGGACACTGAAGCCTTCTTCGGCACGGGGACGATGGTTAGAACAGAGATGAGGAATAATTTCTTTAGCCAGAGGTTAGTGAACCCGTGGAATTCATTGCCACAGATAGCTGTAGAAGCTAAGTCATTGAGTATATTTAAAGTGGAGGTTGATAGGTTCTTGATTAGTCTGCGTGTCACAGGTTACAGAGAGAAGGCAAGAGAATGGATTTGAGAGGGTCATTAAATTAGCCATGACGGAATGGGCAGCAGATTTGATGGGCTGAATTCTGCTCCCATGTCTTATCGTCTAAATTCTGCATTCTCCTCTGGAGGAAGAGTGTGAATGTTCCGGAAAGAAAGAAGAACTGTTAGGTGTACAAGGGATTTAAGCTTTAAAATTAGTCTAAAACAGTTGGATTTTCATCAGAGCAATAAAGGTTGAGATAAGATCTAATAGATGTTTAAGAGCACAAAGAGTCTGTGGGGTAACCAGGAAGAAGAGGCTTCCATTAGTGGATGGCTCAAGGGCTTGAGGAGAAAGTGTAAGGCTATAATTTAATGATTTAGTCAATGAGGCACAAATCTACCAAAGAATCTTGTCACAGCAGAATTAACTTTACTTGCATTATTTGTTTGTTTACTGTTTAAACACCATCCATGTGTCCTGTAGAAGGGTAAGAATAAGCAGGCCTGTATTGTAAACTCAGCATGACTTAGTATGCTTTTTATATAGAAAATGCTTTTGAAGTGTAGGTAATGCCACAACCAAGGAAGTTCATCAGTGCCTCTCGTTCCTCAGTGGTTGGCATCTGTCTAACTCAAAGGATAATGGGTGATGATCATTATCATCACAAGCCTAGGCTGAAGGTCTGAAGATCCTGAGATGCCCAGACGTCCAGATCCCCCTCTCGGCATCACCAGCATTGTCCAAAGGAAAGCTTATGAAGCCACATGTTTGGCACCAGCTTGGCTGCAGGAGCTGCTGGAAGGAAGTTCAATGATGCCCAGCCGCTTTAGAGGCTCCGCTCCAGAATTGCAGTCTGGGTTTACTCCCGTAGCTTTCGTCTCTCCTGAGGCTGGCCACAGTGCAGAGGGGCCATTTAACCATAGCTGTGGATCTGGTTAATGAGTACCAGGGCATATCCACACATCGGTGGCCCTGGGTGCTACATGTACAGGGGCCAGAGCTTGTCTCCATCTTCTGTAGTTCAGCCTGAGTCTGAAAGGAGTTCAGTTTCCATGTGTTGCCAGCGAGGAGGCACTACATGGGGCTTGCTGTTGCAGAGGCTATGTACTGGCAAAGAGAGACTTACATACTCAGCTCTCCTTTTCACAAGACCGCTAGCCAGCGGGGGAAGCTGAAAGTGAGAGCAACAAGTACGACCCAGCTACTCTACCACACCAGACGCATCACAACAACCATTCTGACACCAGAGTAGACTAAAGAAAGTAGTTCCCTTTGACCTTCAGCAACTTTTATCAATGTACCATAGACAGCATCTGCTCTGCATATGGCTGCAAGAGGCTATAGAGAGTTATGGAAACAGCTGAGTGTATCATGTAAACTAGACTTCCTTCCACGGACTCTGCTTACACTTCTCCCCTGCCTCGGTAAAGTAGCCAATAGAATCAAGGATCCTACCTACCCGGGACGTTCTCTCTTCTTCCCACTCTCATTGGGCAAAAGATACAAGGCCTGAAATTGCACACCACCAGGTCCAAGCACAAGTAAATAATTTGTTTTTTTTCTCCCTATTTTAATATTTTTAGTTTGTCTAACATTATTGTGGTTTTAAGTAAACTTATTTATTTCAATTTACTAATTTATTTAAAAAAATATTTAAGTGATCCTGAAACACAAGAGATTCTGCAGATGCTGGAAATCCAGAGTAACACAAGCAAAATGTCTCAGCTCAAAACATCAACTCTTTATTCATTTCCATAGATGCTGCCTGATCTGCTAAGTTCTCCTGCATTTTGTGTGTTAATTATTCTTAACTGTTTTTAAATGTATATGATGAAGGAACATGGAAAAGGCCACAACGGGGTTACCTGTCAAGGTGGGTGATAGCCTGCAAGATGATAGCAATGTTTTAAAATGATGTATATTTTGTAAATACTGAACTGAAAACGATGCAAATATTGTAGATATATTAATAATTCCTTTCCTTACAAAAAGCTGCTTTTGTTCAGTTACTGGTGATGTATCTTTCACTATATTAAGTCAGAACAATATTGTCCAAGGATAGCATTGATGTCCAAGAATGGAATTGATATGCCAGAGTGAAATTGATGCCCAAGGATAGCATTCATGTCCAGAGTGGCACTGATGTGTCAAGGACAGCGTTGATGTCCAAGGGTGGCATTGATGTGCCAGGCTGGCATTCATGTCCAAGGATGGAACTGATGGCCAAGGAAGGCACTGATATGCTAGGGTGGCATTGATATTTTGTGATTCACTCCCCAATATCAAGGAACTTTTGGGCTCATTATTCTGCCATGGACCACAAAACTTTAGCTCGCCATGGCACGGACTGCTGGGTGTTCACTATCACATTTCATTTAAAGGACAGCAAAAGAGGAGAGGTTTGTTTATATATTGGAAGTGGATTGACCTGACAATCTCCTGAACTAGCTACTAAATGGAACAACCTGAGAGACAAACTAATCTTTGAATACTAGAGTATAGCCATGGTCTTGAATGTAATCAAATAAAGTATGCTTCATTTAGCATTCCCCACTCCTTGTAAACAGGCAGTTGTCTACATTTTAATGGCTGTGTTTTTTTAATAGGTAACATTTTAATGGGTCTTAGGGATGTAGTTATGATCTTAGTAAAGCATTAAACTAATAATAAAATGACTGCAAGATTAGGACCGGCCTTCAGGTGCTTAAAAGTAATCCGTATCACTGAGCTGTAAGCTATATAATTCAGTTATCTTCTGACAACATTACATTCCAGTGTGCTGAAGTTGCACATTACTGTATCATTGAATTGAGTTTGGAAGTATTTTTCAATTCCTATTTATTCAATTAATTTTCTGCATCCTGTACTTTTAATCAGAATATTTAGGTAAAGTATGATCAATCGGCTGTAACCACATCTTGGATGACACAAATGTACTTCTTTGATGGAGTCAAATGTGGATTCAGTGATAGTGTTTTTGCTTTTATTTTGGAACATTTTGGGTTTAGTACTGAGGGGGTGACTAGACCATCGGTCATGTCCTCCTACGAGTATTGTACGTCCTGACTGCTCTGCCAGGTGGATATGAAGCACCCAAGGCACTGTTTAAACAAACAGCTGAGTTCTCTCAGGTATTCATTGCTCAAACAACATTACTAAACCAGATTGTTTGGCTTTAATTATTTACAAAAATATGTCTGCAGAATGTTTTACATTATCTCTTACATTACAATGACTATACCTCAAAGCGACTTCATTTCCCACAGAGTGCTCTTGAAATCATAGAAAGGAGTATTATAAATGAGATTTCTGTTTATTAATCTATTTGCTAAACTCCTTGAATGAAGATAGTTGTATTTGAAAATTATTAGGACCCGACACATCTCAGAAACAAAAAGCTCTGGTGAAATTGAAATAAGACCTTGGATTAACTACAATAATTAGGGTGAGATGTTGGCATCTTATTTTGTGAACAGAGGCAGCCACCTCTATTCAATCTGAGAGGCCAGTTTTGCCAATAATGCCCCAATGTCCATACTTGTGAGGAATAAAGAGAATGTCAGGTAATTCTGTGAACCGCTCCAGAGCTGGAATGAGAACCTCTTCTCCCCTGTTCCTGTCTCAATATGAACATTTCTTTTCCTGAAGACTTACCTTTATTGTCAGCCATCAAGGTCAAGATCGAGATTGCTTATAGTCATTCTTCAGTATATGAGCATAAAGGAGAATGATATGATTGTTACTCTGGATCCAACGCAGCTTGGAAAATAAGCATTGAGAACACAGTAAAAGGCAAAAAAAAACAACACAATAAATATCAATATAAAAGCAATCCTATAAGACACAATGCGTTTGAGTGTGACCATATATACGTAAGTTAGCTTATATAAAGTGATGCTAGGTACAGGAGTATCTGTACATAAGGTGTCTGATAGAAAATGGTAAAGTGACAAAGTGACTTGGCAAAAGGAACTCTTCTAGGTAGCAGCAGGACATAAGAAAACACAGTAGTTCAGTGACTGTGCCAGTGTAGCTGTGAGGTGTGGAGAGTAATCATCAAGTAGCGGTGCATGGGTGGTGGTGGGGTGGGGGGGGGTGAGAAGCTATGGAGAGGAGAGGCTGCTGATGTGAATGGAGTGGCGGTGGGGTGGGTTAATGGGTGGAGCTGTTGATCAGCCTGTTGTCTTGGGGACAGTTACACTGTGGGATGAATTGAATATAATGAGTCCTATTGCAGGGCAGTTCAGTGTAGTCCAGTTTTAGGAAGGGATCCTGAAACAGAAGATATGGAACCTGATTAAGCCAACAGAAGCAATTTAATGCCTGGCTGTGCAGCAGTCAAAATGCTTGGCTCCACATGAGCCTGTAAGCACTTGTGGTGTTTCAGGGCATGATACAAGCCCTGTTGGTAGAAATCAGAGCTTTAACATCTCGCTAGTTTCTGATTTGCCTATTTTCACAGCGATTTAAATTCCTCCACTATAACCACAATTCTCTCTCCACACACCCCCTTGACCCATTGAATGTGTTCAGCATTTATCTGGGATATTGCTGAGGTTCCTGGGGTAAGAGTTCAGTTAAAATCAAATTTATTTTTTTATAAATTGCATTATCTTAAAATACCATTACAAGGAAGAAGGAAAACATTAACACCCCAATATGAAACACAAGGCTGTTAAGGCACCGTTATCCTAAAACATTTACTGTATCTATGTTCAAACTCCTTTGCTCTTGTTATAACTAGATATTAACTATTTGAAGCAAACAAAGAAGTCTTAATTAAATTAGTGCATAAAGGTAATACTGAGAAAACACATTAAGCTTCTGAACTCTAATCTTCATGGATTGCAATTTCAAAGGTTTAGTAATCTGCCTTGAAAGGTAATAAAGCACTTTTCAACCTGAGAAAGGAGCTCTTCATCGTCTATAATCACATATAATTGCAGAGCTCTCTTCAGAATATAAGTTTGTAAAAACACTATACCAGATAAATTAAAGCTTTCATTCTAAAAAGGTGAACAGTTCCACCTTGCTGAGTCACATAAGCTATGAATGTCTGAGAGCTGGCACAGAATGAATTTCCCAGGTAGACACATGTGCTAACTTGACTTAGAACATTGGAAAGGCTTCAGCTCTTTCATTAGATGGTGCAAAATTCCCTTTTATTTTCTGTTTGTTGAGATTACCTTTAATCATATCATATATCCAGTTTAAGAATAAATCTTTAGATGCACAAATTCATTGATACCAGATGGAGACAATACCAATTTGTCTTAGCTATTACAGGCATGCAAATTTTGGCACGTTGATAGCAACAAGAAGATGGATAATATTGAAAAACATAAAACTGAATAAGTCCCCTGTGAACCTAAATACCAAAGAAACCTAACAAGAAGCCTCTGTCAGTGTAATACTGACTTGCTTATTGTTTGTCATTGTTGGCTCCTCCAGTATTTTTGGCTGAGCTATTTTTAATCTGTGTGATTCATGAGAGAGGTGGCAATTTTTTTCCACTTGTTTCAGAGCTACCAGAGAGAAATGCTTCTGACATTGATTGCTGCAGGTATCACTCAGATCTTTGGGCTCATGTGCCCTTGACAAATGTTTACAGGTGATACTTTTTTTCAGAAAAGATAGGATTTTAGACACTTCAAGATAATCTGTTTGTTTTTTTGCGAAACTGTGAGATTGGTGATTATAAGGAGCGAACTAATGTCAACAAAACAGTGATAGGTAGCTTGTATCAATAAGTTGTAAGGAAGTTATTTAATTAAGCAGTAAATTTGGGGTTGAAGTGGCATTTTAAAGGAAATTAGAACAATAGAGCAACAAAGAAAGAGAAAATAGATGCTTGGCCCAAGATTGCAGGGGAGCAGGGAACAGGGGATTCTCAGCTGAAATGAAATTCATTGATCTGCCATCAAAGAGTACAGATTGCAGGCTAGCAATAGAGGCCTCCACCTATCCTCATCCAGTGCCATCATTTCCACCCATTATATTGAATTAGGTCAGCTGGTGGCACGGTGAGATCAGCACCAGGCTCGAGAACGGAGGTTCCGGAGTTCGATCTAGTGACAGACCGCCCCTGGGCGCGCTCTCCATCCGCGCCGGGTTGATGTCGCATTCGCAACTCGGCCTCGTAAAATAATATTGCGAAATGTCTGTGTGAGGAGTGGCGCCCCACGCAGCCTTTCGAACTGTGCCTTGTAAGGCATGAAACTGCCCGACACTGGCCTCTCAAGTCTGAGTCAACATCATCATCATCATCATATTGAAGGTCCTTATCCAGTGCTGCCTCTGAAGGAAACCCCTTGTGAAGCAACTCATAACCAACTAAGTCACAGGAGCAGTTCCAGCAACCGAATTGTTCAGCTTCAACTTCAGGTTCATTATCATTCAACTATATACTTGTATTCTGCCAAATGAAACAACATTCCTCACAACCAAGGTGCAAAACACAGTGTGCATATAACTCACATCCAACACATAAAATAATATAACCGCAAATACATTAACAAGTAATAAAATATATTCCAGAAGACTGACATTTAGCATAAGGTGCATTTACAACATAATTTTAAAAATAAACAGTATAACACTACTGGCACTTCATAAGTGACAAGACCTGGGTGGTGGCAAGTTAATTAATCTTACAGCCTTGGGAATTTGATACTCTGGTCAACCAAAATGTTCAATTTAAGTTCAGTTTCGCCATCCACTACAATGTCTCCTCTAAAGCAGTTAAAACATTAGTTAACCGATAATGAGAGTATTATACAACATTTCCCCAATGCAATGGGAAGGATGTGATAACATGAGAGATGGCGAGGAGATTTCAAAGGACGTTATCAGATGGAGCCATGGGATTACAGTAAACAGTTTGGAAACGGGTTCTTCAGTCCACTGCGTCTACACCGATTAGATATTTGCATTAATAAGCAGATATACAGCCGTAGCTAATAAAGTGGCTACTGAGTGTAAATAGATTAATGGAAAGATAAAAATAGGCTCCATAATTTTCAATATGGCACTAGAGCTTTGCAATTATGAGGCATTTCTACCAGAAATACAGATAAACTTAATTATGCAAAATTTCCCTCAAATTCCACTACAATCTTACTGCCGGGTCATTTTATTGATTCCTCAAAGAGAATAATGCTTTTTGTTGCCAAAGATTATTCATGTGCTATATTATGATTCAGATTTTGATTTGAAGATAATCTCTATCTCTAATAAAGTCATTAAATTTCTTCAGAAACTTTAAGAAGTTATTTATCTTATTTGAGTCAGAGTAATCTTCCTCCACATGTTTGTCATGCCGCAAGTGACAACTTCTTCCTTGCTACTCTAACTATTGCGCCCTTCCTTCCTCCGATCTGCTGCAAAATCATTGCCACTTCAACTGCTGGGGAAGTTAAATGCTGGGCTGACTCTCTACTTCCAGCTCTATTGCTGATGCTTTCACCCAAGTACCAACTCAGGATTTCGACCTTGTAAATGTGAAAGTTGAGAACTTGCCCCATCCAGTTTGAATTCTGCAGGCTTTTCTTCAATGCTTGCTCTTCTTCCAAAATGATCCTTGCCCCAATAATAACAACATTATGAAAGCTAGTTGAGTCCAGGATTTCTGATTGCATCAGTCTTCTGTAGTTGTAACAAGCACATAGCTCCCATGCTGCTGCAACTGTCCCTCTGAGCTTTTAGCTTGATGGCATCATTAAAACACATTTATAACCGAAACAGGACTAATAATAACACCTCCTTAGTGAGAAATAGATGGAAAGCTTTTTAAATGACTTATTATAAATTATAACATTCAATAACGGGATTATATAAGGCTTAGCATGAGTTATTTACACTGGCTAGTCTCCAACAGATCGGAAAAAAAGAGCAATTAACTGATTAAAATATTCTGCATGGATAAAAGAGGGAGATTTGCATGATTCTGTACTTGACAATAAATGAAACAAATCATACTTACACAATATTAAACATGACATAATTTTTCGCTTCAAGTATGCCTCAAGCTTCTGAGGAGCCATTTTGTATCATGGCATCGGAAATTGGACATTTAAACCATAAGCCAATATTTTTTGCAACAGTTGTGTATTTTAAAAAATACTTTATGGTCCCTTTTAAGCAGGTCTTAAAACAGATTTTACATAATCATATTATTACCAAATAACCTATTTCACCAGTGCTGCCTTTTAGAAGAAGAGAAATCCCCTTGCTTTAGATTCCAATTCTTGTTCTATAATTCCATTTCCCATCTTCACTATTTCACTCATCCTCTCTAATTTGCTATGCAAAATTCCCTTATCTACTGCCATGAATTTACTTCTCCAATACTTGTTGTGTGCAGATAAAACATTTAAAATTTACTGTCTCCTCATTCAAGTTACTTTCTTCAGTTTGTGATTGAGAGTCATGTTGGTGCCTGTGGAGAAATGCAATGGGACCATTTTGCACACTTAACCCAAATCTGTTTGCTTGCTCTGGTGCAGATGCGTGAGAAATTGTTCTGTTCTGTTCCCATCTCTTTACTAACCACATTGTTAGTACACAGCTACAAGATCAAGTTCATGAACAACCAACACTAATTGAATCTAGTCAATGCTGACAGATGCCAGTTGTTTGCCTCTTAAAGAAGATGTGATTTTCAACTGCAGTCAGTTTGTAGGGTAACATAATAGGGAGAAACATTCATACTTCACAACCACGACATTGAGCTAGAGTTTCACTTTAAGAGACTGGTCTGATACGATGACATTATTACATAAAGAGTTTTAGCATGATTTGTGTCTAAGTTTTGGAGTTCAATAAAATGTGCTATGGGCTTCATTAAGCATAAAACGCCTCAGTACATTTTAGTTGTGAAAACCAATAATGGTGACCCCAATGCATTGGGACAATTCCAGAGTTATTGAGCATGTCAGCCAACCAGTTGTTTTGAAACTGCTGGAGTTTTGAAAACTTCTCTTTTGAGTCACAAGTCATGTACCTCTTCCCTTCACCCTCACTCCATCCTCCCTGTCCACCCATCACTTTTCTTCCATGTGGCATTCTTCTCTCAGACAGCCAAAATATTCTGATTTCCAGGTATAAGATGTAGATGGTGAAATTCAGCAGGTTAGGCAGCATCTAAAGAGAAATGAGTCGTAGTTTCAGGTCCAGACTATGAAAAGTTAGCTGTCCACACAGCTGTTTCTAATCTGCTGAATTTATTCAGCTTTTCCTGTGTTGTAGTCACTGCAGAGATTCAGATTGAAAAGCGCCAGGCAATCTACAACTCAAACCTGCAAACACAGCAATACTCAAGTACTGAAACTTCACAAGCAACTCTGTATTTAGGAAAAAATACTGAAAAATTCCACTCAACTCAAATACAAGAGCACAATGATACTGATTTATGCAATAAGAAACCTACCCTTCGTAAGTCATCTTTACTGTAGTCAGAAACAGCTCCAGCACTGCATAAAGGATTTCTGTGAATCCACATTCATTGCACAACCTGTTTCACAAGTCCATTTTCTGAATAACATACAAATCTTCTCAACCCTTACAACTAACAAGCATGACCTCTGGCCTGCCCCAGCTTAAATATTTGTAGTGGTTGGTCTAGCTCCATCAATCTCTTTAAATTCTAGATCTACCCTTTTCTAGAGCACAATGATCTGACTTATTAAACACATCCCTGTAACTAAGGCTGTTTAAACTCAACAGTAAAAGTTTTCGTTTTGATTATTTTCTTATTCTGGATACAATGCTGTGCAAAAGTCTTAGTCACATATAGCTAGACTGCCTAGACTTTTGCTCAGTACTGTATTTGACAACATGGAGCAGAGAGCAAGATTGTAAATCTGGAAGGAGCAAAGGATGTCGGGAGTTGCGAGGGTGGAGTGCCATAGGAGGGGTGTGGGACAAGTGGCAGAGGAGTGTCAGGGGCAGGGGGTGGCATGGGTCATTTGATTCCAAACAATTGGTTTGTTGATCATTGCAGAATGTCTCTCTGGTGTGTGGCTCCCTCCCTTCTCCTTTCCCCTTTTCCCAACCATGATCCCCCTCTCCCTACCCCCTTGCCACTTTCAGTTCACGAAAGAAATCCATATCAGAATCAGGTTTATCATCACTCACACACTGTATGTCATGATTTTTTTTGGCAGAAGTGCAATGCAAAACATAAAATTACAATAGTATTGTGCAGAAGTCTTAAGCACCTTAAGCACCTTTAGGCACCCGAGATATATATGTGTATCTATATACACCTCTCTCCCCTTTCTTGATCTCCCTGTCTCCATCTCTGGAAACAGACAATCCACTGACATATTTTACAAACCTATTGACTCTCAGTTATCTTGATTATACTGTATCCCTTCCAACCTTGTGACTTGTAAAAATGTAATTTCTCTCTCTCATTTCATCCACATCACACCTGTTCTCAGGATGAGGCTTTCTCTTGGTAGGGGATTCTAGGACAAGAGGGCACGACTTCAGGATTGAAGGACGTCCTTTTAGAACTGAGATGCGGAGAAATTACTTTAGTCAGAGGGTGGTAAATCTATGGAATTTGTTGCCACGAGTGGCTGTGGAAGCCGAGTAATTGAGTGTATTTAAGGCAGAGATAGATAGGTTCTTGATTAGCCAGAGCATCAAAGGATATGGGGTGAAAGCAGGGGAGTGGGGATGACTGGAAGAATTGGATCAGCCCATGATTGAATGGCGGTGCAGACTTGATGGGCCGAATGGCCTACCTGCTTCTATATCTTATGGTCTTACTCTAGAACATCTGAGATTTCCTCTTTTTTCAAAGAACAAGGTTTCCTTCCTACCTCCATTGATGCTGCTCTCACCTGATCTCCTCTGTTCTTGCACACCTGCTCTCAGCCCATCCTCTCAATGCCATAGCAAGATTAGGTTCCCCTTGTCCTTACCTACCACCACATTAGCCTCTGTATCAAGCAGATTGTTCTCCATAACTTCTGCCGTCTCCAACCTACCACTAAGCACATCTTTCCATTCCACTCACCCCTCTCCACTTTCCATAGGGATCACTCCCTACTCGACTCCTTTGTCCATTTGTCTCTCTCTCCCCTGAGCTCCTTTCTGGCACTTTTTCCTGCAGGTGTGACAAGAGCTACAACTAATCCTACACCTCCACCTTCACCACCACTCAGGGTCCCAAATAGTTCTTCCAGGTGAGAACACACTTCACCTGTGAGTTTGTCGAGGTCATCTACTGTATCCGATACATCCAGTGCAGCCTCTACATCAGTGAGACCCGATGCAGACTGGGGGAACCACTATGTTAAATACCTTTGCTCTGTTTGCCACAAAAGGCAGTATATTTCAACTCAACTTCTTGTTCCCATTTTGACATGTCTGTCCATGGCCTCTTCTACTGCCATGATGAGGCCAAGTTCAAGATGGAGGGGCAACACTCATATTCTGTCTGGGTAGCCTCCAATCTGATGACATGAATATCAATTTCTCCAACTTCCGGCAATTTCTCCCTCCATCCCTCCTTCCCTCTTTTTCTATTCCCCATTCTAGTTTTGTTTAGCCCATTTAATTGCTTTGGGAAAACATTGTGGGCCAAAGGGCCTGTTCCTGTACTGTACTGTACTGTTTTATAGTTACCTTTTCACTCCTTACCTGCCTATCATCTCCCTCTGGATACCTTCCTCTTTCTCTTTCTTCCATGTTCACTGTCCCCTCCTATTAGATTTCTTCTTCAACTCATCATCTCCCCCACCTATTCCCTCCCAGCTTTTTACATCATCCCCTCCCCCCCAACCTGGTCTCACCTTTCACCTGACAGATTGAACTCTTTCCCCTCCTCCCACCTTCTTATACTGATATCTGCCCCTTTCCTCTCCAGCCCTGATGGAAGCTCGCCTATTTATTCCTTTCCTTTGATGCTGCCTGACGTTCTGAGTTCCTCCAGCACTCTGTGTCAGCTGCTCACTCACTTATTTTGTTATGATTGGTGTACGTGGTCCTGCTACGAAGGATGGAATGATTATTGTGTGTTATCCACACAGCCTTTGTGTTAATGTTGGAGTGCGGAGACAATCACTCTATTTAGATTATAAACTATGACTTTTAGCATCTCCGATAAAAATGAAAATATTCCCTCTGGCAATGAGTTCCCTTTTGCTCACTTACTTCCAGCACTTATCAGGACTGCTCCCATTGACACTTCCCAGCCTCCACCCAGCTAATAGGATTCACCTACCGCTCATTCCAGACTCATGACCTGCAGCCTGTTTAATATCAGTTCTCATCCACAGCCCTTGTTCACTCATTGAACCAGCCAGCCTTAACCAGTTGATCCCAGCTTTCGCTTTCCCTGTGTAAAGCTTACATTGTTGCCTGTTGTGTTTAGCTTCTTTGCTCTCTTGTTTTGTAGCCCCCACATGACTTGTTATTTTGCAATATATTATTAAAGTTATTGTTCACTGCTGAATTGTCTCCGCCGCTCTGTGCTTGGGTCAAGCCTTCTGCACGTTTCACAGAAACATAGAAACATAGAAAATAGGTGCAGAAGTAGGCCATTCGGCCCTCCGAGCCTGCACCGCCATTTATTATGATCATGGCTGATCATCCAACTCAGAACCCCGCCCCAGCCTTCCCTCCATACCCTCTGACCCCCGTAGCCACAAGGGCCATATCTAACTCCCTCTTAAATATAGCCAATGAACTGGCCTCAACTGTTTCCTGTGGCAGAGAATTCCACAGATTCACCACTCTCTGTGTGAAGAAGTTTTTCCTAATCTCGGTCCTAAAAGGCTTCCCCTCTATCCTCAAACTGTGGCCCCTCGTTCTGGACTTCCCCAACATCGGGAACAATCTTCCTGCATCTAGCCTGTCCAATCCCTTTAGGATTTTATACGTTTCAATCAGATCCCCCGTCAATCTTCTAAATTCCAACGAGTACAAGCCCAGTTCATCCAGTCTTTCTTCATATGAAAGTCCTGCCATCCCAGGAATCAATCTGGTGAACCTTCTTTGTACTCCCTCTATGGCAAGGATGTCTTTCCTCAGATTAGGGGACCAAAACTGCACACAATACTCCAGGTGTGGTCTCACCAAGGCCTTGTACAACTGCAGTAGTACCTCCCTGCTCCTGTACTCGAATCCTCTTGCTATAAATGCCAGCATACCATTCGCCTTTTTCACCGCCTGCTGTACCTGCATGCCCACTTTCAATGACTTGTGTATAATGACACCCAGGTCTCGTTGCACCTCCCCTTTTCCTAATCGGCCACCATTCAGATAATAATCTGTTTTCCTATTTTTGCCACCAAAGTGGATAACTTCACATTTATCCACATTAAATTGCATCTGCCATGAATTTGCCCACTCACCCAACCTATCCAAGTCACCCTGCATCCTCTTAGCATCCTCCTCACAGCTAACTCTGCCACCCAGCTTCGCGTCATCCGCAAACTTGGAGATGCTGCATTTAATTACCTCATCCAAGTCATTAATATATATTGTAAACAACTGGGATCCCAGCACTGAGCCTTGTGGTACCCCACTAGTCACCGCCTGCCATTCTGAAAAGGTCCCGTTTATTCCCACTCCTTGCTTCCCGTCTGCTAACCAATTCTCTTTCTTTCTTTTTAAATCTTTTTATTGAATAAGTATACAAAAAGGTAAACCATATAAACATTAATACAATGTTAAAATATAATAAAATTCCAGAAGGTATCAATACCAAAAAAAATACTACAAACAATGTAATTTAAACATAAAAAACCAAGATAACATAATAGTATACTAAATTTTATATATATATATCAATGGAAAAAAAGAAAAAAAAAACCCCAAAAAAAAACCCACCGTGCAACTAACTAAAAGCAAAGCAAAGCAATTGGCTAACTTGAAACCAAACTGAGTTAAACTTAAAATCACGTCCTCAATCCCGACCTCCATTAAAAACAGTGAAAAAAAACAAGAAGGGTATGTATTACATTAAATGAAAGTTTCGAATAAAAGGTCCCCAAATCTGTTCAAATTTAAATGAAGAATCATAAAGGTTACTTCTAATTTTCTCCAGATTCAAACATAAAATCGTCTGAGAGAACCAAAAAAAGGTAGTTGGAGCATTAAGCTCTTTCCAATGTTGTAAAATACATCTTTTCGCCATTAAAGTAAGAAATGCGATCATTCTACGGGCTGAAGGGGAAAGATTACTAGAAATTTTGGGAAGTCCAAAGATAACAGTAATAGGGTGAGGAGAGATATCTATATTTAATACCTTAGAAATAATATTAAAAATATCTCTCCAAAAAGTTTCCAAAGTAGGACAAGACCAAAACATATGAGTTAAAGAGGCTATCTGCCCCGAACATCTATCACAAAAAGGATTAATATGCGAGTAAAAACACGCTAACTTATCTTTGGACATATGTGCTCTATGAACCACTTTAAATTGAATTAGGGAATGTTTAGCACAAATAGAGGAAGTATTAACTAATTGTAAAATCTGCCCCCAATCATCCACAGAAATGGTAAGCCCCAATTCCTGTTCCCAATCTACCCTAATCTTATCAAATGGAGCTTTCCTAAGTTTCATAATAATATTATAAATCATAGCCGATGCACCTTTCTGACATGGATTGAGGTTAATTATCGAATCTAAAATATATGTAGGAGGAAGCATTGGAAAGGAAGAAAGTATAGTACTTAGGAAATTTCTAACTTGTAAATATCTAAAAAAATGTATTCTTGATAAATTATATTTATTAGATAATTGTTCAAAAGACATAAGGGAACCAATTCTCTATCCACATCAATACCATACCCCCAATACAGTGTGCTTTAAGTTTGCACACTAATCTCCTGTGTGGGACCTTGTCAAAAGCCTTTTGAAAATCCAAATATACCACATCCACTGGTTCTCCCCTATCCACTCTACTAGTTACATCCTCAAAAAATTCTATGAGATTCGTCAGACATGATTTTCCTGATACTGTTGCCTATAAGGAGTTCATACATTCTCTCCATGACCGTGTGGGTTTCCTCCCACATTGCAAAGACGTAAGGTTAGGATTAGTGTGTTGTGGGCGTTCTATGTTGGTGCCAGAAGCATGGTGACACCTGCAGGCTGCCCAGCACAACCCTCACTGATTTGATTTGACTCAAACGACACATTTCACTGTAAGTTTCAATGTACATGGGACAGACAAAGCTAATTTTAACCAATGCTTCCCCCTTCTGCTCTGCTCAGAGATAAGGTTGGTGGAGTACAGTTGTGATGTTTTATTGATGGTTTTCCTTATTCTTCTGTTTCACTTCCTCCAGGATCTGGACCTGCATGCTGACCTTCTCTAGTAAAGTCTGCTGAGTTTGAACTGGCATGTTGTGTTGAATGCAGCATGTGCTGGCCATACAAACAATGGTTTTTATGATTAATAACATTTTTCCCACAATTAATCTGATAGTTGGCAAATGCAGAATCTATGATAAGAATGAATATTAATGTCAGGAGTCAGGAAGTAAAGGTTAGCTCTTGTTGCCATGGATATATCCCTTCAGTCGGTGTTGCCCATGGGGAACCTTCTGATAGTTTGGTCTCTGAGAAAAAATGTTATATGTGCTTCCCGGAAACGTGGCATTGAAATGGTCAGGGTGTCGGGCTTGTTCAGGTCACTGCTCCGTGGCTCTTCTCTTTGCATATCGGGTGTTTTATGGTCTTCTTTTGTTTTTAATGGTTTCTTTTTGGGATTCTTTGTTTCATAGCTGCCTGTAAGGAGATGAAGCTCAGGGTTCTATAAAGTATTTCAAATGTACTTTGAACTTTGATTTGAGTAATATTGTAAACATATTGTTTGATTAAGCATTCTTTATTGTTTACATAATTCATTAAAGGTTAAATGTAAAAGTAAGTGAATGGCATACGTCATTATGCCACCATGTCATATGTGTGTGCCTCACTAAAAGCAAGAAACAAAACTAGAGTACACAGTTATGCAGATCTCCCCATGTTATTTTTCAATTGATTTCTGAGGTTGCAAAGCATAACAGCATTCACCATCATAATACATCAAAGTTGCTGGAGAATGCAGCAGGCCAGGCAGCATCTCCAGGAAGAGGTACAGTCGACGTTTTGGGCCGAGACCCTTCGTGACGTTGCTTGAAATTCCAGCATCTTCAGATTTCCTCGTGTTTGCGTTCACCATCATAAATACAGTTCAATGTGCTCCAATCTATTATTAAAGTTTGAGGAAATGGAAACTTTTCCAATGATAGAAAAGATCTGACTTGGTAATGGGAACCCTTGTTACATAAAAATAGTCAATTGCTGTCTGTGTGTGTAGGAAGCCGGGATTACTGACAGATCCTAGTGAAATCAAAGATTACGAACTGATCTATGTGTGAATGCAGAACTTAGATGACCTCTCTGATTTTTTCGGTACATATGGCCAAGTTCTGATGCAAATATTTGGAGTGATAGAGATGTGATCAAGGACAGGTTTAATAATAAGAAGAAAAACTGAAAGATAAAGGTGGCATTGCTTAGCTATGAGATCACTGAGCACAGAGTTGACATTTGAGTACACTGTCAGTCTCACAGGCAAAGGTGATTTCTAAAGAATCACAGCTGACAGACTATGGATGGGTTCTGTAGTCTCAATACTTCATGCATCAACTATTCTTTATTGTGTGTGGCTTTCTTTAGCATGTGCCATTATTTGAAGACTGTTTCTATAAATCTGTTTCATCTTAATCCCTGGAGTGTAGAGTCATTTACTTACTCCAGCAATTTTACAACCAAGGGTGCTTTTAACACTCAGATCTACATATCCAAAAGCTTTAAAGCGCGAGCGTCCAAATTTTTCTTTATTCTTTGAGAATTACATGGACATTCATCTTTATGGCTTAGACAGTTCCTTTGGGAAAAAGAGACAAAACTGATCAAGCAAAACCATTTAAGGGAACCTGTTTGCTCTCCTGTATTAAGACTAGCTAAGCTCTTTAAGTGGAATGTGAACACATTTGAAATCGCATTTCTGTACGTATTAACAGCAGGATGAGAACACATACAGTAGTTTTATTAAGATGAAATAGTGGCATTAATTCACTTTTGCTTCGAAACACACTATGTACGGTGACTGTCTTCTACAGTATATTTAATGCCATGGACATTAAATATTTAAAAATATATAGAACATGATCAGTGGGGGGTTAGCATAGTATTTGAATTTTCCCTCAATGAGCATAGAACGATAAGAGAAAGACAACTCAGATTCCTAGGACACATCATGCGGAAAGATGAACTAGAAAAATTCATACTCTCTGGAAAGATTGAGGGGAGCAAACCTAGAGGAAGACCTCGGCTTATGTACATCAAAAGCATAGCCGGGTGGCTACATATCGAAGAAATGGAAGTCATCCAAAAAATGAAGGCTAGATCTATATGGAAAACCATGGTCACCAAAGTCTGCATCAGATATGGTAGCTAGATAGACAGAGCATAGAACACAGAACATAAAATATTACAGCAAGAACTAAGCCCTTCAGCCCACAATATCTGAGCCGACTATGATCTGAATGAAATAAACTAAAATTAAAGCATTCATATTATGCAAGCCATGGTACAAAGAATATTCACAGGGAATGGAAGACTAACAAAAAACTGTGTTTGTACAGTGTGGACTGATTGTGCATGGTGTACTTTTCTGAACTTTAATTAAACACAGATCATTTTATTTTCTTAATTGAACACAGATTGTTTTATTTTCTAGGTGAGGAATATTGTAAGCCTTCAATCACATAAAACTAAGAAAAATAATCAACTACATTATTCCATTCTGTAAAGAATTTCAGTGGTATTGACAAATTGGTCAGATGCTCAATGCTTTCTACACCCCAAACCACACCACAAAATGTGTAGCATAAGGAAATGTGGCAATATGTGTATGACTGCAGTAAGCAACTACTGTAAGTGTATATTTTGAAGGCCCTAAGGTAGAGCCTTTTGACCGCAAATCACCATAGCTGACAGTGAGCTGATCGTTGCTATTTTGGTGCAGTCACCATCTGATCACCTTAATTCAGGCAAATGTAAACCAGCCAATATTTTCTTACAATGCCTTATGCTGATCTTCCTTTATTAACAGCCTGACAGTTTGGTAGAAGGAAGCAAGGAGAAATATTCACATTGATACAAGGTAGTGACTCTCAAAGCTATTTAAAAAGAGTCTGTGAATTACTTTTCTCAAAACATTTCCTGCACGTACATTCCAACTGCCTTTCGCTTCCTGGTAGAGGTTATCCAGGAAGAAATCATACTCAAAATTAATTTATGGTTTTTCTCTTGGTGATGATTAATTTGCTGTGGAGGCATAGTCAATTTAATGGGTAGTGTTGACTTCTTTAGTATTGTGTTTTACCGTAATGTATTTTTAAAGCTATAATTCCCCTCCAGTTTATACATTGCAACACCTTTAGCTGAATTGCCTGCAGGATGGGATCAACTCACCACTGACTTTAATATATATTAAGCCATTCGATCAAGAAATTATGGATTTAGATATTTTAGTCCAAATGAATAAGTAGTACATAAGACCTTTTACACAAGTGGTTAAAATACTTTGAGCTATTCACTGCACCTTTCAAGTTTTTCATTCTATTTTGGCTTTAAGACTGCCCCTTAGACTTACAAAGATTATTTGTATTTAAGTAACACTCTAATGAAATAGAAAGTAATTTTACATTAACTTGCCTTTTCATTTCCCATTTGCTAATAAATAAGCAATGCTTTTCAAATTTCAAATTTTGACAATTGCATATTGATGACACAATTTACATTTTTTGAGAAAGACAGCAAAAATGAATATTTAAATCAAAGTCAAAATTGTGTTTATTTAGTCTTTTTCAATATTTTTATTAATTTTTTACATAGGAGAATACAGAGTTCAAGAAAAAAGAAATATATCAAATACATTGTACTGAATCACACATACAAACTCCTTACTCTACATTCATACACATTGATTAATTCATAATATTGAACTATAGTAAATTTATTGTATGATAAAAATCTAACCCACTACCAAGACCGAAGCTGATTAGTAAAGGAGAAAAAAGAAAGAAAAGTAAATTATTAGCCATCATCTGTGCTTTAACGGCAAATCAAAGGTTTTGAAAATAGTTCAAAAAAGGTCCTCACAATGTTTGAAAGATTTGATTAGACTCAGAAATTGAACACCGAATCTTCTCTAAATTTAAACATGACATCACATCACGCAGCCATTGAACGTGAATGGGTGGGACCGCATCTTTCCATTTAAGCAAGAGCGCCCTACTAGCCATAAGAGAAATAAAAGCCAAAATGTGTAAATCAGATTTCTCCAAAATAATATCCTTTCCTCTAACAATACCAAATAAAGCAGTCAAAGGACTAGGCATAAAATTTACTTTAAAAAGTACCAAGAAGGTTTGAAATACTTCTTTCCAATATTTTTCAAGACTCGGACATGTCCAAAACATATGAATGAGTGAAGCTTCTCCATTATTACATCTATCACAATAAGGAGATATATCCAAATAAAAGTGAGACAACTTATACTTGGTCATGTGGGCCCTATGGACCACTTTAAATTGTAGGAGAGAGTGGTGAACGCATAACGATGAAACGTTAACCAATTTAAAAATTTCATTCCAAGTTTCCTCAGAAATTGAAGTCTGTAAATCTTGTTCCCAAAGATTTTTAATTTTATCTAAAGGAACACTTCTCATTCCCAACAACATATTATAAGTATGAGATATAGATCCATTATAAAAAGGTTTCAAATTAAAAATTACATCTAGTAGATTCTTACCAGGACTTTTAGGAAATGTACATATTTGAGAGAGTAATAAGTCTCTTATTTGTAGGTATCGAAAAATGTGAGTTTTGAGTAAGGTATATTTAACTGACAGATGCTCAAACGAAAGGAGACTTCCCTCCACAAACAACTCCTGTAAGCGTTTAATACCTAATCTATCCCATTCTTTAAAAGCCACATCTATCATAGAAGATTTTTTTTAAAATTAGAAAAAATGGGACTTGAAAGAGAGAATCTCAATAAGCCAAAGTATTTTTGGAATTGTACCCAAATTCTCATAGTATGTTTAACTACCAAATTGTCAGTTAACTTACTCAGGGATAAGGGAGATGAGGATCCTAGAAGAGAAATAATAAAAAATATGTTAACAGAGTTAGCTTCTAAAGAAACCCACATCGGACAATCCTCACGATTAATGTAATATAACCAAAATGTAGGATTACGTATATTACCTGCCCAATAATAAAACCTAAAGTTTGGTAAAACTAGCCCTCCATTCTTTTTAGCTTTCTGAAGATGAATTTTGTTTAGTCTAGAACGCTTTTTTTTCGTTATATAGGATGATATAATAGAATCAAGAGAATCAAAAAAAGATTTTGGGATAAAATAAGTTAATGTCTGAAAAAGATATATAAATTTAGGTAAAATATTCATTTTAATAGAATTAAATCGACCAATCAATGATAATGAAAGAGGCGACCAATTTGATAATATCCTTTTTACATAATTCAATAGGGTAAGAAATTTTTCTTTGAATAAGCACTTTTAATTTTTAGTAATTGTTATACCTAAGTAAGCAAATAGGTTTCTTACAATTTTAAAAGGAAGGATGGAATTAGTTGATATCCAATTATTCAAAGGAAAAAGTTCACTCTTATGTAAATTCAATTTATAACCTGAGAACTGGCTAAAACAGGAGAGTAAAGAAAGCGTATGGGATAATGAAGTCTCGACATTAGAAATAAAGAGCAATAGATCATCAGCATAAAGCAAAACTGTGTGGATAATGCCTTTCCTTAAAATACCAGTGATATCATTAGATTCTCGAAAGGCTATGGCTAAGGCTTCTGAAGTCAGATCAAAAAGCAAAGGAATCAATGGACAGCCTTGTCTGGTACCACATTGAAGCTTAAATGGTTTGGAGTTCTGAGAATTAGTGATAACCCTAGCGGAGGGAGCTAAACAAAGTAATTTAATCCATTAAATGAAATCAGGTCCAAAATTGAATTTTTCTAAAATGTTAAATAAATAATTCCATTCAACTCTGTCAAAAGCCTTCTCAGCATCTAGGGATACCACACATCCCGATATCTCCTTAGAAGGAGAATAGATAACATTTAGTAAACGACGATTATTAAAATGAGAATATCGATTTTTGTTAAGTCTAGTCTGATTATCAGAAATGACAGATGGTAAAATATTTTCAATCCTATGGGCCAAAACTTTAGATAGAATCTTAGTATCAACATTAAGTAAAGAAATTGGTCTGTAGGAAGAGCATTCAATTGGATCCTTATTCTTTTTGAGGATAAGCGAAATGGAAGCCTCATAAAAAGATTGAGGCAGCCTGCCCAACTTAAATTAATCTGAAAAAAACAGAACATAAATGAGGTATAAGCAGTGAGGAAAAGGTCTTACAAAACTCTCCAGAAAATCCATCTGGACCCAGAGCTTTCCTCGAGTGCAACAAGCGTACAGCCTCGACAATTTCCTGAAAAGGAATAGGTTGTACCAACTGCTTTCTGTTGTCAACAGAGATTGTGGGAATGTTAAATTGGTCTAAAAAATTGTTCATTACAGTGTTATCCTTAGGAGAGTCAGAGCTATAAAGTCCAGAATAAAATTCTCTAAAAGTATCATTTATTTCTAAATGATCAATTGTCCTATCACCGTTAGTTTTACGTATTTCTTTAATCTGCGGTTTAGCTATAAAGGTTTTAATTTGATTAGCCAATAATTTACCTTTATCTTTTAGGAGTTGAGTTTCAATTGGATAAGTTAAAAGGAGATCATATTTAGTTTTAATTTCAACACGCTTTTTATATAAAGCAGAATCTGGAACCAAGGCATACTGTTCGTCTAATTGTTTCAACTGGTTAGCTAAATCACTTCTCTCTTTATTAGCTGTTTTCTTAATACTTGCAGTATAAGAAATAATTTGTCCTCTAGTATATGCCTTAAAGACTAGAAGTCTCCGCTAACATATTCTCTTCAAAAAAAAGAGTAATTTGTCTCTCCATAAACTTTATAAAATCTTTATCAGCTAACAAAGTTAGATTAAAACGTCAAAACCTGTTTGTTTGAAGAAGGCCAGGGAGATCTAAAGATAAAAGCACAGGATCATGATCTGAGACAACAATCTCTTTATATTCACAGGATCGAACTAATGGAATCATTTGGCTATCAACAAAAAAGTAATCAATCCTGGAATATGTATGATGAACATGAGAGAAAAACGAATATTCTCTGTCTACTGGATAAAAAAATGCCAAACATCAACAATACCACATTTCATTAGAACCATAGAACACTACAGCACAGAAACAGGCCTTTTGGCCCTTCTTGGCTGTGCTGAACCAGTTTTCTGCCTAGTCCCACTGACCTGCACCTGGACCACATCCCTCCATACACCTCCCATCCAAGTCCAAGTTTTTCTTAAATGTTAAAATTGAGCCCACATTTACCACTTCATCTGGCAGCTCATTCCACACTCCCACCACTCTCTGTGTGAAGAAGCCCCCTTTAATGTTCCCTTTAAACTTTTCCCTCTTCACCCTTAACCCAAGTCCTCTGTTTTTTTTCTCCCCTAGCCTCAGTGGAAAACACCTGCTTGCATTCATTCTACCCATATCCATAATAATTTTATATACATCTATCAAATCTCCCCTCATTCTTCTATGCTCCAGGGAATAAAGTCCTAACCTATTCAACTTTTCTCTGTAACTCAGTTTCTTAAGTCCCGGCAACATCCTTGTAAACCTTCTCTGCACTCTTTCAAAGTTATTAATATCCTTCCTGTAATTTGGTGACCAAAACTGTACACAATGTTCCAAATTTGGCCTCACCAATGCCTTATACAACCTCACCATAACATTCCAACTCTTATATACTCAATACTTTGATTAATAAAGGTCAATGTACCAAAAGCTTTCTTTACGACCCTATCTACCTGTGACGCCACTTTTAGGGGATTTTGTATCTGTATTCCCAGATCCCTCTGTTCTACTGCACTCCTCAGTGCCCTACCATTTACCTAGAAAAGATTTAACAAACACAGCTGATTTATTTGGTATCACTAGTTTAGAAGATGTACAATCTAAAGCTGGATCTAAACAACAATTAAAATCTCCTCCCATCACCAATGAGTACAGACTTGGATCTGGCAAAAATGAATAAAAACACTCAAAGAAGCCTGGGTTATCTATATTCGGAGCGTACACATTGGCAAATGCCATTAATTTGTTATCTAGCTTCCCCGATACTATAACAAAATGCTCATTAGTATCAGAAATTACTTTATGTTGAACAAAGGAAACTTTATTATCTATAAGGATTGAAACCCCTCTGGCTTTGGTCTGAAACAGAGAATGGAAATGAAATCTTCTCCATCAATTAAAAAGGCATGAATTGTCACAATTACGTACATGAGTTTCTTGAAGAAAAAGAATTGGTACCTTAAGTTTTTTAATATAGGCAAAAATCTTATTTCTTTTCACAGGGTGATTTAGCCCTTTCACATTAAAATTAAGTAAATTAATACTTTGATCCATTTTTAAACTATTTATAAGAAAGGTTAATGTAACAATCAAAGGAATGTATATTAAACCCAAATGATAAACCTTGAGATATGGTAACTAGGCAACAGGGTTGACAAAATTTCCAAATCAGCTTCAAGAATAAAGAACTCCCCATCCCCCTCCCTCCTCCCAAAGAGAGAAAATCGGCCAAAAAGCAGCCGACACCTACCCTCACTAATATCATTCCCCCAGAAAAGCCTGCTGGGACTGCTCCAAAAAATTCAAGGTTGATTACTGTTCCAACCAAGACAAAGCAAAATGCAGTAAAAAAAAAATAAGCTTATACAGTTTTACCAAACAAAAGAAGCGATTATTTATACTGAAAAATATTAAAGTTATATTTCTAAGTCTAAAAATTTCAGAGCCTCTTCATTCATAAGAAACCATTTCTTTGAGCCATCTTGCATTGTAATTCTCAGCCAAGCCGAATAGCGAAGAAAAAGTTGAAGTTTTTGCTATAAAGTTCCGCCGTAACTTTTTAAAACTTAGCACGTTCTTCCATAACATCTGATGAGAAATCTTCAACAATACAAATCTTCTGACCCTTGTAGTCAATCATACTTTTATGACGGGATTCACAAATCAAAAGATCCTTTATTTGAAATTCATGAAAGCTTATAATGACCTATCTTGGTCTTGATTCTGAAGTCGATCTATAAATAGGCGATCTGTGAACACGATCAATCAAAGATAAAGACTGTATAATATCAGGAAATAATTCCATCAGAAGGTTTGCAAAGAATTCCTTAGGATTATCTCCTTCTGTTAACTCTTTAAGTCCCAAAATTCGTAAGTTGTTTCTCCTACTTCTATTTTACAAATCAATAATCTTCTCTCTCAGTTTTCCATTAGACCTGGATTGTTTTTCATACAGCTTTTGCAGATAATCAGTTTTCTTACTCAGTATCGTTATAATCTCTTCATGCTTGAGTAAAGTTTCTTGAATAACATCCAGTTTTGTACCTATTTGTTTAACTTCAAAGCTGATTTGTTGTGAATCAGCCAACACTTCTTTTCTGAACTGATGAAACTCCTCGGTAAGTTTTTGCGAGCCTGTAGAAAGCTTTTGAAGCAAGCCCATAATAGATTCTAAAGCTGTTTTGGTAGCCATAGTAAGATAATAACACATTTAACAGTAATATTTCAAAAGGTTGGAAACAAAAAAGGAAGTAAACTAGGAGCACTGGGAAAGACCTGTTACTCCATCAGCGACCAGCAGACAAGTCTGAGTTCATTGTCAAAGTCAAGATTATTGTCATATGCACAAGTACATGTATGCTGGGTGGAATGGTAATCTTACATACAGCAGTACCACAGGCACGCAGACAGCAGGCACAATGTAAACATAAATATAAACTATTTCCATTTCTGATACCTTGCTCTCTTTCTCGATCTTGCTGCCTCCAACTCTAGAGACAAACTGTCTACCAATATCTTTTATATACCTATCAACTCTCATGGTTATCTTGACTACACCTTTTCTCACCCAGTCCCCTATAAAAATGTCATTCCATTCTCTCATAACCTTCATCTCCACTGCAACCGTTCTCGGGATGAGATTTTCATCTCCAAGACATCAGAGATATCCTCCTTCAAATAACAGGGTTTCCTTTCTGTAATGTTTTGTAACTTCAAAACCTTAAATTAATTCAAAGGAAGACATGGTGAGTCCAAAATATGGGTCTGACTTTGTCTTTTACATTAAGCGAGGTGCACCCTTTTCATGTGGTAGTGTGATAATGTATGCAATTAATGTACTTATACATATAACCCGTAATGAAATATTTAAATGAACACAAATGCTGAATCAAACTCTATATATATATATATATACACACACACACATCTTGCTGTTTAACTATAAACTCCAACTCAATAAAGAATGCAACTCAACAATATACACAGTATACTATATGCTGTAACTACTATATACAGACATCCACAGCATAGTAAATTATAATTTGTCCATTCAGGCCTAAATATTTAATTGCTGTGGAGGATTTTTTATTCCTGTGGGATAATGTCTTTGCTGACAAGGGAGATCAATCCACTTGTGGCTGTGAAGCAATCTCAGGTTCTGGGACCTCTTCTGTGGTGGTTGCAGGTGTTGAGTCTGAGACTGCAGGAAGTGGTTCTGACAGCAGTAGCCACATTTATTCTAGTTTATACATCTTGATCTTGGGAAAGTGTATTTAGTTCACTGGAGTATTGCTCCTTTTACAATCTGATCCTTCCTTTTGGTTTCTTCATCGACAACACCATCTGATGAATCTCACTCTTCCTTCAGTTAGTCCTGTCGAAGGGTCTCATCGACAACACCATCTGATGAATCTCACTCTTCCTTCAGTTAGTCCTGACGAAGGGTCTCAGCCTGAAACGTCGACTGCACCTCCTCCTACAGATGCTGCTTGGCCTGCTGCGTTCACCAGCAACTTTGATGTGTGTTGCTTGAATTTCCAGCATCTGCAGAATTCCTGTTGTTTGATGAATCCTTTGTTTTTGTACCTCCATTGACTCCTTTCTTTTTCACCTTCCAATCATCCAGCTGGGCTTTGGTCCTGGATCTATTTTCCAAGCAGTCTTTTGTCTCCCATTTCAAGTTCATGCTATAACCTTACTGCACACAGAATAGATTCTGGTTCTTATACTCAGAAAAGCTGAATGCTTGCAACTTTCTTGAAGCTCTTTAACTCTCATCCAGCTTAAAACCAAACCGCATTTCACAAATAACTGCCTGATTAACATACCAGAATGTTCTCATATATGTTGCCTCCAAATACTGTTGTAGTTAGACCAGCATTTTCATCACTTTCATGATTCCTCTGAGCAGCATTGTTCTTCTTTGGTCCAATATGCTTTCCAACCAAAGCCACAGATGTTGGCACCAACATCTGTTTGTCCTCTGTTGGGCAACAGTTCATGGTGTTCAGCATGGATTAATTTGCTTTCAGTTGGCTTCATTGTGGAGGATGTGGCATGCATGTGGTGGATGGAGTTAAAGTTGTAGTTGCCTCAGCCAATCACATTCCCTCAATGCTTGTCCTCCTGTTTTTACCACAAGTTCAATGTGGCTTGTTAGTTGCTGTATTTCATTCTTGTGAATGTATTCCCACAGGAGTTATCTTTTCTCCAATATAAGTTCTTAGTTGGATATCTGCAGGCTTTAGTTGGGTATCTTTAAAATGTCCACCATCCAATTCCATTTGAATTAATTTGACATTCACTTCTGGCATAAGCCCCATTGCTTGTCTACTGTTAAGTTTCACACTGTAAACCTCAAGGCTACACAATTCTGTGTCACTCTCATCATTATCAAATTTTTCCATCAACATCATGCAGATTAGTGCTCCTTTTGAAACTGCAACCTGACTTTCTAGTATTTTCTCTTCCCTGTGTGGACCATTTATTTTTGTCTACCGATATACTCTTTGTATGTGTCCTACTTTGTTGCATTTTCTGCAAATTTCACCTTTAAATCTGCATTTATTTGAGTGCACGTGAGTCCCTGCCACAATGGTAACATAATTTGTTTGGCCAGGCTGGTTTCTGTTTAGACGCTGCAATTTTATTTACACTCACTTTCATTTCTGACTGCAACTCAATCGCATCTCTGTCTGCAGTTTCCGTTGAAACAGCTGTTTCCACTGCTCTTTTAAATGTGAGTTGCGCTTCTGTCAGGAGCTGTTTTTGAATGTTTTCTTTTAAGATTCCACAAGCCAAATGATCTCTTAATGTATCATTAAGCCAATTACTGAACTGACAATGCTTAGCCAATCTCTTCAATTCAGCCACTTACCCTGAAATGGGTTCCTTTTCCTTCTGATTCCGCTAATGAAACCTAAAGCCTTCTGTAATTAACAATAGCCTTGGTTCTAAGTATTCCAACATCACTTTTACAATATCTGCAAAGATAATTTCTGATGGTTTGGTTGGAACAGTCAAACTTCGAAGCAAACTGTATGCCTTTAAATCCAATGTGCATAGCCAAATTGGCATTTTCTTCTCATGAGTTATTTCATTTGCTTCAAATTACTGTTCCAATAGCTCAATATATATGAGCCAATTACCCATTATGTAATCAAACTCATCAATCTTTCCGATGTAGTCAGCAATGTAGTCTGCTCTTTTTTAAATGATTATAATCACTCACTCTTTATGAAACTTGAGTTCTTCCATATACAGCATTTTTTTTCAAACTCAATGTCTCTCCATGTGCTGGGCTGGTTCTTCAACATTTGATCATTGTTCTCACTGTTCCTTTTTCAGTTCAAATGTCTCCTTGCTTTTAGCAGGTTGGTAGTCATCTCGGGTTCGTCTTAAAATGCCTCTACTGGTCTGACTTCGTCTTTTACTTTAAGTGAGGCATGCACGTATGAAGTGCTAGCATGATAACGTATGCAATTAGCATATTTATACGTCTAAACCATAACAAATTATTTTGACAAACAAGAATTCTTAATCAAACAATATTTCTGCAAGATGTCTCAGATATTACTGAAATATTAAATACCCAATACCTTCCTACACCATTGATGCTGTCATCACCTGCATCTCCATTTTTGGACATCCGCCTTCACCCCATCTTCCAACCATCTTAACAACTTCCTTTTGTCCTCACCTACCACCCCATGAGCCTCCACATCCAAGGGCCTCTGCCCCTTCCCTCTACAGTCCTGACGAAGGGTTCTGGCCTGAAACGTCGACCGATCTTTTTCACGGATGCTGCCCAACCTACTGAGTTCCTCCAGCGTGTTGTGAGTGTAGCCTCCACATCCAGTACATCATTTCCTGCAATATCTGCCATCTTCAACAGGACTCTACACCAAACACATCTTTACCTCCCCTCCACTCCCCACTCTCCTCAAGATTTGTTCCCTCCATGATTCCCTAGTCCATTTGTCCCTCACCTCAAATCTCCCTCCTGGCACTTATCCCTGTAAGCAGCCAAAGTGCTATACTTGCCCATTCAGCTCCTCCCTCACCTTCATTCAAATCCCCAGACAGTCCTTCCAAGAGAGACAACATTTCACCTGCAAAGCTATTGGGCATCTACTGTACCCAGTGCTCCAGATGTGGCTCCTCATCTTTGGTGAGACTTGATGTAGATTAGAATAACACGTTGTCAAACACCTATGCTCTGCCTGCAAAATGCAGGATTTCCCAATAGCTAACCATTTTAATTCCAATCCCCATTCCTGTTCAGACATGTCAGTCCCTGGCCTCCTCTACTGCCACAATGAGGCCACTCTCAGGTTGAAGGAGCAACATCTCATATTCCATCTGAGTAGCCTCCAACCTGATGGCATGAACATTGATTTCTCCAACTTGCAGTAATTTCCCCCCTTCTCCCCTCCACTCTTTTTTCAATTCCACACTCTGGGCCCTCTCTTACCTTTTCTCTTCTCCTCGCCTGCCTATCACTTCCCCCTGGTGTCCTTCCTTTTTCCCTTTCTCTCCTAGTCCATTCTCCTCTCCCATCAGACTCTTTTCCAGTCCTTTACCTTCTCTACCTATCATCTTCTAATTTCTTACTTCATCCCCAATCCCCCTCCCACCTGGCTTCACCTATCACCTTCTAGCCCGTATGCTTTCCTCTCCCCCCTCCTACTCCCTACTTCCTTTCCAATCCTGATAAAACATCTCTACCCAAAACATAGACTGTTTATTCATTTCCATAGATGCTGCCTGACCTGCTGAGTTCCTCCAGCATTTTGTGTGTGTTGCTCTGGATTTCCAGCATCTGCAGAATCTCTTGTATTTAAATGTAAATTATACCCAGTTCTTACAAGAAAGAACAGGATTAGAACAAAAAAGCCCATTTTAATGCCAAGTGATTATAATGTTGCTAAACTGTAGCGTTTAGGGTTTTGCCCAATATGAAATACTAACATTTCTCTTTCCAAAATAACTTGAATTTATATAGTGGAAATATGGAATATAGTGAAAATTTATAATATGGAAAAATTCCGAAGGAACTTGTATAAATTGTTTTAGGGGTGATTTAATAGTTTGGTAAAAGTGATGGGCTTAAGGAAGATCTTGCTTGAAGGTAGGAGTTAGAGAGGGAAATATTGAAGCATTAAGCTTAGAAACTGATATTTCTACAAGCAATGAAGTTATGGAAAATGCATAAAAGCTCATGATCAGAGGCACACAAAGGATTGAGTTCTTGTAGGATTTTAGAGATGAAAGATGTTTCAAAGATCAAGCGAGGCAAATATATGAAAGGATTTAATCAAGAAATTAGCTGTAACAGTCTTGATGTTGGATATTAAATTGTCATCTGAATTGTAGATGTTAAAGTGTATAGGACAGGGATCCTGGGGTGCTAGCAAGAAGAGCTGTGGAATAATGAAGTCTAGTGACAAACATATAGATAAGAGTTTCAACAGCATGTAGACTGAGACAGTGATGGTGGATATTCTGCAAATATCTTTGCTTAACTGTTGCTTGATATTAGCCTATGGTACACTAGAAAGTGAGCCAGTAATAATCTTCAATGTGCAGCTGAAGTACCAGAATATCATAAATGAATACTATTGTTGTAACACTATGCATTACTTTAGCATTCAGATCACAACCTAACTCTGATGAAAGGTGGACATTTGCACAGGTATTTAATGAAAGTGTTCGAGCTGCTGCTTCATGACTGTACAGCCAGATTCAGCTCAAACCACACAAAGTTCACCGATGATTGGCCTCATCAGCAACAACGACGAGTCAGCGTACAGGGAGGAGGTAGAGAGGCTTGTCAAGTGGTGTAAGAATAACAACCTGAATCCTAATGTGGACAAGACAAAAGAGATGATTGTGAACTTCAGGAAGGCACAGGCCGACCACTTTCTATTGCATATCAGTGGGTCTGCATGGAGAGAGTGGAGAGCACAGAGCTCCTTGGTGTGCACGTATCTAACCTGGACCCACAGCACTGCCTCAGTAATCAAGAAGGCACAGCAGTGTTTACACTTGCTGAGGAGATTGAGGTGTGCAAGGCTCTCTGCCCCCACTCTAACAACTTTCTACAGGAGCACAGTCGAGAGTGTCCTGTTTGGCTGCATTATTGTGCGGTATGGAAACTGTAAGGCATCGGATTGCAAAACTCTACAGAGGATTGTTAAAACCGCCAAGACGATCACTAGGGTCTCCACCCCCCCTGTCCCTGCAACTATTTGTGACATTTACCAGGAATGTTGCAGACAAAGGGCCCAAAGCATTCTTGAGGGTCTCTACCACCCACCTCACAATCTCTTTGACTCACTACCATCAGGAAGGAGGTACAGAAGCATCAGGACTCGGACTGCCAGACTGGGTAACAGCTTCTTCCCCCAGGCTGTGAGACTAATGAATACCCTTCCATCACTGAGGTCTCATCACTAGGACTGCGAGCTGTTTACTGTTTATCTGTGCTGTGTTTTACTACATGTGTTTTGAATTATAATTTGTTAACTTATTTATAGAATAATATTTTGGTTTATGAGCTGTGTGTGAAATATGTTGTGTAGATGTACCATGGTCCAGAGGAACATTGTTTCATTTGCTTGTATATATAGTAGGTACAGTCAGCAAACATCAAACCTGAACTTGAACTTGAACTTAATCTTCAATGCATTTCCAGTGAAGACCAGCGTTCTGGTCTGAAATCGGATACTCTTCACATTCCTTTTGAAAGCCGGTTAATATTTTTGTGAACAAGTAAATGGGAATGTTGAAGATAGTGAGGAATTGTTTGCACCGTAGTGCAGTCAGATAATTTCAGTGTGTTGTTAATGTTCCCTTTCTGCTGTAAGAAGTTTGGGAAGGGGTGTTGCGCTTGTTAGAACTTGGATGCCAGGAACCCAGTAGGAATGCTGGCTGCTTGAATTTTTGCACAATGTATTTTTTGTTTCAGTTACTCTCCTTCATATGATTTACCAGTCTATTGTTGCCAGTACAGTCTTCTATGTAGTGACGTGCTGGGGCAATGGCATCAACGCGGGTGTCGCCAACAGGCTCAATAAACTGATTAGAAAGTCTGGCTCTGTTATAGGAGTCAAACTGAACACACAAGAGGCTGTGGTAGAACAAAGGACCCTACAGAAAATCCTGGCAATTCGGTACAATGTTTCTCACCCTCTGCATGCCACCTTGGCTGAAAAGAGGAGCACTTTTAGTAATTGACTAAGACAACTGTACTGCTCCAAAGAGTGTTACATGAGGTCAATCTTACCCTTGGCCATTAGGCTCCATAATGAGTCAACCTATAACCTTGGAAGTGATGACCCTCTCCTTTTAGACTGTTTGAGGTAACTTATGTTTTATTCTTTCTTACTTCTCTTCTAATATTTGTATATCTGTGCACCTGTAATGCTACTGTGACACTATTTCCTTTGGGATTAATAAAGTATCCATGTATCTATTTATCTATCATTGTACAATTGAAGCCTGAAGAAAGGTGAAACAAAAATCATGATTTCCAGTAATCCACTGATAAGATAGCCGATTTTTACAGGGCATTGGTCAGACTGCACTTGGACTATCATGAGCAGTTTTGGCCCCTTACCAAAGAAGAGAAGTGCTACCATGGCAGAGGGTCCAGAGAAGGTTCATGAGAATGATTCTGGGACTGAGTGGTTAACGTATGAAGATCACTTGAAGGCTCTGGGACTGTACTCGTTAGAGTTCAGAAGAATGAGGGAGAATCTCAAAACCAAGGAGCTGGTTGTGGACTACAGAAGGAATGGAGATAGGCTAACCCTTATTGACACCAAGGGATCTGGGGTTGAGAGGGTGAGCAGCTTTAAGTTATTCACTGAGAATCTCACGTGGTCTATACGTACTGGCTGTGTGGTGAATAAAGCACAACAGTGCTTCTTTCACCTTAGAAGGTTGAAGAAGTTTGGTATGGGCTCCAAATTATAGAAACATAGAAACATAGAAAACCTACAGCACAATACAGGCCCTTCGGCCCTCAAAGCTGTGCCAAACATGTCTTTACCTTAAAACTACCTAGGCTTACCCATAGCCCTCTATTTTTCTAAGCTCCATATACCCATCCAGGAGTGTCTTAAAAGACCCTGTCGTTTCCGCCTCCACCACTGCTGCTGGCAGCCCATTCCACGCACTCACCACTTTCTGTATAAAAAACATACGCCTGACATCTCCTCTATATCTGCCTCCAAGCACCTTAAAACTATGCCCTCTCATGCTAGCCATTTCAGCCCTGGGAAAAAGCCTCTGACTATCCACACGATCAATGCCTCTCACTATCTTGCATATCTCTATCAGGTCACCTCTCATCCTCCATCACTCCACGGAGAAAAGGCCGAGTTCACTCAACCTATTCTCATAAGGTATGCTCCCCAATCCAGGAAACATCCTTGTAAATCTCCACTGCACCCTTTCTATGGTTTCCACATCCTTCCTGTAGATGGGGACCAGAACTGAACACAGTTCTCCAAGTGGGGTCTGACCAGGGTCCTATATAACTGCAATATTACCTCTTGGCTCTTAAACACAATCCCACAATTGATGAAAGCCAATACACCGTATGCCTTCTTAACCACAGAGTCAACCTATGTATCAGCTTTGAGTGTCCTATGGACTCAGACCCCAACATCCCTCTGATCCTCCACACTGCCAAGAGTCTTACCATTAATACTATATTCTACCATCATATTTGACCTACCAAAATGAACCACCTCACACTTAGCTGAGTTGAACTTCATCTGCCACTTCTCAGCCCAGTTTTGCATCCTATCAATGTCCCGCTGTAACCTTTGACAGCCTTCCACACTGTCCACAACACCCCCAACCTCTGTGTCATCAGCAAATTTACTAACCCATCCCTCCACTTCCTCATCCAGGTCATTTATAAAAATCACAAAGAGTAGGGATCCCAGAACAGATCCCTGAGGTACACCACTGGTCACCGGCCTCCATGCAAAATATGACCCGTCTACAACCACTCTTTGCCTTCTGTGGGCAAGCCAGTTCTGGATCCACAAAGCAATGTCCCCTTGAATCCCATGCCTCCTTACTTTCTCAATAAGCATTGCATGGGGTACCTTATCAAATGCCTTACTAAAATCCATATACACTACATCTATGGCTCTAACTTCATCAACGTGTTTAGTCACATCCTCAAAAAATTCAACCAGGCTCGTAAGGCGCAACCTGCCTTTGACAAAGCCATGCTTTCTGCAGGGGCACAGTTGAGAGCATCCTAACTGGCTGCATCACTGCTTGGTATGAGAACTATACTTCCCTCAATGGTGGTGCAGACAGCCCAGTGCATCTGTAGATGTGAACCTTCCACTAATCTGGACATTTACAAACACAGGTGTGGAAAAAGGGCCCAAAGGGTTGTTGGGGACCCGAGACACTCCAACCATAAACTGTGCCAGCTGCTACCATCCAGGAAACAGTACCACAGCATAAAAGCCAGGACCAACAAGATCTGGGACAGCTTCTTCCACCAGGCCATCAGACTGATTAATTCATGTGGATACTATTGTATTTCTATGTTATATTGACTGTCCCGTTGTACATACTATGTATTATAAATTACTATAAATTGCACATTGTACATTTAGACGGAGATGTAACGTAAAGATTTTTTCACCTCATATATATGAAGGATGTAAGCAATAAAGTCAATTCAATTCAATTCAAATATTGAAAGGTGTAGATAGAGTGAGTGTGGAAAGGATGCTTGCTATAGTGGGTGAATCTAGGAACAGAGGGCACAAACTCAAAAGAGAAGGATGTCCTTTTAGAACAGAGACGAGGAGAAATTTCTTTAGCCAGAAGATGGTGAATCTGTGGCATTCGTTGCTAGCTGCTGAAGCTTTGATTATGACTGTGGGACTACAATATGGCATGCATGCAACACAATACAACTGTAGGAATACAATCAGAAAATGAAAGTCAGTTGAACTCAGGGGTGGGATTTGTGAAAGGTGGTGACAAGTGATGATTGTTTTGGTTTTTTGAGCTGGTGCTTATTTATTTATTGAGATATTGTGTGGATCAGGCCCTTCCCGCTGTTTGAGCTGTTCTGCTGTGCAACCCCCGATTTAACCCTGTCCTAATCATGGGACAATTTATAATGACCAATTAACCTATGAACCAGTATGTCTTTGGTCTGTGGGAGGAAACTGGAGGAGAATGCACAAACTTGTTACAGACAGTGTTGGTCCACTCACTGCAGCATTTTACATCAGCGGAGATGGTATAAAAAGTAGAGAGGCTGGGGGCTTGAGGGGGGTCTTCGAGGGTTCACTGAGAGGCTGGTCATGAACAGCACTGTGGATCGAGTGGAACTTGTGCTGCAGTGAGAGGGGCCTACACACACCTAGATAAGTCTTTTATTGCTTGCAATTCTGTCCTAATCAAGTTTATTGTCATTACATGCAATAACCTTTAAAGGTAAGGATAAAATCTACAGATGAATCATGCATAAATCACAAACTAAAGTACATAAATTAAATATTTTAAGCTACAGAATAGATTAACCAGTGACGCTTTGAATGAGATGCAGCAACGAGTTCAGAAGCCTAATGGCCTGATCGAAGAAACTGTTTCCCATCCTGACCATTCTTATTTTTGTACTTTGGAGTCTCCTGCCTGATGGTAGAAAATCAAAGAGGATGCTGGATGGATGGGTGGGATCCTTAATAATACTAAGGGCCCTGCCTATGCAGCGCTCCTGATAGAAGTCTCCAATGAATGGTAGGGAGACCCTTATGATCCTCTCAGCTGTTCTCACAACCCTTTGTTGGGACTTCTGGTCCGATACTTGGCTGCTCCCATACCAGTTGGAGATGCAGCTTGTCAGATGTAGTTCTAAGTAGATAACTGGATTTTGTGTCCTTCTGCCTTACCAATCCAAATCTGAACCTTTTGTTGTAATGTAACAGCCAAGACCCTTCATCAGGGTTTCTCTTTGTCATTTTTAACATATACTCAGTTTCTGTCTTGGGAATAGTATATATGATCTTAATCTGTCATTCTCAGAATCACCAGGCAAAGATCGTTAACCCACAGCTAATATTCACCATTTTCGCCAACCTGAACAGAAGGGTACTTTGAAAGTATAGTATAATCATTGTTATAACGTTAGCAAGAGCCTCTGATTTCTGTCTTGCAGGAATTAACCAGTTCAGCTAGGGACTTAAGATATGACTGTAGAACTTATCTCATTTGCTATTTTTCTTCTTAATAGGTCTTCATATCCATCTTCTGTAGAAGCCTTCCTGAACTTATCACCAAGGGCAAAGACAAAAGTATTCCAGACAATTACCATACAGATACTTGGTTCTGTATGATGAAGGCTGCTCTTTGGACAACTGTATAATGAAAACATCATAACAAGTTTTTTGGATAAATGACATCCACATCCATATTATAAATTTGCAGGATGTTAATTAACTTAAAACGAATCTATTCAGTAATGGATTGCCACATGGTCATAGTGCCACATGCATTCTAAGTGTTGCCTCTTGTAATATGTAATGAATGAATCATGTACCACGTTACCATGAACCATGAACCATGTTATCCCATAGAGCTGCACAGATCAATGTCACTCCTTCTCTCTGCTTTTTTTTTAGAAAATATGACTTGCATAGCTTTCCAGAATTGAATATCAGGGATGGCCCAATATTGCTTAACAGTAGTCTAATTAATGTTGCAAAGATCAATTGTTACAACCAGGAATGTCATATTCTGCCCCAACCCACCAGCCCCACGCTCAGTTCTGTAAATTACCTTTCTCATCTTCTGGTCCCAGATCAAAGTAGATATAATTAAACATACTGAAATACGAGCTTGCTTTATTTGGCAAAATAAAACTTTATCCAAAATGCATGGAATGTGATTTGGGGCATTGAAATATTAAACACGTGGAAAGCCATGTTACTGCAAGTCATCTGTAAATGCAATTGACGCTACATGGCAAAATCTCAGAGAAAGAGAAAAACAATACTTAACTTTCACTGCCTTATATTTGCAGTTAAATACACTTAGTAAATCCTCACGAGATTTTTTAATGGTTTGAAATTTGATTATTCAATCAATTCTCTTGATCTAATCAAAATAAATACCATGATAGTTAGAGCTTACTTCCTCCATGAGTTTGGCACTGGTTAAAAGAGCTTGTCCCAGATTGGGTGTCATCCTATTGAGCTGCTTTGTTTTCCCCTGTCCTAGAGATGACGTTGAAAATACAGAAAGAGTTACTGATCTCCACAGTTATATATGACAGTCAAGTATAAACACAACAAAAAAAAACCCAGCATTTTTTTAATTTTAACGGTGGATCTTCATAATAGTGGTGGGAAATCTTGGATTGAGTATGATGTTCTCCAAAGGGGTTATTCCTTTAATGGAAAATGCCTGCACATGACTTTGTTTAACATGGGGACACTGATGGAAGAACAGCAACCAGACAGTCCTTGACGGATGAGCATCAGGGTCCAGTGGCATGGAATGCAAGATGACTGGGGACTCCTCACTGTCGCAGCCTTCCTCCGCTTTCACTGCCATTGCGATGTATCATCATCTTCCACCAGCTCCACCACTAAGGTTTTGGTTGGAACACTCTTTGTATGAAACCTTCTCCTTGACCTTACTTCCATAGGTGACCTTACCAAGAGCAAAGCTCCTGATGGCATTGCTCTTGTGATCTCAGGAACTCATAAGCTTCTCCACCGTGACAAGGTGACAATCCTCAGAGAAGTTGTACACATCTACCAGTGTAAAGAAGAACTTGTTAAACAGTAAAATTGACTCCATTGTTAGTGAGATATTGAATTTATTGACGTGCCATTCAACCAATATACCAGGGTCTTCTAGCTATTAACTGAAGCCTATATCTTATGGCATTATGGTCAAACAAAATCATTCTTACTCTTCATAAAATAACAGAAGCAAAGAGTGGAAAACAAACCAACCAAACCGGTACGTTGCTAGCTGCTAACCAATTCAGGAAGGGACCTCACTGGAATAGAAGCAAGCATCTTCTATACTATACATCCAAAACTAAGGATTATACGAATTATTGATTGATGAGACTTTGGTTCATTCCTAGCATTCCATGTACTAGGTCTCAGCTACAAAGAGGAAACTTGGGAGGTCACATACTATCTCAAAGGGAGGTGGAGACTCAGACGGTTGTTCATTTTAGGAGCGTTGATGCCTCCACCATAGATATGGCGCAGTCAACTTCACGACTAAATTCTGAAAGAATGCTTGATGAGCTATGGATATGGTGTGATACAAGAAGACATTGGGAGAAGGAAAGTGTAACAGACAGCAGCAGGAATTGAACCCGGATTGCTGATGCTGTAAAGCATTATGCTAACCACTGCAATTGAGAAGTAAATTTGCGCACAATGCAAGATGAATTTCTACAGATTACAGGACTTGTACTCGAACCAGGTTTCACCCCAGATTTTGCACTCTCTCAAGGTAAATGATATAAATGGGTCTCCACTGTCATCACACAAGAGGTTCAGTGATTTCTCCAATGGAGGGCAATATAAATCGGGTGGACTAATGCAATGAATTTTAGTTAACATTTTACTTCAGTGTTATAAAGTCAACAAGAAGAATGGTAACAATTGCTTATGTGCAATAGAGGGATAACTTATTTGGAGGCAGGAACTAATTAGGGATTGTCAACAATGCTTTGTGCATGGTAGATCATGTCTAAAGAAACACCTAATGAAGTTACCTGGAAAGTTGATGAAGGCAAGGCAGTGGATGTTGTCTTTGTCGACTTTAGCAAAGCTACTAACAAGGTCTCACATGGGAGGTTAGTCAAGTAGGTTCAGATGCTTGGCATTCAGGATGAGGTAGTAAATTGGATTAGACCATGCCTTCACAGGAGAGGCCAGAGAGTAGGAGTAGATAGTTGCATCTCTGACTGGAGGTCCATGACTAATGGGGTGTCACAGGGATCGGTGCTGGGTCTGTTGTTTTTTGTCGTTTACAATATATTAACTATATGGATGACATCAAGATTGGGTGTGTAGTAGACAACAAGGAAGACCATCAAAGCTTGCAGGGTGACATGGATCAGCTGGAAAAATGAGCTGAAAAATAGCAGAGGGACTTTAACGCAGACAAGTGTGAGGTGTTACTCTTTAGGAGGACAAACCAGAGTGGAACTTACACGGTGAATATTAGAGCACTGACTTGTGTGGTAGAACAGAGGGATCTGGGAATACTGATTCATAATTCCTTGAAAGTGATGTCGCAAGTCATCAAGAAAATTTCTTTCATTTTGGCTTTTATAAATCAACGTATAAGGTACAGGATTTGGAATGGCATGTTGAAGTGTATATGATGTAGGTGAGTCCTAATTTTGAATATTGTGTTCAGTTCTGGCCCCCTATCTACAGGAAAGATGTAAACAAGGTTGAAAGAGTGTAGAAAAAAATTACAAGGATTTTGCCACTACTTGGGGACTTGAGTTATAGGGAAAGAGTGCATAGGTTTGAACTTTATTCCCTTGGAGCATAGCAGAATGAGAGAAGGCTTGATAGAGGTATTCAAAATTATGAGGGGTACAGGTAGGGTAAATGCAAGCAGGTCTTTTCCACAGAGGTTGGGTGAGTCTAAAAGTAGAGGTCATAGGTTAAAGGTGAAAGGTGAACCATTTAAGAGGAACATGAGGGAAAGCTTCTTCACTAGAGGGTGTTCATTGTGTCGAATGAGCTGGCAGTGAAAGTGGTGGATTTGGGTTCGATTTCAACATTTAAGAGAATTTTGGATAGGTACATGGATGGAAATTGTATGGAGGGCTATGGTCTAGGTGCAGGTCAATGGGATTAGGCAGATTAATAGTTCAGCACAGACCAAATGGGCTAATGGGCCTGTTTCTGTGCCACACACATCAAAGTTGCTGGTGAACGCAGCAGGCCAGGCAGCATCTCTTGAAAGAGGTACAGTCGACGTTCCAGGCCGAGACCCTTTGTCAGGACTGGCGAAGGGTCTAGGCTTGAAACGTCGACTGTACCTCTTCCTAGAGATGCTGCCTGGCCTGCTGCGTTCACCAGCAATTTTGTTGTGTGTTGCTTGAATTTCCAGCATCTGCAGAATTCCTGTTGTTTGCTGTTTCTATGCTGTTGTGTTCTATGACTCCAGGACTCCATGACTCTAATGATACAGAGATGAGAGACAGCATGGGGCCCAGTTTTAACTTTCACCACTTGGTGCAATCATGACAATAGTACAGATAAAATGGCATTTCAGAACTACTAAGAGAAAGTCTGCAGATGCTGGAAATCCAAGCAACACACTCCAAGTGCTGGAGCAACTCAGTAGGCCAGGCAGCATCTATGGAAAAGAGTAAACAGTTGACCTTTCGGGAGCTGATGAAGGGTCTTGTCTGTTAAATGCCAGCTGTTTACTCTTCTTCATTGATGCTGCCTGGCCTGCTGAGTTCCTCCAGCATTTGGTGTGTGTTGCACAGTTACCAGTTTATCACTATTTTGAAAGAGGATTATTTGAACTACTGAAATAACTATCCTTTCAGGAAATTATTCCTTTTAATAAGCAAATTATGGTCTTGAGTAGTTGTATCTTAAGGTATGAACCTGTTAGGTTAAGAATTAGATAAATAATGCATACCAAGAGGAGGAAATAACAAATAGCTGAAAATTTTATTGAAAACTACATATGTTGGAATTACTCAATAAGTCAGTTAGCATTAGTTAAGTGTATTTCTGAAAATAACCCTCTAGTAGAATATAGGTGAGTAAGGATTCTACCTGCTTCTGCTATTTACTGGTGTTGAATAGTTCAATGTATTGTCCAATATTTTCAGAATTTGTTCAAAATACTGTATTGAAGAAACACTGTAATAAACGTACTAAGCAAACACTCACTCCACAGGTTTCAATAAGAATGCCATGTGTAGAAGGAAATTACTTGTCCTCTTCTGAGGAAATAAAACAGTCAAACTGGCAAAGTTAAAGCCATGTATATAAAAGTACCCTTTGGGGGCAAGCATGTACTTAGAGTAATGAGGCAATATTTGCATGGTTGATGATAACCTTGTATTATATTTTCTATTAAAAAGATTAATCAGAGTAGGAGGGTCACACTCTGTTGATCATTCTCAACATTAGGTTTGGTCCTTTGACCGAATGATCGAAATTAGTCTGGTAGGTTTAATATATTTGAAATTTGATAAGAGAACAACATGGAAGATGTAAACGTCACCCGAGGGAAAAAAAATCACATGATTTATCTATTTTTGTCCCATTAGTATTAATTTTCTCTCATGCTGTTCGTTTTTTTTTCTATATTGTACTTTCTTTGACACTGATCTTGCAGTAAAGTCAACTGCTGCAGGCAACAAGAGCTTCATAAACATTTTGCTGCCATTTAAATTCCTTGGTAACCAGCTTTTATTTTAACTCCACCTGCTGCAACACCTACCCCTCCTCCACAAATTCTCAGTCCCCTCAATTGGCTTTATCACTTCAATTAGAATGAAATCTGATGGCAAAGGTTATGTTGAATCTTCAACAATTCACACTTTTTCTTTACTTAATAGTCAATACTTCACATCATCAGCTGCAATCAATTAAATGTCATTTGATGGACACACTCTATCAGAATCTTCATAAACTGTTGAACTTCAGAACCATAGATAACAGTATTTGTATTTATTTTAACACTTAGTGTCAAGAGAAATTTCAAGCAGATCTATTTGCTGACTAATCCAATTTATGCCAAGGAAAGGAGAAGGTTTTGTGTGCATTCATACACAACTTTGAGATTTACTGTTTTCTCAGGTGCTAGAGAACCTCAGAGTCAGTTTTATTATCACTGATATAGGTTATGAAATTTATTCTTTTGCAGCAGCAGTACAGCATAAGACATAAAAATACTATAAGTTACAAAGATAAATAAATAGTGCAAAAGACAAAAAAAAGTATTCATGGGCCATTCAAAAATTTGATGGTGGAGGGGAAGAAGCTGCTCTTAAGAAGTTGAGTGTGGATCTTCAGGCTCCTGTACCTCCTCCCTAATAGTAGTAATGTAAAGAGGACATGGCCCAGATAGTGTGTGTCTTTAATGATGCCTTCTTCAGCCACTAAATTTTGAAGATGTCATCGATGCAGGGATGGGTTGTGTCTGTAATGGAAGTGGCCCAACCTTCTGCAGCCCCTGGTGATCCTATGCTTTAGAGGCTACAAACCAGGCTGTAATGCTGCCTATCAGAAAGTCTCCACCATATATTTGTAGAAATTTGCACGGATCTTTTGTGACATACCAAAGCTACTCAAACTCCTGGTGAAGTAGAGCCACTGGCATGCCTTCTTCATGATTGCATTATTGTGTTAACCCAGTTAGATCCTTTGAGATGTTGATGCACAGGAACTTGAAGCTGCTCACCTCTTCCACCATTGCCCCCTCAATGAGGACTGATGCATGTTCTCCCAACTTCCTTTCTACAAGTGTTACCTTTGCAATTTTCCATTGGTTCTGTAAGGAAAGTTAAAAAAAAATGATGGTGGTAATGGTACAAGTGACACTTCATAACTTGTGGATTATATCTCTACAAGTGGTCATCCAAATGCCTTTTAATTTGGAAGAAAGTAGCTGCACATTGATTATCTTCCTAATCTAAGTTTGCCTAATCTAAGTTTAGTTAGAGCTGTGGAGATCCAAGGGAGTGATTTTGGGTGATCAAATTGGTGTTAATGGATAGAGTGGGGGAAAGGTGAAGTCTGAGGCAAATGCATCATCTATAGACTCTGAGAATAGGGTGATCTGAGATGTGAAAAGCAGGACTAGGTATGAGGTTTCTGTCATCTCTTACAATTTCAGGCCTAACATTGGCCTTGGATTCAGTAATGGTGGCTTCAGTATTGGTGAGCACTCTCTCTTGCATGGGAATAAAATGCATCTCCCCCTATCTCTGGGTGCTGGAGATGGCCCCTGATAGGGAGAGAGAGTTAATACAGCTACATTTATGATGACCATGGATTTGATTTTCTCTCCATGACAGTGGTACCATGAAACCAAGTTTGTTATTTAGGGATATAAGAATGTATCTGGACTCTCTTGCAGTTACAAACATCCTCTCCATGTCCACTCTGTCAAAGCATTTCAATATTCAGTAGCTTTCAATTAGATTCCCCATTCATTCTTCTAAACTCCATAGAAAGGTGAATTGCTGTCCTCAGTTGCACAGTACTGTGAAAGATGTGCTTTGGTCTACCTGAAACTTGCTGGTCTTTCAATGAAATATCTGGAAGGGAGATTGCCAATGGAACATTCCAGGTTGCAGGAGTACATGCTGAGGAGTACGGCTAGCAGGAGCCTGGTGTAAACAAAGAAAAGACCTTGTGGGGAAGTCCTTCTGCCACTAGATTTTGAGGAGCTCTTTCAAACACGTGAAGTTTGAGGGCACATGAGTGGCAATGGTGGTCTGTACACACTGTGCCAATGCTACCAGAATACAGAACTGATAACACAATGAATGTATAAAATGAACTACATTATGAATGTAAATAAAACCTTGCACCTTTTTGTACGTAATGTATATATTTCAGGAATAAAGAGCATAGGGCAAATACAGGCACAGATCAAAACATAGTTTCAGTCACATATACAGGCAGAAAGTTAGGACAGGCACGGACAGACAAAACAGAGACAATGATAGGACAGGGCTGCACACACACACACACACACACACAAAACAATGGCACAATGATAGGCCAAGCACAGAAACACACTTGTACACTAAGGTATGACAGGAATAGGTATTAATACCTATTTAAAGATACATTGCAGAACAGACCGCACTGTCCAGCAAATCACCTATTTAACCCTAGCCTAATCACAGAACAATTTACAATGACCAATTAACCGACTAACTTATATATCTTTGGACTGCAGGAAGAAATAGGATCACTCAGCTGAGGGGAGGACATACCAATTCCTTTCAGAGGATACCAGAATTGAACTTCAAATTCTGATATCCCAAACTATCAGAGTCAGGTTTAATATCATTAGCATATGCATTGAAATTTACTGTCTTTGCGGCAGCAGTACAATGTAATACATAATAATAGAGAAAAAACTGTGAATTACAGTAAGTATTTACATATACAGGTATATATATTCAAAGATTCAAAGTACATTTATTATCAAAGAAACTATAAATTATACAACCTTGAGGTTTGTTTGCTAACAGACAGCCACAAAGCAAGAAACCCAAAAGAATCCAATAAAAAAAGGAGCAAACCCCAATGAACCCAGAGAAAGAGAGAAGAAAACACAAATCATGCAAACGACAGAAGCATGCATCAACACAGCATTCTGAACCAAATTGAGTCATTAGATCCAAATTCCCATTGCAACCGGGAGTAGGTCCACAGCCTCAGTATTCAGTTTACCATATTAGTGGGGCAAATCATCTCAAAGTTCGCAGACACAAAGCACAGCAGTTATGGGCAGTCTCACAGCCTCATCATTGTGAAAAGAGGAGCCCAGTCTATCTGGGCCAACGTTTAAATTGTCCGAACAGGGGATTGTACGTCGAATTAGGACCTGGGCTCCTCTGTGTCGAATCGCTTTGGGCCTAGAACATGCTGTCCAGTGATTCACTTCAGGCCCAGATTTCACTGCCAAAGAAGCCATTCTCGATCTCTCCAAATCAGCTCAGCATCCAGAGTGACCCAAACCTCGCCTGAGTCTCGACACCCTGCCTTTCCAGTCTATCAGGGCCAGTGTTTAAATTGTCTTAACAGCAGATTGTGCCTTGCGTTAGGACCTGGTCTCTACTGCAGCGAATCGCTCCAGGCCTAGAACGCAATGCCCAGCAATTTGCTTCAGACATATATTTCGCTGCTGAAGAAGCCATTCTCAACCTCTCCAGATCGGCTCAGCACTTAGAGCAATCACCCTCACACATGGGTTAGTTAGATGGGCATCAGAACTCTGTCTCGTCTTCTCCTCTACAATTCGTTCACTCCAACCAGAATGGCTCCAACTCCAAGTGCATCAGTTTTGTACACAAAGAAGTGTAATTTTGCACAATTTATTTTGCCTTCGCTCACCTCTTGATTGTTTATGGTGATAGTTTACCATGATTTACTTCAAAAAAGTGTTATTAGTAATGTTTTTAATCAAATTCCTTTGTGTTCGAACTACCAGTAAACTGTTGCATACCTTCAATAGCGACTTCTTAAACCGGACTTATATATATAATATAGTTAAATTAAATAGGTAGTGCAAAAATAGAAATAAAAAAGTAGTGAAATACTGTTCATGGGTTCAATGTCCATTCAGAAATCAGATAACAGAGAGGTAGAAGCTGTTCCTGAAGTGTGTACCTTCAGGCTTCTGTACCTCCTTCCTGATGGGAGACATGACAACAAGGCATGACCTGGGTAGTGGGGGTCCTTAATAACGGACACCAACTTTTTGAGGCATCGCTCTTTGAAGATATCCGAGATCCTGTGGAGGCCAGTGCCCATGAGGGAGCTGACATGATGGAGATCATGGTGTCAAACTACTTGCTGCACAGCTGTGACTCCCAATATTAATGTAGGAACACAAATGTTAACACAAGCACAAATATAGGGCAATTGCAGATACCAGCAGACATAGAAACAGAAAGAGGTATAGTCACAAACACAGGTGCAGATGTGGGAACAGACAAAGCAGGGGTATGTCCAATGGCAGAGACTAGCTTAACATCCAGAACCAGAATTTAGCCAACTGCTGAAAGCAAGTGTGTATTTTATGTTTGCCAGAGTAATATTCAGAAACAGTGAAGTGCTACAATTGTGTATCAATATCCCAATTAGCACATCCAAGAGGAACCAGGAGAAGACCGATTCTCTGAATCTCCTTGGATGTCACTCTACTGAGCACTAACTTTGGACCTGGTGATCAATGGTGGTAGGCCCAAGCTTTAGTTTTTGCTTTTGCCCTATTTATTAAGTATTTGTGCAGAAAATCAGACTATTTTGCTAAATTGGTGAAAATGATCTCAAGGACAAGATGCATTATGCAGAGAAAACAAACTATAAACTTGAGAAAATCTGCAGATGCTGGAAATGAAAGCAAAACACACAAAATGCTAGAGGAACTCAGCAGGCCAGGCAGCATCTATGGAAAAGAGTACAGTTGACATTTTGGGCCGAGACCCTTCAGTAGAACTGGAGAGAAAAAGATGAGGAGTAGATTTAAAAGGTGGGTGGAAGGGGAGGAAGAAACACAAGGTGATAGGTGAAACTGGGAGGGGGATGGGTAAAGTAAAAAGCTGGGGATTGGTGAAAGAGATACAAGGCTGGAGAAGGGGGGGAAGGCCATGGGAGAAAGAAAAGGGGGAGGAGCACCAGAGGGAGGTGATGGGCAGGCAAGGAGATAAGGTGAGAGAGGGAAAAGGGGATGGGGAATGATGAAGGGGAGGGAGCCATTACCAGCATTACCAGACAACTATAAACTTGTTAATTTTCCTGCCTAAACCATGAAGTGCTTTCCACAGTTATTCACTGTTTGTTTCATAAATCTGATTACATGAGGTATGGCACTTTATCTGACACTAAAATCAGATGCATATCTACTGCTTTCTGTGACTCATGAACCTGAGTAGATTGTGTATTTGGAGCTGGAACATACTTCACTGAAATTTATAGATAAAATATTTCACTTAACAGCAGTGAAGACAACTGGAAAAGTTAGAAACGAGATAAATTCTGACAAATAAAAATGCCATGTCTACTGCGTAAACATATATTTTTCAGATAAAATCAAGCGATAGAGAGCCTTTAAGTAATCATTAACAGTATGCATTTTCCTGAGTGCTACTACAGGAACCATTACTCTTCCCTCCTACACAGCCTTCTTTCCTTTTGTAGATCACTGATGTATTTGTGACCTGTCTATTCCAGGCTGTAAGAAGATGGAGTTAGTTCTATTGTTTGCCATTTTTCTTCATAGGCAGTCTCATATAGAGTAAACTCTGTTGTCTTGGGTACCGGGGTTTTGTTGTCCCATGAAAAGCCCTGGCTTTTCCTATACTGTTTGCAGTCTCTTTTGTACATAAAGAAATGTCTTAAGCTCTGTTTGTTTTGCTTCTTGTTCTCACTCATTGATGTTTTTTTTACACTTTAGTCCAACCACACTTAAAAAATGTGGGGGATAATAAATGCAGTTCATAAGTTTTATTTTTCATGATCTTCCAAAGTTTGTTCTCGACTGGGCTTCTCACAAAGGGACAGTCTTTCATTAAGTTGCTTTGCCTCCCTTGATAAGCCAGTTATATTCACTAAAAAATGGTTTTGACAGGATGGATTATGTGAGAGTCAACAACTGTGTGCTTTCATTTAAAAGTAAGGGCATAGAGTCACAGAGTAACACAGCACAGAAACAAGCCCTTCAGCCAAACTGGTCTATGCTGACACCAGTATCCTCCCTGCCAGTCCCGGTTATCCACACTCAGCCCATAACCCTCCAAACTCTTCCCCTACATATACATATTCAAATGCTTTTGAAATGTACCTTTCTCAATTACTTCCTTGCGCAGCTCATTCCAGGAACTCACAACTCTCTATGTGCAAAGAAGTTACCTCTCAGGTCTCTTTAAACTATCCCCTGTCTTATCCTGTATCTGTGACCTCTTGTTTTTGACTCTCCAACTCTGGGGAAAAGACTATGACCATCCACTTTATGCATACTCCTCATGGCTTTGTATACTTCACCTCTCATTCTCCTAAGTTTCAAGGAATAACAGTCCAACATGACCAAACACTCCCCATAACTCAGGCCCTCTAGTCCAGGAAACATCCTTGTAAGTCTCTTCTGCACGCTCTCCAGCTGGATAACGTCTTTCCTATAACAGGATGATTAAAAGGATACACAATATCCATGTTAGCTGTCACCAATAACTTATATAGTTGCAATATAACGTCCCCACTCCTAAATTTGATGCACTGACTGATGAAGACCAGCACGCTGAACGCCTTGTTCACCACCCTGTCTGATTGTGCAATTATTTTGTGCATTTGTACTTCCACGTCCCTCTATTCCACAACACTAGTCAGTACCCTACCATTCACTGTAAGTCCTACCCTCGACTGACTGTCCAAACCGCGTCACTTCACACTTATCTAAGTTGAAATCCACCTGCCATTCCTTAGCACATCTCCCTAATTGATCATGATCTCTGCAATTCATTGCAACCTGCTTCACTATCAACAAGACCCCCTAATTTGCATCACCACCAGACTTGCTAATCAGGACATGTACAGGCGTTGCCCAGGTAAGATAGTGGAGGTAATTGTTTTTCATTGAGAGTTGTGAGTCCTTAGAAACCTCTTCCTCAAAAGGTGGTTGAGATATTTTTAACAGTTTTTATTATTTTAAAGGCAGAGTTGGATAGATTCCCGATAAAGTTTCTGAGCGTAAGAGAGAAAGTAGTTGTTAGCATTATTTTATCCACAAGCTTATTCAGTACCAGAGTGATCTCAAGCAGCTCATTCCTGCTCCTAACGTAAAGGCTCACATTTCACAGGAAATGGAAATGAGAATATTGAGACAGATTTAGCCAGGAGGGAGGAATCAAATGACCTGCAGCAAAGCAGCAGCTAACCAGTGCACCAGGAAGACAGTGACCTATCTGCTGGGTCCATCATTTCATCTTCCTTAGACACTCCAGACTAAACGACATCTAGCCTAATGGCAAATCATTCCATAATGCCCACAGTAATCTAGTAGATCACCATCAGAAATGTTCTTTCAGCCCAGCATCCTGCCAACCAGCCAATCTTATTTTGGTGTCTGTCTTGTGAGGACAGTGCCAGGGGGTCATGGTAGAGATACAAGAGGCCTCTGTGAACTGTCATAATGTGAAACAGCATTGAGTTATCACTGGGCCAGAGGTGCAAAGGAGTAGGGAGGATGTCTGCTCTTAATGATGGCGATAGGGCTGATAAGCAGTGCCCCAGTCTGTTTTAACTTCTAACATATGTAAATAGCCGCCAGGAGTGCAGCTGGTAGAAGTACTGCTTCACAGCTCCAAAATCCTGGGTTCAATCCTGACCTTGGGTGAAGTCTGCATGAAGTTTTCATATTCTCCCTGTGACTGTGTGGGTTTCTTCCATGTGCTCTAACTTCACTCCTTGCCCCAAAGACATGCTTATTGGTATATTAATCGGTCATTATAAATTGACCATGGTACATAGACTCTGGGGAAGTTGAAGCAAGTATGGGGAGAATAAAAACAAGGGATTAACATCAGGTTAGTGCAAAGAAAATGTGTGGTTGATTTTGGTGCAGTGGGCCACACGACCTGTTTCCTTGCTGTATTTCTCCATGACGATAATCGACCAGTTGAGTCCGCTCTGAGTCCCAGTAGGCAACTCCATCAGTTTCCATTATCTACTCCCCTTGATTCTTCCCCACGACAGCCGAGCAGCACATCTTTAAAATCTGGGAGGGAACAGGAGTAGCTGGAGAGAACCAGCAGAAGAACATGCAAACTTTATCTCGACAGCTTCCGGGATCATGATCAAACTCGGACGTTGGAACTGTGAGGCAACATCAGTATCTGGTGTACTACTTGGTAATGCCCCCGGGATGTTGATGTTGGGTCTTAGTGATGACTATGGGGTTGAATCTCACTCAATGAAAATACCATTGTATGTGTGAGTTGAACCTTAACGGGCCCTGTCTGAATATTGTTTGGGTCTTGCTTGACACAGCAATTGACAACTGTCTCCCACCTGGATATCATCCTTTGTGCACTCCACCTTTGCAGACCTGTTCTGTTGGTGAGTTGGGGCATACTCTAGAATTACAAATAGAATGAAATATTTTGCATGATCGGTAAGTATGTTCACTTCTGACCCTGTTCAATGGCAAAGTCACTGAAGATGGTTGAACACAAGGTATTGCCCTGAGGAGCTCCTGCAATAATATTGTTGAGCTGGGCTGATTGACCTCCAGCATCCAAACTATCTTCCTTTCTGCTAGCTACCCACCCATAGAAATGTTTCCCTTGATTCTTATTGACATCAGCTTTATTTACTTCAACTCTTTTATGCTGCGTTTTATTAGATTATTCCTTGATGTCGTTTGAAAGGGTTTGACGATGTCGTTCATCTGAAGCTCATCCAGAAGATTAAGGTGTATGGGATCCATGCTGAATTGACCATTTGTATTCTGAACTGAAATGTCCGAAGAAGACAGAGTTTAGTGGTCGAAAGGAATTTTTCTGACAGGAATTAGTGGTGGTATAGTTTTTTTTCTCACCTTTTATGGGTAGTGTGCATGTGTATTTTTCCCTCAATCTCTGCTCCTCTACCAGAGGCCTGGAAGCTTGAACGTTTGGCGCATTATCCTTTCTTTTCCTAGTAGTGCGAACTTCTGGACCGAGATCTCCATTGTTCCCGTGATTTGTTGGAACCACTCTCCCAGTCCAGGTGTCACAATTCCAAGTGCTCCTGTCACCACCGGGATTACTTTGGCTTTAATCTTCCACATCCTTTCTATCTGCTCTTTCAAGCCCTGGTATTTCTCCAGCTTCTCATCCTTCCTTCCTGATGTTACTGCCATTGGGGATTACAATTGCTTTCTTCTGTTCCTTGTCCAGTATTACTATGTCTGGTTGGTTGGCTGGTACCTGTTTATCAGTCTGTATTTGGAAGTCCCTCAGGATCTTATCTCAGTCATTCTCCACGACCTTCTCGGGTGTTTCCCATTTGGATTTGGGAGTGTCCAGTCTGTACTCAGTGTAGATGTTCCTGTACACAATTCCTGCAACTTGGTTCTGCCGTTCAGTGTATGCTGTCCCTACATACATCTTGTGTGCCCTGCTAATATCTGCTCGGTGGTTTCAGCGGATCCCTTGCACAGTCTGCATCTTGGGTCTTGTCTGGTGTGATCGACCCCTGCTTCCATTGCTCTTGTGCTCAGCACCTGTTCTTGTGCAGCCATGAACAGTGCCTCTGTGCTGTCCCTCAGCCCTGCCATTTCCAGCCATTGGTAGGACTTTCTTACATCAGCCACCTCAGATATTTGGTGATGGTACATCCCAAGCAGTGGCTTGTCCTGCCATGGCCTCTGGTCCTCTGGCTCTGCTTCACCCACTTCCACTTCCATGTCCCCTGCCTGCTGTCTGAGGTTTTCTCCTAACAGGTCATCCTTAGGGGCCATCTTCCTGACATACTCATGGATGTTTCACATTTCTTTCAGGACTATGGGCTTGACACTTCCAAGTCCCCATTCTCCTTTATTCCAGTGGGTGGGTATACAGTTGCTCGACATTGGTCTTTGAGTGGAATCCTCCATGTATTGTTAGTAATTTCGGGTTCTTGATGTCAGCAGCTTCCAGTTCATTCCTTGGCCAGCACACCATTGCAGCTGGATATCTGATGACTGGTAGGGTGAATGTGTTGATGGCTCTGATCTTGTTCTTCCCATTCAGCTGGCTTTTTCGGTCCTGTCACAGTCTTTGGAGGTACTTAGATGTTGCAGCCTTCCTTGTGTCCTTATCATGGTGTCTATACACCTGCACGATCCCCATACCATCCTACAGGCAACTCAGCTCCTTCAGTCTGGATGAGTTTGCCTCTTTTCATTACCATCTGGCTGCACTTTTCCAGTCCAAGTGACATCCTGATGTCTCTGCTGTACACCCTGGTCAGGTGGATTAGTGAGTCAATGTCTCTTTCATTTCTGGCATACAGCTTGATGTCATCCATGTACAGGAGGTTGCTGATGGTCACTCCACTCTTGAACCTGTACCATATCCGCTCTTAGAGATGATCTAGCTGAAGGGGTTCAAGCCTATGCAGAACAGCAGTGGGGATAGTGCATCACCCTGGTATATTCCATGTTTGATGGACACTTGTGCTATTGGCTTTGAGTTACCTTCTATCCTCCAGTAGCGCATTGAGTTCTTGATGAAAGGTCCTTAGTGCCTTGTTGACCTTGTACAGAGACAGGCATTTCCAGGACCATTGCATGGGGCATTGAGTCATATGCTTTCTAATAGTCTCTCCAGGCTATACTTAGGTTGGTTTGCTTGGTCTTGGAATCTCGCATGCTTGAAGCCTCTGGTTCCATCACTAATCTCCCTCTGAGCAGCCCTCAGGAATTTACACACATGCTCCTTCAGCTTGGTGGCTATGATTCCTCATAGGAGCTTCCACATTGTTGACAAGCAGGTTATAAGCCAGTAGTTTGATAGTGTTGCTCCTTTGTAAGGATCCTTCATTATGAGTACCATCCTTCCTTGAGTTAGCCAGTCAAGGTGGGAGTCTGCTTCGAGCAGCTGAGTTCATTTGAGCTGCCAGTCGTGTATGTAATGCTGTTAGTTTTTTCAGCTAACAAACATAGATCACGTCTGGCCCTGGTGTCGTCCAGTTCTCCATACTTGCTACCTATTGCCGGACATCTACTGCTGTGATGGTGACTGGTTCTTCCTCTGAGGGATTGTGGAGGCTTGCTTGTCGGTCTTTCAGCCTTTGGGCACTGGTGTTATGTGATGCTTCTTTCTCCCATATACTCTTCCAGTGTTCCTCAGTTGCTATTTTGACTGGTTCATGCACTGGCATGTTTTTACTCTGGACCTGTGCGAATACTTTTCCTGGATCTTTGGAGAAGAGTGCATTTATTCACTTGGCCTGTTAACTGTTGCTTGACAGTTTCCAGGGCTGCGGCTAAAGACATACCTCTGTACTTCTTTAGTAGCCAAAATGAGTCTTTGGTCTTCCCACCTTTCCACCTTTCTGCAGCTCACTTAGTCTGCTGACCTCTGCCCCTGTGGTTTTCACCTTGGCTTTTAATCGTCGTCTCCGGGGGGCAGGGTGCAGGTTATAACAGTATTTCATTTTGTAGTCCAGAATCTTTACACCTCTGCTGCCGGTGTATGTATCAGGTTATTGGTCTCAGTTATGTTGGAGGTTGCAATTGTGAATAGTGCTTCATTGGCTGCTTCTAGCATGTTCTCTGATAGAATCTTATCACTAAGTTTGGGGAGCCTAGATCATTCATTAACAGTCACCAGTTTAGCCATGATCTTCTCTCTGATTGTAGCAGCCAGCATTCATAAGCCACAAGATGAGGTTCGAGCTTACATTTCCCATGTACAAGGTGATGCTATTACCTTTGCACCATCTGTGAGTTGTGGAGGTGGGGTTTGAGCTTGTATTTCCCGATCGGCTCAGATCTGCAATGATGTTGCTTTGGTAAATCATGATTGTATGCCTTCTGGTTCAAGATACGAAAGCAATCCTCAGTTGCCAATGTTCGATTACAGGGTAACCAGTTGTTTTTCTGTGAATGTGGACAATTGTCTTCGTTTTTGCCAGAGCCCCTACATGCACTTGACGTATCCTCCTTCTTATGGGTTGCTGTTCCAGTAGCATTCCGTTAATTCCATGTTGTCCAGTCTCGTCCATTTGTGGTTTGTTCTGGTAGCAAATTTATCATCAGATGGTCCCGGTTCCCCAAGCATTGGCTTGGACCTTGTTAATCCGGGCAACATCCCAGCCAGCATGACTCTTCCTGTTCTTGTCACTCTCATCCAGAGACTTTTGTGGGCAGATGTAGTGTGAGCGCGAGGGGTCCAGCCCAAGACCTACTGCTGGGACCCAAATTCCAAACCCCCACAGCAGGGGGAGCTCAGACAGTTCCCGGTGTCGCCTCTGCTCCCGGCCATCTCAGGCTCGGCCCAAGTACAGGCAGTGTCCTGCTGATTCTTCTACCCTGCGGCCTTGCAGCGGTCGCGCTACCTGGGTCCACTTAGACGGTCTGGATGAAAATGTAGATGGATGGTTCGGTAAGTTTGAAAACGATATGAAGATTGGTGGTGCTGTGGATAATGTAGAAAACTGGCAAAGAATACAGTGGAATATAGATCAGTTGAAGATACAGAGAAATGGCAGATGGAGTTTAACCCGACCGAATGTGAGGTTTTGCACCTTGGTAGGGCAAACTTAAAGAGATAGGACACTGCTGAGGGCAAGACCCTTAACAGTATTGATAAACAGAGGGGTCTTGAGGGTCCAAGTGCATAACTCCCGTAAAGGGGCTACACGGGTTGATTTGGTGGTTAAGAAGGCATATGACATACTTGCCTTTTTTAGTCAAGGCATTGAGTTTTCAAAAGTCAGGAAGTTACATTGCAGCTTTATAAAACTCTAGGTAGGCTACATCTGGAGTATTGTATTCAGTTCTGTTCATTCTGTTACTGGAAGGATATTGAGGCTTTGGAGAGGGTGCAGTAGAGGTTTACAAGGACGCTGCCTGGATTAGAGGGCGCACGCTATAACGAGAAGTTGTTTACTCTGAAGTGATTGAGGCAGAGGGGAGATCTGATAGAGGTTCATAAGATTAAGAGAGGCATAGATAGAGTAGAAAGACAGTAATTTGTTTTCCCCAGGGTTGAAATGTCTAATACCAGAGGGCATGCATTTGAGGTAAGATGGGTAAATTCAAAGGAGATGTGAGGGGCAAGTTTTAAACACAAAGAGTGGTGCGTGCTTGGAATCCACTGCGTCAGGTGGTGACAGAGGCAGAAACATTTGAGACTTGTAAGAGATGTTTAGATAGGCACATAAATGTGAGGAAAATTGAGGGATATGGACATTGTGTAGGCAAAAGGGATTAATTAAGTTGGCCATTTGATTACTAATTTAATTGGTTCGCTACAACATTGTGGGCCAAAGAGCCTATTCCTGAGCCGAACTGTTCTATGTTCTATATTTTGTTTTCTATGTCAATGCAATGAAAATTAGTGGTGCCTCGGAAATCTATTCCTTTGTCCATATTTAGATCAAGACCATAATAAGGCTTAGAGCCAACTGGTGAAAGCCATGGTGACCTTCAGTGTGCACATTATTAATAAGTAAATATCACAATAGCATTGTTGCCATGTCTTCTATCAATTAATTGATAATTAAGAATAGACGAACTAACTGGGTTGATTTGTAGTATATTTTTGGACTGTTCAAAGAGGAACATATTTCATAAAGTCAGGTAGATGCTAGTGTACTGAAATAGTTGATAAAAGGCACGCCTACTTCTGGAAAGCATGTCTCCTGGACTACTGCCAGTGAGATGGAGCTGGCTGAAGTCTACAGCACTATGCAGCCTCTTTCAATCCTGTGCATTGGTGCCTCCATACCATATGTTAATGCAATCAGTTAGAAAGCTCTCTGCTAAATATCATAGAAATTTGCTAGAGTCCTCAAATTCCTAATGGCGTAGAGCATGCAGATGTGCCTTCTTCATAAATCTTTTCTGGATTTATCAATATTATCGAGGACAGATGAACCTGCCACATGTACATACATTAGAATCAGTTCCTGCCTAAGCAAGAACATAGTTCTGCTGCAATTTGTCTATCACCACAATAGGTTTACTGTAGATGTCATCTCACTGGCTCTCCACTTGGCCTTGGATCATTTAGACAATAACAATACCTTTGCCAGGCTGTTATTTATTAATTACAGTTCAGCATTCAATGCCATCATAACCTCAGTACTAAATAAAAAGCTGCAAAACCTGGGTCTCTGGTCCTCCCCATCACCATCAGATTTCTGAATGGGCAATGAACACACGTATACAACCTCACTATATTTTTTCTTCTTTTTTGCTCTCTTTTTGCACTATTTAATTCATTTAATTTTAAGTATCCTATGTAGATATTTTTCTTCTTGTAATTTATGATTTTTATTATGTATTACAATGTACTGCCGCCACAAAGCAACATACTTCACAACATATGCCAGTGATATTAAACCTGATTTTAACTCTGATTTTGATTGTGAAAGTCCTGGCAAGATTCTTATATATCTTCTTTGCACTCTCTCCAAATTATTGATACCTTTCTGATTATAGGATGACCCCAAAACTGTCTGCATTACTCCAAGTGTAGTCTCACCAACACCTATTCTACTCAATAACCTGACTAATTAAACCAGCATGCTAAATGCCTTTCTCGTCACCCTGTTTATCTGTGTGACGACATTTTCAAAGAAATCTGTACTTGTATCCTTAGGTTCTTCTTTTTCAGAATATTCCCCATGGCGATACAATTAACTGTAGAGGTCCTACCCTGGTTTGACTCCCCAAAATGCAACACCTCACATTAATCTTTGGCCCACTTAACTAGATAATGAAGATCTCCATGTTTGAGATTGAAAGGTGATAGTGTTTAGGGGGACCTGAATGTCTTTGTTTACAATTCACTGCAGGCTAACTTGCAGGTACAGAATACAGTGAGAACAATCAATGACATTTTGGCCTTTAATTGCAAAATTTGAGTACGAAAATAAAGGCATCTCACTCCACTGATATCATCTTACATTTTAAGCAGTCTGTTAGAATTGTGACTGATGTCTGAGGTGACAGATAAGGCTAAGATGTGATCTTCAGACTGCCATAGATGGGGCAGGAGGTGCCTTATGGGTCCAGCGGATAATAACTTGTGAGGCAATGTGCTCCTTTCACCACTTATCCTGGGCCCAACACTTTGATGTAATCATGAAGAAGGCACACCAGTGGCCATACTTCATTAGGAATCCGAGGAGATTTGGTATGTCAACAAATACTCAAGCTACTTTCTACGGATTTACCGTGGAGAGCATTCTAAGTGATTGCATCTCCATATGGTATGGAGTCTCCAATGAGAGAGGCTGCAGAGGGTTGCAGATTTAGCTGGTTCCATCATGGACACAAGTTTCCCCACCATCCAGGACATCTTCAGAAGTTGGTGCCCCAAGAAGGAGGCATCCATCTTTAAGGACCTGCACCCCCTCTTGTCATTACTACCATCAGGAGGTGTACATACTTGACAACCAAAACTCAGTGCTTTAGGAACAGCTGTTTCCTCTCTGTCATCAGATTTCTAACTAGTCCATGAAGCCATGAACACCTCCTCGCTATTCCTCTTTTGCACTATTTATATATTTTTTAATTGTAATGTAATTACTTATGTTTCACACTGTACTGCTGCCACAAAAGAACAAATTTCACGGGATATGTCAGTAGTAATAAACCTTGTTCTAATTTAAGCTGTCCATCGGATAGATTGGTCGTCAGATAAAAGATCATCTATGATTTCATCGGATGGCAGAGCAGGCATTAAAGGGCCAAATGTTCTACTCTTTCTTCTAGTCTTATGTAGTCAAAGTAGTTTGCTGAATATGGCAATTTGGGTATCCACTTCTTGTTCTGGGAAAAGATTAAGAGTAGTCAGTCTCCACCAAAGCTGGATATAGTAATGCATAGGAGTTCTCAAAAATCACTTTAGTTCCATCAATAATGTCACCCTTTTGAAGAAGCAGTCACCACCTTAAATACATGCAGTACATTCTCATCTCATTTGTTTTCCTGTATCTTCTTCATCAAACAAAATGAACAAAAGATTTGTTAGTACAATCTCCGGGGTCCAAAGAAGCAGTCTGATTCTTCAGTCACTTTGCACTTTCAGCAATTAGCTAAGCCTTGAGGTTGGAAGATATGTTAAACAGCAGCTGTACTAATGTTAGCAGTGTTATCCTCAGACTAGTTCAAAGAGCAAGCCATCCTGTACAGCTTTCATGAAGTATAACACCTGCTATTAGTGAGGTGTTAATACAAGCCTGAAGTGATGCCAGAATCTGTTAATGAAGTATGGCTCTCACTAATGCTGTTGCAATCATGTGAGCACATCCAGTAATAGCACAATGTTAAACCATCACCTATCCATCATCTTTGCCTGCTAAGCCTGGTATTACACATGATAGACCTTCCTTCAGCTAAAATCATTTCTGGTCAGATCATTCACAGCTCTGCTCCACCCTTCTCTCCTTCCCACTATTCCAACCCCTACCCCACCCCCACCTTTAGCCCACCAACCTCTCAGTTCACCTACCTCTTGATCTTTTTCATTTGATAATCTTGAGCTAAGCCAGAGGCTTGAGCCTAGCCAAGGATTCCCAGGGATAATTGTTCAGCTTTAAAGTAAATCTACAGCCTTTAATTACTAGCAGTAAACTTTTAAAATTGAGACAAATAATAGATTCTTCACCACAATTAGAATGTTAAATGTTTAAAAGTGTATCATCATGGTTTTGGGGCATTTTCTGTTAGACTGAATTCCTGAAACAGTTTGACTTGAAGACTTAACTTCAGAGTACCTTGTAACCTGGGAAAGTTCTGCTCCAGGGAATGTTAAATTGAAAGATTTATTGGTTGTGTCTCAGTTCACAAACCCAACAAAACCACTTCTGTGTCACTTAATTTGGAAAACAGAACACTTTTGAAAGCATGATGGTATTTGCTTTAAATTTTATCTAATGTCCGTGGCTCTTGTATTTCTAAATACACACCTATTCACATCTGTATGAGACAAATCCATCCTCATCCTTGATTCTATTCACTCATCTCAAAGTGGTGTTAACTCCATTTGAAATCAAATAAAACAATTTTCATGGTAGCCAGCATTAGCAAATCTCAACAATAGGCTTTAACTATTTAACAATTTTGTATTAAATAACAGTAAATGGTGAAAGTCTGAAATAAAATGAGATGATGGAAATGCATATATATTAACATGATTTGCTAAGAAAAAATAAAATTTACTGAGCTATTTTTGGTGTGTCATAAAATATAACCATAGATTGCCGGAAGTATTCCGTAGGCCAGGGGACATTTGTGGTGAGGGGAACCAAGCTTCAGATCAATGATCCTTCATCAGAACCTACAATAATAATCAAATGAGGTTGAATATTATATACCATTCTGGTCAGACTTTGTAGTGTCTGCAGTAGAAAGTACGAAGAAAAGCCTGGCAAACTTATAGCCATGAATGGAAAAGTTTCAACACTATGGATAGATTAGATAGCCTAGTGCAGATTTTAGAGAACTTCACATGATGTGGAGTATCATCCATCTCCAATGTGGTCTTATCCTTATGATTGACTATAGAATTCTGCAATATCTTCACCCCCAGATTACTCTTTGCTAACCTCCCACTAGAATCAAATGTGTAAAGCATGTTTCTGAATTTCCTCACTAATATTTTCAAGATAATTGGTACCTTGGAAGATATCTCATCTTCGCATCTTTGACTTGCTCAGTACACAAAATCCCCTTTGTATATTGAACCTTTTCTCTTTATTTATTTTTATCATGAGTGTAATGTATTTCTTTTGGACCAATGACCACTCCTCCAGTTAGCACTATGTATTGATCCATCGTCTGCACATGTGCTGTTGCCTGCACGTGCACATTTTTCTCTCTGTCTCTCTCGCGGCAATGTGAATACACCAGTTAAAGCCATCTCCCATATATGTGCTTTTATTTAAGTGATATGTAGTTGTGCACAGACACAACAAATTGGCAATAAGTATGAACCTGAATGTCAGAAAATATCAGAAACTGCACTGGCAGTTAAGGCATGATTACGAGACAAAACAGCGAGAGTTAAACAGTAAAGAACGCCATCACAGACACTAACAAATCAATAAATTAACGTATTGAGTACAGGAGAGGAAGTGTTATGTTGAAGTTGTATAAGACATTGGTGAGGCCTAATTTGGAGTACTGCGTACAGTTTTGGTCACCTACCTACAGAAAAGATGTAAACAAGGTTGAAAGTACAAAGGAAATCTACAAGGATGTTGGCGGGTTTGGATGACCTGAATTATAAGAAAAAATTTGAAAAGGTTAGGACTGTATTCTTTAGAACGTAGAAGATTGAGAGGAGATTTGACAGAGGTATACAAAATTATGAGGGGTATAGAAAGGGTACATGTAATTAGGCTTTTTTCATTGAGGTTGGGTGGACTACAACCAGAGGTCATGGGTTAAAGGTGAAAGGTGAGAAGTTTAAGAGAACATGAGGGGAAACTTTTTCACTCAGAGGGTTGTGAAGTGTGGAATGAGCTGCCAGCACAAGTGGTGCATGCAAGCTCAATTTCAATGTTTAAGAGAAGTTTGGATATATACATGGATAGTAAACATCTGGACGCTATGGTCCCGATGCAGGTCTATGAGAGTAGGCAGTTTAAATGCTTTCGGCATGGATGAGGTGGGCTGAAGGACCTATTTCTGTGCTGTATTTCTTGATGACCATGGCTTTTCTTTCCAAATTCAGCTGAACATTTTGAGCTTCTTTACATCAGCATTTCTGCAGAAACATATGTGGTATACCATCATGAAGCACTTCAAGAGGCTGGATGTTAAATCCAACCTTTCAGACAACCTTAACCCACTGTAATTATATTCACCGCCTAGTGGGTCTACAGTGGATGCTTCCTCCTTGGCTCTGCATTCCGTCTCTGGAGCATTTACATTTGTTTTATTTATTTAACGATATAGCATGTAACAGGCCCTTCTGGCTCAACGAGTCCACGCTGCCCAATTAGACTCACGTGACCAACTAACCTACTAACATTTGCAATGTGTGAGGATACCATAGCGCCTGGAGGAAGATGACGTGATCACAGGGAGAACGTGCAAGATGGTAGCAGAATTGAACCCTGTTAGCTGGTGCTGTAATAACATTACACTAACCACCACTGACCATTACTGTAATTCCAAGCAAACTACTACTTAACCTCTTAAACCTGGGGCTCAACACCACCTTTTGCAACAGGATCCTTGACTTCCTGACCAACAGACCACAATGATTAGGGTAGGCAGCAACAATTCCATCGCGATTATTCTCAGTACTGGCACCCAAAATACTGCATCCTCAGCACTTTACCCTACTCCCTGTACACTCACAATTGCATGTCTAGGTACTGTTCTAACTCCATCTGTAGATGATACCACCGTAGTGGGCCATATCTCAAATAATGATTAGTCGGAATACAGAAAGGAGATAAAGGGCCTATTGACATGGTTCCCTTAATGTTAGCAAAACAAAAGAGAAGGGCAGTGCACTTGCTCCTGTCTACATCAATGATGCTGGGGTAGAGCGGGTTGAGAGGATTAAGTTCCTAGGAGTCAACATGACCAGTAGCCTGTCCAGGTTCAACCATGTTGATGCCACAATCAAGTCGACTCACCAGTGCTTCCACTTCCTCTGCATGCTAAAGAAATTTTGCATCTTCTTTTTGAACCTCACCAATCTTTATTGATGCACCATAGAAAGCATCCCATTGGGATGCTTCACAGTTTTGTATGGCAACTGTTCTGCCAGTGGCTGCAAAAAAATGACAGAAAGTTGTGGCCACAGCTCAGCACGTTATGGAATCTAGCCTCACTTCCATGGAATCTGCCTATACTTTGCGCTACATCAGTAAAACAGCCAAAATAATCAAAGATTCCACACTCCCCAGACATTCTTCCTTTTCCTCCCATTGGGCAGGAAATACAAAAGCCTGAGTGCTCCTACAAAAGGCTGCAGGACAGCTTCTATCCAGCTGTTATAAGGAGGGAGGAAAAGATGGCGGCGCGACGCAGTGCGCACGGCCGTTCTGAATGATATCGTATCTGTGAAGTAGGATGCCGTGCACAATCCTGATTTGATAGAGACAGACGTGAAGATGCACGGAGGAACATCTGGAGAAACATCTGAAATGCCTGCTTCACTGCCGCTGCTACTGTGCGATCGAGAATCTCCGGATGAGAAGACTCCAAATTTTCAAACATTTTGTGAAGTTCTCAGATCTTCCTACTCTGTGGATATTGTAACGGCATTACTCTGATTGCACAAAACAAAAAAAAAATCGGAGCCCTTATAGATAGATAGATAGATAGATATACTTCATTAATCCCGAGGGAAATTTGGTTTCGTTACAGCCGCACCAACCAAGAATAGAGCGTAAATATAGCGATACAAAAACCACAAACAATCAACAACAAAATGCATACTATGCCAGATGGAAAATAAGTCCAGGACCAGTCTATTGGCTCAGGGTGTCTGACCCTCCACGGGAGGAGCTGCACATTCGTTGTAGCCATGGTTCCCTGCAATACTGTAGGTGAAATTTTACCTCAGGTAGTTTTGCAACAACTAAGCTAACACTGCTTTAAGGATATTCATTGCCCAGTGTACTGAATTTAACTGCCTGAACATAATCATGAGACACGTCCAGTTTAGAGAAGACCTTTACCCTATAGACACATTACCCACTGCTCTTTTAGATGTCACTTGGTGCATGATGCCTTTTAATGCCTACATTTGAATTCATAAACATGTCTTTCACTGTGTTTCAGAAACTTCTTAACACATGGACTATATTCATGTTAAATATAATACATCCTTATTTTTAAGCTAATTTTCTTCAGCAGGTTTGTTCTGAAGACAAAAGCAACCTCAGTAATCAGTGGCCTTGCTTTTTGCAAGAATATTGTATTTATGCTAGTACTTTCAGGGTCTCACCAAAACATACTCTCAGTTTTACTCTACATCCAAAAAGTACTGGAGGAACTCAGCAGGTCAGGCAGCATCTACGGAGAGGAATAAGGGCCCAAAACATTGGCTCTTTATTTCTCTGCATAACTGCTACCAGACTGCTGAGTTTCTTCAGCATTTTGTAGGAGTTACTTTCAATTTCCAGATCTGCAAAATCTGTTGTGTTCTCAGTTTTACGCTGCTCTTTCTTAATGACACCTGACTGACATTCTAATCATACCTATCCCTTCCATGACAGAGCAGTCTATGGTTGTTTCAACACACATATCAAAGCCTTGTTTTGGTATTTTCTTTCTAATTTTGAAACTGCTGCTATCTACATCACTGTGGGTTTTATACTATTTGAAATACCCTTCTTGCATTACTGATGTTATGTAAATCCCACTTCAGATGTAGGCAATGCTTGACTGCCAGTTCGTTTTAGCCTTGCATGCTGAAGTTATGCACATTTGCTTACTATAGTAAAGTAACCAGTTGCTCAGAGCTGCCACATCTGTGTTGAATGATTTCTATTACAGTATTGGCTGGGTGTCCTGCTACTCCTTCATTTCACATGACTCATGATCGTATGAACTAAAATAGATGCTGAAGATCCCAACTTGTATCTACCTGCCATCGGTCAGTATAGCATTTTTCAATGCCAGACAAAATTCCTTTACATTTTAGAGATCACTTAAATGGATGTAGTTACTTCGCATGACAATTGAAGCTATAAATTTGGAATATTTGATATTTTGGACTGTAAATCTTCATCCAATAATATACACTGAAACCCAGTGTGCAGTTTGCAATCTACAGATGCAGCACAATTTCAATGCAGTAACATATTGTTTAGAATGAAAGTCTAGTCCCTAATCCTCTTTTCTGATCTCAAGCTTGTAAACCTTCCTCAATTTTTAATGCAGGACTGAAATTACTTTACTGTTTTTCTGTTATTTTATAAAATGGGACATTTATTGTAACTTCTGTCATTATCATATAAATATATTGCCTAATTGAAATCATGGGGTCTTCCGGGGCTGAGGGAGATCGTGAAGGTGCCCCCATATTTTGACAGTCAAAGCAAGCATAAAAGATATTGAGCTCATGTGGGAGCGAAACCCTGTCGTCACCTATGTTGCCTGGTTTCTCTTTGGAGGAGGTGATAGCATTCAAACCCTGCCATAGCTGTCCAGCATCCTTCAGTAATTCAAGTTTGGTCCAGAATTGCTTCTTCTCATGTGAGAAGGTTTTATGGAGTTTGTATCTGCTCCTTTTGTATTTTCCTTGGTCGCCAAACCTGAACACCATTGATCCGGCCCTCAGCAGACTGCAGATCTCCTGGTTCATCCAGAGCTTCTGGTCGGGAAAAGCTCTGAATGATTTTGTGGGGACACACTCATCCACAACTTATGAAGTCCATTTCTTACTGTGTGTTGGTATCGGAACCATAATTTGCCATGATCTGCTCATGTTCCCTTTACTGTATTGCTGTGTAGTCTCCCCACATCCCTAATGTAAATATTGCAGATTCCAGAGACAGGAATCACAACCGATTTGTTACTCAAACAAATTATGTGTAGTTTATTTAACGGTACTTCAGACTGACTATGGATCTTTCAAAAATGCTAAGAGTTAGGGAAGGACATAAAAGAGAAGGGTGGCTAATTGGTGTTCAGACATGGAATTCTGGTGGTCTAGATGGAGCCCATCCTTGTGACAAATGGAGATATGGGAGCTATAAACTTAAAGTGGAATTGAAGAGGACAGTGTTTTGCAGACACAGTAATCCAGTGTGAATCTTTTGATGGAAGGGAATTGTTGAGAAGCTAATGAAATTTCTGGCAATGCTGAAGATGATTGTTTCCATTGCTTAATTACATAGACTGATGCAGGTTCTTTGGCTCATTGTTCCTATGCAAAATTAGAGTTGGTGTGGGAACAGGGAATTTATTCATTTGAATAGAAAGGAATTGCAGTGAGGGCAAAGGGTAAGTATAAGTCAATCTGTCTTTTTTGATTCATCTGAGTTAATTTTAATGTACTTTAAGTTTCTGGTGGATTTAAGTGTTTTACTTTTACTATTTAAAAACTTTATTTTAATGCAGTGTTTAATTTCAAATAGTTTTGATTATGACTCTCAGTTCACAATCTCAGAGATCTTAAGGTAAAAGAAACCTTAAGGGAAAGTGATGATAATATGATTGAATTCACCCTGAAATTTAAGGAGAAGCTAAAATCAGATGTATCAGTATTACAGTGGAGTATAGGGAATTACAGAGGCATGAAAGAGAAGTTGGCCAGCACTGACTGGAAAAGAATACTGGTGGGGATGACGGCAGAGAAGCAATAGCTGGAATTTCTGAAAGCAGTTCAGAAGGCACAGGATAAAGAGTAAGAAGTATTCTGATGGAAAAATAACACAACCATGGCTAACAAGAGAAGTCAAAGCCAACGTATAAGCCAAAGAGAGGGCATATAATAGAGCAAAAATTAGTTGGAAGTTGAAGGATTGGGAAGCTTTTAAAAATCAACAGAGGGCAACTAAAGAAGTTGTTAAGAGGGTAGAAATGGAATACAAAAGTAAGCTAGCCAATAAAATTAAAAGAGGATACCAAAAGTGTCTTCAGGTACATAAAATGTAAAAGAGAGGCAAGTGTGGATATCAGATCACTGGAGATTGATGCTGGACAGGTAGTAATGGGGGGTGGGGGAAGGCAATGAAACAGCAGGTGAACAGAATAAATATTTTTGTATCAGTCTTTACTATGGAAGTTCCAGGTGTCAGGGGGCATGAAGTGAGTGAAGTTACCATAACTAGAGAGAAGGTTCTTGGGAAACTGAAAAGTCTGAAGGTAGGTAAGTCACATGGACTGGATGGTGTACACCCTAGGGTTCTGAAAGAGGTGGCTGAAGAGCTCCTGGAGGCATTAGTAATGATATTTCAAGAATCACTAGATTCTGTAATGGTTCTGGAAGAGTGGAAAATTGCAAATGTCACTCCACTCTTCAAGAAGGGGGAGAGGCAGAAGAAAGGAAACTATAGGCCAGTTGGTCTGACTTCAGTGGTTGGGAAGATGTTGGAGTTGATTATTAAGGATGAGGTTTCAGGGTACTTGGAGGTACATGATAAAATAGGCCATAGTCAGTATGGTTTCCTCAAGGGAAAATCTTGCTTGACAAATCTGTTGGGATTCTTTGAAGAAATGTCAAACAGGATAGACAAAGGAGAATCACTTGATGTTGTGTATTTGGATTTTTAGAAGGCTTTTGACAAGGTGCCACACATGAGGCTGCTTAACAAGCTACGAGCCCATGGTATTACAGGAAAGATTCTAGCATGGAAAAAGCAGTGGCTGATTGGCAGGAGGTAAAGAGTGGGAATAAAGGGAGCCTTTTCTGAGTGGCTGCCAGTGACTAGTGGTGTTCCATAGGGGTCTGTGTTGGGACTGATCCTTTTACGTTATATGACTAAAATTTGGATGATGGAATTGATGGTTTTCTTGCAAAGTTTGCAGATGAAGCAATTCCCCAATTTACGATGGGTTTCCCCAATGTAGAGGAGGATGCATCTGGAGCACCAGACACAACAGATTCATCTGGAAGAAATGTTTGGGACCCTGACTGGAGGTGAGGGAGGATAAGTTTGTATACAGTTCCTTTTTGACCTCGAGTATTTTGAAGTGGCCTACAGGCAACGAAGCACATGTGAAGTGTAGACATGGTTGTAATTTCTGAAATTCTAGGAATCTAACCCATCAAAGATGAAGGAATGGTAATTTATTTCCAAGTGTGTGACTCAGAGGAAATCTTGGAAATAGTTAGATTTTAGATTAGATTAGATTCAACTTTATTGTCATTGTGCCGAGTACAGATACAAAGCCAGTGAAATACCATTAGCATCTAACCAGAAATGCAAAGAATAGTGTTATTTACAAAATAACTGCGAATAAAAAGTAAGTGCTACAGTACACAAATATAAAAGTACTGAGACAGTACAATATGGATGCAATACTGCTTAGCGCTGTGATGTGAGGTTCAGCAGGGTCACAGCCTCAGGGCAGAAGCTCTTCCTGTGCCTGCTGGGTCAGGAGCGGAGGCTCCTGTAGCGCCTACTGGATGGGAGGAGAGTAAAAAGTCTATGGTTAGGGTGAGATGCATTCTTGATAATGCTTTTCTTCCTGCTCAGGCAGCGTTTATGGTAGACTTTCTCAATGGTGGGCAATTGGGTGCGATAATCCGCTGGGCAGTTTTTACCACAGGCTGGAGTGCTTTGCGGTTCGATACGGGACAATTGCCATACCACACTGAGATGCAGTTGGTGAGTATGCTCTCAATGGTACAGTAGGTAAAGGTCCGTCAGTATCCTGGACCAGAGGTGAGCTTCCTTGATGCTCCGCAGGAAATAAAGGCGCTGTTGCACCTTTTTGATCGGGATGGAGGAGTTCAGGGACCAGGTGAGATCCTCGGAAATGTGGACACCAAGGAATTTGAAGCTTGATACATGCTCCACTACAGCTCCGTTGATGTAGATGGGGATGTGGGTGTAGCTCCTAGCATGCCTGAAGTCCACAATGATCTCCTTGGTCTTCTGGATGTTAAGGCCAGGTTGTTGTCGGCACACCATGCGGCCAGGTGCTGGACCTCATCCCTGTAAGCCCTCTTGTCATCCCCTCTGATCAGGCCAACCACCCTGGCGTCATCTGCGAACTTGATTATGGAGTTAGAACCATGTACAGGAAAGCAGTCATAGGTGAAAAGGGAGTACAGAAGAGGGCTCAGCACACAACCTTGAGGCACGCCAGTGTTCAGGGTGAGAGTGGAGGAGAAGAGGTAGTCTAAATCAACTCATTGGGGCCTGTTAATCAGGAAGTCCAAGGTCCAATTGCAGAGGGATGAGCTGATACCAAGCTGGCGAAGTTTGGTGATCAGCTTGGAGAGGATCACAGTACTGAATGCCAAACTAAAGTCAATGAACAGTATTCTGACGTAAGAGTTGGGGCTGTCCAGGTGGGTCAGGGCAGAATGAAGTGCCGTGGAGATGGCGTCCTCTGTTGACCTGTTGGTGCGACAGACAAATTGATGGTGGTCCAGGGTAGTGGGCAGACAGGATTTCAGATGTGATAGAACCAGTCTCTCAAAGCACTTTGCAATGATGGGGGTGAGTGCAACTGGGCAGAAGTCATTCAGGCCCGTGGCAGTGGAATACTTCAGCACTGACATGATGGTGGCGATCTTGAAGCTTGTGGGGACAACTGCCTGGGCCAGGAACAGATTAAAAATGTCTGTGAAGACCCCGGCCAACTGATCATGCTGTTGTGAGCTGATGTAGCTGCTATTCTGTTCCTTCAGGCAGTAGAGGTCTATAAGTTTGGAAGGTAAGATCAAAAAAGTTTTGATGAAATTGTCAATTTTGTAGATTGCATCACAGTATTGTGGTTGAGGTAAGATGTGAACTGAATGTCAGTCAGTTCTCTGATTTGTCTTAAATAGTATTCAGTGAGCATTGATAGACCTGGGTATTCTATTATATTCCTGTCTTGTACCTTCCAGATGAGGAAAGCTTTAGAGAGTCAGAAGACGTCTCGCTTACCACAGCTTCTGAATTACTCTTCCAGACATGAAAGTCACTGATGATTGCAACTGAAGATGGCTGGACCCAAGGCCTTTTCCTGAACATTTCCTACAACATTGTCTTGGGGTTAGGATAGTTGGCTTCAATAGGATCTTTCTTCATAAGGAGAATAATTCTATCCAGAAAAGAAATACCCCTCCTGATTTTTATCAACTTCATTTTTTCTAAGGTTCTTTCATGCTACACTCAATCAAATATTGTCAGGTGCATTTAAAGAGTAAACTTCTGGTATTTAACTCTTTTGTCCTTGCTAGAGCAAAGGCTTTAATGGGGTCTGAATCCAAGTAGATTATTGATAAGTGCAGCTGTGGAACTCTTTACTGATACCTTAGATGAAACGAATGTAATAAATAGCTGGATAGCATTTGCCCAGATTTTTGTAAAAACTTAGCTTTATAATCGTAAAAATATGACTTTAATTCCCATCACGAAGCTTCAGATTTAGTTAGAATAAAGTAAAATTAACCATGAAATTGTTGGACAAATCTCCTGAAGGAAAGAAAACTGATCTATATCCTGCCTGTAGTCAACTCTTAGCTGCCCTCAAGTGGTTCAGCAGTCTATTCGGTTGAATCAGACCTTGCATCAAGTAGACAGCAGTGGCTTAAGGAGATTCGCTGGACAATCAATTCTCAGCAATGGAAATGCACAGATCCCAGCGATGAACACTGCATAAAAGATTCTGATTACAAAAATGAAAATTGGCGGTAACTGTTAGATAGAAGAGCAAGTGAGTGACAGATGCCTGCAACACATAACAATATCACTGAAAGGAGAGCTATGTCTCCATTGAAATAGGGAGTTATACAACAAGGGGAAGCTGTGATGACTGCACTGGGATTTTAGTAAGTTTCTTGCTTTCTTTCAAGAAAGAAATTTTTGTTAATTGAGTAACAGGAAATAATTTTGACTTCATGTAATGCAGATAATTGCATATTGGCAGTAGGGTTTACAGAGGGAAAGGAAAACTGAGAGTGACGCAAATCAGGCTATTTATCCCTATCACTTGACTTATGCAAAAACACTAAGTTTGCATTAGCTCCCTAGTCCACTTTAAATTAATTGCTTTTGGAAAGCATAATTATAGAAGAGAAGTCAAAGTTTAAACAAAAATGGTCTGTAATAAATTTAGAGAGAATGCTAGAAATCAGTCAGAGCAACGACAAAGAATTCTTTGCTTATGTTCAGAGTCAAAGGTCAATTAGAGATGATCACAGGATAACTTGGGGAAAGTTATAAATGACGTAAGCTATTGGTACCTGTTTTCATAATTGTGAAGATCTGATCTGTCCCTTGCCTCGAAGCTTGAATTAAAAACCAGAGTCTGTTTGCAGGTCACAGGGGAAAAGTTGCTGCTAAACTAAAAAGGCTGAAGCTAGGAAAGGTGACAGTGCCAGACAATTTATACTCAGGTGCCGAAGAAAATAATGAAGGCAGTAAAGGTTCCTTGACATTTATTTAATTATTTACTGAGAGCAGGACATTTAGGAAGAAATCATATGGGCCCTCTTAACGTCAAATGTAGGAAAATCTATAGGCCCTCATTTCTAACCCAAAAAAGATAATTTATAAATAAGTATATAGGATATATAAGGATTTTAGTTATTTCACTGCTATTTCAAAAGACTACCGTCGTGCTTGACAATACAGTGAATGGGGGATTTGTACAATATGTTAGTAATTAGCTACACGTCATATATGGCTAAATGAAAATCCAATTGGTATTAACTATGCTTATTTGATTAAAAATAAAATCAAAGACATGGTCATTATCACTTGACATGTGATCTCAATGCTTATTTTCAGAGGAGATATTTGCATACTTCAGTCTTTTCAAGAATTAAAAATGGCAAAACAGAATGCAGTGTGAGAACTTGAGGAGCCAAACAAATGGTAGCTATTTCAGATCATGTTTTGCTAAGTTCCTCCTGCAAATTGTCTTATTACTAAGGTACTCTTATGTCTGCAGCATGAGAATATTGTTTTTTGATTGTGGTTTGTGCCTTATTAGCTATCTATTAAAGTAGTGTGCAACATAATTGAAAACAGGAAACCTAAATATTATTGAAACACTAGCAGCAATTTATGAAGAGAGAAATTGGAATCATTGGCAGCTCAAGCAAGCATAAACAGTTTCAGTAAAGAAACTCTTAGCATGGGGGCAAGAATATACAATCATATTCTAGATGCATGGAGCGGGAAGACAATAAAATGACATTTCGTTTTCTCTGATGAACAATATACACTCACTGGCCACTTTATAAGGTACCTCCTGTACCTAATAAAGTGGCCACTGAGTGTATGTTCATTACTTTCTGCAGCTGTAGCCCATTCACTTCAAGGTTCAATATGTTGTGCGTTCAAAGATGTTCGCCTGCACACCATTGTTATAATGTGATTATTTGAGTTACTATTGCTCTCCTGTCACCTTGAACCAGTCTGGCCATTCTCCTCTGACTTCTCACTAACAAGGTGTTTTCACCCACAGAAGTGCTGCTCATTGGGTGTTTCTTTTACAATTCTCTGTAAACTCTTGAGGCTGTTGTACCTGAAAATCTGAAGAGATCAGCAATTTCTGAGATACTCAAACCACCCTGACTGGCAGCAACAATCATTCCACAGTCAAAGTCACTTAGATCACATTTCTTCTCCATTCAGATATTTGCATTAACCAACAGGTATACAGGTGTACCTAATAATGTGACCACAGTGCATCTTCCATTAAAAAGGAAAGTGTGAGTTTTAAACATAACCAGATTAAAAATATCTAATAGATTATTGGTTGTGACCTCACTAGTGTTGTGGACAAATTGGCTGGTATTTTTTTCCCTGATAAGTGGGCAGCTCAGTAGCATACTGGTTTGCCCAATGCTATTACAGCTCAGGGTGTCGGAGTTCAGAGTTCAGTTCCTGCATTATTTGGAATGCACGGGCTTCCTCCGGGTGCTCCGTCTTCCCCCCACAATCCAGACATACCAGTTAGTAGGTTAATTGGTCATTGAAAATTGTCCTGTGGTTAGGCTAACGTTAATCCAGGGTTGCTGGGTAGCGCAGCTCGAAAGGCTGGAACAGCCTGTTCCATGCTGTATCTCAATAAAATATAAACACTAAAGCACACTAAAGCTAATGCTATTGAGGAGGGTTTAAACTAGATTTGCAGGGGGGTGGGAACCGAAGTGAAGAGGCAGAGGACGGGGCAGGTTGGAGCACAAGTAGAGACAGCTTGTAGGGAGTTTGTGAGGAAGGACAGGCAGACGTTAGAGCAAAGGTGCACTCAGCCTGATGGTTTGAGATATTTTAATGCAAGGAGTATCATAAACAAGGCGGATGAACTTAGAGCGTGGATCAATGTGTGGAACTGTGACATTCTGGCCATTACAGAGACTTGGATGTCTCAGGAGCAGGAATGGCTGCTGAGTGTGTCAAGGCTTTAGGTATTTCAAAAAGAACAGAGAGGAAGGCAAGCAAGGTGGGGCGTGGCATTGCCGTTTACGGATAGTGTCACGGCTGCAGAAAAGGAAGAAGTCACAGAGGGATGGTCTACTGAGTGAGTGTGGGTGGGTCAGAAATAGGAAAGGGGCAATAACTCTATTGGGTTTTTTAAAGACCCCTCCCTAATATTAACAGGGATATTGAGGAGCAGATAGGGAGGCAGATTCTGGAGCGGCGGAATAATAGTAGGATTGTTGTGATAGGAGATTTTAACTTTCCTAATATTGATTGGCATCTCCTTAGCGCAAGGAGTTTAGATGGGGTGGAGTTTGTTTGGTGTGTTCAGGAAGGTTTTCTGATCCAATATCTAGATTAGCCAACTAGAGAAGATGCTGTACTTGATCTGGCATTGGGAAATGAACCTGGTCAGGTGTCAGATCTTTTTGTCAGAGAGCATTTTGGAAGTAGTGACCACAACTCTATCTCCTCCGCTGGAGAAGGATAGGAGCAGACAATTTGCGAAAACATTTAATTGGGATAGGGGGAAATATGTTGCTATTAGGCAGGAACTTGGGAGTATAAATTGGGAGCAGATGTTCTCAGGGAAATGCATGGCAGAAATGTGGCGTTCTGCATAAGTATGTTCCATTGAGGCAGGGAAAGGATGGCAGAGTTAAAGAACCATGATGTACAAAGTATGTAGAAAATCTAGTTAAGGAGAAAAGAAAAGCTTACAAAGGGTTCAAAAACTAAGTACTGTTAGAGCTCTAGAAAATTACAAGGTTGCTAGGAAGGAGCTTAATAATGGAATTAGGAGAGCCAGAAGGGGCCAAGAGAATGCCTTGGTGAGCAAGATTAAAGAAAACCCCAAGGCATTCAACAAGTATGTGAAGAACAAGAGGATGAGCCATGTGAGAATAGGACCAATCGGGTGCGATAGTGGAAATGTGTGTATGGAGTTGGAGGAGGTAGCAGAGGTACTTAATGAATACTTTGCTTCGGTATTCACCAGGGAAAAAGACCTTGGGAATTGTGGGGATGACTTACAGCGGACTGAAATGCTTGAGCATTTAGAGATTAAGAAAGAGGATGTGCTGGAGCTTTTGAAAAGCAGTTTTAGATAAGTCACTGGGACCAGATGAGATATACCCCAGGCTACTGTGGGAAATGAGGGAGGAAATTGCTGAGTCTCTTGTGATCAACTTTTCATCATCAATAGGGACAGGAGAAGTAACAGAGGATTGGAGGGTTGCAAATGTTGTTCCCTTGTTCAAGAAAGGAAGTAGTGATAACCGAGGAAATTATAGACTAGTGAGTCTGACTTCAGTGGTGGGCAAGTTGTTGGAGAAGATCCTGAGAGGCAGGATTTATGAGCATTTGGAGCGACATAATCTGATTAGGGATAGTCAGCATGGCTTTGTCAAGGCCAGGTTGTGCCTTACGAGTCCGATTGAATTCTTTGAGGAAGTAAGAAAACACGTTGATGAAGGTAGAGCAGTGGATGTAGTGTATATGGATTTCAGTAAGGCATTTGATAAGGTTCCACATGCAAGGCTCCATCAGAAAGTAAGAAGCATGGGATCCAAGGAGACCTTGTTTTGTGGATCCAGAATTGACTTGCCCACAGAAGGCAAAGGGTGATTGTGGATGGTTTGTATTCTGCATGGAGGTTGGTGACCAGTGGCATTCATTAGGGATCTGTTCTGGGACCTCTCTGCTTTGTGATTTTTACAAATGACCTGGATGAGGAAGTTGAAGGGATGGGTTAGTAACTTTGCTGATGACACAAAGGTTGGGGGTGTTGTGGATAGTCTGGAGGGTTGTCAGAGGTTACAGAGGGACATTCATAGGATGTAGAACTGGGCTGAGAAGTGGCAGATGGACTTCAGCCCAGATTAATGTGATGTGGTTCATTTTGGTAGGTCCAATCTGAAGACAGAATATAATATTAATGGTAAGACTCTTGGCAGTGTGGAGGATCTGAGAACTCTTGGGGTCTGTGTCGATAGGACACTCAAAACTGCTGCGCAGGTTGACACTGTTGTTAAGAAGGTATATGGTGTGTTGGTATTCATCAACCATGGGATTGAGTTCAAGAGCCGTGAAGTAATGTTATAACTATATAAGACCTTGGTGGGACCCCACTTGGAGTACTGTGTTCATTTCTGGTCACCTCACTACAGGAAGGATGTGGATACCGTAAAGAGAGTACAGAGGAGATTTACAAGCATGTTGCCTGGATTGGAGGGTGTACCTTATGAGAGTAGGTTGAGTGAACTCGGCCTTTTCTCCTTGGAGTGACGGAGGATCAGAAGTGACACGATAGAGTGGCATTGATTATGTGGATAGCCAGAGTCTTTTTTCCAGGGCTGAAGTGGCTAACACGAGGGGACATAGTTTTAAGGTGCTTGGAAATGGGTACCGAGGGGATGTCAGAGTTAAGTTTTCCACATAGAGAGTAGTGGATGTCTGGAATGCACTGCCAATGGCGGTGGTGGAAGCGGATAAAACAGGGTATTTTAAGAGCCTCTTAGATAGGTACACAGAGCTTAGAAAAATAGAGAGCTATGCAGTAGGGAAATTCTAGGCAGTCTCTAGAGAAGGTTACTTGCTCGGTACAACATTGTGGGTCAAAGGGCCTGTAATATGCTGTAACTTTCTATGTTCTATGTTTTATGTTCACAATAAAAGACAGGACTTAAACTTAGCATTCCTAAAATAAAGGTCCTCCACCAGGCCTGCCCTCCAACAAAGATCCAAGATGAGGCCCTGGACCATTTCCCATATCTCACCACTCAGCAAAGGGACCGTTGATGATGGAATATCATCTTCAGTATATCAGCACACTGAGAAACAGGAGTGTTTGAAGATTGAAACAGAGGATTTTAAACTGATGGAGTACCAAGAAGCAACAACACTCCTTTTTTTTTGAGTGTATCTGAAATCTAGAGAGACACCACTGATGTTGTTTCCACAGACTTCTTCCAAATCCAGTGACACGAGTAGCAAGCCAGTTTCAGCATCCTCTCTGAGTCCAGTCTCCACAGCACTCTCTCACTGGCCGTAAGTTCTGTTGGGCAGGCCACGTCATTCACGTGCCTGACACCAGACTCCAAAATGGACACTCTGTTCTGTGTAAATAAGAATCAGGAAAAATACAAACACTAGAGATCTTGAAATTAAAACAGAAGTGGAGGCTGCTCTCAGTTCTGTTGAAGGGCCTCAGACGTGAAATGTTAACTTTATTTCTTTCCACAGATGCTGCCTGAATTGCTGAGCGCTTACAGAATTTTCTGTTTTAACACTATTCTGAGCTTTGTTTTGTTAATAAATTACAAGAATGACATGAAATATTCAGGAAGGCTGTCGGAATTTGCTGAAAGAAATTCATCATCCCTGTTGTCTATGCCTCATTGTTTACTATAGATTTCTAAAGTAACAATTAGTTTCTTTATTCAGTAAGAGCAAGAAGAACTGAGAAGATGGTTATTGCTAAAGTAAATTGGTTTCTACACAGTATAGATAATTAATCTTAGCAAACAGAAATTAACTTTGTCATATGATAATGTAGGGATAAATGTTGTCTTTGGAGCAAAATTGAGAAAAAAATACATGGATTCAGATAATTAAAAAATGAGGAACATCATGATTCCTTACATTCCAAATCATAAAACTTGAGGGGAACGTACTTTAATGTACAGTAAAACTGTTGATCCTGCACATTTAGAGCTTCTGTGATATTAGGCTCAGAAACAGTCTGGATTATAGTCACTGAGTCTTACAATCGTATAGCACAAAAATGAGCCCTTTGACCCTCCACGTCCTTGCCTTTGTACACTAATCCCATTTTCCAACATTAGAGCTGTCTCCTTTGATACCTTGCTTGTTCAAATGCCTACCTAAAAATCTCATTCAGGGTAGTGGTTGCATCCTTTTCCACCAGCTCCTCTCTCAGTGCATTCCAACTATCAATCGCTCTCTATGTAAAACAAAAGTATCCCTGAGATCCCCTTTAGAACTCCTTCCTCACAGTATAAAACACTGCTCCCTCCATTTTGATACCCCTACCATAGGATAAAGACCATCTATGCCTCTCATAATGTTATATATCCTTATCAATTCAAAGTGGAGCATCTTTCTCTCTGGGAAAATTAACCCCAGCATCTTCTGGTACCTAAGGTTTTCATTCCAGGCAACATCATTGATTTGATAAGGTTTGATCCCAGAGAGAAAGCAAGAGCTCTCCTTGCAGAGACACTCCTGTCTGTAGAAGAGAAAGTGCCTAGGGAGCTGACGTTGGCCACGTCATACAGGATGCGCCTCTAAGAAGATACAGCATACACTTGATAGTTTCACCACAACATTGTGGGCAGAAGGGCCTGTTCCTGTGCTGTACCATTCTATATTTCATGTAACATCTGTTTTGTATGTTGCTCAATATACCAGATTAACTAAACGTGTTAATTGTCCTCAATCAGTTGTTTTCCATCAACACTGATAAATTATCCAATGAAAACTAATGCAAACACTTTTAATGGAGTGTCAATATACAAGGAAGTAAATACATATTTAATCGACTTGCCCCAATTTTATTGAATTTCTGTTAAGTGTATTGTTCTTTCCTGCTGCTTTTATCTTCCTTAGATTCATTTGATTTTGCATCTGATGTTCATAATTATTTAAATTAACCTATACCACTGGGTGTATTTTGACAATTTGAATGTAACTAATGTCTGTATAAAATCATTTTGAATTACCTAACACCTAGAACATCGAACACAGAACAGTCCTGTACTGTATGGAGCACTCAGCCCGTAATGTTATGTAAGAATATCTGCCTCTGACATCATCCCAAACTTTCCTCCATTCACCTCAAATAGACGTCCTCTGATATCGGCAAGTGCACACTGGGAAAAAGTTTATCTTTGCCTCTCATAATCTTATACATCGCTCCAAAATGAAAAGCCTGTGATCATTTAGCCTTGCCTCATGGGTTGTGCTCTCTAATCCATTCAGCATCCTCGCAAATCTACTCTGCACCCTCACTAAAGCTTTAACATCTGTAAGACGAGAAGAACTGAACACAATACTCCAAGTGTGGACTGACTAGAGTTTTATAGAGTTTCAACATTACTTTGTGGCTCTTGAGCTCAATTCCCCCTACTAATGAAGGCCAACATACCATATGCATTCTTATCCACCCTATCAACATAGGTGGCAATTTTGAGGGATCTGTAGATCTGGATCCCAAGTTGCTGATTCCACCATGCTTAGAATCATTCCATCAACATTGTACTCCGCCTTCAAGTTTAATCTTCCAAAGTGAATCACTTCGCACTTTTCTGGATTGAACTTCATCTGCTACTACTCTACCCAACCTACTACAACCTTCTACACTATCCACAACACCTTCAAACATTGTGTCATCTTCACACTATCTAATTTTACTTTCCAGTGAAAATCGGCATCATGTTCTCAAGCAGTTATAAAGTAAATTATTAGTAGGACTGGTACAAGGGCCATTTAAATTCTATTGTTGGAATTATTTTAATGAATTGAAACCTTCTACTTTCTCCTTCCTCTCTCATAACTGTTCTTACTCACTTTTATCGTAAGATGATAAACTTTCTTCCCAGAAAGCAAAAAGCTCTGCGTGCAAGAAATCTGAAAGAAAACAGAAAACACTCCACGTACTCAGCAGGTCAGGAAGTATTTATAGAAATGGAGAAACAGATCAATAGGTTTCTATCTGGCCCTAAATGTTAATTTTATTTCTCTGTCCATAGGTGCGGCCTGACAGGTCAATTACTTACAGCATTCTTATTTTATTTCCAGTTACTTTTTTCCTCTACTCATTACAAACTATGGCAGTTGTGGCAGTTGTCTATCATGTCCAATGATGGAAGCCTGTGAGGGAGAGTTGTTAAAGTGGAAAAGCCATTGCACAGAGGCAGTTCCACTCTCTTCAACTCAAAATCCCAAGTCCAGTGGTAAGGACAAGCGTCACAAACTGCGGTCTTCCTTGGTTGCAATGGATGACCATAATGTCTTCTGTGCCTTGTCATTCCCTTCATTCTCCATGGAGTATTGCTTCCTGGCTGTTGGATCTCACTGTAGATCTCATCTGCCCAGCCCACCGGAGCTATCTTCGCATGCTGGGACAGGCACATCTCTAACTCACTGGGGTATAAGACTGTTGGCTACTCTCACCTGGTTTAGCCCACCTGTCAAAGTGGTGTACTGGGGTGCAGCCATTGTTGTATGCAAACAGCTACATGGAGCCACAGATGGGAGCCGTGTGTCTGGTGGGGACCAAAGGTGACTGAGCTGCCCTGGAATGGACATGACAAGCCCCTTCACCAGCGGTGCTACCCCTCCCTGGATACCCCATGCGCCCCATAACAAGCTGCAACTGTACAATATGGAATGATTATATCCTTGTCCACTCTCCATAGAGTCTGTGTGTACTCAGTTTCCTCCTATGCTCCAAAGACTTGCTGGTAGGTTAACAGGCTACTATTAATTCCCCTTTGTGTTGAGTGTTGGGGAAAAAATCCAAAGAGAGTTGATGGACATGTATGAGAGAAGAGATGTTCCCACGATTCTGCACAAATGGGTCTAATAGAATTGCATTTGTGCGAGCCAGTAAGGAACTGATGACCTGAAAGACACTTCTGACTACCTTACAGGTAAAGTCCTACAGAATAATGTAGATAAATGGTTTCTAGCTACAACTTGTGCAACTTTGTAAATAAAACATCAAAACAAATAAGTACCTGTACATCTCTGATTGTGTCATTGCTGTAGTTGTGGCAATGGTGAACACCACTTTAACTAATGTTGTCGACAATGCTGCTTCGACACAAGTGTTATAGTTTATCTCACCACACCAAAGAGCTTACAGCTCAATCATACTCGTAGTATGCTAGTTTAGAATGTAACTGAAAACTCTTCCAGTGTATGCATAAGCAGTTACACCAAGGCATTACAGCAATTCAGTCTACCAAATCACACTACTCAATGCATACATTTCTGACAGACCATATGACTCTTGGTGCCTTCTGGAATGACCACAGCAAATGGGAGCTTGGTATTCCTGCTTGATTAAGCAGTCTTTATCAACATGTTGCTCTTCTAACTTCTTCTGTTGACTACTCTTCTTCCAAATCCAGCAAAATGTCTTACATTTCTTACCATGAAATCTTGTTGCATTCCACTCATTTTAAAACATAAGCCTCTGACTGGTAGGCATGTATTGGCATTCCAATCTTCTGAACATTGCCAGATCCTAAACTCCTGATACCTGATAATCCAATGTAATTTTTTATCCTATGTGTTCTGAAAACTTGATTCTGATTATGTACTCTCAATATTCAGAAATCTTAACATTTTGGACATGCTCAGAAAATTGTACCTTGCCCTAACATAGTTCAAAATGCAATCCTAATGTTAAACATTTACTTTTTCATAGTTTCATCTACTGAGTTCCTTTATTCATTATGATGCTTTGTTTCACATTACAGTGATTTTGATTTGACAAAACAAAATCTTTCAATTCCAGAGCAGCCTTCACAAGATGGCAAGGCCCTTTTTAAATTGCAGACTTGCTACTGTCTGGGTCTTGGTGAAGCTTTATAACATCCACTGTTCAAACAGACATGCTGTCCTGGCTGTTATTGTTCAGCTGCAGATAAAATAGCCATTTAAAGCTCCAAGAGTTTAAAAGGCATCAGTAGCCTGAGGGTAAGTGACTTGCATTGTCTGTGAGCTTCATTAAAGTGTATTAAAAACAGACTGCATCACGGAAGCTTCTTTGTGGACGGTTATTGATGGATTACCACCTTCTTTCTCCGAGACTGCTTTTCGCAACTAAAAACCTCAGCGCCCCATAATACCTTTAGATCCTGATGGCTTTGGATCATGCCACTGGTTGTCTGCTGAAAGGGTGAAGTTTTCAAGAAAGATAAAGCTCTGGCAGCCAAAGTTGCCTCTTAATCATTGCACGCTATCCCAAACAGTACAACAACATACCTTTCTCTTCCCTCTTACATTGGACTGCATACAGAAAATAGATTGTGATACTTCTGGGAAAGGATAAGAAAGATCTCTAATGCAAAGAGTATAAATCACAGATATAAATGTTTCACTGTCTATTGCTTCCTAAGTACTACAGAGCACCTTTGATTTCTGTATAGTACAAGAAAACTGAAGTAAAGATGTTAAGTTGCAGGCCATGGTGTATTGGTGTTTCAGTGGAAAATGTACAATAAGGTCCATAATCATTTTTATAGAATCTTTATTAATGTTCAAGCAAACATAATCTCAAATGTGTCAAGTTGCCTTTTTCTTTGCTTAACAATTTTGCAATTGTATAATTGAATCGCAATATTACTGAGCGGATGCCTCTCCTCTGAAAACAAATAGTCCAACCTGGATATACTTCAAGAAAAGTAATCTGTGCTTGGTAAAAAAAAATACATCTATCATATTTTCTGAAACAAGCAGGAATATTAGATATTGCAAAACATCTGATTTGGGCTTGTCTACAAGAGAGGAGTCTAAGTTCCAAATGCTGTCACTACCCCTTATGTTGATGAAGGTAAATTGTAACTGAGGCAAAAACAGAGGAAGATACAGGTATTGTGGTGTGGTGGTTTAAGTACTGGAGAAGCATCTGGGGATTTAATCTCAAGAAATGACGTCAAATTACTGACTCTCTCCGTCCAATGGCCTCCAGATTAACAATTGACACTCAGTTCATTTTTAAAAAGTGATCATGAAATGATTGGATTGTCAATGAAGAAGGTTTCTGAGATCAAACACATCGACCATCATTGTATTCTTGGGAGGAATTCTCCCTCAACATTGACTCTTGTCTTTCATCTTTAGTACCCCTTAGATTGCATCCTCTCAGGAACTACCTCCCAAATTTGTACCATTGGACACCACTATAGCGTGGTGGTTAGTGTGACACTATTACACCTCGGGGCATCAGAGTTCAGTTCCAACATCACCTGTAAGGAATCTGTATTCTTTCTCCGTGAAATATATGGGTTTCCTCCAGGTGCTCCGGTTTCTTCCCACAGTTCAAAGATGTACCGGTTGGCAGGTGAATTGGTCTTTGTAAACTGTTCCGTGGTCATGCTGGAACTGGGTGGTGGATTGCTGGGCAGTGCAGCTCAAAAAGTCAGAAGGGCCTATTCCGCACTGTATCTCAACTGAAAAAATAAATAAATGAAACACATTTGGTTTACTAATGTTCTTGATGAAAGAAATCTGCTGCCTGTACCAGTCAGGCTGATATATGACCCTAGACATATCAATGTGGTTAACTCTTGCCTGACTGCCCTTTGAAGTGGCTGAGCAATCTGTTCTATTCAAGAGGTAATTGGGGATGGGCAGTAACTATTTACCCCACCACTACCATTCATATCTTCAGTACAACTTCAAAAAATGGAAAGCCTTGAAACTTACAGCTGCAAAGTTCTTCCTTGTTTTTTATTTTTGTTCAGCTTTTCAGTTTTCCAGCTTTATTTACACTTTTATTATAATGAGGATACTTGATGATTATGGGTATTTCTCCTCCTCATATCTCAACAACTGGTATTGATTTTGTGAATGAGCGCGAGATCTCAGCCGAATTCTAGAAATGAAGCGAGAGTTAACTGCTGAACACGAAAGGTGTGAGTGCATCAATACAGCAATGAATCCGGGGGATCAGTCATGGTCTGAACACTAGGTTGCCCTTCAAGGAAACTGCACACTCATCCTGTATCTGTGGTCTTGTGAGCTTTTGTTCACATTCTTGATACAGCTTCAGGCTTCCTTTCTGAAATCCCCAGGGCATTAGTGCTTAGTCCTTAGCTGCAGCTGAATGAATTGGCTCTAAAATCTGATTCCAAACACTTTGAGTTGAAGTGTCACTTGTGAAGCTCGGCACAAAAATTTAGATGTGTATCTCAGTGAATTACTGAAGTTATGCTAAAGGTTCCACAACTGGTTGAAATGATAAAACAGAGACCTTCCTGCTCTAAAGGGTAAAGGTAAATGATCTCATAACATGGTTCTGAAAAAAAGAATGTTGTTATTGGTCATTATTAATCCCTTACTCAGAATGACTGTACAGATTATCTGGTCATTATTCAAGTGCTGTTTATGAAAGTGTGCTAAGCACAAAGCCTCATCTACACTTAAGAATATCAAAGACTATAAGATATATTGGAAAGTCCTCAAAGGATCATGAACAGCAATATATAACACACAAGTCTTTCTCTTTTTCAATTTGATAAATGATCTTGGTCAAAGTGGTCCAGTTAATAGTGCTGTTGCCTTACATTTCAAGCAGTCCCTATTCAATCCTGACCTTAAGTGCTGTCTGTGTGGAGTTTGAATGCTTTCCCTGTGACTGTGTGCATTCTGTGAGCAATACAACGTGCTGTAGGCTCTTTCAGCCCTTTGAGCTGCATCACTCCAGCAATCCCCGACAACCCCGAATTTAACCCAAACTTAATCACAGGACGATTTCCTAACTTAATCACAGGACAATTTACAATGACCAGATAACTGACCCAGTACTGTGGAAGAAACCTGGAGTACCCGGGGAAAAGCCACACATTCCGCGGGGAGGACATTCGGATTCGTTACAGATGATGCCAGAACTGAACTCCGAACTCCGACTATAAAGGCATCACACTAACCACAGGGTACCATGGCAACCTTCTGGGTGGTCTGGTTCTCTTCCACATCCCATAAACATGGGGGTTGGCTAATTGGCCACTGAAACTTGGCACTAGTGTACACTTTGAGGGGAATTGATGGGAATCGGAGCAAACATGTAAGAAAGGAAAGGCAGTGTAGCAGCAGGATTGCTCTGTGAACTGAATGGCCTCCTCCTCTGTGGTAAAGAAGTATGCATGATACATACGAATCATAAATTTGACACAGGTTTCTAATGGGGACATACTTGGGATGACTTCTCTGTCATGTTAGGAATTGGCAAGCATACCCAAATTTGCCATTTTCATTCAGAATTTCAGCATTTGTAATGTTTAAAAATTATATGTATTTCTTTTAAACAGCAGTATTTGTAGGGGGAAATCTCTAAATTATGTATAACTTAAGATTATGTTATGTTTTCCCTTGTCTTGCAGTGTTCTATTCTGCTGCAAAAAGCCAGTTTTCATTGCTTGTATACCCTGTATATGTACGCCTATGGCAGCAATAAATTTGAACTTGAACTTGTTTTTCATGCTAAGCATTGGTTTTACGTGTTTTGGTAAGGTTCTTTTGCAATTAAAAGATAGTATGATGCTATAGGGTACACACAATGCTTTCCAAATATTCATCAGAAATAATATCTGATTTCAAGCACAAAATCATGTGGCTTAACCAAAAGGAAATCCCAACGAGATTCTGGTCTTAAGTTTCTGAACATTAATGTAGCCTTGTTTTTCTTTATTTCAGCAACATCCTCTGAAGTAAAGCATCAATCTTCTCACTGCACAACTCAACTAATATACTGCACGAGTTGAACTTGACCCCAGCTGAATACTGGAAGTGTTAAGTCGTTCCATTAAGCTCCTAAAACGTCCTGGTCCAAATAGTTCACAAATTACGATTTCAGTCACTTAGCCGCACCTTTACAAAGATCTTTTACTTCCACTCCCATAACAATGTCCTAACCTGTCTCTCCTTCATCTGCTTCTATGACTTTCATCCTGAGCTTTGCTGTCTTTAAACTTGACAATGAACATTTTTGGCCTGCCTGTAAGGTCGTGGCAAGGTTGGCATGGAGGTTGCTGCCTTGATGAACAAAGCAAGATCAAGGCAGCTCACAGGATGAGGAAGGAAGCAGAAAGCATCTCCTACTGGATATGAAGCAGGCAAGGGGAGTTGAGCTGGAAGTTAGGAGCGGATGAGCAGTGACTTGGCCACCACGGCTGACCCACCGACTGGAGAGTGTAGTGGTTAAGGGCCAAAATACTCTATGAAGTTTGGGCATTACCTGACAGCATATGCTGCTGGCCAAAGGCTACAGTTACCTCATCCAGTAACTGCAGAGAGCACCCCGGTGTATGATGCAATCTCCTAAAATATACTGGTCCAAATAGTTCACAAATTACGATTTCAGCCACTTACCTGCACCATTACTAAGATCTCTGATTTCCACTCCTGTAACATTGTCCTAACCAGTCTCTCCTTCATCTGCTTCTATGACTTTCATCCTGAGCTTTGGTGTCTTTAAACTTGACTATTACAATGCACATTTTTGGCCTACCTGTATGTTCTCCATTCCTGCCATGTCTTGATTCATATCAAGTGTAGTTTATCCATTACTCCAGAGTTCACTGAATGTATAGTCGGACTAATGCACGGTTTTTAAAATTCCCATCTTTTCAGGGTCCGTCAAGACCCACTCTTCCCTAACTTTGCAAATTTTTCCAGCTAGACAAAGCTCAAAATACCTGTGTTCCTCAGACGCTGGCTTCTAGTTCATCTCCGAATTTAATCACTGCACCATTGTCAGCCTGCCAAACCCTAAAACCTGGAATTTCATCATTAAGCCCTTTTAGCTTTCTACTCTGTATCTTTACCTATGAGTCATCTGTAAATGTATCATTTTAACCTCATCTTTCATCAGTTCCATTCAATTTTGTTATGTGGCCCAGGAATTTATTGTAGAGCTTGTTTTGAGGTTACTTGAAATGTCAGGGAAATTCCTGAATTCATTATTTCATTGTAATTTTTTTTCCAAAAGCAAAGGGTTCTAAATATATTAATTTCTCTGGGGCAGCTCCTGTTATGCTTCTGAAAGTGATGTCAGGAAATCAAATGCCATTCTAATTTTAACTTTCGGCATCAGCATTGAGGATTCGGGTAAAACAGAAGAAACAAATAAAGTAACAATTGTAAGCAATTCCCAGAAGAGGCTTTGAGCCTTGAATCAGAATATCACGAGCTGCACCAGTATGAAATTCTACATTCCCTACATGAGTTATTCTTCTACATTTCATCAAGCTGAAATTGTCAGAAACATAACTAGGTCAGTCTCATGAAAACAATGGCTGAGAGCAGATTAGAGTCAAGGTATCCTGCTGCTAGTGAATCAAAGCCTTTCCACTGTCTACAACGCACAAGTTAAGAATGTGATTCATCTGCCTAATTGAGTATGGCTCCGACAAAAGGAAGAGAGTTTGGCACCATCTAAGATAAAACAGCTTACCTGATCAGAAATAGAATAATTGGCCTAAACCTCCATTCCCTCAATCACTGGTGCATCTTGGTTGCAGTGTGTATGACCTACAAAATGAGCTGTGTTATTTAAGTGCAATTCTGGTCACCTATCTACAAGAAAAATATCAATAAAATTGAAAGAGTGCAGAGAAAATTTACAAGGATGTTGCCAGTACTTGAGGACCTGAGTAATAGGAAAACATCGAGTTATAGGAAAACAATTTTTAATCTATTCAATATACTGAGGGGAGGAGAAGATGGCAGCACGATGCAGTGCACGCGGCCACTCCGAAATGATGTCGTATTTGTAAGTAGGTACCGTGCACAATCCTGATTTGATGGAGACAGACGTGAGAAGCACAGAGGAACATCTGGAGAAACTTCTGAAATGCCCGCTTCGCTGCCACTGCTACTGTGCGATTGAGAATCTCTGGAGGGGAAGGCCTCAAATCCTCGGCTTTGCCTATTGCCTGTTGCCGGGGCCGGGGTTGAAGCACTCAGCAGAGATGGTGCTCGGTGCTCAGTGTTGGAGGGCTGGTTGGATGCTTGAAGTCTTCGGACGGACTCAAGAGTCAGCTATGGTCGTGTGCTTCCAGGATGCTGCATCGGCAAGTTTGCATCGCTGGAAGCTCATGGCAGAGAGAGTTTTTCTTCCTTCTACCGTCTACGTGAGTTGATGGGACTTTCGAGAGACTTTGAGACTTTTTTTTACCATGCCCACGGTCTATTCTTTATCAAATTACAGTACTGCTTTGCACTGTTGTAACTATATGTTATAATTATGTGGTTTTTGTCAGTTTTTCAGTCTTGGTTTGTCTTGTGTTTCTGTGATATCATTCTGGAGGAACATTGTATCATTTCTTAATGCATGCATTACTAAATGACAATAAAGGAGGACTGTGTGTCCTCATAATCTAATACATATACTGTAATTGATTTACTTATTTAATTATTATTACTTTCCCTTCTTCTTCTATATTATGTATTGCATTGAGCTACTACTGCCAAGTTAACAAAATTCACAACACATGCCGGTGATAGTAAACCTGATTCTGATTCTGAATAGATTAGGACTTTATTCCCGTGAACATAGAAGATTAAGGAGAGATTTGATAGACGTACACAAAATTGTGAGGCGCATAGATAGGGTAACTGCCAGCAGGCTTTTTCTACTAAGGTTGGTTGAGACTACAGCTAGAGGTCATGGGTTAAGGGTGGAAGGGGAAATGATTAAGGAGGAACATGAGGGGGATCTTCTTCATTCAGAGGGTGGTGAGAGCGTGGAAGGAGCTGCCAACAGAAGTGGTGGATGTGGGTCCGATTTCAACATTGGATAAGAGGGATATTGGATGCCACGATCCTAGTGTAGGTTTTTTGGGACTAGGTGGATTAATGGTTCAGAATCAATGGTTGAAGAACCTGTTTCTGTGCTGTAATGTTTATGACTCTATAAGTTTATGATTTCAAATGTATGCAATGAAGGACACCATTTTCAAAAATTCGAAGGTTCAAAGTACATTTATTATAAAAGAATGTATAAATTTATCACCTTGAAATTTGTCTGCTTATAGATAGCCACAAAGCAGAAACATGAATAACACAATTTTAAATAAAGACCAAAATAAACAGTGCATGGAGAAACAGACAGAGAAAAAAAACATGGTGCAAATAATAGAAGCAAGCCAACAGCATTAGTACCAGGCTGAGTCCCAGAACAGCCAAAGTAGGCCCAAGATAAGCCTCAATCCCCAGTTTCCACACCAGAGGGGCAGAAATGCACAGCAGCCAGCTCAGTTCACAGCCTCGGCATTGCGGAGAAAGGAAAGCACATTCAAGGGAAAGCAAGTGAAATCAGGCCGAACCTTGCTTCTGTACCCGACATTTGGCCTGCCAGTTGATCTGTGCTGGCATTTAAATTGTTCAAGAACCAAGTAGTGCCACTTCTGGGACCTGGATCCTGATGCCCCGGTACACCTGGGCCGGTCCGCCCAAAGCCGGCCTTGATCTCACCAAATTGGCTCTGCACTTGGAGGAATCCAGCCTCACACCCGAGCTAGGTGGAGGGGCATCAAAACTCTTCCGAACCTCCTCCTCTCCAGATCACTCACTCCTTCTCCAGTAGCGATACAAACTTTGTCTGCGAACCCGGCGGCTCAAACACATTGCACCTCGCATTGCCCCAGCACGCATATCTCCCGAACCAGCCTTGCTTCATGAAAGATGTTACAAGTAATGTTCTTAGTTGATTCTCTTGCCTTATGATTTACCAGTAAGCTGTTGCACATCTTCAGTAGCGCCATCTTAAACCGGAAGTACCTATACCTACACCTATTGAACTAAATATTGTACATTTAGACTGGTATCTTACCAGCTGCAGACCCATGGAAAAGAAAAGCTAAAGAAACGGGAATGCCATGGGATAGTGGTGAAAGGGGGAGTGTGTTTGTGCAGCACCCACTATGGTGGTTCCTAAGTTGAATAGCACCAATTAATCTGGCAAGCATATAAAGTGACATCTGAAAGAGCAGTGGATGATGTCTCATCGTCTTTGTCTATTGGGTGAAGGTCTTCTCTAAACTGAAACATTCTCATATTTATCCTCAGGCAATCAAATTCAGTAAACTGGACAATGAATTTAATGTTTTTTAGACAGTGCCTTCCAAATGTGTGAAGCCTGCCACCAAACATGACAAGAATACATGACTGATAGGAGAACCAGTGCCTGCTGGCTCCACTCTAAGTCATACACCATATTATGCAGGAAATATAATTCTATTTTCACTGGGAGCATTGTGAAAGTACCTCACCGGACGGACCCCAGTGGGCCAAGAGGATGGCTCACTAATGCCATTTCAGGGACAAATAAGAGAAGGGCAACAAATGTAGACATCTCCTACGAATTAAAAAAAGAAAATGTTACATCCCACTAACTGATTTAAAGAGGAGAACGAACATATGGGATTGCATTGAAAATGCCACCTATGCATTGGGAGCACACAAAAAACCTACGCAAATACAAGAAGTTGTTCGCCACCTCAAAACGTATTCGCTCACCAGCTCCATTCTACTTCATCTGCCAAAGAGTCTGCGGTTCCTACATTGACGGTATCAGTTGCCTCAGAAACATCAAAACCAGATGGAACATAAAAGACTGCATAGAAAGATGATACGTTTACAACAAGGGAAGATCTGCCAATGTTGGAAATCCAAACAATACACACAACATGCTAGAGGAACTCAGCAGGCCGGGCAGCATCTATGGAAAAGAGTAAACAGTTAACGTTTCGGACCAAAACCCTTCGGCAAGAAGATACATTTATATTTTATCTTTATCATTAGTTGTATTGACATAGAATTATTCTGAAAATATGAATTGTTTATTTGATTGGCTGGAACACCATTGTGTGCTTTTTATAATGTGTCCTTTTCAGTTACAAATCTACAATCTCATTGCCCACATCAGGGAACAGGAGGAAATTGCAGGAGGTGCTGAAATCATATTATCTTCAAGGAAGGGAGACAAGTCCAGCTATGGTAACTAGGGAGGGGTCTTCCAGTTTCTGCGAAGGGAAAGAAATCACCAGGACCCATATCAGTCACCTCCACCCATGTGGCTAAAGTGTTACTCCCTGAATCACAGTGTGGATTCCATCCACCTTGAGGAACTGCTGACATGATCCTAACACAGGGCAGCTCCACAAAGAATGCTGGAGCAAAATTCTCTAAATCCACTGAAAGGATAAACCAAACTAAAGTTAACATGGTCTCCAGGCCAACATCCACAGCACCAGAGCTCTAGTTAGCTTCAACTGGCGACACTGCTGTACTACTGCATTTGCATTCATGTCATGAGACGCCAGTAACATGGGCTCTGTTCCAAACACTGTCACAGTCAGATTACCAGCCAGATAGAGAAAAGGATTCAAGGATCTGCTCAAAAACTGCTTGAAGAATTACTCTATAAGTTACTGGAAGGAGGTTGTAAGAGCATCTTTGAACCATATCTTCTATCTATTATTTATATTAAATGCACTGAGCGTATTTAATATAAAGGTGAGAACACATGGGATAATTGTTAGCAACACACACAAAATGCTGGAGGAACTCAGCAGACCAGGCAGCATCAAAAATTGTTGGGCCTTGTACAGTGCTGCAAGGTAAGTCCAAATTAGGTTTATTGTGACTGTCTTATAAGATATGAAATTTGTTGTTCTGTGGCAACAGTCTTTTGTTGACACTCTGGAAGACTGCTTCAACTTCACCCCTCTGGACAATCAGAATGTGGAAACTGCTCGGTTAACCCTTCGAGAGCTGATCTATAACACTGCTACAGTGATTCTGGGGCCTGCTATCAGAAAGCAAAAGGACACAGGTTTGATGAAACTGTGTCAGCATCAAACAAATGCCTGATGAGAGATATCATCTCCACAAAGCTTTCCTCAGCAACTCTAAGTCCATCTTAAAGGATACCTACGATAACGTATGAAGGAATGTACAACACAAACTGCACCAGATGGAGGAATCCTGGCTGAGCAATAAAGCTGATGAGATCTAGGTATGATTTAGAGAACACCTACCCTGCACTAAAAGAAATCTGTGGTCTCACATCATCAGATTCAACCCTTCAGTGCTGATGGGATCATGATGATCATGGACAAAGAGAAAATTCATAATATGTGGGCTAAGCACTTTAAAAGTGTTGTGAATCCTCCTTCAACTATAAATGATGAGGCTATCAATTGCCTGCCCTAAGTACCTGTCAATGAAGCATTGGATGCTCCATTGACCTCAGCTGAGGTCAAGGCACAGCTTTCCAGTGGCAAAGTGCCTGCCTCAGATGCTATACCTGCTGAGGCCTGTGTAGTCCTTACAGAAAAGCTCCATCAGCTAATCCAACTCAACTGGCAGCAAGAGACAACTCTACAGGAATTTAACGACGTATCCATCATCCACCAGCATTTGACCAAGTATTGCATCAGGTGCCCCAGCTAAGATGCAGTCAATGGGAATTAGGGGGAAAATCCTCCACCGTTTGGAATCATACCTGACACAAAGGAAGATGGTTGTGGTGGTTGGAGGTCAGTCATCTCATCCTCAGGACATCACTGCAGGAATTCCTCAGGAGGTGTCCTAGGACCAACCATCTTCAGCTGCTTCATCAATGACCTTCCTTCCATCATAAGGTCAAAGTGGGGATGTTCGCAGATGACTGCACAATGTTCTGCACCATTCGTGACTCCTCAGATAGTGAAGCACTTCATACCCAAATGCAGCAGGACCTGGACAATATCCAGGCTCGGGCTAACAAGAGGCCAGTAACATTTGAGCCAAGCAAGTGCCGTGCAATGACCATCTCCAACAAGAGAGGCTCTAACCATCGTCCCTTGACATTCAGTGGTATCACCATCACTGAATCCCCTACTATCAACATCCTGGGGGTTACCATTGACAGGAAACTGAACTGGTCTAGCCATATAAACACTGCAGCTACCAGAGAAGGTCAAAGGCTAGGAATCATGCGACGTGTAACTTACCTCCTGACTCCCCAAAGCCTGCCCACCATCTACAAGGCTTAGGTCAGGAGTGCAATGGAATACTCACCACTCACCTGGATGAATGCAGCTCCATCAACACTCAAGAAGCTTAACACCATCTAGTACAAGGTAGCCCACTTGATTGGTACCCCTTCCACAAGTATCCAATCCCTCCACCATCAATGAACAGTTGCAGCAGTGTGTACTATCTACAAGATGCACTGCAACGACACACCAGAGTTCCTAAGGCAGCACCTTCCAGATCCATGACCACTACCATCTAGAAGGACGAGAACAGCAGATACCTGGGAACGCCACCGCTTGGAAAACCCCCTCCAAGTCACTCAGCATCCTGACTTGGAAACATATTGCCATTCCTTTATTGTTGCTGGGTCAAAATCATGGAATTCCCTTCCTCACAGCACTGTGGGTGTACCTACACTTTAGGGTCTGCGGTGGTTCGGGAAGGCAACTCATCACCACCTTCTGAAGGGCAACTTGGGATGGACAATAAATGCTGGCTTAGCTGGCAAGACCTACATCCAGTAAATAAATGAATGAATAGATCAATCAATCAATCAATAAGTGAAAGGGGAACAGACAGTGCTGCGACAACTATCAGGAAATATCCTTGCTGTCTATCGTAGTAAGATCTTTTCCAGGTTTCTTCTCAACGAACCATCTCTCATATTTTGACCAGGGGCTCCTACCAGAGAGGCAGTGTGGATTCCGGAAGGAGCATGGGACTGTTGACATGAAATTTGCTGCAAGCCAGCTGAAAAGAGAAATGTCAGAAGCAAAGCACTGGCCTGATCTCCTGCTATGTCAACGTGACTAAGGTCTTCCACATTGTTAGCAGAGAGGGTTTTGTAAAAGATCATAGCAAAAAAATGGATGCTCAAGAAAATTCATCAACATGGTGCAGCAATTCCATTATGGCAATTAAACTAGAGTTCAGGACAATGGTGAGATGCCTGACCCCTTTCTTGTCTCAGATGGGATCTAGAAGACTTGCATCTTGGCACAAATATTATTGAGTTCACAGGTTCAAAGGTACAATTTAATGTCAGAGAAATGTATACAATATACATCCTGAAATGCTTTTCCTTCGCAACCATCCACAAAAACAGAGACAGCCCCAAGAATGAACGACAGTTAAATGTTAGGACTCCAAAGTTCCCCCCAGTTCCCCCCTCCCATGTGTAAGCGGCAGCGAGCAACAATCCCCCTCCCCCCATCAGCAAAAATATAGCACACCTGCTACCAGCACTCAAGTGTGAGCAAAGCGATAGCAAAGACACAGACTTGCAGTTACCCCTAAGACTACATTGTTCACCCGATAATTCGACATGCTGCAGGCTCTCTCTCTCGTAATAAGGGAGAAAGAGGTGATTCTGTTTTCCAACAAGCGGGAGACATAATGAACAACTCGCTGGTTTACGATGTTAAAAGTCTGTTACATCGCTTTTTCCGAGCTCTGTGCCTGAAGATCGCAAAGATCCCGGGCTCCCAGGCACACAGCCGAGGTTCCAACTCCTCCAACGACACACAGGTCTCCTGTGGTGACACTGACCCTTGATCCGCCCGTCTCCAGTTCCTCAAGATCCCAGGCTTCCGAATCCGAGCCGAAATCTTAGGCCAAGCCTTTGGCGTGCCGAATTGCGGCCATTTGTGGAACCCCGAGAGCAGGTCCCATTCCCGCAAAGAACTGTAGTCAGCGTGTAACTCCAGGTCAGGGTCTTAAAAAGAAACCTGAAAGGGAAAAATAGAGATTAAAGATGGAAATTGAGCTGTTTTTGAAGATGCAAGCAAAGGGGTCGCCATTGGGTGCCATAAGTCTGGTGTTTTCACCGTGTTGACTGATGCCTTCAGAGACGGTGATGTAGGCATTGGCATCAGATTCTGCACTCATGGGAAACTGTTCAACCTCAGGACGCTTCAAACGAAAACTAAAGTATGCAGACGTTATGAGAGACTTCCATTTTGATAATGATTGTGCCCTCAATGCTGGTTCAGAAGGTGATATGCAGCGCTGTGTCGACAGGTTTTCTGATGCGTGTACCAACTTTGGGCTTACCATCAACAGTAGGAAGACTGAAGTAATGCATCAGCCAGTTCCAGTGAAATACGTTGATCCAAACATCACGATCAATGGTCAAAGACTCAACCCAGTGAACAGGTTCATGTATCTTGGCAGCACAAAGTCCCAGAATATCAACATTGATGAAACACCAGCATTGCCAAAGCAAGTGTACTTATGGCTGACTTTATACCAACATCTGGAATGGAAGAAGCACAAATCTACAGATGAAGCTGAAGGTGTATAGGGCCACAGTACTTCCCACCTGCTTTAGGCCTGTGAGATATGGACAGTGTGCCAACAGCATGCCTAGAAAGTCTGCCTCAGAAACCTCCTCAACACTGAGTTGCAAGATGGAATCCCTGACACTGAGGTACTTATCAGGGATAGATACAGCCTGCCAGTATCTACACATTCCTGATGCAGCCCCAGTTACGCTGGGCAGCTGACGTAGCTCGTATGTCAGACCATCAGCTGCCTAAGAGACTGCTTTATGGCAGACTACAGAGAAGAAAGCTTTCCTGTGGAGGTCAAGGGAAACACTCAAAAGACATCCTGAGAATTTCAATAAAAGCGTTTGGATTCAACCCAGACATATGGGAGCACATTGCCCAGGATTGGTTGAGTGACACTCCTCCCTTCATAAGGGTGCAGTGACACATGAAGCAGAAAGGACAAGATAGCAGAGATCTGTTCCAAGAAGGCTGATTGATGTCTTTTGAGAAATTAGTAACTAAACACTCTCTCTCGTACTCACATTTCTTGTAATATCTTCAGGTCAGACATTTCTTACAAGAATATTGAAGTAATTTTCCATATATACAGGATTCTGACCTGTTAGACATTATTTTAAAAATGAATCCTTTAGTGAAAGGTTTTATTGGGAAAATTTATAATTTACTATTACAACAGTACAATTATCCTTTACTTAAGATTAAGCAAGATTGGGAAAAAGAGCTTAACATGACCTTGATAACAGAGGATTGGTTGCGAATTTTGAAGTTGGTTAACTCTTCTTCGATTTGTGCCAGTCACTCATTAATTCAATTTAAAATTGTACATTGTTACCATTTGACAAAGGAAGACTGTCTAAAATATTCCCTAATGTTGATAGTCAGTGTGATAGATGTAAAATTGAGACAGCTACATTGACACATATGTTTTGGTTGTGTTCTGTATTGAAACAGTTTTGGAAATCTATTTTCTCTACAATTTCTAAAGCTTTAAAAATTAATTTACAATCTAATAAATTGACAGTTTTGTTCAGTATAATCTCTCAATATATTCATGGTATTTCTATATCAGACCAACATGTAATTGCATTTGTTACATTATTGGCCAGAAGGGCTATTTTATTGAAATGGAAAGATGCCTCTGCTCCCACTTTGATACAATGGTTCTCTCAGGTGATATTGGGTCTTAGTTTGGAGAAAATCAGGTCGAACTTTTGATCTTCAATTTGACTTTGAGAAAAGGTGGGGTTCTTTTGCCCGCTACTATCATTTGATTTGAGTTAATTAAGATGGTCCCCTTCTGATTCTTGTCTAAATGGATTTGAGTTGGCAGATTGATGTTTTTCTTTTATGGAAGCTTGTATGGCGTATAGCTTCGAGGTTGTGCTCCCAATGGGTTTTTTTTTCTTTTTTTCTGTTAGTAGGGTTTTTTTTTTTGTTTTAGTTAGTGGGGGTTCTTTTTTCCTTCTTTTTTCCAAAAAATGGTTTTAACATTTTATTTTTTCCTTCTTATTATTTGTATATTGTTTAGCTTTGTTAATCAGTGATTTGATAATTTAATTATTATTGTACATATTGACATGATGCCTTGATTACTTGAATGTATTTTTTGTTGATTTTCAATAATAATTAATAAAAAGATTTAAAAATGAAAAAAATGAAGAGATGGCCAGAAAAATGTAGACTGGCCAGAAAAGCCTGAACCAATGGCCCCAAACCCAGTGTGGATGCCATATTTTGGCAACACTGCCACAGAATCTTCAGAGCATGGATTGGCCTCTTCAGCCATCTGTGTATCCATCGACCAGTCCAGCCCCTACAAATCGCAGATGATGAGAGTGGTTCTCATCGTTGTACGATGGATGAATGAATGAACAAACAGTGCAAAGACATTAAAAATTACTACAAATAGCAAAATAAACAAGTAGTTCAAATAAACGAACAATGAGAGAAATAATTGAGGAATAATGTCTTTAGAAACACAGCTTTGGAAGTGCAGAGTGTCAAAGTATGGAGATATAAAATTTTAAGAGAGAAGAAAGCTTAAAAAACTCTAAATTGAACCAAATATCTTTCAAACCACAGAATGAAAACTCTTTGACCCATGATCCATCTGTGAGTGAATCATAATGGTTTACAGCACAGAAACCAGGCAGTTGTCCTATGGTATCAATGCTAACTATTAAAACAATTCAAACTTATTATTCTATTCCTTTCCTATAGATGTCAAGTCTTTAGAAACAAACGTTTCTTCACCAATGGAAGAAGCTCTGCTTTACACCCTCAAGATGCTTTATACTAAAAGCTCCCTCTAGGAGGCCTTCAGATCTCTTTTTTCTGGTGTTAATTGTAAATTGATCTAATTTACAACAAAGTAGATTCTATACTCAGTTTTAATACCATCATTCCTACAGTCTTGATTGAAAAGCTAGAGAACCTAGGCCTTTGTACGTCCCTCTGCAACTAGATCCTCAACTTCTGAACCAGAAAAACCACAATCTGTGCAGATTGGAAATGACATGAATGAGTGGGCCAGTGAAGGAGTGGAGCTTTGAGGTTTTGACTCGAGATATTCTGGCAGTTTTGGCAGTTGGATTGTGCAATCAAGTCAATCAAGATTTGAATACCTCAGACTCAGCAGAAAACAGCTGATTGAGCAATCGAGGTCAGGTGACCAAGTAGTTTGAAAAGCTCAAACATTGATGGAGTAGTGGGAGACAGAGTAGGAAGGCTTTGGCGAGCAGAGGCTGAGGTCAAGCTTGCTCCCAGTGAGGTGAGGCTGGGTAAGCTCCTTTAATTAATCTAATTAACTTAGAAGTAGGTAATGAAGGCAGCAGTTAGGGCAGTTGAGTGCTCTGTTTGCAGTATGTGGGAAGTCAGGGCAAGCACAATTGTCCCTGATGACCACACCTGTAAAAGGTGCATCCAGCTGCAGGTCCTGACAAACTGAGTTAGGGAACTGGAGCTGGATGAACTTCAGAAATAGACAGGAGTTTCAGGGAGATGGTCACCCGTAAAAGTCAGGGGTGACTGTTAGGAGAAGGAAGGGGAATGGACAGAATGAGCAGAGCACCCCTGTGGCTGTTCCCATCAATAATAAGTGTACCATTTTGGATAATGTTGGTGGGGACGACCTACCAGGGACAAGTTGTAGTGGTCGTGTCTCTGGCACCAAGACTGGACCCTCAGCTCAGAAGGGAAGGAGGGAAAAGAGGAGAGCAGTAGTGATAGGGGATTCGATAGTTAGGGGGACAGATAAGAGGCTCTGTGGGAGAGATTGAAAATCCCAGATGGTCTGTTGCCTCCCTGGTGCCAGTGTCCGCGATATCTCGGATCGAGTTTTTAGTATTCTCGAGGGAGGGTGAGCAGTCAGATGTCATGGTCCATGTAGGGACCAATGACGTGGATAGGAAGAAGGAGGAGGTCCTGCAAAGAGAGTTTAGGGAGTTGGGTGGAAGTTGAAGGACAGGACCTCCAGGGTTGCAATCTCAGGATTGCTACCAGTGCCACGTGCTAGTGAGGCTAGAAATAGGAAGATAATGCAGCTAAATACGTGGCTAAAGAGTTAGTGCAGGAGGGAGGGCTTCATGTTTCTGGACAATTGGGCCTTGTTCCAGGGAAGGTGGGACCTCTTCCAATGGGACGGGCTGCACCTGAACTGGAGGGGGACTAACATCCCTGCGGGAAGGTTTGCAAGTGCTGCTCCCGGTAGATTAAACTAGATTTACAGGGGAAGAGGAACCAGAGTGTTAGAGCAGATAGTCAGAGGGAGGAGGATAAATGTCTTGCGAGAACTGCAAGTATAGTGCATGGAGTAAAGCCAGATCTAACATATAAAGAGGCTTTGTGGAAAGAGAAGCAGAATACAGGGTGTAAAGGTAGTAAGGTAGAAGGGCTAAAGTGTGTGTACTTCAATGCAAGAAGCATCAGGAACAAAGGCGATGAACTGAGAGCTTGGATACATACATGGAATTATGATGTAGTGGCCATTACAGCGACTTGGCTGGCACCAGGGCAGGAATGGATTCTCAATATTCCTGGATTTCAGTGCTTTAAAAGGGATAGAGAGGGGTGGGCAAGGGGAGGAGGGATGGCATTACTGGTCAGGGATACGATTACAGCTACAGAAAGGGTGAGCAATGTAGCAGGATCCTCTTTTGAGTCAATATAGGTGGAAGTCAGGAACAGGAAGGGAGCAGTTACTCTATTGAGAGAATTCTGTAGGCCCCCTGGTAGCAGCAGAGATACCGAGAAGCAGATTGGGAGGCAGATTTTGGAAAGGTGCAAAAATAACAGGGTTGTTATCATGGGTGACTTTAACTTCCCTAATATTGATTGGCACCTGATTAGTTCCAAGGATTTAGAGGGGGCAGAGTTTGTTAAGTGTGTCCAGGATGGATTCCTGTCACAGTATGTTGACAGGCCAACTAGGGGGAATGCCATACTAGATCTATTATTAGGTAACGAACTGGGTCAGGTCACAGATCTCTCAGTGGGTGAGCATCTGGGGGACAGTGACCACCGTTCCCTGGCCTTTAGCATTATCATGGAAAAGGATAGAATCAGAGAGGACAGGAAAATTTTTAATTAGGGAAGGGCAAATTATGAGGCTATAAGGCTAGAACTTGCAAGTGTGAATTGGGATGATATCTTTGCAGGGAAATGTACTAAGGACAAGTGGTCGATGTTTAGGGATCTCTTGCAGGCAGTTAGCGATAAAATTGTCCCGGTGAGGAAGATAAATAATTGTAGGGTGAAGGAACCATGGGTTACAAGTGAGGTGGAAAATCTAGACAGGTGGAAGAAGGCAGCATACATGAGGTTTAGGAAGCAAGGATCAGATGGGTCTATTGAGGAATATAGATTAGCAAGAAAGGAGCTTAAGAAGGGGCTGGGGGAGCAAGAAAGGGGAATGAGAAGGCCTTGGCTAGTAGGGTAAAGGAAAACCCCAAGGCATTCTTCAATTATGTGAAGAACAAAATGATGACAGGACCGATTAGAGATAAAGGTGAGAAGATGTGCCTGGAGGCTGTGGAAGTGAGCGAGGTCCTCAATGAATACTTCTCTTTGGTATTCACCAATGAGAGGGAACTTGATGACAGTGAGGACAATATGAGTGAGGTTGATGTTCTGGAGCATGTTGCTATTAAGGGACAGGAGGTGTTAGAGTTGCTAAAATACATTAGGACGGGTAAGTCCCCGGGGCCTGACGGAATATTCCCCAGGCTGCTCCACGAGGCGAGGGAAGAGATTGCTGAGCCTCTGGCTAGGATCTTTATGTCCTCAATGTCCACGGGAATGGTACTGGAGGATTGGAGGGAGGTGAATGTTGACCCGTTGTTCAAAAAAGGTAGTAGGGATAGTCTGGGTAATTATAGACCAGTGAGCCTTACGTCTGTGGTGGGAAAGCTGTTGGAAAAGATTCTTAGAGATAGGATCTCTGGGCATTTAGAGAATCATGGTCTGATTAGGGACAGTCAGCATGGCTTTGTGAAGGGCAGATCATGTCGCACCAGAAGAAGGCGGGAGGAGAAGATGGCAGCGCCACGGGCACGTGCAGCTCTCCAGTGAAAATGATATTGTATCTGTTAAATAGGGGCTGTGGACAATTCTGATTTGATGGAGACAGATGTGAAAGCACAGAGGAACATCTGAAGAAATTTCTGAAACGTCGGTTCGCTGCCACTGTTACTGGGCGATCGAGAATCTTCTGGAGGGAAGGCCCCCAAATCCCCGGCTTTGCCTGCTGCTGGCGACCAAGGCTGAGGTCGAATCGCTCGGTACTTGGTGTCGGAGGGCTGATCGGAGGTTCGAAGTTTTCGGACGACTCAGAGTCAAACTGTGGTTGGGCATGGCAGGGAGAGTTTTCTTCCTTCTCCCGTCTGCGTGAGATGTGGGACATTCGATAGACTTGAAATTTTTTTACTGTGTCCATGGCCTGTTCTTCAGCAAGTTATGGTATTGTTACACTATTGTAACTATATGTTATAATTATGTGGTTTTTGTTCATTTTTCAGTCTTGGTCTGTCCTGTGTTTTTGTGATATCACACTGGAGGAATATTGTATCATTTCTTACTGCATGCATTACTAAATGACAATAAAAGAGGACTGCGTGTCCTCATAATCTAATGTCTAACAAGCCTGATAGGGTTCTTTGAGGAGGTGACCAGGCATATAGATGAGGGTAGTGCAGTGAATGTGATCTATATGGATTTTAGTAAGGCATTTGACAAGGTTCCACATGGTAGGCTTATTCAGAAAGTCAGAAAGCATGGGATCCAGGGAAGTTTGGCCAGGTGGATTCAGAATTGGCTTGCCTGTAGAAAGCAGAGGGTGGTGGTGGAGGGAGTACATTCAGATTGGAGGATTGTGACCAGTGGTGTCCCACAAGGATCTGTTCTGGGACCTCTACTTTTCGTGATTTTTATTAATGACCTGGATGTGGGGTAGAAGGGTGGGTTGGCAAGTTTGCAGATGACACAAAGGTTGGTGGTGTTGTAGATAGTGTAGAGGATTGTCGAAGATTGCGGAGAGACATTGATAAGATGCAGAAGTGGGCTGAGAAGTAGCAGATGGAGTTCAACCCGGAGAAGTGTGAGGTGGTACACTTTGGAAGGACAAACTCCAAGGCAGAGTACAAAGTAAATGGCAGGATACTTGGTAGTGTGGAGGAGCAGAGGGATCTGGCGGTACATGTCCACAGATCCCTGAAAGTTGCCTCACAGGTAGATAGGGTAGTTAAGAAAGCTCATGGGGTGTTAGTTTTCATAAGTCGAGGAATAGAGTTGAAGACTCACAAGGTAATGATGCAGCTCTATAAAACTCTGGTTAGGCCACACTTGGAGTACAGTGTCCAGTTCTGGTCACCTCACTATAGGAAGGATGTAGAAGCATTGGAAAGGGTACAGAGATGATTTACTAGTTTGCTGCCTGGGTTAGAGTATGCATTATGATCAGAGATTAAGGGAGCCAAGGCTTTACTCTTTGGAGAGAAGGAGGATGAGAGGAGACATGATAGAGGTGTACAAGATAATAAGAGGAATAGATAGAGTGGACAGCCAGTGCCTCTTCCCCAGGGCACCACTGCTCAATACAAGAGGACATGGCTGTAAGGTAATGGGTGGGAAGTTCGAGGGGGATATTAGAGGAAGGTTTTTTACTCAGAGTGGTCGGTGCGTGCAATGCACTGCCTGAGTCAGTGGTGGAGGCAGATACACTAGTGAAATTTAAGAGACTACTAGACAGGTATATGGAGGAATTTAAGGTGGGGGGTTATATGGGAGGCAGAGTTTAAGGGTCAGCATAACATTGTGGGCCAAAGGGCCTGTACTGTGCTGTACTATTGTATGTTCTACCTCCACCTTGCTGACAATCAACACTGGCGCTCCATAGGGATGTGTGCTTAGCCCACTACTCTACTCTCTCTACACCCATGATGGTGTGGCTAGGCATAGCTCAAATGCCCTCTGTAAATCTGCTGAGGATACAACCATTCTTGGCAGAATTTCAGATGATGACAAAAGGGCTTAGAGGAGCAAGATATACCAGTTGGTTGAGTGGTGTAGCAACAACCTTGCACGCAGGTCAGCAAGACCAAAGAGTTGATTGCGGACCTCAGGAGGTGTAAGACAAGGGAACACAAACCAATCCTCATAGAAAAATTAGAAGTGAGTATTTTCAAGTTCCTGGGAACCAATATCTCTGAGGACCTAACCTGGATGCAACATATTGATGCAGCTATAAAGAAGGCAAGACAGTGGCTATTTCATTTCAAGTTTGAGGAGATTTGGTTTGTCAACTAAATCACTCAAAAGCTTCTACAAATGTACCGTGAAGAGCATTCTGCCTGGCTGCATCACCGTTTGATATGGGGTGGCTACCTGCACAAAATCGAAGTAAGTTGCAGAAAGTTGTTATATTAGTATGCTCCATCGTGGTTTGTGGGTATTTGTGAACAGTGGGTATGATTACAAGGCCCGTTTTCTGCTCTGGGTGTCAGCTGTGGGATAACTGGGAGACTTCCAGCCTCCATGATGGCAGCTCCTTAGGAACCAAGTTAGGGAACTGGAGTAGCTGCTCAATGACCTTTGGTGACTGTTAGGAGAGGGAAGGGAGAGCATCAGGTAGTGGAGAGCACCCTTACGGTCATCCCCCCCTTAACAATAAGTACTCCATTTTGAGAACTGTTGGTGGGGGGCAACCTACCTGGGGGAAGCAACAGTGGCACTGAGTCTGGCCCTGTGGCTCAGAAGGGTAGGGAACAGAAGAGGATGGCAGCAGTAACAGGGGACTCTATAGTTAGGGGGACAAATAGGTGATGTTGTGGGTATGAAATAGAAATACGGATGTTAGTTTGCTTCCCAGGTGCCAGAGTTTGTGATGTTTATGAACGCGTCCACAATATCCTGAAATAGGAGGGTAAGCAACCAGAGGTCGGGGTTCATACTGAAACCAAAGACATGAGTAGAAAAAGAGAGGAGGTCCTGAAAGCAGAATACAGGGAGTTAGGAAGGAAGCTGAGAAGCAAGACCTCAAGGGTAGTAATCTCGGGATTACTGCCTGTGCCACGTGACAGTGAGTATAAGAATAGAATGAGATGGTGGACAAATACTTGGCTGAAGGATTGGAGCAGGAGGCAGGGATTCAGCTTTCAGGATCATTGGGACCTCTTCTGGGGCAGGTGTGACCTGTACAAAAAGAACGGGATGCACTTGAATCTGAGGGGGCCCAATATCCTGGTGAGGTGATTTGCAAATGCTATTGGGGAGGATTTAAATTAAACTTGCAGGGGGGTGTGGGAACAGAAGTGAAGAGGCAGAGGATGGAGTGGTTGGCACACAAGTAGAGACAGCTTGTAGGGAGATTGTGAGGAAGGATAGGCAGCTGACAGAGCAAAGATGCACTCAGCCTGATGGTTTGAGATGTGTCTATTTTAATGCAAGGAGTGTCATAAAAAAAGGCAGATGAACTTAAAGCATGGATCAATATGTACAACTATGGTATTGTGGCCATTACAGAGACTCGGATATCTCAGGGGCAGGAATAGCTGTTGAGTGTGCCAGACTTAAGATGTTTCAAAAAGGACAGGGAGAAGGCAAAAGATGTGGTGGTGTGGCATTGCTAATCAGGGAAAGTATCACGGCTGCGGAAAAGGAGGAAGTCATGGAGGGATTATCTATTGAGTCAGTGTGGGCGGAAGTCAGAAACAGGAAACGGACAAAAATTCTACTGGGTGTTTATTATAGATCCCCACAATAGTCACAGGAACATCAAGGAGCAGAAAGGGAGGCAGATTCTGGAACGGTGCAATAATAATAGGGTCGTTGTGATGGGAGATTTTAACTTTCCTAATATTGACTAGCATCTCCTTCGAGAAAGGTGTTTAGATGGGGTGGAGTTTGTTAGATGCTTTCAGGAAGGTTTCCTGACGCAATATGTAGATAAGCTAACTAGAGGAGAGGCTGTTCTTGATCTGGTTTTGGGATATGAACCTGGTCAAGTGTCCGATCTCTCGGTGAGAGAGCATTTTGGAGATAGTTATCACAACTCTATCTCCTTTACCATAGCACTGGAGAGGGATAGGAGCAGACAATTTGAGAAAACATTTAACTGGGGTAGAGGGAAATATGATGACATTAGGTAGGAAGTTGGGAGCATAAATTGGGAGCAGATGTTCTCAGGGAAACACAAGGCAGAAATGTGGCAAATGTTCATGGCATTCTGTATAACTGAGTTCCATTGAGACAGGGAAAGGATGGTAGGGTAAAAGAACTATGGTGTACAAAGTATGTGGAAAACCTAGTTAAGAAGCAAGGAAAAGCTTATGAAAGGTTCAAAAAATGAGATACTGATAAGAGTTCTAGAAAATTACATGGTTGCCAGGAAGGAACTAAAGAATGAAATTAGGAGAGCTAGAAGGGGCCATAAGAAGGCCTTGGCAAGCAGGATTAAGGAAGACCCCAAGGTATTCTACAAGTACATAAAGAGCAAGAGGATGAGCCGTGTGAGAATAGGACCAAACAGGTGGATAGTGGAAACGTGCCTGGAATCAGAGGAGGTAGCAGGAGTACCTAATGAATGATTTGTTTCATTATTCATAAGGGAAAAGGACCTTTTTGCAATTGTGGGGATGACTTACTGCAGACTGAAATGCTTTAGTGTATAGACATTAAGAAAGAGGGTGTGCTGGAGCTTTTGAAAAGCATTAAGTTAAATAAGTTGCCAGGACCGGATGAGATATACCTCAGGCTACTGTGGGAAGTAAGGGAGGAGACTGCTGAGCCTCTGGCGATGACCTTTGCATCATCAATAGGGACGGGAGAAGTGCCGGAGGATTGGGGGGTTGTAGATGTTGTTCCCTTGTTCAAGAAAGGGAGTCGGGATAACCCAGGAAATTATAGACCAGTGAGTCTTACTTCAGTGGTGTACAATTTGTTGGAGAATATTCTGAGAGGCAGGATTTATGAGCATTTGGAAAGACATAAACTGCTAATGAATAGTCAACATGGCTCTGTCGAAGGTGGGTCGTGCCTTATGAGCCTGATTAAATTCTTTGAGGATGTAACAAAACACATTGATGAAGGTAGAACAGTGGATATAGTGCATATGGATTTCAGTAAGGCATTTGATAAGGTTCTCCATGGAAGACTCATTCAGAAAGCAAAGAGGCAAGGGATCCAAGGAGACCTTGCTTTGTGGATCCAGAAATGGCTCGACAACAGAAGGCAAAGGGTGGTTGTAGATGGCTTGTGTTCTGTATGGAGGTGCTCCACAGGGATCTGTTCCAGGACCCCTCCTCTTTGTGATCTTTATAAATGACCTGGATGAAGAAGTAGAAGGGAGTGTTAGTAAGTTTACTGATGACACCAATTTTGGGGGTGTTGTGGATAGTCTGGAGGGCTGTCAGACATTACATCAGGACATTGATAGGATGCAGAACTGGGATGAGAAGTGGCAGATGGGCTTCAAGCCAGGTAAGTGTAAAGTGGTTCATTTGGTAGGTCAAATTTGAAGACAGTATATAGTATTAGTGGTAAGACTCTTGGCAGTGTGGAGGATCAGAGTGATCTTGGGGTCTGTGTCCATAGGACACTCAAAGCTTCTGCACAGGTTGACAGTGTTGTTAATAAGACAATGTTGGCATTCATCAACCGTGGGATTGAGTTCAAGAGCTGTGAGGTAATATTACAGCTATACAGTATAAGACATTAGTTAGACCCCACTTGGAGTACTGTTCAGTTCTGATCACCTCACAACAGGAAGGATGTGGATACTATAGAAAGAGTGCAGAGGAGATTTACAAGGATGTTGCCTGGATTGGAGAGTATGCCTTGTAAGAATAGGTTGAGAGAACTTGGCCGTTTCTCCTTGGAATGATGGAGGATGACAGGTGATCTGATAGAGGTGTACAAGATGATGAGAGGTATTGATCATGTGGATAGCCAGAGGCTTTTTTTTCCCAGGGCTCAAATGGCTAACACGAGGGGCATAGTTTTAAGGTGCTAGAAAGCAGGTACAGAGGGGATGTCTGGCATAAGTTTTAAACACAGAGAGTGGTGGGTGCGTGGAGTGAACTGCCAGCAACAGTGATGGAGGTGGGTACAACAGGGTCTTTTAAGAGACTCTTAGATGGGTACATGGAGCTTTGAAAAATAGAGGGTTATGTGGTAGGGCAATTCTAGACAGTCTCTAGAGTAGGTTATATGGTCAACACAATATTGTGGGCCAGAGGTCCTGTAATGTTCTGCAGATTTCTCTGTTCTATGTTCTGTGGGTACCAGCCTCCATAGTATCCAAGAAGCCTTCAAGGAGTGGTGCCTTAGGAAGGCCAAGTCCATCACTGAGGATCCCCACCACCCAGGGCATGCCCTCTTCACATTTTTACCATCAGGAAGGGGTAGAGACACCTTAAGGCACACACTCAGCAATACTGGAACCACTTCTTCCCCTCTGCCATCGAATTTCTGAATGGACATTGAACCCATGAACACAACGTTACTCCTATTTTATTCCAGTTTTTATGCACTATGTATTTTAACTTAATCTGGTTAATACGGTACCTCTTTAAAAAGTATCCACCCCCCTTGGAAGCTTTCATGTTTTATGGTTTTACATCATTGAATCTTGCTGGATTTTTTTTGACACTGATCAGAATCAGGTTTATTATCACTGCATGTGTCGTGAGTTATACAGCTCTCGTCACATGCACGTGCAGTTCAACTCTTTGAGTGATTATGCAGGAAGTTTGAAGTTAATAACTCATCCCCTTCTACCTTAGGCTACGAACTTATCAATCACCCCTGCTGTGGACCACTTTCTGGAGGTCCAAGACGCCGACTTCTACAAAGAAGGCATCCATATACTCCACGACTGCTGGACTAAGTGTGTAAATGTGGGAGGGGATTATGTTGAAAAATAAATGTGCTGACTTATCGATCACCCCTCGTATATATACTTAATGTAACTCATTTTTACTATATATTTATTTATCATACATTGCATTGTACAGCTGATGTAAAGTTTACAAATTCCACAACATTTGCCGGTGATATTAAATCTGATTTACCATGCAGAAGAAATAGATCACTAAATTTATATATAAAAGTGATCTTCTCTTAGCATTCTCTGCTGTTCAGGGAAAAACTGCTGGTAATTACCATCTATCCAATGAAATATAGTTTACCATTCTAGCATCATCATGATAAATTTTACTATATGCTGTCTGTAACTTAATACATTTTTTCCTAGTGAGCTATTCAATGTATACTGTCTACAATATAATTAACTGCTTAGTAAAACTGATTTCTAGTGTTACATTCTGCGTCCAAGTTTATAAGGCTCAGAATGGTGTAGATTGATATTTGTGACTTGATTCAATTTTTTTTCAGAACAGGTTTCTTTGAACACAAATATTTTTCCCTCTATAATCAATCAGCTCAATATCACGAGAGGATGTTTTCCAATGAAACAAAAAGAAAGTGAAATAGGTGAGATTTACTGTCAGCTCAACACATTTAAGAGCAAGATCACCTTGCAACCAGCTAGGACCTTTATCCACAGGGTTGAAAATCTACATTATGTTCCTGGCTGTGGTTTTCTGTCCCTTGGTGCTACAAAAGTGTTCCATTTCAAGGTTATTGTCATGGTTTGGAACCTAACCTGACCTGTCTGCATTTACAAAAATGTTATTGAAACTCATTACTGTGAAGTTTAGAGACTGGGTTGTTAAACTGGATGGATTGGTCTTCGAATCATTTGTCACTTTTAAAACCGGGACAATTTTCAGCATGTCTGCAGTTGTCAATTGGAGGAATTAGTTCCTGAAGCATTTCCTCAGGGGCAGTTCTGCATGAGGAGAATTCTTTTCTTGTGGGAAATCTCTGTTCCCACTGAAAACATGAACTACAAAATGTTTTTCAATATTTTATCTTCCCATTCTAATTTAGTCTGAGGGACGCTGCAGTTTTCCTTTTGAACACTTATAATTAAAAAAATAAGAACTAGCTGGAAATGCTCACCAAGTTAGGCAGCATTTGTGGAGAGACAAGGTGTGTTAACAGATATGGTCAATTATTTTTAAATAGCAAGTTAAAATTGTGGTGCAGTTCTAGTGATCTAATTGCAATTCATGATATATGAGTATGAGAAGATTCACACTTCCAAGCTCATTCTCAGTAGGGCAGTTCCCCCTTCCTCCCAGATTTCCCCAATGGCAGTAGTTAAAATCTCCTCCCATCATTATAACAGTAGCTTTACAACTCATTTAGTATGGGACTACTACTGTTTTATGAGGGCACTGATTCCACAAACTGTGGACTCACTTAAATACAAGAGATTCAGCAGATGGTGAAAATCCAGAGCAACACACTGTTGGTGGAACTCAGCAGGCCATGGAGCATCTAAGGAAATGAATAAATAGCTGACGTTTTGAGCCAAGACCCAGACCTGATGAAGGATCTCGGCCTGGAACTTTGACTGTATATTCATTTCCATAACGCTGCCTGACCTGCTGAGTTCTTCCAGCATTTTGTGTGTGTTGATAGGGACTCACTTTCAAGGATTCTACAATTCATGTTCTCATTGTCAGTTGATTACTTAATTCTTTATTTTTCTTTCATATTTGAGTAGTTTGTCTTATTTTGCACTTTGGTTCTATATCTTTGTGTGTAGCTTTTCATTGGTTCTATTGACTGCATTTATTCTACTGTGAATGCCTGCAAGAAAACAAATCTCAAATGATTATATGGTGACATAAACGTACTTTGATAAGAAATCTACTTTGAACTTTGGTTGCTTTCATATTTACGGATATTGCTTTATTTGATTTGGCATTAGATATCAATTTTTGAATGATTTCCTAGAGACTGAGATAGGCTTCAGGTTCCTGTAACTCCTTCCCAATTGTACTAACAAGAAGGGGTAGGTCCTGGGTGGTAAATTAGTAAATCTGTAAATTGATCTATTAATGTCATGAGTACAGAGACAGAGTGAAAATCTTTATGTTATATTCCATCCATACAATTCACTTCATTATAATAGTGTATTGATGTAGTAGAAAGGAAAACAATAACAGAATGCAGAATAAAGTTACTATTACAGAGAAAGTGAACTACAGGCAGACAATAAGGTGCAAAGCCATAATGAGATAGATTATATGGTCAAGAGCCCATCTTATTGTACTAAGGGATCTTTCAATAGTCTTATAACAGTGGGATAGAAGCGATCAATAAGCCTGTCAGTACATGCTTTCAAGCTTTTTCATCCTCTGCCTGATGGGAACAGGGGAGCAGAGAATGTCTGCAGTTGGTGGGGTTTTGATTATGTTGTCTACTTTACAGAGACAGTGAAATGTGCAGACAGTCTATGGAGTGAAGCTTTGTGATGTTCTGAGCTGAGTTCACAACCCCCTGCAGTTTCCTGCAGTTTCAGGCAGAGCAGTTGTCGTAGCAAATCGTGATGCATCCAGGTAGGCTGCTTTCAATGGTACATCATAAAAGTTGATGAGGGTCAAAGGGGACTTGCCAAATTTCTTTTGCCTCCTGTGGAAGTAGAGGTGGTGGTATGATTTCTTGGCTGAGGTTAAATCAGGACAGACTGCTGTTGATGTCCAAGGAGCTTGAAGCTTTCAATCATCTTGACCTTCAGCACTTTTGATGTAAACAGGAGCGTGTGCACTACCCCCAATCCCTAAAGTCAATGACCAGCTCCTTTGATTTTGCTGACATTGAGAGAAAAATTGTATCTTTACACCATGCCACTAGACTCACGATCTTCTCCTTGTACTGCATCTCATTGTTATTTGAGATGGGGCCCACTACATCTATAAATGTAGATGGAGTAAGAGCTGAATCTGGCCATACAATCGGATGTATAGGGAATAGAATAAGAAATGGAGGACGCAGCCTTGTGGGTCTCCAGTGTTGAGGACAATCGTGGTGGAGGGTGCTGCTTATTCTTAATGATGGCGGTCTGTAGGTCAGCAAGTTAAGGATCCAGTTACAAAAGCTCCTCCATCGTGGAGACCACCTTTTTGAGGCACCACCTCGTGAAGATCGCCTTCTTTCTAACAGTAGGAAACATTGTGTCCGTGATGAAGCTAAAGAGAGTCTACAACCGTCTTGTGATCCTGTACTCTGGAGCCTCCATACTAAGCTGTGATGCAATGAATCAGAAATCCCTACACCATACACCTCAGACATTTGTAAGAGTCTCTGGTGACATACCAAATCTTCTCAAGCTCCTCATGAAATAGAACTGCTGTGGCGCCTTCATTGCGGTTGAAGCGATGAGTTGGGCCCAGGATAAGTCTTCAAAGATGTTGATTCCCACAAACTTAAGGCTGCTCACCCTTTCCACCACTGAACCCTTCATGAATACTGGTGTGTGTTCTCACAGTTCCCCCTTGCTGAAATCTACAATTAATTATTTGGTCATGCTGATGTTGAGTACAAGATTGTTGTTATGACATCACTCAACCAGTGATCTATCTCACTCCTCTACACCTCCGCATCGCCATCTGATATTCTACCAACAACAGTTATTTCATCAGCGAACGTATTGCTATCGGAGAATGTATTGGTGGAGTTCGAACTGTGCTTAGCTGCACACTCATTAGTGTGGAAGAGTAGAACAATGGGCTAAGCACCCCTCCTTGAGGTGCACCTATGCTGATTGTCAGTCAGTATAATGTAGATTCACGCTACTGGTTCCGCAGGTGCTTGACGCCATAGGAGGAGACATTGAGTAAACCAAGCCTGTTTCCTTTGGCGTTTCAAAGAATATGAGGATATTTTATTGAAACTTACGCAATTTTTACAGGGCTCGTCAAGTATGATGGAGAAAGGTTGTCCGTCCTGTTTGTGGAGTCTAGGACCAGGAAGCATAGTCTCAGAATTTAGGGGTAAGCAATTTAGAACTGAAAGAAATTTCTTCATATGATGTAAGATTAATCTTTCAAATCCTCTGTGCTAGTGGGTTGTGGAAATCAGCCATTAAGTTTACCAGAAGAACAGTAACTAGAAATCTAGATATTAAGCGAATTAAAAGATATGGGGCTAGTTCAGGTAAGTGGTGCTGAGGTGGAATATTAGCCATGATCTTAATAAAAACAAGTAACACCAACATCTTAATGGCCTAGACATGTTCTGATTCCTAATGTTCTTGCGTTAATATATGAGTATGGATAGAAGAGTGACTAATTATGAAAAATCTGTGAGCAATGATTAAGGGGTCATTTCTGTATTGATAATCAGCAGCTAGTGCAGGATGCTTCAGCAATCAGTGTTGGGGCTTCAGTTCCTAATCTAAGTTGATTAAACCGATTCAAAAGGGCAACAATTATACCAGTGCCCAAGAAGAGCAGGGTGAGCTGCCTTAATGATTTTTGTCCATTAGCACTAACACCTACAATGATGAGGTTGGTTATGGCTAGAATTATCTCCTGTCTCAGCATAGACCTGTATCCACTGCAACTTGTCTATTGCCACAATAGGGCTACAATGGATGCAATGTCATTGGCTCTTCTTGCGGCCTTGGATCACCTGGATAATACAAATATGAATGTCAGGATGCTGTTCATTGACAACAGCTCAGCATTTATACAATGATTCCTACAGTTCTGATCAAAAAGCTTCAGAACCTGGGCCTCCATAGCTCCCTTTGCAAGGATCCTTGATTTCCCAGCTGGAAGACCACAATCTGTGCAGATCGGAAATAATATCTCCACCTCGCTGACTATCAACACTGGCGCACCTCAAGGATGTGTGCTTAGCCCTCTGCTCTACTGTCTCTACACCCATGACTATGTGGCTAGGCACAGCTCAAATGGCATCTATAGATTTGCTGATGATACTGTTTACAAAATTTCATACAGTGACGAGGGCATACAGGAGTGAGATATATCACCTAGTTGAGTGGTGTCAAAGCAACAACCTTGCACTCAATATCAGTGAGAACAAAGAACTGATTGTGGACTTCAGAAAGGGTAAGAGGAGGGAACACACACAGTCCTCATCGCGGGATCAGAAGTGGAAAGAGTGAGCAATTTCCAAGTTTCTGGATTTCAACCTCTCTAAGGATCTGTCCTGGATGCAATATATCAATGCAGCTGCAAAGAAGAAGCACTCTGGCTATGTTTCAGAGGGAGTCTGAGGAGATTTTATATGCCACCAAAAACATTTGCAAATTTCTACAGATGCACCTTGGAGAGCATTCTAACTGGCTACATCACCATTTGGTATGGGTGGAGTCTACTGCACAGGATCAAAACAAGCTGCAGACAGTTGTAAACTTAGTCAGCTCCATCATGAGCACTAGCATTCATAGTATCCAGGACATCTTCAATGAGCGATGCCTCAAAAAGTACCCTCATCATCTCCATCGGGAAAGAGGTACAGAATCCTGAAGGCACACACTCAATGATTCAGGAACAGCTTCTTCCCCTCTGCCATTCAACTTCTGAATGGACATTCAACCCATAATCACTACCTCACTACCTCATTACCTTTTTTATTTCTATTTTGATTTTGCACTACTTATTTAATTTAACAATTCAATATATAGACAGAATAAGAGAAGGGCAAAGAAATGGCAGATGGAATACAGTATCAAGAAGTGTATGGTCATGCACTTTGGTAGAAGAAATGAAAGGGTTGAATATTTTCGAAATGGAGAGAAAATACAAAAAGCTGATTGCAAAGAAACTTGGGAGTCCTTGTGCGGGATTCCCTAAAGTTAATTTGCAGGTTGAGTCTATGGTGAGGAAGACAAATGCAATGTTAGCATTAATTTCAAGATATCAAGAATGTAACGTAGAGACTTTATAAAGCACTGGTAAGGCCTCACTTGGAGTAATGTGAGCACATCATAGAAAAGATGTGCTGAAACTGGAGAGGTTCCAAGGGAGGTTCACGAAAATGATTCCAGGATCAAATGGCTTGTCATGTGAAGAGCATTTCATGGCTCTGGGCTTGGATTCACTAGAGTTCAGAAGAATGAGGGATGACCTTATTGAAACCTATCAAATGGTGAAAGGCCTTGATAGCATGCGCGTAGAGAGGATGTTTCTTATGATGGGAGAGTCTGAGACCAGAGGAAACAGCCTCAGCCTCAGAATAGAGGGGGATCCTTTTAGAACGGAGAAGAGGAGAAATTTCTTTAGCCAGGGAGCAGTGAATCTGTGGAATTATCTGCCACAGGCAGCTGTGGAGGCCAAGTCTTTATGGATATTTAAGGCAGAGGTTGATAGATTCTTGACTGGTCAGAGCATAAAGGGATATGTCACAGAGACCATGTTCCTGCACTGAGCATGGGTCCTGGTGCAGAAGGTAAAGAGGGAGAACAGGGGAGCGGTAATGATAGGGGACTCAATCAGAGGAACAGACACAAGATTCTGTCGATGTGAACGGTATGTGAGCAGTACCAGCCGAATAGTATGTTGCCTCCCAGGTGCCAGGGTCGGTGGTGTCTCAGATCGCGTCCACAGCATTTTGGAGAGGGAGAGAGAGCAGCCAGATGCCTTGTATTTTGTGGTACCAATGATATAGGAAGGAAAAGCAATGAGATCCTGAAGAGAACATTCAGACTGCTAGGCAGAAAGCTGAGATGCAGGACCTCCAGGATAGTAACTTCTGGATTGCTACCTGTGCCACGTGCTAGTGAGGGCAGAAACAGGATGATATGGCAGGTTACTGCGAGGCTGAGAAAGTGGTGCCGGGGGCAAGACCTCAGGTTCTTGGATCATTGGATCTCTTCTGGGGGAGGTCTGACCTGTACAAAAGTGATGGGTTGCACCTGAACCCAAGGGTGGGGGGGGGGGACTAATATTCTTGCAGACAAGTTTGTTAGAGCTGTTGGGAGGATTTAAAATAATTTGGCAGGGGTGTGGGAACCAGACTGAAAGGAGTAGGGTGGGACAGATGGTTTTAAAAAAAGCAAATAAGGCATGCGGTCAGACTGTCAGGAAGGGCAGGCAAGTGACAGGAGAAAATTGCAGCTAGCAGGGTGAGATTCAGTGCATTAGGGATGCAAAATCAAAAAGGGTAGCAAATACAGCACTCAAAGCGTTATATCTCAATGCACACAGAGTTTATGGTGGATGATCTTGTTGCACTTTTACAGATTGTCAGTTATGATGTAGCCATCACTGAATTGTGGCTGAAGGATGGTTGTAGTTGGAAAGCTGAACGTCCACGGTTACACATTGTATCATAGTGATACGAAGGCAGGCAGAAGGGGTGATGTGGCTCTGCTGGTAGAGAAAGCCATCAAATCAGGAGGAAGATGTGACATAGGATCGGAAGATGTTGAATTCTTGTGGGTCAAGTTTAGAGGCTGCAAGGGTAAAAGGACCCTGATGGCAATTATATACAGGCCTCACAACAATAGTTGGGATGTGTACAGAGATTACAACAGGAAACTGAAAAGGCATGTCAAAAAAGCAGTGTTATGGTTGTCACGGGAGATTTTAACATGCAGGTCAAATGGGAAAATCAGGTTGGTAATGGATCTCAAGAGAGTGAGTTTGTTGAATGCCTATGAGATAGCTTTTTAGAGTAGTTTATTATTGAGCCTACTTGGGGATCAGCTGTACTGGATTGGGTTTTATGTAATGAACTGGAGGTGAGGAAACCCTTAGGAGGCAGTGAATCAAATATGATTGACTTCAAATTGAAATTTGATAGGGAAATAGTGTGATGTAGCAGTATTTCAGTGGAGTAAGGGAAATTACAGGTCTGTGAGAGATGAGTTAGCCAAAGTAAATTGGAAGGAGTTGCTGGCAGGGATGACAGCAAAGCAGCAATGGCGTAAGTTATTGGGCAAAATGAGGAAGGTGCAGGACAGATGTATTCCAAAATCAAAGAAATATTCAAATGGCAAAATAGTACAACTGTGACTGATAAGAGAAGTCAAAACTAATGTAAAAACAAAAGAGACTACATGCAATGAAGCAAAAATTGGCAGGAAAATAGAGGATCGGGAAGCTTTTGAAACCAACTGAGAGCAACCATAAGAATCATTAGAAGGGAAAAGATGAAATATGAAGACAACCTAGCAATTAATATCAAAGTGGATAGTAAGAACTTTTTCAAGTATGTAAAAAACAAGAGATGAGCGTGGATATAGGAATGAGGCTGGAGAAATAATAAAGGGTGACAAGGAGATGGCAGATGAACTAACTGAGTATTTTGCATTAGTCTTCATTGCAGAAGGCACTAGCAGTGTGCCAGATGTTGTAGGGTGTGAAGGAAGAGAAGTGAGTGCAGTTGCTATTACAACAGAGAAGGTGCTCAAAAAGCTGAATGACCGAAGGAAGTACAAGTCACCCAGACCAGATGAACTGCACCCCAGTGTTCTGAAAGAGGTCATGGTGGAGATTGTGGAGGAATCAGTAATGATATTCCAAAAATCATTGGACTCTGGCATGGTGCCAGAGGAGTAGAAAATTGCAAATGTCACTCCACTCTTTAAGAAAGGAGGAAAGCAACAGAAAGGAAATTATAGACAATTTAGCCTGCTATCAGTGGTTGGGAAGACCTTAGAGTCAATTGTTAAGTCTGAGGTTATGGAGTACTTGGTGACACAGGACAAGATAGGACAAAGTCAACATGGTTTCCTTAAGGGAAAATCTTGCCTGACGAACCTGGTGGAATTCTTTGAGGAGATTACAAGTAGGATAGATAAAGAGGATGCAGTGGGTGTTATATATTTGGACTTTCAGAAGGTCTTTCACAAGGTGCCACACATGAGGCTGCTTACCAAGTTGAGAGCCCATGGTATTACAGGAAAGTTACTAACATGGATAGAGCATTGGCTGATTGGCAGGAGGCAGCGAGTGGAAATAAAAGGATCCTTGTCTGGCTGGCTGCCAGTGACTAGTGGTGTTCTGCAGGGGTCAGTGTTGGGACCACTTCTTTTTATGCTGTATATCAAGGATTTAGATGATGGAATCAATGCTTCTTAACAAGCATGTAGATCATATGAAGATTGGGGGAGGGGTAGGTAGTGTTGAGGATACAGGTAGGCTGCAGAAGGACTTGGACAGATTAGGAGAAAGGGCGAGAAAGAGGCGAATGAAATACAATGTTGGAAAATGCATGGTTAAGCACTTTGGTAATAGAAATAAATGTGCAAACTATTTTCTAAAAGGGGAGAAAATCCAAAAATTTGAGTTGCAAAGGGACTTGGGCGTCCTTGTGCAGAACACCCTAAAGATTAGCTTGTAGGTTGAATCAGTGGTGAGGAAGGCAAATGCAATGTTAGCATTTATTTCAAGAGGTCTTGAACACAAGAGCAGAGTTGTGATGCTGAGTCTTTATAAAGGCACCAGTGAGGCCTCACCTTGAGTATTGTGAACAGTTTTGGGCTCCACATCTAAAAATAGATGTGCTGGCATTGGAGACGTCCAAAGACAGTTCACAAGGATGATTCCGAGAATGAAAAGTTTATCATATGAGAAACGTTTGGTGGCTCTGGGTCTGTACTCACTGGGATTTCGAAGGATGAGGGGGTATCTCACTGAAACCGTTTGAATGTTGAAAGGCCTAGACAGAGTAGATGTGGAAAGGATGTTTCCCATGGTTGGGGAATCTAGGACAAAAGGCCACAGTCTCAGGATAGAATGTCATTCATTTAAAATAGAGATGCAGGGAAATTTCTTCAGCCAGAGGGTGGTACATTTGTGGAATTTGTTACTACAGGCAGCTGTGAAGTGGAACGTACAGGTCATTGGGTGTATTTAAGGCAGAGCTTGATATGCTCTTGACTCGACACAACATCAAAGGTTATGGGGAGAAGGCAGGGGAATGGTGTTGAAGAGGGGGAAAAATGGATCAGCCATGATTGAATTCAGAGCAGCCTCGATGGGCCAAATAGCTTAATTCTGCTCCTATATTTTTTCTGATAAAATAGATGAAGAGAGTAAATGCACTGTAGCCAAGCTTGCTGACGTTACAGAAATTGATTGGTTAAGAAGTAGCTAAAATGTTGCAGCTAACAAGTTGAGGGGGGGTACTAGTTGAAGGAAAAATCAGAGAAGCATAGGTTCATAGTAAGGTTAACTGGAAAAAGTGAAGATGCTGCACACACAAAATACTGGAAGAACTCAGCAGGTCAGACAGCATCTATGGAAATGAATAAACAGATGTTTCGGGCTGAGAGCCTTCCTCAGGAAAAGTGAAGATGCTGCAAGACAAAGAGAGAGATAATGGGACATTAAGTAACACAATGGATGTTCAGGAGAGACATATTCCGTAGATCCTGGAAACCTTGAGCAACTCACAAAAAAATGCTGTAGGAATTCAGCAGGTCAGACAGTGTTTCAGCCTGAGATCTCTAATCTATTTCCTTCCACAGAGTTCCTCCAGCAGCTCTTTTTTTTCCTCCACATTCAAACATCTGCAGTCTCATATGCTGTCATTTTACCAATACACAGTCCCTTGAGCCCATTCAATAGGGCCACAGCACATCTGATTATAACTTCATAAACACAAGACATTCTGCAGATGCTAGAATTCCAGAGTAACACATACAAGATGCTCAAGGATATCAGCAGATCAGATAGCATCCAAGGATAGGATAAAGAGTCGACAAAGACCCTTTTTCAGGTCTGGGACTGCTAGTCCTGATGCTCCCTAACCTTTTGAGATCCTCCAACATTTTGTATGTGATTGTAATTTCAGCTCTGCATTTCCACCTAATCCAAATAACCTTTACCCCTTTGCCTATCATTTCCCCACCTGGCTCCACCCACCTACCACCCACAAACATATCCAATGAGATTTTACAGCAGTTTGTTCTCCATATTCCAGCATCTACAATCCCTTGTGTCTTCTTATCAAGAATCTTAAAAATACTCAAAAGGTGTTTTTTTCCATTTCCCTTGGAGGAAGAAAGCTCCAAAGACACACAACCATCTTAGAGAAGATATTTCACCTATCTCTGTCCAAAGGATGACCCTTTATTTTTAAACATTAACTTCTGTTTCTGATTTCTTTCACAGGAGGTAACATCCTCTCTACGTCCATTCTGCCAAGATTCTTTTCAAATATTTCAAACAGGTTACAAGTCACTCCAGCACATGAGAGCCTAGCCTGTCTAACTTTCTTTCATAAAGCAACCTGCATATTTGATTTTTACAAGAAATTATTAAATCAGACCACGGATCATTTCTCCCCTTCCTGGCAACAAATTTCATTTACTGACAGATGTTGTGACAGTACAGACAGAATTCTGTCAAAGTTGTTCTGTGAAATTTAGTATGTAGAGAGCAAAACTTTTTTTTAAGAAATGTTCACTCCAGTTTAGCTTTATCCCGAAGTTTACTTCTCAACTGAACCAAACATTATTGTAGTAGTGCATTCGCTTGAGTCGTGCATGATGTTCTTTTAACAGGTGGTCTATTGGTGGGTCTTCAGATGGCTGTAGAGTTTCCATGTTCTGCAGGGTTTCCAGACCTCACAATCCTACCTCCTTTGCCACTTGCTGATCACTACAGGACTTAATCCGGGATGTTAGGGTGGATTCTCTGAATGGAGAATTGCTGTGCATGACTTTGTTTAACATGGGTAGGCTGATGCACTGACAGCCACCACAAGGTCCTTGACAGATCTGGTCAGGTCCAGTGGTATGGAATGGAAGGTGACTGGGGACTCTTCACTCCTGCAGTCTTTCTCAGCCTCCACTGCCATTGTGATGTGTCATCATTTAGGCAGCTCCACTATTGAGGTCTTGTTTCAATGTCTGGAACCTCCCCTTTGACCTTACCACCATGGGTGACCCCACCAGGAAATAACTGCCAGATGGCTAAACTCAAAATGTCATCATTTTCAGATTCTCTGGAATTCAGAAGCCCTTCACCACAACAATGTAATGATCCTCGGAGAAGGTACAATGGTAATCTTCAGCCATCAAACATATGGGCCAAAAAGCCTCCTCTGCACCAATGATTCTGCCGATCTTCTGGTGGAAAAACTAGCAGTTTTTCTGACAGCAATTGCTTATTGTTGATAATTGTTCCAAATTTTACCACCTTCTATGAGATGAAGCATTTACTCCATTTCCCTTCAAAAAGAGATAGTTCTAGCTTTTTTCTAATTCCCTTGGACATAGTTCCCCAGATTGCAGAAATAACTTCTTTCTGATTGATTCCTTTAAATATTTTGAAAAATTTCCATTTCTCATCTTTGAGAAGGTAAAGCATGAGAAGAACTTCCATCCCATAAACTGAAACCAGTGGTGGCTTTCACATTGTTAATTAGATTTTCCTGTATTTAGGTAGTTTCTTGAAGCAGTTGGATAACTTCTCAGTTCTTCCAGTTGAAGGAAACAAGTTAAAGTCAGCTGTGAAACCTAGAGCAAAACTCTGAGGTTCGGCAATAGATAATTTAGGGGATTAAGTAGCTACATGACATTAGTTATGATTTAATTAATTTGTGTAAATTTCTGGAGAAAAGTATTTACATGGAGACATAGAAAATACAAGAAAGGGCAGGAAGATCAAGCAAGGCTGTAGAAGATAAAGCTCCGATAAATTAGAATAGTTTTAATAGAAGTAATCTCTTCACTGTCTGGGCTTCACATCAAAAACAGCTCTGTGTTTCTGAAACAGAGATTATTACTTAGATGACGTCTTCTCTTTGGATCATCACCTTGCAGTGGAGAGGCTTGTGGATTCCTGAGATCCTAAGAGGGATGCTGACTGGAGTCCAGCCATCTGAATCCACCCCCACCCCACCCCACCCCCAGACCCCGACCCCGACATCCAGTTATGTGGATTGATCTCTGCAGCTACCTGAGGACCCATCAATAGGTAACCCTTTGGAGGAACATCATACTCGACTTGAGTGATCACACTGCTGCCTTCACATCACCTTATTCAGTGCTAATGGCCTGATGCAAGATAAACTTCATAATGAAATACAGAATGACAAGAGTCAGCTTAATTGTAAGGCATAAATTGTTTAAGGACTTGAAAAAGCAAATGAATTTTGCAGAATTGCCAAATCATTCTGTTCTCACTAGCGGTGGAAGTTAAAGTTAAAAGAATTGTGCATAAATACCCACTCTACACTAGAAGACAGAAATCACTGGAACAGGTCTCTCTTATTTGTGAAATGTTTGTTTGATGATGAACTTAATTAAAAATAAATTACAAAAAAAAAAGAAAATATGAATCAGTAATTCTATGAAGCATAAATTACAGAATAAATAGTGGAATAAAGGAACAATGGGGTAATATTCATAGGTTCATAGAATGTACGGACATCTGATAGTGGAGGGGAAGAAGCTGTTCCTGAATCACTGAGCATGGGTCTTCATGCTCCTGTAGTGTTTCCCAGATGTAAATAATGAGAAGAGGACATGTCCAAGATCATGACAGCCATAGATATTGATGTGGCCTTCTTGAGGCATTGCCTCTTGGAGATGTCCTCAATGGTGGATTGGATTCTGCTTACGATGGAGCTGGTTAAGTCTATAACCTGCTGCAGCCGTTTGTGATCTGTGCATTAGAGCTTCCATATCAGGCTGTGATGCAACCAGTCAGAATGCTCTCCATCATACAGAAATAGACATTATTAAGAGTCTTTAGTGACATACCAGTCTCTCAGATTCGTCATGAAGTAGAGCTGCTGGCATATCTTTCTCAGGATTGTACCAATGTGCTGGGCCCAGGACAGATCCTCTGATATGAAGACACTCTGAAGCTTGAAGCTGCTCACTCTTTTCAACACTGGCCCCTTAATGAGGACTGGTGTGTGTTCGCCTGACCTCCCCCATGCTGAAGTCCACAATCAATTCCGCAGTCTTGCCAACATTGAATATGAGGTTGTTGCTTCAACACCACTCAACCAGCCAATTTATCTCATTCTTGCATGCCTCCTCAATGCCATCTGAGATTTTAATAGCAACAGCGGTGTCATCGACGAATTGACAGATAGTGTTTGAGGTGTACTTAGTCACCCAGATTTGAGTGCAGGAAGAGTAGAGCAGTGGGCTAATTATACATTCTTGAGGTATACCTGTGTTAATTGTCAGTCAGGAGGAGATGTAATAACCAATGTGTACTGATTGTGATCTCTTGATAAGGGAATCCAGTTGCAGAGGGAGGCTTGCTTTCCTACAAAAAAATGTATTTATGTACTAAAGTACCAATGGCATTTTTATCACTGCCCACATATTATTCTATCTAGAGAAAAGAAATTCTATAGCAGGAAAATAGAGGGAGGAAATACCTCAATTTCCTCAAGAGAGATCTGAGAGGAAGATTCAACAGTGTATTTCAGATCGTCAAAAATAATTCCAGTTTTGTTTCCTTCCTACCTCCCCCTTTGTTAAACCTAGAACTTTTTTCACTTCCAATAGAAGATCTAAAGCAGTAATTTTGTTCCCTTTCCATAGATGCTGTCTGACCTTTTGAATACTTCCAGTAACTTTTTGTTTGTATTTCAAACTTAATAGTTATTTTAAAGCCTTTATTGCCTGATCTCCATCTTTTACAAAAGTGAATTGTTTTACATTATTCAGTTGCTGAAAACCTTCACCATTCCTCACCGCCACACCAGAATGTGAGTGACATGTGGCCCAAGAATTTGAACACAAAATCACTCTGTGGGAAACCTATAATCTAAACCACTATGCTGCTGGGTTACAGAAGAATTTTGCTTCTCCAGATGAATAGTGTTGCAGGGTGGTAAACAAAAGTCATTGCAATTATCTTGAAGAATAAGTATGCCAATTATTGGTATGATTAATCTTGTTGCTCCATAGCCGGGCCCCAAAGCAAATGAATAATGTTGGATAATGTGAATTTACTCTATAGAAATATCTTCATAAAATTAAATAAGAAGGACCTATTCCAGTGATTTCTCTGGGTATTTTAAGCATAATTCCTTCAATTTCCACCAATAGTGAGAACAGACCGCTTTGGCAATTCCGCAAAATGCATTCGCTATTCCAAGTTCCTAAACAATTTATGCCTTACAAGTAGGCTGACAACTATTGTCATTCTGTGTTTCCTTCTGAAGTTTATCTTGATCCAGGCCATTAGCACTGAACAAGGTGATATGAAGGCACTTAACCTATCAGCAGCTAATTACATAGAATTCCTAAAGGGTCCAAATGCCCATGTGATGGTCTAGTTCACTTATAAAGAGGAAGCTGAAAGAATTAGCAGTAACAAGAAGAAAATAGTTTGGGACATTCAAATATTTACTCCATTCATTTACTAAAGGCCAATTCATAACTCTCCAAAATGTCAGGAGACTGAGACAGGGTGTTTAATGAGCCATATCTGTTCATGCACTTAAGCCACTGAGAGATGAGCTTGTTTTTTTAAGCCAAATGCTGAAAAATGTCACTGCTTGTATAATATCTGTTAGCTGAGACCTCAGAGAAGAATTATGCTTGTTTATGACAGAGAAGGTCTTGTTGCAAATTGTCTTCTCCAATGTTTTCCTTTGAACTCTTGTTTAAGTAAAATAGCTTGTTATTTTCTTAGTAATGAATTGAAACGGCTATCTTTCTTACCCTTCAACCATCGGACTCCTGATGCAGCGTTCACCACAGAAAACGCTGAGCACAGCCTGTGGATTCAGTTTCAGGGACTCTATCACTCATGCTATCAGTATTATTTATTTACGGATTGATTGATTATATTTGACAGTTTGACTTCTTTTGCACAATGGTTTCTTGTCAGTTTGTGTGTAGTTTTTCATTGATTCTATTGCACTTCTTTATTCTACTATGAATGCCAGCAAGAAAATGAATCTCAAGGTAGTACATGTTAACATATGCATACTTTGATAATGAATTTACTTTAAACTTTGAATTTTGATATTTGCCAATCATACCTGCATGCAAGGCCTTTGTATTGAAAGAATGGTGCACTCAGTAAATCCCAGCTTTCAAATATCTTTTAAGTGTATCAAGGGCTGTAAAATAATGGTCAGACTGGATCACAAATCAACGATCTCACTGAATCATTCCTAAACAATTTCCAATTCTCTGATGCTAATCAGATCATCTTTATCATGGGTATCTAATCACTTAGACCTACATCCCTTATCAAAGTTCGAAGTAAATTTATTATCAAAGTAAATATATGTCACCATATACAATCCTGGGTTCCCTTTTCTTGTGGCCATACTTAATAAATCCATTATACAATAATAACCATAATAGAATCAATGAAAGGGCACACCAACTTGGTGAGCAAAAAGCAACAAACTATGCAAACACAGAAAGAAAGAAATAAAAAGCAATAAATATCGAGAATATGTGAAAAAGTATCCTTGAAAGTGAGTCCATATGTTGTTGGGACAATTGAAGTTGAGTGAAGTTATCTCTTTTGGTTCAAGAGCCTGATGGTTGAGGGGTAATAATTGTTTCTGAAGCTGGTAGTGCAAGTCCTGAGGCTCCTATATGTTCTTCCTGATGACAGCAGTAGGTAGAGAGCATGACCTGGATGGTGGGGGTCCCTGACTATGGATGCTACTTTCCTGTGACAATGTGCTCATTTAAGGGGAGGGCTTTACCTGTGATGGTTTTGGCTGTATTCACTATGTTTTATAGGATTTTCTGTTTAAGGGCATTGGTGTTTCCGTACCAGGCTGTGATGAAGCCATCAATATACTCTCCACTACACATCTATAGAAGTTTGTCAAAGTTTGAGATGCCATGTAGAATCATTGCGAACTCCTAAAGAAGTAGAAGTGCTGCTTTACCTTCTTCATAATTGTACTTATGTGCTGGGCCCAGGACAGGTCCTCTGAAATAATAACATGAAGAATTTAATGATGCTAACCCTCTCTACCTCTGATCCTCTGATGAGGACAGGCTTATGGACCTCTGGTTTCCTCCTCCTGGTCAATAATCAGCTATCAGCTCCTTGTTCTTGAGTAAGAGGTTGTTGTTAAGGCATCGCTCAGTCAAATTTTCAATTTCCCTCCTATATGCTGATTTATCTCCATCTTTGATTCAGCCAAGACAGTGGTGTCATCAGCAAACTTAAAAATGGCATTAGAGCTGTACTTAGCCTCACAATCATGTTAAATTATCCCACAGCAATCCTTAGCTTGCCATATCAGAAATATTTCCTTCCTGCCCCCATCCTCCCCTTCCCCACCCCCACCCTGCCCTCCCACCAGCATCGCCACCCTTTCTGCAACTTAAACCACTTGTTCTTCTCTTTCCCTGTTCTGACAAAATACACTTGACCTGAAATATTAACTCTGTTTCTCATTTCACAGATGCTGACAGGTCTGAGTATTCACCATCTCATTTTGTTTTCATTTCAGATTTTCAGCATCGGCATTTTGGGATTTTGATTTGTGTCTTGTCAGAGATAGGTGTTGTATGGGACTTCTGTGACAAAAATTGGGCACTTTTTAGGCCATGCCTCAACGTTGTCTCGATCTCATTGAATGGAAGCATGGGCTGCTTCATTTGCTGAAGAATTTTGAATGGAATGGAGTTGAGCATTATGAATTAATAAACAAAAGTTCCCACTTCTAACCTTAGGATGGACGCAAGGTCATTCCTCCATGTAACTGAAAATAATTGAGCCTATGAATTTGTGGTAGAGTACTATTGTAGTGATGTTCCAGTGCTGGGATGTTTGGTCTCCAGCAACTATCACTGTTCCAAGAACATAGAATTTTGGTTGCATATAAACCAACAGGAACACTGAGGAGAGGTTTCTCCAAACCTAAAGAACAAACCAAGCTTTTGGACAAGACCGATGTGGTCTACAAAATCCAATGCAGGGACTGCAGCAAATGTTATGTCAGCCAAACTGGGGGGAAACTATCCAAAAGCATCCATGAATATCAACTGGCTGTGAAGTGGTCTGGCCAGCTCTCTCCAGTCTCCACCCGTGAAGATTGCAAGTGGCACAAGTTCAGCTGGGCATCGGTGAAAGTCACGGTGCAAGCAAACGCATGGCATGTAAGAGAGATCCTAGAAGTGTGGTTTTCCACAAGCAATTATATAAACAGACATGTAGACCCCGATCCCATTTATAATCTAATGTGGGCAAAATTCCAGACACGCACAGAGTTTGCCACGCTACCAATCAATAATGAGACACCGCTCCCCCTCCCGAAGTCACAATTGAGTTTCCGTAATGATGACCAATCAGCTGATTGATAAATATATAAAAGCCAAGCGTTTGGAGGCCACACCATAAGTGAACAGCGCACTGATGATGTCTCTTCGTATGGTGACGAAACATTTGCAAATGGATTGCCAAGATTGGAGAACAACTCAACCCAACTATTAACCACCCAAGCTATACATTTTCCAAGTTATTTCCATAACTAACCTTCTCTAGGTAATGTATGGTTCTGATGTATGTTTTCCCTTTGATACCCATTGCCCTTAATTTACCAGGGTATGTTGATGCCACATGAATCCCAAGAGCTGTCACTCCTTGAATACAGACAATCTGAGAAAATTTCTTATGGCTAATGGTATGCACATGGGTATTTTCGTGGTCGTTTTCTGCTGCAGCTGTCCACTTTCACTCATTATTTGGCATGGATGGCTGGAAAGGTTATCCCCTGCTTCCTTGGCTTCTGCCTCTCTACATGGTCCAATAAGGGTAGCTGCGTGCCACTGTAAGGGAAGTCACAGCACCAATATGAGCCAGTGGAGCCCTCAAGATGTGATTTTGGTACCTATGCTGCTTTGATGAGGCCCTATGTTACATTTCATTGAAAGTTGGGTAGCTCATCAGCATCTCTTCCATCCTCCTTAACTTGTCTGTAGCCCTCGACAAAGAGAAAATGTTCCTAGGGAATGAGAATCAAGAACAGACAAAGCAGATAGCACTTGAGGTGAGTGATAGCAGCTGGCAATGAAAACAACCATGAAAATACTCATGTGCCTTCTCTGGATATGCTATTCGAGCCAATATTGCCTGCAATGTCTCTTGAGGACCCAACTCATGGGACCTATATCCAGGCAAGGAGTCCACAATGGGAAATGATAACTGTCTTTACTTGGTCTGAATTCATTTGCTACAAAGCCCATGTCAAGATTACTCAACATGAATAGGAACAAGGCACAAACACTGCATGACAGTATACGGTAGAATAGTGCAATACTCCTGTTAGTGGATAAATATTTAGTAGCAAAACTTTCAAAGATATTTTCCAGGTTATAAAACATTTGTAACTTACCTATAAGAGGCGATATCAGGACAACTGAACAAAGACTTCCTCAATGAATTAGATAAAAGGGGACAACTTAAAGGAAGGAATTGGTGACAAGGTCAGAGGAAGGAATTTGAGAACTCAGGGATTTGACAGCAGAAGGTTCAGCTATCAATAACAGAGATATTATAACTGGCAATACTCAGTATGTAGAACTTGGCTATCTCAAAGAATTGAAGAGAAAATCTAATGAGGAAAATGTGTAGAGATAGTTGAGAGCAAGAAAACAGTTAAAGAAAACCTCAAAGGTTTTTGACCACAGTGACCTAAAGGCCATCAGGATAGCCTGCTGTTAAGCCTTGAAAGCCAATGGCTGAGGCCTGGAGAAGTGTGTGAAATTCTGGTCACCTACCTACAGGAACGATATCAATAAGCTTGAAAGAGTGCAGAGAAAACTTACAAGTTTGTTGGTGGGACTTAACAAGTTGATTTATAGAGAAAAGTTGAAAAGGTTTGGACTTCATTCCCTGGAGTGTAGGAGAATGAAGGGAGATCTTTTGAGTTGGACAAAATGAGAGGTATAGATGGGGCAATTACTTGCAAGGTTTTCCCCTTGAGGTTGTGTGAGACTAGAACTTGAGGTTATAGGTAAAATACTCCAAGTGTAGATGATTGGCGGAGGAATTAGACATGTGGCAGGTGTAAGTGAGCATATCTGAGAAAATATGTTACAAAGAAATAAGTGGGGAATAGGATTGTAAGATTTCTCTGAGTGCAACAATGAACTGTTTTTTGTCTCTGTCTTGCACTAGTGTTATGCTTATTCTGTTGCTTACTTTGCACGTGTAAGTTAAATATAATTTACATTAATTTAAATTGAAAGTAACTAATGTTTGTATCTTGTGCCATGCTGCTGTTGCAAAAAGCTGATTTTCATGTTCTGCATTTATGCCAATGACAACAATAAACTAGAACTTGAACTTGAGATGCATGGAGCTAAAGGTTGCAAGGAAATCTGAAATAAATATGCAGGAATTTTAAACCCAGGCTGCAGGACATGTAATTTACTAACCACAGGTATAATGGAAAATCAAACTTCATACAAGTTAGGACACAAGCAGCAGGAGTTTATTTGCCCGTAAGTTTATGGCAGGTACAGTACCGAGCGTGCTTGATCTGGCTTGCTCCCTGCAATCACCCTACACAGAATTCCTGCAGCAATATTTAATTTTGGTGTCTCAAAAAGTTCAATACCCCTTAAGGTTTTTGAAAGTCTTCAAAGTCTACAATGATCAGTAAGACAAAAGTAAATTGTCGTTACAGATACAGTATGTATTTTCCTTTTCAATCGAGGTTAATGACGCTGTTCAAATGAATGGCATTGTGCTACCTATATTAACAATTTATGAAGCTGAAGGGGCTGGTGTAGAGCAGGCAGCCCCCTCCACAACTCCATATGATTGTGCTGCCCACTTAGAATTAGCGCTAAGTGGTGGAATAGGAGATCAAATGTACTGGTGTCTGATTTCCAGCCCATTCTTACCTACTGCCTTGTAAAGCACAGATGTGGAAATTGAGAATAAATTACTTCATGCTTTCCAATTAGCCTATCAGTTCTCCACAGAACTACAAGATAAAATTAATCAACAAAATCCAGCCCAATGAGCCTCTGAAGAAGAAAACATTTCATCAAAACTAAGAAAGTGCATGCACCTAACGTGATAATTTACTAACTGTAGACACTTGTGCAGCAAGATGCCTTCTAATACTTTAACCTAACTGATATATCAGTCCAGACAGGAAATTGCCAAACTTTACTGCAAACACAGATATAAACCGTTAATGAATGAGAAACAACCGAGCCCCTCCTGGGCTCTGCAACGTCTGATAACATTTCCATTTATCATTAGCAATGCGATCCTATGCACAATTGGTCAGTAACAAAATCAAAAAATATTTCAGAGTAATAGTTAGGCTAGTTTTAATTGAATTCACTTAGGTTTTCCTCAGCAAAATGTTCTGAGTGGTTCTTTATTCTCTGAACTTCAGGCTTCACAATAGCAAAAAAAACTTCTCTACACTCTTCACACATACTATAATCTTTGAATTATTCAGCTGCATTCCTCTGACAAGCAAGAGGCTTTATGACAAAATCACCTATCCTTGTCAAATTGGAATGTGCAAGAATAATAAAATAATTGACTTTTTATCTGAATAATACTGTATTCCAAGTGATGATCTGTGTTTCACAGGTAGGCTACTTGACCTACTGATAGGCTATTGGTAGGTGATTGATACTTCTCAGTTTCCTGCATCTATTACATAGGTGTCAGTAATTTGCATATTGTTTTACATTGTAGAGTACTGACTCCCAAGAGCATGAACAGTGATTTTCCTGGGCACACAGCAAATAAGAAATACAATGCCAGATAATGTTCCATGTCAACATTAACTCAAAGATAATATTTCAAGTCATCATGTCATCAAAGCAAACATGAAAGGAAATATTTATAGATCGATTACAGGAACAGTCTTCTTTTTGGATCTCATGTGTTGTGAGTTAAAGCAAACACCAAATGCCAAAATACCGGGCTAACAACATTGTCACATTGGTCCATTGCATTCAAAGAAATGAGCGGCTAATTGGCTGGACAATTGGGTGGCATATTTTTCTTCAATTTCTCTTCCCAACATCATTTTGCTTTGAGTTAACTGACAGAAGAAATTTGTAAAAAAAACACTTGATAGGTTATAGAATGACAGAGTCATACAGCACGGAAGCAGGCGCTTTGGCCCAACTGGTCTATGCCGACCAAGGTGCCCCATGCAAGCTAGTCCCACTGGCCAGTGTTTGGCCCATAAGCTTCTATATCTTTTTAAGCAGTACCGAGTTGCTGATTATTTTACACATACCATTCTGCTTTACGCCAGCCATTTTAATCGGCTTGAATGAAAAGGCAAGTGCTGGTAAATATCCTTTTTCATCTAGTAGGTCTTAACACTTCAATTAATTTCTATAACTCAAAATAGCTTTAAGTGAATATGTTATATTCATACTCTTTTTTTTGGTGTGTGCCTGCATGCATGCGAGTCTGTGCGTGTGTGTCTGCTCCCATGATGATGTCTTTTTCATGGCTTTTTACAAGGCACGGAGCGAGAGAGAGAGACTGTGATACGCCACTCCTCACACAGACATATTTGGAGTGATTTTCCCTTTATTTTACGAGGTCGAGTTGCGATCTCGACACGCAACCCGACACGGATGGAAAGCGTACTCGGGAGTGGACCCAACTGGTTTCGAACCCGGGAACCTCCGCTCCTGGGTCCGGCGCCGATGTCACTGCGCCACCATCCGGCCCTATATCAATACTCTAAATATTTAAAAGTTTTAAGTTACTGATAGCTGTCTCTGTTTATCAATTAGCTTTGACTACAGTGCACTGTCAAAAGGGCCATCAAGGGATACCAGGACAGGTCTCATGATCCACTTGCTGAGACCTACATACTGTTTTCTAAGTGCTCAACTCCATGTGAGCTACACCACTGAGAACTGGTGAAAACAAGCATACACCTGGTCTTGTGTAGAGCATCCATGCTCTGTTAGTAAGGCCACCTCGAGCTCCTGGATGCCATTTTAACTGTCCTTCCTGCTCTCAGAACAACCTGCCTGCTCTTGGACTTCTCCGTTCCTGCAGAGAAGTAAAGCACAAAACTGAAAGAACCTATTAGGGCAGCTTACAACCCAAAGGAATGAATTCTGAATTTTCTATTTTCAAGTAACCCCACCCCTGGTGCTCTCCTCCATACATTCACCTGTTTACCTAGTTTTCTTCTCCCTTTGTTCATCTCTCCCATTTCCCACTTCCACCTGGTTCCATCTACCTACCAACCCCTACCCATATGGTTCCACCTGTTACCTACCACCTATCAGCCTTTTTCTCTCTTCTCTTTATACTGCTATATACTGGCAATTGTTCCTGTTCCATCTCAGTCCTGTTTAGTAAGTGTGTTTAGTAAGTTTGTAAATGCCACTGAAATGGATGATAATGGACAATGAAAAAGGTTATCAAAAATTACAGGGGGAATCTTGATCAGCTGAGTTAAAGGGTCAGGAATGGTTGATGCAGATAAGTATGGGGTGTTCCATTTTGGAAACTCAAATCCAGAAGACCATAAGATATAGGAGCAGAATTAGGCTATTCTGCCCTCCTATTCAATTATGATTTATTATCCCTCTCAACCCCATTCTCCTGCTTTTCCCCTTAATCTTTGACACCCTTTCTAATCAAGAACCTATCAACATCCATTTAAATATACCCAATGGTGTGGCCTCCACAGCCATCTATGGCTGTAAATTCCACAGGTTCACCACCATTTGACTAAGAAATTTCTCCTCATCTCTGTTCTGTTCTAAAGGGACGTCCTTCTACTCTGAGGTATACCCTCTGGTTCTAGGCTGCCCTACTGGAAGCAACATCCTCTCCATGTCCACTCTATCTAGGCTTTTCAATATTTGATCAGTTTCAATGAAATCACAACCCCCCAACCCCCCCACCAATTCTTCTAAACTCTAACGAGAGAAGCCCAGGGCCATCAAATGTCCCTCTCATTCCTGGGATCATTCTTGTGAAACTCCTCTGGACCCTTTCCAATGCAATTACCTCCACTCTTAGATAAAGGGTACAACATTTTTCACAATACTCCAAGCAAGTCTGATCAGTGCCTTAGAGAGCCTCAGCATTACATCCTTGTTTTAATATTTCACTCCTCTCAAACTGAATGCTTACATGGTGTTTGCATTCCTTGCCACTGACTCAATCTGCAAGTTAACCTGAAAGGAAAGCAACACACATCGAAGTTGCTGGTGAACGCAGCAGGCCAGGCAGCATCTATAGGAAGAGGTACGTTCGATGTTTCAGGCCGAGAACCTTCGTGTTAACCTGAAAGGAATCCAGGTTGAACTTTCACAGTGAAAGGCAGGGCTGTGGGGGTGCTGTAGAACAGAGGGATCTCGGAGTAAACGTACATGGTTCCCTGAAAGTGGAATTGTAGGTAAACAGGATGGTGAAGAAGGCTTTGGCATGCTGACTTTCATAAGTCAGTGCCTTGAATATAAATGTTGGAAAGTAATTGTGCAGTTATACAAGACACTGGTCAGGAATGGTTGATGCAGATAAGTATGAGGTGTTCCATTTTGGAAACTCAGATCCAGAAGACAATAAGATATAGGAGTATTGTGTTCAGTTTTGGTCACCCTGCTACAGAAAGGATGTTATTAAACTAGAAAGAGTGCAGAAAGGATTTATAAGGATGTTGCTAGGACTTGAGCAACTGAGTTATAGGGAGTGGTTGTTCAGACCAGAACTTTATTCATTAGTGTATAGAGGACTGAAAGGTGGTTTTATAGAGGTGTATAAAATCATGAGAGGTATAGATAGGGTGAATGGACTCAGTCCTTTTCCCAGAGATGGATAATCAAGAACTAGAAGGGGGCAGAGGTTTAAGATAAAAGGGGCAAGATTCAATGGAAACTTGATGGAATTTCTGTGCACGAAGAGTGGTATCTCTATGGAATCAGCTACCTGGGGAAGTGACTGAGGCAGCTAGAATGACAACTTCTAAAAGACATTTGGGTAGGTATGTGGATTGGAAAGCTGTAGAAGCTCATGGACCAAATGATGGCAAACGGGAACTGCTTGGATGTGGCATCTTGATCAGCATGGACTAGATGGGCAGAAGGGCTCGTTTCTGAACTGTATATTAGAGTCATGGAGTGATACTGATAAAATGTTTTCAGATTCTCCTTGTCCTCGTTGATATTTCATGTACCTCTCTGTCCTCCTAATGTCTTTCTTAAGTGCCTTGGTATACCTTATGTACTCTGAATCTGAATCAGGTTTAACGTCATTGGTATATATTGTGAAATTCGTTGTTTTTTGATCCTGTGCAGTTGCACCATACCAGACGGTGATGAAACCAATTGGAATACTCCCCATGGTATATCTGTAGAAAATTTGCAAGAGTCCTTAGTGAAATACCATGTCTCCTCAAACTCCTAATGAAGTATAGACACTGTCGTGTCTTCTTTGTAAGTGCATCAATATTCTGGGTCCATGAAAATTTTTCAGTGTTTTGACACCTGGGACCTTGAAACTGCACCCCCTTTCCACTGCTGATCCGTCGATGAGAATTGCTGTGTGTTCCTTTGACCTTTCTTCCTCAAGTCTACAACCAATTCCTTGGACTCATTGACATTGAGTGCAAGGTTGATGGATCAACCAGCTGATCTATCTCAATCTTGTACGCCTCCTCGTCACCATCTGGAAATCTGCCAACAACAGTTGCACCATCAGCAGATTTATAGCTGGCGTTCGATCTGTGCCTAGGCACACAGTCATGGGTGTAGTGAGGGTAGAGCGGTGGGCTAAACTCCCATCCTTGAAATGTGCTGCTGTTAATTGTCAGTTAGAAGGAGATGCTATTTCCAATCTGCACTGATTGTGGCCTCCTGATGAGGAAGTCAAGATATCGACAGAGGCAAATTGCAATGTGTCCAGGTCCACGCTTAGGCAGAAGTTGATTCTAGCCATGACCAATCTTTCAAAGCACTTCATCACAATAGATGTGGGTGCAACTGGCTGATAGTTGTTGAGGCTGCTCACCCTACTCTTCTTGGGCACTGGTATGAATGCCATCATTCTGAAGTAGATGGGAACCTCTGATGGCAGCAGTAAGAGATTGAAGATGTCCTTGAATACTTCCGCCAGTTGGGTGACACAGGTTTTCAGAGCCCTCCCAGGTACACCATCAGGGCCTGCCACCTCCAAGGGTTCACCCTCTTGAAAAATGTTCTGATGTCAGCATCCAAGACAAAGATCAGCAGCTGTTGCAAGGATTTACAAAGTTATTGTTTAATTCTCCATTTCAAAGCATGAAAGGTGTAATAATAACAGAGTTGTCGTGATGGGAGATTTTAATTTCCCAAATATCGATTAGCATCTCCCTAGAGCAAGGGGTTTAGATGGGGTGGAGTTTGTTAGGTGTGTTCAGGAAGGTTTCTTGACACAATATGTAGATAAGCCGACAAGAGGAGAGGCTGTACTTGATTTGGTATTGGGAAATGAGCCTGGTCAGGTGTCAGATCTCTCAGTAGGAGAGCATTTTGGAGATAGTGATCATAATTCTATCTCCTTTACAATAGCATTGGAGGGAGATAGGAACAGACAAGTTAGAAAAGCGTTTAATTGGAGTAAGGAGAATTATGAGGCTACCAGGCTGGAAATTGGAGGCTTAAATTGGAAACGGAAGTTCTCAGGGAAAAGTATGGAAGAAACGTGGCAAATATTCAGGGGATATTTATGTGGAGTTCTGCATAGGTACGTTCCAATGAGACAGGGAAGTTATGGTAGGGTACAGGAACCATGGTGTACAAAGACTGTAATAAATCTAGTCAAGAAGAAAAGGAAAGCTTACAAAAGGTTCAGAGAGCTAGGTAATGTTAGAGATCTAGAAGATTATAAGGCTAATAGGAAGGAGCTTAAGAATGAAATTAGAGAGCCAGAAGGGGCCGTGAGAAGACCTTGGCGGGCAGGATTAAGGAAAACCCCAAGGCATTCAACAAATATGTGAAGAGCAAGAGGATAAGACATGAAAGAATAGGACCTATAAAATGTGACAGTGGGTGTGTACAGAACCGAGGAAATAGCAGAGGTACCTAATGAATACCTTATTTCAGTATTCACTATGGAAAAGGATCTTGGTGATTGTAGTGATCACTTGCAGCAGACTGAAAAGCTTGAGCATGTAGATATTAAGAAAGAGGATGTGCTGGAGCTTTTAGAAAGCATCAAGTTGAATAAGTTGCCAGGACCGGATGAGATGTACCCCAGGCTACTGCGGGAGGCGAGGGAGGAGATTGCTGAGCCTTTGGCGATGATCTTTGCATCAGCAATGAGGACGCAAGAGGTTCCGGGGGATTGGAGGGTTGCGGATGTTGTTCCTTTATTCAAGAAAGGGAGTAGAGGTAGCCCAGGAAATTATAGACCAGTGAGTCTTACCTCAGTAAGTTGATGGAGAAGATCCTGGGAGGCAGGATTTATGAACATTTGGAGAGGTATAATATGATTAGGAATAGTCAGCATGGCTTTATCAAGGGCAGGTCAGGCCTTACAAGCCTGATTGAATTTTTTGAGGGTGTGACTAAACACATTGATGAAGGAAGAGCAGTAGATATAGTGTATATGGATTTCAGCAAGGCATTTGATAAAGTACCCCATGCAAGGCTTATTGAGAAAGTAAGGAAGCATGGAATCCAAGGGGACATTGCTTTGTGGATCCAGAACTGGCTTGCCCACAGAAGGCAAAGAGCGGTTGTAGAGGGGTCATATTCTACATGGTCACCAGTGTAGTGCCTCAGGGATCTGTTCTAGGACACTTACTCTTCATGATTTTTATAAATGACCTGGATGAGGAAGTGGAGGGATGGGTTAGTAAGTTTGCTGATGACAGAAAGGTTGGAAGTGTTGTGGATAGTGTGGAGGGCTGTCAGAGGTTACAGCGGGACATTGATAGGATGCAAAACTGGGCGGAGAAGTAGCAGATGGAGTTCAACCCAGGTAAGTGTGAAGTGGTTCATTTTGGTCGGTCAAAATGATGGCAGAATATAGTATTAGTGGTAAGACTCTTGGCAGTGTGGAGGATCAGAGGGATCTTGGGGTCTGAGTCCATAGGACACTCAAAGCAGCTGTGCAGGTTGACTCTGTGGTTAAGAAGGTATACGGTGTATTGGCCTTCATCAATCGTGGAATTGAATTCAGGAGCCGAGAGGTAATGTTGCAGCTATATAGGACCCTGGTCAGACCACACTTGGAGTTCTGTGCTCAGTTCTGGTCGCTCACTACAGGAAGGATGTGGAAGCCATAGAAAGGGTGCAGAAGAGATTTACAAGGAGGTTGCCTGGATTAGGGAGCATGCTGTTGTAGTGTGGTTGAAATGACCGGAGAGACAGAGTCACTGGTAGACACAAATCAGCTTCTTTATTCGACACAACAAGCTCAATGTGGGCTCAATATTTATATGCACAAAGGCAATTGCTACTTAAAAAGTTATAGACAATGCATAGACAATGCTTCCTATTGATGCTACATACAAAATATCACACCATCCTTTCCTTCTGACGACAACCTGTCTGGGTTGGTATCCATAGCCTTTAGGAATGCAAGTTAAGTCTACGATACATTTATTTGGCATTTCACGTGCTAACACAGAAGACAATTAATATTTATAATGTATAGATAATACTGTCTTCGAAACTACAGCATCTGCTCAAACTATGGCGCTAGAAGCATCTGGTATTCACACCCTTTTAGGAAGCGAATTGTTGTGGAGTCAATCCACAGTACTTTGTCAAATGGAAGTCTGGTGGCCAAAGTCATTTAAGTGTAAACAAATCATCTACCCAAAAAAACTCACTCTAACATATGCCTTATGAAAACAGGTTGAGTGAACTCGGCCTTCTCTCCTTGGAGCGGTGGAGGATGAGAGGTGACCTGATAGAGGTGTATAAGATGATGAGAGGCATTGATCATGTGGATAGTCAGAAGCTTTTTCCCAGGGCTGAAATGGTTGCCACAAGAGGACACAGGTTTAAGGTGCTGGGGAGTAGGTACAGAGGAGATGTCAGGGGTAAGTTTTTTACTCAGAGAGTGGTGAGTGTGTGGAATGGGTTGCCGGCAACGGTGGTGGAGGCGGATATGACCGGGTCTTTTAAGAAACTTTTGGATAAGTAAATGGAGCTTAGTAAAATAGAGGATTGTAGGTAAGCCTAGTAATTTCTGAGGTAGAGACATGTTCGGCACAACTCTGTGGGCCGAAGGCCCTGTACTGTACTGTAGGTTTTCTATGTTTCTATGAAAGGCCATCACGGTTTTCAGTTCTTTATACCTGCTAAATGCTTCTTGGGGGCATCAGGCAGTGGGAGCAGAAGGTATGTTTCTAGTGAAATGTGCCTCAGAATGGTAAGTGGGGAGAAACATAAATGGCTGGGAATGATAGTTTGGTAACCAAAGGCAAGGGTGCAATCTTGCAAAGTTCTCCGGTGCAAAACATAGTCTTACAGCTGGGATACATTTAGATACATAATGATTTTTAAATTGTTTCAGGGAGTAGTTGCAGAAATATGATGAATTGAAAAATAATCTAACACCTCCCTCTGAAAAGTTCACTTATAAAAGAAGAAAATAAAGTCCATATCCGCCAAAAAAAGGAAAGCTTGAAAAGAAACATGGAAATTTATGACTCATTGAGCTATATTAGCTGAATGTTCCAGTCTTTCAATGGAAATTAGGAAATACTAATGATTCTCCAATGAATTTCATTGGAAATTGTTGCTGTCACTTTTATTTTAATAAATAAATGCAGTTGCATGCCACATCCACCCTGCAACTTTTCTAATGCAGCCCCATGGATAATAGATTCTATTTAACATAATAATGGGTCCTGGACACCAGCCCAACCAGTTCCCTTCCACCACCACTCTCCTCCACCTAGCGGAACTTGTCCTCAATCTCAATAATTTCTCCTTTGGCTCCTCCCATTTCCTTCAAACAAAAGGGGCAGCCATGGGCACTCGTATGGGTCTCAGCTATGCCCGCCTGTTTGTCAACTATATGGAACAGTCTATGTTCCAACTGGCGACCGTCCTGCACTTTTCCTACGCTACATCAGCGACTGCATTGGTGTTGCTTGCTGCACCCATGCCCAGCTCGTCAATTTCATCAACTTTACCTCCAATTTCCACCGTGCCCTCAAATCCACCTGGTCAATTTCCGACATCTCCCTTCCCTTTCTCAAACTCACTGTCTCTATCTTTGGAGACTGCCTATCCACTGACGTCTATTACAAAGCCACGGACTCTCACAGCTATCTAGACTACACTTTGTCCCACCCTGCTTCTTGTAAAAAAGCCATCCCCTTTTCTCAGTTCCTCCACCTCCACCGCAACTGCTCTCAGAATGAGGTTTTTCATTCTGGGACGAAGGAGGTGTCTTCCTTTTTCAAAGAAAGGGGCTTCCCTTCCTCCACCATCAACACTGCACTCAACCGCATCTCTCCATTCCATGCATGTCTGCTCTTATCCTATCCTCCTGCCACCCTACCAGGGATAGGGTTCCTCTGGTCCTCACGTGCCACCCCTCCAGCCTCCATGCCCAGCACATAATTCTCTGAAACCTCCGCCACTTCCAACGGGATCCCACCACCAAGCACATCCTTCCCTCCCCCCGACTTTCTGCTTTCTGCAGGGATTGCTCCCTACATGACTCCGTTGCCGATTCATCCCTCCCCGCTAATCTCCCTCCTGGCACTTATCCTTGCAAACAGAACAAGTGCTACATCTGCCCTTACACTTCCTCCCTCGCTACTATCCAGGGCCCTAAACAGTCCTTCCAGGTGAGGCGACATTTCACCCATGAATTTGTTGGGGTTATTCACTGTGTCCGGTGCTCCTGGTGTGGGCTCCTGTACATCAGTGAGACCCGATGTAGGTTGGAGCATCAACTCTCTGTCTGCCAGAACAAGCAGGATCTCCCAGTGCCCACCCATTTTAATTCCACTTCCCATTCCCATTCCGAATGGCCTCCTCCATCGTCGTGATGAGGCCACACTTAGGTTCGAGGAACAACACCCTATATTCCGTTTGGGGAGTCTCCAACCTGATGGCATGAACATGGATCTCTCAAACTTCTGGTAATGTCCCCCAACCCCCCCCCCACCCACCTCCTTCTCCATTTCCCATCCCCTTTTCCCTCTCTCACCTCATCCCCTTGCTCTGGTGTTCCTTCCTGCTTTTTCTTTTTTCCATGGCCTTCTGTCTCTTTCTCCAATCAACCCCAGCTCTTTACTTCATCACTCCCCCTCCAGGTTTCACCTATCACATAGTGGTTCTCTCTTCCCTCACCCCGCCTTTTAAATCTATTCCTCAGCCTCTTTTCTCCAGTCCTGCCAAAAGGTTTCGGCCCAAAACATTGACTGTACTTTTTTCCATAGATCCTGCCTGGCACGCTGAGTTCCTCTGGCATTTTGTTTGTGTCACTCGGATTTCCAGCAATTGCAGATTTTCTCTTGTTGCTATTTAACATTGGTGGTTTGCCACATCCTGAGGTATTTTCTCATGCTCACTTGAGTGAAATTGCAAATTCTCCATCTGTGAGTAGGTGAATAAACTGCAGATGAAGGATGCAATGTTTTTTTCAGATTTTATTTAAGTGCCATCTGTCAAAAGACTAGCCAGATGCATCTTCACCAAAACACACTGTAAGTTGTGACTTGTTAAGTTCCTTGCCCTTGACAAGGTTTTGTCCACTTTATAGGACACCTCTATTTGGATTACAATCATTGCTGTGAGATTCCTATAATCTGTCATTTAATTTTCTACTTCACTCTCACTCTGCTATCTGTTTCTTTTCCCTCCTCCACTGATTAGTGATGTTCAACATAAGCTTGAGCATCTCATCTTTTGAGCAGACGCATTACAATCTTTGAAACTCAACTGTTAGATATAATGTTTCAGCTCTTCCATTCATGCCTCCTCTAGGCACATCTTTTGTCCCATCACCACCGCTTTCATCTTACATCACCATCCCTTTGATGTTCAACCTCTCTTCCTTTCCCATTGTTCTCTGTTTTTTCTTACATTTTCCCCTAGTGTTAAATCTTGTTTGGTTTCCAGTTCTGAGGAAAATCCATTGATCCTAATGTTCCCTGACCTGCAGAGGTTTTCCAGAACTTTTTGTTCTCATTATGGACTATGCCTGATGATTTATGAGATACGAGTCAAAGAATCATAGAATAATTAAATCATACAGCACAAACACAGCCCCTTTCGACCCATTTCATTTGTGCTAACTGTGATGCCTATTGAAGCTGTTCCAAGTTGCTTGCATTATGCTCATATTCCTCTCAATCTTTCCTATCTACGAACTTGTCCTTAAAAAGGTTGTAATTGCGTCCTCCTCTACCACCAGATCATTCCAGAGAGCCACCGCCATCTATGTGAAAAACTTACCTCGCAGATCTCCTTTAAATTTCTCTCCTCACGCCTTAAAGCTGTATCCTCTAGTTCTCGGTTCACTTCCTTGGAAAACAGGCCCTGACTGTCTCTTCTATCTGTGCCCCTCATTATTTTATAAACAGCTATGAGTACATCCTTCTGCGCCTTATATTCTAATGAGAATAAACATCAACCTATACAATCCCTTAGAACCACAGCTATTTCAGGCAACATCCAGGCCAGCTTTTTATGCACTCTCTCTATTGTTACTGCACCCTTCCTGTAGCGTTACCGGATGTACTTGACCTACTCCATATATGGTCTAATCAATATTTTGTACAAATGCAACAGTTCTCCATCCTCTGGAAGCAAGCCTGCGAAGTGTCGCCTTCACCATGCCATCCATCTGTATCACCATTTCTGTGAGCTATGTACTTATATTTCACTCTCATACTGTATTGATTTCATCTAACAAACAAACGTTGATTGGGAGAGGTTAGCAGGTAAAATTTGAGCAAGAGGGAGGTTTTTAGATCACGAAATATGGAGAGTTCAGGGTCAATATGTTTCTGTTAGAGTGAAGGGTAAGGCTGGCAAGTTCAGGGAACCCTGGCTCACTGGGGATATTCTGGCTCTGATCAGGAAAAAGAAGAGAAATATATCAGTAATAGGCAGTTAATTTCAAGCAAATCCCTTGAGGAGTATTAGAGATGTAAACCTCAGAAGGAAGCCAAGAGACTGAAAAGAGGATGTGAAATATCCTTTGCAAATAAAGTAAAGGAGAATCTTAAGAGATTCTATAAGTATGTCCATCATGAAAGATCCTCACCACCCAAGCCATGCTCTTTTTCTTGCTACTGCTGTCAAGTAGAGAGTACAAGTGCCTCAGGACTGCACCAACAGGTTCAAGAACAGTTACTACCCCTCAACCAGCACACTCTTGAACAAAAGGAGATAGCTACACTCATTCTACTTCTGGTGTTACCACAACCAATGCTCTCAATTTATTGACTCTTTATCTTGTTATTTTATGCATGTTGTTTAGTTCTTTTTATTTGCACAGTTCATTGTCCATTGATCCTGTTTATAGTTACTGTTCTATAGATTTGCTAAGTATGCCCGCAGAAAAAGAATCGCAGGATCATATGTGATGACATGTATGTACACGTACATGTATAAATTTTACTTTGAACTTTGAGTATGTTAAGAGCAAAAGGTAACTTGGGAAGGAATTGTTCCCCTTAAGCTTCAGTTTGGTTGTCTTTGTGTGGAACCACAGGAGATGGACGAGCTCTAAAATAAATACAATTCATCTGCAAGTTTTTCTGATAAGGTCATGGAACCCAAGGAATTCAGGAAAGAGAACAAGGATGTCTTAAACATATCAAAATTATGAAAGATAAGTTGCTGGCAGTGTAGATGCGCAAAATGAGCATTAATCCCTGGGGTTTGACCAAGTGTATCCTTGGATGTAGTGGGAAGCAAGAGAAGAAAATGCAGGTGTGCTGGCAGAGACTTGTATTATCTTCCTTAGCAATGGCTAAGGTACTGGAAGACTGGAAGGTGGCTATATATGTGTCTTTATTTAAGAAGGACTGCAAGGGCAAGACAGGGAACTACAGGCCTGTGAGTCTAACATCAGTGGTTAGAAAATTACTGGAGGGGAGACAGGATCCATCTATAATTGGAAAAGTAAAGTAAAGGGATATATAGGAAGACTGCATTTTGAGATTAGTGTTAACTATTTTTCATCTCTAAAAGTTTTTTAAACAGCAATAGGGAGTTAACTAATATTATTTTAGTACAAGGGGAACAGCACTAATGAATTTTTAGACTTTTATATTATATAATATTTGATTTTCATTATTTTAGCTTCTATTTTAGTCTACAGTATAATTGCTCAGTCTTTATTTCACGCACAATAAAATTTTAGTTAAAACAAGTATTATTTTACTGATTATGATTGAATGTTTGGTCTGTTTGGCATTGTCAATAATTCTAAATGCCAGTACTGGTCCCTAAAGTAAATACTTCACAGCAACTAACATCAAGTTGCTGGACTCCATGCCATGACAATCACAATTTGCTTTGAGGAGATGCCATTGGTGTATTCTTACTCCCAAATCAAAAGATTACAGAATCATCCCACTCCAGACAGCTACGCACAAAAGCTCCAGGCTGATGTTTTAGAGGGATTGCTGCATTTTCGAAAGAACCATCTTTTGAATGAAATACAGAATCAAGGCTCTGCTTGCCTCTTGAGAATATAGTGTTTTCGGTGCTGACTTGAATATTGTTTATCCATTATTGAATACTACGGAAAAAAAAATAACAGATTATCTGCGCAAACAACAGGAATTCTTCAGATGCTGGAAATTCAAGCAATACACATCAAAGTGTGGCTTCATCTTTACAGTAGAGGAGGCCATGGATAGACATGTCAGAATGGGAATGGGATGTGGAATTAAAATGTGTGGCCACTGGAAGATCCTGCTTTCTCTGGCGGACAGAGACACACTCAGGTTGGAGGAACAATACCTTATATTCCGTCTGGGTAACCTCCAACCTGATGGCATGAACATCGACTTCTCTAACTTCCGCTAATGCCCCACTCCCCCTCGTACCCCATCTGTTACTTATTTTTATACACACATTCTTTCTCTCACTCTCCTTTTTCTCCCTCTGTCCCTCTGAATATACCCCTTGCCCATCCTCTGGGTTCCCCCCCACCCCCGTCTTTCTTCCCAGACCTCCTGTCCCATGATCCTCTCATATCCCTTTTGCCAATCACCTGTCCAGCTCTTGACTCCATCCCTCCCCCTCCTGTCTTCTCCTATCATTTTGGATCTCCTCCTCCCCCTCCCACTTTCAAATCTCTTACTCACTCTTCCTTCAGTTAGTCCTGACAAAGGGTCTCGGCCTGAAACGTCGACTGCACCTCTTCCTAGAGATGCTGCCTGGCCTGCTGCGTTCACCAGCAACTTTGATGTGTGTTGCTTTAACAGATTATCTAGTCATTATCATGAGAGTTTGTTCTGTGGAATTTGACTGCTGGGTTTTCCTGCGAGGTCTGCAGTTTAAAAATACATCATTTACAGTAAAATACTTTGGGGTGGCATTCAAAATCCTATTTAGGTTCATATTCTTGTAGGTTTCTCTGCAGTTACACAATGTTTAGGTCCTTGGCCTTGCTCCATGCCTGATACTATCTACTCTTTTGCTGTAAAATCTGTCATGCAAGGAAAAGACTGCTCTTGTTCAGTCTTAATAATTTTATTTTTGAGTCCTCTAGCTAATAAGAGTAAAATAGAATCTCCATATTAGAAAATAAATTGGTGATGGGTATTCCTGTTGGTGTTTCAATGATTTTTCCAGTGAATTGTTTCCTTACCATATGCTCAATTGTTAAATGTTGTGAGACGCATGACAAAACTCATTACACTTTTTATTTGGAAGATAACAACAGCAGGGAGATGAATTCATATGGCACTTTTACAAAATTAAAACTGCTAGATATGTGGGCAAAAAAATATATTCTTTTTCGTAAACAGCCCCTTGGGATTGAGGATGACTTGCTTCCACTTTAGTTCTAAAGGTTTTGAGGTGACTGATGAGGTGGACCTATACATTTTGCTACAGGTGTGTCAGGAATATGAGCAGGTAGTTTAGGAGGTGATGGACTCTTTCTCCAATTTGCTCTGGGTTTCTGATGCATGGATTCAAAGATCTCATTGCCATCCTGAAAAACTTCCTCTCCACATTGAATCATCTTGGGACAGAGAGACCACAAGGAAGAGCTGGTTACACTTTTACAAGGAGACTAATGAGAATATCCTTGAATTGTTTCCTCAGTACAACTGGTAAACTCTTGATCTGTGGGAGTGTTTTGAGACTCTGTCGTCAGACATGCAAATGACATGGCCTGCCCATCAATGCCGACTAAATATAATTTGTCTTCAACACTGGTGACTTTGGATTGAGAGGGAACACGAATGTTAATTTCTGATCTTACCAATGGATCTGGAGATTTTGTATAAACACTATCACCTACGTCAGGATGCTGTTCATCGACTATAGCTCAGCATTTAATACCATTATTCCCACAATCCTGATTGAGAAGTTGCCGAACCTGAGCCTCTGTACCTCCCTTTGCAATCGGATCCTCAACTTCCTAACCAGCAGACCACAATCTGTGCGGATATCCTCCTCGCTGACGATCGACACTGGGGTGTGTGCTTAGCCCACTGCTCTACTCTCTATACATACATGACTGTGTGGCTAGGTGTAGCTCGAATACCATCTATAACGTTGGTAGAATCTCTGCTGGTGATGAAAGGGCATACAGGAGTGAGATATGCCAACTAGTGGAATAGTGCCGCAGCAAAAACCTGGCACTCAACGTCAGTAAGAAGAAAGAGCAGGCTGTGGACTTCAGGAAGGGTAAGACAAAGGAAGACATAACAATCCTCATAGAGGGATCAGAAGTGGAGAGAGTGAGTAGTTTCAAGTTCCTGGGTGTCAAGATCTCTGCGGATCTAACCTGGTCCCAACGTATCAATGTAGTTATAAAGAAGGCAAGACAGCGGCTATACTTTATTAGGAGTTTGAAGAGATTTGGCATGTCAACAAGTACACTCAAAAACTTCTATAGTTGTACTGTGGAGAGCATTCTGACAGGCTGCATCATTGTCTTTTAGGTAGGGGCTACTTCACAGGACTGAAAGAAGCTGTAGAAGGTTGTAAATCTAGTCAGCTCCATCTTGGGTACTAGCCTACAAAGTACCCAGGACATCGTTAGGGAGTGGTGGCTCAGAAAGGCAGCATCCATTATTAAGGACCTCCAGCACTCAGGGCATGCTCTTTTCTCACTATTGCCATCGGGTAGGAGGTGCAGAAGCCTGAAGGCACACACTCAGCAATTCAGGAACAGCTTCTTCCCCTCTGCCATCCGATTCCTAAATGGACATTGAATCTTTGGACACTACCTCACTTTTTTTTAATATACAGTATTTCTGTTTTTGCACGTTTTTTAAAATCTATTCAACATATGTAATTGATTTCCTTGTTTATTTATTATTATTTTTAAAAAAACAGATTTCTCTCTGCTAGATTATGTGTTGCAATGAAGTGCTGCTGTTAGGTTAACAAATTTCACGTTACATGCCAGTGATAATAAACCTGATTCTGATTCTGATTATAGTATGTCACTAATACATTGACACGCCTGGTGTCAAAAGCAAACACAATGGGTAGGGATCACTGTTTCCCAGTACACCATGAGCATTGTGCAAGGTTTCATAAACTCTTTCTTTCAGAAAGCCAAAGTCTGTGCTGGTGAACTGAAGGGGATAGTCAATTTCATCATTAATGTCTTTCTTCAATGAAAAGTGGCTCCCGAGATATCGGCAGATTTTACCAGGTCCCTTTGTCGGAGGGCAATATTGTTTAGCAGAGACAGGTTGGTAGAAAACATTCATTGTGTTAAATTCTCTCATATGTCTCAGTGATTGAGTTGTTGATCTGGTCTTCCAAACATGCGCTTAAGCAAGCATCTCCTGTATACTGTAGCATATTGAGATTAGAGTGATCTTGGCTGTACAGAGGAAGCTATGTAGGTTGAACAGCTTATTTGTCACATAGATTAGCTCTCCTGAATGAAACCTCTTGGAGATGAGGCAAGGAAAATTGAGAGAAGCACTGTGGAAATGACACAGCTTTGCGTGGCACCAATCTGCACTGAGGATGTAGAGATGTTGGATAAGATCAGGACTGTATGCCTTCATGAAGCAGACAAGTGCTTGCACTTTTATAGCAGTTTGCTACCCTTGATATCCTAAAACAATTTACAGTGTATGTTGTTCTTTTTGAAGTATTTTAATGCAGCAAGAAGGTCTGCCAGTTTATGTGAAAAAAAGGCATTCCATTGGAGAAATTATTTTTCAATTGGTAGCACAATATGGAAAATATCAAAAGATGCCATTTGTACTCTAGTTCAGAATTGCAGTGTCAGAGATCCTCCAGGCAATACAGTAAGTGTACAGCAGGAGTATATTAAACACAATAGGACGAGAATACTCATATATTAGTTGAGCTGCCGTACTATAATACATCAACTACAGCAAGAGTTCAGTCAGAATTAGACTACAGCAAGATTACACTAAAACAAATGAAATTTGCAAAATTATTGAAGCTAATTTACACAACTGCATCTGACAGCCAGACTACATGTCTGTAAATGGAAACAGTTTTTATTTTTGAAAAGAACTTAATGTTCTTGAGAAGCAATTAAAAGGTAAAGCAATTCTCAATCAAGCAAAAATGACTAAATATTTTAATGAGAAGAAGCAATAAAGTAAAATTCTTGCAACATCTTTGAAGCTTTTTAATGTGCCATGTATTATCCTTTGCATTAACCAAGTATTTCCTTTATGGATAGAGTTGGTTTTCTTTATTACACTAGATGCTCAAGATAGTGCACTAAGCACAACTGATAAAATTTAATTCTCTGTAGAAATAATTACTTAAGATTTGTTGATTAGAATTTTCATCATTCATTCTCTTATATGAAATGTAATAATAGTCTTATAGGTTAATAACTTTAGTATGGCTACTTATAGCTAACTTCTCAAAATACAGATATCTGAGGAATGGCAAAGAACAGAAATAAAATGCTGCCTATAAAGTACAGAAACCCTTACCGTACTCAGAGTAAGAGATAATGTAGGTGTATCCATACAAACTGCTGATAACCTGAACCATCTGCTTAATGTTTACATTCTTATTGTGTGACTTGTTCAATCTAGGAAGCAGACTTCCCTTTGATATTCCCAGGGATGTGGGCATCGAGAGGCCAGCATTGATACTCCATCATTCACTGCTGTTGTGAGGTGGTAGTCATGAGCCTTCTTGAACTTGACATTCCAAGTGGTGAAAGCATATCCATAATGTTGATTGGTGCATAACTTGAAGCGGAAGCCAGAATCCATGATCTTCATTCTTCCATCTTTCTGCTTACAGAATTCTTTTGGTAGTGATAAAATAGAAGTGGTGAAGGGGAGAGTGACAGTGAAAGTGCTATGGCCTGGGGAGTCCTGTCAAATATACCTCGACAAGTTGTTTCAGTGCACCCTGTAGCTGGGACATGTAAGATTTGAGGAGAAGGTAGATACGTAAGCAAATGGATGAGTGTTAATCAAACTTTCTTTTGGATAATGTCCAACATTTTGAGTATTATTAAGGCCTTCATCCATCAAAGCAATTAGAAAGTGTTTTCTTTGCCTCATGGGACCTGGACATCATGACAAGATCACGGTGCCCTTGGGAATGTAGATGTAGTTTGCTTTCCAGCACCCCCACAGCCCATGTGGTAAAGGTGCTCATGTGGGGCTGTTGGACAGGTAGTTCTAGGAATTAGCCTCATGACAATGTATGAGTAGAGAGGTACTTTAAAGGCAAACGGCATGAAATATTGTACAATCATAGAATCTTCTGTTAAGATAGCACCAAGCTGAGATGTCCATCAAGGTTGTGGTTCAGACATACAAAAGTTAGGGGCAAGTGATTGGAGTCTAGCTTAGAGCACTGTATAATCAAAGGTTAGTAATACCCATGAACGGATGTTGGGCTGGCAGGCACTGAAGAAAAAGATCAGTAAGCCCTGTGGTCAATGGCCAAGGTTGATGGCCCCATGGATGAGGCTAATGACCACCCCATAAGTTGGCAAGTCTTAGGGTTGAAGCCCATGTTTATCTGGAGGCTGAGATCCAGAGATCAAAGTCATTTGATTGGCGAGTCATGGGGTTGATACCCAAAAGTCACTGGTTGAACTCCAGGGATTGGTGAGTCTGGAGGTTGAATCCTGACGGTCAAAAACCAAAGTTGGGATATGTTGAGGTTGATGCCCAAAAGTCAAAGCTCCTGGTCAGTATGTCCAAAGATTGGATGTCTGCGAGTCTGGACCAGGGACTGGAAGTTGGAGGCCCCATGTCCGTTCGATACACCCTCATTAGGTTAATGGCAATAGTAGATGTTTAAGGTGGTATGTTGGATCCTAATCAAGCAGTTGCTTCATCCTGAATGGAACTGGGCCTCTCAACATCAGCTGAAGCAGCACTCATTAAGGGAAGTAGAAAATATTCCATCATACCCTCAATCCATGTGCTGTAGATGACAGGAGACTGAGATGTAAGGAAGTATATCACTTTCTACAGAATGCCCAGCAGCTTATCTGCAATTATAGCTAGGATGTTGATGATCAAAGAAGCTAGTGATCCAATGCCACTAAATATTAAGGGATATGGTTATATTCTTTTCTTGCCGATCATGAGCATTGCTTAGTAGTTGTGCAGTATGAACATAGCTTGTCATTTATCAGCTTAAGCCAAAATGTTCTCCATTTGCTAAACGCAAGCACTGTTTTGTTATCTGAAGGAGTTGTACTTGCAAATGAATTCTGTGCTATTGTGAGCAAAGGCATGACGTCATTTCTGGCTGAAGATAAGCCTAGGACATTGCACTGTTATCAATACACTGGTGGTAGGGATTCAACATTAATGTTAAAGATTTCAGCAACTAATACCCATCTTTATATCACCTCCATCGTGCTGATATGTCAGGTGGATGTTGCTGAAATATTTAGGAATATTAGCAGGTACCTGCATGGCCATGTCAGGTTGTTGCTCAGCAACCCCTTGTGAAAACTTTCCCAGCCAGTCCTCGAACAAAATAACTTAGTAGGTACAACTAGCTGCAGGAACATCGGTTGAGTTCTAACTTAATGTTTAGATGAAAACGATGATCTATCTAACTTTTTCTGGCTCTATTTATTGCTGTTAAAAAATGACTAGTGGCTTATGTGTAGGTTTGGAAAGCAGATAACAGTCAGCTCAGAGATAAGAGAGGATAGGAGTCAGAGAGAGGTCAAATTGGGGATAGAATGCAGGTTTCCTTCCTTGAAGAGTGTAAGTGAACCAGCTGGATTTCACAATGATCCATGAACATCGGGGACTAATATTGATTTCATATTTTCTGAGACATAAAACTGAATTGACATTGTCAAACTTTACTGGTAGGATCTGAGTTCCTTGGATCACAGAATCACAGAGTCATAATATACAGAAGTAGGCACACTGGTCCATGATATCGATTGCGACCATCAAGTACTTATCTATATTCATTATATTATTAGGACATCGATCAATAATTCAGCAACAAAGCCAATAAACACTATGATCAATCTTTGTACCAGCTTATAAAACATAGAAATATTCCTGTATACTTTCACTCTTTTTTGTTACAGCTTTTGGAGACCCTCTTGTATTTATTAACTTAAAGGTTGCATATAATGAAATTACTACTCACAGGCAATGTGGAGAAGATTGGCTAATTCCCCAGCCAATCAAATTTCCACAAAAGACTGTTTACTGTGAGGTCCAACAACTACTGATCTCCAACCACTACCCTTGCACCTCCCTGCCTCCCACTCCTTGGCTGCCACAGTGTTGTCAATTGAGAGTATTCTTAACAAAGTTGAAGGGTCCTACAAGAATATGTTCTTCACTTTTTAAATGTGTATGTAAATGATACCAATAAACACAACTTTGTTGTGTGTGGAGGCTCGCTTGCCTCAATGACCAGGAGAGTCAGGACTTTATGCCTTGGCTCTTCATAGCGTACCCATGCCAAACAGGTCAAGGGGTAGAGACCAGGCTAAGAATGATCCACTGCTCCTCTAGGTTTGGGAGTTCAGCTCAGGGCTAACACCCTTCTCTGGTAAAATAAAATTGTTACAGAAACAGCAATGAAGAATCCTTTATCGGAGTGGGATAGTATTCCTGAGTCTCCACCTGAGACTTGCATAACTGACAGTAGTGAAAATCAAAAGGAAGTTGCTGACACAATGAAGGAAGCCATGAACACCACCAGAGATGGAGGATCTTCACTGCTGCCCTAAATGCTAGTGGCTTAACAGGAAAGAGAGAGAGAGAGAGGGAGAGAGTAGACACTGTACATGCCATTGAAGTAGCCAGGTCCAAATAGTCAGGATGGGAATGGATAACCACCATGCCATACAATTTGGGGCCAGTTTTGCCACCTGTAAATTGGGCAATGACCAAGTCTTTTAATAAGTTGATATCCAGTGTATCTGGGCAGAGCAGCTACCCATGCAGTAATTGTATTCTGACCTCTGTATTCTCCTGGGCAATCATGGTAAGCAGAAATGGCTGCAGTGGCTCCAAATACTACATTAATGTCCATTAGGGGCATTAGTGTCCAAATGGCCTTGACACAGAATTATTTAGCTCGGTTTCATGCTCAAGAAGTCTAAGTGAAGGTACTGAAAGATATAAAACTACATTGAAAGGTGCAGGAAATCACTGCAGCAGCAAGTCATCTCAAAGAACCTCCAAGATTTATACCTGCTCAAAACACCAGGTGCACCAGACTATTTGTATTCTGGTCCTTTATGAAACATCAGTACCTGGGCAACTTCTGAAATAGTGTACCAACCTGTTTTAAAACTGATGATAGGATTTTACTGACTTTTATGATAGAAATCAAAAATGACATATATTCTGTCTATGTGCTGTGTATGTTCTGGTTTAGAGAATCAGGGAAAGTCAGTCATCACTTTCTCAGTTGTGGATTGTACACCGTGCATTGATATATCATAAGGGGCATCTGTAAGGTATTGGGGTAAGGTATTGGTGTGGGTGGAGAATTGGTTAGCAGACAGGAAGCAAAGAGTGGGAATAAACGGGACCTTTTCAGAATGGCAGGCGGTGACTAGTGGGGTACCGCAAGGCTCAGTGCTGGGACCCCAGTTGTTTACAATATATATTAATGACTTGGATGAGGGAATTAAATGCAGCATCTCCAAGTTTGCGGATGACACGAAGCTGGGTGGCAGTGTTAGCAGTGAGGAGGATGCTAAGAGGATGCAGGGTGACTTGGATAGGTTGGGTGAGTGGGCAAACTCGTGGCAGATGCAATTTAATGTGGATAAATGTGAAGTTATCCACTTTGGTGGCAAAAATAGGAAAACAGATTATTATCTGAATGGTGGCCGATTAGGAAAAGGGGAGGTGCAACGAGACCTGGGTGTCATTATACACCAGTCATTGAAAGTGGGCATGCAGGTACAGCAGGCGGTGAAAAAGGCGAACGGTATGCTGGCATTTATAGCGAGAGGATTCGAGTACAGGAGCAGGGAGGTACTACTGCAGTTGTACAAGGCCTTGGTGAGACCACACCTGGAGTATTGTGTGCAGTTTTGGTCCCCTAATCTGAGGAAAGACATCTTTGCCATAGAGGGAGTACAAAGAAGGTTCACCAGATTGATTCCTGGGATGGCAGGTCTTTCATATGAAGAAAGACTGGATGAACTGGGCTTGTACTCGTTGGAATTTAGAAGATTGAGGGGGGATCTGATTGAAACGTATAAGATCCTAAAGGGATTGGACAGGCTAGATGCGGGAAGATTGTTCCCGATGTTGGGGAGGTCCAGAACGAGGGGTCACAGTTTGAGGATAGAGGGGAAGCCTTTTAGGACCGAGATTAGGAAAAACTTCTTCACACAGAGAGTGGTGAATCTGTGGAATTCTCTGCCACAGCAAACTGTTGAGGCCAGTTCATTAGCTATGTTTAAAAGGAAGTTAGATATGGCCCTTGTGGCTACAGGGATCAGGGGGTATGGAGGGAAGGCTGGGTTCTGAGTTGGATGATCAGCCATGATCATAATAAATGGCGGTGCAGGCTCGAAGGGCCGAATGGCCTACTCCTGCACCTATTTTCTATGTTTCTATGTTTCTATGTAAATTAGCACATTCGCCATAAGGTAAATCTTAATCATGGAACTATCTGCTGCAGCAATAGTATGTAACTCCATTTCATTCTGGTAATCTATTATAATTATCACTTAATTATAATCCATGGACAATAATAGTCCCTTTAATGCTGCCATTCCCTTTAGGAATATTCTATGTGATTAAAGTGTCTACCACCACTTGGTCTTAAAGGTTCCAGAAAGAGGCCACTTAAAAGAAAACAACTGTAAGGATTTCTACAGGTGCTGGAAAATGGCCTATAAATAAAGTCACTGTGTTGATTATTTAAATCACTTTTTCCTGTTCCTGAGAGAATAAATAAGGGAGAAACTGAGACAGCTGTACTTTCAGAAAATCTAGATGAAAGTACCCAAAGACACAAGCCACAAGAATGAAAGTAGGAAACGACGTCATCTACAATTATGCACCAAGTTGCATCAAGAAGTCCCTGTTTAAGAGTTGAAACACAATCTGACCAAAAGATTAGATCTTTATGGTATATGTCATATTTGATTTCTATTACAGAAAATCAGTAAGAGCCGATCATCAATTTTTAAACAGAGTGGTACATGATTTCAGAAGGTGTCTTAAGTATTGACGTGTCACTGCAAATTTAGGATATAAATTATGAAATAAACATTAATCAGAAGACTTTCTTCCAAGGCACAACCGTTCTACTCTATTTCAATTTTAACTCAGCAAAGTCAATTATTATAATTGCTCCATTTTATTTCTGGTGAGTCCAAGCATGCTTAAGAAGTACATACAGGTTATTTCATGTTTTAGTCTCAGGATCTAATACAAGCATTTATCAAAGGTTAAAGATCAAAAATTCAAATGTATTTTTCATCAAAAATATGTATGTCATGAAAAATGGATCAATTCTAATCCTTGTTTCTTAAAAAATATTGATGGCCAGCGAAAGATATAAATTCCTGCAGGAGTAGGAAAAAGTCTTTATCATGCAGTATTGAACAATAAATACTTGTTGAAATACATGATGCACCAGATGAAATGATATTATGTAATTGGATTCTGTCAACTGATTGCATGTAGCACAAGCAGCTTCAATCATCTCTGCATCATTTATCAAAGGGAACAAAGTAAAGTTCACAATTCATTTTTGTTTCTTGAGTTGACCATGGACACGCAATGATAGTATTGGGAAAATCCACAGTCAACATCCTTTTAGTCTACCAGATGAAGAGATTAACACAAACTAACTTTGAAGACGAGGAAATAAGGAAATGTTATTCTCAAAATATTGCCAAAATGAACTTCCTATTCTAAACTGTTTACCAATTTACAGTTGACCAATTGGATAAACTGGTTTAATTCACACAGTAAGGATTGAAATAATATGTTGCCAACTGAATTAAGATAGGAAAGTGATTTTGTTGGATAATATCTGATCTCTGTTAAAAAATTCTGGCTGGAAACTATCATTACACACATGGTGAAAGGAAGTGGTCTATCTTTCTGCTAGTGGCAGTAATCATAAATGAAATACACTCATTTGCTTGACATCACTATTATAATTCATAAGGAATTCAGAGCCTCATCCATAGAGTATGCAATGGTAGTTAACCATGAACTGGAAATGCAGCTTATGTGTTTGAAACATTGTTGTGCCCAACTTAACTCTGAAATGGAACTTTATGGTGTGTGACCTTTGAGTTTTATGGTAAAATTAACCACAGAGTGTTTCAATCATTAAGGAATGTCATTCAACAAAGACCACAAATTATTTGTCTGCAAAAGATGATTGGCACGTTATGACATCCTTCTCCTTGGCAGAATGGTTTAGGTAAGTAGTAGTGAAAGAGAGTTTGCCTCATGTTCTCATTCATGACTGAGGGCATGAAGTAAAAAGCTAGGTTAAGTTTGTAAGATATTACTTCCATGTGAGCTAGGAGAAGCAGAAATGATATCTCACGTAAGAGTCGCAGCCTGTGGAAAGCCACCAGTGAAGGAGTGGAGCTTTGAGGCTTTGACTCAAGAGATTCTGGCAGTTTTGGCAGTTGGACTGTGCAATCAAGTCAATCAAATTTGAATAGCTCAGCAAAAAGCAGTTGATTAGACAATCAAGATTTGAAAAGCTTAGACTCAGCAGAAAGCAGCTGATTGGGCAATCGAGGTCAGGTGACAAAGCAGTGAAAAGCTCAAATAAATAAATAGAAGGGTAGCTCAAGCAGAGCAGCCAGTGAGTGAGTGGCCCAGTGAAGGAGTGGAGCTTTGAGGCTTTGACTCGAGAGGCTTCGATGAGAAGAGGCAGAGGACGAGCTTGTTCCCAGTTAGTCTTTACAATGCCTCCTAAGACGGTGATGTGCCTCTCATGTGAGATGTGGCAGTCTTGGGGAACCTCCCTCTCCCGCAGAGTCACATCTGCCAGAAGTGCATACGGCTGGGCGATCTGGAAGACCATGTAAGGAATCTGGAGCAGCAGCTGGATGACCTTTGACTCATAAGGGAGAATGAGGCAGTCATAGATGAGAGCTACAGGGAGGTAGTCACACCTAGGCTGCTGGAAGCAGGTCGTTGGGTGACAGTCAGAGAGGGGAAAGTGGAGGTGAGCAGACAGGTAGTGCAGAGCACCCCTGTATTCATTCTCCTGAATAATAAGTTTACCATCGTGGATACTGTTGATGGGGACGACCGACCAGGTGTGAGCCATGGTGGCAGGGCCTCTGGCAATGAGTCTGACGCTGTGGCGCAGAAGGGTGGGATGGAGAAGAGGAGAGTTGTCATCATTGGAGACTCTATAGTCAGGGGAGCAGACAGGAAATTTTGTGGATGTGAGAAGGACACCCGCATGGTTTGTTGCCTCCCCGGTGCCAGGGTCTGGGATGTCTCTGACCACGTGCACGACATCCTGGTACGAGTTCTTTGAGGAGGTGACCAGTCATATAGATGAGGGTAGTGCAGTGGATGTGATCGACATGGATTTTAGTAAGGCATTTGACAAGGTTCCTTACGGTAGGCTTATTCAGAAAGTCAGAAGGCATGGGATCCAGGGAAGTTTGGCCAGATGGATTCAGAATTGGCTTGCCTGCAGAAGGCAGAGGGTCGTGGTGGAGGGAGCACATTCAGATTGGAAGGTTGTGACTTGTGGTGTCCCACAAGAATCAGTTCTGGGACCTCTACATTTCGTGATTTTTATTAATGACCTGGATGTGGGGTAGAAGGGTGGGTTGGCAAGTTTGCAGATGACACAAAGGTTGGTGGTGTTGTAGATAGTGTAGAGGATTGTCGAAGATTGCAGAGAGACATTGATAGGATGCAGAAGTGGGCTGAGAAGTGGCAGATGGAGTTCAACCCGGAGAAGTGTGAGGTGGTACACTTTGGAAGGACAAACTCCAAGGCAGAGTACAAAGTAAATGGCAGGATACTTGGTAATGTGGAGGAGCAGAGGGATCTAGGGATACATGTCCACAGATCCCTGAAAGTTGCCTCACAGGTAGGTAGGGTAGATAAGAAAGCTTATGGGGTGCTAGTTTTCATAAGTTGAGGGATAGAGTTTAAGAGTCGCAAGGTAATGATGCAGCTCTATAAAACTCTGGTTAGGCCACACTTGGAGTACTGTGTCCAGTTCTGGTTGCCTCACTGTACAAAGGATGTGGAAGCATTGGAAAAGGTACAGAGGAGATTTACCAGGATGCTGTCTAGTTTAGAGAGTATGGATTATGATCAGAGATTAAGGGAGCTAGGTCTTTACTCTTTGGAGAGAAGGAAGATGAGAGGAGACATGATAGAGGTATACAAGATATTAAGAGGAATAGATAGAGTGGATAGCCAGCGCCTCTTCCCCAGGGCACCACTGATCAGTACAAGAGGACATGGCTTTAAGGTAAAGGGTGGGAAGTTCAAGGGGGATATTAGAGGAAGGTTTTTTTACTCAGAGTGATTGGTGCGTGGAATACACTGCCTGAGTCAGTGGTGGAGGCAGATACACTAGTGAAATTTAAGAGACTACTAGAAAGGTATATGGAGGAATTTAAGGTGGGGGTTGTATGGGAGGCAGGGTTTAACATTGTGGGCCAAAGGGCCTGTACTGTGCTGTACAGAACTATTCTATGTTCTACAACTCATACAACATGAAGACAGGCCCTTCTGCCCATGGACTTTACAACTACCACCCATCTACACCAATTCTATAGTAGTAACCATTTTTTTTCTTTCCACTTTCTTATCAACTACTCCCAGACTCTACCGCTCACCTACACACTCGGGGCAATTCACTGTGCCCAATTAACCCGGCAACTCGCATGATTTTGGAGTGTGTGAGGATACCTGATGAAATCCCATGTGGTAACTGAGAGAACATGCAAACTGCATACAGGAACACTGGAGGCCAGGATTGAACCAGGATCTCTGAATCTGTGAGGCCGTGATTTGACTGTGGTACCTTCCCTGCTGGCACAGTCTTCTCCTTCCTGCATCTGTATTAGCAATGTCCAATGCTAGATTGAAACTGGAACATTTCCTTGAGGATACTATGTCCCTTGAGTCCTGTTCCTGTTTTTGAACCTGCTTCCAAGACCTGACCTCATTCCTGCCAGTTTTTAAAGTTCAAAGTCAATTTATTACTTTTGTGTGTGTATGTCACCATGGACTACCTTGAGATTTATTTACTTATGGGAGTTCACAGTAGATACAAAGAAGCACAATAGAATCAATGAAAAACTACACACAAACAAATATGGACAAACAAACAAAGTGCAAAAGAAGGCAAATTGTGTAAAACAGTTACATTCAATGGGTTACCTTCAGCACCCTGGAGCTCCTGGTTGCAATGCCCTTTAATAGCAGATCCAATTAATTACTTTGCAAAGACTGGGGACTTTCTAATGGGGTGAAAATTGCGCCAAAAATGTAATTCAGTTTTCAGTTCTGCTGCAAACATTCAAAAGGGAGATCTTCAATCTTTAAGGTAACTTAAGATCAGCATAATGGCTGGACTGAATGATTATCAGTTCATGATCAACCATTTCCTGCCTATGATAACCAAAATTTATTCATGCATATTATTAACAATAACTTCTATGCTTACACTACAAGGGGATTATTGGATGATTGTTGTAATATGGACGTGAATAGATTGTAACCTTCAGTAAAATAGAAGAGTATCGCGTGATCAAATTAAGGTTCAGCTGAGAATAATGTCAATAAGTAATCTTGATTTCCTATTCTGTCCAAATCGCCTTTTTGAGTTTCCCAAATATAATGGAAGGAGAATGCACCAAGTTACGACTAGTCTCACTGTTCTTGTAGGAAGACCATTCCAATAAATGATACCTCTGCAGCCTGCTATTCTCCCCTGATCTTTTTTTCTTTTTCCTTTATTTTCCAAAATTCTCAGACTATATCCCTAGTTACACAAACCTGCTCAAGGACTTAACCCTTTAACCAAGAATGCAGTAACAAAATGGATATGTTACTGCAAAGTAATTCAGAGGCTTTGACTAATGACTTCATTAAAACCCATTTAAAACACATTTGGCAAACATGTGTTTTAAATTCAGATAAGTAAATAAAGGCATCTGTTAGTCTTGCGAGACCATGGATCTGCGTCTGGATAGTCTTCACTCTCTTCCAGGGCGCAGGCCTGGGCAAGGTTGTATGGAAGACCAGCAGTTGCCCATGCTGCAAATCTCCCCTCTCCATGACACTGATGTTGTCCAAGGGAAGGGCATTAGGACCCATACAGCTTGGCACCAGTGTCGTCGCAGAGCAATGTGTGATTAAGTGCCTTGCTCAAGGACACAACACATGTTGCCTCATCTGGGGCTCGAACTCACGACCTTCAGATTGCTAGTCCAATGCCTTAACCACTTGGCCACATGCCCACACAAGTAAATAAATGTATGAGAAAATATTCATATCAACAGTGGTGACAATGAAACCATCACATCAGCACAAAAAACAGTGAAACCTTTGGGAAAGAAATCTGTCTGACACATACTGTAACAACTGATTCCTAGATTTCTATTCAAGTACTTTAGCTAAACTATTACTTTCAAGGGAAATTAGGAATGAAGAGTAAATGTTGGTTCTGCCAGAGCTATCTCATGTGAGTGAATAAAGCAAAGTCAAACTATTTGGGTCTTTAAGTGCCAACCACCAGTAAAAGTCAGAAGGAGAAGAAGGGTCTTTCTTGCAGCACAGTCAGAGCTGCAGTGCATCCATCTTCAGCGGCCTGTGTTCGATTCTAACCTTTGGCACTGACTGTGTGGAGTTTGCAATGCTCTGGTGTCTGTATGGATTTTGATTCATTCCTTTCTATATTCCAAAGACATATAAGCTGATAGGATAATTGACCAAGTTGGTCCTAGTGTGTAGGTCGGTGATTGAATCTAGACAGCATTAATGAGAATATGGGGAAAATGGATTGTGGAGAAAAATAATGCCATTGCACAGAGTGCCAGTGTAGACTTGATGGGCCAAATGGCTTTCTACGATGGCATAAAAAAGTATGGATTTTTGCAATTATTTATTTGTCTTGCTTTTCTTTTGTCTCTCTTCTTTTTTCCCCTCGTATTGCTTTGCTTTTATTCCACATCCCTTTCATTTAGCCACCTACCTGGCTCTTTCCACCCTGCACTAGTTTGGTAGCCAAACCTTGTAATCTTATTTCCAACTTGCAATTCTTGGAGAAAGCAGACTCTGACAATTGCTCTAAAAATGGGCATAAAATATAGTATTTCAATGGTCTGCAGATTAACGTGCTCGGAGAAAATAGATAAGGAAGGAGATCACAGATTTAGTTAGTCCAATGACTTTTTAAAACTGCCAATAATAAAATCTTTTGAGGACAAAATTGTAGTGCCTATTCAGAGCAATTTCCTGCATGTGTAAACCTGCAGTTATCAACCATCACAGATACTATCATGTTATGACTCAGCCTATAAATCTCAAGCTGTGAATCGAGTATTTCACATGAAAGAGATAGTGTTTGATTAATTAATTATTTCTCTGCATGTTTCCACTAATACAATTCCAACATCATAAATTCAGTTGCTTAAGTTTCAAACTGCAAGCAGTAAAACTGGTAAAATATATTTCTAGTTCATTTGACCTGCACAGAATGGAGGAAGAAATGAAGGGCCTGAGTACAATGGAATTCAAAGACGTAGCTCAGGACAAATACGTATTTTTCCAACAACAACCAACACTGGCTTAGACTTCCTAATGGATCTTGTTCTGGCACCGATGAAGAGTCATTTTCTAGCACGAGTTGAATTCAGAATGGAACAGGGCAAGATAAGAAAATGGCAGCTGAATTATAATTGTCCAATAGTATAATGCAATATAAAAGCATCTTATCACAAGGGTGCATCACTGAAAAAACTGTATCACTCCAGCAAATAATGGCAATAATGCCAAGAAAACTCAATATGCCCGATAGCAGTCATGGAAGGAGAAATACCATTAAAGATTGCATTTAGGAATAAAATAAGATACTGATGAAGTAGGCTACGGAGGAGAGTCAGGAGAAATCAGTGGGAAAATTCAACTTTGTTCCCCAAATACGAAGGAAAGTTTCACCCACTGGTGGTCCCCATCTCTGCACATTCACTCTCACGGCAGAAATGTTATTGAAAAAAATATAAACAACAAATGGTTAGTAGTAATTATAATGCAAGAACAGAATTACTGTATGTTCCGACCTCTGAGTAATTTTTGCCAACATGCTTGGTGTGTCAATGAATTGATCTAACAGAGTTCTACTCTGAGTTTGTGCATTAGTATACTGAGTTAAAACCTTATTATTATAGCTTGTATCTACCAGAGGTAGAAAAATTCATTCGATTGCTTAAATCTGCCATTTTGAAATCCGCAACTATTACCTGAAGCATGAAGAAACCTCAGTTTTATAGGTTTGAGGTGAGTATCACACCGATTACCTTGTAAATGCCAAAGCACTCCATGTTATATCAAAACCGCAATTAAACACATTCCTTCTCTGTAGTTACTCATCAATGACTCATTGCTTTGCATTCCTGCTTAAGAAGACCTGTAATCACTTTCCTTGCTGCTCATCTCGGAAATTTCCAGAAATCTCCAACCCACACAGCTCTGACTATGCCTTTCGTACATCCCAAATATTTTATTAAGTTCATTTAACTTATTTTCTGTGACTTCAGAAAAGAAATCCATTCAGGCATTTTCAATACTCTCTGTTGGATGAAAAGACAATCAGAGAAGATCAGCTAACCTGCAAAAGTAAAGCTAGAGAAATTGATCTGTGACTATGTTTTAGAAATTTGATGAGGCTACCCAGCTTCATTCTTAAATAGCAGCAAGTGCTGGTTTTGCATCAGTTAGTTTGATGTTCTATCTGATATTTGTGCACACACCTTGTGCAATGATTATAGTGCTTAAAAAGCACTAATAATACAAATTTTCTCATGAAAACACAATAACAAAGAGTAATTCCACTAGTACATAGCACTATATCAATGTAACTGGAACTGACTGAAGAAAACATTGTAACATTTAAAGGGGTAGTTCTTCCTTGCTGGAAACAATTCACTCTGACAAGACTGAGTCATACATGGATGGAGATATTCAGTTCTCTGATTCTGAAAATATTAGGTTAAGAGGTAGAAACCATAAGCCAAGTTTTACGTGTACAGTTACCCCTTTAGATCTATTATGAAGGGCCAGTGCAAGGAGGCTTCCAGGAAAGTGGATGTCTCGAGCACAACCGCAATGATCCAGTTCCAATGCCGGAAGAAATTTAATGACCTCACACACAGTAAGAGTCAATGATCACATCAAAAACCACTCACACATTGTTGCCTGCATCACAGCTCTCTCATTCACAAAACAATAATCTTTATCAATTACCACTGACTGACTGATTGGTAGTGCATTGTATCAGGTAATCAGTGCAAGACAACTTGTGAGGTGGAAAAGACCCTACACCCTCTCGAACTCAGGAGTTCCGGTCCAGTGTATGAGTAGTCATCACAAAAGCGTCCTTTCTGGTCGCAGTGGATGACCATAACTTTTTCTGTGCCTTGTCATGCTCTTCGCTCTCAATGAAGTGTTGCAGAACTGACTTCCTAGCTGTTGGATTTTACTGTTGATATTATCCAGAGCTGATCACCACTAATTAATATTTATATATGCTTTCCCACAGGCACAGACAATCTACTTCTTGTGCTCTCACACCTATATTTTACAGAATACTCTGGGCTGTTCAACCACGGTTGCCACATCACATAGGCGCAGTCCTGCATAATTGCAAATGCTCTTCACTTTCCTATTCATTTCCACAGTCAGTTAGCAACAGGTACTATCAAACGACAATCTCTCACTCAACGTCAGCAAGAACAAGGCACTGATTATTGACATCAGGAGGTCCATGGGCCAGTCCTCACTCGGGGATCAGAGGTGGAGAAGGTCAGCAACTTTAAATTCCTTGATGTTATCATTTCAGAAGGCCTGTCCTGGTTCCAGTGTGTAAATGTCATTATGAAGAAAGCAAGGCAGCATCTCTACTTCCTTAGAAGTTTGTGAAGATTTAGCATGTCATCGGAAACTTGGACAAACTTCCATAGATGTGTAATGGAGAGTATATTGACTGGTTGCATTACAGCCTGGTATGGAAACACCAAAGTGCTTGAGCAGAAAATCCTATGAAAAGTAGTGGATGCAACCCAGTTGATCACTGGTAAAGCCCCCCCCCCCCCCATTGAGCGCATCTACATGGAGCCCTGTTGCTGGGAAGCAGCTTCCATCATCAAGGAGCCCCCACCATCCAGGCAATGCATTCTTCTTGCTGCTGCCATCAGGAAGAAGGTGCAGGAGCCTCAGGGTCCACACCACCAGGTTCAGGAACTGTTATTACTCCTCAGTTATCAGGCTCTTGAATCAGATGGGATAAATTCACTCCGCCTCTATCACTAAATATTTCTCTGAACTTATGGACTCACTTTCAAGGGCTCTTTATCTCATGTTCTCAATATTTATTGTTTATTTGTTTTTATTATTATTATTATTTTGTATTTCACAGTTTTTTGTCTTTTGCACATTGGCTGGCTGTCTGTCCATCCCTTTAGGTACGGTCTTTCATTGATTCTATTGGGCTTCTTCGAATTACTGTGTATGCCCACAGGAAAATGTACATGGCGATATATATGTACTTTGATGATAAATTTACTTTGAACTTTGAAAAGTTAGCAGGCAGCAAGTACTTAGGCACGTAAAAGGCATATTGGTCTTCACTGCAAGGGGATTGCTGTTCAGAAGTAATGTTACAATTATGCAATCTTGGTGTGGCAACACTTAATGATCTGTGTACAGTCCTGATGCTCTTCTTTTTAAAAAGAATGTATTAGCATTGAAGGCAGCTCAAAGGATATTCACTGGGCCAATTCCTAGGATGAAAAGTTAGTTGTGTTAAAGATGCCAAAAGTTTAGACTGTATTCTTTGGAATTAAATGAATACAATTGAATGATAAGGGTATGATAAGGTGGGCTTGAAACTTTTACACTAAAGGAACGGAACCAAATGAGGCTACAGTGATAAAATAAAGCAGCTGTAATTTAAAACTGAGGGATTTTCTTCCTCAGGGTGGTGAATCTCTATAAGTTTCTATTACAGAGGGTTGTGGAGGTTGCATTATTGGGGGTATTTAAAGAATAGGTAGATGTGTTTTTGAAAGATCATGGAACTGAGGGCTGTGGAAATGGCACAAAAGTGGAGTTGAGGCCTTCAACCAACATCATAATAGTAACCGAATAGGCTTCAGAAGGCCAAGTGCCCTGGTATTATCCCTATTTTTTTATGTTCTTGTATTCAATGCTTCTAGAATTATTGTCCTGGAGGAGAGAATGTTTTCAGTCATGATAGTCAGATATCACAGAAACAAATTCCATTGGTGGACAGGAAGATGATGATTTGTTCCTATCTGTTCCCCTTCACATCTCTTTTCCTCCCTGTCACAATTCTTTACACTTCTCATTTACACCTTGTGTACTGGAAATGAATCTTGAATCTTGAATCTTCTTCTAATTCGTGAAATGCGGATGCCTTCAACATGCCTTGCCTTTCTAATTGTCCTTTTAGACACACTTGGGCGCCATTTCTCGCACACCTTTTAAACTCACTGGGTCTTGTTTCCCATGCTCCCTACAAACTCACCTGGTTTACTGGAAAAGTTATTGTACAGCTGTGAAGCAACTAAAACAAGTAAATTAAAAGTGTGTTCATTGATTAATAGGAGTAATATCCAGTTTTCTGGAAAAATTGCCAGTAAGGAACCAATAAATTCTGGAGAGTGCTAGATAATGAGTTTTACTCCATATTACTAATATATCCACAAGTTATTAGAAACATTGCGAAGGACACAAACTTTATTTACTCTGGTTATAAATTTTACATCAGCATTCATGTCCATATATTGAAGATCCCAATTTTTAAGTTAATGATTTGGCCTGTCATCTTGGCAAAATGCATTGTAGAATCTATTCATGGATTTTATTCCGCAACATTCAAGTCTTCTGTTAAGCAGTACATGGATGATGGCAGCTTGACTAGACGCCGTTCTGCCCAACGTTACTGATAATTTCTTTGAAATATGTGACGCCTCACTCAGTAATGATGGAGGAAGAATTGTCTTGTCTAGCTACTGAATTGTAATGTGGTCTTCTTTAAGGTGCACCCATGCAACCTGGGTATGCCACTCCCTGAGTCCGTTAGCTAACTGCTGTGGCTTTCTCAAAGCTAATTTTGTTAAGGCACCAGAGATTCTTCACTCTCTGAGACTTACAGCAAGGTTTGCAATTTGTAGTCTGTTATCTGCTTTCTTCACTTTCACTGAATGGTCTTTTCTTGCTTAGTCCGCTACTTGGGATAAAAATCTAGTTCTTTTTTTGGTTCGTGGGTTGAAAGGATTAGGGATACCTGTGTAAGTGCATAGGTGTGGTAAACCATGTATATAGGTTGTAACTGAGTTACCTGTCTGGACCTGCCTGGACACGCCCCTGTGCTGACTGCTCCTGTGGCTCCTCCCACAGACCCCTGAATAAAGGCGATTGTGCCACTGCTCCTCCCTCAGCCCAGGACAGATACTCAGCATGGACGTGGGTCCATTTTACTGTTAATAAAAGCCTTTCAGTATTTACTCTACTTCCAGTCTTTTGGAGTAATTGATAGTGCATCAATAGGGTTGAAATTATGCTCCTTCATCACAGTCCTGATAAACTTCATGCACTGGCCCACAATTGTACAACCAGGTATCTACTTGGGGTGTCCCTCATTACAGCAAATTTGGAAATTCCTACCATGTTGACCCTGACAGAGTTCATAAGAATGAGTGCCATTTTTTTAAAGAGATATCAAAGTATGGTTGTTAGCTGATTCCCTTTTGTTAGGTGCAAAATCTGATGTTAACTCTTCATAGATCAGGATCTTGATCCCAGTCAGCCTATCTTCTGGGTCAGTCTGTAAATTTTTGTACTTATGCTTATACTAAACGTACAAAGCATCACATTAAGGTCAAAATTACAAGAATACCTGACATAGACAATGAAAAAATCTGTGGACGCTGGAAATCCAAGCAACACACACAAATTCTGAAGGAGCTCAGCAGGCCAGGCATCATCTTTGGAAAAGAGTAAACAGTCAACATTTTGGGCTGAGACCCTTCAGCAGGACTTAGGCGACCTGGTGAATAGCTGACATGGTAAAGATTCACCTTTTTCCCCCAACCATCCTTTTGGAATCTAACTTTTGGCAGCCAACAGATTACCAATGAAGAGGGCACCTACACCAAGTTCAAAGCAAATCTCTGAGGGTCCAGGACTGTTTATTTTGGTAACCACAATGATGGGTCTGTAACACTGTGATACCTGACATCACTCCACCATCAGTTATGCAAAATATAACCTCACATCTGCCCTACCAATTCGTGATTATCAATCAGATGGTTTATAAACTAGCATCTCAATAAGGTGTTTACCTTTTCCTCAATCACTGATAAGTTAGGCATCACACATTCAAAATTAAACTTCAGTATCAACGAGCAGAAGTGTTGTTAAGCTGACATCACCCAAAAACTGCATAAAATATGAATATTACAGAATAACATCAGTGAATTTGTTAAGAAGCATCCAGAGTAGTAGTTGAATCAGCAAGACTATAGACCAAAGATGGGTAAGAGGGAAGAGTATAGGCAAGTACAATGGTAGGCCTGTTTCTATGCTGCATGTTTATATAACTCTGCACTTGAATAAGGCAATGAGTTTTATTTTGTTTGTAACTTGCAGGACATAGTTTTGAAAATATTATCAGTTTACACAATTCAGCTCACATTGGAATGCAACTACGTATTACCATTTCTACACAGATAAAACACACCATCCAGTGGGTGAGTCTGCATAACGTAGTTAAATTACTCTTTGCTTTACACTGTATAGATGGAATGTAAATTTATGCAACAAGTACAAGATAAACAGCAAATCCAACCCAAAATGACAATGTTCTGTTCTTGACAACAAGAAAGCTGAAATGTTGTAGCCTAAGCACGTACTATGCAAAATACTCAGCAATGTCTCAATATTATCAACAGGACTCAACTCCAATTTTGACACTGCCCAAGCAGAACCCTCTGGGCTTTTCTTAAAAGCTAAAGGCAGAAAAAGCCCAAAGTGGTACATTGTTATTGTTTTCCCTAAGAAGCCAAACATAACTAAAGAAGATTGTTGTCAGTCACTGTCTCAGAATGCGCTTAGAACTAACTCCCAGACCCAGCTTACCTAAGGAATTGCATCAGGTGGAAGGTCTCTGAGCTGCCTGCCTTCCTTTGAATGAAGCTCTGGCCATGGCATTGCAGCTCTGCCTTGTGGTAGCCCTACGTGTTGATCATGTGATAACAAATGTGATATCCCCTCAGATGTCTCTACATTTCCTCTGTAATGGTCAGTAATTTGTAGTTGACTTTTAGTCACAGTGAGCAAGTTGGTTGCCTAAACAATGGCTTTTCCCTGAGAGATGCAAGGTAAAATGTAAGCATAAGTTCATTCTATTTATGCAGTACATGTGACCAGCTGAGAAATCAAATTAAATACACACAATAATACATACAAATACATCCCCGAAACAGGTTACAATGTTGATAGAAGATTGGAAAAAGTAAATGATCAAAAAAACCTGTTACAAATCAAACTGTGATCATCCTTTCTGAACAGACAATTAACCTCACCTTCAATGAGACATGTGATTATCCAGAAAGGAATACAACAAGCAATTAAGAAGGAAAGGGGCACGTTGGCCTCCACTGTGAGAACTTTAGATGACTGGTCAGGTATTTTTGTTAATGGTGAAGGCTCAATTGAGAGATAGATATGAGCCTAGCTGTCTAGTTGCTCCTATGCCTATTCTTTTTCTGAATTTTCATGTTTGAATAATTCCCTTACTTTGATTATATTTTGTATTTGGGGTTATAACTCCTATATCTCTTTTTCTGGTATTTATAATTACTTTAAAATAATCTGTACCAAGAATTTGCACCTCTTATAATTGAGAAACAAGCCTTAATTAGGGAATTGAGCTTTTGGTGCTCATGACATTACGTGACATTTTCTAATGCCACAAAGCTATAAAACCATAAGAAATAGTAACAGAACTAGGCCATTTGACCCATTGAGTCTGCTCCACTACTCCATCATGGCTGATTTATAATCCCCCTCAACCCCAGTATCCCAACTTCTCCCCCAACACCTTTGACGCCCAAGAACCTAATAACCTCCACTTTAAATATTCCCAATGACTTGGCCTCCACAGCTGTCTGTGACAATGAATACTACAGAATTGCCATCATCTGGCTAAAGAAATTCTTCCTCATCTCTGTTCTGAAAGGATGTCTTTCTATTCTGAAGCTGTGCTTGCTGGTTCTGGACTCCCCCACTATTGGAAAAAACCTCACCATGACTACTTCCCATCTAGGCCTTTCAATATTCTGTATACCCCCTCATTCTCCTAAACTCCACTGAGTACAGGCCCAGAGCTACCAGATGCACCTCATATGTTAATACATTTATTACCCTGACAAGCCAGGTTATGTGAGGTTAACAATTATGACTGGATCCTCTCATCACTTAAGCCACACACAATGTTACATTACAGGATTTAACAATTCATCAAAGTTGCAATGCCTTGTAAAATCCTTTAATGTAATAACATACTCACCTACTCTTTCTCCATTTGATTCTATGTGCGAAACTTAAAATAAATACAGATTACAATATTCCTCCAATGTCTGTTTAACTTCTACAAATGAAACTTACTCGACTTTCTGTTGAGACTACTTGTTCGCTCAGTGTTAAAAGAAAGTATTTGTTTCAAAATGGCGCTAGCGAATAATGCAGCCAACATGCAAGATGCTGCCGACAGTTCATAAAATATGATTCTACTACTAAGCCGCGCTTCTTTGGAACTTGTGATTTACAGTTTGATGTGTGTTTTTGAGCTGATTCTGCGATCTGGCACTTTGTTCTCTCTGAAGGGGTTCAGTGAGGTTGAACACGGATTGTGCACCTGGAGGCCTGGAAGCATGCACGCAGGGTGCAAGCCCATGATCAATTCCATTGCTTCCCTCGAATTGAGGCATTGGGCAATACTGAAGTCAATGAAGATGAGACCGGTGGACGGGCGGGTGTTCGGCGCCATCTGCCTGTGCTTGACCAGTTTTCCTCTCTCATTCGCTAGCTGCTGTCGGTGGAAAGTGCAGGAGTCTTGGGTTCCTCGTTGCCAAGATTGATAGGCAAGGGTCACAGCTGTGGGCTTGTTTTGGGGACCTTAAGGTTTATGTTACTTGCGCTTCAGGATTTTGGTTACTTTTTTATTGCTGTTTTTGAGTGGTTTGATCGAGGTGATCAGTGAGGACCGGGGCGCTTACGTGAAGACTTGTCTCGATGGTCTGCAGTCGGCCAGCGGCACCGAACTGAAAATCTGCAGGTGTTGGAAATTCAAAGCAACACCCACAAAATGCTGGAGGAACTCAGCAGGTCAGGCAGCATCTATGCAGGCAAAGACGCAGTCTCAATGTTTCAGGATGAAGCCCTTCTTCAGGACTCCTGGCTTGATGCTGATGTTCACTCCCATTTCGTTGTTTGCACAATTTGTTCTTTTTTGATATGTTGGGTGTTTGATGTTTTTTCTACGAATGGGTTCCACGGTGTTTCTTTGTTTCTGGCTGCCTGCAGGAGGGCAAATCTCAGATTGGTATTCTGTATAAGTACTTCGATAATAAATGTACTTTGAACTTTGAATGTTGAACTCAGAGAATAGTCTTCTTCTATTCATTTATGGCAGTCTTCTGTACCTGCACACTTTTAACATGAACTTCAACCACATTTTTTTTTACAATGAAATTCTTCTTCAGTTTTTTTTAAAAACTGTTAAAAATAACTAGATTGCACACTTCCATGCTGCCTGTGCATTTTCTCTGTGCTTGAAGCATCTGTTTGTCCCATTTTCAATCTAGGCAATGACATTGCTCCTTTCAAGTCCTCTCTGCATCATTGTCTATTCTTCCCATGTCGAATTCTCCTGTCTCACAATCCTGCTACTTTTTTTAATTGCAGCTTCCTGTGCACTTGATACACCCTTCTGTGATGTCCCAAACATTCTGTAAGTGCAATTCCCTAAACTGCAAAGTTGGAAGGTAAACAGTTTCAGCGTATCAAGATCTGGCTGCTTATCTAAGATTAACAATTAACAACCATGTGTACTTATATCACATGTATGATGATGTTATTATGTACTGTGCACACAAGACTTTTGGTATTTTTACATATTAATATACCACAAACTTGTTTCCAGAGGCATGTTATTCCCTGCAGGAAAATTAGGAAAATGCCAGCAGATCATTCATTTATCCATTCTCATCAGCTGACTGACTTGCCCAACCTCAATGGAAAATGACAGTCTATTCTTCACTTAATACTCACAGGAAAATCATAATATATAAAAGCAGGTTGATATTTGTTTATAAGCTATAGATGACAGCTGAAAGATGCTTGATGGTAAAATGTAGCTACCCTCCCGAAGCTTGCTCCTCAGTTCAATCCAATTTGCTTAAAACCTCCAAAGTCAGCTTGCCTGTGTGTAATATGAAGCAAATTGCACGGGTAAGAAAAAAATCTGGTTTACTTTAATTTTAATCTACTTTGTTTCATGTACAGTATCTTGAAGGGAAAGTTCATGGGTGAATTTAAGACATTTCCAAGCAGAATGTGCTCTGGATAATTCCAGTGATGACAGAATCAGAGGTGAAATAGCTGAAGTAGATTTGAAAATTAGATGAAATGATATTAGGAGAGACAAATTTTTCAAAAATTCATTAGTTCCCCATCAATATCCATTCATTCCTTCCATTAACATGATGTCACCATCTTTCCCCTCCCCCTTCTGCATTTTAAAAGAATCACAACCTCACAACACCCTGATCCAAATCACAATTGCTCACAAATCCCCTACCTTGCCTTCCGATGTTACCTCCCCAAATACTGAACTTTCACCTTCTCTCTTCCCACCTTACTGAACCTTGAATACCCTTTTCAGATTGGACAGTGATTTAAAAGCATTTTTTTCAGTTTTGTAAAGATCTATTTACTGTTCACAATGTGACCTCCTTTATATTTGTGGGGACCGCTGTATTAAGTCAGTAAATATAATGCCTAAGCTTCTGGTTACTTGTTATCTCAGTACTTGGTCCAACTGCCATTCTGATCTTAACACACTCACTGTGCAATGTTGGAGCGTGAGGAACAAACCATGCAAATTTTAAATCCTTGTTCAATTCAAGTAACTACAGGTCAAATATTTTTATTTCATTTAAGGGAAAAGTTCTAGAAGCAGCAATTAGAGTGACACTAGATGTCACTTGCTATGTATTAATAAAAAGAAAGCCTGCATGAAATTATTAACTGCTAGAGATTGTTGATGGAGTAATAGAGAGGATCAAAGAGGGAATTGCAGTCGATGTGGTATATAGAGAGTTCCAATAGACATTTAATTATGTGCAATATAACAGGGTTATTATGAAGATTGAAGGCTATGGAATAAGTGGGGCTGTGGCAGTCCAGCAATATTTAAAATTTTCACAGGTACTGTATAAATAGAGTAGAGAGAAACTGTTCGCATTGGCAGATTAATCAGGATCAAGTGACATAGAATGAAGATAACTGACAAAACAACCAGAAGTAACATAAGGTATGAACTACTATATTTATGTTGCGATATGAAATATAGGTCTGAAGTAATACTAGAAGTTGATTCAATTGTTGAATACAAAAACAGCTGGATAAATACCTAAAGAGAAAGATGTAGCAGGACTATAGGAGAGGACAGGGAGTAAGGCAAACCAAATTGCTCCTATATAGAGTCAGTAAAAATTTTAATCTACGTTCCTTTGTACTGTGTCATGATCCGGATCAGGTTCCCTTTAAATTTACTTTGTTTTTGTGTTACGATCCGGACCGTTGACTCCCTGTTTCTCTTTAATTCCCTGTTTTCCCGTGTCCCTCGGGCTTGGTGATTAAAGGCAATTTACTCTCGACTGAACCAACAGTTCATAAGTCTCCAGCCTTCAGCCGTTTGGTACGAGAGCATATGGAGCATTAACAAAGTCCCGAAGCTAGTGCAAGCCAATGTCACCTGGCCGGAGCCAGCTAAGTTTCTTGCTGGAGCAAGCCAAGTCTCCTCCCGAAGCAAGTGCCAACAAGCCGCCTTCCCTTGCCAGAGCGGATCCGTCAAAGTTAACCCGCCGGGGTGAGTCAAGAGCTCGCCGCTGCTTGGAGCGCACTTGTGCCCAGTTGTAGTACTGGCTATCGTTGTGTGGTCTCCGTATCCATGTCCTGTGTCTAAAAGGGATCCCGGCTCTGTATCCTAGAACAATCCTGTCCCTGTGTCAAGAAGAGTCCCGACTCCGTCCTGTGTCTAAGGAGGATTCCTGGCTCAGTGCTTTTTGTCCTGTGTCTGAGTCTGTCCAATGAATAAGAAGAGAACCGACTCCGTCCTGTGTCTAAGGAGGAGTCCCAGCTCAGTCTTCTATGTCCTGTGTCTGAGTTCCAGGTCCTGGCTCCAAGGTTCAAGCATCAAGTCCTGGCTCTGAGGTTCAAGTATCAAGTCCTAGCTCCGGGGTCCAAGTACCAAGTCCCAAGCGCTGAGGTTTCAAGTATTAAGTCCCGGCTCCGATGTCCGAGCTCCGAGTCCTGGCTCCGAGGTCTGTGCTCTGAGTTCTAGCCCAGACCCTTAGTCCCAGCCTAGTCCAGGGCCTGTCCTTGTCCTTTACGCTTATTCCCACTTCCGCTTTGCTCTTCTTGTAATGAGTAATAAACTCAATTTAGTTAACCCTATAAAATGTGCTTGTGTCCTGCATTTGGGTCCGCCCCAGTGCCCCCATTATGACGTACTGAGAGAATTCTGTGATTCTGAACTTCTGTAAAATGAAGTTCACTGCAAGCTTGATCATTCAGCTGGACACATTATAGCACTCAGTATTCAATATTTTGTTCATGAGTTCCAGATAATGATTCTGATATTTGCATTTATGCCTCTTCTGGAACGAGCTTTCATTCCTTTACTTGATCCACTACCATACCTATTGCTTTGCAACATTATTCCTTGAGTAATTTATCTCTTTTCCCTTCCACTCTTCCACAGGTCTCCTTCCCAATCCCACTTTCTCTGCCTCTGTCGTGTTTAAGTTATGCTACACGTTGCTTCTCTACAAAGTGCCTTTACTTTTGTTCCATTCCAACTGCTCCATATTCTTGTCACCTCCAGTTGACTCTTCCAATGAACACCTGGCACATCCCTCATCCTTAATACTTCAACTCATCCAAATCTCTTGTTGAAACCCTTTAATGCATACCAGCCAGTTCACACAGCAGTCTGTCTTTTCTGAATATATTTGTTCCTGGTCTTTCAGCAGCTTCAAAAAGTACTTCATCATTGTGGATAATTCTCTGTGCAATCTTACACTCCTTGTCTCTGTCTGATTCTACAACCCTGAAACCCACATACAGAGCAGTCCAGACAATATCAAATACAGTAGATACATATGCTGAAATTGAGAAATGAAAGGAGAAAATCTGAAACTCTGAGACTCCCTGGTGTAGTCATACATACATACATACACAGTGCCTATAAAAAGTATTCCTTCCTCTTGGAAGTTGTTATGTTTTATTGTTTTACAACGTTGAATCACAGTGGATTTAATTTAGCTTTTTTGACTCTGTTCAAAAGAAAAAGACTTTCATGTCAAAGTGAAAACAGATCTCTACAAACTGTTCTAAATTAATTACAAATATAAAAACACAAAATATTCACCCTGTTTAATATGACACACCAGATCATCACTGGTGCAGCCAATTGGTTTTAGAAGTCACCTAATTCGTTAACTGGAGATCACCTGTGTGCAGTCAAGCTGTTTCAATTGATTGTAGTAAAAATTGCACCCTGTAGCTAGAAGGTCCAACTGCTGGCGAGTCAGTATCCTGGCAAAAACTAGACCATGAAGACAAAAGAACAATCCAAGCCACTCTGTGGGAAGGTTATTGAAAGGCACAAGTCAAGAGATGGATACAAGAAAATTACCAAGTCACTGAATATCACTTGGAGTAGAGTTAATTCAAACATCAAGAAATAGAGTGAATATGGCACAGCTATAAATCTGCCTAGAACAGCTGTCCTCAAAAGCAGAGTGACCATACAAGAAGGGGACTAGTGAAGAAGGCCACCAAGAGACTTATGACAACTCTGGAAGAGTTACAAGCTTTAGTGGCTGAGATGGGAGAAACTGCACATTTGACAACTGTTGCCCGGGTGCTTAACCAGTTGCAGCTTTATAGAAGAGTGGAAAAGAGAAAACCACTGTTTAAAAAAGAAACTCACATGAAATCTCATTAGAGTTTGCCAGAAGGCATGTGGGAGACTCTGAAGTCAGCTGGAAGAAGGTTCTATGGTCTGATGAAACCAAAATTGAGCTTTTCAGCCATCAGACTAAATGTTCTGTTTGGCATAAGCCAAACACCACACATCATCAAAAACACATCATCCCTATCATGAAGCAAGGTGGCGGCTGCATCATGCTCTGGGGATTCTTCACTGCAGCAGGCCCTGGAAGGCTTGTGAAGGTAGAGGGTAAAATGAATGCAGCAAAATACAGGGAAATCCTGGAGGAAAACCTGATGCAGTCTGCAAGAGAACTGTGACCTGAGAGAAGATTTGTTTTCCAGCAGGACAATCAACCAAGCATAAAGCCAAAGTTACACAAGAATGGCTTAAAACCGGCAAAGTTAATGTCTTGGAGTGGCCAAGTCAGAGTCCAGACCTCAATCCAATTGAGAATTTGTGGCTGGATTTCAAAAGTGTTGTTCACTCATGATCCCCATGCAATCTGACAGACCTTGTTCAGTTTTGTAAAGAAGAATGGGAAAAAATTGCAGTATCTGGATGCACAAAGCTGATTAAGACCTATCCACACAGACTGCTGCCAAAGGTTCATCTACTAAATACTGACTTGTAGGGGGTGAATACTTATGCAATTAATTATTTTATATTTTACATTTGTAGTTAATTTCAATCACTCTGTAGATATCTGTTTTCACTTTGATACGAAATAATTAGTTTCTGTTGGTCAGTGTCAAAAAAGCCAAATTAAATCCACTGTGATTCAATGTTATAAAACAATTAAACATAAAACTTCCAAGGGGTGTGGGTGACTGCTTTTATAGGAGAAGTAAGAATATCTGGGGTGGGTGGGGTCTTTGATTATGTTGGCTGCTTTATCAAGGCAACAATGTGTGTAGACCGAGTCCATGGAGGGGTGGCTATTTTATGTGATACTCCCCAGCTCTCTGCTGTTTCTTGCTGTCTCAGACAGAGCAGTTGCCAGACCGAGTCCTAATGTACCTGGATAGGATGGTTTCTGGAGTGCATCTATCAAAATTGGAGAGGGCCAAAGTGTACATTAAACTTCCGTAAGCCTCTGTTGCGCATATCTATCTATTTTTGAATAATCCAGCAGGTCAGGGTCTACTGCGTAATCATTTTATTGCAGGTTAATTCAATGGAATTGTAGCATAGTTCAGTGAAGCATAGGTGGAGGGATTACTAAGGGACCATGCTGATGGCTGGTGGGCAAGTCACAATATCTTATTGCAACAGTAGGCTTAAATGGTTTAAATTGTCAACCTCTTAAATGATCCTTTACTGCCTTCATCTAACTCAGAAAATCCAGGTCCGTTTTTCCAAACTCAGGATGAAATATGCAGTCAGCTGTGCTGCTGCTAATCATGTCTGAGTGCTCAGGAACTCCAGGTAAAAGTGGAATGGGACTGATCATAAAGTCTATTATGGCAAAACAATAAGCTGCAAATCACGATCTGTATCAAAAACTACTACACTCAACTACCGTGCATCTTTGTATAATAAAAAAATTAGCAAGAGTGGAGGTAGGGAATGGCAGTCATTGGACCAATTTTGGAATATGTTAATTATCTGAAAAGAAGAAGAAATTCTCTGACTGTTAATCATCCTTTGTTCCTCTCCCAACCTGCACCTACATGCAAAATAACCAGCTTCTGATATCATAGAGTCGGCAAGAAATGAGGATATAAAAATCCTGCAGTTCATGTGGAACGGACATGAACCAATAATTTTCAATAGGAGGCACAATAAAATATCTCAGGAATTTCAGTGGAAACCCCTCATGTAATCCAGGGGAAATTTATCAAAATCAATACATTGAATCCTACCACCTGTGAAAAGCACAAGATTGAAAGTGCATGAACTTCGGATTGCCTCTGCCATTGATCTCGCCGGCTCCAACAACTCAGGGCATATTCAAAACCCGGACTCCAGCAACGACCATGGACACCTTCAAAGCGATTGCGAAACCACCAACTGCGACTCCAGCCTTGAACTCCAGGCCGGGTCTTTATGTGCTGCTATTGTGACTCCCGTCTCCCCTTCCCCCACCAATACTCTGCAATCCTTTCTCCCTCAGATCCCATCGTCAGCTCCTGGGTGCCCAGAGGCTCCATCTTCCTCTCACCCCAACCCTCCCCTCTCCACTGACACCCCCAGCCTCCCCCCTCCCCCCTCTGATCCCAGCTCTCATCCGTGCCGGGTTTTTACCATCCCCTCTGACCTTCAACTGTCAGAGGCAGAACGCTCTGTCCTCAGTAAGGGCCTCACCTTTGTCCCCCTTCGCCCACACCTCAGCAAGTTCCGTGTTCGCCATAATGAGGAACTTTTCTTCTGCCGTCTCCGTCTCCGAGCCTACTTCTTCGGCAAGGACTCTCTCACCCCCACCGATGATACCCTTCTCCTGTCTTCAACCCTCCTCTTCTTCATGGACACCCCGCTCTGGTCTTCTGCCTGCTCTGGATCTCTTTATTGCTAACTGCCGATGGGACATCAACCGTCTCGACTTCACCGCACCTTGTTCCCATTCCAACCTCACTCCTTCCGAACGCTCTGCTCTCCACTCCCTCCGCACTGATCCTAACTTTACTATTAAACCCGCCGATAAGGGGGGTGCTGTTGTAGTCTGGCGTACTGACCTCTACCTTGCCAAGGCACAGCGACAACTTGCGGATACCTCCTCTTATTTACCCCTCGATCGTGACCCCACTAAGGAGCACCAGGCCATTGTCTTCCACACCATCACCGACTTTATCCGCTCAGGGGATCTCCCATCCACTGCTACCAACCTTATAGTTCCCACACCTCGCACTTCTCGTTTCTACCTCCGACCCAAGATCCACAAACCTGCCTGTCCTGGCCGACCTATTGTCTCAGCTTGCTCCTGCCCCACCGAACTCGTTTCTGCATACCTCGACACGGTTTTATCCCCCCTTGTTCAATCCCTTCCTACCTATGTTCATGACACTTCTCACGCTCTTTAACTTTTCGATGATTTTAAGTTCCCTGGCTCCCACCGCTTTATTTTCACCATGGATATCCAGTCCCTATATACTTCCATCCCCCATCAGGAAGGTCTCAAAGCTCTCTGCTTCTTTTTGGATTCCAGGCCTAATCAGTTCCCCTCTACTACCACTCTGCTCCGTCTAGTGGAATTAGTCCTTACTCTTAATAATTTCTCCTTTGGCTCCTCCCACTTCCTCCAAACTAAAGGTGTAGCTATGGGCACCTGCATGGGTCCTAGCTATGCCTGCCTTTTTGTTGGCTTTGTGGAACAATCTATGTTCCGTACGTATTCTGGTATCTGTCCCCCACTTTTCCTTCGCTACACCGACGACTGCATTGGCGCTACTTCCTGCACACATGCTAAGCTCGTTGACTTTATTAACTTTGCCTCCAACTTTCACCCTGCCCTCAAATTTACCTGGTCCATTTCCGACACCTCTCTCCCCTTTCTAGACCTTTCTGTCTCTATCTCTGGAGACAGCTTATCTACTGATGTCTACTATAAGCCTATTGACTATCATAGCTATCTGGACTATTCCTCTTCTCACCCTGTCGCTTGCAAAAATGCCATCCCCTTCTCGCAATTCCTCCGTCTCTGCCGCATCTGTTCTCAGGATGAGGCTTTTCATTCCAGGACGAGGGAGATGTCCTCCTTTTTTAAAGAAAGGGGCTTCCCTTCTTCCACCATCAACTCTGCTCTCAAACGCATCTCCCCCATTTCACGCACATCTGGTCTCACTCCATCCTCCTGCCACCCCACTAGGAATAGGGCTCCCCTGGTCCTCACCTACCACCCCACCAGCCTCCGGGTCCAACATATTATTCTCCGTAACTTCCGCCACCTCCAACGGGATCCCACCACTAAGCACATCTTTCCCTCCCCCACCCCTCTGCTTTCCACAGTGATTGCTCCCTATGTGACTCCCTTGTCTATTCGTCCCCCCCATCCCTCCCCACTGATCTCCCTCCTGGCACTTATCCTTGTAAGCGGAACAAGTGCTACACATGTCCTTACACTTCCTCCCTCACCACCATTCAGGGCCCCAGACAGTCCTTCCAGGTGAGGCGACACTTCACCTGTGAGTTGGCTGGGGTGATATACTGCGTCCGGTGCTCCCGATGTGGCCTTCTATATATTGGCGAGACCCGACGCAGACTGGGAGACCGCTTTGCTGAACACCTACGCTCTGTCCGCCAGAGAAAGCAGGATCTCCCAGTGGCCACACATTTTAATTGCACATCCCATTCCCATTCTGACATGTCTATCCACTGCCTCCTCTACTGTAAAGATGAAGCCATACTCAGGTTGGAGGAAAAACCCCTTATATTCCGTCTGGGTAGCCTCCAACCTGATGGCATGAACATTGACTTCTCTAACTTCCGCTAATGCTCCACCTCCCCCTCATACCCCACCCATTATTTATTTTAATACACACATTGTTTCTCTCACTGTCCTTTTTCTCCCTCTGTCCCCTTGACTATACCCCTTGCCCATCCTCTGGGTTCCCCCCCCTTTTCTCCCTGGGCCTCCTGTCCCATGATCCTCTCATATCCCCTTTTGCCAATCACCTGTCCAGCTCTTGGCTCTATCCCTCCCCCTCCTGTCTTCTCCTATCATTTTGGATCTCCCCCTCCCCCTCCAGCTTTCAAATCCCTTACTCACTCTTCCTTCAGTTAGTCCTGACGAAGGGTCTCGGCCTGAAACGTCGACTGTACCTCTTCCTACAGATGCTGCCTGGCCTGTTGCATTCACCAGCAACTTTGATGTGTGTTGCTTGAATTTCCAGCATCTGCAGAATTCCTGTTGATTGAAAGTTTCAATTATTTTATATCAAGTAAATCAGATTTCCAGTGATTCTATTAGTCTAAGGATTATTTTATAGTCCTTTCTTGTTACCAGTAGTAATGCTCAGCCAATATTAAATTGTACTTACATGTTTCTTTTAGTCTTTTTATTTCAAAAATAGACTAAATTCAGAAAAAAATATACAAGTATTACAAGGCCAAACAGTACATTAATTTCCTGACTTTCATAGTTTTACTGTGTCTAAACATTTTTTTGTTAAAATTCTTGCAGTGTTGGGCACCATTGTCACCTATCTAGCCACGTTGAACAATATACGTTTCAAGTGCTTGAGAGGCTTTTCCACGGGACTCAGCCCTCACAATCCAGAGCAGTCCTTCCCCACAAAACCTTTACATTGGCTACATCAGCTTTCAGTGTGTCTCCTAGCATACACTTCTGCAGCATGGAATGTGCGAAATGACAATAATCCCTTAAGGACGTTGTGCTGTACTTGGAAGACCAAGAGGTTTTGGGTGGATGAAACAGCATATTTCACTTAGTTAATGATCTTCTAGCAGCACTTGATATTTGTCTTTTAATTAATTATTCTGCTGCTGTCACATCAAGGAAGCCAAGAGCAGCAACACTGAATGGAGTTCTTCATTAATCCATACATACAGTAAGACCATAAGACATAGGAGCAGAATTACACCATTCGGCCCATTGAGAGTCTGCTCCACCATTCCATCATGACTGATTTATTTTTGCCCCCAACCCCATTCTTAGTTTACATAGCATGCCCACGGTTTACCTGTATGTTTTTGGAATGTGGGACGAAACTGGAGCATCCAGAGAAAACACAGGATCACGGGGAGAAGTACAATCTCCTTACACACAGCCGTGGGTATTGAACCCAGGTCACTAGCACTGTAAAGTGCTGTGCTAACCACTATGCCACCATGTAGGTTAACACATTATCATTATTCTTTTATCATCTTTTTGAGGATACAATAGGGTCTTTCAAATAGGTACATGGAGCCCTAGAAAATTAGAGGGCTATGCAGTAGGAAAATTCTAGGCAGCTTCTAGATTAAGTTACATGGTCAGCACTATATTGTGGGCCGAAGGGTCTGTAATATGCTGTAGATTACTATGTTTCTATCATTGTTACTTTACTGAGTGAACTATTTTGGAATTATCCATGGACTACCATCTCAAAGCAAAAATCACATCAGATCCGGATTCTCATTTTGAGAAATAACTTAAAGAAGGACACTTATAGGTGCTAGGAGGAACAAAACCATCCTTATTGGCCCAATAGAAATAAAGTAGGCTCTGTAATCTTGGGATATATTCTCTGTTATTGCTAATGCCATTATTCCACCCACTCCACTATCTCTCTTCATTGATACCAAACAAACAACCAAAATATCAAACCAGTCAGAATCTGTGGGATGGTTTCATGACCCTCACTAGACAGCAAGTTGTTTTTGAGGCCAAAAAATTAGGCTTTGATTCGCCTACCTTATGCCCACTAAAAAGGCAGAACCAAATTAATCTTCAACCAGTTTCTCACAGCCATGTGGAGATACACGCTTGTTACTTTTCAATTGTTCTTCCAAAAAAAAATTAAGAAGGAATTAAATTAGCAGCATTAAAAATCACTTTCTTGACATTTGCATCCTTGGTGCTTTTCCATTGCCTGAAAATTTATTAAAAGCAGGACAGATATTAAAAGTTTCCTGGCCTGGAGCTGATTTTACCTTTTATGAGACAAGCCTCAACAGTACTGAATGCCTACATGGGCAGTGAATTCTGGCTGCAATTTTGAGTCCGAAGTTTTAATATTGAATTGGCAAAATGTAGATGACTGAGCAACTGTTCTACTAAATTAACTCCCAATTTCAGGTTCCTGGAATACCCAAAGGATGCGTGCGGGAACAGCTACTACTACTACTACTACTAATAATACAACCAATGGCTAAATATGGAACACATAAGTATCTGGGATATCAACGAGCAAAGAAAATAGATCGATTGCAATAAAGGGAAAACATTTGACAAAATTTACTTCATGGCTTAAGAAAATCAGCCAAATAGAGCTCAATAGTAAAAAATATAATAAAGTCAAAAAGCACCTTTGCTATACCCATGTAAGACCACAAGACCATAAGATATAGGAGCAGAATTAGGCCCTTTGGCCCATCAGCTCCACCTTTTCATCATGGCTGATCCACATTTCCTCTCAGCCCCAATCTCCTGCCTTCCTCCCATATCTCTTCAAGCACTGACCAGTCAAGAATCTATCTACTTCTGCCTTAAATATACATAAAGACTTGACCTCTACAGCTGCCTGTGGCAACGAATCTCACAGAATTCATTACTATGTGGCTAAAGAAATTCCTCCTCATCCATTCTAAAAGGACACTCCTCAATTCTGAGGCTGTGTCCTCTGGTCTTGGACTCTACCAACATACGAAACATCCTCTCTGAATCCACTCTTTCAAAACCTTTCACCATTCGAAATGTTTCAATGAGGACACTCCTCACTCTTCTGAATTCCAGAGAATACAGGCCCAGAGCCATCAAATGCTCTTCACATGGCAAGCTGTTCAATCCTAGAATCATTTTCATGAACTTCCAGTTTCAGCACATCCTTTCTAAGAAGAGGGGCCCAAAACTCCTCAAATTACTCCAAGTGAGGCCTCACCAGTGCTTTATAAAGCCTCAACATTACATCCTTGCTTTTATAAGTCCTCTTGTAATGAATGTGATATCTTGGTCTGAAACTGATCTGGAAAATTTACAAAGTAAAATAAGAAATGAAATACATATTTTAGAAAACACTATGTACACTCGAACGCCCTTGGATTAACACTACCTAGGACAGAAAGAGGAAGAGGAATAACAGACATAAAAAAATTACACGAAGGTCAGATAAAACTTCTAAGGATATACTTTCATCAGCGATTCAGGAATAGCTTCTTCCCCTCTGCTATCCTATTCCTAAATGAACTTAGAAGTTTTAGACACTATCTCACTTTCTTTAAGATATATTTCTGTTTTTGCATATTTTTAATAATCTATTCAATATACATAATTGATTCACTTGTTTATTTATTATTATGTCTTATTTTTTTTCTCTCTCTCCACTAGATTATGTACTGCTTTGAACTGCTGCTGCTAAGTTAACAAATTTCACATCACATGCCGGTGATAATAAACCTAATTCTGATTCCGATTCTGAAAAACTTGATTCAGCACACCACATGAGTATATGCAATTCAGATAAGAGGTCCACACCATTCAACTTAAATGAAAGCACAACCCAGAAAAATAAAGAAATTATCACCATAGAAGAGAAGTTTAACCAATGGAAGAGCATGACCCTCCATTGAAGACGTCCCCACAATCTGAGCAGACTAGGTGTCGACAAGTGTTAAACGCTTGGCTCAAAGTTGGAGTTCTCTTCGCAGAAAGAGGGGTTCCATGGGACAATACAGGATCAGGTGGTTAACACAGAAGATTATAATAAATGACCAACAAATTCAAGATGATAAATGCAGAAAATGCCAAGAGAAACCAGAAACAATCCAATATATTGCAGGATCCTGTAGAAATTTAACTCAATCTGATTAAATACACAGGCACAATCAAGTGGCAAACATCATTCACCAAAATCTTACTTTAAAATACAAACTCATAAAAGACAATATACCCTACTATAAATACAAACCTGATCCAGTTTTAGAGTAAAGGTCCTACAAATTATATTATATCAATTACTACAGTTAGGACAATCCATAATAACTGCTGGATAAACATGATAAACATGCAAGAATAAATATAGTCATTCCAAACATATATAATTGTAGCCTGGGGAAAAGTACACACTCAAGACAACAAAGACTTTATTGGGTTTTAATTCCTTTATCTGTTTTAGATGTTTAAGTGCCAGAAGAGGGTCGCAAAGCAAAACAAATGAATTTACAACCAGTTCTTGCCGCTACAATCTCAGTTTAACTTTCGACTCACACCCTTGTGTATGGACAGAATTGCGTATGTAATATAAAAAATACTAGAACAAATACAGTACTAACACAGTAGTGGCAATTCTGAAGGAACACAATACAAACAACATTAGAATCCCACCCACCCTGCATCTTAAACATAACAGCGAAAAATGTAAGCAAATACATCCCATCTAAGACATACACACGTGCTGAACTTCCGAACAGAGACTAAACATTCACATTACGCGGTTGCATGCACAATCAGTCCTGATACAATAAAGTTAGACAAAAGGTACACTTTGGCACAACTTTTACAAGATATTGCTTGGTAGTTAAATTACAGGAAGACTGACCTACTTGGCTGGTGAGGAACTTTGCCCAAGCCACGCAATCCAGCGTTGAGTTATTTACTGGATCAAGCCTAAAGCATCCACATGTATAACATTTCAAATTACTGATATTCTTGATCCTCCAACAAGCATAAACAAATTCACATGGATATTGTCAATTAATGCTCACCTTTCCTCACCATGCCCAGCCTCGGGAGGAACCCGATTCCAACGCCTTATCACGTCTTCAGCAGAAAACAAAATGGTCTTCCCACTATCCCACGCATGCATAATGACATCACCGTAAAAGGCACAGACAACTATTCTAGCATTACCCGGATGGCAGCCTAAGTACACTTTTAACGATACTGAATAAGATCCGACAGTCACCCGGTTACATAATATACAGAAATCAATGTGAAAAACAACAAAAATATGCTGAATTAAAAGAGGAAATTAAAAGACTATGGAACATGAATAGAGTATACATCGTCCCAGTAGTAAGATCCACAACTGGTATCATTCCAAGTCACTACACAATAGCATTAAACAAATAGGCTTACACAGCAATATTTATGTAAATCTCTAGAAAGCTACAATATTAATCACCACCAGAGTAATCTGCAAGTTCCTTGCATTTGAGAAATAGAATACTTAGCTATATTTGTACCTCAGGTTTTACCAGCTTGAGCTGAGAAAAAAATAACGAAATGATAACAACAAGTTATTTATAGAGAACTTTTCATACCAACAATGTCATTCAAAGTGCTTTATAATGGGATAAAGTGCAAATATGAAATTGAATTAGAATATAAAAATAAAAATAAATATGAAAATAAAAGACAAAAAGAAGATAATTAAAAGCAAAGTTAAAAAGCAAATAAGCAGTTTTAGATCTGGCATTTACAAGTGTCAACTGAGTCTGCATCACATATAGTTTTGAATTCCACAGATTTGGAACATAGTTCAAAAAAGCCGACCTGCCAATTACCTTTTGAAGGAAATCATTTAAATTTAAGAGACCAGCAGAAAGAGACCTGAGAGCTCGAGCAAGATTATGAAACAAAAACAATTCTGTGATGTTCTCTGGTCCCAGACCATTGAGAGCTTTAAAAACAAGTAAGAGAACTTCAAAATGAATTCTAAAAGATACAGGAAGCCAATGCAGGGTAGCAAGTATGAGAGTGATATGCTCCCTCATCATGGTTTTAGTTAAAAGTCTAGTAGTGGCATTCTGAATGAGTTGAAGTTTAGCAGTAGATTGATTTGGAATGCCAGTAATCTAGTCTATTCGATATAAAGGCGTGAATTAGTTTTTCAGCATCATTACATGACAGACATATTTCTTAAGTGTAGAAATGCATCCCTGGTCACTGTCATTATGTGGGATTTAAAATTCAAATCTGAATCAAGGATAACACCCAGGCTAGTTACTTCTGATTTTACAAGGGGAGCCAAGTTCCCAAGTTAATCAAGAAGTTTATCTCTTTTGGGTTTGGGACCAACCAAAAGCATTTCAATTTTATCTTCATTTAGTTTTAGGAAATTATTGTTCACCTATTTGTCTATTGTAGCTATACCAGAAATCAGAGAAGGTAGAGTGTTATCATCATCAGGGTCAACCGAGATATACAATTGTGTATCATCTGCATAAATGTGGAAATCAAGATTACTCTCTCTAATGATGTCTCCTAAAGGGAACATGAATATGGACAAGAGTAGGGGACCAAGACAGCTTCCTCAGGCAACACCAAAATGTACCTTGAATCTCTTAGAAAATTGGTCTCCAAGACATACAAAATACTTTCTCTCTAAGGCATATGAATGAAACCAATTAAGGGCACTACCAGAGAGGACAACCTATTTCTCAAGACAATCTTGGAAAATGTTGTGGCAGTTGTGTCGAAGGTAGCACTTAGATGCAAAAGAATTAGAACTGAGACTCTGTCGGCACACGTGCTGAGCCTAAGGATACTGACAATTTTGTTACGGGCTGTTTTCATGCTGTGGCTTGCTCCAAAATCTGAAATTTTCCAATATATTGTTCTCATTCTGAAAGTTGTTGAGTTGGTTGAAAATGACTTTCTCAGGAATCTTGCCCAGAAGTAAGTAATCCATTTTGAGTGCTGTGGGGAGGGGGGGACAACCTACCTGGGGGAAGCAAAAGAGAAACATAGTTGGTAGTTCGCCTCCAAGGTGCCAGGGTCCACTATATTTCTGAACGTATCCACAATATCCTAAAAAGGAAGGGTAGGCAGCCAGAAGTTGTCGGACATATTGGTACCCATGACACCAGTAGAAAAAGGTAGAAGGTCCTGAAAACAGAGTACAAGGAGTTTGGAAGGAAGCTAAAAAGCAGGACCACAAGGTTACTAATATTGGGAATGCTGCCTGTGCCACGTGACAGTGAGGATACGAACAGAATGAGGAGGTGGATAAATGCTTGACTGAAGATTTGGAGCAGGGGAGAAGGATTCAGATTTCTGGCTAATTGTGACCTCTTCTGGGGCAGGTGTGACCTGTACAAAATGGACGGATTACACTTCAATCCAAGAGGGACCAATATTCTTGCAGGCAGGTTTACTAGGGCTGTCGGGAGTGGTTTCAAATAATATGGCGAGGGGGTGGGAACCAGTATGATAGAACTCAGGATGAGCCAGTAGGCCTACACGTAGATGATGGATATAACGTGAATGTAAGGAAGGACAAGATGATGATTGGGTTCAAATACAGACAGAGCAAAGAGTTAAATTTTACCACGGAGGCAAAATTCAAAAGGGTGAAGAATGCAGGACTGAAGGTGCTGTATTTAAATTCACATAGCATTCAGAAAAAGGTGGATGCGCTCATAGTACAATTGGAGATTGGTCAGTATGATCTTGTGGGCATCACTGGCTCATGGCTGAAAGAAGGCCATAGTCGGGAGCTCAATATCAAAGGATATACTTTGTATCAAAAGGACAGGCAGTAACGCATAGACGGTGGTGTGGCTCTGTTGGTAAACGATGGAATTACATCTCTAGAAAGATGTGACCTAGGGACAGATGTTGAATCTTTGTGGGTGGAGTTCAGAAACTGCAAGGGTAACAAAAAAAATTATGAAAATCATATATAGGCCTCCAAATAGTAGCCAAGATGAAGGGTTGAGATTGCAAAGAGAGCTGGAAAAGGCATGTAATAAGGGAAATGATACAATTGTAATGAGGGACTTCAATATGCAGGGGGATTGGGAAAATCAGACTGGTGTTGGATCATAAGAGAGAGAATTTGTTGAATGCCTACAAGATAGTTTTTTTAGTAACACACACAAAATGCTAGAGGAACTCAGCAGGCCAGGCAGCATTTAGGAAAAGAGTACAGTCAAAGTTTGGGACACTTGCTGAAGGGTTTCAGCCCACAACTTTGACTGTACTCTTTTCCCAGATGCTACCTGGCCTGCTGAGTTCCTCCAGTATTTTGTGTGTGTTGCTCAGATTTCCAACATCTGCAGATTTTCTCTTGTTTGTGAGATGGCTTTTTAGAGCAGCTTGTGCTTGAGCCTACTAAGGGAAGGGAGGGAGGGAACGTCGACTCAGACCATGAGAGGCCTGCGTCGGGCATTTTCATGCCTTACAAGGCACAGATTGGAAGTCTGTGTGGGGCTCCACTCAAACAGATACTAGAGCAATGTGTGGTTAAGTGCCTTGCTTAAGGAAACAAACACGCTGCCACAGCTGAGGCTCGAACTAGCGACCTTCAGATCACTAGATGAACTCCTTAAGGGAAAGGCTATCTTAGATTGGGTGTTATGTAATATCCTAGATCTTATTAGGGAGCTTAGGAACTCTTAGAAGACAGTGGTCATAATATGATTGAATTAATACTGCAATTTGAGAGGAAGAAGCATGTATCAGTATCACAATAGAATAAAGAGAATTACAGAGGCATGAGAGAAGTGCTTGCCCAGATGGGTTGGAGGAGGCTACTGGTGAGGATGATGTCAGAGCAGAGATGGCTGAAGCTTCTAGGAATATTTCACAAGGCGCCGGATAGATATATCCCATAGAAGAAGTTCTCAAGTGGCAGGGATAGGCTACGTGGCTGTCAAGGGAAGTTAAGGACTTCATAAAAGTCAAGGGAAGGGCATATATGGTAGCAAATGTGTGTGGGAAATTGGGTGATTGGGAAGTTTTTAAAATCCAATAAAAGACAAGAAAAGCTATAAGGGAAAAATGAAATATGAGGACAAACTAGACAATAATATACGGCAGAAAACCGTAAGTTTTTTCAGTTATATAAAAAGTAAAATGGAGGTGAGAGTTGATATTGGACCACTGGAAAATGATGCTGGTGAGGTAGTAATTGGGGCAAATAAATGGCAGATGAACTTAATGAGTACTTTGCATCAGTCTTCACTGTGGAATACACCAGCAGCATGCCAGAGGTTCATGAGTGTCAGCGAGCAAGAGTGAGTGCCATTGCTCTTACAAAGGATAAAATGCTAGGCAAACTCAAAGGTCTTAAGGTCGATAAGTCACCTGGACCAGATGGACTATATCCCAGAGTTCTGAAAGAAGGTACTGAAGTGATAATGGATGCATTGGTCACGACCTTTCAAGAATCACTTGATTCTGGCATGGTCCCTGAGGACTGCAAAATTGCAAATGCCAATCCACTCTTTAAGAAGGGAGGAAGGCAAAAGAAAGAAAACTGTAGGCCAGTTAGCCTAACCTCAGTGGTTGGGAAAGTGCTGGAGTCTATTATTAAGCATGAGGTTTCAAGGCACTTGGAGACTAATAATAAAATAAATCAAAGTCAGCATAGTTTCTGTAAAGGGAAAACTTGCCTAACAAATCCGTTAGAGTTCTTTGAGGAAGTAACAAGCAGGGTGGACAGCAAAGAGGCAGCTGATGTCATTTACTTGGATTTTCAGAAGGCGTTTGATAAGGTGCCACACATGAGGCTGCTTAACAAGATAAAATCTTATGGCATCACAGGAAAGATATTGGCATGGATAACGGAATGGCTGACAGGCAGGAGGCAGCAAATGGGAATAAAAGTGGTCAGTATTGGGAGTGCTGCTTTCACATCATTTGTCAATGATTTGGATAATGGAATTGCTGGCTTTGTGGCAAAGTTTGCGGATGATGCAAAGATAGGTGGAGGGGTAGGTAGCGCTGAGGAAGCAATGTGATTACAGCAGGACTCAGTCAAATTGGAAGAATGAGTAAAAAATGGTAGATGGAATACAGTATTGGGAAATGCATAATAATGCATTTCAATAAAAAGAACAATAGTGCAGACTATTATCTAAATGTGGAGAAGGTTCAAACATTGGAAGTGCAGGGGAACTTAGAGGTTCTCATGCAAGACTCCCAGAAGGTTAATTTACAGGTTGAGTCTGTGGTAAAGAAGGCAAATACAAGGCTGCCATTTATTTCAAGGGAAATAGAATATAAAAGCAAGGAGATAATGCTGAGTCTTTATAAGACACTAGTCAAGTCAAGTCAAGTCACTTTTTATTGTCATTTTAACCATAACTGCTGGTACAGAACATAGTAAAAATGAGACAATGTTTTCCAAGACCATGGTGCTACGTGAAACAATACAAAAACTACACTGAACTACGTAAGAAAAAACACAAAAACTACACTAGACTACAGACCTATCCAGGACTGTATAAAGTGCACAAAACAGTGCAGGCACTACAATAAATAATAATAAATAATAAACAAGACAGTAGGCACAGTAGAGGGTATAGTAGGAGGGTATAGTATAGCAGGCTGCACTTGGAGTATTGTCAACAGTTTTGGACCCCATATCTCAGAACAGATGTGTTGTCATTGGAGAGAGTCCAGAGGAGATTCACGAGGATGATTCTGGGAATGGAAGGGTTAAAATATGAGGAGCATTTGGCAGTTTTGGGCCTGTATTCACTGGAATTTAGAATAATGCGGGGGGGTTGGGGGAATCTCATTGACACCTACTGAATGTTGTATGGACAAGATAGGGTGGATGTGGAGAGGTTGTTTCCTGTGGTGGGGGTAATCCGGATCTAGAGGGCACAGCCTCAAATCTGAGGGGCGACCTTTTAGAACAGAGCTATGGAGGAATTTTTTTAGCCAGAGAGTAGTGAATCTGTGGAATGCTCTGCCACAGACTGTGGTGGAGGCCAAATCCATGGGTATATTTAAAGTCGAAGTTAATCGTTTCCTGATTGGTCAGGCCTTCAAAGGATATGGCAAGAAGGCAGGTGCATGGGGTTGAGTGGGATCCAGGATCAACCAAAATGGAATGGCGGAGCAGATTCGATGGGCTGAATGGCCTAATTCTACTCCAATGTCCTATGGTCATATGATCTTGTGGAAGGGAAGATTTGACATAGACCTGTAGTTAGCTAGTACCTCACTATCAAGAAGATATGGCTTTTGAAATAGAGGTTTAACAGCCCTCATTTTTAAAGCATCTGGATAAACTCCACTTTCAAGGGATATGTTAATAATGTTCCTGACAAAATTGAAAACACCAGTAAAAGAGTCCTGAAAAAATGTGATGGGGCAGGGTCAAGACAACAAGTAGATGGTTTACTCTTTGTTACAATCTTATAGAATTCTAAATCAGAAATACTTGTAAATTTTGACATGCTTGTCTCCTTTATACGAGTTTGGTTATAGAGGTTACCTACAAACTAATGGAAGTAATTTTGTTGATAAAAAATATTGTGAATTCAGCGCAATCATAACATTGGAAGGATGATTGTAAGTACTCAGTGGATCCTTTATCCCAAATTGTTGGGCCAGGATTGACAAAGATATCCTAAACTTAGCTTGTCCAGCCCTTTTTTGTTACGTGGCCTATGGAACTGAATGGAGCATGCATGGCCTTCAGTCTGAACAGACCTGCTGAAAAATAAACCCTAATATATACATTCAAAAGACCCTATTACATGCATCCAATGACAGACAACCCCTTAGTAAATATTTGCCAGCCTCCTTGTTGGTGTTATTGAAGTAATAATGTTATCATCTTGCTAAGTCTCAATGATTGATTGAAATGAATATTGACTTTACAGGTTCAGCATGCAGCATTTTCTCCCTCTCAGCGCCAAGATATGGTGACATTTACAGGACTTAAATTCGAGGCATTCCTGATTCAACTGATATTAAAATAACAAAATGAGCTGACATAATATTACAGATAAATGCAAGGTCTTATCTGCTGAGTGCAGGCATACATAGCTACCATGTCACAGAGCCATAGAGTTGTCTGAGTCTGAGGCCTCCGTTGGTCAGAGTCAATTGTGGATATTGCATCCTAGCCATTGAGACACGCAAGCTTGGGGAGCACAATATGGAGAGCAAGTTGTTGCCCATGTAGCAAGCTCTCCCTCTCCATGCAACTGGTGAACCCAAAGGAACAGCAGAGACCAATACCAGCAGTATCACAGGAGTTGCCTGTCAGCATTGAACTCAATGTAGGCCTGCCTTGGGGACTCCAGCTCCGGATTTTTCCCTCGGAGTTTACACCCAAACCATTCCCCATGAGTGAGTATAGCCACAAGGCAGTGAAGGTTTGATATCAGAGTTTTCCTTCTCCAGGATGAGCTGCCAACCATGGCTGACAAGCCCCATGTACCCGAAGCGATTGGTTTTAAAGTGCCAATAACCTGCCTTTGCCCCTTCTCCTGTCAGTAGTAATGATTCTGCGGGGCTTAATAGCTAAGCCACACATGAAGGCTAATTGTACAGCACAGAAATGGACTCTTTCCTCTCACTTTAAATATATGTCCGTTTGTTTTTGATACCTTAGCCTTGGGAAAAGATTCTATCTACCTATCTATGCCTCTTATAAGTTTGTATTCCTCCATCTGGTCATTCCTCAGCCTCTTTTGTTCCAGGGAAAACTAACCTGGTTTATCTAATCTCTCCCCATATCTATAATCCGCCATTCCAGGCGGCATCCTGGTTAATCCCCTCTGCACTCTCTCCCATTCAGCCAACTCGTTCTTATAGTGTGGCAGCTAGGACTGTACATAATACTCTAGTTGCAGTCTATCCACCGATTTATAAAACAGCAACATAATGTCCCAGTTGTATATCCTGTTCCCTTTCCTATGAAGATAAGTATACAATATACCATCTTTAGTGTCTATATGTGTTGCTGCTTTCAGGGTACTATGGACTTGAACCCTATGGATGTTCTCATTAACCTTAGTTGGCACCCTAACATTTATTGTGTACTGAATACTCTACCCCCATTGACTTTCCAATGCAATGATTCTGCACAACTTTCCAACTAAACTTCCTACTAAGTCTATGTAGACTTAGAAAAGCTTACTTTCTATCCATAATACCATCACTTTTGTGTCATCCATGAACTTACTGATCATAGCTCCTACATTCACATCCCAGTTTTGTTTGTTTGTTTGTTTTTTATGGACGTAGCTGGGACCTTGATGGAAAGTTTTGCATCTCTTTTTTAGTCACAGATAGTCATAGTCATAGTCATAGTCATTGTCATACTTTATTGAACCAATTTCCCCTGGGATCAATAAAGTATGACATAGAAACATAGAAACATAGAAAATAGGTGCAGGAGTAGGCCATTCGGCCCTTCGAGCCTGCACCGCCATTTATTATGATCATGGCTGATCATCCAACTCAGAACCCCGCCCCAGCCTTCCCTCCATACCCCCTGACCCCCGTAGCCACAAGGGCCATATCTAACTCCCTCTTAAATATAGCCAATGAACTGGCCTCAACAGTTTCCTGTGGCAGAGAATTCCACAGATTCACCACTCTCTGTGTGAAGAAGTTTTTCCTAATCTCAGTCCTAAAAGGCTTCCCCTCTATCCTCAAACTGTGACCCCTCGTTCTGGACTTCCCCAACATCAGGAACAATCTTCCTGCATCTAGCCTGTCCAATCCCCTTAGGATCTTATACGTTTCAATCAGATCCCCCCTCAATCTTCTAAATTCCAACGAGTACAAGCCCAATTCATCCAGTCTTTCTTCATATGAAAGTCCTGCCATCCCAGGAATCAATCTGGTGAACCTTCTTTGTACTCCCTCTATGGCAAAGATGTCTTTCCTCAGATTAGGGGACCAAAACTGCACACAATACTCCAGGTGTGGTCTCACCAAGGCCTTGTACAACTGCAGTAGTACCTCCCTGCTCCTGTACTCGAATCCTCTCGCTATAAATGCCAGCATACCATTTGCCTTTTTCACCGCCTGCTGTACTTGCATGCCCACTTTCAATGACTGGTGTATAATGACACCCAGGTCTCATTGCACCTCCCCTTTTCCTAATCGGCCACCATTCAGATAATAATCTGTTTTCCTATTTTTGCCACCAAAGTGGATAACTTCATATTTATCCACATTAAATTGCATCTGCCATGAATTTGCCCACTCACCCAACCTATCCAAGTCACCCTGCATCCTCTTAGCATCCTCCTCACTGCTAACACTGCCACCCAGCTTCGTGTCATCCGCAAACTTGGAGATGTTGTATTTAATTCCCTCATCCAAGTCATTAATATATATTGTAAACAACTGGGATCCCAGCACTGAGCCTTGCGGTACCCCACTAGTCACCGCCTGCCATTCTGAAAAGGTCCCGGTTATTCCCACTCTTTGCTTCCTGTCTGCTAACCAATTCTCCACCCACACCAATACCTTACCCCCAATACCGTGTGCTTTAAGTTTGCACACTAATCTCCTGTGTGGGACCTTGTCAAAAGCCTTTTGAAAATCCAAATATACCACATCCACTGGTTCTCCCCTATCCACTCTACTAGTTACATCCTCAAAAAATTCTATGAGATTCGTCAGACATGATTTTCCTTTCACAAATCCATGCTGACTTTGTCCGATCATTTCACCGCTTTCCAAATGTGCTGTTATCACATCCTTGATAACTGACTCCAGCAGTTTCCCCACCACCGACGTTAGGCTAACCGGTCTATAATTCCCCGGTTTCTCTCTCCCTCCTTTTTTAAAAAGTGGGGTTACGTTAGCCACCCTCCAATCCTCAGGAACTAGTCCAGAATCTAACGAGTTTTGAAAAATTATCACTAATGCATCCACTATTTCTTGGGCTACTTCTTTAAGCACTCTAGGATGCAGACCATCTGGCCCTAGGGATTTATCTGCCTTCAATCCCTTCAATTTACCTAACATCACTTCCCTACTAACATGTATTTCGCTCAGTTCCTCCATCTCACTGGACCCTCTGTCCCTTACTATTTCTGGAAGATTATTTATGTCCTCCTTAGTGAAGACAGAACCAAAGTAATTATTCAATTGGTCTGCCATGTCCTTGCTCCCCATAATCAATTCGCCTGTTTCTGTCTGCAGGGGACCTACATTTGTCTTTACCAGTCTTTTCCTTTTTACTTATCTATAAAAGCTTTTACAGTCCGTTTTTATGTTCCCTGCCAGTTTTCTCTCATAATCTTTTTTCCCCTTCCTAATTAAGCCCTTTGTCCTCCTCTGCTGAACTCTGAATTTCTCCCAGTCCTCAGGTGAGCCACTTTCTCTGGCTAATTTGTATGCTTCTTCTTTGGAATTGATACTATCCCTAATTTCTCTTGTCAGCCACGGTGCACTACCTTCCTTGATTTATTCTTTTGCCAAACTGGGATGAACAATTGTTGTAGTTCATCCATGCAACCTTTAAATGCTTGCCATTGCATATCCACCGTCAATCCTTTAAGTGTCATTTGCCAGTCTATCTTAGCTAATTCACGTCTCATACCTTCAAAGTCACCCCTCTTTAAGTTCAGAATTAACTATGTCACTCTCCATCTTAATGAAGAATTCCACCATATTATGGTCACTCTTACCCAAGGGGCCTCTCACGACAAGATCGCTAATTAACCCTTCCTCATTGCTCAAAACCCAGTCCAGAATAGCCTGCTCTCTAGTCGGTTCCTCAACATGTTGGTTCAAAAAACCATCCTGCATACATTCCAAGAAATCCTCTTCCTCAGCACCTTTACCAATTTGGTTCACCCAGTCTACATGTAGATTGAAGTCACCCATTATAACTGCTGTTCCTTTATTGCACACATTTCTAATTTCCTGTTTCATACCATCTCCGACCTCACTATGACTATGACTATTTGTGGCTAAAAAAGAGATGCAAAACTCTCCATCAAGATCCCAGCTATGTTCATAAAAAAAAATCACTAAGTTGCAAAATTCTCCATCAGGGCCCCTTCCCACAGCGTTCTGGGGTCGATCTCTGTTAGCTTCGGTTTTATCAACCTATGTACATGCCATCACACCCAAAATTTTTTCCTTCTTAATACAGATCTGCTCCAGATTATACACACATCCCTCTCTGAATTCATTACCTTCCATGTCCTTCCATTTGGTGAATACTAATGAAAAGTATTAAATTAGGGGCCCAACCACATCACCTGGCTCCATACATTCTAGAGATTACCCGTTTGGTCCCTGAGGAAACCCAGCCTTTCTTTCGTTCCTGATATAGAATGTCTTGGGATTCCCCGTAATCTCACCTGCTAAGGGTATTTCGCAGCCCCTTTTTCTGTCATACTAGTTCATACCATAAATTCTCTCCTGCTTACTCGATATTCCTTCGTGACGATAGTTGCCTTTATTTGTCAATTTTTTCCTTTTATTCCATTATCAAAACTTTAATATCCTTTGTAATCCAAGGCTCCCTTCCCTAATCTTACCATCTTTTCCACATGTGCCGGAACTGAAGTCTTACTAACTCTGTTTTAAAAGGCTCACACTTGTCTGCCATTGCTTTATCTTCAAGCATGTGTTCCCAATCCAGTTTTGCCACGTTCTCTCTTATGTTATTGAAATTCAAGATCTTAAGTTGCGGAGAGCATTATCCCTTTCCATAACCACCTTTAAACTTATATAAATATGGACACTTTTCCCACGGCATTCCCATTGACCTCCCTCCACCTGACCAATTTCATTTCTTCATCTCTAGCAAGACTCTGTATACACTCAGTAATCACCTTATTAGATACCTCCTGCATCTAATAAAGTGGCCACTGAGTGTACGTTTGTGGTCATCTGCTGCTGTAGCCCATCCACTTCAACATGTTGTACAGAGATGCTCTTCCACACACCACTGTTGTAATGCGTGGTTACTTAAATTACTGCTTCCTTCCTGTCGGCTTCAACTAGTCTAGTCATTCTCCTCTGACCTCTCTCATTAACAAGAAATTTTTACCCACAGAACTGCTACTCACTGGATCTTTTTTGTTTTTCACACCATTCTCTGTAAATTCTACAGGCTGTTTGTGAAAATCTTAAGAGATCAGCTGTTTCTGAAATACTCAAACTACCCTGTCAGGCAACAACAATCATTGCATGATCAAAGTTACTTAGATCACATTTCTTCCCCATTCTTACATTTGGTCTGAACCACAACTGGACCTCTTTTTTTTATTTTAATATAATTTTTATTGAGTTTTCAAAGTAAATACATGAGAAAATAATATCTACCCTCCCCCCTCCCCTTAACCCTCCCCACCCCCCGATATATACTCCTACCTAAGAAAAAAGAAAAAAAGAAATAAAAAGGAACCGTCTGAATATTGGAAGGTTTGCACATGCTCCATGGGATTAAAAATAAATTTTATATATATTTGTTACTTTCCCCAAGGAAACAAGATCTTTATCATCGGAGCTGTAAATAAGGGCTCCAAATATTCAAAAATGTTTCGTATTTATCTCTTAAAATCTAAAACATTACTTAGCTTCTCGACTCTCATAGTTCCCTGGGGAATCTCTTCGAACTTCACCATGTTGCTATGTGTTTCCCTCCCAATCATCCAGGCAAAAAGAAAAAAAAAGGTAGATAAGATACAAAAAAAGAAAAAACAAAATACCCCCCTACTAATGTTGTGAATGAAAAGGTACACAACACTACCCCCCTCCATTGTGCGGGTCATGGCTATTGCCACACTTGCACACATGAATAACGTAGCGATTGGTCAGTGTTTCTTCCAGCTCCCCGGTAACAAAAAATTGTATATATATAACAAAAAAATTAATATCATCATTCCCAGCTAATATTCCTCAAATTTTAACCTTTCTTCCCCTCCCTCATATAATTCATAATATATTTATATATTCATCCGCCTAAAAATCCAACAGGCCTAATCCTTGATCCAGTCTTCAACTTCAATCCATCTCGTTCCCCTAGGTTTGTTCTTGTATCTGGTGAATATTCAAAGAATCTCACACAACCTCCATCTATAGGAAGAGGCGCAGTCAACGTTTCAGGCCGAGACCCTTCGTCAGGACTAACTGAAGGAAGAGTGAGTAAGGGATTTGAAAGCTGGAGGGGGAGGGGGAGATGCAAAATGATAGGAGAAGACAGGAGGGGGAGGGATAGAGCCGAGAGCTGGACAGGTGATAGGCAAAAGGGGATACGAGAGGATCATGGGACAGGAGGTCCGGGAAGAAAGACAAGGTGGGGGGGGGTGACCCAGAGGATGGGCAAGAGGTATATTCAGAGGGACAGAGGGAGAAAAAGGAGAGTGAGAGAAAGAATGTGCGCCTCTTCCTATAGATGCTGCTTGGCCTGCTGCGTTCACCAGCAACTTTGATGTGTGTTGCTTGAATTTCCAGCATCTGCAGAATTCCTGTTGTTCACACAAACTCCTCCGCTTTCTGGTAATCATCAAAAAATGTTTTTTCTCCATCAGCCAAAAAAATCTTCAAGGTTGCAGGATAACGCAATATAAATTGATAACCGTGATCCCATAGGGCTTTTTTCACTGGATTAAATTTCTTCCTTCTCTTCAAAAGTTCATAACTTATATCAGGGTAGAAAAAAATTTTCTTCCCTTCTATCATCAGTGGCCCTTTTCTCTTCTTGGCAGCTTGGACAGCCGCCTGTAGAATCCTTTCTTTGTCTTGAAATCTTAAGAATTTTATGAAAATTGATCATGGATATTGGTCATCTTGTGGTTTTGGTCTTAGAGCTCTATGTACCCGTTCAATTTCAATTGATCGGTCTTCCTCCTTCATTTGCAAGATTTTCGGAATCCATTTTTGAAAAAATTCTATTGAATTATCTCTCTCTATACCTTCTTTAAGACCAACAATTTTAATATTATTAAGTCTACTAAAATTTTCCAACACGTCCACTTTCTCCAAGAGTCAATTTCTTTCCGTGTTCCAGACAATCACATCATTTTCTGTTTTTTCCACTCTATCGTTAATATGCTCCATTGTTCTTTCCATCTTCTGAAGTTTCTTATCCATTTTATCCTGTCTTTTCATAGCTTTATCATAGCACATTCTCACGTCTCTAAGCTCTGTTCTTAATTTTCTTAGTTCAGCCGTTAATTGCAATAAAGCCTCTCTTATGTCTCCGTCATCTCCTTTACTTCCAGTCTCTTCCAGTTCTTCCTCCTCTTCTTCATCTGTATTCTCTGCGGTATCCAATTCTGACTCTGAGTCACTTTCAGTTGCAGTGGCCGTCGGTCCTTGTAGTTTAAGTTGTGTCGATTTGTGCGTGCGTACTTCTTTGCGCATGCGCATTTCTGGCATTTTCTTCCGAGAGACCACTACCGCCGCCATTGCTCCCTGTTCTTCTATGCCAGAGATAAAATGCATCTCCTCCAAAGGAGATCCAACCTGAATCCAAGGCTCCATCGCTGCAGTAGGCCCTTTTTTCTTCCCATCTCGCGGCGACTTCACAACAACAGACTTCTTCTGTTGCGGTTTACGAGGCATATCGTAGAGTAGTCTTATGAAGTTTATAAGTAGTTTTCGGAAAGTATTTATTAACTTTACTTTGTTTAAACGGTACTTTGCTGATTTTTTACGGGAGAGCTGGAATTACACGTCTCAATCCCACGTCATCACGTGACGCCCCCACAACTGGACCTCTTGACCACATCTGCATGCTTTTATGCATTCAGTTGCTGCCACGTGATTGGCTGATTGCATTACTGAGCAGGTGTACAGGTGTACCTAATAAAGTAGCCACTGAGTGTATAGGTAATGAGTTTCAGCTATATTGTGACATAACAGTATTCACTTCATTTAAATTTGTCTTCTTCCCTTAGTCTTTCAATGTGCATGCATTCACATTGAAAATTTTAGGTAATTTCCAAAGAAATTACCCCACAAGTAAACCCAATATTGTTCCTGCCAGAATGTGGTTGAATTAGAAACCCCACCTCAAAAATACACATTTAGTGTTAAACAATTTTGCATGTTGCTTTACTTCCTAAATATCAATGACCTATGAAGCAGAACCAACATATGTTGTAAATATGAAATAAGAACAGAAAATGCCAAAATATTCATCTGCTTAGGCAGCAAATCTGGAGAAAGAAACAATAAGACCTTTGATATTATATATTAGCTGCTGTCATCTCACATTTGGGAAGCTGAAGTTGAATTGAATTTAATTGAATTGACTTTATTCCTTACATCCTTCACATACATAAGGAGTAAAAATCTTTGTTAAGTCTCCGTCTAAATGTGAAATGTGCAATCGTAGTAATTTATAGTAGTTTATAATAATTTATAATAAATAAAACAGTCAATGTAACTTAGAAATACAGCGCGAGTTAATCAGTCTGATGGCCTGGTGAACGAAGCCTGTTGGTCCTGTCTTTTATGCTGCGGTATCATTTCCTGGATGATAGTAACTGGAATAGATTGTGGTTGGGGTGACTCGGATCCCAGATGATCCTTCGGGCCCTTTCTTCACACCTGCCTTTGTAAATGTCCTAGATCATGGGAAGTTCATAACTACAGTTGCGCTGGGTTGTCCGCACCACTCCATGCAGAGTCCTGTGATTAAGGGAGGTACAGTTCCCATACCAGGCAATGATGCAGCCTGTCAGAATGCTCTCAGTTGTGCCCCTGTAGAAAGTTCTTAGGATTTGGGGGCCCATACCAAACTTCTTTAACCATCTGAGATGAAGGAAGCGCTGTTGTACCCTTTTCACCACATAGCTGATGTGTACAGACCACGTGAGGTCCTCAATGATGTGGATGCCGAGGAAATTAAAGCTGTTCACCCTCGCAACCCCAGATGATGGAAGAGATATAGTAATGTAACAAACGTGACTCACACAAAATATTGGAGGAACTCAGCAGGCCAGGCAGCAACTGTGGCACACAAAATGCTGGAGTAACACATTAACAAACTGTGCCAGGGTATTGGCACCTGTATACAAATTGTGCACTATTTTAATGACGGTCTCAGATTTGGTGAAAATTACAAGATTGGAGCTAGGTAGCATCATGAAACCACCACTCTTTTCTGTTTTGATGGCTTGTTGCTCTTGAAAGCACTTTATTGCTTTTGGTCCTAATCGTCGTGGCTATCCCTCGAGGTTGAGGATGATGATCTTCGTTCTGTTGATCTACTTATGAGCTTTCAAGTGGCTTATGAGTCCAACCTTGGCTTTGAAAGCTCTTCTGCATTCAGGACAGGTAGTTCCAGATGGCAGATCGGGCTTTGGTTGTTGCTGCCTCTCTTTCCATTTTCTTCTCTTTTCTTCTATTTCTGCACATCTGTTGGCTTCGAAAGTTGCTGTTCCTTCTCGGATGATGGCTTGCCAGAGTTTCCTGTCCTTGGCATTGGTTTCCCAATTGTTGATGTTGATGTTACATTTCTTCATGTTGGCTTTTAAGACATCTTTGAATCTCTTCTGTTGTCCGCCTCTTTTACGTTCTTCTTTACGCCTTCTTTAAGCTGGGAGTAGAAGATTTGTTTCAGCAGACGTTCATCTTTTATCCGAACAACATGACCACTCTATCTTAGTTGGTTCTTGATGACATAGGCTTCAATGCTCGTTGTTTTTGCTTCATTTAGCACACTGACGTTGGTTCTTCTATCTTCCCAGGCCAGGCAGCAATCGTGGCACACAAAATGCTGGAGTAACACATTAACAAATTGTGCCAGGGTATTGGCACCTGTATACAAATTGTGCACTATTTTAATGACTGTCTCAGATTTGGTGAAAATTACAAGATTGGAGCTAGGTACCATCATGAAACCGCCACTCTTTTCTGTTTTGATGGCTTGTGCTCTTGAAAGCACTTTACTGCTTTTGGTCCCAATCACTGCTCATATAATATATATTCTTATTGGACTAAAAATTAGCTTCCTTTAAAGATTAGCTTTATTTGTTACATGTACATCAAAATGTCAAGTCAAGTCGCTTTTTATTGTCATTTCGACCATAAACTGCTGGTACAGTACACAGTAAAAATGAAACAACGTTCCTCCAGGACCATGGTGCTACATGAAACAACACAAAACTACACTAGACTAAGTGAGACAACACAAGGCTACACTAGACTACGTAAAACAACACAAAAACTACATTAGACAACAGACCTACACAGGACTACATAAAGTGCACAAAACAGTGCAGGGCAGTACAATAAATCATAAACAAGACAATAGGCACAGTAGGCATATCGAAACATACAGTGGAAAATGTCAATTGTGTCAAACCCAGTCAGCAGGGATTGTGCTGGAGACAGTCCGCAATTGTCACCACGCTTCTGGGACCAATGTACACCACTTACTAACCCTAACCTAAAGTCTTTGGAATGTGAGAGGAAACCCTTGTGGTCACAGGGAGAACATTACAGGAGCAGTGAGAATTGAACCCAGGTAGGTTAGATTATTAGATTAGATTAGATTATGAGGACACGCAGTCCTCTTTTATTGTCATTGAGTAATGCATACATTAAGAAATGATACAATATTCCTCCAGTGTGATATCACAAAAACATAGGACAGATCAAGACTGAAAAACTAACAAAAACCACATAATTATAACCTATAGTTACAACAGTGTAACAATACCATAACTTAATGAAGCACAGGCCATGGCACAGTAAAAAAGTTCAAAGTCTCTCGAATGTCCACATCTCACGCAGATGGGAGAAGAAAGAAAACTCTTCCTGCCATGCTCGACCACAGTCCGACTCTGAGTCGTCCGAAAACTTCGAGCCTCCGACCAGCCCTCCGACACCGAGTACCAAGCACTATCCGAACGATTCGACCTCAGCCTCGGTCGCCAGCAACAGGCAAAGCCTGGAATTTTGGGGCCTTCCCTCCAGAAGATTCCCGATCGCCCAGTAACAGCAGCAGCGAAATGGCATTTCAGAAATTTCTCCATATGTTCCTCTGTGCCTTCACGTCTGTCTCCATCAAATCAGAGTTGTCCATGGCCCCTACTTAACAGAAATGATATCATTTTCAGGTGATTGATGGCATTGTAAAATAATGTGCTAACTGCTATCTACCATTCTGCCCTCGCTGGTAATATTCCTCTGTCAAAACTTCTGTAATTTCTGTGCAAGGGCTACGCCATGTGCAAAGATCCACGCACAGGCATCTTCCACCTGTCTAAAAATAGATTGGCAGCAAATTACCCTCGATTCTGAACCCTAATTCGTTACAGACAGCGAAGAGTTTTAATGTAGAAGATACAACCAATAAAGGGAAAGAAATATTTCGGGAACACTCATAACACGCTGGAGGAACTCAGCAGGTCGGGCAGCATCCATGGCAAAGATCGGTCGACGTTTCGGGCTGGAACCCTTCGTCAGGACTGTAGGGGGAAGGGGCAGAGGCCCTATAAAGAAGGTGGGGGGAGAGTGGGAAGGAGAAGGCAGGTAGGTTCCAGGTGAAGAACCAGTAAGGGGAAAGATAAAGGGGTGGGGGAGGGGAGGCAGGGAGGTGATAGGCAGGAAAGATGAAGAAGGAATAGGGGAAAACACAATGGGTAGCAGAAGGAGGCAGAACCATGAGGGAGGTGATAGGCAGCTGGGGGAGGGGGCAGAGTGACATAGGGATAGGGGAAGGGAGGGGGAGGGATTTACCGGAAGTTGGAGAATTCTATGTTCATACCAAGAGGCTGGAGACTACCTAGACGGTATATGAGGTGTTGCTCCTCCAACCTGAGTTTAGCCTCATCATGGCAGTAGAGGAGGCCATGTATGGACATATCTGAATGGGAGTGGGAAGCAGAGTTGAAGTGGGTGGCTACTGGGAGATCCTGTCTGTTTTGGCGTACGGAGCGGAGGTGCTCGACGAAGCGGTCCCCCAATCTGTGTCGGGTCTCACCGATGTAGAGGAGGCCGCACCAGGAGCACCGGATGCAATAGATGACCCCAACAGACTCACAAGTGAAGTGTTGCCTCACTTGGAAGTACTGTTTGGGGCCCTGAATGGTGGCAAGAGAGGAGGTGTAGGGACAGCTGTAGCACTTGCGCTTACAGGGATAAGTGCCAGGTGGGAGATCCGTGGGGAGGGACGTGTGGACCAGGGAGTCGCGGAGGGACCGATCCCTGCGGAAGGCGGAGAGGGGTGGAGAGGGAAAGATGTGCTTAGTGGTGGGGTCCTGTTGAAGGTGGCGGAAGTTGCGGAGGATAATGTGTTGGATCCGGAGGCTAATGGGGTGGTAGGTGAGGACAAGGGAAACTCTGTCCCTGTTGTGGTGGCGGGAGGATGGGGCGAGAGCCGAAGTGTGGAAAATGGAGGAGATGCGGGTGAGGGCATCATTGATGACAGCAGAAGGGAAACCACGATCCTTAAAGAAAGAGGACATTTGAGATGTCCTGGAACGGAAAGCCTCATCCTGGGAGCAGATGCGGCGGAGACGGAGGAACTAGGAATAGGGAATGGCATTTTTGCATGTGGTGGGGTGGGAAGAGGTATAGTCAAGGTAGTTATGAGAGTCAGTGGGCTTGTAGAAGATGTCAGTGGACAGTCTGTCTCCAGAGATGGAGACCGAGAGATCGAGAAAGGGGAGAGAAGTGTCCGAGATAGACCAAGTGAATTTGAGGGCTGGGTGGAAGTTAGAAGTAAAGTTGATGAAATTGACAAGCTCAGCATGGGTGCAGGAAGCAGCACCAATGTAGTCGACAATGTACCGAAGGAGAAGTTGGGGAGCAGTACCAGAATAGGTTTGGAGCACAGACTGTTCCACATAACCAACGAAGAGGGCCTATGCCAGTTCCCATAGCTACACCCTTGGTCTGAAGAAAGTGGGAAGAGCCAAAAGAGAAGCTATTGAGTGTGAGAACCAAGTCCGCCAACTGGAGGAGGGTAGTGGTGGTGGGGAACTGGTGAGGTCTATCATCCAGAAAGTAGTGGAGGGCTTTGAGGCCTTCTTCATGGGGAATGGAGGTGTATAGGATTGGACATCCATAGTGAAAATGAAGCGGTTGGGACTGGGGAACTGGAAGTTATTGAAGAGGTGGAGAGCATGGGATGTATCCCGGATGTAGGTGGGGAGAGACTGAACTATGGGTAACAAAATGGAGTCCAGGTAGGCAGATACAAGTTTGGTGGGACAGGAGCAGGCAGAAACTATGGGTCTGCCGGGATAGTCAGGCTTGTGGATCTTGGGGAGGAGGTAAAACCGAGCGGTACGGGGTGTGGGAATTATGAGTTTAGTGGCTGAGGATGGAAGGCCTTCAGAGTTGATAAGGGCGGTGATGGTACGGGAGACAATGGTTTGATGTTTTTTGGTGGGGTCCTGTTCCAGGGGTAAGTAAGAGGAGCTGTCAGAGAGCTGCCGCCAAAACAGACAGGATCTCCCAGTAGCCACCCACTTCAACTCTGCTTCCCGCATTCAGATATGTCCATACATGGCCTCCTCTACTGCCATGATGAGGCTAAACTCAGGTTGGAGGAGCAACACCTCATATACTGTCTAGGTAGTCTCCAGCCCCTTGGTATGAACATAGAATTCTCCAACTTCTGGTAATTCCCTCCCCCTCCCTTCCCCTATCCCTATGTCCCCTCTGCCCCCTCCCCCAGCTCCCTGCCACCTCCCTCTTGGTTCCGCCTCCTTCTACTACCAATTGTGTTTTCCCCTATTCTTTCTTCACCTTTCCTGCCTATCACCTCCCTGCCTCCACTCCCCCATCCCTTTATCTTTTCCCTTACTGGTTCTTCACCTGGAACCTACCAGCCTTCTCCTTCCCACCCTCCCCCCGCCTTCTTTATAGGGCCTCTGCCCCTTCCCCCTACAGTCCTGAGGAAGGGTTCCGGCCCGAAACGGCGACCGATCTTTTCCATGGATGCTGCCCAACCTGCTGAGTTCCTCCAGCGTGTTGTGAGTGTTGCTTCGACCCCAGCATCTGCAGATTATTTTGTGTTTAATATTTCGGGAAATTTCTTTCACCTTCTTAAAACTGTACTATTTGTTATGTGTGCCTCTGCTCCTCACAAGTGGTTTAATTCACATTTCTTCTTCAGGATTTCTTCTTCTGAGTAGATTGTGTTGATACACCAAAGAGAGGATGTGAATTGGCTTTGTGCTCAGTAAACCTAGGGGTCAACACAATGCGGCATAATATTTTCTTTGTACTTGAGAGTGGTATCTTGTAGAATCACCTACATTAAAACAATGACTTACTCTTCAAAAATACATCACTGGCTGATGAGCATTGGGGAAGTTCTGAGAGAGACATGAAAGGTGCACATCTTCTGTTCTCTGTTCTATTGTGTGGCATACTGGCATAGCTAATGGAATTGTTGTCTCACAGCTCCATCAGTCTGAGTTCAATCCCATACTCACTGGAGTTCAGAATACTGAGGGAGGGTCTCATTGAAACCTATAGAATATCGGAAGGTCTAGAGAGGGTGAACATAGAGAGGATGCTTCCAATAGTGAGTGAGAATAAAAGGACATTCCTTTAGAACAGAGATGAGGTGGAATTTCTTTAGCCAGATGGTGGTGAATCTGTGAAATTCTTTGCCAATGACTGCTATGGAGGCCAAATCATTGAGTATATCATTGGGAGGAGAGGAGAAGATGGCGACGCGACGCAGCGTGCGCGGCCGCTCCAAAATGATATCGTATTTGTTAAATAGGGGCCATGCACAATCCTGATTTGTTGGAGACAGACGTGAGAAGCACGGAGGAACATCTGGAGAAACTTCTGAAATGCCCGGTTTGCTGCCGCTGCTACTGTGCGATCGAGAATCTCCGGAGGGAAGGCCCCAAATCCTCGGCTTTGCCTATTGCCTGTTGCCGGGGCCGGGGGTCGAAGCGCTCAGCAGAGATGGTGTTCGGTACTCTGTGTCGGAGGACTGGTCGAAGGCTTGAAGTTTTCAGGCGGACAGAAGAGTCGGCTGTGGTCGGGTGCTTCCAGGGTGCTGCATCAGCAAGTTTGCGGTGCTGGAGGTTCATGGCAGGGAGAGTTTTTTTTCTTCCTTCTACCGTCTGCATGAGATGAGAGGACTTTCAAGAGACTTTGAGACTCTTTTTTTTACCGTGCCCATGGTCTGTTCTTTATCAAATTACAGTATTGCTTTGCACTGTTGTGACTATATGTTATAATTATGTGGTTTTTGTCAGTTTTTCAGTCTTGATTTGTCTTGTGTTTCTGTGATACCATTCTGGAGGAACATTGTATCATTTCTTAATGCATGCATTACTAAATGACAATTAAAGAGGACTGCGTGTCCTCATAATCTAATCTAATCTAATCTAATATTTAAAGCAGAGGTTGATAGGTGCTTGATTAGTAAGGGAAACAGAGATTATGGGGAGAAGGCAGAAGAATGGGGTTGAGAGGGAAAATAAATCACCCATGATTGAATGGTGGTGCAGACTTGATGGGCCAAATGTCTTAACTCTACTCCTATGACTTGCAATCTTTTTTTACATCCCAAAATCCTGGGGGTTGATAGATAGATTAACAACTATAAATTGCCCCTAGTGTGTAAATTAGTGTGAGGTGGGAGTTAATGGGAATGTTGGAAGAATTAACATTCTTATAGCTTAAGAATATAAGCTATATTTTTATATAGCTTATAAGAATATATAAACTATATATAGGTTATATATAGCTTAAGGTTTGACCGGTGCAAATGGATGCTTGATGTTCTGCAAGAATTTGGTCAGGCAAACAGCCTATTTCTGTGCTCTCCATGACTCTATGACAGCACATTTTGGTACATTTCTTCCAACTCCGTCAAAGTTGATATCTCATGTACAATCAATGCAATTGTGGTTGTGTTATTGAGTAGACTGAATGGCAATACATGGCATAAAGCACTTATTTGAGTCAATATCAAAACAGAAAATTCTCGATCAGGTCAAGTAGCATCTATGAAAAGAGAGCCAGATTTAATGTTCCACTTTGAAGCCTCTTCATCAGAACCGGGAAGAAGGGAAAATGAGGTAGTTTTAATAACAGATAGGGCAAAGGGAATTTCTCTGAAAGAGTGATGTCAAGTTTGCCGTCAGGTTAACTTACACAAATCATTCAATAGATGGGTTAATGGGAAAGAGTTAGAGAGAAAATGGACAAGAGCTATGAAATGACAACAGCTAGTCTCAGAGGTAATCCTTTTGCCCTAGCCTTCTCTCCCCTACCTTCACTGCAAATTAAAGCTAACTTTTTTTCTCTCTTTCCCATTTCTGACAAAGGGTCTTCACTTGAAATATTTATTATTCTTTTTCTTCTACTGTGTTTTCAGACTTTTCGGTTATTTATTCAGATTTCCAACATCTGCCACTTTACAATTTTGAGTTATTTAAGTGAAAGCTTTTGTGAGATATACTGAGAAATCAGTAATGCATGAGTAATATTTTGCACGTACTTGTGTGCTCTCTGCTAACATGCCCTTTATATGCCATAACATGCTGAGTGAATCACCAAACATAAAGTTGAGTGGGACTGGCGTGATCCCAAAGAAATGCCAGATGAAGTTATTTTCAAACATTTTTACCAAATCTTTGGAAGCTACACCAAGCTCTGGTTAAAATGCATGGGGAAATCTGGGAAATCCAGGCCACTGCACATTGTGTATTTCAAATTGCAGTGCATCTCCTTTGAACCAAATCTTATTTTGTATGTTATAGAATTTAGTTTGAGAGCAGATGTAGAATCAAACCTGGTATTTTGCTTTAGGTACTGTATTCTGTTCGGATCTGAACAACTTTTCTGTTTGAACATGAATGATACATCACTTGTAGCATAACAGCAACAACTCCAGTACAGGAAACAAAAATCAATAGGAACATGCCAGACCTGAAGAAGTTGAGTGATCCTTAGTAAAGATATTGTAGTCTTTGTCATTTCTTGCCAGCTCTTTACAAATGAGAAGAAATTGCAAAGGACAAGAAATAATATCAAGTTCTAATGAGTTATAAATATAAGATTTTTCCCCATTTTATGCCCAATACATTATTTGCATCAGTTTGCAATAAAAAATAAATGTGCTTGTGCGACATGTCAGTTTGGAATGAAATGGCATCTTTAACATTAAGGAATGATCAAGCCACCTTACATAAGCTTAGTTAAAGAACAGACTGCAGCAGAGCCAAATCTTGGGCAAATAGATGTACTGTGCAAATGTGGACTTAAGGAGGTTCCTAAGGTTGAGGAGTGAGAGGATACACACATTTAGACAGGGTTACAGAAAATGAAGCAGAGATAGATGACAGAGAAACCACCAAAGGCAGAACGAAAAAGAAGAGTTTGCGTTAGAGAAGCAGACCACGGGTAGAGATTATTTGGGCCACAAAAGGGAAGAAGAATAGAAATTTGAAATGTCAGGGAGGAATTTATTGCATTGGAGCACTGAAATATAAGAACACAGGAACCAATGGGAATGATGTACTCTGGGATGGTTGTGAGCTGCAGACCTTTGTGTAAGATGATATTTATAAAATTGAGAGAATCGCCTATTGCAAATCTTCTCCAACCTTTTTAGTCTTTGCTGTATCTAGCAAGCATACCAGTCATGTCATGCAGTTGCTATTTATCTAGATTCTTAACTCAGAATTTGAGAGAATTCTTTGAAAAATCATTTGAATTGTGTGTGACAGAATTCCCAAATAAACAAGAGATGACTGACTGCATGCATGTACTGTAGCAATCAGAACACTGAATGAGAAGGTAATAGCCATAGGTGTCATTATCAAGGAAATAAAGGTATTTACTGTAGAACATTTCTATTCTATTCTGCATGAAGTATTGTTATTTAACAACCTTGTCGTTTCAATGTTCAATCAGCAGTAAGCTTTAAAAAAAAACCAAGAATGATATTTTCTAAAATTAAAAAAACTTTGCAAATTAACCCCGCAATTTTGCATTGTAGTTGCTGGAACCCTAGTCACACTTTTTAAAAATGTCTACATTGATGCAACTAATGGAACGAATGGAACCTGTATTATGTATAGAAAGAAACAGTTTTGAAACTTCAGTATTGCAATATTTCAGTGGAAACATAGAGTATATAGATCCTTTCCGTATAAATAAATCACTTGTGAATCAGAATCTTGAGATAATCATGGTAATGATTTCCTGTTTAGGTTGATATTGATGTCTTGGTATAGGAGGTGAATTCTGTCCAGGATCAAATTTCCAATGAAACACAGAAACAAACACAGTACAGACCTTTTATCCTACTCTATGATTAATTTAATCTTTCCCTCCTGCATAGCCCTTCATCTTTTTATCATCCATGTACCTATCTAAGTGTTTCCTAAATGCCACTGAGACATCGAGCAACAAATAGGGAGGCAGCTTTTGGAAAGGCACCAAAATAACAGGGTTGTTGTCATGAGTAACTTCAACTTGGCACCTCCTTTATGCAAAAGGTTTCAATGGGGTGGAATTTGTTGGGTGTGCCCAGAAGGATTTCTGACACAATATGTAGATCAGCCGGCTTGAGAAGAGGCCATTCTGGATCTGGTACAAGGCAATGAATCAGGTCAGGTGACAGATCTTTCAGTGGTGAGCACTTCCCAGACAGTGACCATAGCTCCCTGACCTTTACCAAAGAGTACTTGGAGTTCATGGGCTTTGCATCAATAAAACTAGTCTATCTTTGCTTTTTGGAGTATGCCTGCATTTTACTTTTGAACCAGTTTATTTATTTTTTGATTTGCTACTGTGCATGAGAAACATCGCTGTACAATTTTGTTCCGGATGATAGTCAGGTAGCTATTGGCTTCCTGAACTCATCCATTGATATATAGGAACTACTTGACAGATGCTGAGCTGTTCTTTTCGAGCCCGATGTAGAGTTACCTCTTTGAAATAAATTGCCCCTTCAGGTGCTATTACTGGTTGTCTCTGAACTGCAAGTTATTTTTAGGCTTCCACTAAAAGCATTCAAAAAGCTTAAAACTCAGCAGTGATTGGCAGAGTCTGAATAGCATACATCTGGCAAACAATCCACACATCTGCTGTGTAAATCTCATATTGGGTTGCAATCTTGTGTGGATCCCCCCCGCCCCCCCACCACCAGAATATTGCGGTGTTGCGGATTGGACATAAACATGTACATTTTTACATATTGGCTGCTAGATTTTTAGATATTAGAGGATTAAAAAGTTGAGGCTAGAGCAGGGAAATTGCACTAATGTGAAAGATGAACCATGATCTTACTGAATAGTGGGGGTGGTACAAGGTATTGAATGATATACTTTTGCCTAGCTCCTCGGGAGGGCTTCTTGCCACTGCACGAGACTGGCAGCTCCAAGTCGATCTAGGGAGGCAGCTCAAGTTCCCAGAGAACGTCACAGCCATTCTGCTCCACCGGGACATGGTGCTAATATTGGAGTCTACAAAGCAAGTGGTCCTGCTGGAACTTACTGTCCCCTGGGAAGACTGGATTGAAGAGGCCAACGAGCGCAAGAGGGCTAAATACACGGCTCTTGTTGCAGAATGTCGGAGCAATGTCTGGAGAGCTCACTATCAGCCAGTCGAAGTTGGGTGCTGGGGCTTTGCTGGTCATTCATTACAGCGGACTCTAAATCTCCTTGGAGCTAAAGGACTGCAGTGCAGAAGAGCCACCAAGACACCAAGAACATTCTGGAGGCTGCTGAAAAGGCCTTGCAGTGGCTGTGGATCCGGAGGGGGGATCTGTGGATTAGTGTGCCACTTGGACACGTCGGGGGCTGACCACCCCCGGCTGGGTCGACCGGGCGAGGGTGTCTGACGATTAAAGACTCGAAACACCCTTTGACCCCGGGTTCATCACTGAAGACGTGTCCAAGTAGCACCAGAAGGTGGATTCTACAACTGCTTATAGTACTTATATTTCTGCATCCTTATGAATGTTCCCAATGGCCTAACCATTGTAGAATTTGACATAAAGCACAAAGTCTTCACTGCAGATAACGTGTGCAATTTTTTTCTGAATAAAGGTAAGCAAGCAAGCATGTTTATTGAATTAGCACTTTTCAAACTCAAGGCAATTCAAAGAGCTCTACGTAGAACCAGATATAAAAATCAAACATCAAATTTCAGACAACATCTAAGAGAAGAAAATCACACAAAAATAGATATGATAACTAGAAGTTACTGTGCAAGAGATTCTAATTAAGAACTACAGCGTAAAGAAAAGTTTTAAGCCTCAATTTCAAAGAGCACAAAGTTGGGGCAGACTTTAGATCCTCTGGAAGGTTATTAGGTTATTCCAGATATGTGAAGCATAGTAACTAAAAGCTGCCTCACCATGTTTAGTTTCAATCCTGGAGTCAAATTTTTAAAAAAACATAGATTCTTAGTTAAATTGAATTAAGTTATACATTCTTTATGAGCAGAGTAGCCTGGTAAAAGGGAGGGTGTTGGGTTGGAAAGATAGTGTTGGATTGGTAAATAGAGAGAGGATTGAACAGGAGAGTTAATGCGTTAGAAGGCAGGGGAGAAATCAAACTGGTGAAAGGGTTGGAGGGTGACTGGGACAGGAAAGGAGAGAAGGTGGCAACATGAGTGGTCATGTGGTAAAAGATGTCAGGGTGGGGTGGGCAGCGTGGGTAGGCAAAATCAACACTTGTGAGAGAAAGGGGACAAGGAGTGAATGCAGCTTGGGGTAGGTGTGAGAAATGGCAGGAGGTTTACATTATGAGTAGGAGGATCTGGCCCACAGGCAAAACTTGTTATTTATCTGCTGGATCCAGTTGCTCTGCACACTTGAGCTGCCAGGTTTCAAATTCCTGGAGAACCCTGCTGCTGATTGATAAATTTAAATTTGACTCTCTCAATTAGAATAGGGGAAGTTAACTTTTCTACTCATTTGCAGGATGTGAGTGTTGAAGATAAGGTGCCTCTCCCTAATTTCCCTTCAAATTATGGCAGTGAGCCAACTCTTGAACTGCTGCAGTCTTTATGGGGTGAACTTACGATCACAGTGCAGTTACACAGGGAGTTGCAGGATTTTGACGGAGCAGATATGAAAAAAAAATGGCAATCTATTTCCCAGAGAGAAAGGCGTGTGACATAAAGAAGAATTTTCAGGAGTAGGATACTCATTCACATATTACTCTTGCTCTTCTAGGAGGCAATTATTATTGAGGGTATCTTGCTGATTTAATACAGGGTTTCTTATAGATTGTGTATACCATTGCCACAATACATAAATAGTGGAGGAAGCTAATGTTTAATGTGGTAGGTGTGTTGCTTTGTCCTGAGCCAAGGATAGAATTTAGAGCTAATTCTGGAGCACAATCACAAACTTAAATATTATGATGAGATATCCTGCCTCTCAAAAGTGGAAAATTCTCAAGGCCACAACACACTACTATTAAAATTATAATTAATGATCATAAAATGATTTCAGGATTGGCTCCCCTTCTTTATTTTTAGCCCTTTATCCACTTGTTACATTTAGTTTATTTCAATGAGCATAGCTGGCATGTTAGTATCATTTTATCAATCTACACTTTATTTTTGAGGTCATGTTCTTTCATTTGAGACGTGACTGTTGGCAATGGTTTCTTATTCTAGATGTTAGTATATTGAGAATGGTTCTAGATTCCAATCCATCTAGCTCTCACTCTCACATGAACTTTGGGTTTTGTTCTCTGACTTTCTCCTGCATCCTTTTCTTTTTGTCATCATTCCTTCAAATTTCTCTGTGTGCCTGATTTGGAGGGAGGGGGTAAGGTGGGCAGGCCTCAGGACTTTGCTTCCTCTCATTTGAAGGGAAGCACATGCACTTAACAATCTTGGGCATATGTCTACATCCTTCTAAGAGAACCACTACCTTGTCTTGGTTTGGAGGCTTGCGTGCCTCAGTGACTTCGACAGCTATGCTGGCTGGAGTCAGGGCATTGTACTTTGTAGGGTCACCAATGCTAAACAGGTGAAAGGGCAGAAGCCAGACTAGGAGTGGCCCAGCGGCCCTCCAAGGCTCAGGGGTTCAGCTCAAGTTCGCAACCTTAACTGGTCAAACAAAACTGTTTCAGAAACAGCAATGAAGAATCCTTCTACTTCTGTGTGCGATGGTATTCCTGAGCCTCCACCTAGGACAGACAGAGATGGAGGACCCTCATTGTTGTCCTAAACACCAGAGTTGTAAGGGACAGTAAGTAGTATGTCTACGTCTGTATCTCTAAACTGTTGTTCTATCTTTGTTTGCTGGGATAGGAGTCATATGTATGCTAATGAAGACATAGAGTAATACAGCACTCAAACAGGCCCTTCGGCCCAGCTCATCCATGCCAACAAAGATGCCCAACTAAGCTAGTTGCGTTTACCCTAATGGGTCCACCCCCATTTTATTATTAATGCAGGGTTACTTCTTTCGTCTGCCTTCCCTGATTCTATCAGTTTCCACTAGTTGTAGAATGGTACAGTATATGATCTTCAGCCTTTCACGTCTGTACTGACGATGATGCCATCCAAGCTAATCCCACCTGGCTGCATGTAGTCTATATTACTCCATTCCCTACCTGTTTATATGTTTGTCTAAATGCCTCTTTAGCATTTCTGTTGTACATTCTTCCAACACCTCTCTGGCAGTGCATTCCACTCTATGTTTAAAAAATCTTGCCTCATAAATCTCTTTCAAACTTACCCACTATTAAGTTAAAACTACATATGTCCTCTAGCATCTGATATCTGACAATAAAATCTCTATGCTCTATCTATGCCTCTAATGTTATATACTTCTATCAGGCTGCCCCTTGGCCTCTGATATTCCAAACAGAGTCACAATCCAAGTTTGTCTAACCTCTTCTTCAACGGGAACCGCACTCTCTTCTGTGAACATGTACAGGCATATACCTTCAGGACACACTGAAGTATATCATTGATATGATAGCAAAAATCAGAAACTATCTGCTTCCTTGAAGAATGCAAACAAGTGAATAAACATATCAAAATAATTCAGGCAAAGGTGTACGGAAGCAAACATGATACACGTTAGCAAATGATAGTTCAGATAACTGATCATTGAAAAAGTAGACATTATTGGCTTCTGTCATTGAAACTTAGTTCTGTACAAAAATTATTTAAAAGTTGTTTATCAGAATCCCTTTAGTCATAGACTACAGTGTCAACATGATAAATGGTATTTATTCTGGTGTCTTTAAAGGTACTTTCAAAAGTTAGGCTGCTTGGTAAAATCTTTCAATGGAGACCAAATGATATAGGTGCCGGCTGGTGGCGTAGTGGCATCAGTGCCGAACTTCAGAGCGAAGGCTCCCAAGTTTGAATCCAACCAGCTCCCTTGCACGCTTTCCATCTGTGCTGGGTTGAGCGTCAAGCTAGCAACTCAGACTTGTAAAAATAAGGAAGCCTGCTAAAATAAATGACTCCACTTGGAGTTAAGGGCTTTCTTCTTCTTCTTCTTCTATAAGATATAGGAGCAGAATTAAGCCATTTGGCCCATCAAGTCTGCTCCACCATTTCATTGTGGCTGGCCAGTTTTCCTTTTACAAACACCCCAGTCATCATGGACTCACCTTCACTCTTGAGCAGGTGAGAAGGGCCCTGGGGAAACTCAGACACGGCAAAGCATTGGGACTGGATGGTGTGAACCCCAAGGTCCTGAAGGAGTGTGCTGAGCAGCTGTGTGGAGTTCTCCAGTGCAGTTCAGTCTGAGTCTCAGCCTGGAAAGGGTCCTGACTGTATGGAAAACACCATGTCTGGTCCCAGTACCCAAGAAGGGCCAACCAAATGTCTTGAATGACCACCATCCAGTGGCCCAGACCTCACACATCATGAAGACCCTAGAGCGGCTCCTGGTTCACGTCTGACCCCTGGTCAGATCAGCCCTCGATCCCCTGCAATTTGCCTACCAGGAGCACATTGGAATCAGCAATGATATCATCAACCTGCTGAACAGAGCCTACTCCCATTTGGATAAGCAGGGCAGCACTGTGATGATCATGTTTTTGATTTTTCAAGTGTCTTCAATACCATATAGTCCCCACTGCTGGGGGGAAAGCTCCATTCAATGCAGACCATAGTTAGTGCCGTTTCAAAGCTGTGTGTCAGACATGGCTATAAGAAGCTCTGGGACCCCACAGGGGACTGTATTGGCTTCCTTCCTGATTATCCTGTTCACCTTGGACTTTAGATACAACATTGAGTCATGTCATCTGCAGACATTTTCTAATGACTGAGCAATAATTGGGTGTATAAGGGGAGGACAGGAGGATGAATACAGGGCCCTGTTGGGGGACTTTGGCAAATGGTGTAAGCTGAATCATCTGCAGCTGAACATCAGTAAGATAAAGGAGATGGTGATGGACTTTAAGAAGACTAAATCTGCATTGTTCCCTATTACTATTAATGGTGAGGAGATGGATGTGATGAGGACCTACAAGTATCTGGGAATGCACCTGGATGACAGACTTGAGTGAGGCTGTGTACAAGAAGGCCCAGAGACGTCTCTACTTCCTGTGGAGTCTGAGGTCATTTGGAGTATGCAGGCCTCTCCTTCACAGGTTCTACCAGTCTGTTGTTGCCAGTACAATCTTCTATACAGAGGTGTGCAGGGGAAATGGCATCAACATGGGTGATTTCAACAAGCTCAATAAACTGATTAGAAAGGCAGGCTCTGTTATAGGAGTCAAACTTGACACACTGGAGGCTATGGTAAAAGAAAGGACCCCACGGAAAATCCTGGCAATTCTGGACAATGTTTCTCACCCTCTGCATGCCACCTTGGCTGAACAGAGAAGCACTTTTAGTAATAGAGTAAGACAACTGTGCTGCTCCAAAAAGTGCTATATGAGTTAATTCTACCGTCGGCTATTAGGCTCTATAAAGAGTCAACCTATAGCCAGGGCAGTGATGGCCCCTTCCTGCTAAACTGTGAGGGAGCTTATTTTTTATTCTTTCTACTTCTTTTCTAATATTTATAGATCTGTGCACTTGTAATGCTACTGTAACACTGTAATTTTCTTTGGGATCAATAAGGTAACTATCTATCTATCTCTCAGCCCCAATCTCCTGCCTTCTCCCCATATCTCTTCATGCCCTGACCAATCAAAAATCGATCAACCTCTCCCTTAAATATGCATAAAGACTTTGCCTGTGGCAAAGATTCACCACTCTCTGGCTAAAGAAGTTCCTCCTCATCTCCTTGAGGCCAAGCAGAGGTTACTTATCTGAAGCAAGATTGTGGTGGTCAACCTTAATCTGATGAATTCTGTCAGAGTAGTTTCAAGTGGTTGGAGTGTCAATGATGAGGCCTTCCCCCATAGTATGAGGACAACCAACCTGAGTGCTCTGCCAGCTGACAGTAAAAACTGGGCCAGATTAGGCGATAAAATATTCTACACAGCCACATGGTGAAAGAGCATGAAGAAACAGGCGGAATGGGTGTTAATGGAACCAGCTGAAAATTGATTTAAGTCCAACCTGTTTCCTGAGGAAAGTGATACTCCACCTATAGTCCAGGGAAGTTGTTCCGTCATATAACCTGGCTTTGTTGATGCCAATTTTTTAAGCTTATACTGCAAGATAGATCAGGAACAAAGGACAAATTTTAAGCAATTTTCCAAAACTTTAAATTTTAAATGTACACACTTTATATCATTTTGCACTTCTTTTAACGTTTCTTATTTTAACTTGTATTTTTTATGTATTGCACTATACTGCTGCCAGAAAAAACAATTACATGACATATGTCAGTGATAATAAACCTGCTTCTTATTCTGATTCTGCTTCCTCTGTTTAGTACCTTCCCTTTTTTAAGGAATGTTTTGTAGTGGCCAGCAATGACACACATAGTGAATCAGATCCCTCCTTACCCTATGTGGTGAGATTAGCCAACAATGGCAGGCATTCGAGAAGTGCCTCATCTGACTCAGAGTGCCCAGAGGGTTTGGGACGGCTGAGGAGTCCTATAGACCATGTATCTCTGTCAGTGATATAATTCAATGTGATTTTAAGGATATATGCCTGCACATGTTCATCGAAGAGAGTACGGTGAATATGAAACAAGTTGACAATTAAACAACAAATAGGAAGAAGAAGCTCCAAGAATAACCCCATCCTCCCTAATGGTGGGTCCAACATATGAGTACTGAAGAAAACACTGAAACTCTTGCAGTCGTGTTCAGGCAAACATTCCAAACAAATAGCCCATCTTGGCATCCTCCTGAGATCTCCAATGTCACAGAAACTAGTCTTCAGCCAAGTCAATGCTCTTCATGAGAACACTGTGTTGTTCTACCTGCACTCCAGAACATGCTGTGACTTTTTTTTCAAGCAGTACCAGTACAATTAAAACTTTGCATCTACCTCACAATGTGGAAAATTGCCCAGAGTATCCTGCTCATTAAAGGCAGGATAAATCCAATTTAGCTAATCTGCCTAATCAGTCTACACTTAATCATTAGCAAAGTGATGGAAGCTGTTGTTAACGGTACTACCAAATCGCTCTTGCTTGTCAATGGCACATTCACCAATCCCCATTTTTTGTTTTGCCAGTGCCATTTGGCTCCAGATATATCAAAACATTGGTCTAACTGTAAACCCAACAGCGGAATTGCTGAGGTGAAATGTGGTGAGTGTGAATACTCTTGATAACAAAGCAGCATCTAACTGGTTAAATATAAAATGGAAGTCAATAGGATCAAAGGGAAAACCGACAATTATTTGAGTAATTCCCCACATTAACGAAGATGTCATCATCCCAACCTCAGAACATCATAGCAGGAGTTTCTCAGGGCTGTATTCCTACCAAGTGTAGGAAATTGAGGAGACATGGCTTTAGCATGCATGGGTCTCATTTAAATGCCTAAGATATTTAAAGCTCAGTCCAGGCTAAGTTTCACAATGTTGGTGAAGGTTCTGCTATACCTTTAGCCATATCCAAAAGAGACTGAATTATTGATCATTGAGCTCAAAAGTGTCTTATTAAGACAGGTTACTCAGGGTGCATGAACATTTAAAGTACCTTTTAAGTTTGATTTGACAACACGTTACAGGTTTTGTATAGTGAATGTATTGCAAACATAGTTTGCTCCTTTGTTATTGATCTTGTTACATAAACAATATGTTCCTTCATATTTCCACTTACACCTCACTTTATGCCTGTCGCACAGATGGTCGTGGAAAGGGAAATATATAGAGTTACAACACCGATCACCCCCTTTAGTTAACAACAGAAATCACTCAAAGGGCTAAAGGTCTTATTCCTTGAATGAAGACATGGGCTGTGATAATAAATGCTAACTCATAATCAGCCCTATCACACATGTACTATCTTATACTTACAGAGAGCTCTTAAATTAAGAAAAATATTCTGAAGAATTTTGCAGTGATGTTATCAGGCAGAAATTCAAAGTTCAGAGTAAATTTATTAGCAAAATACATGTACTGTTTGTTATCATATACCACCTGTAGATTCGTTTTTTGCAGGCATTAATAGGATAAAAGAAATTTGCAAATCTATATGTAAGCAGGCAAAGACTGACAAACAACCGATGTGCAGAAGAAGACAGATTGTGCAAATAAAATGAATACTGAGAACATGAGTTTTAAAGAGCCCTTTAAGTGAGTCCATAGACCGTAGAATTGTGGTGATTGAAGTTATCCATGCCAGTTCAGGAGCCTAATGATTGTAGGGTAATGACTGTTCCTGAACCTGACCACTTAGGTTGGTTTTAAACAGCATCTTCAAAGAGAGGTAGAGGGTTTAGAGAAGGAATTCCAGAGCTTAGCCCCTTGACATCTATTGACACATTGCCACTATCCCAGCCAGATCATTCAAGTGCATTTCTACTACTGTTGTATCTATTGATATTTTTTTAGAATTCAGTATTCTCCCTCCAAAAATGTTCCTCCGCAGCCTCCAACACACAAAAAGTGATAGTACTGATAGGCAGTCCACTGTGGATTGCTGTCTTCAGAACATCTTCACTGAGGATGCTCAAGAAAATCTAATGAGGTGATTCTAATATAATGGATTCAAAGCTGAAAGTATATTGCATTGTTGTAAAATCACAAGACTAACAGATCATTTCAAACTATTAAGCACACTTTCGTGACTTCTCCAGCTATCTTGCTTTTCCTGGATTAAAACAATGCATGGCTATTATTATAGTTGAGGACTACTTCTTCATCTTACCTTCCACAGAAATTGGTGTTGAAGCAATAGTAGACATTGTTCAATTAGCATACAAGAACAAAGGAGAATAGAAAGCCTTTCAATCCCTCAAACCTGCCCCTACTTTCAATATGATTATGACTGATCTGTGCAAACCTCAGCTCTTCTTCCCCTGTTCCCCTTAACTCTCAGACCTCTAATCTTTCAAAATTCATCTCTCTCCACTCTAACTGTTTCCAAGACTTTGAATTGAAACACTATTTTCAAATACTGTAACCAAATATTCATGTCAGCTATTCAGTAAATTAATTGAGATATTGTCTGGGAAGCAGGGCTTTTGTTATTATTGGCTCAAATTTACAAATGTTTTTGATACCAATACCCTATCTGGCTTAACAACAATTCTGGTCTCCACACACGTCTATGGTGACCCCTTGACCATCCATAGTCTACATGCAATCATGTTATTGTTAAATATTTGTCCTTATCTTTTTGCAATTAGATACTACTTCAAAATGTTTAAGTCCATCCCTGAACTATGAGGTTTTCCTGTCTACATCTGTTAGCTTTGGCACTTTCCCTACAACCACACCTGTTATTAAAAGCAGAATACTATATAGGGCTCAGCAGATGGTAATGAGATATTAGGTGCACTTTCATGAAAATGACAATTACCTATAAAATGCGTGCTGAGTCGTATTTTAGTTGTCTTTCTCTAACAATGTGGAAGGTTCAGTCTTTAATAAAATTAAATAAGATTAAATTTGAGGTAAGCCCTTTGACACACTTTGAATGTTGGCCAAAAATAGAACGACATATTGTAGACCATCAACTCACAACAGTGAAGTCTAACCATTTTCAATAAGTAATGCGAAGGCTAAGCCCACATTATCACAATTCTCCTGTTATGTGTCTAAATGTTATGAGAGTTGACTTTTAACAGAATAACTTACAAATCAGAAAAATCTGAAAGGTAACTTTTTATTGTTTAGTTGTAGTTAGTGTACTTCATGATCACAGAATATCTATCATCTACTTTGTTGGACAGCTTTGTCCAGATGGGAATTATTCTCTCTGTTATATATTTTTCAAGTAAATCACTTCAAATTTAGCAACAGGAAGTCTTCTGAACTAAATTCTTACAAATTACATCAAACTCACAAACAGGAGAAATACAGTATACAGCACCTCCATTAGATTATAATGCCCGTAACAAAGTCAATATTGTGTGACCTTAATGTTCAAAAGGGCCTTTGATCTCAGATCAGTTTGGTTCATTGATTTAATTAATAGATGTTTCCTTTGATCAAAAAATCTGTTTATTACTATTGTGAAGACTTCAGAATGTGAATTGTGTTTGTAGCTCCACAAAGAAAAATGTACACTTCCTCTTTTTGTATGTGGTGAGATTTTTCTGATAGGTTTAATTGCACAAAGTATTGTGTGATTTCTTGTGTTGTAGCCATCTCCTACACTAATCGGCAGTTGCATGGTGCATTGTCTGATCTGATCTGATCCGGAAAAAAGAACACGATAATTGTTGGTTTTGACATCTATAAAGTTAAAAGTATGAGGTTTGGAACAGCATGGGAGAGTTCTTCTGAAAGCTGGGAGGTCCCTACAGGTTGTTAAATTCTCGTCTCCAAGAAGTTAGAATGGATGTGAACTCTATGCCTTCATAGCCTGGTCATCACCAGATGGACTGGGTTGTTTACTCCGACAATCTCTTCAGATTTGATTCTCTTAAACCTTCTGTAATAGACTCTCTCTTACCTATTGTGACAGAAGAAAGCCATTGTCTATTGAATCTATGCTAGCTCCCAATAACCGAAGCACCCAATGGTCCCTCAGCCACAAGGCACTCCTCCTCCCTCCTCACTCCTCCAGGTCAAAACATAGAAGAACAACACTGTCCACCATTGTCTACAACCCCTCCTTGCCCTGCACCTCCCTTCCACACCGTCATATACCAACTTGCTATCGTACTGATCTTCACTTCCCCCAGGCCCCACTTTTTACAAACACCCCAGTCGTCATGGACTCACCTTCACTCTTGAGCAAGTGAGAAGGGCCCTGGGGAAACTCAGACATGGCAAAGCATTGGGACTGGATGGTGTGAACCCCAAAGTCCTAAAGGAGTGTGCTGAGCAGCTGTGTGGAGTTCTCCAGTGCAGTTCAGTCTGAGTCTCAGCCTGGAAAGGGTCCTGACTGTGTGGAAAACACCATGTCTGGTCCCAGTACCCAAGAAGGGCCAACTGGAATCTTGAATGACTACCGTCCAGTGGCCCTGACCTCACACATCATGAAGACCCTAGAGAGACTGGTCCTGGTTCATGCCTGACCCCTGGTCAGATCAGCCCTCGATCCCCTGTAGTTTGCCTACCAGGAACACATTGGAATTGATTCTGTCATCTATCCCATTTGGATAAGCAGAGCAGCACAGTGAGGATGATGTTTTTTGACTTTTCAAGTCCTTTCAATACCATACGTCCTTGTTTGCTGGGGAAGAGCTCCGTTCAAAGCACTTCCATCGTATCCTGGATAATGGACTACCTGACTGGCAGACCACAGTAATGCGGCTTCAGAGCTGTGTGTCAGACATGCCTATAAGCAGCTCTACAGCCCCACAGTGAACTGTATTGGTTTCCTTCCTGTTTAACCTGTATACCTTAGACTTTAGATACAACACTGAGTCATGTCAACTGCAGAAATAGATGGGTATATAAAGGGCAGATGAATACAGGGCCTTGGTGGAGGACTTTGTCAAATGGTGCAAACTAAATCATCCGCAGCTCAACATCAGTAAGACAAAGGAATTGATGATGGACTTCAGGAAGACTGAGCCTGCACTGGTCGCTGCTACTATTGGACATTGATGTAGTGAGGACCTGTAAGTACCTAGGGCTGCACCTGGATGGCAGATTTGAGTGGAACACTAACACGGAGGTTGTGTACAAGAAGGGCCAGAGTCACCTCTACTTCCTGAGGAGGCTGAAGTCCTTTGGAGCATACAGGGCTCTCTGTCACATGTTCTATCAGTCTGTTGTCACCAGTGCACTCTCTATGCAGTGGTGTGCTGAGGCAATGGCATCAACACGGGTGAGGCTAGCAGGCTCAGTAAACTGATTAGGAAGGCTGGATCTGTTATAGGAGTCAAACGTGACATACTGGAGTCTGTGGTAGAACAAAGGATTCTACAAAAAAATCCCGCAAATTCTGGACAATATTTTTCACCCTCTGCATGCCACCTTGGCTGAACAGAGGAGCACTTTTAGTAGTAGACTAAGCTAACTGCGCTACTCCAATGAGTGCTATATGAGGTTATTCTTACCCTTGGTTTCTCTCCCTCTCTCCCCCTCACCCTCTTTCCCTCCTTCTCTTCCTCCCTCTCCCTTTAGTTCTTATGCTAGCTATTAAGAAGCAATTTACAGTATCCAGTTAAGCTACCACCACATGTTGAGAATCTAGGAAGAAACCAAACCGCTGATTCCAGCAGGTAGCTTCAGGAAACATCATTCACAGCTTTTGCATCTCATTCTCACATACTTCTTTAATATTCTCCAGCATGAACTCCCAAATTATTGCAATGGTCTACTAGTCATTTGCAATTGTACACCAAAGACAAAGATTCATATTTCTGCCTCTAGTTCTGTATTATTCTGAGAAGCCTAGAATTTTAAATCCTTATCCTTGAGTTTTGTCCTTCCCAAAATTCACCATTGTTTTGTTCTGCAGCCTCCTCTTGCTTCCATTGTCAATAATTCCAGACGCGTGTTCTTCTTTCCCTCCTGTGTTCAAAGTTCAAAGTAAACTTATTATGAAAGTACATTTATGTCACCGTATACTACCAGGAGTTTCATTTTCTTGCAGGCATTTTCAGGAAAATGAAGAAGTATAATGGAACTTACGAAAAACTATACTTAAACAAAGACTGACAAGTAACCAATGTGCAAAAGAAGACAAATAGTGCAAATAATAAAAAGGTAAATAAATAATACTGAGAAAATGAGTTATAGAATCCTTCAATCCTTCCTAGATTGTGGAGTCTGTTCAGTGTCAAGCATTAGTTGAGTCCAGCTCTGTGAATTGTCTGTCTTAACCCTTCCAGAATCTGTTCCTTTGTGATGCTCATAACTTACCTCTATTGAGATTATTTTGGCAACAGTCTAATCTTTGTGAAGAACCTTGATGCAGCAGTGTGATGCTTTCCTACATCAGAGATGTTATACAAAGGCGTTGTTGGGTTGTCCTGATTGGGCATAAGTAGTACATCTGCTCCTACTGTGAGCATCTTGAGCCACTTAATATCTGGCCAGGTGCCTTCTTTCACAGTGAATGGTGAAAAGCCAGCACAAATCAACTATAATTGATGCATTGCCATGTTGTTCTTTCCAAATGCAAGAGTTAGACTCTGGTGGGCTAGTGAGTGATTGCAGCACCTGAAACAAATTCCTAGGGTTCTCCTTTCCTAAGCAGGGAGTGATGAGTTGGTTGAAAACAACACTCAATTATTGTAGTAGTGTACTACCTCAGGGGGACAGATGAGTCGCAACAGTCCTATTGGTTTTAAGATACATAATAACACATATAATAATGAAAGGCATTATTCTTCTAAATATTATTATGAATAAAATTTATTTTGATATAAAAATCCTGACTATTTTTATGCACATTCTCCTTCATGAAAACATGATATGGCTGCAACCTAAGAAGACACAGGTGGAGAAGCCTTCAATTGAGCACATAGTGTATACTTCAGTTGATCATCATTACATATTAGTGCAGATTTTTGTCCAGCTGATTTACTCCAGAGATTCAAAAAACAATAATTAGTGTATATACTCCCAGTAAGGCAAACTATATTGCATTTAAGGTAGTGTATATGATCCACAATACCAATACTGTACTGGATAAAGAATTATGCACGTGCAGCCAAACAAAAGCAAGGAAGGTGCATTTTTAAGGAACACAAATGTCATATATAAAACACACAGAGAAATACCCATGGAAATATAGAAAAGCTACAGCACAATACAGGCCCTTCGGCCCACAATTCTGTACCAAACATGTACTTACTTTAGGAATTACCTAGGGTTACCCATAGCCCTCTATTTTTCTAAGCTCCATGTACTTATCCTGGCTCTTCTTATATTTACATAAGTCTGCTGAACATTGATATTTTTTCACTTACAAACATCAGCTGGAGTATTCAAAACCAGGAGAAGCATTAAGATAATTACTGAAACAGATCATTGAATGACGTGGAAATGAGTGGATAGCTGCTGGGGCTATGGAAATTGTCATATCAAGGAAAGCACCTGCTCTAGGGTGTGTAATACGGATGTAGATCTGATAGATATTTAGATCTAAGCATGATTTCCCTTCAGAGGGTAGGGAGGAACTTTGTAAAATCTTTCTTTAGGAAATTAACTGGTTTGGATAAAGTCCATGATGGAGCAGTCAGCATATGGTCAGGCAATGGCTTTTCCTCATGCCAGGCTTTTCTAACTTTTTTAAATTTCCTATTTCCTCCCCTTCCCTCCTGACACGTTCGCCTACAATGCTTGCAAAATTGTACCTGCTTCTTTACCCAGAAAATTCAAAAATATAGCAAGCTCGAGAAATGCTTATTTTCTCCATGGCATTTTTAAACGTGTGCCACTTTAAATTTAGACCTTAAGTTATTTTAACTACTTGTGTGATTTCTGCAGTCCTAATATTCTACTTGTCTTATAATCTTTATTGCATTTTAAGAGAAATGATTGTGCAAACCTCTGAATAATATTCTGTTGATATGTATGCATTTTTTAAATTATTTATTTGTTTGTTTGTTGAGATACAGTGCAGTTGAGCTGCATCACTTAGCATCCCCGATTTAACTGCAGCTTCATCATGGGACAATTTACAATGATCAGCTAACCTACCAACCTGTACATCTTTGGGCTGTGGGGGAAAAACTGGAGCAGCTGGAGGTTACGGGACAACATACAAATTTTGATTGTCTTGTGCCTCATGCATTGTAAAGAAATCTATCAAGCAACTTACCACCAAGTAAAGCATCCATAAATCTGACATAATGCTTGACTAAATACAAACTAATAGGCAGTTTCCTGGCTTGGACTTTAACTTTTAAAACAAGAATGTATTAACTGTAATTACCTCTTCAAAACTGAATAAAGTAAATCTGTGGATGAAGTTGGCAGCCTTGATACTAGGTAACTGGTGCCAGAGAGGAAGCATACCAACCATGGGAAAGGTTCTTGCCAATGTGACCTGAGGCATTTGATGTTTTTCTAGCTTATGCTCCCTTCCTTTGCATTCCTGATGAAGGGTTTCAACCCAAAATATTGACTGTTTATTTCTCTCCATAGATGCTGCCTGAGCTGCTGAGTTTCTCCAGCATTTTGTGTGTAGTGCTCATCTGTCGAACCTCTAATATTTCTGATCTTGTTTACTTCTTTTATGACTTATATATAAATTTGGTGTTTGTTGTTGCCACGTAGTGCACAAGGTAGCAATTTCTTGAAATTATTTACAAGGTTCACAACAAGTACAACGTTTTATAAGACTGTCAGCTAAAACCCTGCAATGGTGGATGGTCAGAAATTGGTTGAGGTTCATAACTTGTAGTATATCCTTTCCTTCCGAGAAACTGATGAAGTTTCTTAATCACACAAGTAATAGTGTGTGCACTAAGAAGTTCAGCATCGTTCAACAAGTTAACAGACCACTTCACCATTAGATGATCGGAGCATGCAGCAAACAGCATTTGACAGCAATATCATTGTCCCCTAAAATTCCAGGTCCACAGTTAATAGTTTGATTTGTAGACCATCACATTTTGGCTGAAGTCTACTAACTTATCTTGATTGGGTTCTTGATCTCCAGTATTGATCTTCATTTACACAGTATTGACACTGTATGGCAAAGCGGAGGCTGCTTTCGTACACCACTGAAGTTTGTTTATGAACATCCCTTTCATTTCTACCTCGAGAAGCACATTTGAACTCATTATTAGCCAAGTCTTCCTAGTATGTGCTCTCAGCATGGAATGATTGTCAGGCTGTGAATTTTCTGAGTAGTAACACAAGGCGCTTATCCAGAAACAACTTCTAGGAATCGTCGGTTTCAAAAAGTATTTCTAATCTAAAATTAAGTAAGTAAACACATTTCCAGTGCTATTTAATCTCTTACATTCAGTTTTCAAAGAATGATTTGCAACTTTTTGCAGGATTATGAGATGATTAGAATTTTCAGTATATACCAAATATTCCAGCAGTATAATTAATGGCTGTATTTAAATATTTCTCTTTATTTTCTGCACATCAAACAAAACATCTCTCAACTTTCCATTACATGCTATACACTCAGTGGCCACTGTATCAGGCTCCTCCTGTACCTAATAAAGTGGCCACTCAGTATATGTTGTTGTCTTCTGTTGCTGTCGCCCATCCATTTAAAATTTCAACATGTTTTGCATTCAGAGAAGCTCGACAGCACACCACTGTTATAGCACATGGTTATTTGAGTTACTGTTACCTTTCTGTCAAGTTTAACCAATCTGGCCATTCGCCTCGGTTCTCTCTCATTAGCAAGGCGTTTTTGCCCACAGAACTGCCGTTCACTGGGCACATTTTTCTGTTTGCACCATTCTCTGTAAACTCTTGAGACCATTGTGCATGAAAATCCCAGGATGTCAGCAGTTTCTGAGATACTCAAACCACCCTGTCTGGTATCAACAATCATTGCACAGTGAAAGTCACTTAGGTCACATTTCTTCCCCATTCTGTTGCTTGATCTGAACAACTGAACCTCTTAACTATGCCTGCGTGCTTTTATGCATTGAGTTGCTGCCACAAGATTAGCTGATTAGATATTTGCATTAACAAGCAGATGTAGAGGTGTACATACTAAAGTGGCAACTGAGTGTAAGTACAATATTGTTAAACAGAACAGCTTAATATTTTTTATTTGATAACAAATTGTGGTTGTACAAGATTAAACTTAGTTTTCTGCAAAAGAATGACAATCCATCAAACATTGGTTCGTATTAGTAGGGATAGTAGCAGCATGAAGTGAGCCAGCTCTGTCAGAGCTAGCATGGCAAGACTACTGAGTGGCAACAGCTTTTAGATAACACAATTGAACATATTCTCGTTGGCATAGTGAAACTATGCTTTCCGCACTTGACTGCTTCAGAGGAACCATGCTTCATTTGACAGAGCTGGTAGCAGGATTTATGCTGTTGCTTTGCACGCCAGCCAGCTTCGTCATCGTCAGTCTTTACCATCCATCTTATGATGGGGAACTAAGGAGAAGGAGCAGGAGTAGGAGAAAGAAGAGGATGACAACGTGAGGTAAGAGGATGCAACCTCATTCACCTGAGTATAATACAATCAAGTACAACCCAGTTCTGAAAAATTCCTCACCTATCGTTATTCAGCCTGAACCAACAAAACAGCTGACTTCACAAAATACGAACAAAATTTATAATTGAAATTATGCTAAATTCTACATAATATTAACTTGTTATTGTTATGCATTAGCTTGTGTGACTTTTGCTTGTCTTTGTGTTGGTGGAAGGCTGCTGACCTTCATTAGAAGAGAGTAGAGAAGATCTTCAAGTACGTGCTCAAACAACACGAGTGTACCACCTCAGCCTGGGCGGTAATAGTCCTCTCCAGCTGCCTGTCAAGCCAGAGGAAGGACAGTACTTGAGCGACTTAGTGTGAGGATGCACATTGTTGCCTGAGGTTCATATTCCATGGGGTGTTCACAAAACACAGCAGTTTAGCAGTCCTAGCAAACTGTCAGGGGTTATTTTGCATTCTGTATCCCACAGCCATGTTGTCTCCTGGATGAGCTTCAAGACAGCTGTTTGAACTTCCATGCTGAAGTTTGTGCTCCAAGGCTCTACTGTTCCCCACTGCAAGTCAGCAGCCTTTGACCTACCATGCTGTACCTACTGTGACCACAGTAACTGATCCTTGGTTCAAAGAACACAGGACATAGAACATAGAACATAGAAATCTACAGCACATTACAGGTCTTTCAGCCCACTATGTTGTGCTGACCATGTAACCTACTCTAGAAACTGCCTAGAATTACCCTACTGCCTAACCCTCTATTTTTCTAAGCTCCATGTACTCTTAAAAGATCCTTTTGTATCCACCTCAACCACTGTCACCGGCAGTGCATTCCACACGTCCACCACCTTCTGTAAGAAAACCTTACCCCTGACATCCCCCCTGTACCTACCTCTAAGCACCTTAAAATGATGCCCCCTCATTAGCCATTTCAGCGCTGGGAAAAAGCCTCTGACTATCCACATGATCAATGCCTCTCATAAGGTACACCCTCCAATTCAGGCAATATCCTTGTAAATCTCCTCTGCACTCTTTCTATAGTATCCACATGTTTCCTGTAGTGAGGTGACCAGAACTGAGCACAGTACTCCAAGTGGGGTCTGACCAAGGTCCTATATAGCTGTAACACTACCTCAGAGCTCTTGAGCTCAATCCCATGGTTGATGAATCCCAACACATCATACCCCTTCTTAAAAAACACTGTCAACCTGCGCAGCAGCTCTGAGTGTCCTATGGACATGGACTCCAAGATCTCTCTGATCACACTGCTAAGAGTCTTAACATTAATATTATATTCTGTCTTCAAATTTGACCTACTGAAATGAGCCACTTCACACTTATCTCTGTTGAACTCCATCTTCCACTTTTCAGCCCAGTTCTGCATCCTATCAAAGTCCCACTGTAACCTCTGACAACCCTCTAGACTATCCACAACACCCCCAACCTTTGTATCATCAGCAAACTTACTAACCCACCCTTCTACTTCCTCATCCGTGTCATTTATAAAAATCACAAAGGTGGGGTCCCAGAACAGATCCCTGTGGAACACCTCCATGCAGAAATCAAACCATCTACAACCACCCTTTGCCTTCTGTGGGCAAGTCAATTCTGGGTTATCTCTACTCCCTTTCTTGAACAAGGGAACAACATTTGCAACCCTCCAATCCTCCCGTACTTCTCCTATCCCTATTGATGATGCAAAGATCATCACAAGAGGCTCAGCAATCTCCTCCCTCACTTCCCACAGTAGCCTGGGTTATATCTCATCCAGTACTGGTGACTTATCTAACTTATTACCTTTCAAAAGCTCCAGCACATCCTCTTTCTTAATGTCTATATGTTCAAGCATTTCAGCCCACTGAAAGTCATCCCCACAATTACCAAGATTGTTTTCCCTAGTGAATACTGAAGAAAGGTATTCATTAAGTACCTCCGCTACCTCCTCCAACTCCATGCACATATTTCCGCTATCGCACCTGATTGGTTCTATTTTCACACAGCTCATTGTCTTGCTCTTCACATTCTTGTAGAATGCCTTGGGGTTTTCCTTAATCCTACTCACCTTCTCATGGCCCCTTCTAGCTCTCCAAATTTCATTCTTAAGTTCCTTCTTTGCAACCTTGTGATTTTCTAGAACTCTAATAATACCTAGTTTCTTGAACATTTCATAAGCTTTTATTTTCTTCATAACTAGTTTTCCACATCCTTTGTACACCATGTTTCTTTTATCCTACCATCTTTTCCCTGCCTCAATGGAACATACGTATGCGGAACACTATAGAAATGTTCCCTGAGCATTTGCCACATTTCTGCCATGCATTTCCTTGAGAACATCTACTCCCAACTTTTGGTCCCATGTTCCTGCCTGATAGCATCATACTTCCCTCTAACCCAATTAAATGTTTTCCCAAATTGTCAGCTCCTATCCCTCTCCAGCACTATAGTAATGGAGATAGAGTTGTGGTCATTACCTCCAGAATGCTCTCCCACCAAGAGATCTGACACCTAGTCAGGTTAATTTCCCAATACCAAATCAAATACAGCCTCTCCTCTAGTTGGCTTATCTACATATTGCGTCAGGAAACCTTCCTGAACACACCTAACAAACTCCACCCCATCTAAACCCTTTCCTGAACCCAGTCAGGAAACTTAAAATCTCTGATCACAACAACCCTATTATTATTGCACCGGTTCTCCCTCCCTATCTGCTCCTCGATGTTTCTGTTACTATTGGGGGGGGGGGTCTATAAAAAACACCCAGTAGAATTATTGCCCCCTTCCTGTTTCAGACTTCCATCCACACTGACACAGTAGATAATCCCTCTATGACTTCCTCCTTTTCTACAGCTGTGATATTATCCCTGATCAGTAGTACCACTCCCCAACCTCTTTTGCCTCCCTCCCTGTCCTTTTTGAAATACCTAAAGCCCAGAACACTCAGCAGCCATTCCTGCCCCTTAGACATCTAAGTTTCTATAATGGCCACAATGTTATAGTTCCATGTACTGATTCACGCTCTCAGTTAATCCGCCTTGTTTATGATACTCCTTACATTAAAGTAGACACACCTCAAACCATCAGGCTGAGTGCATCTTTGCTCTAACATCTGCCTATCCTTCCTGACAAACTCCCCACAAGCTGTCTCAACTTGTGTGTCAACTGTCCCATCCTCTGCCTCTTCACTTCAGTTCACACCCCACTGCAAATCTAATTTAAACCCTCTCCAATAGCATTAGTAAACCTCCCCGTCAGAATATTGGTCCCCCTTGGGTTAAGTGTACAGGTCACACCTGCCCCAGAAGAGGTCCCAATGTTCCTGAAAAAAAGAATTCACACTTGTTGCATTGTACTCTGAGGTAACACTCCAGGTAACTTTGAGTGCCTGGACAGCCTTGCAACATCTGGTTCATAGCTTTCTGCCAAAGTGCAGGTGTGGATGTTACTGCAAAAATAAGCCTATTGTAGTGATAAAGTTCTTTGTGAGTGCTGACGGTGAGAAACGTTTTGGGCTTTTCTTCCATCTCCATCTGTAGGTAGGCCTCAGCTAAGTCTACTTTCCTGAAGTATTTTCCTCTGAAAAGGTTTGCAAAGATATCCTCTATCCTGACCTGAGCGTATTGATCTACTTTGTGTATTGGGTTGATGGTGATTTTAAAATGACCACAGATCCTGACAAACCCATTCCTCTTGGCCATTAGCATTTCCCATGGGCTCCACTCAACCTTGGAAAGAACTCATTTAACCTCCATGTGATCTTGCTCAATTGCTAATTTATTAGGTATGGTATAAGGAACCAGATGGGCTTTGTAAAATTTGGATGTGGCATTTTCATTTAACACTATTTTACCTTCAATATGTCTTCCAATGCAATCCTTAAACACTGCTGTGGCATCATCCATTAACTTTCCTAATTCAGTTTCTGTTGACTCTATGACAGGGCATGTGGCATGCAAATGGTGGTTGGATCTCTAATTAAGCTGTAGTTGCCCCAGCAAATCATAACCCCACAATGCTGGCCCTCCAGTTTTTACCTCATACAAGCCCAATGTGACTAGTTGGTTGTTATATTTCACTGTTACAAATGTCATTCCCACAGGAGTTACCTCTTTTCCAGTATAAATTCTGAGTTGGATATCTGTGGGCTTTAGTTTAGTATCTTTGAAATGTCATTCAAATTAATTTTGTGGACTGACTGAAATAGCCAAGTCAGTGTCCAATTCCATTTTAATTAATTTGCTGCTCACTTCTGGTACTGCATAAACCATATTGCTTGTGTATTGTTTTTTTTCACATTGTAAATCTTAAGGCTACACAGTCCTGTGTCACTCTCAATATTGTCCAATTTTTCATCAACAGCATGCAGATCAGTGCTCTTTTTGAAACTGCAACCTAGATTTTTCATCTTTTTCACTTCCTTGTGTAGTCCATTCATTTTTGTCGGCCCAAAATGCTCTTCGTATGTGTCGTACTTTGTTGCATTTTCTAAAAGTTTCGCTTTTAAACCTTTTTTGGTCTGATGCATGTGAACCACTGTCACAATGGTAATACAATTTGTGTGGGCTGCAGAGGTCTTTATTTAGATTTTGTAATTTTGTTTAGGCTCACTTTCATTTCTGACTGCAACTCAATTGCATCACTATCTGCTGTTTCCATTCAACTGCTCTTTTAAATGTGAGTTGTGCTTCTTTTAGGAGCCATTTTTGAACACTTTCTTGTAAGATTCCACAAGCTAAATGATCTCTCGGTGCATCATTAAGCCATCATTGAACTGCCAGCGCTCAGAAAACTTCTTTAATTTAGCCACTTATGCTGAAATGAACTCCCCTTCCTTTTGATTCCACTTATGAAACCTAAAGCATTCTGCAATCAACAATGGTTTTGGTCCTAAAGATTCCTGCATTACGTTCATGATATCCGTAAAGCTTATTCCGGCTGGTTTGGTTGGAACAGTCTAAGCAACCTATAAGCTTCTCCACCTAATACACTCAGCAAAACTGGCACTGGTTTTTCATTGGCTATTTCATTTGCTTCAAAATACTGCTCCATTCATTCAGTATAAATCACCCAGCTATCAATTGTGCAATTGAATGCTTTGATCTTTCTGATGTAGCCAGCCATTTCTGCTTTTTTTAAAAATGTATTATTATGATCACCCAGTAGTCACTTTTTATGAATATGTGAATTTCACCCATTTTTCGCTTTATTGTTAACACAACCTTCTTTCTCCCTTTGTTCCCCTTAATCATCTCTCTATCCTCTTCCACAGAAAAAGATGGTGCTGCACTTCAACAGGTAGCTGGTCATCTTGGGTTCATCTTAAAACTTACTCATTACCCCAATTATGTTTTCTAACTCCAAAACATAAAACTAATTGAATGAAAAGCACGGGAGCCAGGCATAACTCATACACATTTTGTTTTACTTTAGTGACGTGCGCACATATAATACGGTGGCATAATGACGTATGCTATTCACGTGCCTCGTACATATAACCCATAATAATTTATGTGAGCAAACAAAGAATGCTTAATCCAACAATATCTTTACATTATCACTCAAATATTACTGAAATATTAAATACATAATAGCCAAGACCTGAGAGGATGGAATGATGGGCTGAGTTTCAGCTGTGCTAATCTTTCATGACAGGGTGTCCTCTTTTGTGAGCTTGGGTCAGTGAGAGACAAAGTTGAATTGGTCAAAGAAGATGGCCCAACAAGCCTGATGTGGATTGACTTGGTGGATCTTTTATATGGATATGACATTCTGGTGGTCAGTCCAGATCGGGAAGGGCCAATGTCTCCATTCCACCAAGTGCCATTTACTCGCGAATAGCTCCCTGTCTCCTACTCCATATTGGCATTGTGTAGGATTGAACTTGCATGAAAAGAAGGCACAAGAGTGTCTCTTCCTGTCCACTCCTCTCTGGGAGAGGATGGCCCTGGTGCCCACATCAGATGCATTCATCTCTAGCACAAAAGGCCTGGAGGGATTTGGATAGTGGAGAATGGAAGCGATGGTGAAGCATCAACTGAGCTCCTTGAAAGCATGGTCCACTGCAGCAAGCCAGGTTATATGCGAGATATGTGACTTCGTGGGGAAGGTGAGAGGAACAGCAAATTGGCAGTAGTTTCTGAAGAAATGGCAGTAGAAGTTGGAGATACCCAGGAAGCATTGCTGCTATCTGAGGGAGCTCAGCTGGAGCCATTTAACAACAGCACACACTTTCTCTGATACATGGTTGTGCCTTGGGGTGAAAGGATGTAACCCAGGAAGGAAATAACTGGGGTGTGCAACTGACATTTTTCTAACTTACAGTACAGATGGTTTTTGAGGAGACGCTGAAGGTTTGAACAGATGTGACACACGTGGTCTTGGGGGTTCTCGGAGAGGATGAGGATGTTGTTGAGGTAGACAAACACATACTTTTGTTGTGTGTCTTCAAGGATATCGTTAATGAAGGCTTGGAAAATGGGTGGACTGTTGGAAAGTCAGAAAGGCATCACCAAGTATTTTCAGTGGCCAGTGGGTGTCATGAACGTCGTCTTCCTGATGGATACACGACAGGTTGTACAAACTCCATAGATCCAGTTTGGTGATGACCTGAGCCCTGCTGAATGTTTCAAATGTACTATCTAAAAAGGGGAGGTGATAGCGGTTCTTAATTGCAATTTAGTTGAGTCCATGATAGTCAATGCAGGAACAAAAACCCCCATCTTTCTTTTTGGTGAAGAAGGATCCTGCACCAGCTGTTGAATTAGCCTTGCTGTAGTGCTTTGGCAATGTAGTCATTCTTGGGTCTCAGGAGGGAAAAGGAAGAATAGATGATGGCCTTGGAAAGGGGTGGTGCCCTGGAGGAGGTCAATTGTATATTTGAGTGGTCTATGAGACTGCAGGGTGCTGTCTTCCCTTCTACTGATGGCGATGACTAAAGTATTAATATTCCTGTGGGAGTTTGGTGAATTTGTGGGTTTCCTCCGTCTCCCTGGATTACGAGATGAAGTCAACTGTGGTTTCAAGCGGGTGATCTGGCAGGTGGGTCATTTGATGAGTGCAGAGCCAAGAATAATCCCCGATGAAAGGGATGTTGGGTGAGTCAATCGGGGGAATTGAATGGACTCGCAGTACTCTCTGACACCTGTGCATAGGCCGTGTGTGTGCTCTGACTGTCCCAGACCCCAAGTGACATCTGTCGATCACCATGACGTTAAAGGTGTGAGAGGTAAGTTCGAGAGGGAGTCCAGACTGTACATGCAGAGTCCGATCCAAAATCCTGTCTGCTGCACTGGAATGCATCAGGGCTTTTAATGTGCATAGAGCCTCTTGGACTGCAGAGGAGGATGAAGAGAGTTAGATGGGATATGATACTGGAATGAGGGGCCAGGGAGACCCCTCCAGAAAGGAGGGTCCTCGTCTCTACCTGGAGGTGCCGGTTTCCCAGACACTGTGGCCACTTAATGCGTTGGTGATCAGCTTCTCTGCAGTAGTCACACAAGTTGTTTTTCCATTGATGCTCGTGTTCCTGTAGGGCTAAGAAAGCTCTCCCTACCCCGCTGGATTCCGGAGGTTTTGGTGATGATCTGGAGGGTTGTTCTATTAGACACTTGTTAACATGGAAAATCAGAGCAATGAGGCTTTTGCGGTCGATGGGCAACTCCTGGGTAAACAGCTCTTCTTTCAAGTGCTCCGGGAGCCCATGATGGTAATGGGCCAGCAGCACTTCTGCATTTCAGCCACACTCCACTGTCCATGGTGTAATCCAGCACAGAGCATAAACTACGGCATAAGTTTTTTTTATTAAGCGCAATCGTGAACAATAGCCAGTTCAGAAATGCTGATCAAGTCAACTAGTTCCCAAAGAGAACTCTGATACGCCAGTCAAATGGTTCACTGCTGCTCAGCGATACAAAACAGGCACAAGGGTCATTAGCCCCTGTACCCCAGAAACACGCCACAGCGGTGCAGTGGGGTGTGCTATGCATGACCTGATCTGAAGGCATCGTGTTGGCTCATAACAGATTGTGTTCATGGTGGAACAGCTTGGTCAAGGATGGGGTGATCAGCACTGATGGACAAATTATACCTCCACATATCATATCCACTGCCTCCTTTCTGCTTCCCGGTGGTCAGAAACCTGGCATATCTCAGCGGTGTAATCCTCATGTTTGTTACAAATGATGGTTTTATTGTCCCGATTAGCAGTGGTCCAAGTCAAAATTCACCCAGTCAAGAGAGAGATGAGGAAGGTGGTCTTGGCCCAGTCTATAGAATCCAGAGAAGGCTGGAGCTTGAAATGTCAGATGCACTGGGACAGAAAGTTGTGGCATTGGGACTGAGATCCATTGAAGCACTCAGACATGGGAATCCTGGCCTCAAAGGGAGGAGGTTGACTGGTGCGGAGTTTCTGCAGTGAGGTGCAGAGTTGGCTGAAAGTGTGGACAGATGGTCAATGGTTTCCTACTACATGTCCTCATGTTGGCGGACAACTTCCTTGAGCTGAGCATATTCTATTAGGTCTACTGTTGGTTCATTCATCCGATCAGGAGACGTAGAGGATGCTTGACCCAAAAGCAGAGCAGTGGAGAACAATTACATTAACAATAGACAGCAAAATAACCAGCCACAAGGAGTCACAAGCCAAGAGGGAACAGAAACTAAATACAACAGGCAACAAGGTAAACTTTATGCAGGGAGAGTGAAAGCTGGAAGTGACTGGTTAAGAAGCGAAGAAGGACTGTGGATGAGGACTGGTGTTAAATAGGCTGCAGGCGTTGAGTCTGGAATGAGCGGTGGGTGAATCCCTTTAACTGGGTGGAGACTAAGAGGTTCCTACATGTGGAGACTGGGAGGTTCCTGTATGTGCAGGCTGGGAGTTGTCAGCAGGAGCAGGCCTGACACCTTTGGCCTGAGAGCAAGGCACTCACATCACTGTGTGCAATTCCTGCTTGTCAGGCCCTCCCTCAGGATTGAGGATGATTTGCCTCCACTTCAGTTTTGCCAGGTGGAAGTTGCCTGTGCATGGATCTCTGCACATGGGGTAGTCCTTGCACACCAATTGCGGAAGTCCTGACAGAGCAGGGATGATCCGCAAGGACGGCACAGCAACGTAGCGGTTAGCGCATCTCTTTACGCCGCTATCAATCAGCGATCGGGGTTCAATTCCTGTAAGAAGATTGTACTTTGAACCTGTGACCACATGGGTTTTTTTTCAGGTGCTCCAGTCTCCTGCCCTATTCTAAAGATGTACGGTTAGGATTAATAAGTTGTGGACACGCTAAGTTGTCACCTGAAGCGTGGCGACACTTGCAGGCTGCTCCTCGGCACAATCCTCACTCATTTGATTTGACAGAAAATGATGCACTTCACCGCATGTTTTGATATTTCAATGGACATGTGACAAATAAAGCTTACCTCATCCAGTGAAAGGGTGTGCAAGCTTTTTACACAGATTTCAAAAACCCGTGTAAGTGTGCTTGCTCCAAGTGATGTACAGTCAATATATGAGCTGGTGCCTGTGAGCATGAAATGAAATGACACTGCTTTCTTACTCTTTTACCACCACATGGCCTGGTTTCAGTTATTGGGAATAAGATATGAAATAATCCTTAAGATACGTTTTTACTGAAGGACTGGGAAAAATAAGAGGAGATGCTTACCTCCACTTGCCAGTCATAGATCAAAAGGGACTGTTGTTTAAATGAAAGTCATACAGTCATGGAGTTACACAGCACAGAAACGAACCATTACATCCATGCACACCAAAGTGCCTTCATGAGCTAGTCCCATTTGCCTACATTTGATCTACATTCATCTAACCGGGGATCCAAACCTTTGTTAGGCCATGGACACCTATCATTATCCAAGGGATTGGACCCCAGTTGGGAACTGCTCTAAACCTTTCCCATCCATGAATCTGACTAAATTTCATTTAAGCATTGTAACTGTACCCACCTCTACCTCTTTCTTTGTACCCATCATCCTCTATGGAAAAACTTGCCCTTCAGATCCACTTTAAATCCTTCTTCATCACTTTGTCTATGGTGTGTAACCACATTCAGGGATATATGCACTTGCATCACAAGGCCTTACTGTTCTATACCACACTCCAGAGCCCAACTATTTACTGTGTAATTCCTGCCCTAGTTAAACTTCCCAAAACTTCCCGTATCACTTCACACTTGTTTGAGTTAAGTTCCTTTTGCTATTCATTTGCCCACTTTCCCAGTTGATCGAGACCCTGTTGTGACCTTAGACAACCTTCATCACTGTCCACCATGGCACCAATTTTGGTGTCATCCTCAAACTTACTAATCAAGCCACCTACGTTTTCATCTATATCAATAATATACGGTATATGACAAACAACAGAGGAACCTACATCAATCCCTGCAACAAACGACTCCAATCTGAAAAACAATACTCCACTATCACTCTCTGATACCTTCCACCAAATCAATTTTGCATCCCATGTGGCCAAGGAAGATTTAAAAAAGTCTCTGCCAGAGTCCCAGTAATTTCTTTCCTTGTTTCCCCACAAATTTCTAGAATACACTTAGTCAGGTGCTTCGATTTTATCTACCTTTACATGTGTTAAGGGCATCAATATCTCTTATAATATTGATATGTTTTGGGGCAAAGCTGTTCTCTTCTCTAGATTCCTTAACCTCCATGAGCTTCTCCATGCTAAGTGTTGATGAGAAATACTAACTTAAGATCAGTCTCCCATGGCTCCACATATGGACAACCTCACTGATTCTTAAAGGGATTTATTCTTTCCTTGGTTACTTTTTTGTTCTTAATAACTTTATAGACTCTCAGGATTCTGCTTTACCTTATCTGCCAAGGATAAGTCATGTCCCCTTTTTGCCTTTTTGACTTCTTTCTTAAGTGTGCAGGATATAATCCTTTATATCCTCAAGAGAATCACTTGATCCCAGCTGCCTGTATCTGGCATATGTCTGACCAGAGCCTCTGTATGCCTAAGAATCAGATTTTCCTAATCCTGTCAGCCTTGGACTTTACCCTAATAGGAGTAATACAGCAGAGATTCACGCTCTTCAACCCAACAAGTCCATGCCAACTGAGTCAATGTTAACCCTGAACTCATTCTATCTCAGTTTTAAAGGTCACTTGCCAGAAATTTCTTTACCTGCTAACGGACTCTCTCAGTCAGCCTTCTCATGTTTTGTTCTAATGCCATCAAAGTTAGCCTCAACCCAGTTGGGACTTTAACTTGTGGACCGGGTCTATCTCTTTCCATAACTATGTAATTATGGTCAGTGTTCCCAGAATGACACTGATTTCCCACCGACACTTCAATCACTTGCCCAGCTTCCTTTCCCAAGAGGAGGTCAAGTGTTGTCCCATGTTTAGTAATGTTATTTACATATTTCTTGAGAAAACATTCTGACAAACTAAACAAAATCTGACCCATCTAATCATTTAGCACTGTGACAATCCTAATCAATATTAGGAAAGTTAAGATCATCTACTATTACAATCATGTTATTCGCATGGCAATTTATGGTCTCCTATTACATTTTCTACTCTAATTCCCACTGAATATTGGGGACCTACAGCACAATTCCATCAAAGTGATCACTCCCTTCTTATTCCTAAGTATTACCCATGTAGCCTTACTGGACTCTGCCCCGGGAATATCACATTTAAGTATTGCCATGATGTTCTCCCTAATTAAAAAAAAGCAACTCCCCACCTCTCATACATACACCTCGATCATATCTGTACTTTGGAATATTGTCTATCCTTCAAACATGTTTTTGTAATGTCTATAATATTACAATCTCATGCTCTGAGTACACTTGCCTTACCGTCAGCCTTCTTGCATTAAAACAAACACAATTTAGCCTATCAGAGCTTCCTCTCTCGCTGTTCTGCTCTTGCCTGTCCTATCTATTGGACTTGCTTGCTTTCAACTTCTGTATTGGCCATAACATTCTTATCTGCTACACTATTTGTTTGGTCCTATTCCCTTGCAAGACTAGACTAAACTCTCCTCCATAGCTGTAGCAAATCTCTGCCAGGATATTGGTCCCCATTCAGCTGAGATGCAACAGACCCTCTTCTACAGGTCACTTCTGCCCCAGAGGAAATCCCAGTGGTCCAAGAAGCTGAATTCGTTCTTCCTGTGCCACCTCGTTAGCCATGCATTCACCTGCCCTATCTTTCTATCCTCACCAGTGCATGGCACCAAGAGTAATCCAGAGATCAATCCCTCAGGTCCTGCTTTTTAACCTTCTTCCTCACTCCTTATATTCACACTGCAAGACCACATCGCTTTTTCTACCTATGTCATTAGTGGGATGTAAGTAGAAGATGTGGGCATGAGTTCACCATTGTCTTTGGTGCTTTCCAAAGCCTTGGTTATGATGATCAGAATTATCTTTTCAGTGGAGATGAAGACATATCCCTGTACCCACCTCATGTGGTCAACCTATGCCATCTTGTCCTACAACAGAAAGAGGAAAGAGTTCCAATGAGAATTATAAAAGTGGTTCTGGTAAAGTGGCTCTTCAGAATCAGAATCAGGTTTAATATCATCTGCATATGTCGTGATGTTTGTTATATTTGTGCAGCAATACAATGCAATACCTAATAAAAGAGGAAATCTGTGAATTACAGTAAATATATATTAAATAGTTAAATTAAATAGGTAGTGTTCATGCGTTCAATGTCCATTCAGAAACCGTATGTTGTAGGGAAGAAACTTTTCCTGAGTCCTTGAGTGTGTGCCTTCGGGCTCTTGTACCTCCTCCCTGATGGTAGCAATGAGAACAGAGCATGCCCTGGGTGGTGGGGGTCCTCAATGATGGATGTCGTCATTTTGAGGCATCGCTCCTTGACGATGTCCTATTAGAATAGTCGGTAGCTGTTAGGCATCATTGCAAGGTTTGCAGCAACACAAGATCTATCCAGGCAAGGTGAAGCAGAAGAATGACTGGGATGAGTGTTGATGGATAGAGATTTTTTGGAGGGTCTGAAGGTAATGGTCCCAGGTGATATGAAATGGTTTGAAATTGAATTTAGTGATTTTGACCTCCTTAGTGAAACCACTGAATGTCTTTTGTGATTGTGCCAAACTTACTGGAGGTTCCTTCCTGACATTAACCTTCATTTTGAACTGTTCTTTGAAGCGTTTGAAGGTCCAGAAACTTAAATTCCACTACTTTTTGAAGAGAATATTGTATCACAATATTTCTGAGTAGAGGAGAAGATGGCCATGTGACGCAGCTCGCAGCGGCCACTCCGGTAGTGATGTCTGTTATCTGTCAAGTAGGGTGTTGTGCACAATCCTGATTTGATGGAGACAGACGTGAGAGCACGGAGGAACATCTGGTGAAACTTCTGAAATGCCTGTTTCGCTGCTGCTGCTACTGTGTGGTCCAGAATCTCCGGAGGAGAAGGCCCGGAGTCCTCGGCTTTGCTTGTTGCTCGGCGGCCGGAGCGGGGTCGAAGCACTCGGCAGAGAATGGTGCTCGGTGCTCGGTGTCGGAGGGCTGGTCGGAGACTCGAAGTTTTCGGACGGACTCAGAGTCCGCGCGGTCGGGTGCTTCCAACGGTGCTGCATCAGCAAGTTTGTGGCGCTTGGAGGTTCATGGCAGGGAGTGTTTCTCCCTTCTGCCATCTGCGTGAGATGATGAGGCTATCGGGACTTTGAGACTTTATTTTACCCTACCCATGGTTTGCTCTTTATCAAATTACGGTATTGCTTTGCACTGTTGTAACTATATGTTATAATTATGTGGCTTTGTCAGTTTTAGTCTTAGTCTGTCTTGTGTTTCTTGTGATATCATTCTGGAGGAACACTGAATCATTTTTAATGCATGCATTTCTAAATGACAATAAACGAGGACTGAGTGTCTTTATAATCTAATCTAATTTAATCTAATCTAATAGCAGTAACACAATGCTTTACAACACGAGCTGTAAGCTATAAGATCGGGATGAGATTCCTGCCACTGCCAGTAAGGTGTTTGTATGTTCTCCCCATGACCACTGGTGTTTCGTCCGAGCGGTACGGTACGGTTTCCTCCAACATTCCAAAGGATATCTGGGTTAGGGTTAGTGAGTTGTGGCCATGCAAATTTGACACTGGAAGCCGGGCCCTGCACAACTCTCTCTGATTTGATTTGATGTGAATAATGCATTTCACTCTATGTTTCAATGTACATGTGACAAAAAAAATACTCATCTTAAAAATTAGAAAGTCTTTATGAGTGGGACTGTTGGTCATTTTGTGAGGGAGAGGAAAGTTGTGCCTTTCCCCCAACACCCCTCCTCCATGATCTTTGAAAATATTGGGTGGCTGCTCCCCAACATTGTGCTATTCATTAATCACTTCCTAAGTCAGCTTCACTATGAGAAACCTGCCAGCGCATGCTCCAATTGCTATTCGTTTTCACTTAAAGACATGAAAGCTAGTTTCTCTTAAAAATTACCTTTATCTGGAGCTACTTTGTCATATTGTTGGTGTTCTAACGATGAATCCAGCCAATGATACCTTCTGTTGTTTTCTGAAAGTTAAGCACTCAGTACAGAGACACATAGAAAATCAGGAAAACAATGTAGTACAAAGCCAATAGCAGCAAGGAGTTTTTGTGTTTTAAAGACACTTGTGCATGTGAACCTGTCTTGATCAAAGAAAATCTTGTGTGTGTGCGTGTGTGTTTTGTGTGTGTGTGTGTGTGTGTGTGTGTGTGTGTTTGTGTGTGTGTGTGTGTGTGTGTGTACACATGTGGAAATTAGGACAGAGGAGAAGAGAGGCATAAATTTTAAGATTCTAAATATTATTTATTTATTATTTTTTAATCTATTGCACAGTTTGCCTTGTTTTGCACATTGATTGTTTGACTGTCTTTGTTTGTGTGTAGTTTTCCATTGATTCTGTTGTATTTCTTTGTATGTACTGTGAATTCCTGCAAGAAAAAAGGAATCCCAGCCTAGTATATGGTGACATATACACACCGATAATAAATTTACTTCGAACTTCCAGCTTTGAAAGAAAATGGATTTATTGGAACATCCATAACAAAATAAACAGAAATAATACAGAATGTACCAAAAGTTGATCTAAAAAGAACAAGAATCAAGTCAAAACGCTACCCACCGATTTCACATAATCAAGATGGATCTGTCATTTAATATTTACATAATTATTTATTTTATGCTTTTTCAGCTACAAATCAAAGATTCAGATCGAATGTTTTCATGATTTGATGTTATTGTTCAGATGTACTGTAATATTTTCTGTAAATAATGTTGGTAGTCATTTTCTTTATGTTTACAAAAAATGTTTTAAAGTCTTACCACATCATACAAAATCCTTAGATATTTTAGTATGATTTACCAACTGTTTGTCGTTATCAGGCTAGTTAAACTATAGAGCTGCTTTAATGTGTTTGGAAGGCTGGAGACTGATGGAGGTGATAGCCTGCCTTCTGCTTTGTGTACGTCTGCCTTGCAAACAAACATCTCTCTAATTACTATTCCCATTGCCATATAAATTCCTGTTCATTATACTTCAGTTACTTGGGAAAAACAAGAAAGAAGAAAACTATGTGCTATTTTCATGCTTTCATTGCAATTAAATAAAATGACTGAACATTGGATAGAAAATGATAACTATCACAAGAATTGAATTTGGTAAATACCTGGATTATAGCTAAAACAAACAACTTGAGAACCATTATTGCCTCAAAGGACCAATATTGGTTTTATATTGTTTATTTTCTCACAGCCCCTTCTTGAGCTTTGTACAGTCTGTGAGAGGGTTGTTCACATCATCATCCTGTGATGCTTGTCACCCAAATAAATGGAACTGACATCACCTACATGTACAGTACATTCAAAAGTCAAGAATCCCTCTCAATGTCTCCCAAGAATTTATTCTTTCCCCTTCCTACTTATCATGTGCTTGATATCACTGACAGTGTCATTACATCAGTTTCCATATGTATTTTACGGCACTCATTGCTAGCCCAACAGAACCTTCGCCCATCATTCAACGCCTGATCGGTTAGTCACACTACTTGCCCAGATTCCAATATTCAGTGAGAAGAAACTTTATCTAAATCATTATCATTGTCATCAGACCCTGGAAAAACTCCATTTCCATTGGTTCTATATCCCTAGCATCTATGCATGGCTGAACTAGGCAGCTGGCATCACTCCCAGTTGAAATTCCAACCACATATCCTGGGCATCAGAACAAACACTGTCAACCTTGTCCAGCTTTGTGCCTTCCTCAGCCAATGAACTATTAAAAGTCTTATGCATACTTTTGGTACTTGGTGACTGGATTATCCTTAAACCTGGTTCTACAGGTCTCATTGGCATTTATTAAATTAGATCATTAAGTCATTTCAGTATAGCAAACAGATATTGTTTTGAAGGTTTTACAATTAACATTTATTAAGTTATGTTTTATATAGAATGTACATGCACATTAGAGGAATAAAATTGCTCTCAGAAATCAAACAGACTGGGAAATCAACACACCACTTTGAAAACAGTATCATTTAGTTTATCTATATGTAGGTCACAGATCCATTGACTGAAATTTCGCTAGTGGACAACATTTACCAGGGGTCACGTAGAAAATCTTAATGAGTTTCACAAGGTCAAGTGAAATCTTCTGATGAGAGAAGAAATCGTATTAGTACTTGGAATGAGGGTATCCGGATTTAATGCCCATTCCCAATTGCCCTACGAAAGAAATCGTCTCCTTGAGCCACTACAGTCTGTGATACCTGTGATCATGCCAAGAGTGGTGTGATAACCCAACCATACAGGTAGAATAGTCAATGACGGCTAGGTTGGAACTGCTTTATGTACCGAAACTCAGGTGCAAGAGCAAGAGTGCCAGAGAGAATGTCAGAAAACTGGTAAATGTTCCCTATCATTCTAGCTATCAAAGAAAAGTCAGAAGGGACATACTTCTGGCAGTGCCCCCTTAAATGTGTCCAGTTACCTCCAAATCCAAGAGAATCCCTTTTATTCTGTGGCAAAATCATGTATTTTATATTTTAATTCCGGATCTCTAGTTACAATTCTATGACATAACGAACTGCAAACATTGTATGATAAAATGTTACTTTGTGATCGGGGCTCTATATTGAACAGAAGCCTGCAGATTGTATTCTCTCTGCTGCTCTTTCTCTGCGTTTTTTAGACCAGTGAAAGTTCAAAGCTGGAAGTGGGCCAACTTCCCTGGTTCAGCTGCTGTCTCTGTCACACGCCGTAGCCCAAACTCCTTCAGGAAACTCGCAACATTCCCATTTCCTTCTGGTCCCGAAGAGAAACAATGCGACTTTCTGATTATGATTTGCGTGCTGGGTTAAAAATAACACGGGTATATAAAGAGAAGACGAGGCGAAGAACTCCGGCCACAACAGAGCTTCGAGCAGGGCACTCGCTGATCCTTCTCACAAGTTCATTAAAGCCAATGTGCTTTCCTCTTCGTCACCACCACCGGACACAAATACAAATAAAAAGTTTTGCCAGGACAACATACTTCTGCAGAAATATAAAGTATGTACTGACCTCGGTTATTTGCGAACGAGGTTGATATGGAAAATGTATATTTAAATAGTTCCATGAATTGGTAATATTCCTTTTTACAAGCGAAATCTTTACTTTCGAACGCGTTTAAGGGATATAGTTAAAATAATCGAAAATAGCTTCAAAAGAATGAAGAATACGCGGGTTCCTTGCATTGAAGCGTAGTGAGATAATAATGATTAAATGCCAGTTAAATTCTACGGATCTGTCGTACAATCCGCACTAAAACCGTTGCAGGGCAAGCGTCCCTCTTCAACAATCACATTCTTAACACAAAAAAAAATTACAAATCCTATCGAAAAAAGTGTGTCAACAGAAAGATCACTTACTGCGGTTGTGTTGGCCAAATTCAGTTATTATTACAGCGGGCCGTGCTGAATATTGTACATGTGAAAGTTATGTTTTCCATTTCTAAAATGAATATTATGATATTGCAGGTAATTTGCATATGCACGGTGCTATAAGATGCACGAGAACACATATATTTTGCTATCGGTTGTCTCTGTGGTAATTCCATGCCTCTAATCTTGAACTCTTGCCCTGATAAGGCTCTTTTGGTCCACCTAGGGAACTGTCAAATCAGAAATAAGGATGAATTACCTCGAGGTTAAGAGTCAATTCTTTGTATTTTCGATTTCTCCACAACAATAGAGCTGAACTCACGGCCCTGGAGCAGATCAGGTTGAATAATATATTGTAAGTAATAGTACTCGTGGCCCCAAATAGTCAAAGAAAACCCTTAATAATAACAGTGAGTTGTTCGCTTGTTTACACAACAGGGTGATACATCACAAATGACTTTTATTTCTAGAATTAATATAGCCGATGGTGTTATGATAATCAATATCCCGCTTAGTTAATAAAATCCGAGCAATGTCCACCTTCACCTCCAAATGTCATAAAAAGTTAACAAGTTTTTCATTCTTCCAGCAACCAGATAAAGACAGGAATCACCCGTGAACACGCACATCTGCAAAATATGTAGGTGGATGAGGGGTTATATTTTTGTTTGTGCGCGCTCAAACCTCCCAGTGAAATTTAGACTCATGTCTCAAATAACCTTTTATGTCGCGATTGAATATTGTTACTCGATCAACCGTGACAAAATAATGCATTTTTTCCTTTCGATGTTCCAAATTTTCATTTAAATTACAAGTATTGCATTTGATGATGAGCGACACTGCAGTCCTCTTGAATTTTTTGAATGTAAGCAAAAAGATTCCTTCCAAATTATTGATACACATAATTTCAGTTACATGAGTCATGTCATTTGTATTTAGTTGGCTCGAAACGTGTCTGTGTCGTGTTGAAGCTACTGAAAGATGTTCCTGTATTGCCAACGAACACTGGTCATTTTCGGTCAGGGAGGCTTCTGCATCATTCAGAAGGAAATCAGGATTTATATATGAAATGGGCACTTCATCAAATGAATCACACTGGAGAGTGTTCAGGTGCGCTTTAAGTTTTCAGTTCGCGGGCGGAAGAATGTTTTGATTTGCCTCCAATGATTCAGATGTTAAAACATGGACAAAGCTTCTCATTAAAAATCGGTTTTATCCCACTCACTACACCGGCTTTAAATAGTACAATTGAAGTGACTCTTTACAAAAGTGAATTCCGCTCTGAGGGCATCATGAACAAGCAGCCTCTTTGCTACAACTTGCAGGTAATGTTAAGTCACATTTAAAGCATCCATTTCTTTAGGTAATTGATTTGATCAAATCTTAAAAAGCAGCGAAGATAAACGAAATCTGAAACTCAGATTGTGTCGTGTGACAAAAGCACCACATACGTGTGTTCTTCGCCCGTCAGTTTGCAACATTGCTTTGGAAAAAAACTACAATTTGACTTTCATGCTATTCCCGACACTCTCGAACCATTTATTTCAAAATACGTTTATCTCTGAAACGAAAGCATCGGTGGAGAATGGAAGAAGATGTTAACATTAAGATCGAGTGGGTCCTTGGATAGATGGGAGCTGACTACTTAAACTTAAAATGTGAGCTGCCACTATCAGTAACCTAGTTAAAACGTTGCTTATTGCAAGCACTGAACCATAATAGAGGAACCTGGAGCAAGTTGTTGAGAATCAAAACGTATCATCTATGTCCAATGCATTTCATCTGTCACTTATTCAATCTTCCAATTCCAAGTAACAATCTTGGTTTTTGAAACCACTTTCAATGTCCAACTAACTGAACGATTACCATTTTACCAAGATGCACTGTTCTCAATTCAGAAACCCTTTCATTGGTTCTCTCTTGTCCTCTAAGTTTGTTTACTTGTGTTCACTGCCTGTTTTTTTATTACTTTAATTCAATCTGATAAGATGTATTTATCTATCCTGTTTACATTGCAAATGTTACAATTAAAGAAAAGTTTTTGAAGTGATAACGTTTCCTTTCTAGAGGGTTTGCTTGACCACTCGCGCCCGGTTCAGTCTAGCTATTCACACCCTCCCCCCCCCCATGTCGACTACTCAATGAATTATCCCACCAGAAATATCCAAAACGAATGGCGTAACAGCACTTCCCGCCTGCACCTCGCAATTTAATGTCCCCCTCCAGCCGTCGTCCCCTTCGACTTTCCCTTCCCTTCGATTTATTTGTAACCATAAGTTATTAATTCGTTTGCTTCTCCGAAACGTTAAACAAATGCCCAATACCAAACCAAAAAAACAAAATAAGTTACCTAATTCAACTTACGCTATGACTTTCTAAAACTGATCATGACCCAAAGAAAGTCCATTGGCAGGACTACTTCTCTGAAAAAATGGAACACCCATTAACAAAATACATCGGAAAGTGAATTTTACAAGCTCACTTTGAATCAGTTTGACAATACTTTGGCTGAAGTATATAAATCGTGCCCTCGAAAAAATGCACTGTGCTCCTATCTCTCTTCCAGTGTGCGAACGAGTGTTAAGTATGTATTTGCAGAAGAAGTTGTACCTTGCAGGGCCATATTGGAACCAGCCTCATAATTTAAAAAAACACAGCTTTAAGAACGTTCAGTATGCTGTAGCAAACATCACCGAGTAAAGTACAAATATACCATCATACCATTGGTAAACATGGGACACGTACTTAACCACGTATTGTCATTACATTGATTTTCTGTGTACAGAATCGGGAGGCGGGTGCGAACGTAACTAAACACTACCTTAAATCAGGTACGTAAAATAACGCTTAACTTTAAATGAGAACAAGTGTGTCGATGTTTCATAAAAGCGCTTGGGTTCAGCAGGTGAAAACTGAATGTGGAGGTGTACTTTTCAATCTGCACACATTGATGGCATTCGTGTAAAAGTTCCTGGAACGTCACCTGTTATGTCCCACAAAATCTGACTAACTGCGTGGCTGGTGTTCGCGAATGGTCCACTACCAGCAAATGCTCTGCCGAAGCAAGACAATAGCGCTTCGGGGTGGACTCACTCTCCGCTTCCCCTGAAGCCCCTTTTATACCAACACTAAATTTAGATCACGTCCGTAACACTGCCCGCTTCTCTTTTTGTGACGTTAGCGACACCATTGGTCAAAGTCAGAATTCTCTTACAGCGCAGTTTAACCGTACTCAAGACAGCCTCAAGCGAAGAAAGAACCAATCCCTCCACTGCCTCTCCCCCTTCTCCTTCATGAAGCAAAGCCCCACCAATTGCAGTTCGGAAAACCAGATGAAGATTATGTTTTCTCTTGAAAGGGGTGGGAAGGGGAAGCCCGCCGCAATTGATTGGATGATATCTAATTAGTTTATTTATATTGATTGACTTTTAGCCAATCAAAGTGCAGGAAGAATGTTAACATTCCCTATTCCCGGAGTTGGTGAACACTCTTGAACTTTTTACTCTGACAGAAACTTCTCACACATTCCCAGTCCGAAAACGGTTTTACACATTGGAATTAGGAGCAAGAATCTGGCTTTAATTCTTCAGAGAACCTTGCTGCGAAGGCGCTCGGCAGTGAGGGGAGCAGCAATGGCTCTGACAGAAACCATGCTACCTTCCATTGCGACTTTTGCCAGCCATGAAACGTTGGTGCAAAAGCAAACCGAGATGATCAACGTAAGTTTTACTATTTGTTGTGTGTGTGTGTGTGTGTGTGTGTGTGTGTGTGAGAGAGAGAGAGAGAGAGAGAGAATGAGAGAGGACAGATAAACATTTTTAATATCTCTTATGACATACGTGAAGTTTAATTTAACCTAATTTAATCGGAGTTGATTTAAAAATGTGTGCTGTCAAGTAGTAACAAGTTGCTAGTTGCATTCCATGTTAAAAACATAAAATTGAATTCAGCGCTGACAAGTTTTGCAATTGGTTATCCCGTGAACTTCTACTAAGTCAAGACTTAAACAAACATAACTATATTGATAGACGGCTACTGCGAAGCTAAACAACGCTGTTCTGAGTGATTTTACAGTACACTGTGTAAACCATAAATATTACACAATCAGCGCAATCTCTAGCTGTCTCCTTCCATTCTTAATTTGCAAGTGCTGTTTCATCTTTGGCGGGGTTGCGTGCAATGTTTCAATTAATCTGCAGTTCGTAATGGCAAGGTGTGACCAGCATTTCTCAATGTCAGCAGTTGTGAAGCATTAAAATACATATTTAAATCAGCCTCACAAACTTTAAAAATAATTATCAGCGATCTGGAGAGGAAATAAAATAAACATATGGTATTTCAAGCTGTAGTCGTTGCTAAATATCAACGGAGTTGACAGCACACAATATAGTTTAGCTCCCAACTTCTAATGCGAAAGGAATGCTGTCGTTCAACTTCCCATCGAAAGCGTGAATCAGGTGAACTCGGAAACAACCGTTTTTCTCCATTCCCGTGAATAGTACAAAGAAAAAGGAGCCTTTGAAGAACACTAAACTGGTTTGACCGTTTGGGAGAGTTGGTTGCATCGACTGGATATACTTGCGAGATTCCTTCGAGAATAACTGGACTTATTCACAGTATTCGGGGAGGGGGGAGAATGCTGGGGATAAATGTGTGTGTGGTGGGAGGGAGGTAATACTGTTGTTGGCAGGTGGAGACGGTTTGTAACTTGGTTTCGCCTCACTATTTCTCCCCTTGTTTTTGTTTGAACAGAGGTGGAAGATTGACGAACCCGTCTCCGTCTCCAAGTGTGGCTATCAGACAAGACCCACCAACAACGCCGCCTTCAACTCTCTTGAAACCCATCCCGTCAAAAAAGAGGAAGACGACTTGGGGAATTTCGTGGATTTGGATTTTATTTTATCCAACACGATGGGCTCTGAGCCCAGGAGCACGGGAGGGCACCATTCAGCCTATCCCCTGCCGGAAACTCCTGAGAGTTGCGGCACTATGTATGAGAACGATGGCCCTTACCCTCCCTCAAATAACTTTGGCAACAGCAACTTTGCTGGGAGTCCAAACCAAAGCCTGGTGGCTGAACTGCTCACACCGGATTTGCCGAACACCTTCCCGGGTGCATGCGAGGTTAATCAGGACTTTGGCATCAAATCTGCTTTGGAAATAAGAGAATACACAGAACTGAGGTCTCCCAACATGGGCAACACCGTGCCAAGATCCATCCCCATGGATATTCAGCACCTGAGCCACAAGATGAAGCGGGAGCCGCAAGCCAATCAGTCCTGTATGCATGCAGGAACATCGTCGGGACTATTGATTGATCAGAAGCCGAACCTCATTCCATTGCGCCATCATTCCCATCCGCATCAGCAACCGCAGCAACAGCCAGTGCACCGCCAGACCTTTAGCCACCACAGACTCCCTCACGTAGGCCAACTGGTGCCCAAGGATTACCAGGCAATCCCAGACGTGCACCGCCCCCCCAACATCTCCGTGCCTCATCAGTATCATATAGGCGCCTCCTACCCGCCCCATTACGGCCAGCCTGCGGCGCCCCAGTTTCACGGGCAGTTCAACGTCTACCGAGACCCTCGGAAGGTGCACGCAGGCATGCACGGGATGATGCTGACCCCGCCATCGTCCCCTCTGCTGGACTTCTTCCCTCCCGTATCCGCCCCGGAGGACAGTAAGCCCAAGCGGGGCCGCCGATCCTGGGCCAGGAAACGCACCGCCACTCACAACTGCGAGTTCCCTGGCTGTGGCAAGACTTACACCAAGAGTTCGCACCTCAAGGCGCACATGAGGACTCACACAGGTGAGCAGTTCAGAGCCCCTCTTGAACCACCCACATGACATTACTATGCTAACCTCCTGTATCCCAACTGTAGGAAAAGTAGATTTCAAAACTTGATAAATCTTTCAACGAGATTTCTCAACCTTAGACATGTGGTTACGCTGTGAACAAACAAATGAACAGAAAAATAAACAAAAAAGAGTATGTTTGGGCTTTCAAAGATGTTTATGGGGAAATAAAATTATTAGTAAGTTTGCAGGGAATTGTTTTTAGTAGGGTGAAATGTGGGAAATCGTTTCCTGAAAAGTTTCAGACCTAACTTTCTTGTTCTTGTGTCTGCCTCTCCAGGTGAGAAGCCCTATCATTGCAATTGGGACGGATGTGGCTGGAAATTCGCGCGATCCGATGAATTGACTCGCCACTATCGCAAACACACTGGTCATCGCCCCTTTCAGTGCCACCTCTGTGAGAGGGCGTTCTCCAGATCTGACCACCTTGCCTTGCACATGAAGAGGCACATGTAAACAGCGAGGGCGTGTTTAGGCATACTATTTATACAGAGATTATTATTTACAAAATTTTGATACTGGGTAATGGCTATTTTATGTATATAAAGGATCTTTTTTTAAAAAAAAGAAGCACTAAATTATTACTCAGTATTTAAAATAAAATCTCTTGTCACCCGGATATGTCTTCCAGAGAGAAAACAAAAGTATTAGAACTAAAGACAATAAATTCAGCTGAAGAGGGAATGGGTGGGGAGGCTTTTATGCAAAAGAAATAGGGCCGGACCCAGTTGTACATTCAATGTGTATATAGCCTATATTGTTTGGATTGAAATTCAATGCGTAAGCAATTTAAATGAAGCAAAGATATATTGCTGTTCTAAGATGTATTATTGCGGATTCTCTAGTACTGGAGCTTATTTACTTTGTGAACTGTTCACTTAATAGACACAAGTTAAATTAAAGTCCATTTTGTTTTGAACCTTTTTCTGTTTGGATTGGGCAGGGCGTTGGTTCAAATTGGCACCATCTTTGACGAGGAAATGACCCAGGTACTGCCTCCAATGAAGTTGTTGAACTATTTTTTATATATTTTTTGTTTGCTTTGTATAAAGAAATACTTGAAAAAAAACTACAGTGAATACAACGACAAAAGCAGTGTAAACATTCTCGTAGTACGGCTCGCCTTCTTGTCACAGTTCTCGATATGAAAGCAAAAGAAAGTGGCGTATGCAGATAAAGTTGAAATATCGAAAGAACCGTTCAAAGTGCAATATGTGTGTATGTGTGTTTTTGTGCGTCTGTGCGTGTGTGTTTATCCTGTAATCGGGTCCTTCTGTTGACACCGAGTTATCAAACACTGGAAGCTAACTGCTGTTTCACGGATGGGAAGTTCTTGGTAATACAAAGCGAGCAATTACTATATCATTATCAGGTATCTCCAATGGATTCGTTGTATTCGTTTTCTTTTGTTTATATTACAAATAAACTGTTTAAAACACATTTGTAAAGCGTTTCTTTTAAAAGCCTTACAAACATTTTAACCTGCTGGGATCCCATTATCCTTTTATTCCTCGATTGCGGTAGCTTTAGCGGCGCTAAAGAACCCCATTGGAAAACCCATTGCAAGGAAGCAAAGAAAGGCCCTTTTGAATTGCTGTTATAAACGTGTGTTTGTGTGTGTTGGTACATAAGTGTTCATATATGCATATACCGTAGAAACGTTGTTTAATAAACCTACTACGCTAGCTTTCTGAACACCCTAAGTTTCAACTCAGTGTTTAAATACAGCTATTGGTCTGAACAGTTTTGCTGTTCCAGAAGTAGCGACGTGCCGCTTGGCCCAGAGTGACTGGAGTTTGCTGTAGCAGCAGGGAATGCTGAACTGAACTATTTGCTTAAAGGCCATTATCACCTGCTTCAGACTAATGTGAAGGTATTCACCCATCGTGTAACCGGTTTCATTTATTTTGGTAAGTAAACGATGTGACAAAAAAAACGTATTGCAAGTCAAGCTCCATGCATATGATATGAAATCTTTTGTTTTTCACATTTTCCTTATGTACTTCTTAGAAGTAAGCATACAAGAAATGGTGTCTTTTAAAAATAAAATGAAATTTGTAAATCATAGCTGAATGCGAGGACGCAGTAGTTTTGCTCACAATATTGATTCAGCCGAGGGTCTTGACCCGCGATGTGAAACGGACTGGGCTGATGCCAAAAAGACCATAGCAATCCGAGGTTTACGGTTCAATATTAATCTGCGGTAAATCCCCAAGGCAGAAAGGGAAGGTTGAAGAATCACTGCGAATATCTACGGTGCCGTGCCGAAGAGAGCGGGCTGCTTATAGGTGTCCTATCCCATTTCGGCTGCTGAGTCTCGAGGTTTTAGAGCTGATCTGGAGGTAGCGACAAAATTACACCTAACCAAACTGGGAAGATCAGTAAGGTCTTTCCATATTTGAAGACCAACAATTTCACAAACCTTCAGTTCCTTAATTGTCAACAGGCACCTGTCGAGCAAATAGGACTTCTTGGGCCTACGTAAGAGTCCTGTTCCTTAACTAAACAAGCTGAGCTTTAAATTCTAACCCACCCCAACCCCCCACCCACCTCCCACAGGCTCTACTCAACCTGTTGAGTTCCTCCAGCAGGCGAATTGTTGCTCCAGATTCCAGTATTTGCATTTTGTTTTGTCTCAAGTTTTAAATCATCTCCATTCAAAAGGTGATGATCAGAATAAAATTTTTAAAAATACACCAGTCTGCGACTTAGTGGGGAGCGTTTCCACCCCGCAAGGTTCAATCTAACAGTTTAAGCACAAATATCTGGTGCCCTGTTTAAAGGACCGGTGAGTTATTCTCTCAGTCCTGTCACGCAGCAACAGAGTATCACGTTTCAATTCGCCAAGGGTGCTTTGTGCAGACTAATTTCACTGTTACTGTGAAAAGCTAAAGCCTTTTCTTGTAACTTTTATGTTTCTGGTCAACCATTATAAAGCGGCATTGAAACAATTTTTATTTGTTTTGGAACAAGCTTGACTTCCGATGCCTTCCTTATTCTCAAGGCTCACTTCCTGAATAATGGTGACTTAAGGGAGTAACCAACATCTTACTCGGAAATCAGTGCTTTGATGTTAACAAGGCTTTGGAATTAAATCGACGATAGAAGAAAATAATTAAAGTTATTCGAGTGTTATCGAAAAATAACCTACGTTAAATTAAAAAAAATCATTCCATTCGTCTAAATAACGAATGTACGCATCAAATATAGTCAAGGCCTACAGTGAACGTTACATCCATACAGAGCCAAGGAATTAATGTTAATACATTCCATTTGTAAGAGATGCGAAAACATCAAAACGCGTTTAAAACTATTGACTTACATAAATAATTCTTCACCCTTAAGGAACCATATTGCATTTATTCAACTTTTTTTCCTGTGATGTTCTGTATATTAAAACGCTGGGTGTTGGTGCCGCGGTAGGAAATGTTATGTACCGTGTATCAGTGTCAGGCACTCTCAGGCCAGATAGGATCAGCTATACGGAAGAAAGTTACTGTTGGCCACCCTTGAATTTAGTCCATAATATCATAAATTATGCGGAATATATATTTAGTACAAAATAAAATGCATGTCTATTAAGCTCAGTAATAATACAATACAGAAATAGAATTACATAATTTAATATTTAGTATTATATTATGGATCTCAATCCCATATTTCTGTACACAATTTAAAAATATGATTAGTGATTTCATAATAATTTTCCTGCATCATAAATATTTTCATAGAATTTTATTAAAGACTTCATAAAGGTTGTTTGTTTTATTTTCAGCTGGTTTTCTGAACAGTTACCTGCCCACCAATTTGACTTCACAGTTTTTTCCTTTCACTTTTCCCCTGGATGGGTGGTGCTTCCCTGGGCAAATATTCTTCCAGGTATGTCACCCAGTGTAGGTACGCCTGGGTTTGAGTCTTGTCAATTCATTCATCTCCCGGGGCATATTGTTATCAACCTGGATCGCCCTCCCCCAAAAGCTGTTGAAGTTTTCAGAAATGGCATGATGGACATTTATTGGTCAAGAATATGAAAGCAAAATGAGCTGAGAGGTATAACTAATATTCAGTTCCAGATTAGTCATGATCAAGTTGAAAGACAGAGCATGCTTGAGAGGCTTAACAAATTGCTTCCTTTGTTCTCCCAGGCGCTTGAGCAAAACACGATTCTTTGCAAGACTCAATCTGAACACGTTTTTCTAAACTGAAGGTGGCAGTTGTTCACCCCACAAATCATTTGATGAATTGACAGTACAAATGAATTCTCTTCATATTGAAGCATTAAGTTAAACTACCTCTCTAACAACTTCTCTGTTGTCAGGCAATATTTCGTAATTTTCAAGATAAGTTTAATGTACTTTGTAGAAAATAAGTTTCATAGAAGTTCTACCTTTTGATAGTTCATTTTAAAGGATCGCAAAATATCTAGAGCTATCCTCACAATGTTCACAAAAGTAAATCCTACAGATGAAATCTGATTCCTAAATGGATATTGAACCCGTGAATACTACCTCACTTTTCAAAAATATATTATTTCTGTTTTTACATGATTCTTCATCTATTCAGTATACATGCACTGTAATTGATTTACTTATTTATTTATTATTATTTTTTCTTCTTCTATATTATGTATTGCATTGAACTGCTGCTGCTAAGTTAACAAATTTCATGACACATGCCACTGATTCAGAAATATACAAATATACAGCAGGACAAGCAGCAACATTTGATGAAAATTAAAAAAAACAGTAGGCTAGAAATCTAAAAGAGAAATGCTGGAAAAACAGTTAAAGCAGCATTTGTGCAAAGGTAAACAAAAATAACATGTCAGTTCTGAATTCCATTTCTGATGAAGAGACTCTTTCCACATATGCTGCCTGGCCTGCTGGATATTTACAGCATTTTCTGGCTTTAGCATTTTCAGCATTTGATTAAGGATTAATCACCTGATGTGCTAACTGTTTGGCCTGTTAAGAATTTCCAACATTTTCTAATTCTATTTTAGTAAGTTGTCAAATTGAGTTATGTTTTCATCAGAAAAAGAAAGAAAAGGTTGAAGTTCAAATTAAGTTCAGTAATTCTCACCCACATTTGAATTACACTGTACAGCAGTATTTTCAGAAACCTAGGAATAGATTAAATATACAGACATATTTTAAGTGGAGGTAACACAGTTGCGGTCTATGTATCTGTTTAAGAAGGGCATTGAAAAACGTTACAACCCCTGCTGCTAGGTGGCGGTAGCAAGCCCATTGTGTTACTCAAAGTGCAATAGCACCATCTTGTGGATTTCTCATGAATTACAGATGTTTGGAAGTCCGTTTATTAGAAACTGAACATTTAAGAACATTAGGAGCAATCATAGAAGATAGAAGTGGGTGAAAATCATATATTTCTATATTTGATCATAAAGTATAACAATTTTGCAACATGTGTTTCATAAATTAGTGTTTTTATTTATCATACTTTCTGTGGTATACCATTTTAAGACCAAAGATTATCTAATGCCAATTTAACATAATCTGTACCAGTTATCAATTGTGCAGATCAATTATCACAGCAAAACATACGCCCAGCAGATTAATTCTTCTCCTTCAGTAGGATTAAGCAGGACTTGCTGACTTCCAGTTCTGCTCATTTTGAGGTGCTTGACCTGTGGGACCTGTAGTCTGTGCCACAGGTAAGGCAGAAGGTGCTTGATGTAATTGGCAGAAAGAGCATATTAGTTTGGGTAAGTGCTGTATCTCTGCCAATTACGTTGTGGGCTATCTGTGCTTAGTAAATGGATAGAGATCTTGGTGCCATACCCAAAACTCTTCGTACAGGGTTTCCATGAGTCAAAGTGGATGTTATACAAAGAGTCATGGAGTGATAGACTACGTATACAGTCTTAGAAAACTACAGCACAGCACAGCACAAGCCCTTTAACCACAAGTCCATGCCAAAGCATCTAAACTACCTAATCCCATTGACTCAGACCATAACCCTCCATACCATGTATCTATGTATCTTTCCAAACTTCTCATGAACATTGAAATCAAAATCGCATCCATCACATGCCCTGATAGCTCACTGCACGCTCTCATCTCCCTTCAAGTGAAGAAGTTTGCCTCATGTTCCCCTTAAGCATTTCATCTTTCACCCATAACCCATGACCTCAATTTGTAGTCTCACCCAACCTCAGTGGAAAAAGCCTGCTTGCATTTACCCCATCTGAACCCCTTATAATTTTGTATACCTCTATCAAATCTCGCCTCAATTTTTTACGTTCTAGGGAATAAAGTTCTAACCTATTTGATCTTTCCTTTCAATTCAGGTCTTCCTGTCCCAGAAATATCCTTGTAAGTTTTCTTTGTACTCTTTCAACCTTATTTACATCTTTCCTGTAGGTAGGTGACCAAGGTGACTTCGTGAATCTACTTTAATATTTTCCTCTGATAACATGGTAATCTCTTGTCCTTGGTAGAGATTGAAGTTAAGCATCTGTCTCAGGGTGTTGCGTCATGCTTTGCAACCACCCCCACCCTCTCGTTCTATTAGGGGCTAAATACTTGGGATGTTGAATTCAATGACGACACCAACAGACTTAAAGTACTTTGTGGAAATACTATTGGTGGTCCCTTTCCTGCTGTTTAGAAGTGCCTGCTGCAGGTAGTCCTGCAATGTATTGGCAACCATGCACCAGGGATAACCAGAAGTCAATGGTCACAACGACAGCTATTGCTATGTAGTCCACCTACATAAATTTCATACTATGTATCAGAATATTCAATGTTGCAATGATAAATATTTCCAGTTTGCTCCTATAGGTTGACTATGTAACATGTATTTAAATAATTCCCAGTATCCAACTCTTTATATGAGATTGATGACTAAGTTGTAACTATGTCATTTATAGGTACTATTTATCTTAATTTTTATAGATACAGGGTATTTATTATATCTTTTATTAGTTTTAACTATCTAATATCTGCTGTGATTTATGCATCTTTAACAACAATTTTATATTCCTGACATATAGTGAAATGACTGAAGCACTGACTTTCTGCACCGGAATCAGTTTCAGTAAAGTGAAAGATCAGTACATTAGGTCTTGAACTTCCAGTTCTAGAACATAGAACATAGAAATCTACAGCACATTACAAGCCCTTTGGCCCACAGTGTTGTGCTGACCATGTAACCTACTCTAGAAGCTGCCTAGAATTTTCCTAGCGCATAAACCTCTATTTTCTGAGCTCCATGTGCCTTCTAAGCAACACACATAAAAGTTGCTGGTGGACGCAGCAGGCCAGGCAGCATCTCTAGGAAGAGATGCAGTCGACGTTTCAGGCCGAGACCCTTCACCAGGACCTGACGAAGGGTCTCGGCCTGAAACATCGACTGCACCTCTTCCTAGAGATGCTGCCTGGCCTGCTGCGTTCACCAGCAACTTTTATGTGTGTTGCTTGAATTTCCAAATCTGCAGAATTCCTGTTGTATGTGCCTTCTAAACTTCAGTTCTGCTGAGGAAAATACTTCTGTTGCTTTTCGCGAAACCTAGAGTGCACAATATCATTAGTAATGAGAAAATTCAGTGAAATCCCATCAAATTGACCTCTTTTCATAATCACTTAACTTTTTGCATTACAGCTTTTAATTCATCACCCCCCACTTAAAATGAATGCCTTTTATTCATCGTTTGAGGGAACATTACTCTATTAATGATCGCTTTGTATGTTTTAATTGTTGAACTCTGATCTCCCAATATGATATTACTGTGGTTGTGTCCTTCCCCAAAGCTGCAAGAACTTCATCCACTCCACTTACCTGTGACTGTTAGAGATGAAAGAAGGAGAAGACCAGAGTAAAGTGCTTCAAGCTTTCCATTATCTGACTCAGATATAATTACCTGTACTTGTTAGAAGGGGTATAGTTTCACAGCCTATCCTTCAATAAAGAGGCAGCTTCCAAATTTATTATGCACTCCAGATTGACCTGAAGTTAACATCCAGTTTAGACAAGCCTGCCTGTTGTGAATTTTCCACTAGCTCATGGGAGAGTCATATAAATCAAATAAATCAACCATTCTTATTTGGCTAGAGTAAACAGATGATTCTGGTCATATTTTTCACAAGAAAAATGTTTTCCTTTATTCAAATGATGAATTTATAGAGGTATTTGAGAGAGTTTTCAAAAATGTGTGGCTAGACATAGCTCAAACACCATCTATAAATTTGCTGACGATGCAACCATTGTTGGTAGAATATCAGGTGGCGATGAGAGGTTGTACAGGAGTGAGATATGCCAACTAGTGGAGTGGTGCTGCAGCAACAACCTGGCACTCAACGTCAGTAAAACAAAAGAGCTGATTGTGGGCTTCAGGAAGGGTAAGATGAAGGAACACATGCCAATGCTCATAGAGGGAACAGAAGTGCAGAGAGTGAGCTGCTTCAAGTTCCTGGGTGTCACGATCTCTGTGGATCTAACCTGGTCCCAACATATCAATGTAGTTATAAAGAAGGCAAGACAGCACCATACTTTATTAGGAATTTGAAGAGATTTGGCATGTCAACAAATAGACTCAAAAACTTCTATAGTTGTACCGAGGAGAGCATTCTGACAGGCTGCATCACTGTGTGGTATGGAGATGCTACTGCACAGGACTGAAAGAAGCTGCAGACGGTTGTAAATCTAGTCATCTCCATCTCAGGTACTAGCCTACAAAGTACCCAGGACATCTTTAGAGAGCAGAGTCTCAGAAAGGCAGTGTCCATTACTAAGGACCTCCAGCACTCAGGGCATGCCCTTTTCTCACTGTTACCATCAGGTAGGAGGTACAGAAGGCTGAAGGCACACACTCAGCATTCTGCCTTCATCAATGTGTTTTGTTACATCCTCAAGTAATTCAGTCAGGTTTGTAAGGCATGACCTGCCCTTGATAAAGCCATGCTGACTATCCCTAATCAGATTATGCCTCTCCAAATGTTCATAAATTCTGCCTCTCAGGACCTTCTCCAACAATTTGCCCATCACTGAAGTAAGACTCTCTGGTCTATCATTTCCTGGGTTATCTCTACTCTCTTTCTTGAACAAAGGAACAACGCTTGCTAATTTCTAATCCTTTGGTAATTCTCCGGTCTATATTGATGATGCAAAGATCATGGCCAGAGGCTCAGCAGTCTCCTCCCTCGCTTCCCACAGTAGCCTGGGGTATATTTCGTCCAGTACTGGTGACTTATCTAACTTAATACCTTTTAAAAGCTCCAGCACATCCTCTTTCTTAATGTCTATACACTAACACATTTCAGTGTGCTATAAGTCATCACCACAATTGCGAAGGTCCTTTTCACTGGTGAATACTGAAGCAAAGTATTCATTAAGTAACTTTGCTACCTCCTCCAGCTCCAAGCATATGTTTCCACTCTCAATCCTGATTATCCTATTCTCACACGGCTCATCCTCTTGCTCTTCACATACTTGCAGAATGCCTTGGGTTTTCCTTAATCCAGCTCACCAAGACCTTCTCATGGCCTCTTCTAGCTCTCCTAATTTCATTCTTGAGCTCCTTCCTGGCACCCTTGCAATTTTCTAGAGCTCTAACAGTACCTAGTTTCCTGAACCTTTCATAATCCTTTCTTTTCTTCTTAAGTAGATTTTCTACATACTTTGTACACCATATTTCTCTTACCCTACCATCCTTTCCTTGAATCAACGGAGCATACCTATGCAGAACGCCATGCAAATGTTCCTTGAACATTTGAACATTTCCCTCATTTCCTTGAACATTTGCCTCATTTCCACTATGTATTGCCCTGAGAACATCTTCTTCCAATTTATGTTCCCAAGTTCCTGCCTAATAGCATCATATTTCCCCCTACCCCAATTAAATGTTTTCACAAATTTTCTGCTCCTATCTTAAAGGAGATAGAGTTGTGATCATTACTTCCAAAGTGGTCTCCCACTGAGAGATGTGACACCTGACCAGGTTCAATTCCCAATACCAGATCAAGTACAGCCTCTCCTCTAGTCAGCTTATCTACGTATTGCATCAGGAAACCTCCCTGAACACTCCTAACAAACTCCACCCCATCTAAACCCCTTGCTTTAAGGTGACGCCAGTCAATAAAGTTAAAATCACCCATCACAACAACCCTATTATTATTGCACCATTCCAGAATCTGTCTTCCCATCTGCTCCTCGATGTCTCTGTTACTGTTGAGCGGCGGGGGGGGGGGATCTATTAAAAATGCCCAGTCGAGTTATTGCCCACTTCCTGTTTCAGACTTCCACCCACAATTACTCAGTAGATAATCCCTCCATGACTTCCTCCTTTTGTGCAGCTGTGAACTTAGAGAGAGATTGAAGTTGCACAATATTCGTATCTTATGAAGGATGTTGGAATAGCAGTAACTGCCAGTCAGTAAATGTGGGAAAGGACCAGTAGTGACTCAATTGAAGTAAGTGTTCCAATTGCCATCTCCCTAATGACATTTAGCTGCACATTTATCATGGCAACTTTTTGAGTTTTGCGTTTAATTTGACATGCATAGTCAATAGTTCCACTGTGTAACGATGATAAATTTTGGCAGTTTTGTTATTGTAACTTGTTGAGAAGCTGTTCAGTATCAATATTCAGAAGAATCTGAATGAACCTGTACCCAGAACACAGGAAGATAACAAACAAATGCAGGAAACAACCTGTAGAGCAAATACACCCAGTGGCCGCGTTATTACGTACCTCTACATGGTTATTTGAGTTCCTATTGCCTTCCTGCCAGCTTGAACCAGTCTGGTCATTCTCCTTTGACCTCTCTCATTAACAAGGGGTTTTTGCCCACAGAATTGTCACTCAATGGATGTTTATTTTTGTTTTTCACTCCATTCACTGTAAACTCTAAAGATTGTTGTGTGTGAAAACCCCAGGAAATCAGCAGTTTCTGAGATACTCAAACCACCCTATCTGGCACCAACAATCATTCCACAGTGAAGGTCACTTAGATCACATTTCTTCCTCACTCTGATGTTTGGTCTGAACAACAACTGAACCTCTTGGCTATGTCTGCATGCTTTTATGAAATGATTTGCTGCCAAGTGATTGGCTGAATTTAATATTTGCATTAACGAGCAGTTTTCCCTAATAAAGTGGTCACTGAGTGCATCTTTCTCTTGGGATAGAAGAGATTGCGGAAACTAGAACCTGGAGCAACAAATGGCTTTCTGGGAATACTCAGCAGGCTGAACAGCATCTGTAGGGGAACAAATTAGTTGTTGAAGTCTTGAGTTGAAGCCCCTCAGTATTACCCTGCAGTAGAACTCTTTATTGCAAAGGTTTTGATTTGATGCAGATGACATATTTCACCATATGTTTTGATGTACATGTGACAAATAGAACTAATCTTTTAATCTTTTTGATTTTTTTATACAATTGTATTGGACTTTGGCAGTTCCACTCCTCTATAGGTTTGGTCTCCATACTTAGGGAAAAACATACTTCCATTTGAGGTTTTGCAATAAGTGTTCACAGGACTGATTCCTGAGAAGTTGCTCTGTAAGGCATAATGAAGTAAGTATAGTCCCATAACATTTGAGTTATATAAGAACAGAGGAATCTGGCATTCTGAAAAGTGGTTATTAAGAGAGTTTGTCAGGACAGAATGAGAGAGTGCATTGCTTCAGGATAAAGTGTGATCATTTTGAACTGAGATAATAAAAAAGTTTTTTTATTCAGAAGGATGCAATAAGAAAATGGGAAAAGCAGTTCCGTAAAGAGGAGGTGTCAATAGAATGTAAATGAGAAATGTCAAACATATTTTTTTTACAAAATAAACGCATTACTTTCATGAACTATAAATAAAAGGGGACAAAAAGGCTGAGTCCTGTCTCTGGAACAGGACCTGCACCATACCACCAGGTGGCAGGTAACAGCAAATGCAATAGAACAGACAGGAAATGGTTCAAATGTTGAAAATAGTTCTCTCAGTACAAATGTTTGCCATGTCAAATTTTGTCAAAAATAGCAATGCTTACAATTGTAGTTGGAGGTAAGAATTTTGAGGTTTCCTTATTTCTTATTTCTTACTAGGAATTATGTGTTCATGGATATCTAGAATATATATTGAATAGACTATTTGGCTAATGATCCGTTGCCAGAAATAATAAACTTGTGCTACCAAAGAATAAATCATATATTTCTCAAGATGATCAGGTCATATCCTGTATTACCATTATCTAGATCATTCCAGCTTTTACTGCATTTTGTGCAATTGTTGGTTAATTATACAAGTAAAATAAAATGAGCTCGAGAAAAGTAATGTATTTTTACAGCAAATAGCTCACAATAAGATTATAAAAAGCTCAATTTCAGGGCCTTTAGTGATTATGTAAGTCGCAGAAGGAAAATACTACCCTGTAACTCATGAACTACCACTTATTGCAAATGTTACTCTGCTATTTAAGAAGGGTGGGAGGCAGCAGAAAGGAAACTATAGACCTGTTAGCCTGACGTCAGTGGATGGGAAGTTGTTGGAATCGATTGTTAGGGTTGAGATTAAGGAGGACGTAGAAGTACATGATAAGATAAGCTAAAGCCAGCATGGTTTTCTGAAAGGAAAATCCTGCCTGACTAACCTACTGCAATTTTATGAGGAAATTACAAGCAGGGTAGACAAAGGAGATGCAGTAGATGTGGTGTACTTGGATTTTCAGAAGGCCTTTGACAAGATGCCACATGTGAGGCTGCTTAGCAAGATAAGAGCCCATGGAATTACAGGGAAGTTGCTAGCATGGGTGGAGCACTGGCTGATGGTAGGAAAAAGAGAGTGGAAATAAAGGGATCCTATTCTGGCTGGCTGCAGGTTACCAGTGGAGTTCCACAGGGTTCGGTGTTAGGACTGTTACTTTTTACAATGTATGTCAATGATTTCGATTATGGGATTAATAGATCTGTGGCTAAATTTGCCAATAATAGAGAGGTGGAGGAGCGTGTAGTGTTGAGGAAACAGAACCTGCAGAGAGTCTTAGATAGTTTAGGGGATTGGCAAAGAAGTGGCAAATGAAGTATAATGTTGGAAGGTGTATGGTCATGCACTTTGGTGGAAGAAATAAGCAGGCAGACTATTATTTAGATGGGGAGAGAATTTGAAATGCAGAGATGCAAAGGGATTTGGGAGTCCTTGTGCAAGATACCCTAAAGGTTAACCTACAGGTTGAGTCAGTGGTGTAGAAGGCAAATGCAATGTTGGCATTCATTTCTAAAGGTATAGAATATGTGATGTTGAGGCTCTAACATTCAGAATGTTAAAAGGCATGAACAGATTAGATATGGCAAAGTTATTTCCCATGGTAAGGGAGTCCAGGTCAAGAGGGCATGATTTCAGGATTGAAGGACATCCATTTAGTATAGAGATGGGGAGAAATTACTTTAGTCAGAGGGTGGTAAATCTGTGGAATTCATTGCCACAAGCAGCTGTGGAAGCCAAGTCATTGGGTGTATTTAAGGCAGAGATAGAAAGGTTCTTGATTAGCCAGGGCATCAAAGGGTATGGGGAGAAAGCAGGGGAGTGGGGATGACTGGAAGAATTGGATCAGCCTATGATTTAATGGTGAAGCAGACTCGATGGGCTGAATGGCCTGCTTCTGCTCCTATATCTTATGGTCTTATGTTCTTATTATTACAAACTGATGAGATGAGAAATAAAAGGCTTGATAGTAGCATCTCAGTTCACCCGTAACAGTTCCTAAGGTTAGTCCTAATTCAACCAAATTCTTATCCAGAACAAGAGAGTTAGGGAATGCACCAAAGAAGGTTCCAAATAAATGCCGCTTATGAATACAGGAAATAAGTTTCAATGCTTCAGAAAACTTTCTTTTTACTTCTGGGAATGCAATAATCCACTTGTTAACATAAAACTTTGCTCCTTCTGCCTTACGGCTGCAATGAGTGCAATTTACAAGATGCACTACAAGAAACCTCATCAAGTTTCTTAGAGCATCTCTTTGGCTTGCAGTGTCTACCCAAAAGTGCACTGGTAGCAGGCACATAGCACTAGAGTCAGCATTAAGGCTCCTTCTACACCATCTTCCCATGGAAGTGCACAATGTTTCCTTCATCATTGATGGGCCAGTATCCTCATTTCCTGACATCACTGTGTGCATCCCTTCACCACTCAGCCTGGAAAATTCTGATAGCCACCTCAGCAACACTTACCCAGGAAGACTAGAGACAGACAATAAGCTGTGGCTTTACAAATGACTAGGTCAAAAGAAAATTCAGTTCAAATGATGCACAGGATTGTAGAATGAGGGTCTCCTTCCTTTGCAGACAGGAAGAATTTGACATAAGATATACAGCAGAAATTGGAGCAATGCACAAAGCTTGGGAACAACTCAATGGATCAGGTAGCATCTATAGAGGGAAATAGAGAGGCAACATTTTGGGTCAAGGTCATTCATCTGGAAAGAAGGAGGACAGAAGATGGTTCAAAAGGTGAGGGTTAGGGTTGAAGCAATGGCTGGCAAGTGACAGATGGATTAGGGGAGGGTAAAAGGCACATGAAGGGTGGGGGGGAATGATGTCAGAAGCTGGGGGGGTGATATGTGCAGCTGAAAATGATGCAATCTGATTGGAGAGGGCTGTGGAACTTAGCAGAAATCATAAAAGATTATGGTGACCTTTTCCTTGAACTACTATTATATTTTTGGAATTGGAAGTCATTGGAATGTGCTGAGTCTGTTATTTTTGGTGATTGATAGTGCTTTTCATTTATATAACTTCAAGGGTCAGAATCAGAATCAGCTTTATTATCACTGACATACGTTGTTTTGCAGCAGCATACAGTACAAAATATAAAATTACTTTAAGTTACAAAATAAACAACTAGTACAAAAGTTGACTAATGAGATGGTGTTCAAGGGGATTCATGGACCATTCAGAAGTCTGATGGTAGAGAGGAAGGAGCTGTTCTTAAAACAATAAGTTGGGTAAATTTTTATCCTGGATGTACCCTGCTTCAGGATTAATGAATTAATCCATTCTGCATGGCACTGAAAATTGTGGAGTAACATTCTGATGAAGAGAATGCCCATACAGGAGTATCTGAGGATGGCAGCAGCAGTGAGACTTTTTGATGGACACCAGCAGTGATGTCTAGACACAATTATCATAAACATGAACATTTCCATTTGTGTTAGAAATAAGTCAATATCCTTACCATTTAGTAGTTTTTTCACCATATCTTGAAACATGTAAATCAATACCCATGCCAATTTTCTTTTGGATTCTTGGCTTTCTTTACATTCATTTGCTTACATTCAGAGGATGCCACCCCTCTCCTCTGGCAATCATCTCTTACATCTATATCTGGATCAAGATCTGATTTACTAACACATAATGGTTCTCCGGCTTTGAGATTAAGGTCATGCTATTATAGCAAAGCAGAAGATACTATACCCTGCATCGATTGCAGTGTGGCTGATCTGTTCTTTTTTTTTGCCTACTTAAGTAAAACTTTAAATTTCAAGTTGGTCTCCTCACTGCTTGTATTTAAGGAACAGTTAGGATTGAAATGTATGGTTTAGAATTTGGCAGGTGAAGCCTCTTAGTCAATTTTAGCTATCTGCATGCTTTCTTTTTGCTAGGTGGGCAGGCATCATTTACACAAATGTTTACAAAAATTTACATTTCACCTGAATAGCAAGGCTGGGCCGCCTTTAACCAAGCCTCAGGCTAATGTCCTACCTGTGATTAAAAATGTTTTATTCTTTTCAGGATTATATGTTCAAGAGTATTTGATTATAAAATACTTATGTTTCACTTCAAAATAGCATCAATCACATTCTTAATTAGATATTGTATAACCATTTCTTAAAATGTTGTTCTATCATATTGAAAAAGATCTAAGAAAAAATAAGTTTATTTGTTACATATACACCAAAATGTGAAATGCGTTGTTTTCTGACAATGACCAACAAAACCCGAGGATGTGCTAGGGACAGCTCATAAGCATCACCATGCTTCTGGCACCAACATAGCTTGCTCATAAATTACTAATCCTAACCCTAACCCAAATCCGTATATCTTTGGAAAGTTAGAGGATACCAGAGGAAACCCCCGAGGTCATAGGGAAAACATACAAGCTCCATACAGACAGCTACAGGAAGTGAATTCTGATACCTGGCACTGTGAAGTGTTGTGTTAACAGTTACAATGCCATGCCAGCCAAACACATGATCTACACAGGAGACTAGAGTATCGGTTTTGTCATGCTGCTCTTTCCTGGGCTTCCTCATGTCAAAACCCACCTGAATTTTTATTATGACTATTGTAATACCTTGTTTTTTGTTACTTTTGTTTGTTCTGGTTATGCTTTGGAGTTATATTCTAGTGAATAATTTTATAACAAATAAAAGCATTCTTCAAAGTCTCTCATAGCTCAATCAAACCACCTAATTTTTAACATATTATTCTAACTTTCATGCTCTTTTAGAATTAAAACGAGCTATTATGCCAATGTCAGGCTTTAACTAGTTCCTACAATGCTCTAGGAGGCTGAAAGCTGTTCAAAAATGCAGATTTTGTCTTTTCAACCGTATCACTGCTTGAATTTTATTTGACAAGATAACTGTTGAGATTTACTTCAAAATGCAGTGTCATTGCCACTCTGGGGAAGAAAGGTGTTGGCTATCCACTCTATTTACCTCTACCAAGTCACCTCTCAGCCTCTTTTGGTCTAAACAGGAAACACCTAGCTCGCTCAGCCTTTCCTCCTGAGACATGTTCCACCTTACCTTCTCTAAATCTTCCACATCCTTCCTATAACGAGTTGACCAGAACTGAACACGATATTCCATGTATGATCTAACAAGAGTTTTATAGAGCTGCAACATTAGCTCATGGCTCTTAAACTCAATCCACTGACTAATGAAGGTCACACCATTGCCATCTTAACCACCCTATCAACTGCATGGCAACTTAGAGAGATCTATGGAAATGGGCCCCAGTAATACTGGGCTTACAGCAATGCACATAAAATTAGTAAGAATATTCTAAATACGGGGGGTATGTCAATAGAAGTACAAAAATGACTTAAAGGTTACCATCCTTGTATATCATTATTCATTGTGCAACCTACAATATCTGCAAACTCGACTATATATGAGGTGGCATTAATGGACTCAGAATCAGCACAGAGGCAGATGTGTGATGCACCATCAATAATTCCAAAAGACTGAAGTAGGGTAAATAATGAAAGGCTTTTATTCGCTGTACAATACGACCTCCATGCTGAGTGTCTGCCCCTGGTCTGATGGGGAGGAGCAGGGCGAAATCGCCTTTATTCAGGGTTCTGTGGGAGGAGCCACAGGGCCAGTCAGCAGAGGGGTGTGTCCAGACAGGTAACCCAGTTACAACATATATATATATATATGGTTTACCACATTCACCCCTCCTTTTTTAAAAAAAGAGTCCCACGGGGTGAAGTGACTGACAATATTTACGAGAAGTATATTTACAGGTTAAGTCTATCAGGCGGTCGAGTCTGTCGCTGTGATCTACGTAGCACCGGCAGTGATTGCATCGGCGATGGCGGTTGTGCTGGCTCCGGCCTGACTTGAGGTGCCAGCACATTAGGCGCTGTTAATCCCTCGTGCGTGTGCATCGCACCCGGTATGGGAGTGTCGTGGGGCGTCTGTGTAGGGTTTGGAGTGCGCAGTGTCTCGTGGGTATATATATCGGTGGGTACGGGGTCAATAGTCACCACGGAGTGTTCAGGGTAGGGGCTTGGTGCTCCTGCGGGCGTCAGGTCGCGGATGGAGACCGTGTCCCCCCGCCCATCAGGTAAAACCACGTAGGCATACTGACGGTTCGCATGAAGTAAGTGAACCCTCTCGACCATCGGGAAGTATTTATTGCTCCTCGTATGTTTCCGGAGCAGCACTGGCCCTGGGAACGTCAGCTAAGTTGGTAGGGTGGTCCCAATGGTCGACTTTCTGGGAAAAGAAAAGAGTCACTCATGAGGGGTGGCATTGGTGGCTGTGCATAACAGGGAGCGGAAGGAGTGGAGTGCCTCGGGAAGGACCTCCTGCCAGCGGGAAACCGGCAGTCCCTTTGACCTGAGGGCTAAGAGTGTGGCTTTCCACACTGTGCCATTCTCCTTCTCCATCTGTCCATTCCCCCGGGGATTATAGCTCGTGGTCCTACTGGTTGCAATTCCCCTAGCCAGCAGGTATTGGCGCAGCTCATCACTCATAAACGAGGACCCTCTGTCACTGTGGATATAGCATGGGTATCCGAACAGAGTGAAGAGCTTGCGCAGGGCTTTTATAACTGACGTGGTAGTGGTGTCGGGGCAGGGGATGGCGAAGGGGAACCGCGAGTACTCATCGATAACGTTCAGAAAGTACACATTGTGGTCGGTGGAGGGAAAGAGGCCCTTAAAGTCAACACTCAGTCGCTCAAAGGGGCGGGTGGCCTTGATGAGTTGTGCCTTTTCGGGTCGGTAGAAGTGCGGTTTGCACCCTGCGCAGACTTGGCAGTCCCTGGTCATCATCCTGATCTCCTCAAGGGAGTAAGGCAGGTTCCAGGCTTTCATGAAGTGGAAAAGCCGGTTGACCCCCGGGTGGCAAAGATCTACATGTAGGGCGTATAGCCGGTCGATCTGCGCGCTGGCACACGTTCCCCGGGATAGGGCATCAGAGGGCTCATTGGGCTTCTCAGGCCGGTACATGATGTCATAGTCGTAGGTGGAGAGTTCGATTCTCCACCTCAGAATTTTATCATTTTTGATTTTGCCCCGCTGTTGGTTACTAAGCATGAATGCGACTGAGCGCTGGTCAGTTAGCAGAGTGAACCTTTTGCCGGTGAGATAGTGCCTCCAGTGCCTAATAGCTTCCACTATGGCCTGGGCCTCTTTCTCCACCGCGGAGAGCCGAATGTCAGGGCCTTGAAGAGTACGGGAGAAGAACGCCACTGGTCTTCCCGCCTGGTTGAGAGTAGCAGGCAGTGCGAAGTCGGAGGTGTCACTCTCTACTTGGAAGGGAATGGCCTCATCCACCGCATGCATTGCTGCTTTGGCAATGTCCCCTTTTATGTGGCTGAAGGCTGCGCGGGCCTCGGCTGAGAGGGGGAATGTGGTGGACTTGACCGGGGGCGGGACTTGTCTGCGTAGTTTGGGACCCATTGGACATAATATGAAAAGAAGCCCAGGCACCTTCTGAGGGCTCTGAGGGTGTTGGGAAGAGGGAGTTCCAACAGGGGGCACATACAGTCGGGGTCAGGGCCAATGACTCCATTCTCCACGACACACCCAAGGATAGCAAGTTGGTTAGTCCCGAATACACACTTGTCCTTGTTATAGGTGAGATTGAAAGCTTTGGCCGCTTGGAGAAATTTTTGAAGGTTGTTGTGATCCTGCCGGTCGTGACCGCAGATGGCGATGTTATCCAGAATGTGGCCTTCAGTTGGCACTGGTCCACCATCTGGTCCATTGCCCTCTGGAAGACAGATACACCATTCGTGACACCGAAGGGGACGCGCGGGAAGTGATAAAGCCTGCCGTCCGCCTCGAAGGCAGTGTAAGGGCAGTCCTCCCGGAGGATGGGGAGCTGATGGTAAGTGGATTTTAGGTCTATGGTCAAGTACACCTTGTACTGTGCTATCTGATTGACCATATCCATGATGCGGGGTAGAGGGTACGCGTCGAGCTGCGTGAACCTATTGATGGTCTGGCTACAGTCCACGACCGTCCTATTTTTCTCCCCGTTCCAAACAACCACCACCTGCGCCCTCCAAGGACTTGTGCTTGCCTCAATGACCCCCTCCCTGAGCAGCCGCTGCACCTCCGACTTAATGAAAGCTCTGTCCCCCGCACTGTACCTCCTGCTTTTAGTTGCCACAGTTTTATAGTTGGGGGTCAGGTTGGCGAACAGCAGTAGGGGAGGGATCTTGAGGGTGGAGACGCCGCAAGTGGTGTTGGTAGTGCGGCAGTTGGCATGGTGTTGGGTGGGATGTGCGGGTCGGTGTGTGTGTGTGGTCAGTAGTGGGGTACGTGAAATATCTCTACAAAACTGGGGATTTACAACAGTGATTGGTGGGAGGGGCCCATCATACTCCATTGTCACGCTTTTCAGGTAGCTCTGGAAGTCGAGCCCCAATAGCACAGAGGCACACAGTTGAGGCTGACCAGTAACGTAAAGTCTCGATATTCTGTGCCCTGCACCACTAGCGTCGCTACACAACCCCCCCGTATGTCTGTTGTATGCGACCCGGAAGCCACGGTCACCCTCTGACTTACCGGCCATATCACAAGTCCGCAATGCTGCACCGTGTCTGGGTGGATAAAACTCTCCGTGCTGCCTGTGTCAACCAGGCAGCTTGTTCTGCGCTCCTCCACCAGGATGTCCATCATTGACCTTGTGAGCTGGTGGGGAGCGCTTTGGTCGAGGGTCACGGAGGCCAGGGTTGAGTTGCTGTCTTGGTCCGGCGCAGTGGGGTGCTCCGTGAGCACCCGTTGGTCGTAGGCAGTGGGAGGTGGTGCGGATTAAGATGGCCGCCCCCATGTCTCGCACGCGGTGCTGCTCGATTCCGCTCGCAGGTTTGGACTTACAGACCTTGGTGAAGTGGCCCTTCTTTCCGCAGCTGGAGCAGGTAGCTTCTCAGACCGGGCAGCGTTTCCGGGGGTGCTTCTCAAGTCCGCAGAAGTAGCACTTCGCGGACTCGCAACTGGCAGCAGCCGAGGTCGAATCGCCAGCGGGTTGCGGGGTCTGCGGCGCCCACGAGGCCATCGGGGGATCGCGTGCCTGGAGACCCTCAGTGTTGTGCAGAGCAGCCTCCAGAGTGTCGGCCAGCTCAGTTGCCGAACGTAAGGTAAGATCAGCTTTTTCCAACAGCCGCTGGCGCACAAACACTGACCTGGTCCCCGTGATGAAGGCGTCTCTCACTAGGAGCTCTGCATGCTGCCCTGCCGTCAGCCCCTGGCAATTGCAGGCTCACGCGAGCATCTGTAGTGTCTGGACAAACTCGGCATTCGATTCCCCAGGCCGCTGGCGCTGTGTCGCTAATCGGTGCCGCGCATAGACGCTGTTTAGCGGCCGCAGGTATTGTCCTTTGCGTGCGCTTATCACGCCTTCATAGCTCATCTGGTCTCTGATCATCGAGTAGACCCGTGGACTGACCCTGGAGAGTAGAACTCTGCACTTTGCTGTAGAGTCGGTCACTTTAATCTCCTCTAGGTACGAAGCAAGCCAGCCAGAGTTCGAAAGCGTTTCCAGCTTCAGGTGTTTGCGGGTCAAGATCTAACTTGTCGGGTCTCAGAGTGCGTTCCATGATTTTTAAAATTACTGCGAATAAAATTGATGTACCATCAATAATTCCAAAAGACTGGAAGTAGGGTAAATACTAAAAGGCTTTTATTCGCAGTAAAACGTGACCTCCATGCTGTGTGTCTGCCCCTGGACTAAGGAGGAGGAGCAGTGGCGAAATCGCCTTTATTTAGGGATCTGTGGGAGGAACCACAGGGGCAGTCAGTAGAGGGGCGTGTCCAGACAGGTAATCCAGTTACAACATACATACATACATATATATATATATACACATACATACATATACACACACACGTGCACACACACACACACACACACACACACACACACACGCACGCACATATATATATATATGGTTTACCACAATGTGAAATGTGCCAACTGTTGCTGCCCTCCAGCATTATTCTGGTTACTCAGAGATGCAGTAGTTGAGATGTTCACCTCACCCTGCCCCTCTCCTTTCAGCCATGTGACAATGCTAAGCTATAGGGCAGGAATTATAGAACAGTTGTGAAGCATCTTTCTCACAGAAAACTCCTGTAACATTGCACTTGCCTCAGCAACAATCAAGCAGAGAACAGGTTCAGTGCTGATCCATCTCTTTTTTCCTGACAATAATAATTTCCTGAAGTTTTTATTCTGCCCGACCTTTAACATTCATCTTTTATATCCTTTCAGAGTCAACAATCTTCCTTCTGTTCTCGCACTACTAACTCTGGAGAGCTCTGAGAACATCTCCTTGGATTTCTCCTGTTGTTTGTGTCCATGCCATTCCTCAATATCATTTGTCCAAAGGCAAGTGGCTAATTCCAGCCTTTGTTGACATCACCCATCTGTCTCCTAATGCCATCTCTCCTGAACCATCAGCATCTCTTTCCTTAGTATCCCTGGTTGATGCCAGCCTCAAGTAAACCATTTCAACATCATGAGGACCTAGGCAACAGTCTTCATTCCCTGTTGCAAACTCCATTCCCTCATTGTCATTTACATTATTCACCTGCAGCAGCTAAGTTGCTAACACCTTAGAGAAAGAAGTACCGATATCCTTAAGCAGGAACGTAAACTGTAACATTGACTTGCAGCACTTTCAGAATTCAGCCATGTGAATAACTTCGTTCTGTTGTTTAGAGCAAAGAATTCCAGCGGACCAGTCTGCCTCTGCAAGGAAGCTGTCTGCCTTTGTAGAGGTATGTATGTAGTAGACAGATAGCCTCTGTGGCTAAATTCAGTTGTTCACAAAGTACCTTATTGGTGCCCTTTGTGATTTCCGTGCTCTCCGGTCTTGCACGGATTGTGAGGACTGCTGAGAGAATCATTAGGGTCTCTCTACCTCCTTTTCTCTATCCTGGACATACACCCGAAGTGCTGCATTCACAGAGGCCTCAGCATTGTCAACGACCTCTCCCATCCATCCTACAATTGTTTTGACCCCCAACTGTCAGGCAGAAGGTACCACACAACACAGTATAAAAACAAGTATAAGAATAAGAACAAGCGATTAGGCTATGTAACAGCTTTTTCCCCCAGACTGTAAGATTTCTGAACACCCCGTTACCACCCAATACACATTTACAACAGCACCAGTCACATTACACTGTTTTATATATAACTCTATGTTATATATGCATTTTATGTCAACTTGTACATCTACATATAGGCATCCGTTAGTCTCATGAGACCATGGATTTGCACCTTGGAAGGTTTCCAGGGTGCAGGCTTCGGCAAGGTTGTATGGAAGACCAGCAGTTGCCCATGCTGCAAGTCTCCCCTCTCCACGCTACTGATGTTGTCCAAGGGAAGGGCATTAGAACCCATACAGCTTGCAGCGGTGTTGTCGCAGAGCAGTGTGTGGTTAAGTGCCTTGCTCAAGGACACACACGCTGCCTCAGCCAAGGCTCAAACTAGCAACCTTCAAATCACTAGACGAACGCCTTAACCACTTGGTCATACACCAGCACATCTACATAATACCTTTATTATCTGTTAATATTATTATGTTAATATATTTTTATGTACTATATAATATATATATTCTGTATTTTGCTCCTTGGTCTCAGAGGAATGTTGTTTTATTTAGCAGTATACACGTGTACAGTAGAATGACAATAAACTTGAACTTGGTTCTTTGATTTCATTCCAACCAAGAATTGTTATTATAACTAAGTACACTTCCTTAGCACTTATCAACATCACAATCTTGCCCACGTGTTTCCCTGGTTTGTTCGTTCTCTCTCTCTCTCTCTCTCTCTCTCTCTCTCTCTCTCTCTCTCTCTCTCTCTCCCCCTCGCTCCCTCATTCCCTCACTCACCCACTCCCCGCTTCTGCAGACCATAAGACATAGGAGCAGAATTAGGCCATTCAGCCCATCAAGTCTGCACCACCATTCCATCATGGCTGATTTACTCTGCCTTTCAACCCCATTCTCCTGCCTTTTCCCTGTAAGCTTTGACACCCTTACTAATCAAGAATATATCAACCTCCAGTTTTAAATATACCCCCCACAACCATGTGCAGCAATGAATTCCACAGATTCACCACCCTCTGACTAAAGAAACTCCCTCCTCATATCTGTTCTAAAGAGACATTCTTGTATCCTGAGGCTGTGCACTTATACTCCCTTACTATAGGAAAAGTCTTTTCCATATTTTTAAATATTTGATAGGTTTCAATGAATTGCTCCCATTCTTCTAAACTCTAGCAAGTACAGGCCTAGAACCATCAAATGCCCCTCATACATTAACCTTTTCATTCACTGGATCATCCTCATGAACCTTCTCTGGACCCTCTGCAATACCAACACATCCTTTCTTATAAAAGGAGTCCAATACTGCTCACAATACTCCATGTGGTCTGACCAATGCATTAAGCCACAGCTTTATATCCTTACTTTTATATTCTAGTCCTCTTGAAATGAAGGTTAACATTGCATTTGCCTTCCTTCCAACCAACTTAACTTCCAAGTTAACCATTAAAGAATCCAGCACGAGACCTCCCAAGTCCCTCTTTCTGTTCTGATTTCTGAATTTATTCCCCGATTAGAAAATAATTTATGCCTTTATTCTTTCTCCCAAAGTGCAAGACCACACACTTCCCTTCATCTGCCACTTCTTTGCACATTCTCCTAGTCTGTCTAAGTCCTTCTGCAGACTCCCTGTTTCTTCAACACTACCTGGCCCTCCACCTATCTTCTCATCGTCAGCAAACTTGGCCACAAAGCCATCGATTCCATCATCCAAATCACTGACATACACTCAATGGTCAGTTTATTAGTATACCAGTACACCTGTTCGTTAATGCAAATATCTAATCAGCCAAAGACAAGGCAGCAATTCAACGCATAAAGGCATGTAGAGATGGTCAAGAGGTTCAGTTGTTGTTCAGATCAAACATCATAATGGGGAAGAATTGTGATCTAAGTGACTTTGACCATGGAAGATTGTTGGTGCCAGATGGGTTGGTTTGAATATCTTATAAAATGCTGATCTCCTGGGATTCTCCTGCACAACATTCTCCAGAACAGGTTCCCAAACCTTTTTTGGGTTATCACTCCCATCGTCCCCAGACCACATCTCCAGTGTTTCCCTCTCCTTTTCTGGCCATTACATAGAAACTATAAAGCATTTTGTTTTATGATACACATTGAAAGAAAATGTCACTCCACTCATTAAGAGAGGAGAAAGACAATAGAGAGGAAATTATAGGCCATTTAGCCTAACTTCAATGGTTGGAGAAGTGTTGAAGTCCATTATTAAGGACAAGGTTTTGGGGTACTTGGAGACTCATGATGAAAGAAGTCAAAGTCAGCATGGTTTCGGTAAAGGGAGATCTTGCCTGTCAAATCTGTTAGAGTTCTTTGAGGAAGTAACAAGCAGGGTGGACAAAGGAGAAGCGGTGGATGTCATTTACTTAGATTTCAGAAGGCATTTAATAAGGTGTCTCACATGAGTGCTCAACAAGATAAAATCCTATGGAGTTACTGGAAAGATACTGGCATGGATAGAGGAATGGTTGACAGGCAGGAGGCAGCAGTGGAAATTAAAGGGGCCTTTTCTGGCTGGCTGCCAGTGACTACTGGCGTTCTTCAGGGGCCAGTATTGGGACTGCTACTTTTCATATTGTTTGTCAATGATTTAGGTAGTGGAATTGATGGCTTTGTGGCAAAGATTGCAGATGATACAAAGATAGGTGGCAGGGTAGGTATTGCTGAGGAAGCAATATGATTGCAGCAGGACAAATTGGAAGAATGTTCAAAAAAGTGGGAAATGAAGTATAGTGCTGAGATACGTATGCTAATGCATTTTGCTAAAAGGAACAATAGTGTGGACTATTATCTAAATGGGGAGAATATTCAGACATCGGAGATGCAACGGGTCTTAGGAGTCCTCGTGCAAGACTCCCAGAATGTTAATTCACAGGTTGAGTTTCTGGTAAAGAGGACAAATGCAATGTTGGCATTTATTTAAAGGGGAACAGAATATAAAAACAAGGAGATAATGCTGAAAGCAGTCAGGCCACACTTGGAGTGTTGTCAATAGCTTTGGGCCCTTCATCTCAGAAAGGATGTATTATCCTTGGAGAGAGTCAGTTGAGGTTCATGAGGATGATTCCGAGAATGAAGCAGTTAATGTATAAGGAGTGTTTGGCAGCTTTGGGCCTGTACTCACTAGAATTTAGAAGAATGCATGGGGATCTCATTGAAACCTACCAAATGTTGAAAGGACTAGATAAGGTGGAAGTGTAGAGGGTATTTCCTCTGGTGGGTGTATCCAGAACTAGAGGGTACATCCTCAAAACTGAGGGGTGACCTTTTAGAACAAAGGTAAAGAGGAATTTTTTTTAGCCGAAGAGTTGTGAATATGTGGAATGCTCTGTCACAAACTGTGGTGAAGGCCAAGTCTGTGGGTATATTCAAAGCAGAAATTGATAGGTTCCTGATTAGTTGGGGCATCAAATGAGAGGGCAGGTGTATGTGATTGAATGGGATCCAGGATCAGCCATGATGAAATGGCAGAGTGGACTCTGAACTGACTGGCCTAATTCCGCTCCTATGTCTTATGGTCTTACAGTCTAAAATAGGAACTACAAATTCAAAGCAGTGGCAAATAATTGCAAAAATGATTCAATCCTATATAGGGCTTAAATAACATTATTTCTTTATTTAATTACAGTAAAAACAATATCATTAACAATTTTAGAGTGTACATTAGTCATCCAATTATTCACTACTTCGTTGCTTTTTCACCTTTAATAAGATGTTTGGGCTTCATGCAGCAATATCAAGCTTCTCAATATCAGGCTGAATGTCACTCAGAAGGAGACTCAGATCCCCACCTTTAGTAACTTGCAGTCTGTTTCACTGCTTTGAAAGAAGCTGAGCGAATACACTGAAATTATGCTCCAGTAAATATGATGCTGGAAAGGCAATATGTAACATCTTGACCTTTTTCCACAGTGCAGGATAGCGTTCAAAGATTTATTTCTGCAACGAAAACTCTTGATATAATTTCTGAACTTTGGCTTTAACATAAAGTCATTTTGTAGCAAGACCAGTTCTACTTCTAGCCTTCCTGTTAATTCTTCATTACAAGCGTTTAGTGAAGATCATGAAATTTCTCTGACATGTCTTTACGCAGCTCACCCAGGTGGGCACAGTTTCCTTGAACATCATCATCTGGTATTCTTTCTTTCTCTTCCAACCCAGAAAGGCTCAGTAATTAGAAAAGGGTTGTGACAGCCAATGTTACACTTAAATAGGGTTAATTTGGACAGAAATGTGGATCAAACTGATTTGACTTCGATAAAATTCACATTATTTCATTACAAGTCACATCATTTCATTAAACTTTGCGAATAATTCTGACAAATAAGTAATGTCATGCGTAATATTTTTGAGTTGATTGCTGAATGAAGCATTTGAGACTTCAAAGAATTTTATCGCAGTTTCAGATAGCGCATAGAAGTGTCTCCGTCAGTTTCCTTTTGAGAACCAAAAGACTTCTGTGTGCAACGGCTAGCATGCAAACTGTTCATCATTCCCAATACAAAGCTTCAAAATAATCTAGAATTGAGAGCATAGGACTTGATTTTATTTTCCGCTGTGGTAAGAGTACTTAATAATGATGGGTGCAGCCCACTTGGGTTTTTTGTGACAAGATGTTGTCTGTGAATTACACAGTGAATGGTAGATATGTCAGATGCAGCTTTATTCAGAGAAGTAGTAACTCCATGACAGTGTCTTATCATTGATGATGCCCCATTTGTTGCAGAAGCAAGAATATTGGAATATTGGTGAGCAGAATGCCAATTTGAAAAGTTCTTAGCCATGCTTCAAACTTTTATGAAGCAACATAACCAAGAAGCAAAGGGTTGTTGCTTGGCAAAATTGATTCATCCAACTGCAGAGCAAATTCTTTTGTGCTAAGTATGTCGCACAATGTGTCTTCCACATTCTCAGACATGTCATCTATTGGTCTTTGTACAGGGTTGATGCTGAGTGGAATCGCTGGTGACTTATGCAAAACCATACTCAGAACCTCCCTTACTGCTGGCAGAACCAGTTCTTCTCCAATTGTATAGAGCTCTCCAGATTTAGCAATGAGCAATGCAATGTTGTATGAAGCATGCAAACCATTACTGTTTTGTTGTGAAGTATTGGCAAACATGTTTTGAAGTGTTTTCCATTTCTGAAAGTTTTCACGAAGTAACTGAAAATAAGCCAAGTTCTTGTTTACCCTTTCAGAGTGTATTCTCTTCAAATGTTCAAGGAGTTTGGACAATTTAATTGCCTCATTTGAAAAATCTTTTTCACACAGCAGACACATTGGCTACAGTTGGTTCACAAACAAGAGAAAATCTCTAGAGGCTGGAAATCAAAACAATGCACACAAGATGTTAGAGGAACTCAGCAGGCCAGGTAACATCTAGGAAAAAGAGTAAACAGTCAAGATTTCAGGCCGAGACCCTTCATCAGCACTGTTGTTGCTTGGTGTTGGTAGAAATCCATGTTTCAGATACTCCATGCTAAATTGTCTACACTTCTTTTGTGTTTGATCTACTTCTGTCATTTTCATTGTGGGTTAGCGATGGTAGTCGATCACCTATTGTTCAAGTCCAACCTCAAGTGCTGCAATCAATTAAAGGGAAAGTTTTCACATCATCATAGCTCAGGCAAAACCCGATTCTCTGCCTGGAGGTACATAAAGCGGGGCAGCGATTTCTCAGTTGGGCCTAGGCTTGAGAAATGCAGTCAAGACCATTTGAAAGGGAAGATTCTGAACTTTATCCCATTGAATGCCATACACTGATTCAAAGGAATTGTGTCATTGCATGGTTAGAGTTTGGGAATTCTACTAGCTAACACTGTGCTACAATATTGAATGGCAATAATGCATGGAGCCAGCCAGGAAATAACACTTTTTCTTCAAATTAGGTTTTGCATGATATGCCAAGTGCAAAAGGGTCAGATTGCTTTTCAACAACCATAGTACACTTCCAGCAAACTCTCAGAGAATGGTGGGTTAGCAAGAAATGAGGTGATTGTGTGATCTTTGTAATCAATTGTGAGGCACTGAGGATCAAATGCTTATAATATGTAATTAATTTCTTAAATTAAGCCTGTAATCCCTCAGCTGCCCCCCTTACTGCCAAGCACACCCCCACCACCCCCTTTATCTCTCACAGACCCTAGGTGACGATATCGCCCACTTTGGGAACCACTGGTCTCCAGTTCACAGAGAACGGTGCAAAAAACAAAAAAAAAAATCCAGTAAGTAGCAGTTCTATAGGCAAAAATGCTTAGTTAATGAGAGAGATCAGTGGAGACTAGCCAGACTGGTTCAAGCTGACAGGAAGGCGACAGTAACTCAACTAACTACACTTTACAAGAGTGATGGGCATCTCTGAATGCACAACACGTTGAACCTTTAAGTGGATCGGTGACAGCAGTAGAAAGCCATGAGCATACTCTCAGTGGCCATTTTACTAGATACAAAAGGAAGACCACTATTCATTGCAGACAGCCAGAAAAGACCTCCCCCCCCCTTATTCTTTTCAATCACTATTGCCCAGTAGAACTCACACCTACCATGATGAAATGCTTTGTGAAATTGGTCATGGCCATCTCCTTCTGATCCTCTCCAGCTAGGGAGGTGTTATGGACATTAACATCTCCCCATCTCTGCATTGCCTATTTTTGTCCCCTTCCCCCTCCTACCTCCATCAACATCTTATCCACACAGTTCACCCACTATGTCTCCCCCTTCACCACCCCTTCCATTCACATAGACACATGAAATCCCAGTTCCAACTGTCTTTCACCTCTCCCCTAATGGCTTCCATTATTACCTTCCTTCCTGGTCAGATTCTAGCACAACTAGCATTTGTATTCCATCTTATCATCCTCTAGCAGTTCTCTCTGCTTTGAAACTCTCCTCCTCTTTGATGATAGACCAAATATCCTCATACTCCTAATGAAGTATAGTTGCCTGCATGCCTGCTTCATGATTGCATTAATATATTGGGCCCAGAATGGATCCTCTCAGATGTTGATGTCAAGGAACTTGAAGTCACTCACCTTTTCCACCACTAACCTCTCAATGAGGATTGGTCTGTATTCTCCCAACTTCCCCTTCCTGAAGTCCACAATGAATTCCTAGGTCTTACTGGCGTTGAGTGCAAGTTTGTTGTTGACATCACTTAAGCAGCCAATCTACAGTGCCTATATAAAGTATTCACTTGCCCCCTTGAAAATTTTCATGTTTTATTGTTTTACAACATTAAATCTCAGTGGATTTAATTTGGCTTTTTTGACACCGATCAACAGAAAAAGACTCTTTTGTGTCAAAGTGAAAAACAGATATCTACAAAGTGATCTAAATTAATCAATTGGGAAAATCCAGTAGGAAATGGATCTCAAGAGAGTGAGTTTTATGTGTGCCTACAACTGGGCAATTAGGGAGATTAAGGTAAGGGAACCTTTAGGAGGCAGTGATCACAATGTGATTGAGTTCAACATGAAAATTGATAGGGAGAAAGTAAAATCTGACATAGCAGTATTTCAGTGGAGTAAAGGAAATTACAGTGCTATGAGAGAGGAGTTGGCCAAAGTAAATTGGAAGGAGATGCTGGCAGGGATGACAGCAGAGCAGCAATGGTGTGAGCGTCTGCGGAAAATGAGGAAGGTGCTGAATAGATGTATTCCAAAAACAAAGAAATAAGTAATCAAATGGAAAATAGTACAACTGTGGCTGACAAAGGAAGTCAAAGCTAATGTAAAGGTAAAAGAGAGGGCATACAACAAAGCAAAAATTAGCAGGAAGATAGAGGATTGGGAAGCTTTTACAAACCTCCAGAAAGCAACTAAAAGAATGATTAGGAGGAAAGGATGATATAAGAAAGCAAGCTAGTAAACAATATCATGGTGGATAGAAAAAGCTTTTTCAATTATATGAAAAATAAGAGAGATTAGAGTGGACATAGGACTGCTAGAAAATGAGGCCGAAGAAATAATAATTGGGGACCAGGAGGTGGCAGATAAACTAAATAAGCATTTTGCATCAGTCTTCACTGAGGAAGACACAAGCAGTGTGCTAGATGTTGAAGGGTGTGAGGGAGGAGAAGTGATGCAGTTACTATTACAAGGGAGAAGGTGCTCAAAAAGCTGAAAGACCTAAAGGTGCATAAGTCATCCGGACCAGGTGACCTGTACCCTAGGGTTCTGAAAGAAGTCACAGAAGGGATCCTTCTAAAATCATTGGACTCTGGCATGGTTCTGAAGGACTGGGAAATTGCAAATGTCAGTCCACTCTTTAAGAAAAGATGGAGGCAGCAGAAAGCAAACTATAGACTAGTTTGCCTGACCTCAGTGGTTGGGAAGATGTTGGAGTCAATTGTCAAGGATGAGGTTATGGAGAACTTGGTGACACAAGACAAAATAGGACGAAGTCTGCATGGTTTTCTTAAGGGAAAATCTTGTCTAACGAACCTGTTGGAATTCTTTGAAAAGAGTACAATTAAGATAGGTAAATGGGCTGCAATGTATGTTGTATATTTGGATTTTCAGAATGCCTTTGACAAGGTGCCACGCATGAGGCTGCTTACCAAGTTAAGAGTCCATGGTATTACAGGATAGTTATTAACATGGTTAGAGCATTGGTTGATTGGTAGGAGGCAGTGAAAGGATCCTTTTCTGGTTGGCTGCCAGTTACTAGTAGTGTTCCACAGGGGTTGGTGTTGGGATCACTTCTTTTTATGCTGTATATCAATGGTTTATATGATGGAATAGATGGCTTTGTTGTCAAGTTTGCAGAAGATACAAAGATTGGTGGAGGGGCAGGTCACGCTGAGGAAATAGGTAGGCTGCAGAAGGACTTGGACAGATTAGGAGAATGGGTAAGGAAAGAGGCAAATGAAATACAATGTTGCTTATGCACATTGGTAGAAAAAACAAATGCACCGACTATTTCCTAAACGGGGAGAAAATTCAAAAATATGAGATGCAAGTGAACTTGGGATTCCTTCTGCAGAACACCCTAAAGGTTAACTTTTACTTTGAGCTGGTGGTGAGGAAGAAAAATGCAATGTTAGCATTCGTTTCAAGAGATATAAAATACAAGAGCAGGGGTGTATGTGATGCTGAGGCTTTATAAGGCACTGGTGAGGCCTCACCCTAAGTATTGTGCCCCTTATCTAAGAAAAGATGTGCTGGCATTAGCGAGTGTTCAGAGGAGGATGAAGGGGGATCTCATTCAAACCTTTCAAATGTTGAAAGGCCTAGACAGAGTAGATGTGGAATGGATGTTTCCCATGGTGGGGGAAGTCTAGTACAAGAGAGCACAGCCTCAGGATACAGGGGTATCCATTTAAAACAGAGATACAGAGAAATTGCTTTAGCCAGAGGTTGGTGAATTTGTGGACATTGTAACCACAGGCAACTGCGGAGGCCAGGTCGTTGAGTGTATTTAAGGCAAAGATTGATAGGTTCTTGATCGGCCATGGCAAAAAAGGTTACAGGGAAAAGTCGGGGAGTGGAATTGAAGAGGGTGAAGAAAGGATCAGCCATGATTGAATGGACTTAATGGCCTAGTTTAGTGTAGTTTTGTGTTGTTTCATGTGGCACCATGGTCCTGGAGGAACATTGTTTCTTTTTTACTGTGTACTGTACCAGCAGTTTATGGTCGAAATGACAATAAAAAGTGACTTGACTTGACTATTTCTGCTCCTATGTCTTATGATCTTATGGTCTAAATTACAGGGGCCCCAGAAGAGATATTAAAATTATCCTTAGCGACAGGTGAAGTACCGAAGGATTGCAGGATAGCTAATGTTCTTCCGCTGTTTAAGAAAGGCTCAAAAAATAAACCAGAAAATTCTTGGCCAGTGAGCCTAACATCAGTAGTGGGAAAGTTATTGAAGGTATTCTAAGGGACTGGATATACGAGTATTTTGATAGATATGGGCTAATTAGGGATAGTCAGCAAGGCTTTGTACATGGTAGGTCATGTCTAACCAATCTTAGAGAGTTTTTTGAGGAAGTCACCAGGAAAGTGGATGAAGGTAAGGCAGTGGATGAGTCTAAATGGACTTTAGTAAGGCATTTGGCAAAGTCCCAGATGGAGGGTTTGTCAAGAAGGTTCAAATGCTTGGCATTGAAGATGAGATAGTAAATTGGATTAGACAATGGCTTTGTTGATGAAGACAGAGAGTGGTTGTAGATAGTTGCCTCTCTGACTGGAGGCCTGTGACTAGTTGGGTGCCACAGGGATCGGTGCTAGGTCCGCGGTTGTATGTCATCTATATGACCTGGTTGATAATGTGGTTAACTGGATCAGTAAATTTGCAGATGACACCAAGATTTAGGGATGTGGTGAAAAGCGAGGAAGGCTATCAGAGCTTGCAGCAGGATCTGGACCAGCTGGAAAAATGGGCTGAAAAATGGCAGATTGAACTTAATGCATAAAAGTGCAAGGTGTTGCACTTCAGTATGACCAACCAAGGTAGGTCTTACACATTGAGTGGCACTGAGGAGTGTGGTAGGACAAAAGGGTCTGGGAATACAGGTTCATAATTCAGCGAAAGAGGCATCACAGGTAGATAAGGTTGTAAAGAAATATTTCAGCACCTTAGCTTTCATAAATCAAAGTACTGCGTACAGGAGATGGGATATTATGTTGTCGTATTAGACATTGGTGAGGCTTAATTTGGAGTATTGTGTACAGTTTTGGTCATCTACCTACAGGACAGATGTAAATAAGGTTGAAAGAGTGCAGAGAAAATTTACAAGGATGTTGCCAAGACTGGAGGAGCTGAGTTAGAAAGAGAGATTGAATAAGTTATGACTTTATTCCTTGGAACATAGAAGATTAAGGGGAGATTTCACAGAGGTGTACAAAATTATGAGGAGTGTAGATAGGTTAAATGCAAGTAGGCTTTTTCCACTGAGTTTGGGTGTGACTGCAACTAAAGGTCATGGGTTAAGGGGAAAAGGTGAAAAGTTTAAGGGGATCATGATGGGAAACATCTTCACTCAGAGGTCATGAGAGTGTGGAATGAGCTGCCAGTGCAAGTGGTGCATACGAGCTCAATTTCAATGTTTAAGAGCAGTTTGGATTGGTACATGGATGGCAGGGTTATGGACGGCTATGGTCCGGGTGCAAGTTGATGGGAATAGGCAGTTTAAATGGTTTGGCATGGATTCGATGAGCCGGAGGGTCTGTTTCTGTGCTGTACTTTTCTGTGACTCTATAGAATACTAGTATTTGCAAAGTTTCCATTTCAGGCAGCTAAAATTAACAACAATCTAACAATCTCTGAGTGCATGTAATTTATGTTGTGTCATATTAAAGAGAAACTTTTCACTTACTGACTGCAAATGTAAACTACTCAATCTCATTTTATCTTAGACTGATTCATAACAATGACTGGTCGCACATCAGGTTGGACTGGGTAAGAATCCAGAAATGAAAGGAAAAGGTTTCTAATACAGCAGAAGGAAATGTGTTCGTCAGTCAGTGGTTTTGTAAGATTGCAGTTGAGTCTTTCAGCCACAGTATGGCACAATGCAGTCATGAGGTAACTAGGAAGGTGTCAGGGCTTTGTTGTCATTGCCAGGGACGACGAGACTGCAGTGCTGCTACAGTCAGCGCAAAACAGCACACTGGTAATTCAATTATTAAAAACACTGATTAAATTTAAAGTAACATCTGAGTTATTTAGAGTGACATCTAAGTTACTGCTGAACTAAAAACAAACAACTCTAAAATGGAGCATTGCTCAGTTGCATGACAGCCCAGGGGAAAGAGATACTTTTTCAGTCTGGATGTCCATGCAGGGAAGTTTCTGGATCGCCTGCTGTAAGAGACTAGACAGATGATTATTGGTGTGGGATGAATCCATTACGATTTTGAGAGCCCACCATAGACATTGTAATTTGTAGAAGGTTTCTATATCTGGTCGTTGTGTCCCAATGATGTTCAGTGTAGTCCTGTCATTTGCCTGAAGTGCTTTTTGGTCAAACTTGTTGCAGACTGTGTTACCATAATGTTATGCAGTAGATCAGTATGCTCTCAATTACACATCGATGAAGGTACACATCTGCACTTTTTGGGGCAGATTATGTTGTGTATTTAAAGTTTCGGTTATATTTGAGTAATCTTTTATATTAAGTGTAACACTCAGCTCTATCAACCCACGTTCGTCTAGGGGAAACCGCCGTCTGCCCGCCAAACTGTGTCTCACGTTTGCATAGATGCTGTGTATGCACCCCAGCACAAGCCCACAATGTAAAATATCAGTCAGTACACAATGTACGTTTAAACGATTACACTTTATAAATTCTACTGTGACTATGAGGTTAGTAGAGAAACAAAAATATAAAATAAAAAGGCGCCAAGAATAGAGATTATACAGTTTGTGCACAACGTTGGAGTTCACGCAATATCCTCGGTCCACCATTCAATTTCTTCCGAACTCCACGACCTTCGGACTGGGACCAACCACAGTGGTCTACCAGAGCACTTCCCACACGTCCTCGCTCTTCGCTTCTCCTCACTGAACTTCCCGCGTACTCACTCAGGTTCCCACACATACAGATAGAATAACATAACTTCCATTGGTTAATTCCCCATTGTGTACAATTATAACCCAAACACTTAAGCTACAACATACATTACCTCATCAGTTAACATTACAAAGAAGCCAATTAATTATAACACTTCAGAGAAGCCATTTTATTATTAGCAGTTAACAGTTAACATTACAGTTAATATTACTGAGAAACCTACATAAGCTTTTTGGTTCATTAAAATAATCCATTATGGGTTAAATGTACAAATACATGAATTGCATATGTCATCACACTACCACGTGATATACGCGTGCCTTGCTTAAAATGAACGCAAAGTTTGGCCTGCATTCCCGGACACCTGCATCTTCCTTTGAATCAGATTTATGTTTTGAAGTTACGAAACATATCATTGGTGGTGAGGTATTTATAAAATGAACCTGAGATGGCTACCTACCCGTTGAAGCACAATGAGGCATTCAAATTTTTAAATAAGCACAGTAAGGAACAGTGAGTGAAAAGCACAGCTCAGCACATGTTCTTCAGAAAGGAAGACATGATCATTTTAAAAAAGTATTAAAGAGAAGAATTCATGGGTTCATAAAGAGTGGGTACTGGGTAATAATAATAATAAATAAAAGCAGAAAAGGCTGGCTACGTCAGAAAGATCGACAAATTTGATTACATAACAGGTAACTGGCTCATATATACTGGGCTAATTCAGCAATATTTTGAAGCAAGTGAAATATCCATTGAGAAATGAGTACCAATTTTGCAGAGTGCATTAGTTTTAAAGGCATACAGATTGCTTTGAAGTTTTACTGTTTCAAACAATTCAGCAAAAATGAGCTTTGCTGATATTGTCAGGAACTTTTAGGCCCAAGGCTATTGCTGATCGCAGATGGCTTTAGGTTTCAAAGTGGAATCAAAAATATGGGGAGCTCATTTCAGCGTATGTGGCTGAATTGAAGAGATTGTCTGATCATTGTTAGTTTAGTAAAGGTCTTAATGATGGACTGAGAGATCATTTAGTTTATGGAATCTTACAAGAAAGCATTCAAAAATGGCTTGTAAATAAAGCTCAACTTACATTTAAAAGAGCAGTTGAAATCACTGTTTCAATGGAAACTGCAGACAGAAACTCAATTGAGTTGCAGTCAGGAATGAAAATGAGTGTGAACAAAATTTAAATGTCTAACAGAAACCAGCCTTGCTGAACAAATTGTGTTACCACTGTGGCAGAGGCTCACATACACCAGACCAATGTAGGTTTAAAGGTGAAACTTACAGAAAGTGCAACAAAGTAGGTCATGCACAAAGAGCATGTCGGGCAGACAAAAATAAATGGTCTGCACAGGGAAGAGATAAATGTAAAAAGTCAAGTTGCAGGTTCCAAAAGCGTTCTAATCTGCAAGCTGTTGATGAACAATCTGCAAGCAACTAATAATGATGAGTGTGACACAGGACTGGCTAGCATTAAGATTTACAATGTGAAAAATAACAATAGGCGAGCAATATGAGTTATACCATAAGTGAACAGCAAATTAATTAAAATGGAGTTAGACACTGGTTTGGCTGTTTCAGTCATTCCACAAAACAAGTTTGAGAAGCATTTCAAAAATATTAAACTGAAGCCTGCAGATATCCAACTAAGAACTTATACCAGAGAAAATATGGGAATGACATTCAAACTGTGAAATACAACAACCAACAAGCTACATTGAGTTTGTATGTGTTAAAAACAGAAGGACCAGCATTGTAGGAAAGTGATTGGCTGAGACAACTATAACTTGATTGGCGATCCATCCACTATTTGCATGCCACATCCCCTGCGATGAAGTCAATGGAAAGCGAATTAAGAAAGGTACTGGATGATGCCGCAGTAGCTTTGAAGGATGCATTGGAAAGCTCAGGCATATAAAGGGTAAAATTGTGTTAGATGAAAATGCCCCACCCATGTTTTGCAGGACATTTCGGTTCATTACACCATCCGTGATAAAGTAGCCAGTGAGCTAGATCACAAGGAGGCTGAAGGAATTCTTTTGAAGGCTAAGTTGGGCCAATGGGCAATATCAGTGGTCCCAGTAGCCAAGAAGAATAGATCGCTCAGGATCTGTGGTGATTTTAAAGACACCAACAATCCATTACTGAAAGTAGATCAATACCCCCTACCCAGGAAGAGGGTATCTTTGCCTTTCTGGAGGAAAACACTTCAGCAAAACATACCCAGTGGAGGCCTACTTGCAAATAGATATAGAAAAAGAGTCCAAAGTATTTCTCACCATTAAAAACTCGCAGAGGGCTTTATCGCTATAATAGGCCTAGAGTCAGAGAGTCATAGTCATAGAAAATTACAGTAAAGCAACAGGCCCTTCAACCCATCTAGTCTGTTCTAAACAACTTAAGCCGTCTACTCCCATTCACCTGCACCGTGAACATAGTCTTCCATACCCCTATCAACCATGTATTTATTAAACATCTTTCAAACATTTAAGTCAAGTTTGCGTGCACTACTTGTGCTGGTAGCTTGTTCCATGTTCTCACAACACTCTGAGTGAAAAAGTTTTCCCTCATGTTCCCCTTAAACTTTTCACCTTTAACCCATGACCTCTAGTTGTTAGCCCACCCAACCTCAGTGGAAAAAGCCTGCTTGCATTTTTCCTATCCATACTCCTCATAACTTTGTATACCTTAATCAAATCACTTTGCTATCTTTTACGTTCCAAAGAATAAAGTCCTAACCTTTTCACAATCTTTCCTTATAACTCAGGTCCCGCAGGCCTGGAAACATCCTTGTAAATTTTCTCCGAACTCTTTCAACCTGATTTACATCTTTCCTGTAGATAGCACACAATACTTCAGATTAAGCCTCACCAATGTCTTGCACAAGTTAAACAAAACATCCCATCTCCTGTACTCAGTACTTTTATTTTTGAAGGCCAATGTGACAAAAGCTTTTCTAATGACCCTATCTATCTGTGACACCATTTTCAAAGAATTATGGACCTGCGTAAGACCTACCCTAGTTAGTCCTAGTGATGTGCAACACCTCACACTTGTCTGCATTAAGTTCCATCTGCCATTTTCAGCCCATTTTTCCAGCTGGTCCAGACCCTGCTGCAAGCTATGAGAGCCTTCCTCACCATCCACTACACCCCTAATCTTGGTGTCATCCACAAATCTGCTGATCCAGTTAAGCACATTATCATTCAGATCATTGATACAGAAGACAAACAACAATGGGCCCAGCACAGATCCCTCTGGCACTCCACTCGTCATAGGCCTCCAGTCAGAGAGGCAATCATCTATTCCCACTCTCTGGCTTCTCCCACAAAGCCAGTGTCTAATCCAGTTAACTACCTTATCTTGAATACTGAGCAACTGAACCTCTTGATCAACCTCCCATATAGGCCTCAATCAAATGCCTTGCCAAAGTTCATGTAGACAACATCCACTGCCTTGCCTTCATCAACTTTCCTGGTAAATTCCTCAAAAAACTCTATAAGATTAGTTAGACATGACCTACCACATATGAAACCGTTCCGACTATCTTTAATCAGTCTATGTCCATCCAAATACTTATATATCTGGTCCCTCAGAAAACTTTCCAATAATTGTTCCACTACTGATGTCAGGCTCACTGGGTAATAATTTCCTGGTTTATTTTGAGTGTTTTTCTTTAACAGCAGAACAACATTAGCTATCCTCCAATTCTCTGGTACCTTATGTGTGGCTAGGGATGATTTAATTAACCCTGCGCAGACTCCAGCAGTTTCTGCACTAGTCTCCTGCAGGGTCCGGGGGGGACACCTTGTTGGGCCCTGGGGATATATCCACCCTAATTTGCTTCGAGACAGCAAACAACTCCTCTTTTGTCATCCGTATCGGGTCCATGAAGTTGATGCCACTTTGCCTGATTTCTATGGACTCTGTCTCTTGAGTAAATACAGTCGCAAAAAATCCTTCTAATATCTCCCCATATCTTTTGGCTCCATCACAAACAAGAGAGAATCTGCAAATACTGGAAATCCAAGCAACACACACAAATACTGGAGGAACTCAGCAGGCCAGGCAGCATCTATGGAAAAAAGTACAGCCGACGTTTCATCATGAGCTTATATTTCATCTGGGTAGCCTCCAGCCTGATGGCGTTGAAGCACCTTCAATAACTCCAAAAGACTGAAGTTGCGTAAAATACTGAAAGGCTTTTATTCGCCGTACAATACGACCTCCATGGTGAGTGTCTGCCCCCGGACTGAGGGGGAGGGGCAAGGCCCAATCATCTTTATTCAGGAATCTGTGGGAGGAGCTACAGGGGCAGTCAGCAGAGGGGTGTGTCCAGACAGGTAACCCAGTTACAACATATATATGGTTTACCACATTCACCCCTCCTTTTTTAAAATGAGTCCCGCGGGGTGAAGTGACTGACAATATTTAAAACAAGTATATTTACGGGTCAAGTCTATCAGGCAGTCAAGTCTGTCGCTGTGATCTACGTAGCACCGGCGGTGATTGCGTTGGCGATGGCGGTTGTGCTGGCTCTGGCCTGACTTGAGGTGCCAGCACATTAGGCGTTGTTAATCCCTCGTGCGTGTGCGTCGCGCCCGGTATGGGAGTGTCGTGTGGTGTCTGTGTAGGGCTTGGAGTGCGCGGTGTCTCGGGGGTATATATATCGGCGGATACGGGGTTAATAGTCACCACGGAGTGTTCAGGGCAGGGGCCCGGTGCTCCTGCGGGCACCAGGTCGCGGATGGAGACCGTGTCCCCCCGCCCAGCAGGTAAAACCACGTAGGCATACTGGAGGTTCACATGAAGTAAGTGAACCCTCTCGACCGTCGGGGAGTATTTATTGCACCTCGCATGTTTCCGGAGCAGCACTGACCCCGGACACATCAGCCAAGTTGGTAGGGTGGTCCAAGTGGTCGACTTTCTGGGAAAAGAAAAGAGCCGCTCATGAGGGGTGGCATTGGTGGCTGTGCATAACAGGGAGCGGATGGAGTGGAGTGCCTCGGGAAGGACCTCCTGCCAGCGAGAGACCGGCAGTCCCTTTAACCTGAGGGCTAAAAGTGTGGCTTTCCACACCGTGCCATTCTCCTTCTCCACCTGTCCATTCCCCCGGGGATTATAGCTCGTGGTCCTACTAGTTGCAATTCCCCTAGCCAGTAGATATTGGCGCAGCTCGTCACTCATAAACGAGGACCCTCTGTCACTGTGGATATAGCATGGGTATCCGAACAGAGTGAAGAACTTGCGCAGGGCTTTTATAACTGAAGTGGTAGTGGTGTCGGGGCAGGGGATGGTGAAGGGGAACCGTGAGTACTCGTCGATAACGTTAAGAAAGTACACATTGCAGTCGGTGGAGGTAAGGGGGCCCTTAAGGTCAACACTCAGTCGCTCAAAGGGGCGGGTGGCCTTGATTAGTTGTGCCTTTTCGGGTCGGTAGAAGTGCGGTTTGCACCCTGCGCAGACTTGGCAGTCCCTGGTCATCATCCTGATCTCCTCAAGGGAGTAAGGCAGGTTCCGGGCTTTCACGAAGTGGAAAAGCCGGTTGACCCCCGGGTGGCAAAGATCTACATGTAGGGCGTATAGCCGGTCGATCTGCGCGCTGGCGCACGTTACCTGGGATAGGGCATTGGAGGGCTCGTTGAGCTTCCCAGGCCTGTACATGATGTCATAGTTGTAGATGGAGAGTTTGATTCTCCACCTCAGAATTTTATCATTTTTGATTTTGCCCCGCTGTTGGTTACTAAACATGAATGCGACTGAACGCCGGTCAGTTAGCAGGGTGAACATTTGCCGGCGAGATAGTGCTTCCAGTGCCTAATAGCTTCCACTATGGCCTGGGCCTCTTTCTCCACCGCGGAGAGCCAAATGTCAGGGCCTTGAAGAGTACGGGAGAAGAACACCACTGGTCTTCCCGCCTGGTTGAGGGTAGCAGCCAGTGCAAAGTCAGAGGCGTCACTCTCTACTTGGAAGGGAATGGCCTCATCCACCGCATCCATTGCTGCTTTGGCAATGTCCCCTTTTATACGGCTGAAGGCTGCACGGGCCTTGGCAGAGAGGGGTAATGTGGAGAACTTGACCAGGGGGTGGGCCTTGTCTGCGTAGTTAGAAACCCATTGGGCGTAATATGAAAAGAAGCCCAGGCACCTTTTGAGGGCTTTGAGGGTGTTGGGAAGAGGGAGTTCCAACAGGGGGCGCATACGGTCAGGGTCAGGGCCAATGACTCCATTCTCCACGACACACCCAAGGATAGCAAGTCAGTTGGTCCAGAATACACACTTGTCCTTGTTATAGGTGAGATTGAAATTTTTGGAGGTTGTCGTTGTGATCCTGCTGGTCGTGACCGCAGATGGTGATGTTATCCAGATATGGGAACGTGGCCTTCAGTTGCCGCTGGTCCACCATCCGGTCCATTGCCCTCTGGAAGACAGATACACCATTCATGACACTGAAGGGGTCGCGCAGGAATTGATAAAGCCTGCCGTCCGCCTCGAAGGCAGTGTAAGGGCGGTCCTCCCGGCGGATGGGGAGCTGATGGTAAGCAGATTTTAGGTCTATGGTTGAGTACACCTTGTACTGTGCTATCTGATTGACCATATCCGCGATGCAGGGTAGAGGGTACGCGTCGAGCTGCGTGAACCTATTGATGGTCTGGCTATAGTCCACGACCATCCTATTCTTCTCCCTGTTCCGAACAACCACCACCTGCACCCTCCAAGGACTTGTGCTTGCCTCAATAACCCCCTCCCTGAGCAGCCGCTGCACCTCCGACTTAATGAAAGCTCTGTCCCCCGCGCTGTACCTCCTGCTTTAAGTTGCCACGGGTTTACAGTCGGGGGTCAGGTTGGCGAACAGCGGTGGGGGAGGGATCTGGAGGGTGGAGAGGCCGCAAGTGGTGTCGGTAGTGCGGCAGTTGGCACTATGTTGGGTGGGAGTGCGGGTCGGTGTGTGTGTGTGGTCAGTAGCGGGGTATGTGACGTATTCCTACAAAACTGGGGATTTACAACAGTGATTGGTGGGAGGGGCCCATCATACTCCATTGTCACGCTTTTCAGGTAGCTCTGGAAGTCGAGCCCCAATAGCACAGGGGCACACAGTTGAGGCATGACCAGTAACATAAAGTCTCAATATTCTGTGCCCTGCACCACTAGTGTCACTACACAACCCCCCCCCCCCCCCGGATGTCTGTTGTATGCAACCCAGAAGCTATGGTGACTCTCTGACTTACCGGCCATATCATGAGTCCGCAGTGCTGCACCATGTCCAGTTGGATAAAACTCTACGTGCTGCCTGTGTCAAACAGGCAGCTTGTCCTGCGCCCCTCCACCAGGATGTCCATCATTGACCTTGCGAGCTGGTGGGGAGCACTTTGGTCGAAGGTCACAGAGGCCAGGGTTGATCAGCTGCACCTTACCCCCGAGATTCGGCAGAGTCAGAATGAAAGAGGTTGTGATCCTGGAGGACTGTCAAGAGTATGAAAGAATACCATCAAAACATGGATGAGAATATTAAGATCAAGTAATTGCTTTATCAGGAGATGTAATAGGTCAGGCATACAGAACGCCTGAAGTAAATTTTATGTATTGTCATGTTTCCAGAGACAAAACTATTGAGGTTTTCCATGATTCTTTGGTGGTAAGGAAGGTATAGATAAGGGATTCAGTAGCAGATAAGGTGAGGGAGGAGTAGAAAAGGGCAGTACAGTTTTACAGAGATTATTATATGTTGGCCCTTGGCGAAATGGTTAAGGCGTTCGTCTAGTGATCAGAAGGTCGCTAGTTCGAGCCTTGGCTGTGGCAGTGTGTTGTGTCCTTGAGCAAGACACTTAACCACACATTGCTCTGCGACGACACTGGTGCCAAGCTGTATGGATCCTAATGCAGGGAAATTGGAGCAGTTTAGGTAGGTATTGACGAATTGGGCTGAAGGGTTTGTTCCCATGCTGTACGACTCCATGGTTCTAAGAGAAATAAGATATGACCAAGGATGGACTCTTAAAGACATCAAGAGAGCAAGTTTGGGAGGGAGAAAACAATCGATTGTAAAGGATTCTCTAGCTAAGGCTCAATGTATAATAACAGAACCAAGCCATGATCAAATGAATGCCCACCCATTCACAGAGATAACAAAGGAGAAGTATTAGGCAATAATGGTGTGGTTAACAATCCAAACAGACAAGAAGAACAAGGAAGGGTAAATTCCCTTTGTTATAATTACATAGTAAGGCAGTAGTATTTTTAATAAGGGATATTTTGTTGGATGGCAATACAGAAAATCTGATTGAAGGAGCTCAGATACAGAATTCTGGGTAAGTTAGAGATAGACTTAGCTGTATTAGAATGTTTGGAGAATTTGGAGAGACAAAAAAACCTGGAGCTGGGTAATGGTGAAACTGGTCCTTAGCGATAACACAGAATGGGTAATAACAGGTTGTAGTTTAAATGCATACCTGATTTCCTTCTTGGAAATATTGAGGAAACACCCAAGGTGCTGTGTGATATGCACTGAGGTATTACAGGCCAAACATTTCCCAACCCCTAAGAATTGCGTCCTTTTCATTGGTTAGCAGAGTCAGTGAACCTTGTTCAATAATTCAGTTGTAAACAAGGTAATGTGAATATCAATCTAGTTTCAGTATGAAGAATGGGAAGCCTTGCTTGAGCTTCACCTCTGCTTCACTCAGATTCCACTGCTACCCCAACCGCAAATTTGCACATACCAGTTACTGAACCTAATAACTGGCCTGTAGGGAATACTTCATAAAATTATAAGCCATTTTTACAGATCATGGATAAGTTGGTTGAATGAGTTCAAGGGCTTATCTAGGTTAAGATTTTGATCAACAAACTTTATTGCAAAAGCTTTAAATAATCATTCTAAGATCTATGTGTGCTGTTTTAGTGCAGAAGTTGAAACAAATTGTTCAACACCTGCTTATAAAAGACATTAACATGGTTGTAGTACAAATATATAGAATGTCTCTCTGCCTGCCTCACTGCTTGGAATTTCCTATAATATTTGTGAGCCAACTCTCACACTTCCCCAAAGGAAAAAGAAGAATGATGCATTATTAATTTCCAATCCTGATAAGAAATAAAAATAATACAATATAACATAGCAGCAGTCAGAACGCTAGGGTAATATCTCTACTAGTTAAAATATAAATCTGGTATTTATTATGGTCACCATCAAGAGTGGGAAAGACTTTAGTTCCAAATGCAAATTGTGGCCATTAAGCACAACTTTTTCATGTTTTTGACCTTGTCATTGAATCTATTTAAATTATTCAATAGGGAGTACTTAACCATTCATTTAATTTTTATATAGGAGTGCAGGGGTCTATATTCAAGGCTTTTGAATTCTCAACTAAAATGTGGCTGGAAACCACCCCCCCCCCACCCCGAAGGAAATTGTAATAGATCCTTAATTTAGGAGATTAGAAATATAGTAAGGTTTAACTTATAAGGACAAGCTGCATAGAGCAGTTTTGTAATCTTTTAGGTATGGAAGATTAAGGGGTGCTTAAAGTGATTAAAGTAATTTCTGGCGTTGTTAGGGATAAACTGCTTAATCTTCTAGGGAATGTATAAAATGCATAACCTTAAATTTAGAGCAGGTGCATCCAGTTCTTGTATCGGTAAATATTTCTTCATGTAAAAGGCAACAAAAATCCAGAACTCAAGTATTATTTAGATGACAATAATAGAGAATTGTAATATTCAGAAACATTTTTTTGCTGAATAAATGTATGTAAGGTTATTGGTCGAAGGTGGGTTGATTTTGTAGTTGAGGGACTGGGCGTAAAATGGATTAGTAAATAAGATCAGAAATGGGCCTGTGTTCTCAAACCTGTTCTGCCATGTAATGCCATGACGAATGCTTTATTTGAAGAAATTTTCTCAGCCAAAGATGAAGCAACATGCCAGACACTAATCAACTCAACTGCTGCAAGTACAATTTTCAAGTCCTCTTTGAGAGCAGAGTTTTAATTTTGAGCAGTAATTGACCAAACTGGGGATGTTCCTCTTGGAAAATAAAGAAGATTGAAATGAGATGCATCAAGTATTCCCACTATCCAGGTCATGACCTCGTCTCGCTGCGATCATCAGACATGAGACACAGAAGCCTGAACTCCCACTCTAACAGATTCAAGGACATTAACTTTCCTACAACCATCATGTTATTGAACAACCTGCACAACCCTAATCCAATCTCAGCGATGGAACATAATGGACCACTTCTTGTACTACCATGGACATGTCTCTAATTGTGTGTTTTGCTTTACACTGTCTTTCTTTGGCAGTCTTTTTCTTCTTTCGCCGCTGTCTTCTTTAAGTGTAATTTATATTCTTTGTTTTTGTACCTACATACCTGTGATGCTGCTGAACATGTATGTCAACATACTTATGCACATGACAATAATCTCAATTGGACTTGATTTGACTATGAGATATCTAGACTGGCTAAGCTGCAGGAATCTGCTTTTCCTTGCAGAGAATTCAATAACAATGCTCATAGATTTGAGATCATTGGTAATGTTACACAACCGGCAACAATGAATATCAATCATGACAGGTTATATAAAAACAACCAAACATTTATTAAACACGGATAAACAATAAAAAAAACAAACGAAAACCTTAACTGGAAGTTAACCGCTATGCGGCCATTCAACAAATCGCCACTCGGTACTGGTTCTTAAAGCGATAAATGCGAAAACAGTTCTTAAAGCGGTAAAGTCAAATACAGTTCTTAAAATGGTAAATTCGAAAGTCCATCAGATTTATACATTCAATTGGGAGAGACTTCTCTGGAGAAGGATTTCTTCATAGACGCAACTTTCCTGCTGGTTCTGTCCAAAAGGATTCACGATGAAGGAAATAAACGGCTTAAAACAACTGACCTTTCTTCTGGCGAGAATATCCTGTATGAACTACCTTTCTCTTTTGGCAGGAGTTATCTTTGATGCAGGTCGCTACTTCTTCAACGAAGACTCAATAAGGTCGATCCTTTCTTAAACTGCCGCACGATACCAACTTCTCTTAATCCTTCAGGTCCTGTACTTCAATAAAGTCTTCACTCTCCAATACTACTGAAAAAGTACATCAACAAACCTGGCAGAAATTGCCAGTCCAGCACTATTGTACCTTACAATAGAACATAACACTCCTTTTTAAAAATGAAACTGGGTCATAAAACAAATACGCAACGGAACGGAGACACTGACGAACGTTCTAGCTGGGAAACTAATTGCGTCACCAGGGGTCTACACTTTTATACCCATGGTGAACATCTCATCACGTGACCTCACATCGGCAGGAAAATTACATCAGGTGACCTCCAAAAGACCATTACATCATTCTCACAAGAAAGACACAAGATCTCCTTGAGGTATGTAACAGTAGTAAGATGAGCTAAGCAAATACATGTATCTTTTTCACCCAAGGAATGAAATTTACTCCCTGAAATAGCTGTTCAGCATATTTTAACGTACCTGGAGAACTACTAGAAATGGTACAACTGACACGGCAAACTACTAAGTGTTGGGGTGTGAGGATAGTCTAATAGTTCTTTCTCTCTCTGAAATGAAGATAGTGGACCAAATGTCCTCTTTTGATAATTCTTCTATCAGTCACTGTATAAAATAATCAATACAATGAGGGAATGTTTCATGAATGCAACACCATATTCTCAGTGTTATATAACATTGCAGCCTACGCTACCTTGGTCTCAATATTTCTTTAATTGTCCATATGAGGCGTGACACGCTGGCACAAACACCATTTATTACCCAACCTTTAAGATGGTAAATTTCCTTCTTACACTGTGGCAGTCAATCTGACAAGGGTGCTCCCAAAGTGCTGCCAGGCAGAGAGTACCAGGGTTTTAATCTGAGAACAGAGGAAAGAAACATGATTCCAAGTAGACACCGTGCAGATGCTTGTATCTAGAGCATCACAACGGATGCAAGGTTCAACCAAAACATCCACAATTTCCTTTCCTCTATAGATACTGCCTGATTCGCTGTGTTCCTCCAGCAGATTGTTGACATAATTCCATGTCTACATAGTACGTGATGTAGAGGGGGAACTTGTAATGGTGGTCTTTCTCTTTACAGATGCTGCCATGTTTGCTGAGTATTTCCAACATCTTCATTATGTATTTCATATTTAAAGCAACTGCAATTTTCTTTTGACTGTGTCTGCTTCCGTGTTCCTGCAGGAAAGAAAATTAGCGGATTCACAAATTCAGCAGCTATAGCCAAGATTTTTCTATTTAATATAAAAACCTCACAAGATTGATTCAGCAAACTTCCACACATAATTGGCACAGCCCAATAAGGAGCTGATTGCATGAACTTGTAATTAAAGCTATAGTCACCATTTATATGAATAGAACATTGATCTGTACAGCACAGCAACAGGGCTTTTAGCCCATAATGTAGTGCCGAACAAATTAAATTATTGATCAAATGGCTAACTAAACTAAATTCTTCTGCCTGCACAATGTCCATATCCTTCCAGTTTCTTCATATTCATGTGCCTATCTAAATGTCTCTTCAAACTCCCAATGCATCATCCAGGCACTGCATTCCAGGCACCCACCACTTCCTGTGGGGAAAAAAAAAATGCCCGTCACAACCGCTTTGAAATTACCACCTCTCACGCTAAATGCATGCCTTGGCATTAGAGATTTCAAAACTTGTTAAAAGATACTGTCTGTCTATCTATGCATTTCTTAATTGTATAAAATCTGTATCTGATCTTCTCTCAGCTTCTGCCGCACCAGAGAAAATAATATGTCCAACATCTCATTATGCACATGCCCTTTAATCTAGAAAACAACCTGGTAAGCCCTTTTGCACCCTCTCCAAAACCACTAAAATCCATGTCGACAACACCCATGGCTACACCTTCATCAATCACCTTTGTCAACTTGTCAAAAATCTAGATCAAGTTAGTAAGGCATGACTTGCCCCACACAAAGCCATGCTGGCTCTCCTTAATTTGGCCACAATTTTCCAAATACTCATAAACCATATCTTAAGAATTCCCTCCAATAACTTCTCTACTACTGACAGGATATTCACCAGTGATAATAGTTTCCAGGATTATCCCTTGTTCTCTTCTTGAATAATGGAACAGCTTTAGCTACTCACCAGTACTTTGGGACCTCACTTGTGGTTAGTGAGGAGATTAGGGCTAAGAGGAAAATTGGATCAGCCATGATGAAATGGTGGAGTAGACTTGATGGGCCAAATGGCCTAATTCTGCTCCTATATCTTATAGTCCTGTGGTCTTATGGTCTCCCCTTATTGGACTATCTACATATTGATTTATGAAAGCCTCCTGGATGCACCTACATAATTCCGCACCATCTAGTCTTCTCGCACTCAGAAGGTCCCAATTTATATTAGTGAAGTTGAAGTTCCCCATGGTAACGACTCTATTCTTTTTCCACCTTTTCTTCATGTGCCTGCATATCTGTTCCTCAATGTCCTGGTAGCTATTAGGGAGTCTGTTGATTAATCCCCTCAGAGGGATTGCACCCTTCTTATTTTTGAGATCTACCTATATAGACTCAGTGGATGAGCCCTCCATTATGTCCCTTCTGAGTGCAGATGTTATATTGTCCTTGATTAGTTGTGCCTCCTCTATCTTTTCTGAAACTTGAATCAAAATCAGGTTCAATTTCATTGGTGTATGTCATGAAATTTATTGTTTTGTGTCAGCAGTACATTGCAATAGATAATTAAAAAACTATAAATTACAATAAGAAATACATATATTACATTAAGTAAATAGTGCAAAAAGAGAGCAAAAAAAGAAAAAAATTAGTGAGGTAGTGTTCAGAAATCTGATGGCAGAGAGGAAGAAGCTGTTCTTGATGTGTTGAGTGTGTGCCTTCAGGCCCCATGGTTTCCTCCTTCATGGTATCAATGAGAAGGTGGCATGTCCTGGATGTCGCAGGTCCTTAATGACGAATGCTGCCTTTTTGAAGCATTGTTTTTTGAAGGTGTCATTGATGAGGGGAGGCTATTGCTTATGGTGGAGTTAGCTGAGTTTACAAAGTTCTGCAATTTTTTCTGATCCTCTGCAGGGGCCCCTCCATACCTGACAGTGATGCAACCAGGGCCGGATTAACCTAGTAGCAAAAGTAGCATACACCACGGGCTCCGCATTTTCAAGGGCCCTGCACTAAATGCTTGCATGCTGCAGTCTGGTGAAGTCCGCATCTCACCGTTGTGTTGCCCTTAAGGCATTTATTTAACTTTATTAAATTTCAGATTTAAATAATTTGTTTGTAACTATTTTCTAGTTGAAGTTAAAGGTTGGTAACGACGTTGCAGTTTAACAAAGGGCAAAATTTATTGTTTATGGTATATCGCGGCATGTGATGACATTACCTCCAGTTTCACCGCGTCTTGTGGGCAACTTCCGTTTCGGCAAAAACAGAAAGGAGGGGGCCCGCGTGAACAGCACGAAGGTGAAAAGCTCCACCTCCACCCACAAAGAAACGTTATAAAAGCAACGCCGTAAGTTCATATAACAGTAGACATGTTGAAGTAAATATAGTAATGCGGATTCTGTTAAAAGTAGCGTCGGTTGATGAGGTTACTTACAAGTATTTACAATGCAAGTGTGGTGTAGAGAATGAAACAGACACTGAATATGTTTTGTATTATTTTATGAACAGCTTTCACCATACGATGTCAATGTGGAAGAGTGAAAAGTAAACGGTCAATTTTACTGCGACTCTGTCTTCATTGGCTCTGGTTTAACCTGGTGTTTAGTCAGAGTTTCAACACACTGCAAGAGAATACTACGCACCGTGTTCTCATGACGATCTGGTAATGCTGTTGTTTTCATGTCGGGGGAGCTGCATGCTGCATGGTATGTGTGTGCAGGCGTATGTTGGCTCCTTGCTGTGTCGTGGTGACCCTTGTGCTATCTCCCACGCTCCCAAGTCGCTGCAGCGTGCGCTGTTTCGCCGCTGGAAGGTGCACCACTGACTTTGTGCACTATGTTTTGCCGTCTGGACCAGCTGAAAAATTTGTGAAGTTTTTGGATATGGAAGGTCATAGTGCTGAACAGCTCGCTCAAAGTTTACTTGACTTTTTAAAGGAAAATGACATTGATATAAAAGACCGCCATGGTCAAAATTATGACAATGCCAGCAACATGAGTGGCAAGTATAGTGGCTTACAAGCACAAATTAAAGAGCTGAATGAGTTTGCGGATTACAGTCCATGTTTTGCACATTCATTAAATTTGGTTGGAAAATGTGCTGCTGAATGTTGTCAAGAAGCATTAATTTTCTTTCAATTTGTAGAAAGCCTGTACACATTTTTTTCTGCTTCTACTTATCAGTGGGATCTCCTTTCTGCTGCATTATCCGATGGTGGTGCTCATTTGCCCATTGTGAAAAGAATGTCAGATACCAGGTGGTCAGCTCATGCAGATGCAACAAAAGCACTTTTACACAGCTTTTCTGCAATAAAACAAGTCCTGGATGACATTTCAAATAACAATGATCAGAAGGCAGATTGTCGACAACAGGCTCATGGACTACTTTCAACCATGATGAAGATGGAAACAGGAATAATGGTCATATTGTGGGATCAAGTATTACAGCGTTTTCAAATGACCAGTGCTTCTTTGCAATCTTCTGGCCAAGACTTGAACACAGCTTGTGCACTCTATGAATATATTCAAGCTATGCGGTCTACTTTTTCTGACTAAGTGTGAAGATTATCAACAGCAAACTCGAAGAAAACACAAGCAAAATCGTGCATATGATGATTTCAGTGGTTATAGCACTCTTGATCCACTTGTTGAATCTCAAAGCTTATCTAAAGGTGAATGGTGTTTTTGGATTCCTTTATCAGTTACAGTCGTTTACACCTGAAGAGATCGTAAAGAGGTTATCAAATCTTATTAAATCATATCCGGAAGATCTGGAAGGAGGTCTTGATGAAGAATTTGTGCAGTTTACTGAACTGTTGAAAACTGATCTTGCTTCTCTTATTGGCACCAAACAAGACCTTGTAGAGTTACAGTTGTACCGTTTGGTAACTGACAACTCTTTGGAGTCATGTTTTCCAAATGTAGAAAATGCCTTGCGCATCTGTTTGTCACTCATGGTTACCAAATGCAGTGGAGAACGCTCATTTTCAAAACTGAAAAGGATTAAAAATGAACTAAGGAGCACCATGGGTCAAAACAGATTGAACAATCTCACTCTAATGAGCATTGAACATGAACTTCTGTGTGAAATAGACATTCCCAGTATCATCAACAAAATTGCTCATGCTAAATCTAGAAAACGTAACTTTTAAATTGTAGTTTTGTTACTTTTGACATTTGAAATTGATACCTACATGTAAGTAATACTATTACTGAAGTGTCAGGCATTTGTCGTATTAACTGGCTGTATAGCAAATGAAAAAATTGAATTACTTTACTATGCAAGTAAGTAATTTATGTTTTAATACTTACGTGCATTTTTAAAATTTAGGGCCCCTTTATACAGACATCCCACCCTGCAAAAACTCATTTCAGGGAGGTAGCACCCTCGCCCCCCCCCGCAACCCCATATAGCCCCTCCCCACCTCCCGTCGACCTCCAAGGGTATATGTATTACTTTGTTTAGTGATTTTGTTTAATCTGTAAACCAAGTTGAGCATATGCAGAAAATGTGACATTAAAATATGTACTTATATTATATTATCATGTTTATTCTATTACAACTTTAAGCAAGTCTACAGGGAATTTGGCCTATTGTAGGACATCGATAGCGTAGTTCCTTGGCAACTAGCCGGCTAGTTTAAATCAGGGGTTAAAATAAAAGGTTGGCACGTAAGTGTCCGCCCAGATCAGACCGACATTTACGTGCCAACCTTTTATTTTAACATGATTTAAACTAGTCGGCTAGTTGCCAAGGAATCTGCAATCGCCTCTGATCTGGGCCAACATTTATGGGCCGGGCAGCACCTAATTAATTAGCTTGTTTATTTCGGCTTTTTTCTTAAAGATGTGCTGGGTGCGTTCCGGCCACTGCTGTATTCTTCGTGGCACGGAGGTTGGGGACCACTGAATTATAAGTCACTTATAAGTCAATAGCATCATAACATTTTAAGTAACGTTTGGATGTGAAACACACAGCGCATATTTTCCTCGTATGAACATATAAAATCATTGCAACACACCAATATCGCTGAATCAGTGGGAGCCCTGGGCTTGTTTCCCTGCAACAACACAGTCCAATCGAGGGGTGATGGGAGACAGCGATACTTGAAGGGGGTTCCTTATGTCCAGTCTATTCCGCAATTTTGCTTTCGTTGCATTCATTGCAGAAAACTCTGCTTCGCAGCGATATGATGTTGGAAATGGAAGCAACGTTTTCAGTGCTTTCGTGACTATCTCAGGATATTCAGCCCTGACTTTGATCCAGAATGCCGGCAGAGATTTTATGTCAAACATACTTTTCAGCCCACCGTTATTTGCAAGCTCGAGGAGTTGATCTTTTTCCCACGCTGACATGGATGATTCACCGGGGACATTCACAAATGGGTCACGGACGCATTCCTTTGCACGTCTCAGGTCACTGATGACCTCGCATGCGTTAAAATTCAACAGTGCATGACAGGGAATGAGGAAAGGTGCAGCTGACTCATATCGTTTCATATCGCCAAATCATATCTTTTCCTCGCGGCCCGGTGGTTGGGGACCACTCTTAGCACAAAGAGAGACCAATCAGGATGCTTGCTCTCCCTCTCCCTCTCAAAAAAATCTATTTCCGTGATATTGTATATAAATTCCAGGTGTCAGGGAGCCACTATCGATATGCGGGAGAGTCCCGCAACTTCTGGGAGAGGTGGGATGTCTGTTTATAACATATGCTACAGGCCCCGCACTAGCTTAATCCAGCCCTGGATGCAACCAGCTATAATGCTCTCCACAGTACACCTGTAGCAATTTGCGAGTGTTTTTGGTGACATCCTAAGTCTCCTCAAATTCCTAATGAAATATAGCCATTGTTATGCCTTCTTGGTAATTGCGTCAATATGTTGAACTCAGAATAGAGCTTCAGAGATTTTGACAAAGATTTTGAACTTGAAATTCACTCTTTCCATTGCTGATTCTTTGATGAAGACTGTTCCCTCAACAATCAATTCCTTGGTCTTGCTGACATTGAGTGCAATGTTGTTGTTGCCACACCACTCAACGAGCTGATCCATCTTGCTCCTGTATGCCTTCTCGTCGCCATCTAAAAATTTTTAGATGGTGTTTGTGCCGTGCCTAGGGTGTAGAGCAGGGGTGGCCAACCTTTTACATTCCATGCGTCAATTTTTTCATGCATGAGTTCAGTTGCGATTTTTTTCACGCACGAGTTCTATATTAACATTTTTACAAGAATTAAATGGGGGTACAAGAGTTGTATGGCACATCTGAACTCGTGCGTGAAAAAATTGACATGTGGAATGTAAAGGTTGGCCGCCCCTGGTGTAGAGGAAGTAGAGCAATGAGCTAAGCACACATCCTTAAGGTGCACCAGTGTTGACTGTCACTGAGGAGGAAAGCTGAACAGCAAAATCCTGGTACGTTAAGCACCCATTCCTGTCCCTATCTCAATCAAGGCTCCATAATGGCCACAACATCATAGTTCCTTGAACTGATCCATGCGCTTAGTTCAGTACCTTTACCAATAATACTTTTGGCATTAAAATACATACTGTATATTTTAAACCAGTGGTCCCCAACTACTGGGCCACAGACCGGTAGCGGGCCACAAAGCCTGTGCTACCGGGCCGCGAGGAAACAATACGATTTGGCGATATAAAACGATATGAGTCAGCTGCACCTTTCCTCATTCCCTGTCACGCACTGTCACGCATTGCTGAATTTGAACAACACCGCCCCCCCATCCCCCCGGCCGGCAGATCCACAAGAATATTGTCAATATTAAACCGGTCCGCGGTGCAAAAAAGGTTGGGGACCCCTGTTTTAAACTATCTGTCCCATCATACCTATTATTTTCAAAACATACATTACTTAAAAAATCAGAAAACAGCAATCAAAATTCTTTGAACACATCACGCGAAGAGAGACATTAGAACATTAGTTACAACTGGAAAGCTGGAAGGAAAAAGAAGCAGAGGCTGACAGAGAATGAAAATGATAGATGGAATAACATCATGGTTAGAAACAGAGGAGGCAACAACTACAATTCAGAGGGTCAGGGACCGTGACGGATGGAGATAGACACACCGAACGGCAAGGCATCTGAATGATGATGAGGATTGTTCTGATTGCATGTTGTGCAGTCTACTCATTTCAGAGGATTCAATTTCTGTGGATATATTAATTCCATTCAGTCGGTGGAAATGCAAGAATCGAGTAATTTCACTCTTAACTTGAATCAAGCTAGATCAACTCAAAAGATTAAGTCCGGTAAAAATGATCTTAGAACATTTAAAAATTTGTGTTTATTTCAGAAAGCAGTAAATGTGTTCACCTCTGAATGAGAGAGAGTGTGTGTGCATGTTTATTTATCTTTTCCTCTTTGCTAAGCACACACATGCACACACACTCTCTCATGTGAAATTATGGCTCAATACACTAGTTCCTTGTAATTTCTGATTTTGTGCTGTAAGCCCCAACAGACATGATAATTTGAGAAGCAAAGACCATGAAAATTCACAGACAGCAGAAACTGAATTCTGACCTTTGATTATTCCAGCACCAAACCTGTGCATGCTTAAAGAAGAGCATCTCTATTTCACGGGATCAGCAGCCATCAATGGCAATATGGAGATAATTCCTATTTAATAGGGCCAAACAAAGTTTTAAAATTTTTTAAATGATCCTATTTTTCTTTGAAAGCCCAATGGTTTTTCATTCATGACTTCAAGGAATCCACTTGCAATTAACCTTTTCTGTGTTCTGGCTTTCAGGAATACGTACTTCCTGTTTTAGCAGGAGATATGTATGTTTGCAGCCCAGAGAATACTTTGCAATAGACTTTATTAACCCTTGACAACATTGGCTTTGTGAGAGGTTGACAGATATTATGTATTTATAATCTGACAAGGAACCTCCAAGGTCAACAGAAGCAAACTTTACCAATTCCCTTCCTCCACCATCAACTCTGCTCTCAAACGCATCTCTCCCATTTCACGCACATCTGCTCTCACCCCATCCTCCTGCCACCCCAGTAGGAATAGGATTCCCCTTGTCCTCACCTCCCATCCCACCAGCCTCCAGATCCAACATATAATTCTCCGTAACTTCTGTCACCTCCAACAGAATCCCACCACCAAGCACATCTTTCCCTCCCCCTCCCCCTGCTTTCCGCAGGGATCACTCCCTACGCAACTCCCTTGTTCATTCGTCCCCCCCATCTCTTCCCACTGATCTCCCTCCCGACACTTATCCTTGTAAGCGGAACAAGTGCGACACATGCCCTTACACTTCCTCCCTCACCACCTTCAGTGCCCCAGACTGTCCTTCCAGGTGAGGCGACACTTCACCTGTGAGTTGGCTGGGGTGATATACTGTGTCCGGTGCTCCCGTTGCGGCCTTCTATATATTGCCGAGACCCGACGCAGGCTGGGAGACCGTTTCACTGAACACTTATGCTCTGTCTGCCAGAGGAAGCAGGATCTCCCAGTGGCCACACATTTTAATTCCATGTCTCATTCCCATCTTCATATGTCTATCCACAGCCTCCTCTACTGTCAAGATGAAGCCACACTCAGGTTGGAGGAATAACACCTTATATTCCATCTGGGTAGCCTCCAACCTGATGGCATGAACATTGACTTCTCTAACTTCTGTTAATGCCCCACCTCCCCTTCGTGCCCTATCTGTTATTTATTTGCTATTATTAATTTTTTCTCTCTCTCTCCTTTTTCTCCCTCTGTCCTTCTCACTATACTCCTTGCCCATCCTCTGGGCTTCCCCCCTCCCCCTTTCTTTCTCCCTAGGCCTCCCGTCCCATGAACCTCTCATATCCCTTTTGCCAATCAACTGTCCAGCTCTTGGCTCCATCCCTCCCCCTCCTGTCTTCTCCTATCATTTTGGATCTCCCCCTCCCACTCCCACTTTCAAATTTCTTACTATCTCTTCTTTCAGTTAGTCCTGACGAAGGGTCTCGGCCCGAAATGTCGACTGTATCTCTTCCTAGAGATGCTGTCTGGCCTGCTGATTTCAACAGCAATTTTGATGTGTGTTGCTTGAAATTCCAGCATCTGCAGATTTCCTCGTGTTTACCAATTTTTTGGTAAGTTTATTAGATATACCGAAAGAATTCATAGCTAATGTCTTTTCTTTCCTCACACTGAAATTTTTTTAAATATCCAAGTTGATTTTGGACCTGCGGAAAAGCTTCCAATGATTTCATTTGGGTCTCAGTGAGAGGGAAAGTGAACATTCGAATTAAAGGCATTGGGAGTAGGAAGAATATAGAGAAAAAGAGATAAGAGGGACAAATGTTTCCACGAGATAATTGAATGGAAAGAGAAAATAGCTAAAAGAAAGGGCTTTTCCTCACTGCCAAACATATTCTTTTTAATTGAACAATAAACAAAAGGTAGAACAAGGTTCAGAGAGAATAGCAAATGGAATTAGCTCAGATGGGAATCTTGGTCTGCCTGCTTCCATACTATATGACTCTAATAAGACAGAGGGAAGCAAAAGTGAAAAAAAAACAATCTTTACAAAAGTACATATTGCCATGATCTAAAATTAACTGTTCAGAAAATCAGAATGGTTTGCAGCCTGAGTGAAAATTGATGGCTTGATTAGTAGACACTATTTGTCTGTTTGCTCGGTTGGAGCCAATTACTCTTCCAATCTTGCAAAGTAAATTCTAATTAATTAACCTAAAGTTTTGTATTTTTCTTTGAACTTCACAGGGGCAAAAATAGAGTTAATGGATCCAACATCTGCTTTCTCTTCTGTCCCTTGAGTTAATGGATAATGCTTTTTTGTTTTCAATTTATGTATTAGTGTGGAGGAGGTAAAATTCTAAATTTCAGAAGATATAAACTAGAATATGCTAAATTGTATTAAAATACCATGCATTACGTTACTAGTTCAGGCAGATAAATAAAGCAGGTTCAGGAGCTAAATGGCCAATAAAATAGATATCTGGCAATGAAAACATGTTTGGTTTATATTTGCATTGATTAGACATGTGTCCTCAGAAGCAATCAATGGGAATTTTGTTAATGGGTTTTTAGGAATGGGATTAAGTAATCAAATATTGTTTAATCAGGAGTTACAGCAAAGAGTTGGTGCTTTTTATTTTCCTGAAGTGAGGTCTGTTATAGAAGGAAGCCGCAGTGGCTGAAGAAAGTCTTGTGAAATCAGCTGGAGCCTAGGAGTGAAAGAGATTCAACAAAAAGCAGTAAAAGCTTGTGACAGCTGCCTAAATGGATGAAGGAAAGGAAGAGAGAGTAGCCGAGAATGCTGATTACCCCTCCCCTTGTGCAATTACAAAGGACAAGTTCAGCTCTGACCCTGTAAAAGGAACAGCTATTAGGTGAAGTGCATTGAGAATAGTGGTGCCTGGGAGAAGTGAAGGGGCACCAGAGAAATGTTCAGACGGAATGCCAACATGCTGCCATAGTGTGAATTTGTGTTTGGCGTGAGCTCTCGATCCATTGATATTAATGTGACGGAGGTAAGGAAGTAGGCGTGTAGTTGCTAAAGAGTGCCACCCGAAACTGAAGAATACAGAGAAGCTCTTTCAAAACCTATTAAGCCAAATAGTCCAATAGATCCTGGTTCCTCAACAGCATATGAAGAGAGGCAAGAGCACCTAGTCATGAGTATTCCATTTTAACAGCAGATGATGTAACGTTTTGGTGGTCTGATCCTTAATTTATTATTCTGCTTGAAGTTACTTTTTGTTCTTTAGCTGGTGTTCTAGTTGCTTTGTGAATGAAACTATTAAAACAACAATTTCCCCCCACACCCCTCCCCCCCTTGAGTGAATGATTTCTGAAAATCATCAAACATGAAACTATTTCACAAAATGATTAGGGTGTTTGAGGTGCTACTGCTTATAAATTGGACCCATTACCGACTGGTATTTATGTATGAAGTATACTGTGATATTTTTCCCCTGGTTAGATTGCACTAGAGATCTTTTCGTGGCGAAATCAAGTTCACGAGGAAACTCGACCAGGTGATTCCGGTCACAATACTGATGCTTCTTTAGTACCAGTAATGCTACTTGTTGTGTAGCACACATACAGTAAAAACACTCAGTGGCCACTTTATTAGGTACACCTGTACACCTACTCACCAATGCGAATATCTAGTCAGCCAATCATGTGGCAGCAATTCAATGCATAAAAAAATGCAGACATGGTCAAGTGGTTCAGTTGATGTTCAGGAAAAATATTGGAATGGGGAAGAAATGTGTTCTAAGTGACTTTGACCATGGAATGATTGTTGGTGCCAGGTTTGAGTGTCTCAGAAGCTGCTTATCTCCTAGGATTTTCACGCACAACAGTCTCTAGAGTTTCAGTGAACAGTGCAAAAAAACAAAAAGACATCCAGTGAGCGACATTTCTGCGGGTCTCGTTAATGAGAGAGTTCAGAGGAGAATGGCCAGAATGGTTCAAACCAACAGGAAGGTGACAGTAACTCAAATAACCATGCGATACAACAGTGGTGTGCAGAAGAACATCTCTGAGCGCACAACATATTGAACCTTGAAGTGGATGGGCTGCAGCAGTAGAAGATCATGAACATACAGGAGGTACAAAATGAAGTGCAACAGAGGGTAAGTTGGAAGTTCTGTGCACAACCTACAACCTTTGTTAAATATTCACAGTATAATTAGCATTGCATTGCTCTAGCCTGTTGTATGTGTGTTTACTTAGAGAGACACTCTGCTGTCGTAAGGAGACCAGACTGTATCGTCTCAATAGGCTGCTTGAACAAAGTTCCAGAGTTCACGGAATGTACACAAACTGTTTTTTTCAATAAGAACTATAGGCAACAGTGACAATGATGATCAGAGTAATCTCAACCAAATGGTAAAATAAACCACATTTCTTGCTAGAGTAGTTATGCAAAATCTTTATAGGCACAGTGGTATCACGAATATAGTTTTGGATAATTTATCACTATGCCAGCACCTCTGAGAGATGTATCTCCCAAACTGCTGTTCACAGTGACAGTGGAAGTACAGCCAAACAATTGAATTGTACACAGAAGAGTTCATATGCTTTGATTTCAGTGCAGTCAGAATGGAACTGTGATTTACAGGGACTCTGGTGATACAGAAAATAAAGGGTTAATTGTGTTGTGTATTTAATATTTGAATAATTTTGTATATAAATTGTTTGTGTAAGTATTCTTGTTAATTTACTTACAGGTTATATGTAAAAATACGTTAACTGCATACATCATCACGCTACCACATGATATGTGTGTGCCTCACTGAAAATAAACTCTAAGTTAGACTGGCATTTCAGACTCCCTTGTCCTCATTTGAATTAGTTTAATGTTTTAAGATTACAAAACTTAACATTGGCGACAAGTTATTTTCAAAACGAACCCGAGACCTTCAAGCAGAGTGAGGTGCTCGTACTAAAAAAAGCACAGCGTGTAAAATACGCAGCCCAACACATGTAGAGACTTTGAGATAACAAAACAAAGAGACTGCAAATGGAAGAATTCATGGTTTATAAAGAGTGAGTACTGGTTAGTAATAATCAATTTAAAAATCAGAAATGGCTAGCTAGATCAAAAAGATGGATGAATTTGATTACATAACGAGTAATTGGCTCATATACACTGAGCTATTGGAACAGTATTTTGAAGCAAATGAATGAGCCAATGAGAAGCGAGTGCCAATTTTGCTAAGTGCGTTGGGTTTAAAGGCATACAGTTGGCTTCGAAGCTTGACTGGTCCAACCAAACCTGCAGAAGTGAGCTTTGATATTGTAAAATTGATTCAGGAACACTTAGAATCGAAGCCAATTGTTCATTGCAGAAGGGTTTCGATTTCATAAGCAGAATCAAAAGGAAGGGGAGTCTATTTCAGTGTACGTGACTGAATTGAAGAGGTGGTCTGAGCATTGTGAGTTTGGTAATGGTCTTAATGATACACTAAGAGGTTGTTTAGATTGTGGAATTTTACAAAAAAGAATTCAAAAAGAGCAGCTAACTGAAGCACAGCTGACATTTAAAAGAGCAGTTGAAATCCCTGTATCAATGGAAACCTCAGGCAGAAATACAACTGCGTTGCAGTTAGGAATGAAAGTGAGCGTGAACAAAATTGCATTGTCTAAACAGAAACCAGCCTGGCTGAACAATTTGTGTTATCATTGTAGTGGGGGCTCACATACACCAAACATAAGCAGGTTTAAAGGTGAAATTTGCAATAAATGCAACAAACTGGGACTCATACAAAGAGTGTGTCAGGCAGGCAAAAATAAATGGACTGCTCAGGGAAGAGAAAAAGCTAAAAAGGCAAGTTGCGGTTTCAAAAAGCTACTAATCTGTATCTCGGTGTCAGTGCTGTGCAATTGCTCAACAAAAGGAGGTGTAAGGCGCTTCTTCCGTCCGATAGCCTACAAGTCACCCTTGGGCAAGGTGTAGTACCTGTTTAGCCTCCCAGTCAGGGTCATGTGAAGCCATGGTTTGCAGGTGGAGGATGGTTTTACAAGCAGATTCTACAATTGGAATTTATGGTTGTAAAAGTAAAAACGCTGGGAAGATGAATCTGCTGATCAAATGGCTAGCAGGGCTGGACTTTAGGCAGGGCTAGGCTGGGCTGCAGTCCAGGGGCCTGAGTTTCAGAGAGGCCCAAAATAGGTAGCTATCATCATGGTGGACAAAAAAAATACAAAAGTGGAGCACAGAAAAGAAAAAAGAAAGGAGAAAAAGAGGACCGTGAGAAAGAAGCATTAAAAAAGACATTGAAATTGATAGCGCGAACACGAGGAAATCTGCAGACGCTAGAAATTCAAGCAACTTTTATGTGTGTTGATGGAAATTGACAGATTTTTTTAAAACCTGTTCTTGATGATGCAGCAGTACCATCGCTCTTGTCACAGTCTGAGACCGGTGGACAGATGGAGACTTGTTCAACAGCTAGCGCTAGCACTAGCGTTAGCACAGGACCACCATCCTTGCCACAGTCAGCAGCTAACGTTAAGAGGCAGAGAGCATGACTTTGGGATTCCCGACCACAGAGGCCTCCGAACAACCAAGTCGGGTCACCATTAATGTTAACGTTACCGCTACTGAGGATCCTTACAGCACTGATCCTGCTCGCTGGGGAAAGGAAATGTTAGATGATTCAGTCCGAGCATACTGGGCTAAGAAAGGGCCGGATTCCTGCCAGAATAAGGATGTGGATATTCGATTAGATTATGAGAACACTCAGTCCTCTTTTATTGTCATTTAGAAATGCATACATGCATTAAGAAATGATACAATGTTTCTCCGGAGTGATATCACAGAAAACAGGACAAACCAAAGACTAACACTGACAGAACCACATAATTATAACATATAGTTATAGCAGTGTAAAGCAATACCATAATTTGATGAAGAACAAACCATGGGCATGGTAAAAAAAGTCTCAAAAGTCCCCGAGTCAATCCCTGATAGCAGGCGGCAAAAGGGAGAAACTCCCTGCCATAAAACCCCCAGGCACCGTCAACTTGCCGATGCCTTGGAAGCAGCCAGCCACAGCTGACACTGAGTCCATCCGTATCAAAGCTTTGGAACAAGTATACAAACAGCGGAGATGTTTTTTCTCCAAATTTCACTTCAAATGCTAGCTCGTAAATGGTGAGTACATATCAAGGCAATGACTCTTATATTCCCCTTCCACCGGCATTGCATTCTTCAGCACTTTGAAAGTGCAAGTGTTGCATTGCAAGCTGTAAATCTAGACCTGTATAATGCTGTATACTTGGTGAGATCACTACAGGGATATATAGCAAGCTTCCGTGATCAATTTGATACTTTTGAGACCCAGGCTAAAACTATGTCTCCAACAGTCTCACAAGTGTACAAAGAAGACACCCAACGAAAAAGAAAACGTAAGGCCTTCCTGGGTGAATCCACAACACCTGATGTTGGCTTGTCAGCCAGAGAAAACTTTTCAGCTACTGTTTTTTTTTGGTCATGATGGATAGATTACTTGCAGAAATTGATTGCAGATTTGCATCATATAATGACCTTAACAACACATTTGGCATCCTAAACAATATCCCTTCTCTCTAGGTTTGCCAACTGTCCCATATTTGCTGGGACATCCCGTATATTGGGCTAAATTGGTTTGTCCCATACGGGACAGCCCTTGTCCCGTATTTCCCCCGCTAAGGTAGAGCATTCCTATGAAAACTTTTGTGCGGAAATGGCATAAAGCGAAGAAGCAATTACCATTAATTTATATGGGAAAAATTTTTGAGCGTTCCCAGACCCAAAAAATTACTTACCAAATTATACCAAATAACACATAAAACCTAAAATAACACTAATATATAGTAAAAGCAGGAATGATATGATAAATACACAGCCTATATAAAATAGAAATAATGTAAGTACAGTGTAGTCGGGAAGATTAAACCAAAACCGATTTGTGGGGAAAAAATTGGCACGTACATGCATGCGCACACAAGTGCCCGCGCAAGGCTTCGCAGTCATGATCGTCTTTCACAAGTGTCCCGTATTTGACTACTACTTTTGTTCCTTATTTGGGAGTGAGAAAGTTAGCAACTCTACTTCTCTCTCTGATCTCCAAAGCAGATATTCAGCTGACCTGGAGTTAGACTTTGTGGAGGAGGTTGTCCATTTCAGGGAATTTGTAAGTGGCAAATATATTTCATCCGCAACAGGGCTTTTATGCTTCCTCAGAGAAAAAAAACTTGCAGGTCATCTTCCCAAATTTAAGCATTGCTTTGAGGCTTTACCTGACTCTCCCTGTCACAAGTGCAAGTGGTGAGCAATCTTTCGCCAAGCTCAAGCTGGTGAAGAATAGGCTTAGATCCACAATGGGACAGGACAGGCTGAATCATCTTACTCTGATGTCACTTGAAAGTGATCTTGTTCAGAAACTGGATTTTAGTGATCTGATCAAGGACTTTGCGGCGAAGAAATCCAGAGGAACTAGGCTTAATTTTGAAAAACAAGCATCTGACTTTGTAAATATCTAGGCTTGTGTGTCAGTGCTGTTCCTGTTTTTGTGGCAATATGCTAATAGTTGACTGTTCACAAACCTAGTAAGTAATAAGTGGTCTTTACTCTGCAAGCCACACAGCACAGCAATAGGTTAGTATGTGCTAGATCTCATTTTTCAAAAAGATTGTTGAGTATCGTCAAGCTTCCTAGTTTGCCATAGTGCCATCTCTCTTGGCCTTTTTGTCTCTCATTTCCATATTAGAACACACGGTTGAGAAAAATACCTAGATAAAAATGCTTTGGCATTGTTTGAGAAATAAGGCCTATGGTATGTGCGGCAATAGCTAAATAAAGATTTAAGATTGGGTACATCATACTTTGTCTCCCTCATAACTTTACTAAGCCAACTAAGCCTAGGTCGATTTTTGAGTGCTTTAGATGCTGTCCTTCAAACTAAGAATCTGCATTACTTTTTGTCCTCCCTCTTAAGGCCTGCAAGTTTATAGCCTACGTATTGTACTAAACCAATGCCTTGGTCCACAGCTTTGATATTTAGACCGGTATGACCTTTGCTCTTGTTCTTGCATTTTTTTGCTTGATACAGCAGCATTTTAGGGTGTCGGCAGGGGCCCATCAGGGCCTCCAGCCCAGGGGCCCTGACCCCATTAAATCTGGCCCTGATGGCCAGGGTTACCCATCCAGTATGGACGCTGCAACTGAACAAGGCAATGGGAAACCACTTCAGTATTCCTCCCTTGTACAATAATGAACTACAACTGGAAAGCTGGAAGGAAAAAGAAGCAGAGGCTGACAGAGAATGAAAATGATAGATGGAATAATATCATGGTTAGAAACAGGGGAGGCAACAACTACCATTCAGAGGATCAGGAACCGTGATGGATGGAGAGACATGATCACCCATGCCGAACGGCAAGGCACCTGAATGAATCTGCACGCTGTTGATGAAAAATCTGATCATGGTGAAATACAGGAGTATGTAGCCTTGAGATTTATAGTGTAAAAATTAGCAATCGACAAGCAATATGACTAATGCCAGAAGTGAACGGCAAATTAATTAAAATGGAATTGGGCACGGATTAAGCTGGTTCAATCTTTTCACAAAATGAGTTTGAACAGAATTTCAAAGATACTAAACTGAAGCCTGCAGATATCCAACTACAAACTTATTCTAGAGAAAAGATAACTCCTGTGCGAATGACACAGTGAAGTGCAACAACCGTCAAGCCACATTGAGCTTGTACGAGGTAAAAACAGGAGGACTAGCATTGTGGGAGGTTGATTGGCTGAAACAACAACAACTTGATTGGAGAACCATTCACCATTTGCATCCCCTGCAATGAAGCCAACTGAAAGCAAAGTAAGAAATGTACTGTATGATGCCACAACTGTTTCCACACCAAACACCCTGAGCATTGTTCAACAGAGGGAAAACTGGCATTGGTACCAGCCTTTGTGGCTACTGGTTGGAAAGCTTATTGACCAAGGAAGGACTGTGCTGCTCAGAGGAATATTGAGTGACAAAAGCAGTGGTCCAAATACAACAGCTTTTGTAGGCAAAGTATCTGAGAAGACTTCTGATATGTTAATTAGGCAGTTACTTGTGAAATACGGCTTGGTGTTAAGCTGGAAGCAAATTCAAGGAGCTTCAAGGAAGTTACCAGTATTCGGCTTTTGTGAGTAGAAAGATCCAGAACCTACTCTGCGTGCATTAAGGTTATTGCATGAACCTCAAGTGGGAGGCAAAAAGCTGCTTGTCAAAGTAGATGCAAAGACCAAAGCCTTGCTGGATGAATGGAAGGCCAAAAGGAAAGGAGTCAATGGAGATATGAAAACAGAGGATTTGTCAGATGACATTGTGGATGAGGAAACCAAGAGGAGAGATCAGATTGTAAAGGCAGCAATAGAAGAATTAAGAAGAGAATACTCCAGTGAACTAAATGCATCTCCCCAAGATCAAGATGCACAAATTAGAAGAAGAAAAAGAAAGAACGGTGTCCAGAGCTGTCAGAACCACTTCCGACAGTCTCAGAGTCAACTCCTACCTCCTACAACCACCACAGAGGAGGCCCCAGAACTGGAGATTGTTTCACAGCCACAAGTCTCACCTGTCACCCAGAGTGATCCCCTTTGCCTGGGAAGACGTAATCCCACAGGAGTAGGAAATCCTCCACAGGCCTGAATGGAGCAAATTAAACTTACGATGTCTATATACAATAGGTGTATGAAATAATATAGTGTGTATACAGTTGAAGAGCATTCATTTATAGCTAAGCAGGGAGGAGCATTTTATATTTAACATTTCAAAAGTAGTTGAGTAACCTTGTATATGAATTTGTTGATTAAGTATTCTTGTTCATTTAAATAATTAATTATGGGTTGTATGTAAAAACACGTTAATTGCATACATCATCACACTACCATGTGATACATGCATACCTTGCAGAAAATAAACTCAAAGTTAAACCGCCTTTTCAGACTCTCGTCTTCATTTGAATTAGTTTAATGTTTCGAAGTTACAAAACATAACAAATTGGAACTCGTGCATAAAACGCAAAGACATTTCACAAAACGTGCACAGAATGTGCAGCCAGCATCAATTCCAAATCGGCCACTTTATTATTAGTATCTACTGTAACTGAGCAGGCTCTTCCCAGTGTGCTTGTACTAAAGATTTTCTATATCCAGCTGACTCCTGTGACCCATAACCACGGGAGTGAGCTGAAGTAAGAAATAAAACTTCCCAGAAATGCAGGCCAACATTCCATGCAGTAGTGAGGAAGGCAAATGCAATGTTGGCATTCATTTTGAGAGGAATAGAATACAGTATACTGTAAAAGTAAGGATGTAATGCTGAGATTTTATAAGGCATTGGTCAGAACATACCTGGAGTATTGTGAGTAGCTTAGACCCCATATCCAAGAAAGAATTGGAAGAAGCCCCAGAGGAGGTTTACAAGAATGATAAACGAAATAAAAAGGTTAATTTCTGAGGAGCATATGATGACCTTGCAACTATACTCTCTGGAGTTTAGAAAGATGAGAATGTTGGGAGGGGAGTATCTTATTGAAACCTACCAATTTATTGAAATGACTCCATAGAGTGGTCATTGAAAGGATATTTCAAATAGTGGTGGGATCTAGAACCAGAGGGCCCAGCCTCTAAATAGAAAGATGTCCCTTTAGAACAGGGATGAGGAGGAATTTCGTTCTCCAGAGGGTGATGAATCTGTGGAATTCACAGCCACAGATGTCTGCGGAGGCCAAGTCATTTGGTATGTTTAAAATGGAAGTTGATAGGTTCTTAATTAGTAAGGGCATCAAAGATTACAGGGAGAAGGCAGGAGAATAAGGTTGAAAGGTAAAATAAATCAGCCATGATCAAATGGCAGAGCAGACCTGATGGGTTGAATGGCCTAATTCTGTTCCTATGTCCTATAATCTTACAGTCATGCACTTAGCTCTCTCTAGAGGTTCTCACTGACAACCCCAAGCTTTTCAATCCTAGTAGAGCTTCCCACTCCTTTATTGCTCAGGGAAGGAGGATAACCCAAAAGCTTTTCTGGTAGTCATGCCAATGTTTCTAGTTAGCTCACCTGATGTACACATGATGTACACGTCCTCAGGAGACCATGTTACTATGTCAGAATCAGAATCAAGTTTATTATTGTTGTTTTGAGGCAGCAGTATGGTGCAAGGCATAAACACAATACTATAAGTTACAATATTACTTGGCCAAGTGGCCAAGTGGTTAAGGCATTGGACTAGCCACTTGAAGGTTGTGAGTTCGAGCCCCAGCCGAGGGAACACGTTGTGTCCTTCAGCAAGGCACTTAATCACACATTGCTCTGCGACGACACAGGTGCCAAGCTGTATGGGTCCTAATGCCCTTCCCTTGGACAACATTGGTGTCATGGAGAGGGGAGACTTGCAGCATGGGCAACTGCTGGTCTTCCATACAACCTTGTCCAGGCCTGCGCCCTGGAGAGTGAAGACTTTGCAGGCGCAAATCCATGGTCTCGCAGGACTAACGGATGCCTTAAAGTTACAATAAAAAATGAAAATACAAGAAGTATAGTGAGGTAGTTCTTGAGTTCATGGACCATTGGCAGAGGGGAAGGAGCTGTTCCTAAAATGCTGAGTGTGTGTCTTCAGGCTCCTGTGTCCCCCCCCCCCCACCCCCGATGATGGTAATGAGAAGAGGGCATGACCCAGATGGTGAGGGTCTTGTGGCACCACCTTTAGAAGATGTCCTTGATGGTGGGGAGGCTTGTGTCCATGATTGAGCTGGTGGAGTCCAACCCACTGCAGCCTCTTTCAATCTTCCGTGCAGAGATGTACAGAATGCTCTGTGCTGTACATCTGGAGAAATTTGCTAGTATTTGGAGGCATGCTAAATCTTTTCAAATCCCATATTAAGTATAGCTGCTGGCATGCCTTCTTTGTGATTGCGTCAGTATGTTGGGCCATATTTTGGCGTATCTGAAGATATGAATCTTGGCAGACAAGGGCTACCCACTCTTTCATTGGTTCCTTACAGCAACTTGAACACTTACCAAAGCTGCAGAGCCCTGTTACCTGAAGAGGCAGACAAGTATCAGAATTTTTAAGGGAAGTACTATAGATGTTGTAAAAACAAGACTCTAGTGCCTACATCAGTCCTTCACAGCTGTAGTGTATGCCCAGCGTATGCAGAGACCTCATCCACATGTGCTTTATGTGAGTGGAGAGGAGTGCTTGATACAGGCTGGGTATATACTAATGACAGAGAGGAATGCAGACTGATAGAGGAGTATATAGGGGCATATAAACCACAGTCAAGGTTGCCAAGCGTATTTGTTGAGTTGTCCATGTTATAAAATACTAGTCATCACTGTTGCAAAGCGGAGAGTTAAGATAGAAAGAGCAGCAACCCCTCAGCTCGGAAGATTTGTGTTCCATCTCTGGAGACAGTGAGCTGGGAGGCTAGATATACCAGCATTCGACCTCTAGCTCACTTACCTCTCACAAAGAGATATACGGGCATAAAAGTCAAAGAGTAATTCCCCAGGAAGAGGACCTCACTGCAGAACAACCCAGCACAAATGAAAGACATTTTGGCATACATTGAATTTAAAAGTGAATGAAGAATTTCTCAATGCATTACTTAAATGGCCAATCCACCTCCTGCAACTGGTTTAGTTGCTTGCTCCTCGTCAAATGGTCACGTTCATGAAGCCGCGTTCCTTATTCAGGCTCTTTTGCCTATGCATTTGTCTTTAGGAGGTAAAATTCTGTCCATTTAATTTCTAGCTAAATAAATCCAATGAAAATCTCCAAAACCCAAGAACCTGTGGTTTGGTGCCACGTTAACCATGTTTTAAAAGAGAAAATCCTAACATTAGTCCTGGTCATAATTCTGAAACACCAAGAGTTATTATATCCAGGCTGACAACCAACCTACCAGATTTTCCTCAGTGGATATTCCTCTGGCCAGTGTTTCCAATCTATGACTTTAAATTCACAATAAAGCTTTAATTACATCACAGGTCCATTTATTTTTCTTAATGAGGCACCCAACTGATCTAATTGTTTTATATTTCTTAATGAGGCACCCGACTGTTCAGAAGATTATGCTTTGAGTTGCCTGGCGTACATAATCCATGGATCAGAAGCATCCATGAGGACAGTAATCACTGGAGAGAAGCAGACAATGAGCTTTGTGCCAGGATATATACGCATCACAGGATCCAATAGAAATCATGTCTCTGTTTATTAGAAAAATTATTTTGTAAAATAACACCTGGTTTCAGGCTGGTAATATTCTCAGACATTACCTATTTATCACTTGGATGTCCTCTTCTGCTTTCAGTATTTTCGGAATATAGGTTACATTTGATCTAAAATAAAAAAAATAAAGATGCATTTGTTATCATTTTAATGGATGAGCCTTTTAATCAATTATTAGATCACGATACTTTTATGTTTGCTCTCTGCTAATATACAGAATTCTAAATAAAAGATACCTGCAATTTCAGTGATCGCTTTCACTACTCAAAACACCAGGTCTGATTCAGACCTCTCCCTCAATGTGGGAGATTCAAAGGCCAAGTTACATCTTTCCTCGAAAAGGGAGCCAAGAGAAGAAATGTTCCTACAGGAAGTTCCTTAAGATGAGCTTGTAGAGAGGCAGGGATTACTTTTTGAAATAGTGTAAATTATAATAAATAAACCACAGAATTTTTCTAGATATGAAAATATTGCATGATCTCTCCCCTTAAAGATAAAATCTAACCTAGAATATTTGACTGATCTCAAATAATTAAATACTGTATACATTGCTTTGTACAGAGTTTTGGATATGTTAATTTAGAAGTACCATATCAGATGATGAGGATTCTTTGGATTAAATGTCAAGTTAAATCATTGCATGGTTTACCAGAAGTTTATAGATCTCACATACATTGGATTTCTTGCACTTCGTAATTCCATTCTAGCAGGTCATAAGCCTGGGAAAGGTAATTGAACAAAAACAGTACTTTGAGAAGAAAATGTGGTAACCAATTAATTCCCATTTCCAGTCTATTATCTCTCAAGAGTATTATTTATGAGCTGAATCATGTTGAAACAATATTTCAATGACTGATGGAGCAGTAAACTCAGTTGATTAAATAACACTAATGCAATGAATTACTATACTGTATATCCAACATCTGTGACCCATTAGAGACTATAGCACAAGCAGCACTCTGTGTTAAACTAAAGATTAAAATATTGTTATGTAACCAAGTGAGAACTACAGTTCTTTCAGAGAGTGTTTCAATTTGAAAGAAAATTCCAAGATTCAAGATTGTTTAATGTCATTTCCACTGCACAGAATAAAGGAAAAGAAAATAACTGTTACTCCAGATCTGATGCAGCACAAAAAAAAATTAAAACACGATAAATACAAATACGTGAAATAGCTTATGTACATAAATTGATTGTATGTACATAAAGAGATGCCAGGTACAGAAGTGTCTGTACATAAAGTAACTGACAGGAAATAATAAAGCAGTGGTGGTGGGGTGGGCCAGTGGTTGAAGATGTTGATCAGCCTTACAGCTTGGGGAAAGTGATCGAATCTTCTTGACCAGCCTCCCATGTGGGTCTTTGTCAAAGGGCTTGCTGAAGTCCATGTAGAGAACATCCACTGCATTGCCTTCATTAACATTCCCGGTAACCTCCTCAAAAAACTCTATAAGATTGGCTGGAGACAACCTACCACGCACAAAGCCATGTTGACTATCCCTCAGTAGGCCTTGTCTATCCAAGTACTTATATATCCTGTCCTTTAAAATACCTTCCAATAATTTAGCCACTACTAATGCCAGACTCACCGGCCTATAAAGTCCTGTCATATTCATAGAGCCTAATACAAATACAAATAAGTATGATGTGATGCATTTTGAAATCACGTACCCGCTTAGGACTTAGGGCATGAGGGAGTGTAATGAAATAGATGGACCTAGGAATAAAAGTGCATAGTTCATTGAAAGTGAGCTTTATGCCAGGTAAACAAGTTGGTGAAAAAGGTGTTAGCAGGCCTTCATCTGTCAGTCCACTGAGTATAAGAGATAGGATATGATGTTGCTTTTGGATAAGTTGTTAAAGAGGCTGCTTTTGGAGTACTGTGTACAGATTTGGTTATCCCGGTATAAGAAAGATAAAGCTAAACTGGAAAGAGTGCAGAAAAGATTTACAAGCAAGTTGCTAGGACGAGAGGGCCTGAGTTAGAGGAAAGGTTGGCTAGGTTAGGTCTTTAATTCTATGAAACTTTAAAAATGAGGGATGACATCGTAGAACTTTTAAAAAATATGAAAGGCATAAATAAGATGAATGGTAACAATCTTATCCCCAGGACAGTGAAGGTCAAAACTAGGTGGCATAGGTTTAGGGTGAGATGGGATTTAAAGGGACCTGATTTCAGCTTTTCATGGTGAGTATTTGGAATGAGCTGTCGAAGTAAGTGGCTGCAGCAAGTACAATAGAACCATTTCTGGACCGGTACAAGGAGGGACAGGGCTGAGGAAGATTTGAGCCAAACACAGGAAGTAGGGACTAGCTAGGTGGGTGCCATAGTTATCACAGAATGTTTGGGCCATGTTTGTCCATGTTGAATTGCTCTATGACTCAATGGCATTCTTAGAAACATCCATTTGCCATATACGTATGTCATATACCTATGAATGGGAGCACCTACTGAACACAAGTAAGGTGTTGGCCTTTAGGTTTGAAGGAAATAAATGTTATACCAATGGAACTATTGAGTGTTAGAAGTAATAAATGACATGGTATGAGAAAATGAATTGAGGATGCTTTATTGGTTCAAGGTGTAATTGAACATAATTTGTCACTTCTATTGTAGATGAATCTAAGGTTTATCTTCCCTAAACAGTCAATATTTATTTTTATTTACTCTTGGGCTTCAATTTGTCCAAGAAACATAGCTCCTGGGCAGAAACTCTAAGGAGAGGTTGGATTATTTCCTTGCAAAGTCAGAACTGAGAGAAGACCTGTTAGAAATATATAAAATTATGGAAGGTTTAGATAGGGTAGATAGATTTATTTAGATAATTTCCCCAGGGTGGATTTATGAAATACTGGTGAGGAATAGCTTATGCCTTCTAGTATAGCATAGGGAGGGGGAAAGTTTACAGTAGATTTGCAAGGCAAGTCTTTGACACAGGGAGTTGTAGGTGCCTGGATTGCACTGCTAGAGGAAATGTTGGAAAATGCATGGTCATGCACTTTGGTAGTAGAAATAAATATGCAGACCATTTTCTAAATGGGGAGAAAATCAAGGAATCTGAGATACAGAGGGACTTGGGAGTCCTTGTGCAGAACACCCTGAAGGTTAACTTGCAGGTTGAGTCGGTGGTGAGAAAGGCAAATGCCATATTAGCATTCATTTCAAGAGGTCTAGAATACAAGAGCAAGGATGTGATGCTGAGGCTTTATAAGGCACTGGTGAGGCCTCACCTTGAGTATTGTGAACAGATTTGGGCTCCTCATCCTAATAAAGATGTGCTGGCATTGGAGAGGGTCCAGAGGTTCACAAGGATGATTCCAGGAATGAAAGGGTTATCGTACGAGGAACACTTGATGGCTCTGGGTCTGTACTCGCTGGAACTTAGAAGGATGAAGGGGGATCTCATTGAAACCTTTTGAATGTTGAAAGGCCCAGACAGAGTAGATATGGTATGGATGTTTCCCATGGTGGGAGAGTCTAGGACAAGAGGGCACAGCCTCAGGATAGAGGGGCGCCCTTTCAAAATAGAGATGTGAAGAAATTTCTTTAGCCAAAGTGTGGTGAATTTGTGAAATTTGTTACCACGTGCAGCTGTGGAGGCCAGATCGTTGCTGGGTGTATTTAAGGCAGAGATTGATAGGATCTTGATTGGACATGGCATCAACGGTTACGGGGAGAAGGCCGGGAACTGGCGTTGAGGAGGAGATAGAGAAAAAGATCAGCCATGATTGAATGGCGGAACAGACTCAATGGGCCAGATGGCCTAATTTTGCTCCTATGTCTTATGGTTTTATGGTCCAAGTGGTAGAAGCAGATATGACAGCAACATTTAAGAAGCATTTGGATAGGCACATGGAATGTAGGAACATGGCCCATGTGCAAGCAGGTGAAATTATTTAGACTGGAATCATGATCAGCATAGATATGGTCAACTGATGGACCTGTGTTGTACTATACTGTACTGTTCTATGTCAGAATCAGAATTGGAAACAGAATCAGGTTTATTATTATTGTCGTGAGAGTTGTTAACTTAGCAGCAGTAGTTCAACGCAATGCATAATATAGAAGAAGAAAATGATAATAATAATAATAAAATAAATAAGTAAATCAATTACAGTATATGTATATTGAATAGATTAAAAATTGTGCGAAAACAGAAATAATATATATTACAAAAGTGAGGTAGTGTTCATGGGTTCAATGTCCATTTAGGAATCAGTTGGCAGTGGGGAAGAAGCTGTTCCTGAATCACTGAGTGTGCGCCTTCAGGCTTCTGTACCTCCTGGAACTAGGGGACATAGCCTCAAGATTCGGGGGAATAGACGTAGGATGAAGATGAGGTAGAACTACTTTTCCCAGAGAGTGGTGAATCTGTGGAATTCGCTGCCCAATAAAGCAGTGGAGGCTACCTTGGTAAGTGTATTTAAGACAATGTTGGATAGATGTTTGCATAGTAGGGAAATTAAAGGTTATGGTGAACAGGCAGGTAGGTGGAGATGAGTCCATGGCCAGATCAACCATGATCCTATTGAATGGTGCAGCAGGCTCAACGGGCCAGATGGCCTACTCCTGCCCCTATTTCTTATGTTCTTATGTCCTACCTGATGGTAACAATGAGACAAGGGCATGCCCTGGGTGCTGGGGGTCCTTAATAATGGACATTGTCTTTCTGAGTCATCACTCCTTGAGGATGTCCTGGTACTTTGTAGGCTAGAGCCAAGATAGAGCTGACTAAATCTGCGGCTTCTTTCGGTCCTGTGCCCACCCCCCATACCAGACAGTGATGCAGCCTGTCAGAATGCTGTCCACGGTACATCTATAGAAGTTTTTGAGTGTATTTGTTGACATACCAAATTTCTTCAAACTCCTAATGAAGCAGAGTCACTGTCTTGCCTTCTTTATAGCTGCAGCATTATGTTGGAACCAGATTAAGTCCTCAGAGATCTTGACACCGAGGAACTTGAAACTTCTGATCCCTCTATGAGGATTAGTATGTGTTCCTTCATCTTACCCTTCCTGAATTCCACAATCAGCTCTTTCATCTTACTGACGTTGAGTGAAAGGTTGTTGTTGTGACACCACTCCACTAGTTGGCATATCTCACTCCTGTACACCCTCTCGTCTCCATCTGAGATTCTACCAACAATGGTTGTATCATCAGCAAATTTATAGATCATTTTTGAGCTATGCCTAGCCACACAGTCACAGATATAGAGAGAGTAGAGCAGTGGGCTAAGCACACGCCCGTGAGGTGCACCAGTGTTGATCGTCAGCGAGGATGAGATATCATCACCAATCCGCACAGATTGTGGTCTTTTGGTTAGAAGGATCCATTTGCATGTTCTATGTAACATAGCCTCTACCCAGGTACAATTAAGGAGAAGTGTGTTGGATTCTCTGATTACAGAACTAGATCATCCAACCTGATGGTTGGTGGTTACTGGATTAATTCCTGAAACTTGCTTTTACTTCCACTCAGAAGGTCCCCAGATCAATAACACGAGCTTTCTGATTTCTGAGACAGACACTCACTAACTACCAGTTTGCCACTCCTTTAACACAAAGCCATGAGGCTGAATCCCTCAATGTGTACAGTATATCGGTGTGCTACCCCAGCAGAAAGTGATCCAGCTCCACCAATTCTTGCAGCCTGGCTGGACGACTGATTGGTGAGAGACCTCTGATCGAGTAAGAAACCAGTTTGTCTGAATCAGTCTGGAAATACTGGCTTGGTAGCAGGGAAGGGAAGTTAATCTGATGGACTTCCACATGTAATTGTTTGTTCAAAGTAGCAACCAACAGAGCAATAATGGCAGGAGCTGGCTTTGATTTATTTTTTAACATTTTTAACATGCTTTTAATTTTTTCTCACACATCCACTCAGATGATTGACATGGAAACCCTGCAACATTACTTAGCAGTGTCTATTTTCATGTTGTCTTCTTGAGGAAAGGCAAGTGGGAGGGGGTATAATACAATGAATCCATTCAAAAAGGAAAAGGTTTCAGGAATTGCCTCTTGGGTTTTCTGTATCAATCACCTCTACAACAAAGTAATTGAAGTTATTAGCATGTGCAAGGGATGCTTTCATGAAGTCCCTACATGACAATAAGTACCATGTGGTGCAGAGATCATCATGGGCTCTGTGCACCTAAATTAGTCTGACATCAGTAGCCTCATCAAAGGTACGTTTCAGGTGGAAATATGACTCATTATGCAAAATGAACATTATAACAGATGTAATGCCCTGGTTCATATTTTTACTATCATGCTGTTCTGTATTTCATTTTGTGCTGTTCTGTGTGAGCTGCTTGTTTTCCGCTTATGTTTGGGTTACGGTTGAAGATAAGAGATAGGAGAATTGTGTGCCATCCAATTAGGATGGTCGGATTAAGGGGAGGTTTCTCTGGTGAGGGTCACTAAGATTGGGCTTGGGGCTTTTGGTCGAGAGGAGATGAAGAGAGAAGATGCTGGGGAGAACCAGTTGTAGCATACGATCTGGTGGGAGACCTGTTTGTTCAAGGTGGATTGCGAGCGGCGTTCGGAAGGCGGTGTGTGCCTTCACCTTGACCGAGGGCCCAGCGCATGAGTAACAAAGAAGTTCAAGATGATCTCCAACTTGTGCACATTTGACTATTTAATTAGAATGGGCCCTTTTCTTTTTGTTATTCTTTACTAACCCTTTAGTTAAGATTCATAAATATAATTCCTTTAATCGTATGCAGTGAAGTGTCTGCTATTTCGTGGCATTAATTTGTAATAGGGTAGCAAATTACACAGCATCCACACAAACAGAGGTTTGTGTTGAGAGCGCCTCGATCTCACATATTTGGTGGGGCTGAAGATTGTCTTTCCTAGACTTACGCAGCCGAGGAAACCAGGGTGTTTCACAGACCATGTCATAACATACATCCTACTGTCACTGTCACTGACCTACTGTGGTTTCATAAGCCCTGCACCTACCTAGAGGAGTTCCTCTTGCCAAGTCATTTTGTCACTTTATCATTTCCTGTCAGTCTCTTGCACTTAGCGTTACTTTATGTACATGCAATCAGTCTAAACTAATCTTATGTATATATGGGCGCACTCAAACAGTCACTTGTACATAAACAAGAGAAAGTCTGCAGATGCTGGAAGTCTGAGCAATACACACAAAATGCTGGAGGAACTCAGCAGGCCAGGCAGCATCTATGGAAAAAGTACATGCGATCTTTCAGCCGTCCAGCATTTTGTGTGAGTTACTTGTATAAGATTGCCTTTATATTTATATTTATTGTGTTTTGTTTTTTTAATTTTGTTCTTTATGCTTATTGTGTCTTTTAATGCCACATCAGGTTCAAAGTTCAAAATAAATTTAATATCAAAGTACGTATACTACCCTGAGTCTCATTTTCTTGCAGGCATTCACAGTGAGTACAAAGAAATACAAGAGAATCAATGAACGACTACACACAAACAAAGATGGACAAGCAACCAATGTGCACAACAAGACAAACTGTGCAATTGCAAAAGAAATATAACTAAATAAATAATAAATAATATTGAGAACATGAGTTGTAGAGTCCTTGAAGGTGAGTCCATAGATTGTGGAATAGTTCATGTTGAAGTGAGTGAAGTTATTCACATTAGTTCTGGAGCCTGATGCTTGAAGGATAATAAATGTTCCTGAACCTGGAGATGTAGGACCTAAGGCTCATATACTTCCTTCAGTGAGAAGACAGCACGGTCTGAATGATAGGGGTCCTGGATGATGGATGCTGCCTTCTTGTGGCAGTTCCTTGTAGGTGTGCTCAATGGTGGCGAGGGCTTTACCCGTGATGGTCTGGGCCATATCCACCACTTTCTGAAAACTTCTCCATTCTTGGGCATTGATGTTTCCATGCCAGGCTGTGATGCATCCAGTTAGGATATTCTCCACTGTGCATTTATAGAAGTTTGCCAGTGTTTTAGATGACATGCCAAATTTGCACAAACTTCTAAGAAAGTAGAGGTGTATCCATGCCTTCAATGTAATGGTACTTACATGCTGGTCCCAGGACAGATCCTCTGAGATCCAGAGTAACAATCATTTTGTTCTGCTTTACACTTGTGTACTGAAGAACAACAATAAGCAATCTTGAATCTTGAATCACATTACATATAACTACCTAAATTTGATATCTAGCTTCTCAACAAGCTTGCAATTTCATCATATTTTCAAAATAAACTCAATCTTTCCCATAGTTAACATCAAGAGTTTAAATTAATAACTTATTCTGAGCAAATTTTGAGTGAACCCTGCGTAAACAGGGGGCATACATTTAAGATTAGAGGGGGCAATTTCAAACGAGGTGTGAGGGGCAAGTGTTTTCCACAGAGAGTTGTGGATGCCTGGAATGCGCTGCCTGGAGGGTGGTAAAGTCAGATACATTGAAGATTTTTAAGGGAAGTTTAGATAAGTACATGAATGTGAGGGAAATCGAAGGAAGTGGACATTGTGGAGGCAGAGGGGATTGGTTTAGTTGGCCATTTGATGAGTAAATGAATTGGTTTGGCACAACAATGTGGACTGAAGGCCCTGTTCCTGTGCTATACTCTTCTATGTTCTATGTTCTACCTGTTTGGACCCGGCGTGAGATTATGAAACTAGATCCTAAGCAAAGCTGGACCTTTAAGAAGAGCTGTATGATGAATTCCTCTGTTAAGACTGTTAATCCTATTTCCTCTTTTGCTTTATACCAGAGTGATTACTTCCCTGGTAGGCTTATCTTCAGTATAATTATCTTTGTCACAATTTCCACAACTGATGAAACATAGCAATTGGGAATTTGCACATACTAATCAAATCATCCATTAATATCCAGGTTTAACTGAGCAAAGACAAGCATTTTCAATAAATTTTTGTGTGTTGCACAAAAGCAAATGAGAAGTAGATGGTAGATGTTAATAGCTTCTATTGACTAGAGAAACACTTCATAAATTTATCAAACATGTACAGCTGAAAATGAGATAGCTGTGACAAAGAAAACTGCTGTGACTCATCAGTGATATAATCAAATTGTACCTTCAGAATGTGTAAGCAATCCATCATTATTGAAAACTAAATATAATGATAACTATTATATAGTTAACTGAAAATGGAAGTAACAAATGGTGGCATAAAGATAGAAGGATGTTATAGTGATCGACAGGTCTCACTGGACTGGTTCATCCCTTTCAGTAAATACTGATGCAAAGTATTCATTTGGGACCTTGCCCACATCCTCTGTCTCCAAGCACAGATTCCCCCCTTTATCCTTGAGTGGTCCTACCCACGGCATTCTCCTCTTATTCTTAATATATGTACAAAGTTTGTATAAAATGCTTTGGGATTCTCTTTAATGATACTTGCAAAAGACTTTTTCATGGCACATTCTGAATGTCCTAATTCCCTTCTTGAATCCATCAACTCTCTCAACATCCATGATTTCCTGACCTTGCCATCCATGTCCTTCTCACTGGAACATACTGTAGCTGTCCTGTACTCTATGCATTTAGTCTTTAAACACCCTCCACATACCAAACAACTTTTCCCAATTAACTTTCCCTAGTTCTTGCCTAATACTCTCGTAATTTACCCTGCTCCAATTTAATACTCCCCTGTAAAGTCCAGATTTATAAATTATAAGTTTTAAAAAGCTATCTTAAATCTTAGGGATTTGTGATCACTGTTCCATATTGGTCTCCCGCTGACCAGGCTCGTTACCCAACACCAGGTCCAGTATGGCCCCTCCTCTTCTTGGACTAGCTATATATATAGATTAAAGAAACCTTCCTGGACACACTTAACAAATTCTGCCCCACCTAAACTTCTTCAACTAAGGAGGTTCCTCTCTATATTAGGGAAGTTGAAGTCACCCATGACAATAATGCTGTTGTTTTACACCTTTCCCTAATCTGCCTGCATGTCTGTTGCTCACAAATTTCTACAGATGTACAAATTTCTAACTGGTTGTATCACCCTCTGGTACAAAGGGGCCACTGCCCCCACCACCAGGACATGCCCTCTTCTCATTGCTACCATCAAGGAGGAGGTACAGGAGCCTGAAGACACATATTCAGTGTTTTAGGGACAGCTTCTTCTTACCATTAGCTCTCTGAAAGGGCAATGAACCCATGTACACTACCTCACTATTTTTTTGTTATCTTTGTGCTCTGCTTATTTAATTTTTTAATATACAGTACCATGCAAAAGTCTTAGCTAGTGTGCCCAAGACATTTGCATGGTACTGTATTTGTCAACATAGAGCGCAGTGCAAATTTGTGAAAGGAGTTTGGGAACAGCAAGGGTGGAGCACCACAGGAGAGGTGTGAACAGAAAAAGAGTGCCAAGGGCTCGGTGGGTGGTGTAGATGCAATCAGATCAGGCAAGGTCATTTAATTCTAAACAACTGGTTTATTGATCATTACAGAATGCCTCTCTGATGCTTCCAGCTCCCTCCCATCTGCTTTTCCATTTTCCCAGCCATGATTCCCTTCTCCCTGTCCCCTTCCCACTCTCAGTCGGCAATAGAGAGACCCATATCAGAATCAGGTTTATCATCAGTCATGTATGCCATGAAATTTGTCTTTCTTTTGAGGCAGTGCAATACAAAAATTACTACAGTACTGTGGAAAAGTCTTAGGCATCATAGCTATGTATATTCAGTACATTTCTCAGGCTTTTGAACAGTGCTGTATATTTTCATTGCAATTTATAGTTTTTTATTATTATGTATTGCAATGAACTGCTGCTGCAAAACAACAAATTTCAGGACATATACCAATGATATTAAACCTGATTCTACTTCTGATTCAATGTCACAGTGGTTAAGTGCGGGGTGGGGATTGGGGGGGAAGTCTGTAGTACAATCCCATCACAGTGATTACACCTTTCTTATTTTTGAGTTCTACCCATACAGACTCCGGATGAGCCTCTATTGTGTCCCCTCTGAGTGCAACTGTGATATTGCCCTGAACAATAGTGCACTTTCCCCAGCTCTTTTTACCTCCTTCTCTATCATTCCTAAAATATTGAAACCCTGGAATATTAAGCACACATTCCTGTCTCAACCAAGTCTCTTTTATGGCCACAACATCATAGTCCCATGTACCGATACATATTCGAAGTTCATCATCCTTGCCCAGTTTAAGAGACTACTAGACAGGTATATGGAGGAATTTAAGGTGGGGGCTTATATGGGAGGCAGGGTTTGAGGGTCGGCACAACATTGTGGACCGAAGGGCCTGTACTGTGCTGTACTATTCTATGTTCTATGTTCTGTTATAATACTCCTAGCATTAAATTACACACTTCAACCTGACAATCTCTTTGTGTTTATTACCTTGCTCTTGCCTGTTTTTACTGCTTATGACATCTACATTCCTCTAAATTCCTCCACTTTCTAAACTGGAACCAGATTAATTTAAACTCTCATGAGTAGCATTACCAAACCTCCTAGCAAGGATATTGGATTAAGGTGTAACTTGGCCCTTTTGTAGAGATCAGCTCTGCCCTAGAAGAGGTTCCAATGATTCAAAAACCCAAACCTCTTCCCCCGTGCCAGTTCTTCAGCCACCCCATTCATCTATTCTGTATTTCTATTCCTGCATGGACAAGCATGTGACATTGGGAGTAATCCAGAGATGACTATTTTCAAGAAACATACATCAAAGTTGCTGGTGAACGCAGCAGGCCAAGCAGCATCTATAGGAAGAGGCGCAGTCGACGTTTCAGGCCGAGACCCTTCGTCAGGACTAACTGAAGGAAGAGTGAGTAAGGGATTTGAAAGTTGGAGGGGGAGGGGGAGATCCAAAATGATAGGAGAAGACAGGAGGGGGAGGGATGGAGCCAAGAGCTGGACAGGTGATAGGCAAAAGGGGATACGAGAGGATCATGGGACAGGAGGTCTGGGAAGAAAGACAAGGAGGGGGGTGACCCAGAGGATGGGCAAGAGGTATATTCAGAGGGACAGAGGGAGAAAAAGGAGAGTGAGAGAAAGAATGTGTGCATAAAAATGAGTAACAGATGGGGTACGAGGGGGAGGTGGGGCCTTAGCGGAAGTTAGAGAAGTCAATGTTCATGCCATCAGGTTGGAGGCTACCCAGACGGAATATAAGGTGTTGTTCCTCCAACCTGAGTGTGGCTTCATCTTTACAGTAGAGGAGGCCGTGGATAGACATGTCAGAATGGGAATGGGATGTGGAATTAAAATGTGTGGCCACTGGGAGATCCTGCTTTCTCTGGCGGACAGAGCGTAGATGTTCAGCAAAGCGGTCTCCCAGTCTGCGTCGGGTCTCACCAATATATAAAAGGCCACATCGGGAGCACCGGACGCAGTATATCACCCCAGTCGACTCACAGGTGAAGTGATGCCTCACCTGGAAGGACTGTTTGGGGCCCTGAATGGTGGTAAGGGAGGAAGTGTAAGGGCATGTGTAGCACTTGTTCCGCTTACACGGATAAGTGTCAGGAGGGAGATCAGTGGGGAGGGATGGGGGGGACGAATGGACAAGGGAGTTGTGTAGGGAGCGATCCCTGCGGAATGCAGAGAGAGGAGGGAGGGAAAGATGTGCTTAGTGGTGGGATCCCGTTGGAGGTGGCGGAAGTTACGGAGAATAATATGTTGGACCCGGAGGCTGGTGGGGTGGTAGGTGAGGACCAGGGGAACCCTATTCCTAGTGGGGTGGTGGGAGGATGGAGTGAGAGCAGATGTACGTGAAATGGGGGAGATGCATTTAAGAGCAGAGTTGATAGTGGAGGAAGGGAAGCCCCTTTCTTTAAAAAATGAAGACATCTCCCTCGTCCTAGAATGAAAAGCCTCATCCTGAGAGCAGATGCGGCGGAGACGGAGGAATTGCAAGAAGGGGATGGCGTTTTTGCAAGAGACAGGGTGAGAAGAGGAATAGTCCAGATAGCTGTGAGAGTCAGTAGGCTTATAGTAGACATCAGTGGATAAGCTGTCTCCAGAGACAGAGACAGAAAGATCTAGAAAGGGGAGGGAGGTGTCGGAAATGGACCAGGTAAACTTGAGGGCAGGGTGAAAGTTGGAGGCAAAGTTAATAAAGTCAACGAGTTCTGCATGCGTGCAGGAAGCAGCGCCAATGCAGTCGTCGATGTAGCGAAGGAAAAGTGGGGGACAGATACCAGAATAGGCACGGAACATAGATTGTTCCACAAACCCAACAAAAAGGCAGGCATAGCTAGGACCCATACGGGTGCCCATAGCTACACCTTTAGTTTGGAGGAAATGGGAGGAGCCAAAGGAGAAATTATTAAGAGTAAGGACTAATTCCGCTAGACGGAGCAGAGTGGTGGTAGAGGGGAACTGATTAGGTCTGGAATCCAAAAAGAAGCGTAGAGCTTTGAGACCTTCCTGATGGGGGATGGAAGTATATAAGGACTGGACATCCATGGTGAAAATAAAGCGGTGGGGGCCAGGGAACTTAAAATCATCGAAAAGTTTAAGAGCGTGAGAAGTGTCACGAACATAGGTCGGAAGGGATTGAACAAGGGGTGATAAAACAGTGTCGAGGTATGCAGAAACGAGTTCGGTGGGGCAGGAGCAAGCTGAGACAATAGGTCGGCCAGGACAGGCAGGTTTGTGGATCTTGGGTAGGAGGTAGAAACGGGAAGTGCGGGGTGTGGGAACTATAAGGTTGGTAGCAGTGGATGGGAGATCCCCTGAGCGGATAAAGTCGGTGATAGTGTGGGAGACAATGGCCTGGTGCTCCTTAGTGGGGTCACGATCGAGGGGTAAATAAGAGGAGGTATCCGCGAGTTGTTGCTGTGCCTCGGCAAGGTAGAGGTCAGTACGCCAGACTACAACAGCACCCCCCTTATCAACGGGTTTAATAATAAGGTTAGGATTAGTGCGGAGGGAGTGGAGAGCAGAACGTTCCGAAGGAGTGAGGTTGGAATGGGGACAAGGTGCGGTGAAGTCGAGACGGTTGATGTCCCGTCGGCAGTTGGCAATAAAGAGATCCAGAGCAGGCAGAAGACCAGAGCGGGGTGTCCATGAAGAAGAGGAGGGTTGAAGACGGGAGAAGGGGTCATCGGTGGGGGTGGAAGAGTCCTTGCCGAAGAAGTAGGCTCGGAGACGGAGACGGCGGAAGAAAAGTTCCGCATCATGGCGAACACGGAACTCGCTGAGGTGTGGGCGAAGGGGGACAAAGGTGAGGCCCTTACTGAGAACAGAGCGTTCTGCCTCCGACAGTTGAAGGTCGGAGGGGGTGGTAAAGATCCGGCCGGATGAGAGCTGGGATCAGAGGGGGGAGGGGGGAGGCTGGGTGTGTCAATGGAGAGGGGAGGGTTGGGGTGAGAGGAAGATGGAGCCTCTGAGGGCCCAGGAGCTGACGGTGGGATCTGAGGGAGACGGGATTGCAGAGTATTGGTGGGGGAAGGGGAGACAGGAGTCACAACAACAGCATATAAAGACCCGGCCTGGAGTTCAAGGCTGGAATCTTGAGAGCTGGGATCAGAGGGGGGAGGGGGGAGGCTGGGGGTGTCAATGGAGAGGGGAGGGTTGGGGTGAGAGGAAGATGGAGCCTCTGAGGGCCCAGGAGTTGACGGTGGGATCTGAGGAAGACGGGGCTGCGGAGTGGTGGTGGGGGAAGGGGAGACGGGAGTCACAACAGCAGCACATAAAGACCCAGCCTGGAGTTCAAGATTTTCAAGATCCTGCTTTTCAGATTCTTTCCCGATTCCCAATACTCACTGTGCAGGACCTCTTCATCTTTTCTACTCATGTCATTAATACCAACATGCACCATGTCCTCTCCCTTGATAATGTTCTGCAGCTTCGTCTGAGACGCCCTCAAACAGGAGACAACACACCATCCTGGTGTTTTTTCATGGCCACAGAATCTCTCTCCTGTCCCTTGACTATTAAATCTCCTACCATTATTGCTCTGCCTGACTTTACTCTTCTCTGATGGCCTCTGAGCCAGCCGGAGCACCATTGACTTGGATGCAGATGCTGTGCCCCGATCAGTCACTTCCCCCCACTGACCTCCAGCAGTTTTGAAAGGGGTATACATCTAGTAACATGAGGAAATGAATTGTAGCAGCAGAGATGTGGTTTTTGAGGAGGATGCAAAGAATATTATGGACGAAACGAATATCTAACGAGGATGTCATGAACAGAGCAAACACAAAAAGAGAAATAATGTATGAGATCATGAAAAGGCAACGTAACTTCATTGGACATGTGATTAGGAAAGAGGAGTTAGAATGCACGGTAATTATGGGAAAGATTGAAGGGAAGAAAGCAAGAGGAAGACGAACACAAATGATGATAGAGACAGCAGCCAGAGAACTGGAAATGAATACCAATGAATTGATCCATTTGAGCCGAAACAGGAGTGTGTGGGCCATGGCAGTCAAAGCTCACACTGGGCATGGTATCTGATGATGACGATGATGATGATGATACATCTCACTGAAGTGAATGCCTGCAGTGACTGCCTACTCCCCCACCTCTCCTGATGGTCTGAAGGTTGTACTTTGGGTGGGACCATCTCCGTAGAAGTCTCATCTATGAGGTTCTCAGCTTTCCGTATTATCTAAATTAGTTAAGACCATCACCTACAGGGGCATGGGCTGTCAACAGCAGCTCAGTAGAGTCCTCTGTCCTGGGCTAGTCTTCAAGTTGTCCCCAGGTGTAGCCCATTTTCTTGGTATCAGCTTCAAGGTCACATCACCAGGTGTTCCACTTTCCCTGGGGATTTCACATTAGTGCTTGCCTGGAGATGTTGGTACTTGGCATCTCTATATTCTTGACCCTGAATTTTCTTCCTCTGGTAAATGGTGTCTTCTGTGCTATAGATTAGTGTTGCTGATGACTTCTGGCCAGTGGATCTAGAGGATTTTTCTCAGCTACATATTTATAAATGTCTGCACTTTCCTGATGAGAGTCTTTGCGATCCAAAAGACCATAATACATAGGAGCAAAATTAGGCCATTCAGCCTATCAAGTCTGCTCTACCATTCCATCATGGCTGATCCTGGATCCCACTCAACCTCATACACCTGCCTTCTTGCTAAATCCTTTGAAGCCCTGACTGAACAGAAAACAATTGACTTCTGCCTTAAATATACCCACGGACTTGGCCTCCACCACACTCTGTGGCAGAGCATTCCACAGATTTACCACTCTCTGGCTAAAAAAAAAATTCCTCCTGACCTCTGTTTTAAAGGGTCGCCCCTCGATTTTGAAGTTGTGCCGTCTATTTCTGAATCCCCCCACCATAGGAAATACCCTCTCTACATCCACCCTATCTAGTCCTTTCAACATTCAGTAGGCTTCAATGAGATCCCCACAATTCTTCTAAATTCCAATGAGTACAGGCACAATGCTGCCATACGCACATCATATGTTAACTCCTTCATTCCTGGAATCATCCTCGTGAACCTCCTCTGGACTCTCTCCAATGACAACAAATCCTTTCTGAGATATGAGACCCAAAACTGTTGACAATACTCTAAGTGCGGCCTGACTAGTGTCTTAAAAAAGCTCAGCATTATCTCCTTGCTTTTGTATTCTAATCCCCTTGAAATAAATGGCAACATTGCATTTGCTTTCTTTACCACAGATTCAACCCGTAAATTAACCTTCTGGGAATCTTGCACGAAGACTCCTAAGTCCCTCTGCACCTCTGATGTTTGAACCTTTTCCCCACTTAGATAATAGTCCGCACTATTGTTCCTTTTACCAAAATGCATTATCATACATTTCCCAACTCTGTATTCTATCTGCTAGTTTTTCTGTCCATTCTTCCAGTTCATCTAAGTCCTGCTGTAATCGCATTGCTTTCTCAGCACCACTTACCCCTCCACCTATCTTTGTATCATCCACAAACTTTGTCACAAAGCCATCAATTCCATAATCTGAATCACTGACAAACAATGTGAAAAGCAGCAGTCCCAATACTGACCCCTGAGAAACACCACTAGTCACCGGCATCCAACCAGAAAAGGCCCCTTTTATTCCCACTCGTTGCCTCCTGCCTGTCAGCCATTCCCCTATCCATGCCAGTATCTTTCCTGTAATGCCACAGGGTTTTATCGTGTTAAGCAACCTCATGTGGCACCTTATCAAACGCCATATGAAAATCCAAGTAAATGACATCCACTGCCTCTCCTTTGTCCACCCTGTTTGTTACTTCCTCAAATAACTCTAACAGATTTGTCAGGCAAGATCTCCCTTTACAGAAACCATGCTGACTTTGACTTATTTTATCATTAGTCTCCAAGTAGCTTGAAATCTCATCTTTAATAATAGACTCCAATACTTTCCCAACCACTGAGGTTATACTAACTGGCTTAACTGCTCTGTATAGAAGAACTGACTTCACACTGGAGTTGAACAGCCTGGCCTTAATACATTGTGTCAGCTCCTTGGAGCATCAGATGTTCTTGAGTTGGATGATCCTTGTCTTGCCATCTGTATCGGTGCTGCCCTGTCCGTTAATGACACCACACAGGTAGGTGAAGGCTTCTATCTCCTCAAGAGGATTTCCCTCGAGAGTGACTAGGTTGATGCAGGTTGAGTTGATTGTTAGGGAGCATTCTGGAGTTTTGTGAATATAACAGATAGTAATTCAAGCAAGAAGCAGCTTTCAGTTCTTAATTGTATCTGCAAGTGGCAAATTGAAGTTAAAAGCACAGGCTGGCCCACGGATTGCACATGCATCAGCCAAATATGCATCAGGTGGTGTTAGTTGGCTTGCATCAAGTCGGGCAACATGGATTTAAGTAATTTGCACCATTGTGACTTGAGTTAAAGGAAGCTTTGAGACCAGACTAATATTGTCATGTCAATTATTTTGTTCTAGCCAACGTATTTTCAAATTCAGAGGTGTTTCCCACTGTAGATATGCAATTCAAAGGAAACATTGTCACCCCAAAGTATTGAAGTAAGCAATGTCATTGCAACTATTGAAACTGTATTGAATCACATATTGATATTAAGGGTTTAAAAATGTGATGTACTTTTGAGTTTGTGAGACTCTAACATGAGTGTCTCCAGAAGAACCCCTGTTTGTTGTGATGAATAAAAACTTCATTATCATCATTTTTAAGCCTCTCCAATGGCTTTCATCATAGTCACAGTATTTGGGGCCTGTCAGGGATACAATCAAGACCCACTGTATGGCCAGTGACTTAAGCAGTGTGTGGTAAACCATATATATATATGTTGTAACTGGGTTACCTGTCTGGACACGCCCCTCTGCTGACTGCCCCTGTGGCTTCTCCCACAGAGTCCTGTATAAAGGTGTTCGCCTTGCCCCTCCCCCTCAGTCCGGGGCAGACACTCACCGTGGAGGTCGTGGAGATCGTATTGTACAGCAAATAAAAGCCTTTCAGTATTTTACCAAACCTCAGTCTTTTGGAGTTATTGAAGGTGCTTCAATCTTATTCGCTGTACATTTTAAAGCATGGAACATGTACTAAGACCAGACAAATTAGACCTCGATCCCCAAACACCTGAAGCTGGAAACGCTTTCGAACTCTGGCTGTCCTGCTTCTAATCATACCTAGAGGAGATTAAAGCGACCGACCCCGTAGCGAAGCGCAGAGTTCTACTCTCCAGGGTCAGTCCACGGGTCTATTCGCTGATCAGAGACCAGCCGAGCTACGACGGCGCGATGAGCGCCCTCAAAGGACAATACCTGCGGCCGATAAACAGTGTCTATGCTCGGCACCGTTTAGCGACACGGCAACAACGCCCCGGGGAATCAAGTGCTGAGTTCGTCCGGGCACTACGGACGCTCGTGCGAGCCTGCAATTGCCAGGAGCTGACGGCGGCGCAGCATGCAGAGCTCCTGGTGAGAGACGCCTTCGTCATGGGGACCAGGTCAGTGTACGTGCGCCAGCGGCTGCTGGAAAAAGCCGATCTTACTCTAAGTTCGGCGATGGAGCTGGCTGATATGTTGGAGGCTGCTCTGAGCAACTCTGAGGATCTCCAGGCACGCGATCCCCCGATGGCCTCGTGGGCGCCGCAGACCCCGCAACCCGCCGGCGAATCTACCTCGACTGCCGCCAGTCGTGAGTCCGCGAAGTGCTACTTCTGCGGACTGGAGAAGCACCCCCGGAAACGCTGCCCGGCCCGACAAGCTACCTGCTCCAGCTGCGGAAAGAAGGGCCACCTCGCCAAGGTCTGTAAGTCAAAACCGCGAGGATCGAGCAGTGCCGCGTGCAAGACATGGGGGCCGCCATCTTCCCTGCACGCCACCACCACGTGCGAGACATGGGGGCCGCCATCTTCCCTGCACGCCACCACCACGTGCGAGACATGGGGGCGGCCATCTTGGTCGGCGCCACCTCCCACCGCCTACGACCAACGGGTGCTCACGGGGCACCCCACCGCGCCGGACCAAGACAGCGACCCCACCCTAGGTTCCGTGACCCTCGACCAAAGCGCTCCTCAGCAGCTCGCAAGGTCAATGATGGACATCCTGGTGGAGGGGCACAGGACAAACTGCCTGTTTGACACGGGCAGCAGGGAGAGTTTTATCCATCCGGACACAGTGCAGCATTGCGGACTCATGATACGGCCGGTAAGTCAGAGGGTTGCCATGGCTTCCGGGTCGCATACAACAGACATCCAGGGGTGGGGTTGTGTAGCGACACTAGTGGTGCAGGGCACAGAATATCGAGACTTTACGTTACTGGTCATGCCTCAACTGTGTGCCCCTGAGCTATTGGGGCTCGACTTCCAGAGCCACCTGAAGACCGTGACAATGAAGTATGATGGGCCCCTCCCGCCAATTACTGTCGTAAATCCCCAGTTTTGTAGAGATATGTCACGTACCCCGCTACTGACCACACACACACACACACACACACACACACACACACACACACACACACACCGACCCGCACATCCCACCCAACACCATGCCAAATGCCGCACTACCAACGCTACTTGTGGCCTCTCCACCCTCAGGATCCCTCCCCCACTGCTGTTCGCCAACCTGACCCCCAACTGTAAACCTGTGGCAACTAAAAGCAGGAGGTACAGCGCGGGGGACAGAGCCTTCATTAAGTCGGAGGTGCAGCGGCTGCTCAGGGAGGGGGTCATTGAGGCAAGCACAAGTCCTTGGAGGGCGCAGGTGGTGGTTGTTCGGAATGGGGAGAAGAATAGGATGGTCGTGGACTATAGCCAGACCATCAATACGTTCACGCAGCTCGACGTGTACCCTCTACCCTGCATCGCGGGTATGGTTAATCAGATAGCACAGTACAAGGTGTACTCGACCATAGACCTAAAATCCGCTTGCCATCAGCTCCCCATCCGCCGGGAGGACTGCCCTTACACCGTCTTCGAGGCAGACGGCAGGCTTTATCAATTCCTGCGCGTCCCCTTCGGTGTCACGAATGGTGTATCTGTCTTCCAGAGGGCAATGGAACGGATGGTGGAACAGTGCCAACTGAAGGCCACATTCCCATATCTGTATAGCATCACCATCTGCGGTCACGACCAGCAGGATCACGACAACAACCTCCAAAAATGTCTCCAAGCAGTTAAAGCTTTCAACCTCACCTATAACAAGGACAAGTGTGTATTCGGGACCACCCGACTTGCTATCCTTGGGTGTGTCGTGGAGAATGGAGTCATTGGCCCTGACCCCGACTGTATACGCCCCCTGTTGGAACTCCCTCTTCCCAACACCCTCAGAGCCCTCAAAAGGTGCCTGGGCTTCTTTTCATATTACACCCAATGGGTCTCTAACTACGCAGACAAGGCCCACCCCCTGGTCAAGTCCACCACATTCCCCCTCTCAGCCGAGGCCCGTGCGGCCTTCAACCGCATAAAAGGGGACATTGCCAAAGCAGCAATGCATGGGGTGGATGAGGCCATTCCCTTCCAATTAGAGAGTGACGCCTCTGACTTTGCGCTGGCTGCTCCCCTCAACCAGGCGGGAAGACTGGTGGCGTTCTTCTCCTATACTCTTCAAGGCCCTGAAATTCGGCATTCTGTGGTAGAGAAAGAGGCCCAGGCCATAGTGGAGGCTATTAGGCACTGGAGGCACTATCTTGCCGGCAAAAGGTTCACTCTGCTAACTGACAGCACTCAGTCGCATTCATGTTTAATAATCGGCAGCGGGGCAAAATCAAAAACGATAAAATTCTGAGGTGGAGAATCGAACTCTCCACCTACAACTATGACATCATGTACCGGCCTGGGAAGCTCAACGAGCCCTCCAATGCCCTATCCCGGGGAACGTGCGCCAGCGCGCAGATCGACTGGCTATACGCCCTACATGTAGACCTTTGCCACCCGGGAGTCATCCGGCTTTTCCACTTCGTGAAAGCCTGGAACCTGCCTTACTCCCTTGAGGAGATCAGGATGATGACCAGGGACTGCCAAGTCTGCGCAGGGTGCAAACCGCACTTCTACCGACCCGAAAAGGCACAACTCATCAAGGCCACCTGCCCTTTTGAGCGATTGAGTATTGATTTTAAGGGCCCCCTTCCCTCCACCGACCGCAATGTGTACTTTCTCAACGTTATCGACGAGTACTCGCGGTTCCCCTTCACCATCCCCTGCCCCGACACCACTACCACGTCAGTTATAAAAGCCCTGCGCAAGCTCTTCACTCCGTTCGGATACCCATGCTATATCCACAGTGACAGAGGGTCCTCGTTTATGAGTGACGAGCTGCGCCAATAGCTACTGGCTAGGGGAATTGCAACCAGTAGGACCACGAGCTATAATCCCCGGGGGAATGGACAGGTGGAGAAGGAGAATGGCACAGTGTGGAAAGCCACACTCTTAGCCCTCAGGTCAAAGGGACTGCCGGTCTCCCGCTGGCAGGAGGTCCTTCCCGAGGCACTCCACTCCATCCGCTCCCTGTTATGCACGGCTACCAATGCCACCCCTCATGAGCGGCTCTTTTCCCAGAAAGTCGACCACTGGAACCACCTTACCAACTTGGCTGACGTCCCCGGGGCCAGTGCTGCTCTGGAAACATGTGAGGAGCAATAAATACTCCCCGATGGTCAAGAGGGTTCACTTACTTCATGCGAACCCTCAGTATGCCTACGTGGTTTTACCTGATGGGCGGGAGGACACGGTCTCCATCCGCGACCTGGTGCCCGCAGGAGCACCGAGCCCCTACCCTGAACACTCCATGGTGACTATTAACCCCGTATCCGCCGATATATATACCCACGAGACACCGCGCACTCCAAACCCTACCCAGACACCACACGACTCTCCCATAACGGGCACGACGCACACGCGCGAGGAATTAACAACGCCTAATGTGCTGGCACCTGAAGTCAGGCCGGAGCCAGCACAACCGCCATCGCCAGTGCAATCACCACTGGTGCTACGTAGATCACAGCGACGGACTCGACCGCCTGATAGACTTAACCTGTAATATACTTGTTGTAAATATTGTCAGTCACTTCACCCCGCAGGACTCTTTTTTAAAAAAGGAGGGGTGAATGTGGTAAACCATATATATATGTTGTGACTGGGTTAACTGTCTGGACACACCCCTCTGCTGACTGCCCCTGTGGCTCCCCCCACAGAGTCCAGTATAAAGGTGTTCGCCTTGCCCCTCCCCCTCAGTCCGGGGCAGACACTCACCGTGGAGGTCGTATTGTACGGCAAATAAAAGCCTTTCAGTATTTTACCAAACCTCAGTCTTTTGGAGTTATTGAAGGTGCTTCACAGTGTAAGGGGGTGAGTATTTTTAAGAATAGCACTCAGGTTTACCTCAGCTCAATGAGATCACAAAGTATCAAAGAACATGGCGGAGTAATAAGTTGGTAGATATAAAGGCGTGTGCGTTTGTGTGAGGGACCAGTTATCAAACAGTCTTGGGTAACTTGGTGAGACAGGGCCATCATTTGTGACAGATGATTACTAACTGTTCAGGATGCCTGCGGGTGTGTATAAATGCATTCTGGAGATGATATGTTGTAGCTTTGGCCTATCAAGCCATCGTTGGAGGCAGCGTACTAAAATGGGAGGCAAGTGCGAGATGCACTCACTGAGACCAACACAAAAACCACAGCAGTGCCCTCTCTGTCCGATTTGACTACTGATCAGATCATGGAGCTGGTGAAGACATAATCCAAGGCAGACAAATGGCTGGTGGAAGGCTCTATTGCTAGTAGTGGTCACCCACAGATGTACACAAGAGGTTTATTAGGGGGAGGCGACAAAGTTTTGTGTTAGTGGACACGGGGTTATTAGCATCAATAACTGATCTACCCTTGCAGTGACTAGTGGCGTACCGCAAGGCTCAGTGCTGGGACCCCAGTTGTTTACAATATATATTAATGACTTAGATGAGGGAATTAAATGCAGCATCTCCAAGTTTGCAGATGACACGAAGCTGGGGCAGCTGTGTTAGCTGTAAGGAGGATGCTAAGAGGATGCAGGGTGACTTGGATAGGTTAGGTGAGTGGGCAAATTCATGGCAGATGCAATTTAATGTGGATAAATGTGAAGTTATCCACTTTGGTGGCAAAAACAGGAAAACAGATTATTATCTGAATGGTGGCCGATTAGGAAAAGGGGAGGTGCAATGAGACCTGGGTGTCATTATACACCAGTCATTGAAAGTGGGCATGCAGGTACAGCAGGCGGTGAGAAAGGCGAATGGTATGCTGGCATTCATAGCAAGAGGATTCGAGTACAGGAGCAGGGAGGTACTACTGCAGTTGTACAAGGCCTTGGTGAGACCACACCTGGAGTATTGTGTGCAGTTTTGGTCCCCTAATCTGAGGAAAGACATCCTTGTCATAGAGGAAGTACAAAGAAGGTTCACCAGATTGATTCCTGGGATGGCAGGACTTTCATATGATGAAGGACTGGATCGACCAGGCTTATACTCGTTGGAATTTAGAAGATTGAGGGGGGATCTTACTGAAACGTATAAAATCCTAAAGGGATTGGACAGGCTTGATGCAGGAAGATTGTTCCCGATGTTGGGGAAGTCCAGAACGAGGGGTCACAGTTTGAGGATAAAGGGGAAGCCTTTTAGGACCGAGATTAGGAAAACTTTCTTCACACAGAGAGTGGTGAATCTGTGGAATTCTCAGCCACAGGAAACAGTTGAGGTCAGTTCATTGGCTATATTTAAGAGGGAGTTAGATATGACCCTTGTGGCTAAAGGGATCAGGGGGTATGGGGGTAGGCTGGTACAGGGTTCTGAGTTGGATGATCAGCCATGATCATACTGAATGGCGGTGCAGGCTCGAAGGGCCAAATGGCCTACTCCTGCACCTATTTTCTATGTTTCTATGTTTCTTGCCCACAATTGGAGAGGTGAATTACATTACCAGTACATGGGCTGAAACAATGAAGGCAGAGAGAAGTAAGTCACAGGCAATGGAGATAGAGTGAGCACAACTCCCTGCAGATTTTTGGGTGTGCCCAAGCAATGAGCAAACTGTCCTAGAACAGATACTGAGTAAAGCAGGTGCTATCACAGACTCAGCAAAGGGAGACATAACATAGACAAGACAGGGGCGGCAAACAGATATGATCTTCAGAGCAGACAACATGGCCCACAGAGAGACAGCAAACCCCGAGCAGGGACAGGAGATAAAACAACGTATGTGAATCATGTCAGGAGGACCCAATGATAGGAGCCAAATACAGTCAGAAAGTACTAAAAGCAATACAGCAGCCTGCAGAAGTAGCAGCATTTAAAGTAATGGCTTGCCAGAAAGGGGAGAGAAAGGTGAAGAAGGAGAATGAGAGTGCAGATCATGGGGCAAAGATATAAGAGGAACATGGGTCAACAGGAGTTGAAAGTGCACAGGAAGAAACTACGGGAGCCAATTCAGCAAGATTATAAAACCATAGGAGCAAAATTAGGCCATTTGGCTCATCAAGTCTGTTCCACCATTCAATCATGGCCGATCCATTTTTATCCTCCTTAGACCCACTCCCCAGCCTTCTCCCCATAACCTTTGATGCCATGTCCAATCAAAAACCTATCAAGATCTGCCTTAAATACACCCAACGATCTGGTCTCCACAGCTGCCTGTGGCTAAAGAAATTTCTCTGCATCTCTGTTTCAAATGGACGCCCTATCCTGCGGCTGTGCCCTCTTGTCCTAGACTCCCCCACCATGGGAAACACCCTTTCCACATCTACTCTGTCTAGGCCTTTTAACATTCGAAAGATTTTTTTGAGATCCCCCCTCATCTTTTTAATTCCAGCAATTACAGGCCCGGAGCTATCAAATGTTCCTCATATGATAACCTTTTCATTCCCAGAATCATCCTTGTGAACCTCCTCTGAAATGTATCCAATGCCAGCACATTTTTTCTGAGATGAAGAACCGAAAACTGTTCATAATAACTAAGGTGAGGCCTCACCAGTGCCTTATAAAGCCATTATAAATCACATCCCTATTCTTGTTTTCTAAACCTCTTGAAATGGATGCTAACATTGCATTTGTCTTCCTTACCACTGACTCTACCTGCAAGTAAACCTTTACGGCATTCTGCACAAGGACACCCCGTGTCCCTTTGCATCTCTGATTTTTGGGTTTTCTCCCCTTTCAGAAAATAGTCTGCAGATTTATTTCTACTACCAAAGTGCCTGACCACACATTTTCCAACATTGTATTTCATTTACCACTCTCTTGCCCATTCTGCTAATCTGTTTAAGTCGTTCTGCAGCCTACCTGTTTTCTCAACACTACCTGTCCCTCCACCAATCTATACATCATCTGCAAACTTGGCAACAAAGCCATCTATTCCATCATCTAAATCATTGATATACAGCTTTAAAACTTTAAGAAGGATTATTTAACTAGGGAAGCAAAGATTCCCTTCATTTTGGATCCGTTCCCCAATACCCAACCTATCATGTCCCTATGTGCATGCTCACTTCTCAAGAACTATGACCCCCAGATGCCATATTACTTCAAAATTTTCTTATCTTGCTCCATCTAAATAATAATTTGCTTTTTCATTCTTTCATCAAAATGGATAACCTCACATTTTCCCATATTATACTCCATCTGCCAACCTTTTATCTACACTTAACTTACCTAAATGAGTATGCACTTTGTGCCCTCTTCACAACTGGCTCACCTAACTTTGTACCATCAGCAAATCTGGTTATCATACCTTCTTGTCTCTTCATCTGATTCATCACAATATATTGTAAATAATCAAGGCCCAAGGACTGATTCCTATGACAGCACACCAGTTACTGATCACCTATGGAAAAATCTACTTATCTCAGCTTTCCGTTTTGCATTAGTTTGCTAATACTTGCAACCCTTTTCTGTAATCTTTTATCTGGTCGCTTAATGAATGCTTTTGGGAAGCAAACTTTTTACTCGTTGAGCACTAGTTGTCACAACCTCAAAGTACTTTGGCAAAACTGTCCCTATTTCACAAAATCAACGTGGACTGTTCTCCATTTGTCTTTTGATTTTCTAATTGTCCTGCTATTACATTATTGTTATCTATTAGGGATTAAAGCATCTTCCCAATAACAGATGGTATGTTAATCAGCCTATCGTTTTCTGCTTTCTTTCTCCTTTCTTTTTTGAATAGTTGCATAACATTTGCAAATTTTCAAGCCACTGGGTCTTTTCCAGAATTTCTGCAGTCTCTTCCTTTGAGAACACAAGGATGTAGGTTATCATAACATCATTAGACCATAAGTCATAGGACCAGAATTAGGCCATTCTATCCATCAAATCTGCTCTGCCATTCCATAATGGAGACTGGAAGGAGTGGAAGACCGGAGGACTGGAAGATTGCAAATGTCACTCTGCTATTTAAGAAGGGGGCAAGGAAGCAAAAAGGAAATTATAGACCTGTTAGCTTGACGTCGGTGGTTGGGAAGTTGTTGGAGTCGATTGTCAAGGATGAGGTTACAGAGTACCTGGAGGCATATGACAAGATAGGCAGAACTCAGCATGGATTCCTTAAAGGAAAATCCTGCCTGACAAACCTATTACAATTTTTTGAGGAAATTACCAGTAGGCTAGACAAGGGAGATGCAGTGGATGTTGTATATTTGGATTTTCAGAAGGCCTTTGACAAGGTGCCACACATGAGGCTGCTTAACAAGATAAGAGCCCATGGAATTACAGGAAAGTTACATACGTGGATAGAGCGTTGGCTGATTGGCAGGAAACAGAGAGTGGGAATAAAGGGATCCTATTCTGGTTGGCTGCCGGTTACCAGTGGTGTTCCACAGGGATCAGTGTTGGGGCCGCTTCTTTTTACATTGTACATCAACGATTTGGATTATGGAATAGAGGGCTTTGTGGCTAAGTTTGCTGACGATACGAAGATAGGTGGAGGGGCCAGTAGTGCTGAGGAAACGGAGAGTCTGCAGAGAGACTTGGATAGATTGGAAGAATGGGCAGAGAATTGGCAAATGAAGTACAATGTTGGAAAGTGTATGGTTATGCACTTTGGCAGAAAAAATAAACGGGCAGACTATTATTTAAATGGGGAAAGAATTCAAAGTTCTGAGATGCAACGGGACTTGGGAGTCCTCGTACAGGATTCCCTTAAAGTTAACCTCCAGGTTGAGTCGGTAGTGAAGAAGGCGAATGCAATGTTGGCATTCATTTCTAGAGAAATAGAGTATAGGAGCAGGGATGTGATGTTGAGGCTCTATAAGGCGCTGGTGAGACCCCACTTGGAGTACTGTGGGCAGTTTTGGTCTCCTTATTTAAGAAAGGATGTGCTGACATTGGAGAGGGTACAGAGAAGATTCACTAGAATGATTCCGGGAATGAGAGGGTTAACATATGAGGAACGTTTGTCCGCTCTTGGACTGTATTCCTTGGAGTTTAGAAGAATGAGGGGAGACCTCATAGAAACATTTCGAATGTTAAAAGGCATGGACAGAGTGGATGTGGCAAAGTTGTTTCCCATGATGGGGGAGTCTAGTACGAGAGGGCATGACTTCAGGATTGAAGGGCGCCCTTTCAGAACAGAAATGCGAAAAAATTTTTTTAGTCAGAGGGTGGTGAATCTATGGAATTTGCTGCCACGGACAGCAGTGGAGGCCAAGTCATTGGGTGTCTTTAAGGCAGAGATTGATAGGTATCTGAGTAGCCAGGGCATCAAAGGTTATGGTGAGAAGGCAGGGCAGTGGGACTAAATAGGATAAAATGAATCAGCTCATGATAAAATGGCGGAGCAGACTCGATGGGCCAAATGGCCTACTTCTGCTCCTTTGTCTTATGGTCTTATGGTCTTATAATGGTTGATTTATTATCCCTCTCAATGCCATTCTCCTGCCTTCTCTCCATAACCTTTGATGTCCTTACTAATCAAGAGCCTATCAACCTCTGCTTTAAATATACCAAATGACTTGACCCGCACAGCTGTCTGTGGTAATGAATTCCACAGATTCACCACCCTCTGGCTAAAGAAATTTCTCTTCATCTCTGTTCAAATGGGATGTGCTCATATTCTGAGACAGTATCCTTTATTACTAGACATACCCCTATAGGAAACATCCTCTCCATATGTACTCTATCTAGGCCTTTCAATATTCAATATTCAATCTCTTTCAATGAGATCCCCTCTCATTCTTTTAAACTCCAGTGAGTATAGACCCAGAGCTATCAAATGCTGCTAATATAAACCATTTCAATCCTGGAATCATTCTTGTGAACCTCCTCAGCAATCTCTCTAAAGTCAGCGCATCCTTTTTCTGGGTAAGGGGCCCAAAATTGCTCACAATACTCCATGTGTGACCTGACCAATGCCTTATAATGCTTCAACATTATGTCCTTGATTTTGTATCCTAGTCCTCTCCAAATAAATACCAGGGACACCCAGCTCATGTGACAAGGTATTCAAACCATAACCAATTACAAGTCCTGCACGTCAATGATTGCATCGCCTCCACTCCCTTCTTTATAGGCTGAATGCTTACAATGCATGATTTGACCAAAGTTCAAATTAAATTTATTAACAAAGTACATGTATGTCACCATATACAATCTTGAGATTCATTTTAGTGTGGACACACTCTATTGTCATCATTGTGGCTATCCCTCGAGGTCAAGGATGATGGTCTTCGTTCTGAAGAAGTTGCCCACAGAGCGAAGACACCAGTGCGTGTATTTGTTTTTTTTTAATTTTATTTTTATTTGGATAAGGAATTCACAATTATCATGTACTTTTTTCACACATATAACCTTTTCCATTTTTTTATATGTATAAAACTACAATTATTTATACATTCTTAAGTACACATTGAGATGATATAAAAGGAAAATAAACATTTAAATAGATAATTATGTACTGTGGTAAATCTAACCTATTAGGCTAAGTAATGAAATTAGTTGTTAAGAAAAATGGTAATAATAGTTTCCATACAACCCTTCTGGACCATTTCCACTGGTCCAAAATGTTGCATACAAGCCTATATACCAACCATTGTAGGTGTTTATATCCCAATTTGTTCGTGCTTGTTCCTGCCCGCAGACATAATTATCGAATCCCTATGTACTTATTTACTTAATTTTTTCATTTTTTTTATCCCTTTCCCAAATCTTTCCCTTTACTTGTGTTAATTCTCTATTTTCCAAAAAAAAACAAACATTTAGACTAGGGGTGCTTACATTAGCAATATTACTGTGTTGATGAGAAGAGCAATATAAATCATTAGGAGAGTCATCTAAAGTCTGCTCGCATTGGGGTTATATATTCAATCCATTTATTCCAGATTTGATAAAATGTTTCTTTTTGAGTTCTCAGGGAGTAAGTCAACTTTTCCATTTTAAATATTTCCAAGATAATTTCGTACCAATCTTCTAATGTAGGTGGTATTGGATTTAGCCATTTTCTAGTGATTGATTTCTTACTTGCCGCTAAGAGGGCCTGCAGCAACTTTATATCTTCCTTCTGTTCAAGGAACAATACATGCCCCAAATAGAGCGTCTCAAAGTTCAGAGGTATCTGGGACCTAAGTACCTTAACTAATGTTCTATGAATACCTTCCCAAAATAGACTTAATTTAGGGCAATCCCAGAAAATATGAAAATGATTTGCCTCCTTGGAGCCGCACCTTCTCCAACACATCACATTTGTATCTTTATATTTTTCCTGATATGGGGTCTTGAAGTATCTTATAATGTTTTTCCAACAATGTTCTCTCCAAGTCAAAGAATTAGTCGAGGACCATTGAAAGCTGCAGATTTTCCCCCAAGCCTCCTCTGAAAGTACCAACCCCGCTTCTTTCTCCCACTTCTCTTTAATATACAGTGTATTTACATTTTTAGCATGGGAGAGTGCATTATATAGGCGAGAAACTGATTTACTAGGTATTGAACTGCAAGCCGAATTCAGAATCTTGAAAAATTCTAATTCTACTGTTGATAGGTCTGTATATCTACAACTCTGGTTAACATAGTTTCGTATTTGAAGGTACCTAAAAAAGTCATTATGTTCTAGGCCATGTTTGTCCTGCAGGATTTGGAAACTTTGTAATACTCTTTTATCTATAAATGAGAGGTAGGTTGTAAGACCTTTCTTTATCCATAGCTCAAATCTTTTATCTCCTCTGTTGGGAAGGAATTCGGTATCATATGCACACCATCTAAAGAGTTTTAACATGTTATTAATTCCACATGAATTAACCACCTTCTGCCATACTTTTAATGTAAGATTTATCCAAGCATTATTAAATTTTTCCAACTGGGCCATCAATCCTTTGTCAGCTATTGAGGCCTGAAGAGGAAAACTGTCAACTAATCCAAATTCTATTTCCTTCCATCTAGCCATATATTCCCTATTACACCAATATAACAGAGGGGTTATCTGTGAGGCATAAAAATAATTTCTCAGGCAAGGAAGAACCATACCTCCTCCTTCCTTCCCTAACTGTAAGGTGTTATATCGAATTCTAGGTTTCCTTCCTTGCCAAATGAAGCGGGAAATCCATTTGTCCCATTCCCTGAATTGATTATCATCCACCTCCACTGGTAAAGTACGAAAAAGATATAATAACCGAGGAAGAATATTCATTTTTATAGTATTTATCCTTGAATTTAAACTTAAAAAGGGGATAAGATTCCATCTATGCATATCTGCTTTTATCTCTGAGATTAATGGCCCATAATTTACCTGTGACAGTGTTGAAAGATCCTTCGGCAGGGTTATTCCTAAATATTTTAATGATTTAGCTTCCCACTTAAGATCGTATGTATCCTGCAATTTTTTGGATGGTGTATAATTTAGGGACATACCCTGCATTTTCTTTACATTTATTTTATAACCTGATATTTTCCCAAAGTCATCCAACAGTGTAAACAATCCTATAAATGATTTTTCTGGTTCACTCAGATAGACCAAAACATCGTCTGCGAATAACGCCCCTTTCTGTTCAATCCCTGCCACCTTGATACCTTTTACGATTTCGCTCTGTCTTATTAGTTGGGCAAGTGGTTCAATATATAGCGCAAAAAGGAGAGGAGAAATTGGGCATCCCTGTCTAGTGCCTCTCTCTAAAATGAAAGAGTCAGAGAGGTCCCCATTTATCTTAATTCGGGCTGTAGGGCTGTCATATAGAGTCTGAATTACTTTAATAAACCTTTCTTGAAAGCCGAATCTTCCTAACACTCTGAATAGGAATGCCCAACTAACCGAATCAAAAGCTTTCTCAGCGTCCAATCCTACTACCATTGTCTCTGTCTCGTTCTTATTAACCTGTTCTAATATGTGCAGAGTTTTCCCTTCGTTGTCCTGTGTTTGTCTTTGTTGAATAAATCCAGTCTGGTCTAAATGGATTAGGCCAGGTAAAAGCTTTTCCAATCTGCGCGCTAATATAGATGTAAATAGTTTGTAATCTAAATTAAGAACACTAATTGGCCGATAATTGCCACATTCTAGTTTATCTTTACCCTCTTTAGGAATAACTGAAATAATCGCTTCTCTCCAGGAAGGTGGAGTTTCTCCTCTCTGCAAGATCCAATTAAAGGTGTTAAGTAGTAATGGGGCTAAATGTGTCTTCAGGGACTTGTACCACTCTGAGGTAAACCCATCAGAACCCGGGGATTTTCCAGCCTTTAACCTAGAGATGGCCACGTTCAGTTCTTTGACAGTTACTGGTTCTAATAAACTTTCATTTTGTAAATCTGTAAGTTTAGGTGGATCTAAAAAATTCAATACACTGTCTATATAGGGCTCATTGGGGGCCCGGGGTTGGGAGTACAGCTCTCGATAATATGTTTCAAAACTCTCTTGAATTTTCCCTATTGTACTCTCCACAAGCTTTGTCTTTGGATTCTTTATTTTATGAATTGTATTGTCTGCTTGTTGTTTTCGTAATTTATATGCTAATAATCTAGCTGATTTACCTCCTACTTCATAATTCTTTTGTCTCAGGTAAAGAAAATTTCTTTGCGTTTCCAACGTATAAATATCATCAATTTCACTTTGCAATTTCCTAATTTCCTGTTTTCGATTTGAATTACTTTTGTTGCTATCTACAACTTGAAGTTGTTTTAATTTTCCTTGAAGGTCTGCTAATTTTTGTGCATTGATTTTTTTCATGTGAGTAGTAATGGAAATAATTTTCCCTCTCAGTACAGCTTTCAATGTATCCCATAAAATCACTGGTGATGTTTCTCCCGTGTCATTAAGGTCTAGATATTCTTTGATTTCTCCCCTTAATCTCTCCATTACTTTCGGGTTATTGAGTATATGTGAGTTTAGCCTCCATAGTGTTTTCCTCATTTTCCTTTCCAGGATTAGAGACATAGAGACTGGGCTATGATCCGACAGATCAATTGTTGCAATATTACAGTTTTTTATCCTGAGTCTATCTGTATTAAAGATAAAGAAATAGTCTATCCTTGAATAGGCTGAATGAGGGAAAGAGTAATATGTATAATCTTTACTAGTAGGGTGTAATTCCCTCCAGACATCTATAATTCCCAACTCCTCCATCAATGAATTCACTTTCCGAGTCAGAGGTTTATTCTGAGTAACTATTCTTGAAGAATCTAATATAGGATTTAATCTAATATTAAAATCCCCTCCACAAATTACTACCCCTCGAGAACTGACCATTAGGTCAAAAATGTGTCTATAAAATGACCATTCACTACCTGGAGGAGCATAAACATTCAGCAATGTTATTTCTGTACCTTCTATTCTTCCTGTGATTTTTACAAACCGTCCTTCTTTGTCTCTAGTCTCTGAAATATGTTCATAATTAAGAGTACTTGATATTAAAGTAGCTACCCTCTTTTGTGACTCAATTTATATGATGAATAAAATACATGCTTAAAGCCCATTCTTTTTAATTTTCCATGTTCAGATTGGCTCATATGTGTTTCCTGGAGGAAAGCTATTTGTGCCCTCTCTTTTTTCAATTTAGACATAATCTTATTTCTTTTAATTGGATTCAAAACCCCATTAACATTATAGGAAATTATTTTTACCAATTCAGTTTGCATTTTTCTCTAGTAGAAAAAAAGCACTCTCCTTTTCTAACCAAACAGTAAGCAATCCCTTCTCAACAGTAAACCAAGACATATAACCACACCCTAGACATTTCTGAACGTATAACATTTGAAAATTTTTCCCGACTTCCCACAGTGAGGCCTGAGCACCGACCCGCCTCAGTTCAGAGGGATAACCTCTATCTTCACCCTGTGTTAGAGGGCCCTCAGCAGTTTGAATAATCATAGAGAATTTTCTCCTATTTATGTCTCAACCAAATTACTATCATTCAAGTTATTCCGCCTAGTTTATTTTCAGTTACCAGTTTTCATTTTACTTTTAAGTCCGATTTACTCTTTTCAGTCATTTCTCTTAATTAATCTGTATTCTCTGTACATTTGCGTCTGAATATTTACAGCTTTTCCTTGTAGTTTGACACTCTGGTTCGAGTGGAGCGTCCTCGCCCCACTAACTGCCACGACTTCTGCCGAATCCTCTCCAGTAGCGACTCCGGTTGGGTGATAGCTTTAATAGGTAGTCCCCGGTCCGCCAGGTCCAACGTTGCCTCCTCCACCATAGCGTAAGTTTTTGTCCCTTCGTCGTAAAAGACTCTCAGCCGAGCTGGATACAGGGTCTGGAATCTGATGTTGTTTTCCTTCAGGACTCTCCGTGTTTCCGTATATTCCTTCCGTCTGGCAAGGATCCCCGGTGCGTAATCGTGGTCTAAACTGATTTTGCAGTTGTTCCACATGAAACCTTTCTTTTGCCATGCTCTTTTAAGCACCTCTTCTTTCGTTCTGTAACTGAGAAATCTGATCAGAATCGATCTGGGCTGGACGCCTGCCGGAGGCTGTGGTGCCAACACGCGGTGAGCTCTTTCTATCTGTAGGTCTTTTGCGGCCGGTATATCAAGGTTCTCTCTAAGCAGCTTCTCCACGAAGGGAATCATCAATCCGGGTTTACCTTCGATTCCTTCGGGAACTCCGTAGATCCTCACATTTTCCCTTCTCGAGCAGCCTTCTTGATCTATTAGTTTCCACTGGAGCTGGTCTTGTAGCTTCAGCATTTCTGCTATCACTTCCTCAGCGTTTTGTAGCTTCTCTTCAATTCCAACAATCCTCGCTTCGGCTTCATCTATCCGCGAGTTAGTTTTTACTATTTCTCCTTTAATATCTTCCAGCTGTTTGCTGTTATCTTGTCGGAACTCGCGAATCTCTCCGAGAATCAAAGACAGAGTCACCGATTCCCCCTCATTATCTCCGTCCTGGCTTGCCGTGGGGGAGCTAGGCCCGTCGCCTTGCTGCATCTCTTTATGTTTATCAGCCTTCGAAGCGGACTTTTTATTCTTGTTCTTAGACATCATCCTTGGCCCTTTTATTAATATAGTTATGCAATATTAAGTATTTGTCTAAATTCGATTTTGGGGCAGTTTACCTTCTTTTTTGTCGAGAGACCTTTTCCTTACGCCGCCATTCCCTTGATGACCTGGAAGTCCCCCCGCGTGTATTTGTTTAACGTGTACTTGATGTTGCACTCCAAGAAGCACACGATACTTCACATATCAACCAACTGATTCCAATGGCATGGAAACCACGACGATTGGAGCTGATGGATTTGTTGCAGCCTTCATCCGCCTTCACAGCCATTGAGTTCGAAATAACTTTGTCCGCCTGTTCCACCGTTGAGGTCTTGGCTGGATTGTTCTTTGTCAGGGACCTCATCCTCGACTTTACCGCCATGGGTGACCCTACTAGGAGCATAGCTCCAGACGGCATCGCTCTCGGGATCTCAGGACCACACAAGCTTCTCCACCGCGACAAGGTGACAATCCACAGAGAAGACATACTCAATAAATCTACAGAAAAATAACCATAACAGAATCAATGAAAGACCACCCAACTAAGGTGTTCAACCAGAGTGCAAAAGGCAACAAACTGTGCAAATACGAAGAGAGGTAACAGTAATTAATAAATAAACAATGAATATCAAGAACATGAGATGAAAAGTCCTTGAAAATGAGTCCATTAGTTTGGGATTATTTCAAAGATGAGGCAACTGAAGTTGAGTGAAGTTATTCCCTTTGATTCAAGAGCCTGATGGCTGATGGGTAATAACTGTTCCTGAACCTGGTGATGTGAATCCTGAGGCCCTTGTACCTTCCTCCTGATGGCTGCAACAAGAAGACAGCATACCTTAGGTAGTGGGTGACCCACTGATGACGGGTGCTGCTTTCCTGTGACGGTGTTTCATGTAAATGTGCTAAATGGTTGGGAGGGCTCTACTGTGGTGGACTGGGCCATATTCATTTCTATTTTGTAGGATTTTTCACTCAAGGGCATTGGTGTTTCTATACTAGGCTGTGAATTAGCCAGTCAATATACTCTCCACTACACATTTATAGAAGATTGTCAAAGTTTTAGATGTCATGGCAAGTTTTCACAAACTCCAAAAGAAGTGGAGGCACTACCATGCTTTCTTCATAATTGCACTTAAGTGCTGGGCCCAGATCAGGTCCTCTGAATTATTGACACCTATGACTTTAAAATTGCTAACCCTTTCTACCTCTGATCCCCCAAAAAGGACTAGCTCATGGACCTCTGGTTCCTTTCTCCTTAAGTCCATAATCAGCTTCTTGGTCTTGCTGACATTTACTAAAAGGTTGTTCATATGACACCACTCAGCCAGATTTTATTCACCCTCCTATAGACTGACTCATCAGCAAACTTGAATATGGCATTGGAGCTGTGCTTAGCCTCACAGTCATTAATGTAAAGCGAGTGCTGATGGAGATCGTGGAGGAGATGTTTTGTTGCCAATCCAAACTGACTAGGGTCTGCAAGTGAGTAAATCCAGGGTTCAGTTGCACAGGGAGGTACTGAGGCCAAGGTCTGGGAGATTCTTGATTAGATTTGAGAGGATGATGGCATTGAATGCTAAGCTGTAGTCAATAAAGAACATCCTGATGGATGCATCTTTGCTGACCAGATATTCCAGGGTTGAGTGAAGAGCCAATGAGATGGCATCTGCTGTGGACCTGTTGCTCCAGCAGGCAACTGGAGTGGATCTAAGTTGCTACTCAGGCAGGATTTGATATGTTTTATCAGCAACCTCTCGAACACTTCATCACTGTGGATGTAAGTGCTACTGGCCAATTGAATGAAGTGACATCAAGGAAAGCCCCCTCACTTCCTGAGGAATAGCCACCCTGTCTGGCCGCAGCTGAGGTGAGGAGGACCCTAGCACCTAGAAAATGATGCCTCGTATACCAGGATGTTGTTCGTCAACTTCAGCTCAGTGTTTAACATGATCATCCCTCAGAGGCTGGTGGGTAAACTGCCCTCGATGGGACTTATCACCCCTCTCCATAACTGGATCCAAGTTGGCAGCAACATCTCAAACTCCATCACAATGAGCACTGGTGCCCTCCAGGGTTGTGTGCTCAGTCTGCCACTGTTCACACTGCTGATTCGTACTGCACTGTCAGATCCAGCTCAAGCTGCATCACCAAGTTCGCTGATGATACCACAGTGGTTGGCCTCATCAGCAACAGTGATGAGTCGGGATACAGAGAGGAGGTAGAGCGGCTTGTCAAATGACGCAAGAACAACAACCCGGGTCTGATCGTGGACATTCAAAAGAGACGATTGTGGACTTCAGGAAGGCACAGGTTGACCACCCTCCTCTGCACATCAATGGCTCTTCCGTGGAGAGAATGAAGAGCACTAAGTCCCTGAGTGTGCATGTAACGGGCGATGTAACCTGAACCTACAAAACCTCCTCCCTCATCAAGAAGTCAAAGCAGTGCCAATACCTTCTAAGGAGACTGAGTCGTGCAAGGCTCCCCATTCCCATTCCAACAACCTTTTACAGGAGCACTGTCAAGTGTGACTTGCCTGACTGCATCATTGTGTAGTATGGAAGCTGCAAGGCATGGGCAAGAAAGACTCTACACAGGACAGTAAAATCCACTGAGAGGAGCATCGGGGTCTCTGCTTCACCCCTATTTGTGACATTTACCAGGAGCGCTGCAGACGAAGGGCCCAAAGTATTGCTGAGGATTCCTACCACCTGTCCCATAGTCTCTTTGACTCACTGCCATCAGGAAGGAGGTGCAGAAGCATCAGGACTAGCACTGCCAGATTGGGTAACAGCTTCTTCCCTCAGGCAGTGAGACTAATGAATACCCAGCCACCACCACCTCATCACTCGGACAGCGAGATTATCCATGCCAACTAAGTTGTCTAACTGACCCCGGTGGGTTGCTCTGTATCTATCACCTTCTGTGTGAAAAACCTCATCTCATCCCTTTTACATCTTCCCTCTCTCACTTTAGATTTATGCCCTTTATTTTTAGACACACTACCTTGGTATTGTTGCATGAATGAAGTCACCGGAAAAAAGTACTGGTAGATACAAAGCAGCTTCTTTATTCGACAAAACAAGGTACAGCAGGCATCATATGAGACTCTTTCAGTCAAAAGGTCTGCTGGCCCAAAATGGGGCTCGATATTTTATGTGCCAAACATCAAAGGACAACTCTATATTTACAATGAATTGGCAATGCTTTCTTTGAAACTACATACAATCTTCTCACCTCCTGAATCGCATCCACATCACAGACATCCAAATGAATTTTAATCAGCGTCGTCTGGTCCGAGATTCACGGCTTTTAGGAACCTGTTGTTCAGAGCTGCACTCCAAATTAAATGCACAATACATTTTCAGATATGAAGCATGGTAGCCAAAGTCAATTGCTAAATGTATTTGTCCTAAAACCAAAAATCGCTCTAACAGCATAACAAAACCATGACCATTCACCTTATCTATACCCCTTATGATTTTATATTCTTCTACAAGTTCATCCCTCAGCCTCCTGAAGAAAAAAGTCCCAAGAGCTAGTAAGAGATTACTAGCTCTTCCTTCAGTTAGTCCTGACAAAGGGTCTTGGCCCGAAACGTCGATTGTACCTCTTCCTAGAGATGCTGCCTGGCCTGCTGCGTTCACCAGCAACTTTGATGTGTGTTGCTTGAATTTCCATTATCTGCAGAATTCCTCGTGTTTACCAATCTTTCCTCTATCCTTTCCTGCTTAATGACATCCTGAGCTTTAACATTTCAGAGGATTTGTTCTGGTAATCATAAAGAAGTCACACCAGCAGCTATTCTCCATTCAGAGTTTGAAGAGATTTGGTATGTCATCAAAGACTAGAGAATTTCTGCAGATGTACAGTGGTGAGCATTCTGACTGGTTGCATCACTGTCTGGAATGGAGGCACCAATGCGCAGGATTGTAAAAGGCTTCAGAGGGTTATAGACACAGCCAACTCCATCGCAATCAAAAACATCCCCACCACTGAGGACATCTTCAAAACGTGATGCCTCAATGAGGGGGTATCCATCATTACTGTCTAAAACATGCTCTCTTCGCATTACTATCTCAGAAGAGATACAAGAACTGAAGATTCACATTCAATGTTTTATGTACAGCTCTTCCCCTCTGCAATCAGATTTCTAAATGGTCTATAAACCCATGGACACTACCTTGTTATTTCACTTGTACAGTTGTTTATTTATTGCAACTTATAGTAATTTGTTACTCCTGCACTGTACTGCTGCCACAACTGAACAAATTTCACAACTAATATAAGTGACAATAAATAAATTCTGTTTCTGATACTGTTCTCCTTATTACTGGGTCTACACATTACTGTAGTGAGGTCTCACAAAGGATTCTTATTACTGGGTCTACACATTACTGTAGTGAAGTCTCACAAAGGATTCTTATTACTGGGTCTACACATTACTGTAGTGAAGGACTTGTACAGTTGTAACATGGCTTCCCAACTCCTTTACTCAGTCCACTCACTGCTGAAGGCAAGCATGCCAACCTCCTTCATTAGCGTGTCCACTTGTATCTCCACTTTCAGAGAGCTAGCTATATATCTATGCCCCTGTTCTCTATTCTGCAACACTCTTCAGGGCCTTCCCAAATACAAGAAAATCTGTAGATGCTGGAAATCCAAAGCAACACACACAAAATGCTGAAGCAACTCAACAGGCCATTCAGTACCTATGGAAAAGAGTAAACAGTCGATATTTCGGGCCGAGACCCTTCATCATAACCTTTTTGTTCTTCAGGGCCTTACTGTAAGTCTTGCCCTGGTCTCACGTAACAAAGTGGAAAACTTTACCTTTGTCCAAGAAAAATTCCACCTGTTATTCTTTTGCTCACTTCCTCAGTTGATTTAGATTCTGTTGTGGTCCATAAGACCATATGACCATAAGACATAGGAGCAGAATTAGACCATTTGGCCCATTAAGTCTGCTCCGCCATTCAATCATGGTTGATTTATTATCTCTCTCAACCCCATTCTCATGACTTCTCCTTGTAAGCTTTAACTCCCTGACTAATCAAGAATTATCAACCTCTGCTTTAAATATATTCCATGCCTTGGCCTCCACAGCCATTTGTGGCAATGAAATCCACAGACTCACTACCCTTTGGCTAAAGAAGTTCTTCCCCATCGCCGTTCTAAATAATCATGCTCCTATTCTGAGGCTGTGCCCTCTCGTCTCCATGTGTACTCTATCCAGGCCTTTCAATATCCGATGGTTTCAATGACATCTCCCCTCATTCTTCTAAGCTCTAGTGAGTACAGGCCCAGAGCCATCAAACACTACTTATAGATTAACCCTTTCATTCACATAATCATTCTCATGAACCTCCTGTGCCAGCACATCTTTTCTTATATAAGGGGCCCAAAATTAGTCACAATACTCCAAGAGCCGTCTGACCAATGCCTTACAAATCCTCAGCATAACATCCTTGCTCTTACATACTAGTACTCTCAAAATGAATGCTAACATTGCATTTGCCTTCCTTACAACTGACTCAACTTGCAAGCTAACCTTTAGGGAATCCTGCACAAGGACATCCATATCTCTTTGCACCTCTGACTTTCTCCCCATTTAGAAAAAGTCTATACTTTTATTCCTTCTAGCAAAGTGCATGACCATAAATTTCCCTACACTATATTCCATCTGCCACTTCTTTCCCATTTTGCTAATCTAGCCAAGTCTTTCTGCAGACACCCTGCTTCCTCAACACTACCTGCCCCTCCACCTATCCTGGTGTTGTCCACAAACATGGGCACAAAGTTATCAATTCCCTCACCTAAATCATTGGCATATAACATGAAAAGAAGCGGTCTCAACCCCTGTGGAACACCACTAGTCACCTTCGGCCTACCAGAAAAGGCACACTTTATTCCTAGTCTTTATCCCCTGTGAGTCAGTAATCTTCTATCCATATCAGTAACTTTTCTGCAATACCATGGGCTCTTCTCTTGTAAGGCAGCCTCATGTGTGGCACCTTATCAAAAGGCTTCTGAAAATCCAATTAGACAAAATCTACTGACTCTCCTGTGTCTATTTTGCCTGTCATTTTCTCAAAGAATTCCAATAGATTGGTCAGAAAAAGATTTCCCCTTAAGGCAGCAGTCCCCAACCACCGGGCCGTGGACCGGTACCGGGCCGCAAGGAAATGCTCTGAGTCAGCTGCACCTTTCCTCATTCCCTGTCACGCCCACTGTTGGAACTTGAACGCACGCGCGGTCACTACGCACACGTCATCCATGTCAGCGCGGGAAGGAGGTCAACTCCTCGAGCTTGCAAATGACGGGGGCTGAAAAGTATGTTTGACAAAACATCTCTGTCGGCATTCCGGATCAAGGTCAAGGCTAAATATCCTAAGATCGCCATGAAAGTACTGAAAATGTTGCTTCCATTTCCAACATATCTCTGCAATGAATGCAACGAAAACTAAATTGCGGAATAGACTGGACTTAAGGAACCCCCTTCGAGTATCGTTGTCTCCCATCACCGCTCAATAGGACCATCTTGTTGCAGGGAAACAAGCCCAGGGCTCCCACTGATTCAGCGATATTGGTGTGTTGCAATGATTTTATATGGTCATACAGGGAAAATATGTGCTGTGTGTTTAATATCCAGATGTTACTTAAAATGTCATGATGCTATTGACATATAACCATATAACAATCACAGCACGGAAATGGGCCATCTCTGCCCTTCTAGTCCGTGCTGAACTCTACTCTCACCTAGTCCCACCGATCTGCACTCAGCCTATAACCCTCTATTCCTTTCCTGTCCGTATACCTATCCAATTTTTCTTTAAATGATAATATCGAACCTTCCTCTGCCACTTCTACTGGAAATTTGTTCAACACTTACTTCAATCTCCCCTGTCCTCCCCTGATAATTGACTTATCACTATATTCATGCGAGGAAAATATGCGGTGTGTTTAATATTAAATTCGTTAGATAAACCCTTTTAGAAAGGAAATTGAGTGTATTAGCCACTTAACACCTATATTCCGGTCGTGATCAACATCACCGCCCCCCCCAACCCCCCAACAGAATCGCTGAAAACAGGGAAAAAACGGCACTTACACGCAAGCGCACTGGTGCCCGTGCAAGGCTTCATGGTCATTGTAGTCTTTTTCGGGGTAAACACAACGTACTTGACTGCTACTCCTGTCCATTGGCAACCCTACCCCACCGCCTCCCCCCCCCCCGGGTCAGCCAGTCCGCAAGAATATTGTCAATATTAAACCGGTCCGCAATGCAAAAAAGGTTGGGGACCCCTGCCTTAAGGAAACCATGCTGACTTCGGCCTATTTTATCATGTGCTTCTAAGTACCCCGAAACCTCACCCTTAGTAATGTTCTCAAATATCTTCCCAACCACTGAGTTCAGGGTAACTGGCTTATAATTTCCTTTCTTCAGCCTCCCCGTCATCATAAATAGTAGTGATAGTTGCGATTTTCCAGAATTCCCGAACTATTCCAGAATCTAGTGATTTTTGAAACATCATTACTAGTGTCTCCACAATTTCTTCAGCTACCTCTTTCAGAATCCTGGGATGTAGGCCATCAGGTCCAGGTGACTTATCTACCTTCAGACCTTTTTGTCTTAGGTAACTCATGATGACAAGAAAGGGTAATGGCTGAGGAAACTATGTAGGGTGAACCAACCGTGGGTGATGGATAGAATAAAGGAGCAACTAACCAAGGAATGTGCAATTGTAAAGGGCCTCAGGATGAGCCGGGTGTTTGGAAGTGGACTGCAAAATGTGATCTGATACAGCAAGATAAAGCAGAAAAAATGTGAGCAAATAAGGTTAAGAAGGTATATGGGCTCCATGGACATGATGGGTTGAAGGGTTTGTTTTGTGCTGAATGACACCATTCAACCATTCTATAATGCACAAGCATCCAACCTGGCTTTTTTCTATAACAATCAACTTCCACCTGTGTTTAGAGATTGCAATAACAACATGACGGCAGCTACTACAACTTCCAATACCTTCACTAATTTATGAGTTAACCCTCCACAAACGCCCCCACTCCCACAACACCCATATTTTTATTCCCATCTCTGTGATCAATCTGCAAATGATCTGGTGATCTACAGTGTCTATAAAAAGTATGCATCCTTCTTGGAAGTTCTCACGTTTTATTGTTTTACAACATTGAATCAACATTGGTATTTTTTGACACTGATCAACACAAAAGAAAACTCTTTCATGTCAATGTGAAAACAGATCTCTACAAAGTGATCTCAATTAATTACAAATATTAAACACAAAATAATTGATTAATTAGGTATTCACCCCCTTTAATATGATACACCAAATCATCACAAAATTTCAGCCATTGCTGCTCTGCCATCATCCCTGCCAGTGTTCTTTTCCAATCAATTCTGGTCAACTCCTCTCTCATGCCTCTGTAATTTTCTTTACTCCACTGTAATACTGATACATCTGACTTCAGCTTCTCCTTCTCAAATTTCAGGGTGAATTCAATCATGTTATGATCACTTGCCCCTAAGGGTCTTTTACCTTAACGTCTCTAATCAATTCTGGTTCATTGCACAACACCCAGCACAGAATAGCTGATCCTCTAGTGGGCTCAATCACGAGCTGCTCTAAAAAACCATCCTGTTGGCACTCTAGAAATTCCCTCTCCTGTAATCCAGCACCAACCTGATTTTCCCAATCTACCCCCCATGACTATTATAACATTGCCCTTTTGGCATGCATTTTCTATCTCCCATTGTAATTTGTAGGCCACATCCTTACTACAAAGAAATACTAGCAGCCATGCACTTAAATAATAACTAATAAATCTTACAGGGAATTCAGGAGAAATATCTTCTCCCAGAGAGTGGTGAGAATGTGGAATACACTGTAGCAAGGAGCGGTTCAGACAGGTAGCATTTGACAAAGTGCATGATTAATATATTGGGGAGAAAGGAATATCAGTACATACTAATGAGATTAGATGGAAAATAATTCACACAGTGACTACTTTAATAGATAAACCCTGTACTTAATAAAATTACCACTGAGTGTGTGTTCATGGTCTTCTACTGCTGTAGCCCATCCATTTCAAGGTTCGACATGTTGGCTTTCAGAAATGCTCTTCTTCACACTACTGTTGTAACACATGATTATTTGAGTTACTGTGGCCTTCCTGTCAGCTTGAACTAGTCTGCCCATTCTCTTCTGACCTCTCTCATTAACAGGGCATTTTAGCCAACGGAACTTCTGCTTTTGTTTTTCACACTATCCTCTGTAAACTCTAGAGATGGTGTGCAACGTTCCCTCTTTTTTTTACAGCTGTGCCGACCAACCATTGCTCTGAGGTGGAAATTTTTACATGGCTTGAAAACTACATGGCACTCTAAATGTTTTTCTTTGGAATAAAAAGAAAGCCAGAATATAGAATTTTTCACATCAAACAAAGTCAGACCACAACTCATAGCACCAGTAAGCGATGCCAGACAATCAAAACTGACAGGCACAATGACAAAAGTAAAATGTTTTGACTAGATGTGTTTATTGTTACAATTCGTAACAGTGTTGTAACTTGAAACACTGACAATGTAAGTACATTGAAGCTCTAAAATATTTTAAAGTAAAGGCTGTGGTACATTTATTGTTCAGAAAATTTATGGATTCTATTCATGAACACAATTAATTACAGAGTATTTCATAATTATATTAACATTATATAAAAGTAAATTCCTGCTGCACAGCAAGAAAGACTATGTGCACAGGAACATTTCAGTTACTGCAAGGCCGTGCACCCATGCAGCTTGGAAGTAACAATGGTGTTGTGCATGAAAATACCAGATCAACAGTTTCTCTGGCACCAACAATCATTCCATGGTCAAAGTCACTTTGATCTCATTTCTTCCCCATTTTAATGTCTGTCTGAACAATTTCTGAATCTCTTGACCATGCCTGCATGATTTAATGCATTAAGTTTCTGCCACATGATTGGCTGATAAGGTATTTACCTTATCAAGCAAGTGTACAAGTATACCTAATAAAATGCACACTGAGCTTAGAAGTCATTGGAATGATTAGTATCAAAAGAGACCTGCTGGACTATTTCTGTGTTCTAAGTCCCACATGAATCATATTAAAGAGGCTTGAAACCCTTCATCATTACATTCCCAAGCCCTACCCTAGTTGCTGTAGAGCAGAAATGAGAGGCCTCTGTTAAGTCCAAGTCCAAGGACTCAATAGTTGCACAAAAGTGTTGGTGACAAAGGACAAACTATTGCTGATACATTTCTCCTTGCCAATTGATTTTTGATATGCTGCAGTTTTCCAGACTCCCTTTTGATGTCTCCATAGACGCACTGCTGTGAATTCTCTGCTGCTTCCTACACAGGGACCTGAAATGCACCGTATACCAGGTAGGAATTTGAGTTGATTAATCTCCACTGCCCCATTAACACATAAATCACTAAATATGGCAACAACCAGCCCCTCAAGCTCTTTCCTTCCTGCTACACATGTGCTACTTTCTCATGATTCCCATTTTTCTTCCTTCTGAGGATTCTTGTATGACTCCTGCCTTTTTGAATCTTTTGTGCATACTTCTTTAGCCTAAAATATGACTGTGGCCCTTTCTGTCAAATTAGCAATTTCTTTAGTGGTGCAGCAGCTCTTTAGGAGCTACAGAAGGTCTTACGGCCTTGAGCCCAGGTTAGCTGTTGTGGATTATGTACAAAGAATATAGAATCAAGTGGAATTGACTCCATGTTGTTGATTCATGATACAGTTAACATGAGCACACATAGGAGCACTGACGACAAAGGAACAAATTAATTTTGTCCTATGATAACTAGTGCCAGTGATATATTGAAGTAATACATTCAATGGCCAGTTTATTAGGTGCACCCGTACACCTGCTTGTTAATACAAATATCTAATCAGCCCATCGAGTGCAGCAACTCAATGCATAAAGCATGCAGACACAATCAAGGGGTTCAGTTGTTGTTCGGACCAAATATCAAAATGAGGAAGAAAACTGACTTTGACCATGGAATGACTGTAAAAGCCAGATAGGGTGATTTGAGTATGTCAGAAACTGCAGATCATTTGGGATTTTCACACAGAATAGTCTCTGGAGTTTATGGAGAATGAAGCAAAAGACAAAACAAAAAATCTAGTGAGTGGGTGAAAACACTTTGTTAATGGAAAAGGTCAGAGGAAAATGGTCAGACTGGTTCAAGCTGACAGGAAGGTGACAGTAACACAAATAACCATGTGTTATAGCAGTGACTTGCAGAAGAACATCTCTGCAGTACAGAAGGAGTGCATCTCTGAACACACAACACATTTAACCTTGAATCAGATGTGCTACAGCAGTAGAAGACCACAAAATACACTCAGTGGCCACTTTACTAAGTACAGGAGCTGTGTATGGGAATGTTTGTGCCAATCCTCAGATGTCAATACCAACACCAATCAGACTATAGGAATACACAGGTAGAGGCAATTCGTACACAGAATTCTGATTTTGTGGAAATAAATCACAAGGAACCAACCAATGAAGCGATAAACTGCAAGAGACAGCTTATGTGCTGCATATTATATAAACTTCAGATTGGATTAGTGCCTGTAATTCTCTCAAATATTCACTGTTTTACATCAAAAGGATTATTTTGTGTTTAATATAAAAACCTAATCCTCAAGAGGCCTGTTGTAGTAATGCTTAAAGAAAATCAATTAGGAGTGAAATGTTAATAACTAAAGTTACTAAAATATACTATATCGGTAAATAGTGAATTAAAAAGTGGGGCTTCAAATTACTGAAATATGAAACCTTAAAATACTTCTCTTGAAATTTCTGTGTGGCCTGGAGCTGCATAAAGAATCTGCAGAAACATAGATAATAATCTGTGAATAGCAATTGTTATGCTGCTGTGTCAGTGTGCTAGCTGGTGTTCTCTGCATTTAGTGACTGCTACATTCTGTGCTGAAGACCATTCTCCTGAGTGTTCCGCATTTTACTGCATTATTCATGTCAAAGCGCACATTTCTTGGTATTACCGCATGTGGGAGGAAACTGCAAGGTATGCATTTGAAGCCAGATTAGACAAGAAGCTGTTTTTCACAGTACTCCTTTCACATAGTGAACTGTCTCTGTGGATTGTCTTTCAGGCTGGTAGGCCACATAATTTATGTCAAATGGTGCAGATTGCTTGCAAAGGCAGTTGGTTTAATATTTCAGAGGATGACAGTTGACCTGCTATCATTCATACATTACAACATAGAACATAGAACATTACAGCACAATTCAGCCCCTTTGACCCATAATATGTGCTGGTCTTTTAACCTACTCTAAGATCAATCTAACCCTTCCCTCCTACATAGCCCTTGATTTTTCTATCATTCACGTGCCTATCTAAGAGTTTCTTAAACGTCATAGAAAACATAGAAAACCTACAGCATAATAAAGGCCCTTTGGCCCACAAAGATGCGCCGAACATGTCCTTACCTTAGAAATTATGAGGCTTACCCATAGCCCTCTATTTTTCTAAGCTCCATGTACCTATCCAAAAGTCTCTAAAAAGACCCTATTGTATCCGCCTCCACCACTGTTGCCGGCAGCCCATTCCACACACTCACCACTCTCTGCATAAAAAACTTACTCCCTGACATCTCCTCTGTACCTACTCCCCAGCAACTGAAACCTGTGTCCTTTTGTGGCAACCATTTCAGCCCTGGGAAAAAGCCTCTGAGTATCCACACGATCAATCATTTTATACACCCTTATCAGATCACCACTAATTCTCCGTCACTCCAAGGAGAAAAGGCCAAGTTCACTCAACCTGTTTTCATAAGGCATGCTCCCCAATCCAGGCAACATCCTTGTAAATCTCCTCTGCACCCTTTCTATGGCTTCCACATCCTTCCTGTAGAGAGGCGACCAGAACTGAGCACAGTATTCCAAGTGGGGTCTGACCAGGGTCCTATATAGCTGCAACATTACCTCTCAGCTCTTAAAATCAGTCCCACGATTGATGAAGGTCAATGCACCGTATGCCTTCTTAACCACAGAGTCAAACTGCGCAGCTGCTTTGAGCGTCCTATGGACTCGGACCCCAAGATCTCTCTGATCCTCCACACTCTACACTTACCATTAATACTATATTCTGCCATCATATTTGACCTACCAAAATGAACCACTTCACACTTATCTGGTTGAGCTCCATCTGCCACGTCTCAGCCAGTTTTGCACCCTATCAATGTCCCGCTGTAACTTCTGACAGCCCTCCACAATATCCACAACACCTCCAACCTCTGTGTCATCAGCAAACTTACTAACCCATCCCTCCACTTCCTCATCCAGGTCATTTATAAAAATCACAAAGATTAAGGGTCCCAGAATAGATCCCTGAGGCACACCACTGGTCACCAACCTCCATGCAGAATATGACCCATCTACAACCACTCTTTGCCTTCTGTGAGCAAGCCAGTTCTGGATCCACAAAGCAATGTCCCCTTGGATCCCATGCCTCCTTACTTTCTCAATAAACCTTGCATGGGGTAGCTTATCAAATGCCTTGCTGAAATCCATATATACTTCATCAATGTGTTTAGTCACATCCTTAAAAAATTCACTCAGGCTCATAAGGTACAACCTGCCCTTGACAAAGCCATGCTGACTATTCCTAATCATATTATACTTCTCCAAATGTGCATAAATCCTGCCTCTCAGGATCTTCTCCATCAACTTACCAACCACTGAAGTAAGATTCACTGGTCTATAATTTCCTGGGCTATCTCTACTATCTTTCTTGAATGAAGGAACAACATCTGCAACCCTCCAATCCTCCGGAACCTCTCCTGTCCCCATTGATGATGCAAAGATCATCGCCAGAGGATCAGCAATCTCCTCCCTCAATTCCCACAGTAGCCTGGGGTACATCTCATCCGGTCCTGGCGACTTATCCAACTTGATGCTTTCCAAAAGCTCCAGCACATCCTCTTTCTTAATATCTACATACTCAAGCTTTTCAGTCCGCTGCCATTCATCACTACAATCACCAAGATCCTTTTCCGTAGTGAGTACTGAAGTAAAGTATTCATTAGGTACCTCTGTTATTTCCTCCGGTTCTATACACACTTTCCCACTGTCACACCGGATGGGTCCTATTCTTTCACGTCTTATCCTCTTGCTCTTCACATACTTGTAGAATGCCTTGGGGTTTTCCTTAATCCTGCCCACCAAGGCCTTCTCATGGCCCCTTCCGGCTCTCCTAACTTCCTTCTTAAGCTCCTTCCTGTTAGCCTCATAATCTTCTAGATCTCTAACATTACCTAGCTCTCTGAACCTTTTGTAAGCTTTTCTTTTCTTTTTGACTAGATTTATTACAGCCTTTGTATATCACAGTTCCTGTACCCTACCATAACTTCCCTGTCTCATTGGAATGTACCTATGCAGAACTCCACACAAATATCCCCTGAACATTTGCCACATTTCCTCCATACTTTTCCCAAGAACATCTGTTCCCAATTTAAGCTTCCAATTTCCTGCCTGATAGCCTCATAATTCCCCTTACTCCAATTAAATGCTTTTCTAACTTGTCTGTTCCTATCTCTCTCCAATGCTATTGTAAAGGAGATAGAATTATGATCACTACCTCCAAAATGCTCTCCCACTGAGAGATCTGACGCCTGACCAGGTTCATTTCCCAATACCAAATCAAGTACAGACTCTCCTCTTGTAGGCTTATCTACATATTGTGTGAAGAAACCTTCCTGAACACACCTACAAACTCCACCCCATCTAAACCCTTGCTCTAGGGAGATGCCAATCAATATTTAGGAAATTAAAATCTCACATCACGACAACTCTGTTATTATTACATCTTTCCAGGATCTGTTTCCCTATCTGCTCCTCGATATCCCTGTTACTATTGGGCGGCCTATAAAAAACACCCAGTAAAGTTATTGATCCCTTCCTGTTCCTAACCTCCACCCACAGAGACTCCGTAGACAATCCCTCCATGACGTCCACCTTTTCTGCAGCCGTGACACTATCTCTGATCAACATTGTCACGCCCCCACCTCTTTTGCCTCCCTCCCTGTCCTTTCTGAAATATCTAAAACCCAGCACTTGAAGTAACCATTCCTGTCCCTGAGCCATCCAAGTCTCTGTAATGGCCACCACATCATAGCTCCAAGTACTGATCCACGTTCTAAGCTCATCCGCTTTGTTCACAATACTCCTTGCGTTAAAATAGACACATCTCAAACCTTTGGTCTGAGCGCGTTCCTTCTCTATCACCTGCCTGTCTTCCCTCACACACTGTCTCCAAGCTTTCTCTATTTGTGAGCCAACCGCCTCTTCCCCAGTCTCTTCAGTTCGGTTCCCACCCCCAAACAATTCTAGTTTAAACTCTCCCCAGTAGCCTTAGCAAACCTCCTCGCCAGGATATTCGTCCCACTGGGATTCAAGTACAACCCGTCCTTTTTGTACAGGTCACACCTGCCCCAAAAGAGGTCCCAATGATCCAGAAATCCGAATCCCTGCCCCCTGCTCCAATCCTTCAGCCACGCATTTATCCTCCACCTCACTCTATTCCTATACTCACTGTCATGTGGCACAGGAAGTAATCCCGAGATTACTACCTTTGCGGTCCTGCTTCTCAACTTCCTTCCTAGCTTCCTGTAGTCTGTTTTCAGGACCGCTTCCCTTTTCGTACCTATGTCGTTGGTACCAATATGTACCATGACCTCTGATTGTTCTCCCTCCCACTGCAGGATATCGTGGATGCAATCTGAAACATCCCAGACCCTGGCACCTGGGAGGCAAACTACCATTCGAGTTTCTTTCCTGCGTCCACAGAATCGCCTGGCTGACTCCCTAACTATAGAGTCCCCTATCACTACTGCCTTTTTCTTCCTTTCCTTACCCTTCTGAGCCACAGGGCCGGACTCAGTGCCGGAGGCACGGCCACTGTTGCTTCCCCCAGGTAGGTTGTCCCCACCAACAGTACCCAAACAGGAGTACTTATTGTCAAGGGCTACAGCCACAGGGGTACTCTCTAGTACCTGACTCTTCCCCTTCCCTCTCCTGACTGTTACCCATTTGTCTGTCTCCCATGGCCCTGGTGTGACCACCTGCCTATAACTCCTTTCTATCACCACCTCGCTCTCCCTAACCAGATGAAGGTCATCGAGCTGCAACTGCAGTTCCCTAACACGGTCCCTTAGGAGTTGAAGCTCGACACACTGGGTGCAGATATGACTGTCCAGAAGGCTGGGAGATTCCAGGACTTCCCACATCTGACACTGAGCACAGAACACCTGCCTCACACACATACTTCCTTTCCGCAGTTAACACAGGTAAACCTACCTCATCCCGTTACCGCTTAAGCCTGTTGAGCCAAAGCCCTATCACTCTGCCACCTCTCACTCCACTGCCCACTGGATATGGTGGTCTCCTTTTTAAACTTTTCCCCGCTCTCTTGGCCTAATGTATCTGCCTCTGCCCCATCCCTGACAGGGGATTCATAGAGCAATACAGCACAGAAACAGGCCCTTTGCCCCAACTCATCCCTGCTAACTATGCTGTACATGCACCTAGTCCCAGTGGCCCATGTTTGGCCCAAACCCCTCCTGTCCATCTTTTATCCATACTAATATGTTAAACCCCATCCCCAATACCATATGTTTTTACTTCTCTAATTGCAAAGAATTTTGTAACGCCACAAAATCTATTTACTGCAAATTGGCACATCCTGGGGTCAATTAGAATGATTGTCATTGGTGAGGGGGGGCTATAAATTGGTGGGTCTTTACATCCATATTTCTTTATAGCATAGGAGGCCTCTATTGAATTGATGTCAACCAATAGAGCAATTCCATTTGCCACACTCATTTTCCTTGTAGGAACAAATTTCCTACTCTCAGATTCTAACAATCACCTACTCTGTAGTCAATTAACAGCAGCCATTCAAATTGTCAACCTGCACGTCCCTGGGATGTGGGAGAAAACCCATGTAATCGTAGGGAAGGTGTAGGTGTGCCTACTGCACACACTGACAGCACCAGACATCAGGATTAAACACAGTCACTGGAATTGTAAAGCAGCAGCTCCCGTGTCACAGGGAATAAAATCATTGGACTCTACTGTGTATTTTCTGATAAAGAATAATCTCTCTAAATTGAGGCAACTAGTCCCTCATCAGCGCACTACCACCATTCTTTTATCCAGGAAGCAACTCTATCATAGACAAGGGAGCTGTAAAAGCCTACAACTAATCTTACATCTGGTTTCCACCACAAAAATACACATGAAAAACACTATCTTAAAAATATGCAGTAATAAAAAGTTATAAGACACAAATAATCATCAAAACGGCTACATCTGTCTTGCAAACACACATGCAACACAGTTACGCACGATGTTACAGTCCATTACATTATCGCACCTTACATTTTCCGCAATTGTTCTTTCAACCATAAAATCAAAACCAGCCTCCTGTAACCTCTGTGATACAGAATATTTAATAACTATCTTGCCCTACCATCCAGTGTGTTGGGCACGTGGCCAAGTGGTTAAGGCGTTCGTCTAGTTATCTCAAGGTCGCTAGTTCAAGCCTCAGCTGTGGCAGCGTGTTTGTGCCCTTGAGCAAGGCACTTAGTCACACATTGCTCTAGTCTGTGCCAGGAGTGGCGCCCCACACAGACTTCCAACCTGCGCCTTGTAAGGTATGAAAATGCCCAATGCAGGCCTCTCATGGTCTGAGTCGACGTTCCCCTCCCTACCATCCAGTCCTAAAAACTGACCCCAGTTTTCCAGAATCTGGAGTTCACTTTCACTGTCCCATGTCTGGTTAGATACTTTTATTTTATTTATTTTTAGATACAGCGTGGAGTAGCCCTTTCTGGCCCAGCGTGCCGTGAAGGCCAACCACCCAGTCATTGAACACTAGCCTAACACAAGTAAATTTACAAAAGCTAATTAACCTATTAATCAGTACGTGTTTGTTTGGTCTGTGGAAGGAAACTGGAGAAGAAACCCATGCAGTCATGGGGAGGATCTACAAACTCCTTACAGGACACCTGAATTGAACTCCGAACTCCAGTACAGCCCCAGCTGGAATAGCATTGCGCTAACCACTACACTATCATGGCACCCATACGCATTTCCTAAAAACTAACGGGCTGATAATTTCCTACAGGTCCTAAGGCTGTTACGTCTGGTAATGATATTGTTCAGAAGGTTCTTCTGAAGTCAAGAAAGAGGCACAGAAGTTATGGTTATGGCCATTTTGTTAGACATTCATTATAGTACAGGTCAGACTGGGTCAACCCAGATCAGCAAGCAAAGCCAGTAAAGACTAACAAAGGAACGCTGAGTACATGCTTTCCTTATATTCTGCAAACTAGTCTGAAACAACTTACATTAAAAAAAACATGTGAACAGGTACTGACAGAGTCTCCCCTCAGCTTTACAGATAAAGAAACCACAGAAGGAAATAGATTACAAGAAACTAGAGGAGTATAGACAAAGAGGTGAAGCAATCATAAAGAAAGCTAAACTACAAAAAAAAAAGACCAAAAACAACAATTTGGACCTGAATCTAGTAGTACCCCCCCCCCACCCCCGATACTAAATACAATATTTTTAATCATTACATCTGAAACTTCTGAAGTAAAAAGAAAATCTTTTTGGTACAAAGTCGAGCATAAGATTTAATCATGTCCAGTGGTTGGTGACCTCATTTAATGTCTTGCAGTCAGTTAGTGATTTATTCATTGCAACCCAGCTGTCTCCTTTTCCATTTCTTAGTGCCACTTTGGCTTGCTTACAATTGCGAGTGTGTATTCACTTAGATTTTTCCTTCAATATTTACTACTAAATCAGGAATTAACTGCACCTAATAAGACCCTTCCTACTGAATGCCCAATGGCTCCTTATGTGGTTTCCTTATCAAAACCCACTCACCAGGAATCAAGGTGTGTCCTCCTTCTCCTGGATTTCTCCAAGCAGCAGAATCCTATTGAGAAGCAGATTGAAAAGTCTGAGTTAGTTTAACAGAATAGTCAACTAGGCTGTCTGTTATAATATGTATATCATAATGTGCATGTAAGATATTGTTAAGTTGATAGGGATGGTATTTGGAGACAGTGTGGGAAGTTAGAGGTCAGGTTAGGGAAAGGGACAGAGAGAGAGGAGTGAGAGGTCGGGGAAGTAAATGAAGTGTTTGAGGAAGGAACAGAGGTTGGATGCAAGTTACTCCTCTAGAGCAGAGGTCCAAAGTCTGCCGGGCCCTGATAACGAGGGCCAGTGACCCCCAAGGTTGGCGAGACCTGAGGATGAAGGGATTGGAGGCCCAGGGTCAGTCAGCTGGTTCTGAGTTTGGAGCCCAGGGGTGGGTGAGTCTGGAGGTCGAAGCCCCAAGGTCAATGAGTAGGGAGGTCAGACTCAATGTCTGCGAATCTGGGGCCACGGTCTAGAGGTTGGAGGCCCAGAGGCTGTCTGTTCTGGGGTTGGAGGCCTACGGTAGGTGGTGAAGGGGGTTTGCTTGTTTGTTTTGTTGCTGCTCCTGTGTGTTCTGCTGAACATTGTGGGCAGGCTATGTTGGCACCGGAATGTGTGGGACACTTGCAGGATATCCCTAGCACATCCTCAGAATGTGTTGGCTGTTAAGACACACGACATACGGTTTTTCACTGTATGTTTCATTGTACATGTTCCTAATAAATACTGTAAATCTAAACCTAAATCTAAATTTAAATTAACCTCTCTGAGGTCAATAGCTGCAGATAATGATATTGGTCATATTGTCACCACCTCAAGCCTAGTGTCTTTGCTTGGGGTTTCCGTGATGCTACAAGACTATAGGGGGAGTCATGGTCCATGGTACACATTCCTCACCATACTCAGACTTTGTTTATTAGTTCCATTCATTTCTTCCACCTGTCCTGATAACTCTGGATAATGTGGACAGTGGAAATGTCATTCAATGTCCATCAATCAGCATAACTCTTGACATATCCCTTGGTCAAAATCAAGCAGCTGCTACTTGAGAGGTCCCATTCCTTGTCAGTAAAGTGCATGCAGAGTGAGGACACCAGGCATTCATGACTTGATCAAGCACAATACTGGAATCAGCCATATCTGCCAGATAAGTTGCTTGCTCTGCTCACAAACATGAACCCTATTCTAATGCTACAGTCATAAAAGTTGCTGGTGAACGCAGCAGGCTAGGCAGCATCTCTAGGAAGAGGTACAGTCGACGTTTCGGGCCGAGACCCTTCGTCAGGACTAATGCTACATTATCTAGTCTGACAGCTCCAGTTCTTTAACATGTTCCTTAGAGAACGTGTTAAAGAACTGGAGCTGCAAATCGATGGCCTTCGGCTCATATGGGAGAATGAGGAGGTGATAGATTGGAGCTACAGGGAGGTAGTCATCACTAGGTTTCAGGAGGCAGCTGAATGGGTGACCGTCAGGAGAAGGAATGGAAATAGGCAGCCAGAACAAAGTGCCACTGTGGCCGTTCCACTCAATAACAAGTACACCATTTTTGATAGTCTTTGGGGATGTCTCGGCTTATGTCCATGACATTCTAAAGGGGGGAGCGTGAGCAGCCAGGTGTCTTGGTACATACAAGTACTAATAACATAGGAAGGAATAGAGAAGAGGTCCTAAAAAGAGAATTTAGAGAGTGAGATACAAAGCTAGGATCTCCAGGATAAGAATCCGTGGAATGCTGCCTGTGCCAGGCACCAGTGAGGGCAAGAACACAATGATTTAACAGATAAATCCATGGCCGAGGACCTGGTGCAGGGGACAGGATTTCAGATTTCTGGTTCACTGGGATCTCTTTGGGGGAACGTGTGACCTGTACAAAAAGGACGGGTTACACCTGAACCTAAGAGGGGCCAATATCCTTGCGGGCAGGTTTGCTAGAGCTGTTAGGGGTGGTTTAAACTAATTTGCAGGGAGATGGGAACTGGAATGTTAGGGCTGAGGACAGGGATGTTGGTTTACAAGCAGAAGGTAATGTATAGTGAAACTGTCAGGAAGGACGGGCAAATGAGAGGGAAAGATTGCAACCATTGGGATGGGTTGCAGTGTAAAGGGGGACAAAAATGAAACGGGTGACAAATACAGTACTGAAGGTGTTATATTGAAATGCACACAGCATACAAAATACAAGGGGTGATTGATAAGTTTGTGGCATAAAGTAGCAGGAGATGAGTTATTAACTTCAAAATTTCTGTATAATCACTCGAAGAGTTGAACTGCATGTACATGTAACGAGAGCTATATAACTCATCTCCTTCTACCTTGGGCCACGAACTTACCAATCACCCCTGCTGTGGACCACTTTATGGAGGTCCAAGACGCCGACTTCTACAAAGAAGGGATCCGTATGCTCCACAACCGCTGGACTAAGTGTATAAATGTAGGAGGGGACTATGTTGAAAAATAAATGTGCTAGGTTTTCTAAAATTGACTCCTTCTACCTTAGGCCACGAACTTATCAATCACCCCTCGTAAGCTAGATGATCTTGTAGTGCAGCTAGAGATTGCTAGATATGATGTTGTGGATCTCATGGAGTCATGGCTGAAAGATGATTTTAGATGGGAGCTTAATATTCAAGGATACACAATCTATTGAAAGGACAGGTGGGTAGGCAGAGGACGAGGAGTGGCTCTGCTGGTAAAAAAAAAGAAATCCAATCTTTAGAGAAAGGTGACATAGGATCAGAGGATGTAGATTCCGTGTTGGTAGAGTTAAGAAACTGCAAAGCTAAGAAGACCCTGATGGGAGTTACTTACAGGCCGAAAAGTATCAGGATATGGTCTACAAATTACAGCGGAAGATTTTAAAAAATCATGTCAAAAAGGCAATATTACAGTGGTCATAAGAGATTTCAATATACAGATAGATTGAGAAAATCAAGTTGATGTTGGATTCCAAGACCAGAGAATTTGTGGAATGGCTCCGAGATGGCTTTTTGGAGCAGAATGTGGTTGAGCTCACTAGGGGATCAGCAATTCTGGATTGGTTGTTGTGGAATGAACTGGATATGTTTAGGGAGCTTAAGGTAAGGGAAGCCTTAGGAAACAGTAATCATAATATGATAGAATTCACCCTGAAATTTGAGAGGGATAAGCTAAACTCAGGTGCATTAGTATTACAGTGGAGTAAAGGGAACTACAGAGAAATGAGAGAGGAGTTGGCCAAAGTTGATTGGAAGGGGACACTAGCAAGGATGATGGCAGAGCAGCAATGGCTGGAGTTTCAGGGAGCAATTCAAAAGGCACAGGACAGATATATCCCAAAGAAGAAAAAGTATTCTAAAGGCAGTATGATGTAACCATGGTTGACAAGGGAATGCAGAGCCAATATAAAAATCAAAATAGAGGGCATATAATATAGCAAAAATTAGTCGGATGTTAGAGAATTAGGAATTTTTTTTAAACCAACAGAAGAGAACTAAAAAAGCAATGGGGGGAAAGATGAGATATGAAAGTAAGCTAGCCAATAATATCAAAAATTACATCAGAAGTTTCTTCAGATATACAGTGTAATAGAGAGGTGATTTTGGACCATTGGAGAAAGATGCTGGAGAGATAGCCATAGGGAACAAGGAAATGGCGGATGAACTAAGTGTTTTGCATCAGTCTTCACTTGAGGTATCAAGTGAATCTTGCAGACACTTGAGGTATCTTGGAAGTTCAAGAGTGTCGGGGGCAGAAGTAAGTGCAGTTACTATTACTGGAGAGATGATGCTTGGGAAACTGAAAGGTCTGATGGTAGCTGGACCAGAAGGGCTACACACTAGGATTCTAATAGAAGTAGCTGAAGAGATTGTGGGTGCACTAGAAATAATCTTTCAAGAAACAATAGATTCTGGCATGGTTCCAGAGGACTGGAAAATTGCAAATGTCACTCCACTGTTCCAAGAAGAGAGGCAGGCAGAAGAAAGGCAATTATAGGCCAGTTAGCCTGTCCTCAATGGTTGGGAAGATATTGCAGTTGATTGTTAAGTATGTGGTTTCGGGAAACTTGGAGGAACATGACAAAATAAGCCAAAGTCAGCGTAGTTTCCCAAAGGGAAAATCTTACCTGACAAATCTATTGGAATTGTATGAAGAAGTAACAAGTAGGATAGACAAAGGAAAATCTGTGGATATTGTGTACATGGATTTTCAGAAGGCCTTTGACAAGGCAGCACATATAAGGCTGCTAAACAAGAAAAGAGTCCAGGGTATTACAGCAAAGATATTAGCATGGATAGAGCATTAGCTGATTGACAAGAAGCAAATAGTGGAAATAAAGGGATCCTTTTCAGATTGGCTGCCGGTGACTTAGTGGTGTTGGGATCGCTTCTTTTTTACATTGTATACCAATGATGAAATTGATGGCTTTGTGGCCAGGTTTGTGGTTGACACGGAGATAGGTGGAGGGGCAGGTAGTGTTAAAGAAGCACAGAGGCTGCAGAAGGATTCAGATTAGGAGAATGGGCAAAGAGGTGGCAGATGGAATACGGTGTTGGGAAGTGTATAGTCATTCACTTTAGTAGAAGAAATAAAAGCATAGACTATTTTCTAAATGGGGAGAAAATATAAAAATCCAAGGTGCAAAGGGATTTAGGAATCCTCTTGCAGGACTCCCTAAAGGTTAACCTGCAGGTTAAATCAGTGGTGATGAAAGCGAAAGCAATGTCAGCATTCATTTTGAGAGGATTAGAATATAGAAACAGGGATGTAATGTGAGGCTGTATAAAGCACTGGTGAGGCCTCACTTGGAGTACTGTGAGCAGTTTTGGACCCCTTATCTAAGAGAGATGTGCCGATATTGGAGAGGGTTACGAAAATATTTCTGAGATTGAAAGGCTTGTCATATGAGGAGCATTTGATGGCTCTGGGCCTCTACTCACTGAAATTCAGATAAATGAGGATTGACCTCATTGAAACCTATTGAATGTTTAAAGGCCTCGACAGAGTGGATATGAAGAAGATGTTTCCTACGGTGGGAGAATTTAAGACCAAATAACAGAGCCTCAGAATAGAATGGAGGTTAAGGAAGAATTTCTTTCGCTGGAGAGTGGTGAATCTGTGGAATTTATTGCTACAGGTGACTGTGGGGGCCAAGTCATTGGGTATATGTAAGGCAGGAATTGATAGATTCTTGATTAGTCAGAGCATGAAGGGACTTAGGGCAAAGACAGGAGATTGAGACTGGGAGGGAAATGGATCAGCCATGATGAAATGGCAGAGCAGACCTGATGGCAAAATAGCCTAACTCTGCTCCTATGTCTTATGATGCTATAATAGAAAATGAGATGCTTGTTCTTGAGACAAGACTGCTGTCATGTACCAGGTTTCTCATTTCACCCATGTCACAGATTCCTAATGTGGCTGCTATGCATAATGCTGCCTTTATAGTTTGGAATTCCTTGAATTATTCGTCAGCGAGAGTCACAGCATCATAGAGTCACAGAGCACTAGAGCAGAGAAACAGGCCCTTCAGCCCACAAGACCATAAGACCAGAAGACCGAGGAGTTGAATTAGGCCATTCGACCTTTTGAGTCTGCTCTGCCATTCGATCACGGCTAAATTATTTTCTCTCTCAATCCTATTCTCCTGCCTTTTCCCTGTAGCTTTAATGGCATACAAATCAAGAACCTATCAACCTCCACTTTATATATACTGAATGACTGAGCCTCCATAGCCACTCTCTGGCGAAAGAAACTCCTTCTCATCTCTGTTCCAAAGGGATGTCCCTCTATTTTGAGGCTGTGCCCTCTGGTTCTAAACTCTCCCGCTATTGGAAACATCACATCCACTCTATGTAAGAGTTTTAATATTCAGTAGGTTTCAATGAGATCCTCCCTCATTCTCCTAAGCTCCAGTACATACAGGTCGAGAGCTATCAAATACTCCTCTTACACTAACCCTGTCATTCCTGAGATCATTCTGTATACTCCCTGCTTCTTCAACACTACCTGTGTATCATCTGCAAACTTGGCCACAAAACCATCAATTCCTTCAACCAGATCATGAACATATAACTTGAACAGTAGCTGACTCAACTCTGAATGCTATGGAACACCACTTGTCACCAGCAGTCAAGCAGAAAAGGCCTCTTTTATTTGGGCCATATCCTTCCAAACCACTCTCATGCATGCACCTATCCAAACTTCCCCTAAATGTCATGGCAGCTCATTCCACATTCACACCATCCACTGACTGAAGATGTTTTCCCTCAGATTCCCTTTAAATACTAAACCTTTCATCCAAAGCCTATGACATCTAGCTTTAGTATCACTGGTCAACCAAGTATTTGCAGCCCTTCAATGAATTTTCAGTACATGAATCAACCAAGCTCTGTTATATTTACACAAGCCCAGAAATGATCAGAATCACTGGACTGTTGCAGGTGCTTTTGCTGATATGATAGCCTTCATATGATCCTCAGCGATTTCCTGCTTATCCTGAGAAATTCTTTGTACCAAGTAAATAACTTCTTTTTGTTATAATTATGCTTTGTCCAAAGTTGCCTTTGGGAGGATAGATAATTGGGTAAGGAAATTACATCATACTCTCGATGGTCTGCAGTGTCAGATGCAATCAGGACACCATCCAGATGTTGAGTGATGGCCAAATCAGAAGTTGGTAAATCTGTCAGATGTTGCCTTAAAACCATGTGGTAAACAACTGGGCAGATATAGAAGCCTTGTAGCAGCCTCGTCCGCAGTAGGGATGACCATTGATTGTGAAAGCAAACTATAGTTGACATTCAGGTGTCAAGATACAGAACAGAACCAATTGGCAATGTCAATGACTATGAAGCATTTGTGTGACATTTTCAATACATTGAAAATGATTGAAGGTTTAGTCACTTGAAGAGTTAACTTGTCAGTGCTTTGATTATTAACATATAGACCAATGTCAGTATACAGCTTTCTTAAAAGGCCAAACCAGACCATTTGATGGACCCACCAGCTGATTAATGAAGGGTAAAATGCCTTCCACAGATATTTTGTTGGGAGGATACTGCTTAGTACATAGGGGCACCTTACCAGTAAATGTGAAAGGGCCCATTTCTGGCAGCCACCATTACTGAGTGGTTTCTTAGTTCAGATTTGACCAACTGCCTTAGGTTCCAGACAACCCTACCCTAAAGTTTAGGATCAGCAATACATCCATTCCAAGGACAGGTTGTAAGATGTCTCCCATATAAAATCCTGTCGAAGGGTCTCGGCCTGAAACGTCGACTGCACCTCTTCCTACAGATGCTGCTTGGCCTGCTGCGTTCACCAGCAACTTTGATGTACGTTCCCATATAAAATTATCTTTTTTGTTGATGAAGACCAAGCTGGGGACCTCAACTGGCCTGGTTTTGGCTGAAGTTATCTTCTGACCTCCAGCACCATATACACGTTTGTGAGTATTGCTCAGTTATACTTTGCATTTTTTTTTGCAATTGTTTTGGTTATACACATTAGCTAAGGTCTGGTATTTAATAAGAATTCAGGATATTTGTTTCCAATAGACTCCCTATTTTTTTTTTGCACTATCAGGATGAGTAAGGGCTGCATGGAAAGATCCAGTTCTTTTTTTCACCTTGAGTCTCCATCCAAAGGCTGCACTTGTGGATCAGGTGTCAGGTCAGGGTCTACCGACATAGGTGGAGCTGATGGTTGAGCCTGTTTGCATTGACCACTTTGTTATCTGGTCCTCCAACCTCTAGCCCAATGTCCCATTTTACCACAATAGTGACATGCTTCTTCAGGGACTTGGTTTTGCTTCTGTCATTGGTCAACAGGCAGTCCTGCCTGTAATGTTCTTATTCAGACTTCCATGTCTCATTCCACTTGGTTAGCAGCATCCACTGACTGACTGTATGAACTGTCAGGTTCATTCCAATTTGATTGTGTTAACCTAACCATTGTGGCAACATCTGGTCTCAAGCCATCCATAAAGTTTCATGTGAGTGGACTCTGGTCAGATTCTCCTATGTTGCTTTCATTTACCTTTGGAATTCCTGAGCGGTTCAGAAGCATTCCTCATATTCAGGGATATCCTTAGGGTTCTTCTCAAGCGACTGACTGCCTTTTTTCAGTCTGTTGGTGTTGGGGTTGGTTCATGCAACCACATCTCAATGGCATTCCAACCACCTTATATATTCTTGTTATCCTCTCCTATGGCAGTATTAACTTTTTGCATCAACACTTTTACTGGATGAGGAGACAACACAGTCACCAGAACGAGAATGCCATCATATGGGTGCAGGTCACATATATTATTAACAAGCAGAAGTTAAGTCCAGGTCTTTGAATCTACTTTTAAAGCAGGGGTTCCCAACCATTTTTATGCCATGCACCACTACCATTAAGCAAAGTGTCTGTGGACTCCTAGTTAGAAACCTCTGGTTTAATCGGACCATTCTCATGTTCAACAGTATTGTGAGAAAACACTTGTCTTTTTTTATATAGGATGTATCTTCCTGCCCGCGCAACTTCACTTCCTTGGTCTTCAAAGGAGCTAATTCAGGAATGGCTGACAGTCCCATTTTCTCATTGCTGTCATCATCGCTTGAATCACTAGAGGTCACTGTAGCATCCATGTCAAATCCATTCGGCAGTTCTAAATGCAGATAGAGGAGCTGCTTTGGATTCTTGTCCGATGAAGGGGGATTATCCAAGGGTCACCCCTCGGAGCACATCACTCTACTTCGCCACACTTTCCCACTGTGACTCGAACACACTTCTGCTTGTGCCTTCTCACTTGTTCAATTAAGGCACAGATTTGATCTTTAGTTTTACCAATGATTTTATCACACTCACTTCATAAATGAGCATACTGTCTCTTTCATAATTGTAGAAGATTGTTGATGTGCACCCAGAACTTTTCTTTCTCTCAGGCATTATCTGGATCTTAGCCCATGCTCTTTTAGTATCATCTTGCAGCCATATTCTATCAGAGTCAGAATCAGGATCAGGTAGAATATCCACGGCATATGTTGTGAAGTTTGTTATGTGGCAGCAGTACATTGCGATACATACAAAATAAAAACTTAAATTACAGTAACAAGTATATATACTTCAAATTTTTAATGCAATAAGTAGTGCGAAAGGAGCAAAAATGTAGTGAGGTGTTGTTAATGGTTCAATGTCCATTCAAAATCAGAGGAGAAGAAGCTGTTTCTGAAATGTTGAGCGTGTGCCTTCCAGCTCCCTGTACCTCCTCCCTGATGGTATCAATGAGATGAGGACATGTCCTGAGTGACGGAGGTCCTTAATAATGGATCCAGCCTTTTTGAGACATCGCTCCTTGAAGATATCTTGGATGCTGGGGAGGCTAGCACCCATGATGGAGCTGACTGAGTTGACAAATTTCTGCAGCTTAGCTTATTCTGATCCTATGCAGTGCCACCTTCCCCTCCCCATACCAGACAGTGATACAGCCAGTTAGAATGCTCTCCACAGTACATCTGTAGAAATTAGTCAGTGTCTTTGGTGACACACCGAATCTCCCCGAAGTCCTAATGAAGTACAGATGTTATTGTGCATCAATATGTCAGGCCCAGGGTAGTTCCTCAAAGACGTTGACACCCAGGAACTTCAAACTGCTCACGCTTCCCAAGTCTGATCCCTCGATGAGGACTGGTGTGTGTTCCCTCATCTTACCCTTTTTTTAGTCTTATTGATGTTGAGTTCAAGGTTGTTGCTGTGACACCACTCAATTAGGTAATCTATCTCCCTCCTGTACACCTTCTCGTAATCATCTGAAATTCTGCCAACAATAGTTGTGTCATCAGTAAATTTATAGATTATATTTGAGCTGTACCTAGCCACACAGTCATGGGTGTAGAGAGAGCAATAGGCTAAGCACACATCCTCGATGTGTGCCAGTGTTGATTATCAGTGAGGTGGATGTGGTATTTCCACTCCACACAGACCGTAGTCTTCCAGAGAGGAAGCCGAGGATCCAGTTGCAGAGGAGGGCCCAGAGGCCCAGGTTTTGGATAATCTTAATCAGGGGTGTAGGGATGATTGTGTTCAACGCTGAGGTGTAATCAATAAACAGCAGCCTGACGTAAGTATTAGTATTATCCAGTTGATCCAAGGCCACATAAGAAGCCAAAAGTGAATGAAATATACCTGAATTGATGGTGCATTAAGGCAAGGATTAGGTGTTTATCTGATGATTGATCTCAGATGGTGATAAGGAGGCATACAGGAGTGAAATAGATCAGGTGGTCAAGTGGTAATATTGGAAGTTTGTTAGGAAGGGATTTCACTCAGGTCCACTGCCTGAGAAGGCAGCAGTGGGTCATGGTGTAATAGAGCTTTGACCAGCGGCCAATCTGAATTTAAGATTGATTAGCAAGAGCAAATTGAAGGAAGGCAGGGGCAAGTGCAGCAGCCGTTGTTGCAGTGGACAGAGTCAGAGCGGTGATATTGATACTTTCGCCCTTTGCGTCTTCAGTCAAGAGAAAGCAAAAGAAAAATAAATGCTCTCGGTAAAAAAAAATTTTCCTTCTCTTCTTTATATCTGCTCAACTGGGACAGTAGAGATATCAGGCAGGATGTGGGAATGCAGGGGGACTTCCAGTATTCCTGACGACTACAACTGTGAGAAATACATCCAGCTGCAGTTTCTAACAATCCGCGTTAAGGAGTTGGAGCTGGAACTGGTTGAAATCCAGATCAATCAGGAGGCTGAAGGGGTGATAGATATGACATATAGTGAGGTAGTTCCACTGAAGGCGCAGGACACAGGAAACCGGATGACAATCAGGAAGGGGAAAGGGGTTAAGGAGCCAGTGCAGAGTACCCCTGTGGCCATTCGCTTCAACAACAGGTAATCACTTTGGATGCTGTTTGAGGGTGTTGACCTTACAGAGGAAAGTCACAGTGGTCAGTTCTCTGGCACTGAGTCTGGCTCTGTAAATAGGAAGGAAAGGCGGGAGAAAAGCAATGTTGTGGTGAGAGTGGCTTCGTTATTTAAAAGGGTGGAGAGGAGGTTCTGTGGACGAGATCGGGATTCCCGGATGGTGTGATACCTCCTAGGTGCCAGGGCCCAGGACACCTTGAATCAACTCCTCAGCATTCTTAAACGGGAGGTTGATCATCCAGAGGTCATGGTCCATGTAGGTATTAATGACATGAGTAGGACGAGTGACCAGGTTCTGCATAGGGAGTTCAGGGAGTTAAATGCTAAGTTAAAGGCAGGGCCACTAGGTCTGTGATCTCTAGATCACTCCCCATGCCACATGCCAGTGAGGCCAGAACTAGGAAGATTATACAGTTTAATATGCGGCTAATAGTTGGTGTAGGAGGGAGGGCAGAATATTTTTGCATCATTGGGCTCTTCCAGAAAAGGTGGGATCTATACAAATGGGCCAGTTTACACCTCAACTGGAAGGGGACTAATATCCTAGCGGGAAGTTTTGTTAATGCCGCACGGTAGGGTTTAAACTAGAGTTGCAGGAGGATGGGAACCAGAGTGCTAGAACTGTTCATAGAGAGGTTGTGGAGGCAGATGTTGGTAAGACCCCGGACAAAGTTAGGAATCAAAAGGTTAAGCATGGTGCGACTGGCGTCCTGAGCTGCTTATTTTTTAATGCAAGTATCGTAGGAAAGGAAGATGATAATGCTGAAGGTATCTGGTTTACAAACAGAGGCGATGTGTAGTGAGGAGAGGCTGTTAATAGGGCAAAATTGCAGTCAACTGTACGAGTTGCAACGTAAAGGGCGGACAAATTAAAAAAGGTTGAATACAGGACTGAAGGTGTTATATTTGAATGTTCGCTGTATACAGAATAAGCTAGATGAACTTGCAGCACAACTACAGATTGGCATGTATGACGTAGGCATCACTGAATCATGGCTGAAAGAAGATGGTTGAGAGCTTAATGTCCAAGGATACACATTGTATTGAAAGGACGGGCAGGAAAGCAGAGGGGGCAGTATTGCTAGTTTGGTAAAAAATGAAATCAAATTATTAGAAATAGATGACATAGGGTCAGAAGGTGTTGAATCATTATGGATAGGGATAAGGAACTGCAAGGGTAAAAAGATCAAGATGGGAGTTGTATACAGACCCCCAAACAGTAGTAAGGATGTGGTCTTCAAATTACAACAGGTGATAGAAAATGCATGCCAAAAAGGCAATGTTACAATAATCACGGGGAATTTCAATACTTCAGAATGCATGTTGATTGGAAAAATCACATTGGTGCTGGATTCCAGGAAGGGGAATTTCTGGAATGCCTACAAGGTGGCTTTTTAGAGCAGCTTGTGGTTGAGCCGACTAGGGGATCAGATATTCTGGATTGGGTGTTGTGCAATGAACCAGAATTGATTAGAAAAGGTAAAAGAACCATTGATCATAATATGTTCAAATGATCATAATATGATCATAATATGTTCAAATTTGGTGAGATTTGTGAAAGAGAATCTAAAGTCAGATGCAACAGTATTGCAGTGTTGCAGTGGAGGAAAGGGAATTACTGAGACATGAGAGAGGAGTTGGCCAAAATTGATTGGAAAAGAACACTGGCAGGGAGGATGGCACAGCAGCAGTGGCTGGAATTTCTGGAAGCAATTTGGAAAGCACAGGATATATACATCCCAATGAAGAAGAAATATGCTAAATGCAAGATGACATAATCATAGCTAACGAGAGAAGTCAAAGCCAACATAAAAGCCAAAGGGAGGGAATATAATACAGCAAAAATTGGTAGGAAGATAGAAGAATGGGAGGCTTTTAAAAACGAACAGAAGGCAACCAAAAAGTCTTTAAGAAGGTAAAGATGGAATATAAAAGTAAGCTAGCCAATAATATTAAAGAGGATACCAAAATTTTTTTCAGGTACGTAAAGTGTAAAAGAGAGGCAAGAGTGGATATCAGACTGCTGGAAAATGATGCTGGAGAGGTAGTAATCGTAGAGGAAATGGCAGATGAACTGAATAATTATTTTGCATCAGTCTTCACTGTGGAAGACACTAGCAGTATGGTGGAAGTTCAAAATGTCAGGGGGCATGAAGTGTGTGTTGTTACCATTAGTAGAGTGAAGGTTCTTAGGAAATTGAAAGTTTGAAGGTAGATGAATCACCTGGACCAGATCGTGTACACCCCAGGGTTATGAAAGAGGTGGCTGAAGAGACCGAGGAGGCATTAGTAATGATATTTTAAGAATCACTAGATTTTGGAATGGTTCCAAAAAATAGAAATCGGCAAATGTCACTCCAATCTTCAAGAAGGAAGAGAGACAGAAGAAAGGAAACTATAGGTCAGTTAACCTGACCTCAGAGCTTGGGAAGATGTTGGATTCAATTATTAATGATGAGGTCTCAGGGTACTTGGAGGCACACAATAAAATAGGCCATTGTCAGCATGGTTTCCTCAAGGGAAATTCTTACCTGACAAGTCTGTTGGAATTCTTTGAAGAAATAACACACAGGATAGACAAAGCAGAATTGGTTAATGTTGTTTACTTCGACTTTCAGAAATCATTTGACAAGGTGACACTAATGAGGTTGCTTAACAAGCTACGATCCCATGGTACTACAGGAAAGATTCTAGCATGGATAAAGCAGTGGCTGATTGGCAGGAGTCTGTGTTGCAACCGACTCTTCTTACATTATATGACAGAATTTGGATGATGGAATTTAGTGGCTTTGTCATGAAGTTTGCAGACGAAATAAAGATAGGTGGGGGTGCACATAGTTTTGAGGCAGCAAAGATGCTACAGAAGGACTAAGGCAGGTTAGGAGAATGGGTAACAAGATGGCATTTGGAATATAGTGTTGGGAAGTGCATGGTCATGTACTTTGGTAGAAGAAATGAACGGGAAGACTATTTTCCAAATGGAGAGGGAATATAAAAAATGGAAGTGCAAAGGGAATTGGAAATCCTTGTGTAGGATTTCCTAAAGGTTAATTCCCTAAAGGTCTGTGGTGAGGAAGGCAAATGCAATGTTAGCATTCATTTCAAGAAGATTAGAATATAAAAGAAAGGATGTAATGTTGAGACTTTATAAAGCACCGGTGAGGCTTCACTACGGAATTGTGAGTAGTTTTGAGCCCTTTATCTAAGAAAGGATGTGCTGAAATTCAAGAGGATTCAAAGGAGGTGCATGAAAATGATTCCAGGATTGAATGGCTTGTCTTAGGAAGAGTCTTTGATAGCTCTGGCCCTGTATTCACTGGAATTCAGAAGAATGAGGGGTGACCTCATTGAAACCTATTGAATAGCGAAAGGCCTTAATAGAGTGGATGTGGACAGGATGCTTCCTATGCTTGGAAGTTTCAAGGCCAGAGGACGCAGCCTCAGAATAGAGGGGCGTCCTTTTAGAATAGAGCTGAGGAGGAATTTCTTTAGCCAGAGAGTGGTGATTCTGTGGAACTCATTGCCACAGGAAGCTGTGGAGGCCAAATCTTCATGTATATTTAAGCCAGAGGTTGATAGATTCGTGATTGGTCAGGGCATGAAGGGGTATGGAGTGGGGGTGGGGGGGGAAGGCAGGAGATTGGGGCTGAAAGGAAAAATGGGTTGGCCATGATGAAATGGCGGAGCAAACTCGGTGGGACAATTGGCCTAATTCTGCTCCTATATCTTATGGTCTTATGGTAATGCAATAAAAACCTTGCACACAACCTCTGCAAGGTTAAGGAATTTATTGTAGACTTCAGGCAGGGGAAGCAAAGAGGACATATACCAATCCTAATTGAAATGTCATTGGTGGAAAGGGTGAGCAGCTTCAAGTTCTTGAGTGGCAACTCCTCAGAGGATCTATCCTGGGCCCATCATATTAATCCACATCCAAGATACATCAGCATATTTACTTCATCAGGAGTTTGATAAAGTTTGGTATGTCACCAAACAGATGCTCCTCTTATGAGACATCATTAGAGAGCGTAAACGTGACTTCCACAGTTATGTAGAGTTGAGCCTGACGCTGATAACGACTTATTTTTGCCGATTTGCAGTACATTTACAATAAACAAATGGATGAGCAATAATTTCCTGAAACTAAATGAAGATAAAACTGAAATACTGTCATGTAATGATGCTGAAAGCTAATCCACGCCTTTATATCGAATAGATTAGATGACTGCAATGCACTTTTTACTGGCATTCCAAATCAATTTATTGACAAACTACAAGTCATTCAGAATGCCACTGCTGGACTTTTAACCAAAACCAGGATGAAGGAAGATATAATTCCCATCCTAGCTATTCCGCATTGGTTTCCTGTGTATTTTAGAATTGATTTTAAATTTCTCTTACTTGTTTTTAAAGCTCTTAATGGTCTGGGACTAAGAATACATCATGGAATCGTGTTTCTTTCATAACCCTGGTCGAGCTTTCAGGTCTTTTACTGCCAGTCTCTTTAAATTAAACTCTCTCCCTCAAAAGATAATTGGCAGGTCAGCTTCTTAAACTGTGTTTAAAGTTATTATTATTAATTTCTACAAATATACTATGGGGGTCATTCTGACTGGTTGCCTACTACAGAGCCTCCAATGCACAGAATCATAAAGGGCTTCAGGGGATTATAGACGAGGCCAGCTCCATCATGGTTACGAGCTCACCATCATGGACATCTTCCAAAAGTACTGCCTCAAGGCCCCTCACCATCTGGGACATGCCCTCTTCTCATTACCACCAGCAGGGAGGAGGCACTGGAGCCCACACTCAAGATTTTGGGAACAGTTTCTTTCCCCCTGCTATCAGATTTCTGAAAGTTCCTTGAGCCCATGAACATTACTTCACTATTCCTCTAATGAACTATTTATTTATTTTCATTAAAACTAGGCATTTAGTTTGACATGGAATCTTACAGTAGTAAAGACAACTCATCTGCTCAAGACTTTGTTTGACCACATTAATAAAAATCAATTCTACTTTAACAGTGCAAGTAGCCAAACAATCCTTAATAACTTGCCAAAACAAACATAACTTGCAAGAGTTTGTTTACAATTAATCTTAGGACTCATTGGTCTGTCATTCAACCATGGTTTAAATCTGAATAACGTTCTATTTTAATAACAGGAAATACTATAAATACTCAGCCAATCAGTTTGCACCTGTGAACGGAGAAACAGAGTTAACATTTTCAGGCAAATACATCATAACACAATGTTCTAGCTTATCTATTTTGGGAAATTAAGTCTTTGTAGATTGAAATTAACTTCATAACCTAATATAAAATAAATCAAATAAAAAGTAAACTTTCTGGATCAACAAGTTTACAAATGATACCACAACAGTAGATATCACAAATAATGATGAGTTGGAATACAGGAAGGAGACAGACAGCTTAGTAACATGGTGCTATAACAACAACTTTTCCTTCAATGTCAGCAAAACGAACACCTGAGAGGGTTGTGAGCTTCACGTTCCCAGCAGTGAACATCACCAGTAGTCTATCCTGGTCCAACCATGTAGATGTCAAGAAAGCTCACAGATGCCTTGACTTCTTCAGAAAGTTTTTTTTTTAATTGACAAATCCCTGTCAACCCTTACCAATTTTTAATCAGTGCACCATAGAAAGCATCCTATCTGGATGCACAATGGCTTGGTATGGCAACTGCTCTACACATAACCAAAGAAAAGGCAGGCAATTGTGCTTACAGCTCAGCACATCACAGAAACCAATCTCTCTATGGACTCTGGACTCACTGCATCAGTAAAGCAGCCAGCATAATCAAAGACTCCACCATCTCTGCATACTCTCTTTTCTGCCTTCTTTCATTGGCCAGAAGATACAAAAACGCACATGCCAGCAGGTTCAAAAGCAGTTTCAACCTTGCTGTTAAAAGACTATTAAATAGTTCCCTAGTACGATAGGTTGAAGCTTCGACTTTACAATCTACTTCATTATGATCTTGAACCTTATTTTTTACCTGCACATCACTTTCTCTGTAGCTGTTGCACCTTATTCTGCCTTAATATTGTTTTACCCTGTACGACCTCACTGCACTGTGTAATGATCTGATCTGTATGGACTGTTTGCAAGACAAACTTTTCACTGTTTCTCGCTACATGTGACAATAATAAAACAATTTCAGTTCCTTTTCCAGCAGGTGAGCAATTAACATGTACTGAGGACTTGCACACTATTATGAATATCATGGTGTAATGGAGCGAGAGAGTATCGGTAGTGCTGAGGTCTTTCTCTTGATTATTATTAAGTCTCAAATAAGTGTTAGCATGGTCCTTCTGCCTAATGCCATCATGGCACATAAACAGCATTGCAGGACCTCCTTGCTTGTATTTAATAGTTACTAAATAATTGGGCATTGTTATTTCAAGGATATCTGATTTGCAGTAACTTTGACATGTTGCTGACTTGCTGATTTCGTTGTTTATTTCACGATGTCCTTAGGTTTCAATCCTATAACTCTTTAGACGTTCTTTGAGCTGCACCCTGTCTGCCAATCATGGGTTGCTGGCTGAAGGAACTGTTTGTTTCATTGAGAGAAACAGCACAGTAGCAGGCTCCTCTGACCCAACATGCTCGTGCCACCAGTTTACACCTATGTGCCAATTAACCTACTAACCTGTACATCTTTGGGATGTGGGAGGAAACCGGAGCGCCCAGAGGAAAACTACATGGTCATGGGGAGACTGAACAAACTCCTGACAGACAGCGGTAGAATTGCACCTAAGGTGTGTCCCTACATTAGAAGATTGGTACGAAATTATCTTGGAAATATTTAAAATGAAAAAGTTGACTTACTCCCTGAGAACTCAAAAAGAAACATTTTATCAAATCTGGAATAAATGGATTGAATATTTAACCCCAATGCGAGCAGACTTCAGATGACTCTCCTAATGATTTATATTGCTCTTCTCATCAACACAGTAATATTGCTAACGTAAGCACCCCTAGTCTAAATGTTTGTTTTTTTTTTGGAAAATAGAGAATTAACACAAGTAAAGGGAAAGATTTGGGAAAGGGATAAAAAAAATGAAAAAATTAAGTAAATAAGTACATAGGGATTGGATAATTATGTCTGCGGGCAGGAACAAGCACGAACAAATTGGGATATAAACACCTACAATGGTTGGTATATAGGCTTGTATGCAACATTTTGGACCAGTGGAAATGGTCCAGAAGGGTTGTATGGAAACTATTATTACCATTTTTCTTAACAACTAATTTCATTACTTAGCCTAATAGGTTAGATTTACCACAGTACATAATTATCTATTTAAATGTTTATTTTCCTTTTATATCATCTCAATGTGTACTTAAGAATGTATAAATAATTGTAGTTTTATACATATAAAAAAATGGAAAAGGTTATATGTGTGAAAAAAGTACATGATAATTGTGAATTCCTTATCCAAATAAAAATAAAATTTAAAAAAAAGAACCTAAGGTGTGTCGCTGTAACTAACCATTATCCCACCACGCTGCCCCCAAAATGTAATTAACCTTAACCAAAAGAACCCTGGAAATGAATAGAGGAAGGACATGGCATTATGACTTACATCCAGTGCAAAATTAACTCTTATTAGCACCACCAAGCCATATCCACTGGCTTGTTACCTATGGAACCCTCCTACGATACTCCTCTCCACACAGTCTAAGTTACATCCAGTATTTCACATCAAGGATGAAGAAGAATCCAAGTGAATGCATGCCCCAATCCAATGAACTTTTGCTCTTCCATTTCCTGATGCCTGCCAGTGTGACAGGTATGAGAGACTAAAAGCTATTAACATATGGATATGAAAATCCACGTTAGGAAAATGATATGACCTGTTCCCTGAGTGTTTTATATTCTCTCACCATGATAATGACATGACAAAAAGAACCAGCTGACCAGTTCTGATTATTTGGCTGTTTCTTTAGATTCTGTACGAGTTTAGTAATTATTAAGAAAAGAAAGTTGCAGATCAGATTTCTGTGTCTGCTTTTGTTAAATACAATGTTACAAGTCTTATCTTCTAGAACCGGAGTGATGAACAATTTAACTTAATAATGCCATGTGTAACCTTTTCAAAATGCACAAGATTTCAGCAACTGTTTCTGGGATGCAAGGCACAGTATTAATTTGATGTGAATTAGATGTAAAGAAGACCAGAGGTACTATGAAACATGAGTGGGAAAGAAAGAAGAGGAATTCCACTTGAAAAGACAGTACTTACATGAATGATGCACCTGTTGGTTAAGGTAATACTGTCTCTGGTTTTCCTCCGGTGTCCTTCAGACCACATATTAGGTATTATCAAAAGTCTTTGGAGGGAAAAAAACACAGCTCATTGCCCAATAATTCTGGGACTTCTTCTGCTTTGTATATGACTGAGTCTGTGCTCACAACTTTCAGAGCTGAAGGTACTATGGCTCCGGAAAATGATGACTCGAGGCTTTGTAGCTCTGAAGCCTAGAACCAAAGGCAGTGAGGTGAACAGCACTTCAGAGGACCACAGATATGTTTCAACAGATGGAAAGTATCAAAGTAAAGTGGCAAACAGGCAGAGAAGGACGAAACAGATAGAGTCTCGTCATGTGCTACCCAGGTATTCCAGCAAATGGACAGGCACTTACGATTGCGGCTGCTAGATATATCCCAATGGATGTAGTGACACCTCATTTACCTTCTACAAATGAGGGCCACTCCGACAGGTACTACCAAATCTGGTAAGGTACTATTAAATCTGTTTTCCCTTTCCACAGATGCTGCTTGACCTGCTAAGAATTCGCAATATCTTTCAGTATTTGAAGTGCCTTACTTGATGTAGCTCCCCAGACACACTAAAGGTTTATCTTATAGAGTCATAGACATAGTAGCACAAAGGAAACTATATAGTCTATTGTGTCCAGGCAAGCTCTCTGTACAGTAGCCCAATCAATTCAATTCCATCACTGTGTTGCTGTAGCCCTGTGAATTTATTCCCTTCAGATTCCTATCTACTTTTCGTTTGAAATCATTTATCTTTATTGATTCCAGGGTCCAGGTTATTACCGCTTGCTGCCTAAAAATGTTATTCTTCTCATCTTCCTGATATGTCCTTCCCAGAGCCTTAAATCTGTGCCCCATTGTCCTTCTGACAGCAGTGATACCAACACTATAACATGAACAGCTTTTCTTTCTCTACCTTATGTGTATCCTTGTACACTTCTATCAAATCCCTACTCAAACTCCTTTGTTTGAAGGAGTCATCTCTTGTTTGAACTACATATCTAAAATCCCTCATTCCTGGTATCATTCTCAGAAATAATTTTTGCATCTGTCAAGGGCCTTCACCACCTTTCTAATAAGTTGTGACCAGAACTGGAGGAAATACCATTGCTCAACGTGGCCTTACAATGGTTCAGGATAATTCTGTTACTTTTGACAATAGCTTATTTATTTTCTGAAGTCCAAGATCCCAAATGCTTTGCCAACAAACCTTTCATTGTATTCTACTCCATCCAAGGATTTATGCACATAAACTCCAGGGACCTTTTACACATTTCCAAGTGTAGTGTAAATTAATCTTTGTCTTAATGGACTTTGCCTCATCTCTTTTTTTTATTAGTCATCAAATATCCTGAGTTGTGAAATGAAATGAAACTAACCTGATGCTGTGTGTTGCTTCCTTGATGTAATCGACAGAAGTGAATCTTGCCATTTTTCCCATTTCCCTCGCTGTTAGTCCTCAATGAAGCCTGAGAATCAGTTCTAAATCATTCTGCCGCAGGCCAACTATTTTTCTTCTTTCAGGTGAAGTACAGCTTTAAGGTAGCTCATCCATGACTGTGAGTTTTTCATGTCAATGAACTAATTCAGAAATGTAGTTCAAGGTCAGCCATCTGAGCTACAGGTGTCATTTCAGAAAACCGCTTTATTGATTCCAAGCACTACATAAATTTCCCAGCTGACATTAATGTCTCTCAGGGTTTTGTGCACCTGTGGTTATCAGGCTAATTTTTAGTCATAATCCTTTGTTTCCAATGAAATCACTCCTGGTGGAAGGAGATGCCTCTGCATTTTCATGCATTAACAAAATATGTTTCTTATATAAAAAGTGATTTTTAATTGAACAAGCTATTAGATATACTGAGCAACACACTCCTGACGAAGGGTCTCGGCCTGAAACGTCAACTGCGCCTCTTCCTATAGATGCTGCTTGGCCTGCTGCGTTCACCAGCAACTTTGATGTATGTTGCTTTAATTTCCAGCATCTGCAGAATTCCTGTTGTTTACACACAAAATGAACTCAGCAGATCAGGCAGCGTCAATGGAGGGGAGTAAAGAATTAGTGTTTCGAGCCGACAACCTTCATCAGGACTGTGAAGGAAATGGGCAGAAGCCAGAATAAGAAGGTGGGAGAGAGGAAGGATACCAGCTGGCAGATGATAGGTGAGACCAAGAGAGGGGGAAGGTGGATGGGTGGGGGAGCGGGTGTGATGAAGTAAGAAGTTGTGAGGGGATATGTGGAAGAGGTTGAAGAAGAAGGAATCTGATAGAAGAGAACAGTGAACCGCGGACGAATGGGAAGGAGGAGGGGAACCAGACAGAGGCGATGAACAGGTAAGGAGAGGGAACCCAAAATGGGGAATGAAAAAGGGAGAGGGGTGAAGTTACCAGAAGTTAGAGAAGTCGATGTTCATGCTATCAGTATAGAGGCTACCAGATGGAACATGAGGGCTTTCTCCTCCAGCCTAAGTTTGGCCTCATCATACCAGTAGTAGAGGTCATGGACAGACATGTCAGAATGGGAATGGGAAGCTGAATTCAAATGAGTAGCCACTGGGAGATCTTGTCTTTTGCAGAGGTAGAGTGAAGATGTTCAACAAAGCGATCACTCAATCTGTTTTGGGTCTCACTGTTGTACAGAAAAAAGCTGCACCAGGAGCACTGTACACAACAGATGATCCCAACAGATTTGCAGATGGAGTGTTTCCTCACCTAAAAGGGCTGTGTGAGGCCCTGAGGGAGGAGGTATAGGGGCAGGTGCAGCACTTTCAAGAACATGTGCCAGGAAGGAGATCAGTGGAGTGAGACTGACCTGCATAATACTGCAAAGATGAAAGAGGGTGTGGAAAAGAGTAAGTTTCATTTCATAGCATACAAAAAGTGATTCAGTTTAAGGTCAACCACAATCCTGATATGCAAATTAGAAAATAGTTACACCCAGGTATCAGAAATGTTGCAGATACTGTATGCTTAAGGGGTGGATAATTCATTTCATTCTTAATGGAAAGAAAAAGATTGGTGTCCAGTGGGACTGACTGGCCTTTGCTCCACGTGCAAAAAGCAGGATTTCCTGGTGGCCAACTATTTTAATTTCAATTCCCATTCCAACCTGTTGGTCCATGGCGTGCTTTACTGCTATGATGAGGGTGGAAGATCAACACCACATATTCCATCTGGATTGCTTCCAACCTGATGGCATGAACATTGATTTCCCTAACTTGTGATAGTATTTCCCTCTCCCACTTCCCTCGTCTTCCATTCCCCTCTCTGGCTCCACTCTTATCACTTCTCTACACTCACCTGCCTATCACCTCCCACTGGTGCCCTTCCTTCTTGCTTTTCTCCTGTGTTCACTCTCCTCTCCTCTCAGATCCCTTCTTCTCCAGCCCTTTACCTATTTCACCTGTTACCTCCCTGCTTCTTCCTTCATTCCCCCTTCCCCACTCACCTGGCTTCACCTATCACCTTCCAGCCTGTACTCTTTCTCCTCCCCCCACCTTCTTACTCTGGCTTCTTCCCCCTTCCTTTTCAGTCCTGATGAAGGGTCTCAGCCCAAAACACCAACTGCGTACATGATGATTGCTGAGTTTCTCCAGCATTTTGTAAGTGTGGGTGGGATTTCCACTTTTGTTCAGAAGAACTGACGGAAAGAATCACGGTGCCACATAAACTTATTTAGTGATACAGCATGGAATAGGCCCTTCCGGGACTTTAAGCTATGCTGCCCCAGCAATCCCACAGACCTGATCAACCCTAACCTAATTATGGCACAGTTTACAATGACCAATTGTCTTTGGACCCAGAGAAAACCCATGCTTTCTAGGGGGAAGACAGACAGAGATTCCTTACAGAACAGTGCCAGAATTGAACTCTGAACTCTGGAATGCCCCGAGTTGTAATAGTGTTGTGCTAACCACTAGGCTACCAAAACACCAACGCTTTCATTCTAGCTGATCAGTGCATCGCTAACAAATCCACCCTGTAGTCAAGAAAAGCTCTCCCAGAAGGCTCCTGTGGCAATTTCAGAATAGCATGTAGCATACTATCCCCTTTTGACTTGCAGAAAGTTACTGCTATGATTAGTGCTCTAAGTTTCCTTGCCAGTCAAGGATTATTCTGTTTGGGTAGACTCAACTAAGCAGCGTGAACATTGGATTTAAAAACGCAAACATGAGAAAATCTGCAGATGCTGGAAATTCAAGCAACACACACAAAATGCCGGTGGAACGCAGCAGGCCAGGCAGCATCTATAGGAAGAAGTACAGGAAACGTCAACTGTACTTCTTCCTATAGATGCTGCCTGGCCTGCTGCGTTCCACCAGCATTTTGTGTGTGTTGCTTGAATTTCCAGCATCTGCAGATTTTCCCGTGTTTGCGTTTTTAAATTCACTACTGCGAAGCATCTTCCAGTGATGCCTACACTGAAGAAGTTTAAATCTTCTCTTCGACGGGAGTTTAGTGAAACCCTCTCTGACTGCTCCCCATCTGTAACTTCTTCGGCCCTTCAGCTTTCTGACCATGAACACCAGATGTCCAGTTTCAAATAACCTGCACACTCTCTGTCTCCTGCAAATCCAGCTAGGTCCTTTTGCACACCTCCTTCTCTCCACCCCCCCCCCCCAACCCTACCTCCATTACACAGTTTCTTTCCTCTGTGCATTAGATAACTTAAAAGTTGGTGTGCAGCCACGGAAGCAGGGCACACGGGCTTACTACACAAATTGTTTTCTATTGTAGTTGTTAAGCTGTTCCACACAAAGAAACATATTGTATTGAATTAAAGGTAATGAATCACTGAAGGTAATGTCCTCTCAATTTTTGGAAATGTATGCATAAGGTAAGAAATATAGACAAAGGATGTTACTGGTGAAAGGGTTCCTACAGCTAGTCCCCAAAGAAAGCAAAACAAACTCAGTAGATCAGCAGCATGTTTGGAGGCAGAGGGATAGTCAACACTTTGACTGAAGACCATGCATCAGACTGTCAACCATCCCTCTGCCTTCATAGATGGTATCTTACTTGCTGAGGTCCCTCGTGATTTGAGATGCTTCTTGACAGACTACAAAACTGAGCAGCACCATCCAGCCCAACAGGTCCACATTGGCTACAGGCAGCGCGATTCCATTTCCACTCTCACGTCCCCTTCAGCTCCTGTCCTGATCCTTAGCCACTTACCCACACTCTGAGGCACCATACAATTGGAGTGCATGCTGTAAAACCATATTGTCTCAGGGAGAGCATGCAAATTCCACACAGAGAGCACCAACCACTACATCATCAAGACATCCGAATTTAAAATCACGAAAGACATAACGAAAACGATATACTGTTTCATACATTATTTTTAGGGGAAACAGTGGAGGTACATAGAACAGAACAGCACTGTGCTGGAACAGTCTCCTTAGACCACTATATCTGTGCATACCATGATGCCATTCTAACTACTTGCTCATTGTCTATCGCCCACTATTCCCTACTTATTTATATGACTGTTTAAATGCCTTCTTAAATATTGCTCTCACACCTGTTTCTAGCACGTCCTCTAGCAACGTGCTCCAGGCATTTAGCACCCTCTGTAAAAATAAACTTGCGTACCAAATCCCCTTTAAGCTTTCCCTCCTTTCACCTTTAAGCTATGTCCTCTAGCATTTGTCGTTTATACCCCTATCTCAGCCTCTGGTAATTTTATACACTGTATCAGGTCGCTCCTCAGCCTCCGCCGCCGTAAGAGTTTAGATAGCCGCTGGATAACGAAGTGGAAGCAACGGATTTATAGAGGTGGGGGAGAAAGGGCGGAACTAAGACTGATCTCATATCGAGCCAGTACGAACAAGATGGATCGAATGTACACTTTGTATCGGTCCTCTGATTCCTTGCTGTAGTCATCACTGTTTGAAATCCCTTCATAACGGGTCAGATGTGATTGATACTGAGGCGGCCTGCGGTAGAAGATACACGGCTACATTTGATTTCTAAGAAATGTCAGGGATCTCCTTTCGTTTTCGCTCTGCGATCCGTGCACCGACGATTCGCCCATCACGTAAACGTGAAAGTGTGGTACTTACGTGAAAGTGTGTGATGCTCAAATGAGGTGAGAAGGAGGTGGGTGGCACCACTACAAATAAAATGTGAGGCTTTGTGGACGGAGGAGGAGTCAGAGAGAGCCGAGTGGATTTCAGTAGGTCATTTCATTAGAGAGAGGCTGACGCAACTAACAGGACCAAATCCGTCCGGAAGATCACCACCGTAAAACAAAGCAAATTATTGTATGTGTTACATCTGTAGAAGGTTACTGATCTGCTTGCATAGAGAAAGGTAAGAGTCTATCTGCGGTTCCACGTCGTTTATATTATGAAGATTCATTGTGTAGTGTCACTCTCTCTCATGCTGGCATGCTTCAGAATGTGGGGAACGGTTTTTTTTCTTCTTCTGTGTTTCTTTGTGTTTTTTTTTAACTGCAGCGATCGACGTGTTCCACAAAACCGAACTGGACTAGGTTTGCTGTGGGACGTGGTCAATGGGTGCCGCGGAGGGTTTAAGTTTCAGAGTGTGTGTGTGTGTGTGTGTGTGTGTGTGTGTGTGTGTGTGTGTGTGTGTGTGTGTGTGTGTTTGTGTGCGCGCGCGTGCCCGCGCCCCTGAACGCGCACAGTGTTGACTGATAAAACTTGCTCTCCAGGGAAGGAGCCTGGATCATTGCAAAGTGATATTGACTGGAACACGTGGCAGATCCTGCAGTCAAGGGACCGAAACGTCACAATAACGAGCTAAATAAACCAAAAAAAAGTCACAATTAATTTGTAAATGCAGCGTGGGCAAAAGTAATATTTCAGCGGCGTGTTCCCGCTGATTAGTGCAACATCAAATCCCGCAGCCGCTGTACGAGATAGCGTGTTGTCAATGCAGAATATATCTTCTTCCATTCGTACATGTCCCGCATAACAAAATACTGGTACCTTCCTTTTAGTAGCCGATCACGTTTGAATAATTGCCGCATTTACGCAGACTAATCTTGCTTTTCCTTCTTTCGATCTCTCTCCCTCCCTGTTTTCGTTTCTAATATTAATTGTCAATCGCGGTTTTTTGTAAAGACGGCGAAATGAAGCGTACTTATAAAAGATAAATTTCCCTAGAGGATTCAAGAAAAAGGTTTCCTACCGGTTGAAGGGGGAAAATTCATGTTACAATTCGGAACTGAATGCAGAAATGGATGGAAATACAAGCGTACGTATGCAGGTTAGGTGTTTTCACCTGTTAGAAAAATGCAAGGCATTTTTAAACAGGAAGGGGAAGGCAATATTTTAGATGAAAGGTGCTTCAAAAGAAAGTGTCTTGTGTCCAATTAGCCTCGTCTTTTCTCTTTGGAGATGTCAACAAATCTGTTGTGCATTTTCAACATTTTCTCCGTTCCCAGACTGGAAACCTGGCAGTGTCTGCTACACGAATGTTTAGCTGTCTGGGGGAATATCCGCAGTAGATTTCAGTATTTGTGAGGGATTTGTGGGAGCTCTTCACAATCCCAGAAGGATCAAGGCAGAATGAAAGACTGGACAACAGTACCCATTTTTCATAAATACCATAGAGGATATGGTGCCAGAAGATCTGAGGAATTTATTTTCACAAGGCTGGTGACCACGGTCTGGAATGCAGTCAGTTGAAACGGTGTCAATTGCCATTTTCATAAAGGATCTGATTAGAAATGGGAATGAAAAAAAATCTTGCAATGCTGTAAGGCTGGGAAAGGAAATGTCAGAATTGCTGCTACATAGAGAGAGAAGTGGAGGCACAATGGGCCAAATGGCATTCTTCTGTGCTATAATGGTTCTGTGACTCAATGCTTGTGTCATGCAAGCAACCCCTAGCATGAGGTTTTTTTTGCACATTTTCAGAAAGCCTTGAGGGATTCGGCAGTTAGTCACTCAGGGTGAAGAAATCTGAAGCTAAATGCAAGGAGTGGGAAGATTTTCTCCTTGAAGAACATTCATAAATCTCCACAATCCAGCAGTTTCCATAATGATTTCTTGGCAGCTTGCATGAAAACAAATTTAGTTTTTTGCAAGTTGCCACACTGGGCTTGTAAATCCTCAGGTTAACATCTTCATAATATTCCAGCACCTATTCTATTCACCAGTACGATTATCATTTTATATTTTGATGTCTGGAGTCAATTTTTAAATGATGATTTGGGTGATCAATGACGGTAATATAGCACCCAGAGGATTTCTATGTTGACAGACAGCAGCACTTGATAAGTTTTCCCAGTAACCAACTGTTTTGAAATATTCAACTGCTGATTGGAGCTGGATGGCAGAACTGGCCCAGAGTTTTATTTTGGTCGGAATCTCTGGGACTGAAGTATGCAGACCTGAAATGGAACTGACTGAATGTGGGTAATGTGAGAGATTACCTTTGCAACAAGATAACAACTTCAGAAAATGTATTGCAGCAAAGAATTTGAAGCTTTCTGTTACAAAATAAGTAGAACATGATGTTAATAACTTTGGGGTGAAAAGCCACAACATCTAGTTTTAGCAACACACGCACAAAATGTTGGAATAACTCATCAGGCCAGACAGCATCTATGGAAAAGAGTAAACAGTCGACGTTTCGGCCTGAGACCCTTCATCAGGACTGGAGAAAAAAGAGATGAGAAGTCAGAGGAAGAAGATGGGGGGGGGGAGGTAGTAGTGATAGGTGAAACCTGGAAGGGGGAAGGGGTGAATTAAAGACCTGGGAAGTGGATTGGTGAAAGAGATAAAGGGATAGAGAAGTGGGAATCTGATAAGGGAGGACAGAAGCCAATGGAAGAAAAGGAAGGGGGAGGAGCACCGGAGGGAGGTGATGAGCAGGTAAGGAGATGAGGGTGAGAGAGGGGTATGGGGAATGGTGAAGATGGGGGGGGGGTTATTACCAGAATGTTTGAGATTTAGTTTTAGTTAATTTAAGAATTGTTATTGCATGGCCCCATTTTGCCTGATTTAACAATTAACTTCATCATCTTTGTCTATTTACATAAATATTTTTGCATATCTCTCTTTTTCAAGGTATTGATGCATTTTACATCTCCTGTTTTCCTGCATTGATCAAATATTGTCTATGTGGCTTTCTCATTTCTTGTCTGTTGCATATAACCAGATGCACTCAGCCTTTCTGAACATACACAAATTAAGAACTCCATTACTAAGATGACATCAAGCCCCCACACTAACACATTCTGAGATTGGGATTTATTTCAAAACCAAGCTATTTTTGCACTATGAAGTAACCGATGTTCAACTAGGGTGAAAGAGGTTTCTAGACATGTTTAAATGGCCACTTTGATCAACAGCAGTATCTGTAAGAACTTGCATGAATTCCAGAAATCTTGCCTTCTCTGACTAATGACTGTACTAAGAAAATATCTTTCATTATGGATGAGCAACTTTCCCAGTATGAGGTAGGCCTGAAGCATTTTGCGATGAAGCACTTGGAAGTGTAGTTATTGATGGAAGTAAATACTAGAATCAATCTTACAAAAAGAAATAATGGAAGTCAGAACAACTGGTTTCTTTTGATGGTTAAGGTTGAGGGATGACACCAGCAATAAGATACCCAATATACGTGCACCTTTAATACCTGAGACTTTATGGCAGACGTGGGATTTTAAGGAATATATTTGTGAGTTTTGGAAAGTTAATTTCAAAGCCTATATGTGACTTGGCACGACTGCTGAGGTGAAGGGGTTATCTTAATGTTTCAGTTCATTGACTTTTAACTGGAAAAGCTGGTCATTGAGTTGAAATTTTAACTATGTTTCTCTCTTCACAGATTCTGTCTGACCTGCTGAGTACTTTCAATCTTTTCTGTTTATATTAGTTTCTCGAACTGGCCTTGAACAAATGACATTCTGATCAGAAGCAAAAGTCCTGTTGCTGAGTAAAAGCTGAGACTTGAAAACAAAATCTGTCTATATACTGATTTTGCTTGCAGACTTAACACTAAATGCATATAAATAGACCATAAGACATGAGAGCAGAATTAGGACATTTGACTATGCTATTCAACCATGGATGATTTACTTTCCCTATCAATTCAATTCTGCCTTCTTCCCGTAGCCTTGCGCACACTTGCTAATCATCCTCCTTTCAACCTCTGCCTTAAATATACCCAATGACTTGGCCTCCACAGCTGTCTGAAGGAATGAATTCCACAAATTCACCACCTTCTGGCTAAAGGAATTCCCCTTGTCTCTGTTCTAAAGGGACATCCTTCTCTTCTGAAGCTATGCCCTTTCGTCATAAACTTTACACTATTGGAAACATCCTCTCCATGTCCACCCTAGATTTCAATGAGATTCCCCCCCCCCACCCCATTTTTCTAACTCCAGTGAGTACAGGCCGTCAAACGCTGCTCAGAAGTTAACCCATTCATTCTCAGGGTCTTTCTCATGGTGATCAAGACTGACTATTGAGTATTTTTTGAGCTGATCTTTGTTTCTCTTACCTGCAGTTTTCTTCTAATTACTGAGTGCCTGAAAGGATCTCATCCAAGTAGCCATTCTTCATATGATTTTATGAGCTGTTTGACAGGCAGCAAGAGAGCAAGTGTTAGATGACAATATCACACTCCAAGACAATTTTTAAGGACTCTATTAATTCTTTTTTACACTGTAACCCTGAACTCCAACTGATTTTACTATTTCTGAAGCCCTTGATAAGTAATGGCCTGCTTCCTTAAACTACCCTGCACAAATGATGAGGTAACATAAGCAGGCATTGATCAGTGACATTTGGCGTATGGAATATGAAGGTAGGGGACCTATAGCATAGAATATAAGATGAGGCAATATCTTGGACTGGGAGGCCAGTTTGAAATTGTGGAGGAAAATTAGATTTTGAGATGGGCTAAGGAATTCAATAGGCTTATCCTTTTCACTCCTACTACAACTCTTTTGTGGGTTGTCCCATAATTTATTTCAGGGAACTTTCGCAATCAGTATGTTTCCTCAGTTTCTTCTTGGGATTGTTCTGGAAAATATCCAAAGTCCCATACGCCATTTATAAGGTCACTACAAAATTCGTGAGGAGGAATGACAAAGCAGGTGAAAGACCTCATAATGCTGAGGATTATGTGGACAGCCCTTCAAGATTTTTCAGATCATCAAATCCTGGGATATCAGGAGGACAGATTTTACTCAGTCCCAGCCCTGCTCCCAGAATGTGCTCAGGAATCTTTGGGACCTTGTGTCCGGTTACAGCAAGTTTAATGTTGAAAATTCAACAAGCAACTCAAAACTACAAGTTTTCAAACTGTCTGTTTAGTTTGGAGATGCATGGACGGACTGGTGGTTGACTTGATATAATGCAGTAAACAACAATACAGGTGTCCCCCGCTTTTCGAACGTTCGCTTTACGAAGCCTCACTGTTACGAAAGACCTACATTAGTACCCTGTTTTCGCTTTCAGAAGGTGTTTTCACTGTTATGAAAAAAATCAGTGCGCGATAAAAGGCAGCGCACGCCCCAAGCAGCCGCTCTCCCCCGGATTCAGAATGGCATTCTCGCTGGCATTGCTTAAACACTTTGTATTGAGCAGCCATTAGCAAGATGAGTTCTGAGGTATTGGAAAAGCCTGAAAGAGCTCGTAAGGGTGTTACACAGCGTAAAACTGACATAATTATGCGTTTTGATCGTGGTGAACGAAGTAAGGACAACGTGAGTTTGGCTTGTGGAAGCTGACGAAGATGATGTTGAAGAGGTTTTGGCATCCCATGACCAAGAACTGATAGATGAAGAGCTGATGCAATTGGAAGAGGAAAGGATAACAATCGAAACCGAATGCAGTAGCGAAATGAACGTGAAGCATCTGCGTGAGATTTTCACTGCAATGATAAAGTACGACTTTAATTTTGAAAGGGTACATAGGTGTAGGGGATATTTGCAGGATGGTTTGAGTGCTTACAAAGAACTGTATGATAGAAAAATGCGCGAGGCTCAGCAGTCAAGCAAGCCTTCCACATCAGCCACAGCAGACGACGAACCTCAACCTTTGACATCAAGGCGGGCAGTCATAGGAGAAGATGAGCCACCTGCTCTAATGGAAACAGACGACGATGAGATGACACCCCAGTGTCCCACCACCCCAACCCATGGGCCACGGACAGATACCGATTCATGGAGAATGCAGCGGTAGCCGGGAGGCAACAGCACATCTTTAAGAAAAAAGCCGAAATAAACATGCTAATTAATTAGGTGCCGCCCGACATGTAATTGTCGGCCCAGATCAGAGACGATGCAATCGGCAATCGGCACCTAACAGTGCCGGCAATGATTGTGGAAAAGTATTTCTACTTTATATAGGCTGTGTATTTATCATATTATTCCTGCTTTTACTATATGTTACTGTTATTTTAGGTTTTATGTGTTATTTGGCATGATTTGATAGGTTATTTTTGGGTCAGCGAACGCTCACAAAATTTTCCCATATAAATAAATGGTAATTGCTTCTTTGCTTTACAACATTTCGGCTTATGAACCGTTTCATAGGAATGTTCTACCTTTGGATGGCGGGGGAAACCTGTACAAGGAATTGAATTTGTTGACAAGTGAGCACAAGTACTTACCCAGCCCATGACTGAAACAGCACTTACCCTCCCACAGCCCTCCACCATCTCATATGTGTTTTATTTTGTGTGTGAAACATTGAAATATCACAAGAATTAGATAAATGTAACAGCTTAATGCATTTTACTGGTTTGGAGCATATTATACTAAGATAATTGGTAGTCTAATAAAATGTCTCTTTTGACCACTATGCATTTGAAGTGAATTTGGCCAAAATAGATTGCTTCTGACCACTTGTGGTTATGAACACGTCAATATCAAAAGTGATAATAACTTTTATTTAAATAGCACCTTTAAAAATAAATAGTTCTGAGGTGCTTCTGATAAATAATAGTTCTAGAAGGATATCTAAGAGCATATTACGATACTAATTTAGGAAATTGATGCCTTTTAGAAAGCAACATCACAGAGCTGGGAAGGGGTGAAAAGAACTTTATTCTATATATAATCTGTGCCATCCCCAACATTGGAACATAGAGTACATTCTCTTGGGTGCTGCTGATCCATATTTTCAAATACTGGATTCGAAATCTGGAATTAACATGCTGACTCTAAGGTTTTTCTCTTGATACTGTGTTTGCACAATTTTCTGAAATAAGCTCCTGATACTTAAAACTCTGCAACACACAGTTAACCCTTTATTATACTTGGCTGGAAGATTACTCATCTTAAATTCAAAATCTATGTTAAGTTTGAGCTTTCTCATCATGGTGTTATGGCTGTTGAGATCAGGACAGGAAGGGAATTAATGGAGATATCAGAGATCTATGGTGTTACAGCATGTTACCAAATCCGTTTTTGAAAGGAAGCCTTTCTGTTTTGCAACACCAAATTTGGGAATTACATGGCAAATTTTGTCCAATTTCCATACGATAACCAATCATAAATTGTCTCTTCTTTGATCTTGTGCATATTGTTTATAGGCAGCTTGTTTTAAGGCATCAGGGAAGTATTCTCTTACAAAATTTTATTCACTCTGTCGACATTTATGAATCAGACTTCATTTCCTTGTGGACAAAGGCACAAGGGGCTGCAGATGCTGGCTCAGTGGGTCATGCAGCATCTGTGAAGGCAAATGGTTCTGAAAAGGTTTCATTTTGCCCACTTCCTTAAACCTCTCTATTTCTGAGTGTAAGCAGAAATATCCCAATGGTACTGTAAAATGCTGAAGCCACATTACCACAGGAAGTACTGAGCTATTTCAGTGGAAAGGAAGACCAATTTGATATTGCAGCTGAGGTGGAAGAAGAAGACTGAGGAGTTCAGCAGTTAAATGCCGAGCCTGAATTGACAGGTCTCCCTTCAAGCATCAACTACAAGAGCTTTTTCACAATGGAACATCACTCGCCCCAACACCCCTGAAACCCCACATCTTCATAAAGTGGTTGCATCTGAGAAATCTCAATTACCCAGGATACATCTGTGGCCACCATTTTGGAAATAGGAGATAGGAAGGGAGAGAGCAAGACAAGGAGTAGAAAAATTCTTGTATCAAACAAGAAGGCCTTTATAACATGAATTTTCTCACATGTTCTACTCAGACCACTGGGTCACGGAAGATAATTCTGTTTATGGGGTTTAACATTGTTAGTGTACACGTTCAGAAGATAATCATCGACTGGCCAGAGAGATGATTACAGCAGAATGTTATGATTGTTTGGGTGGAGGAATTACTGGCTGAGATGTTGTACTTCCTTCCATTAGTCAGAAGTGGAAAAGTGAGATATCATCGCAGTGTAAGTACACTGCCTAGGAGGTACCTTATTGATTGTCTCATTCTCCTAATATTGAAATTTGATGAGAAGTCTGAATCAGATTTGGAATCGGGTTTAATATCACTGGCATATGTCAGCAAATTTTGTTATTTTGCGGCAGTACATTGCAAAACCTAATTTAAAAAACTATAAATTACAATAAGATATATTTAAAGGAGTAGTTCAGACAGCAAAGAGAAAAGAGATTTGTTATCCATTCAGGAATTTGATGGTGGAGGGGAAGAAGCTGTTTCTGAAATGTTGATTATGTGTCTGCAGACTGCTGTGCCTCCTCCTCAATGGCAGCAATGAGAAGAGGGCACATCCTGGGTGATGGGGGTCCTTAATGATGGATGCCACCTTTTTCAGGCATTGCCTTTTAAAGGTGTCCTCAATGCTGTAGATACTAGTGCTTATAATGGAGCTGGCTGACTTTATAAATTTCTATGGCTTTTCATAAATCTTTCCAATGTCCTCTCTGAGCCAAACCAGACGCTGATGTAACCTGTTAGAATGCTCTTCACAGTACAATTGTAGATATTTGCTTGAGTCTGCGGTGACATACCAAGTCTCCTCACTCCTAATGAAATATAGACACTGTTGGGCCTTCTTTTTAATTGCATCAATATGTTGGGCCAAGGATAGATCTTCAGAGATGTTGACTCCTAAGAACTTGAACCTGCTCATCTTTTCCACTTCCGATCCCTTGATGAGGACTGGAGGGTGTTCCCTCAACCCCCTTCCTGAAGTCCACAATAATTTCCTTGGTTTTACTGATATTGAGTGTAAAGTTATTGTTGTGACACCACTCAAAGTTCAAAATAAATTTATTATCAAAGTACATGTATGTCACCGTATACAACCCTGAGATTGGATCATTTGATCTTCTGATCTGTCTCACTCCTGTATACTTCCTCGTCACTCCATCTGAAACTCTGCCAACAATGGAGAGTTTAGAGATGGTGTTTGAGCTGTGCCTAGCCACACAGTCGCGGGTAAAACGGTGGGCTAAGCATGCACCCTTGAGGTGCGTCATTGTTGAACCTCAGCAAGGAGGGGATGTTTCCAATCCGCACCAGCTGTGGTCTCCTGATGAGGAAGTCAAGGATCCAGTTGTAGAGGGATGTGCAGAAGCCCAAGTTTTGAAGCTTGTTAATTAGAACTGAGAGTATTATTGTTTTGAATGTTGACTGTAATCAATAAACAGCAGCCTGATGTAGGTATTGCTATTGTCCATGTGATCCAAAGCTGAGTGGAGAGCCAGTGAGATTGCATCCACCATTGATCCATTGTGACGATATGCCAGCTGCAGCAATTCCTTGCCCTTGATTCTGACCATGACAGACTTCTCAAAGCACAATCACAGTAGATGTGAGAACAACTGGGAGATTACTGTTGAGGCAGCTCACCCTGCGGTTCTTGGGCATTGGTATGAGTAGTTTCATTCTCCCTTTCAAAGTGTGCATAAAAGGTGTTAAAGTCATCTGGGAGTGAAGCATCACAACTATTCACAATTCAGATTCGCCTTGTAAGAAGTAATGGCCTGCAAACCCTGGCAGAGCTGACGTGCATCCGATTCCATCTCTAACTTCAATTGTTTCTTCATTCTTAAAATAGCCGTTTGTAGGTCATAATTGGGCCTGTTGTATAGTCTTGATAGATGAGAAACTGCAGTCATAGTGGATGTCACTGACGATTTTATTAGTAGTGGGTTTTAAGATTGAGGAAGACAAAATGGCATTAAGGTTGATGTCAACAGAAGCAAAGAGTTTGTGTTTGAATTGCAATATATTCAAAGGTTTTGCATATAAACACAATGGTTACAACACGAGAGGCTACTCAACCTGCTCAGACTACAGTATGTGAGAAAAATCCAGCTAGTGACACTCACCTCTCCCAAGGCCAAGCAAATTTGTTCCTTTCAGGTACTTAGCTTGCTGCCTTATGAATGTTACAAATTGACTAAATCCACTGACCAAAATTTAATTTAAGCTAGCTCTATATTGCCCATATTCCATGGAACCTTGCTTATCTATGCACATGTCCAAATTACTGGGCCGGGTAATTTATCCACTTTAAATGCCAACAGCCATTCTTGTAGTTCCCTTTTATCAAATCTTCCAGTAGATCAGTTACAAAAAAAGAGATACTGGAAATCTGGAACAAAAACAGTAAATGCTGGATGTATTGAACAGTTCAGACAGCATCTGTAGAGAGAGAAACTGAGACTAAATCAGCAGCATCTTACAGTTGTGGACTGGTGTTAAGCGCTTGTATAATATTGCTATGGTGCCAACATTCTCTGTGAATAAATTTCCTTCTACGTCTTTTCTCAGTCCCTGTGCACTTTTAGTCCTTTCCCTGCTTTCATGTGTTTTTGGATTTCCTTTTATGTTTGCTTCCAGTTTTTATTTCCTGATCTCTCTTTGTTTCTCTTATTTCCTTTTTTAAATTTCCCTCTGAAATTCTTACAATTGGATTGGTTCTCACAGGTGTCAAAAACTTGGCATTTGTCATATGTTTGGATCAACCTAAGACGTTAACTCTGATCCTCTCTCCATACTTGCACATGGATTTGCTGAGTATCACCAGTATGCTCCAGTATTTTCTCTTTTTGCTTCAGACTGTGGCATCTGCAGTTGTTCTGCTTTTTCATTTTTTGTACATTCTTTTTATTCTATTTCAGAACCCTCCCCAGTGTTCATTTACTCAGTTATATACTTGTTTGTTAAGCTTTGATTCCTGTTTAACTGGGTTAAGTAGGAATTCGTCCCATTAAAAGTGCACCTCCTCCAGTTGACTATATTCGCCCTGGAGAAGTCCACCTCGGTTTCCATTGCTATTCTAATCTTTATGCTATAAAGCATTACCTTGAGTGATTGTCAGGGCAGAGAGCAACAGCCAGCTAAGAGTAAGCTGAACAAAATTGTTGTCAGAAATTTTCCACTCTGGAACTTCCATGGTATTTCATCTTGTGAACATCTCCTGACAGACCTGCAAAATTGGTTATGGTCGTCAATGGCAGTCAACAACAGGAAGACATATACTGTTATAGCCCCACAACTGAATTTATAGAACCATAGAACATTACAGCACAGAAACAGGTCTTTTGGCCCTTCTTGGCTGTGACAAACCATTTTTCTGCCTAGTCCCACTGAGCTGCACCTGGACCATATCCCTCCATACACCTCTCATCCATGTACCTGTCCAAGTTTTTCTTAAGTGTTAAAAGTGAGCCCGCATTTACCACTTCATCTGGCAGCTCATTCCACAATCCCACCACTCTCTGTGTGAAGAAGCCCCCCGCTAATGTTCCCTTTAAAGTTTTCCCCCTTCATCCTTAACGCATGTCCTCTGGTTTTTTGCTTCCTTAGCCTCAGTGAAAAAAGCCTGCTTGCATTCACTCTATCTATACCCATCATTATTTTATATACCTCTATCAAATCTCCCCCATTCTTCTACGCTCCAGGGAATAAAGTCCTAACCTATTCAACCTTTCTCTGTAACTCAGTTTCTCAAGTCCCGGCAACATCCTTGTAAACCTTCTCTGCACTCTTTCAACCTCATTAATATCCTTCCTGTAATTTGGTGACCAAAACTGCACACAATATTCCATATTCGGCCTCACCAATGCCTTATACAACCTCACTATAACATTCCAACTCATATACTCAGTACTTTGATTTATAAAGGCCAATGTACCAAAAGCTTTGAAAACCTTCCTCACTGTCCACTACACCTCCAATCTTTATATCATCAGCAAATTTGCTGATCCAATTTACCACATTATCATCCAGATCATTGATATAGATGGCAAATAACAATGGACCCAGCACTGATCCCTGTTGCACACCACTAATTACAGGCCTCCACTCAGAGAAGCAATCCTTCACTACCACTCTTTGGCTTCTTCCATTGAGCCAATGTCTAATCCAATTTACTACCTCTCCATGTATACCTAGTGACTGAATCTTCTTAACTAACCTCCCATGCGGGACCTTGTCAAAGGCCTTACTGAAGTCCATGTAGACATCCACTGCCTTCTCTTCATCCACTTTCCCGGTAACCTCCTTGAAAAACTCTAATAGATTGGTTAAACATAACCTACCATGCACAAAGCCATGTTGACTCTCTCTAATACCTATAGGTGCAGGAGGAGAAGATGGCAACGAGCCTGCGCGTGCGCAGCCCTCTGGTAAAAAATGATATCATACCTGTTAAATAGGGGCCATGGACAATTCTGATTTGATGGAGAATGGACGTGAAAGCACAGAGGAACATCTGGAGAAATTTCTGAAACGCCCATTCGCTGCTGTCATTACTGCGTGGTTGGGAATCTTTCAGAGGGTAGGCCTCAAAATCCCCGGCCTTGTCTGTTTTTGGTGACCGAGAAGGAGGTCGAATTGTTCGGACAGAGATGGCACTCAGTACTCGGTGTCGGAGAGCTGATCAGAGCTCGAAGTTTTCAGATGACTCAGAGTCGGACCGTGGTCGGGTATGGCAGGGAGAGTTTTTCTTCCTTCTCCCGTCTGGGACATTTGAGAAACTTTGAACTTTACTGTGCTCACGGACTTCTTCATCAAGTTATAGTATTGTTACACTGTTTGTAACTATATGTTATAATTATGTGGTTTTGTCAGTTTTTTCAGTCTTGGTTTGTCCTGTGTTTTGTGATATCACACCGGAGGAAATAATGTATCATTTCTTAATGCATGCATTACTAAATGACAATAAAAGAGGACTACGTGTCTTTATAATCATAATAAGTCTCTGTCTATCCAAATACTTGTAGACCCTATCTCTTAGTACTCCTTCCAACAATTTACCTATGACCGACGTCAAATTTACCAGCCTATAATTTGCTGGATTACTTTTAGAGCCTTTTTCAAACAGCGGAACAACATGAGCTATCCTCCAATCCTCTAGCACCTCACCCGTAGATACTGACATTTCAAATATATCTGCCAGGGCCCCTGCAATTTCAACACTAGTCTCCATCAAGGTCTGAGGGAATACCCTGTCAGGTCCTGGGGAATTATCTACTCTGATTTGCCTCAAGGTAGCAAGCACCTCATCCTCTTCAATCTGTGTACGTTCCATGACTTTACTACTTGTTTGCCTTATTTTCATAGACTCCATGCCAATTTCCTTAGTAAATACAGATGCAAAATCCCACTTAAGATCTCCCCCATTTCTTTTGGTTCCATACACAGCTGACCACTCTGATCTTCAAGAAGACCAAATTTATCCCTTACTATCCTTTTGCTCTTAATATACCTGTAGAAGCTCTTTGGATTATCCTTCACCTTGACTGCCAAAGCAACCTCATGTCTTCTTTTAGCCCTCCTGATTTCTTTCTTAAGTTTTTTTTGCACTTTTTATACTCCTCAACATCTTATTTGCTCCGTTTCCTATACATGTCATACCTCTCTTTCTTCTTCTTTATCAGAGTTCCAATATTCCTTGAGAACCAAGGTTCCTCATTGTTATTCACTTTGCCTTTAATCCTGACAGGAACATACAAACTCTGCACTCCCAAAATTTCTCCTTTGAAGGCCTCCCACTTAGCAATCACATCCTTGCCAGAGAACAACCTGTCCCAACCTACGCTTTTTAGATCCTTTCTCATTTCTTCAAATTTGGCCTTTTTCCAGTTTAGAACCTCAACCCGAGGACCTGATCTATCTTTATCCATGATCAGGTTGAAACTAATGATGCTATGATTACTGGAACCAAAGCGTTCCCCTACACACACTTCTGTCACCTGTCCTAACTCGCTTCCTAATAGGAGATCTAATATTGCATCCTCTCTAGTTGGTACCTCTATATATTGATTTAGAAAACTTTCCTGAACACATTTTACAAACTTTAACCCATCTAGACCTTTAACGGTATGGGAGTCCCAATCAATATGTGAAAAATTAAAATCCCTTATCACAACTTTATGTTTCCTGCAGTTGTCTGCTATCTCCTGCAGATTTGCTCCTCCAATTCTTGCTGACTATTGATGTGGTCAAACCTTTCCTGTTTCTCAGCTCCACCGATATGGCCTCTAATCTGTCCTGCCTGAGCACTGTTGTAACATTTTCCCTGACTGGCAATGCCACCCCCCCCACCCTTCATTCCTCTGCCCCTGTCACATCTGAAACATCGGAACCCTAGAACATTAAGCTGCCAGTCCTGCCCCTCCTGCAGCCAAGTTTCACTAATGGCTATAATGTCGTAATTCCATGTGTCAATCCATGCCCTCAGCTCGTCAGCCTTCCCCACAATACTCCTTGCATTGAAATAGACACCTCAGATTACTACCACCACACACAACCCTTCTATCTGTGACTTTGCATGAACTTTTTAATATTTATTTTCACCCCCGCTCCACTATCTGCTCTGGCACTCTGGTTCCCATACCTTTGCAAATCAAGTTTAAACCCTCCCCAACAGCACTAACGAACCTTCCTGCAAGGATATTGATCCCCTTGCATTTCAGGTGCAACGCATCTCTCTTGTACAGGTCCCACCTGCCCCAAAAGAGGTCCCAATGATCCTGAAATCTGAAACCCTGCCCCCTACACCAGTTCCTCAGCCATGTGTTCATCCGCCAGAGCATCCTATTCCTACCCTCACTAGCACGTGGCACAGGTAGCAATCCTGAGATTACCACCCTCGAAGTCCTGCTTTTTAACTTCTTACCATGCTGTCTATACTCACTCTCCAGGACCTCCTCACTCTTTCTTCCTACGTCATTGATACTGTACTGATGTGTACCATGACATCTGGCTGATCACCCTCCCACTTCAGAATGTTGTGCACACGATCAGAGACATCCCTGACCCTGGCACCCGGGAGGCAACAAACCATCCGGGAGTCTCTGTCACGACCACAGAACCTCCTATCTGTACCTCTAACTATCGAGTCCCCTATCACTACCGCTCTCCTCTTTTTCTACCCTCCCTTCTGCATTGCAGAACCAGACTCAGTGCCAGAGATCCGGCTGCCACAGGTTGTCCCAGGTAAGTCATCCCCCCCAACAGTATCCAAATCGGTATACTTGTTGTTGAGGGGAATGGCCACAGGGGAACCCTGCTCTGCCTGCCCTTTCCCCTTCCCTTGCCTGATGGTAACCCAATTACCTGTGCGCTGCTCCTTTGGCGTAACTACCTCCCTGAAGCTACTATCTATAAACACCTCATTTTCCCCAGTGATCTGGAGGTCATCCATCTCCTGCTCCAGTTCCCTAACGCGGATTGTTAGGAGCTGCAGCTGGATGCACTTCTTGCAGGTGTCGTTGTCAGGGACATCGGAGGTCTCCCTGATTTCCCACATCCTGCCTGGCATTCTCTCTACTCTAAACAAACAAAACAAAACTTACTGGAACTTACCCTCGCCTCTGCCTGTTCACGCCGAAGCCTGTTGAGCCAAAGCTGTCCCTCACTCCACTGCCCGCTGTATATGGTGGTCTTTTTTTAAACCTTTAGTGCTGTACGTCACGTGCCTGCGCAGTCTAGCCTCTTTTCCCCAAGCAGTGTAAAAAAAAATCTTCTCTCTGAGATTCCTTTACTCCTTCACTCTCAGCCTCTTGCTCTGCTTTTTTAAAAATGTCAGGTGCTAAATAGAATAGAAGACCATAGATTTAGATTATTTTGTACTTCCTTCTGGTTGGATTTCAAGTCCAACTATTCATACAGGAGGCTCTTCATTCCCTAAAGCACAGTCTACTTTTTTTTTGTGGAGAAAAATTCCAACCCTACGAGATTTTCAAGAAGCTGTGTGCAAAGAAGATGGCTGTGACTGAAAAAATACTTGATAATATATGTACAGTATCTATAATAATAGTAATATATGTAATGTCTCTTATCAAGAGGTAAAATTTAGAAATAGTTCATGAAACATTTTATAGAAATGGCTACTGACCCAGTGTGGATAAATTCACTCGCCTCAAATCTGAAGTGATTTCACAACCTATAGACTTCCTTTCAAGGACAGGGCAACTGGTGTACTCATTGTTATTCATATACTTTTTTAAAGTTTTTCGTCTTTTGCACATTTGTTGTTTCAGTCTTCCTTTGTGTGCGGTTTTTCATTCATTCTATTCCATTTCTCCATTCTACTTTGAGAGCCTGCAAGAAAATGAATTTCAAGGTAGTATATAGCAACATTTACACTCAATAATAATTTTGATTTGAAACCATGATGGCGAGGAGAAGAAAAGATGAAAGTACAAGTAATAGAATTGTTTACATGGGAGTAACTGCAAGAAGAAGCCATGATGGTTGTCAAGGTTATGGAGGAAGTGGTGAGGAACTAGCTTGGGAGTGTAGCAGTTAACATAACACTATTACAGCGCCAGTAACCCTGCTTCAAATGCATTAATATCTGAAAGGATTTTGTATGTTCCCCTGTGACCACAGAGGTTTCCTGCGAGTGCTCCAATTTCTTCCCACAACCCAAAGGCATACAGATTACTTGGCTAATTGGTCACATGGATGTAAATGGTCAGCATGGATTTGTTGAGCCGGAAGGGCCTGTTACTATTCTGTATCCCTAAATAAAATAAAATTTCAAATCTCCTGTATGTATTCATTCGGAAATGTCTCGGGCTTTGCTTGCTTTGGCAGTAAATGTTTGATTGCATCATGGATTACTATTTTGCATAATTGGGAGAGAAAAACGTGTTGCCCTGCTTTTAAAACTTCCCTGTATTCCCTGTCTTAAAGGATATAATTATGTGTCTTAAGTCCTCTAACAAAAGGCTCAATGTTCACACAATTTGAAAGATATTTTTTCTAATCTCTTCATCTCAGTATCAATTAAATTAGCCAATCAGTGATGCAAATATGTCAATTAAATAGGTCTTTCTTCCTCATATTCATCCTTCGCCATAGCTTTCCCTGTTCCAATGGAAGTGTTCCACTATTATATATCGAACTGATTTCCGAAGAAAATTGTTTATCCTTTATCTTGCACTTTTCATACAGCCTTCCTCCTTGTACTCCCTACCCTTGATTACAAGGAGTTATTAAAAGAGCTCATGGGTGTTGATTTCCAATTCCTTGTATGAATCTCAAATATGCCTTTTTAGTGGAGTTGAATTTCGAGATTAGTTGGCAGACAATTCGAGCAATCCACATGAAATGCTTGAGGAACTCAGCAGGTCAGGCAGCTTCTGTGGAAATGTACACAGTCAACATTTCAGGCTGAGGCCCTTCTTCAGGGTTGGAAAGGAAAGGGGGAGATGCCAGAATTTTTAAAAAAGTGAGGTGAGGGGAGGGGAAGTAGGATAGTTAGAAGGTGGTAGGTGAAGCCAGGTGGGTAGGAAAGGCCAAGGGCTGGAGTGGAAGGAATCTGATAGAGGAGGAGAGTGTACCATAGGAGAAAGGGAAGGAGGGGGTGCAGGGTGATGTAACAGACAGGTGAGAAGAGACAAGAGGCCAGAATGGGGAATAGAAGGGGGGGTTAATTTTTTTTACTGGAATGGGAAATTGATAGTCATGCCATTTTGGAGGATACCCAGACAGAATCTAAAGTGTTGCTCCTCCTTCCTGAGGGTGGCCTCATCATGGCACAAGAGGAGGCCCTGTGCAATTAGGGCAATTCTTGATCTGCTGCTAATTCATAACAAAATTGCATCATTCAGCCACATTTGTTTAGCTGAAGTATACTCCAGCTCCTTGTTTCCTGGTTACTGGCATTTTTTCTAAGACTCTGAATGACTTGATTGGTTGGGAGACAATTAATTGTTCAAGGCTGTGATTTGGGAATATGTGTTTAAAAGCTTATAAAGTCTTCTAGAAGTATTATGGGTAAGCAGACATCCCACCTCTCCCGGAAGTTCTGGGAGTCTCCCACATCTCGGTAGTGGCTCCCTAACGCCCGGAAATTATATACAATATCCCGGAAATAGATTTTTTTGAGAGGGAGAGCGAGCATCCTGATTGGTCTCTCTTCGTGCTAAGAGTGGTCCCCAACCACCGGGCTGCGAGGAAACGATATGATTTGGCGATATGAAACGATATGAGTCAGCAGCACCTTTCCTCATTCCCTGTCATGCACTGTTGAATTTTAACGCATGCGAGGTCATCAGTGACCCGAGACGAGCAAAGGAATGCGTCCGTGACCCATTTGTGAATGTCCCCGGTGAATCATCCACGTCAGCGCGGGAAAAAGATCAACTCCTCGAGCTTGCAAATGACGGTGGGCTGAAAGTATGTTTGACATAACATCTCTGCCGGCATTCTGGATCAAAGTCAAGGCTGAATATCCTGAGATAGCCACGGAAGCACTGAAAACGTTGCTTCCATTTCCAACATATCTCTGTGAAGCGGAGTTTTCTGCAATAAATGCAACGAAAACTAAATTGCGGAATAGACTGGACATAAGGAACCCCCTTCGAGTATCACTGTCTCCCATCACCCCTCGATAGGACCGTCTTGTTGCGGGAAAACAAGCCCAGGGCTCCCACTGATTCAGCGATATTGGTGTGTTGCAATGATTTTATATGTTCATACGGGAAAAATATGCACTGTGTGTTTAATATCCAAACGTTACTTAAAATGTTATGATGCTATTGACTTATCACCTATATTCCGGTTGTGATTAACACCCCCGCCCCCCTGTCGGCCGGTCTGCAAGAATATTGTCAATATTGAACTGGTCTGTGGTGCAAAAACGATTGCGGACCCCTGCTAAGTAGACCTATCAGTTTTCTCTGTGGGTGGGCTTTACAGTTGACCTCAAAAATAATGACAGTGTTGCTCGCTGCACTATTTGCAACAGTGACTTTTCTATTGCCCGTGGTGGGTTAAAATGTAAAAGACATGTTGAGGTGAGTTTAACAGGTGTCATTTGTTCATTAGCATAGCTAACATTATTTAAGCCAGCTGGCTGGCTGCTAAGGAGCTATGCTATTGAAGTCCTACTTGATAAGGTCAAACTCCCTGTAGACTTGCTTAAAGTTGTAATAGAATAAACATGATAATATAATATAATATAATATAAGTATATATTTTAATGTCACATTTTCTGCATATACCCAACTTGGTTTACAGATTAGACAAAATCACTAAACAAAGTATTACATACACCCTTGGAGGTCGACCGTGGGTGGGGGGGGGCGCGGGATATGGGGTTGTGGGGGGCGGGGGTGCTACCTCCCTGAAATGAGTTTTTGCAGGGTGGGATGTCTGGGTAAGGATTAAATAGTCTTTTCTTACCAGATGGATGTAAAGGAGGAAAGCAATTTTAATAGGATGATTAGCCAGGATAAGCGGAAGAGAAAGAGTAGGATAAAAGCAACTAGCTGGAGGCCCTTTAGTGTATGTAGACAGTAGTTCTCTTAGAGTAATATTTCAGAGAATTTGTCTCCAGAAAAGAGATACTCATTTTCAACCTCTATATCCTAGTCATAGAACTGTAGTGGTGCTATTTTGGACAGTGACCATGAGCTTTAGACAATAGACAATAGGTGCAGGAGTAGGTCATTTGCCCCTTCGAGCCAGCACCGCCATTCACTGTGATCATGGCTGATCATCCACAATCAGTATCCAGTTCCTGCCTTATCCCCATAATCTTTGATTCCACTATCTTTAAGCGCCCTATCCATCTCTTTTTTGAAAACATCCAGAGACTTGGCCTCCACAGCCTTCTGGGGCAGAGCATTCCATATATCCACCACTCTCTGGGTGAAAAAGTTTTTCCTCAACTCCGTTCTAAATGGCCTACTCCTAATTCTTAAACTGTGGCCTCTGGTTCTGGACTCACCCATCAGTGGGAACATGCTTCTTGCCTGCAGTGTGTCCAATCCTTTAATAATCTTATATGTTTCAATAAGATCCCCTCTCAGCCTTCTAAATTCCAGAGTATACAAGCCCAGTCGCTCCAATCTTTCGAAATATGACAGTCCCGCCATCCCGGGAATTAACCTTGTGAACCTACACTGCACTCCCTCAATAGCAAGAATGTCCTTCCTCAAATTTGGAGACCAAAACTGCACACAGTACTCCAGTTGTGGTCTTACCAGGGCCCTGTACAACTGCAGCTTTCTTGTCTTGGGATCTTTCTAGACTGGCACTAGCCACATTTAGAATCAAAATTAGATACGTTATCACTGACAGAAGCAGCAATATTTGTTTTCTGGCAGCAGTACAGTGCAAGGTATTTTAAAAAATTACTATAAATTAAATAAAAAATACATAGTGCAAAAAAGGCCATGCTCAAGGATTATTAGCAAAGCGGCTGAATTTGTAATGCACTTTTGCAAAGCTGCTCGACAAGCTGATAGGGTTGTTAAGAAGGCATATGATATGTTGGCCTTCATTAGGAGATTGAGTTCAGCAGCCTTGAGGTAATGTTGTAGCTCTGTAAAATCCCTGGTTAGAACACACTTGCATTCAGCTATGATCCCCTGAAGGATGTTGAAACTGTAGAGAGGGTGCAGAGGGGATTTATCAGTATGCTGTGTGGACTAGAGGGCATGTCTTGTGAGGATAGCTTGAGTTTGTTAGGGCTTTTCCCTTTGGGGCAAATGACAATGACTGGCGACTTAATAGAGGTGTACAAGATAAGACCATAAGACATAGCAGCGGAATTGGGCCACTCAGTTTATCAGGTCTGCTCCACCATTCCATCATGGCTGATTTATTATTCCTCTCAACCCCATTCTCATGCCTTCTTCCCGTGAACTTTGACACCCTGACTAATCAAGAAACTATCAACCTCCGCTTTAGATATACCCAATAATAAGGCCTATACAGCCATCTGTGGCAGTGATTTCTACATATTCACTACGCACTGGCTAAAGAAATTCCTTTTTATCTGTGTTCTAAATGGATCCCACTATTCTGAGGCTGTGCCTTCTGTTCCTAGACTCCCCCACTATAGGAAACATCTTCTCCACATCTACTCTATCCGGGCCTTTCAATGTTCGATAGGTTTCGATGGGATTCCTCCTGCCCTCCCCCACCCCACCATTCTAAATTCCAGTAAGTACAGGCCCAGAGCAATCAAACACTCCTCATACGTTAACCTTTACTTTCCCAGAATCAGTCTTGTGAACCTCCTCTGGACCTTCTCCAATGCTAGTACATCTTTTCTTGAACAACGGGCTCAAGACTGAAGGAAAAATGGAGAGCTATGTGTGAGGGAGGTGTTAGATTGATCTTGGAGAAGGTCGCACAAGATTGTGGGCTAAAGGGCCTGTACTATGCAGTACTGTTCTATGTGCTGTATTGGGTTGAGGAGGTGCAGGAGAATATTTCTTTATTGAGGAAAAAAGGGACAGCCAATTCGAGCTTCATTGAGCCTCTGCCACTCCATCCATGCAACCTGATTCCTGATAATCTGAAGATGCGAAGGCCTTTCAGCCCTGGTAGTTATCACAAGAAGCTTAAGCTTCTACCACAGGTTTTCTATGTTTCTATGTTTCTATGTTACAGTTGTTTATGGCTCTGCTTCCTGCTGCATTAGTTTTTGGAGCAATGATGGTCACACGGTGGTATGTCAGCAAGGGCTGAGATGAAACTATCCTCAGTATCCATGCTAGAGAGGAGCAGTTCCATTTTTTTTCCAACCAAAATCGTTTACAAAAATGAAGTTGGATTTCCTGCAGATTTTGACATTTATAGCAGGGTTTCACCAAATGTGATAGTGCCTCAGGAATTGTGTGCACTAGCCCCTGTCTATAGGGAGCCATGTTAAGGTCTTTACAATTACACTGGAGCAAAATTTAGAGGTAACCTCAGTTTACAGGTGTTGCATGAATTGGCTGGCAACTGTACAATCCTTTTCCACTGGTTATTCATACCTAATATTGCATGTTGATCCCAACAGTAAGGTAACCTACAAGATTTGCAGTACCAGTATTTAAGCTGGTGGTTAAACATACTCCCAGATTATTCAGTGTTGTGTTTTATGGAATTCTTGGGTTCTCAGCAGTCAGCAATCTGTCAAAAGAACGCTTAAGGAAAGGGTTAACTAGAGACGAGGGAGCAAATAATTATTGGTAATATGCCAGCATTGAAATTTATAGATACATGTAAGGTGATAAACAGTTGAATTGTCATTGCTGGAGCTGTAATCATGATAGTGAACAAAAAAAACAAGATTTTTATGTCTTGTGGTGCATCATGAACCCAGCACACACTTTATTTAGGGTCATCCAGTCTAGCTTCATGAGTATATGGATCAGTCATTTACTATTTTCACCCCATGTTCAGAATTTTCCCATTATTTGTATGTTGGTATTCTTTTTTTCCTAATGTGGCATTTTTGTCTAAGTTGTTCAGTATATGAAAGAAAGAGTGAGGCCTCAGTATGATTCTTAATAATGAAAGGAAGAATTGGTGCCTTAGCAGTCAGATGGAAACTGAGACTCCAAGGACCAGAAACAAGGAAGGAACAAAGAACAGTAAATTACAACGTAAAATCTTCAGGAGGAGAAAAAAGGGAAAGAATCAGAGAAACAAATATGCATATCATTAAAGAGTGTGGATAGAAAAATAATCTAAATCAAAATCCAAGAAACGAGGGTAGGTTTTGGTGTAGATAGAAGCAGAAAGGAAAATAACAGATGTGATCTAAATGCTATCATTGACAGAATTAATATGTGAAAACTTAGTATGTTAATGTGACATTCCACTTCCTGCCATCTTAATGTAGCCATTAATTCATATGGATTAATATTACTAGTAAAATAATGGAGAGAGCAATAACATTCAGTATGAACCTCTGTAGAGCAGCAAAGGTTATTATCTGAGCATTAAGATAAAGATTGAAATTAAACAACTGAAGCAATTAGAATAGGTAATTGTGAAGAAAGGTGAAATAAAAAGGACAAAATGTAAGAACTTAATCAGTGAAAAATGAAAAGGAGCAGAACATATCAGTAAATAAAAGCATCCTAATGGATGCAATACAGTCAAGAAGTTTGTAGATGATTGATGTGGTTGACATAGTGGAATAAAACTCTTTTAAAGCAGATTGTAAATGGTTTAATCATTTAGGAAGATTAGAGTTAAATGGGATCTGATTCAGGTAAGTACGAGGTAATACGTTTGGCAGGTGCTGCAATTTAAAAGGGAATATAGACTAAACAAGAGAATACAGAATATGATGCAGGAACAAATAGACTGTGGAATGTCCGAAGATCATAAAAATCTCAAGACAAATTGATAAGATAGCTACAAAGGTATAGACAATGATTTCTTTATTAAACAAAGCACAGAATGTGTGATCAGGGTGCTATGCTAGAAAGAGATACAACAATTAGTAGGCCACAGATTAATGATTATATACAATTATGGCAATCACATTACAGGAATGGTGTAGTTGCATTGACAAGGGTATAGAGACTGCCAGGACTGGGAATGTCTGACTATGAATAAAGATTGGTATTTTTTGAGGATGTAACTATGAAAATGGACAAGGGAGAGCCAGTGGATATAATGTACCTGGACTTTCTGAAAGCCTTTGATAAAGTCCCAAATAGGAGATTAGTGGGCAAAATTAGGGCACATGGTATTGGGGGCAGAGTACTGACATGGATTGAAAATTGGCTGGCTGACAGAAAACAAAGAGTAGCGATTAACGGGTCCCTTTCGCAATGGCAGGCAGTGACCAGTGGGGTACCACAGAGTTCAGTGCTGGGACCGCAGCTGTTCACAATATATATTAATGATTTAGATGAGGGAATTAAAAGTAACATTAGCAAATTTGCCAATGACACAAAGCTGGGTGGCAGTGTGAAATGTGAGGAGGATGTTATGAGAATGCACGGTGACTTGGACAGGCTGGGTGAGTGGGCAGATGCAAGGCAGATGCAGTTTAATGTGGATAAATATGAGGTTATCCACTTTGGTGGTAAGAATGGGAAGGCAGATTATTATCTAAATGGAGTCAAGTTAGGAAAAGGGGAAGTACAACGAGATCTAGGTGTTCTTGTACATCAGTCACTGAAAGCAAGCATGCAAGTACAGCAGGCTGTGAAGAAAGCTAATGGCATGTTGGCCTTCATAACATGGGAAATTGAGTATAAGAGCAAAGAGGTCCTTCTGCAGCTGTACAGGGCCCTGATGAGACCACACCTGGAGTACTGTATGCAGTTTTGGTCTCCAAATTTGAGGAAGGACATTCTTGCTATTGAGGGAGTGCAGCGTAGGTTCACATGGTTAATTCCCGGGATGGCGGGACTGTCATATGTCGAAAGGTTGGAGCGACTGGGCTTGTATACTCTGGAATTTAGAAGGCTGAGAGGGGATCTTATTGAAACATATAAGATTATTAAGGGATTGGACACGCTGGAGGCAGGAAGCATGTTTCCGCTGATGGGTGAGTCCAGAACCAGAGGCCACAGTTTTAAGAATAAGGGGTAGGCCATTTAGAACGGAGTTGAGGAAAAACTTTTTCACCCAGAGAGTGGTGGATGTATGAAATGTTCTGCCCCAGAAGGCTGTGGAGGCCAAGTCTCTGGATGCTTTCAAGAAAGAGATGCATAGAGCTCTTAAAGATAGCAGAATCAAAGGTTATGGGGGATAAAGCAGGAACTGGATACTGATTGTAGATGATCAGCCATAATCCCAGTGAATGGCGGTGATGGCTCGAAAGGCCGAATGGCCTACTCCTGCACCTATTGTCTATTGTCTATTGCCATGGGATGGTTTTCTTGAAAAGGAAACTGATTAGAGAATTAACCAGGGGTTTTAGACTTGTGAGACTCCTAATTAGAATAGGGGAATGACACAAAGCAAACTTTTTCTCCTTTACAGAGACATACAAAACCACAGAGCAAAAGTTCTAAAGTGAGCAATTAGAGGGTTAGAGGAGATCTGAGGAAGGCTTTTTCCACCCAGTGAGTGGATGGAATCTACTTTGCATTGTCTGAGGACATGGTGGCTGTGGTTCTCATTATAAAGAAGTATCTTAACTTCATAAGGCATAGGAAGCTGTGGAACAAATGCTGGTGAATGATGGGATTGGTATGGATGGATTATTGACAGTTGACATGGACATGCTGAACAATATGTGTTTGACTTTATTACTAACAATAGTATGTGGAGAGGGAAAACAACAGATCCATAGCTTTAAGATATTTGCAACAAAGAAAAATGTTTGAATCCAGATAACGCTAGTCCTCTGAAATTCACTGTGTGAAAGTCTGGTAGAGGCAGAAAATATGTGGATATGTTCTTGAGGAGCAGGAGTATAGACCAAGCATTAGAAGCTGGAATTAGGTTAGGTGGTTATTTTTCATCCGGTACAGATATGAAAATATTGCATCAGTGTTGGAAAATATTGTGATTGAGAACTGATGAAGAATTTAATTAATGTTTAAATGTGTAAAGAGAATTGTTGAATAAAGTGTGTCTAACAATGAAAGCAAGTCAGCGAGAGAACTGTAAACATTACAGCTGGGCTGTGTTAAATCTGGAGGACATTTATTAATTCATTGTTTTTGAAAGAAAACAAATAAACCTTTGTAAAGGAATTGTTGATCTGTTTGCAGGGCATCTTGGAAGCTCCCTTACTCCCACACAATGAATTTTACAACTAACTATAACTCCTAATTTTACCTTATCTATCTCCCCATTGTTCTCACTCTTGCAGTCTCTGGACTCCCTCATTCTTCTTTATATTTCTTTGTCACTGAAAGAGCCTTAAACATATGCTGTTGCAATGAGTTGTACATTTACACTTAAATTTAGAATTCTAGTGAAATGAATTGTGCTTCCTCGTACCCTGTTGGAACATCTAGCAATTTTTAGGCACTGATAAAAGATCTCAGCCTGAAATGTTATCTCTTCATTCCTTTCCATCGATGCTGCCTGAGCTGTTATCATAAATGTAGTTATGGCCATATATAATCACAGCTTCATTAAAATCACTGTTTCTAAAGATTTTGTGTATTTTTTCTATATGTTTACCACTAAAGTAATTCCTTTTAGCTTTATAGTTCAGAAATATCAGACGACTTGAACAAAGTAGAAAAATAATTCGTTGTAACATGCAATGAAAACTGATACATAGTCATAGTCATAGTCATACTTTATTGATCGCGGGGGAAATTGGTTTTCGTTACAGTTGCACCATAAATAATAAATAGTAATAAAACCATAAATAGTTAAATAGTAATATGTAAATTATGCCAGGGAATAAGTCCAGGACCAGCCTATTGGCTCAGGGTGTCTGACCCTCCAAGGGAGGAGTTGTAAAGTTTGATGGCCACAGGCAGGAATGACTTCCTATGATGCTCTGTGTTGCATCTCGGTGGAATGAGTCTCTGGCTGAATGTACTCCTGTGCCCAACCAGTCCATTATGTAGTGGATGGGAGACATTGTCCAAGATGGCATGCAACTTAGACAGCATCCTCTTTTCAGACACCACCGTGAGAGAGTCCAGTTCCATCCCCACAACATCACTGGCCTTACGAATGAGTTTGTTGATTCTTTTGGTGTCTGCTACCCTCAGCCTGCTGCCGCAGCACACAACAGCAAACATGATAGCACTGGCCACCACAGACTTGTAGAACATCCTCAGCATCGTCCGGCAGATGTTAAAGGACCTCAGTTTCCTCAGGAAATACATTCACTTACAAAGCAGAATTTTAAGACCCATACTGTGCATTTCTAATAGCCATTGAAAAGGTGGGGATGGACACTTCCTTAATCATCTGCAGTACGTTTGGTGAAGGTGCTCCCAGGGAGGTGTTGATAAAGGGATTTGCACCCAATGTTGAGTGTGTGACACTGTTTTTTACACATGCTGACTTTCACCACCTGCTTCATTTGTTCTTCAGTGTGGTAGAGGCTGTGAATTTGAAAACTGTTGAAGCTCGGGAAGTTGTTCCACTTTATAGATGATACATATCGTAGCTGTGGCGTGCTAGTGATGAGCAGAATGAATATGCAGGGCTGTGTACCAAGTACAACTTGAGCAGGTTGTTTCAACTTGTTTGGTGACAAGATTCTCAAATGTTACGGGTGCAATAGTTATCCGGGCAAGTTGACAGTATTCCATTGCACTCTTGATAAGCTCTGGGATTGAGTTTATATATAAAAAAAGTAGTTTTCTAGAGTCAGGAACTGAGTTCTTACTATGGATTATCCATTCCATCACATGCTTTGCAGCCACAGTACTTGTGTAGCTGGTCATTCAGTCACTCAACAACCATGGCACAGAAGGTCATTCAGCCCATCACATCCAGAGTAGCTCTCTTCTAGAACACAAGTTTGGCCTCTTTCCCCTGTTACGAGAATACACATAAAATTAAGATGTTTGCTGGCCTGGGCTAGCATCAGTGGCATCAGCAGTTGGTCTGCCACCTGCCCTCAGGGGAAGGAGAGATAAGGAACAATGGAGCAGCGTCTGGAGATGTGTAATGAAGGGATGTGGGAGGAAGAGCTGTCTGGAGCGGCTCCCCCCTTTGAACCCTGAACTGTTTGAAGTGATGGACAGGCGATACCCCAGCAGGGGGATAAAAAGGGACAGGTTCGCTAAGACAGACACACACGCCACCCGAGGTAACGAGACCCTGGAAGCGGTGCGCTTCTCACGAGTGGGTGAGAAGTCCCAGACAACGACAAGGGTGGAAAGGTACGATCAGCGGGAACCCGGTGTGTGTCCGCCCTTGCCTGGGTGCCGGGTTCACTGCAGAGGATCGACCGCATCTGGAGGAGGGGTCACAGTCGGTGACCTCAGGTGACATCACCAAGGACCCGCCCAAAAGCTGTTTGTGAGCCATCTCGCTGGTCTGTGAGCCATCTTGCTGGTCTGTGAGTGAAGCCGTTCTGAATGATGAGTTGTTCCTATTCTATCTCTCTCTTCCCCCACGTTGTCCACCGCCATGGCAACGATTACTGCGAACTGAACTACTAAACTGGACTGAACTTTGAGTCATTTTGAAATTGGTCATTTACCCCTAGACAACGATAGAGCTTGATTGATGCTGTTATCTTAATTCTGTGCACATGTGTGTTTATCATCACTGAACTGTTGCATTTATTATCCTTTCGATTACTGTGTTGCTTGTTTCTTTAATAAAACTTTCTTAGTTCTAGTACTCCAGACTCCAACTGAGTGATCCATTTCTGCTGGTTTGGCAACCCAGTTACGGGGTACGTAACATAAGTGGGGTTCTCGTCCGCGATTTTGAACGCTAAATTTGGGACGGAGTAAATTGATTGGGTTAAAATTCCCGAAAGAAAGAAAAGACAAACAGCAGAAATGGAGGTTGAGGAATTTATAAAGGCGCCGACCTTGGAGGCATTAGAGGATGCCAGGAAATCGGAATTGATAGCTGTGGCCAAACGGGTGAATCTTGCTAAGGTGAAGTCGACAATGAGGAGAGAGGAGATACACAGAGCTATTGTAGAGCACTATGTATCTAAAGGTGTGTTTCCCCAAGGTGAGCTGGGGGTGGTGTCTATTGAAAAACCTGCTGGAGACGCGGTACAGGTACAGCTTGAAAAACTGAGACTCGAGCACGAGTTCCGGGTACGGCAGTTAGAACACGAAGAGAAGCAGTTAGAAAGGCAGGAGAAAGAGAGAGAGTTAGAAAGGCGGGAGAAAGAGAGAGAGTTAGAAAGGCGGGAGAAAGAGAAAGAGGTAGAAAGGCAAGAGAGAGAAAGACAGTTGGAGAGAGAAGAGAGAGAGAGGGACAGACAGTTGGAGAGAGAGGAGAAACAGAGGGAAAGGGAATTTGAGCTGGAAAAGTTAAGGATAAGGGCCGAGCAGGGGCTCGTGCCGAACCAAGGTGGAGGGTTCCGGGCGACCCAGGAGGTTAGGCTGGTTCCCCCATTTGACGATACCGATGTGGATCGGTACTTTCTCCATTTCGAAAAAGTGGCCATAAGTCAGGAATGGCCGAGGGATAAGTGGGTTGTCTTGCTTCAGAGTGTACTGAAAGGGAAAGCCCAACAAGCTTACTCCGCTTTATCCCCGGAAGATGCCCAGAAGTATGAGGTGGTGAAGGAGGCCATCCTCAGGACTTATGAGTTGGTCCCGGAGGCATACCGGCAGAGGTTCCGGAATGCGAGGAAGCGGTGGGACCGCACGTATTTGGAGTTTGCTCGCGAGATGCAAACATATTGTGAGCGTTGGTGCGCCTCGAAAGGGGTAGAGGGGGATTATGACAGACTGCTGCAACTGGTTCTGATTGAGCAGTTTAAAGGTTGTGTCCCTGAGGGTATGAGACCCTACCTCGATGAGAAAGAGGCAGCCACGTTAGCCGCAACTGCTAAGTTAGCGGATGAGTATGCGTTGACGCATAAAATGAAGGTTGCCCCGAGTAAAGGCTACCAGAAGGGTAGTCAGGACGGCGGGGAGAGTCCACCGGAAAAGTCAGAAAGTAAGCCGGGGACTAGTGAAAAGGATAAGGTAGACCGGGAGCAGTCTGGTAGGAAGTCTCCTGGAGTCGTCTGTTATAATTGTGGGAAAGTCGGACACTTTGCGTCCAGGTGCTTTGCCCCAAGGAAGGAGACGGGGAAAGGAAAAGCGGAAATTTTGAATGGCTGTATTGAGCTGTTAAGCGAACCGCTAGGGAAGGACAGGTCTGAAAAAGTCCAGGAAGGGCGCGAGAGGTTTATCTCGGCCGGACTGGTGTCAGTGAAAAAGAGGTTAAAACCAGTTCCAGTGCGGATCTGGAGAGACACGGGAGCGTGTCAGTCACTAATACTGAAGAGTGTATTAGAGTTTAGCTCAGAGACCCAGACTGGGGAGGTAGAGGTCAAAGGTGTTGGGGAAGGGACAGAGTCAGTCCCTTTGCACCAGATACATTTACAGAGCAACCTGGTCTCTGGACTAGTCACGATTGGGGTGAGGTCCGAATTACCGATGAAAGACGTGGAAGTCTTGCTCGGTAATGACATCGCCGGAGGAATCGTGTTCCCAGTCGTGAGATTGACGGGTCAGCCTGCCAGCATGGAGGCCCCGCCCGCGATGGTGAATTTGGCTGAAACATTTCTGCCAACCTTGTATGAGACAGGGTGTAGTGAGATAAGAGGTAGTGAGGGAGCTGGGACGGACGTAGCAGTAGCCAGGAAAGAATTTGTGCAGACGCAGGAGCGAGACGAGGGGCTGATGGTTTTTGCCGAGACCGCTCTCTCTGACACAGCCTTGACAAGCTATTGTGCGGATGAGGAAGTGCTAAGGAAGAAAGGGAAATCAAGTACAGTATCCGCAGATGAGGAGTGGGGGGTGGTGCAAAAGAGTTATGGGGATGAGGTTTTTAACATGGCCCACGAGGTACCCCCCGGTGGACATTTTGCGGTGCTGGAGGAAACAGTTGGTGGAATCATGAAAGAGATTTACCGGCTGCCCAGGGGGAAGAATGTTATTGATCATGACCGACGCGAACTGAGACGGTCACCGGCTTTTGATATGCTAACAAACCTAGTCGGTATTAGCGTGGAAATCAATGAAGCTAGGGGCCCCTTGATAAGAGGAAAAAACCATTTTGAAAAGATTAGGATGGGATCGGTCAGATGGGAGAAGGCTATTGTTTTGGCCAGGTCTACTGATAAGGTCTCTCCCTTAATCCCCGAAGGAGTAATTAAACGACTCGCACCCATGTGTTTGATTGTCCCGAGGAAATGCAAAGAACTGGGACGTTGGGTTATGTCTGTTACAATAGGGCAGCCAAGTAAACAACACCCATATTTTTTGAGTAATTCAGTGACTAAAGGGCTGATGAACACAGAGGTGTGTATTGGCAATTTAACACGGCTGTCTGAAGCCAGCTTGATAGTGAACCTTGGAAAAAATGAATTCGGCCACACGAATGTCACTTACCTGGGAATTGTGGTGACACAGGGGCAGCTGGCAGTGATGCAAGCTACAGTGCAGGCTATCGCTGACCTCCCAACCCCGACAGACAAGAGGGCCCTCAGAAGGCTTTTGGAGATGGTGGGGTACTGCAGGAAGTTTTGCAATAACTCTGCGGTCAATACCCGTCCCCCTCCTACTAAGCCCTTGCGAGAGAAAATTGAGTCGGAATGGGACGACCCTTGTTATTGTGGTCCGGGACAAAACCAAATGAGAGGTTACATTGGTCGCAATTCATCAGTGTTTTTGGCCACTATGAAGTTTGCTGAGTTGGAGCCTGGTCTAAGGGATTATTAATAACACGTGTAAAAGGAACAGAAAATGTGATGACTGTCTGTCAAGGTGTTGACAGCTTCAAATTCTCTGTATTAGCTAAATAACTGTTAAAGATGTATATTGTGTATGTATCAGATAATGTAGTCATGTTTGTAATTTTTACCTCCCGGTAAAAATCCTTAAAGGGGGGAAGTGTTACGAGAATACACATAAAATTAAGATGTTTGCTGGCCTGGGCTAGCATCAGTGGCATCAGCAGTTGGTCTGCCACCTGCCCTCAGGGGAAGGAGAGATAAGGAACAATGGAGCAGCGTCTGGAGATGTGTAATGAAGGGATGTGGGAGGAAGAGCTGTCTGGAGCGGCTCCCCCCTTTGAACCCTGAACTGTTTGAAGTGATGGACAGGCGATACCCCAGCAGGGGGATAAAAAGGGACAGGTTCGCTAAGACAGACACACACGCCACCCGAGGTAACGAGACCCTGGAAGCGGTGCGCTTCTCACGAGTGGGTGAGAAGTCCCAGACAACGACAAGGGTGGAAAGGTACGATCAGCGGGAACCCGGTGTGTGTCCGCCCTTGCCTGGGTGCCGGGTTCACTGCAGAGGATCGACCGCATCTGGAGGAGGGGTCACAGTCGGTGACCTCAGGTGACATCACCAAGGACCCGCCCAAAAGCTGTTTGTGAGCCATCTCGCTGGTCTGTGAGCCATCTTGCTGGTCTGTGAGTGAAGCCGTTCTGAATGATGAGTTGTTCCTATTCTATCTCTCTCTTCCCCCACGTTGTCCACCGCCATGGCAACGATTACTGCGAACTGAACTACTAAACTGGACTGAACTTTGAGTCATTTTGAAATTGGTCATTTACCCCTAGACAACGATAGAGCTTGATTGATGCTGTTATCTTAATTCTGTGCACATGTGTGTTTATCATCACTGAACTGTTGCATTTATTATCCTTTCGATTACTGTGTTGCTTGTTTCTTTAATAAAACTTTCTTAGTTCTAGTACTCCAGACTCCAACTGAGTGATCCATTTCTGCTGGTTTGGCAACCCAGTTACGGGGTACGTAACACCCCAGACACAGTTTTTCCCGTTATTATTTAATTCCCTCTTTAATCCACAATGGAACTTGCTTCATCACATCTGCAGGATGTACATTCTAGATTCCAACCAGGTGCTGTGACAAAGTCTGTCTTCATCTCACTGTTGATTCTCTTCTCTATTATCTTATAGCTGTGACTTTTATTCCTTGACCTCTCTACCAAGCAGACAGCTTCCCGTTACTTTATACTCTCAGCATTTTATGTTGTACTATCACATCTCCCCTCAGCTTTCTTTTCAAGTTGGGGTTGTTTAAAGCAAAAGAGCGTAAGTTTAAAATGAGTTTTAAAGAGAATTTGATAAGAAAAGAGCTTTTATTTGCAGAGTAGTTGGTATCTGGAACCCATTTCCAGAGGAGGTAGTGGAATTGGAAACTGTTACAAGGAGGCGTTGGGAGCGGACCTAAGTGCAGGACATAGGCACAGAGGTAGTATAAACAGAATTTATTGATCAATAAACAGTGTTTATTGATAGTTACTAGGAAGGCCAGGGAGCGAGGACAAAATGTCAACATGGACGTAAACGTTGGATAACCAACCGGTAAAACCTGGACTTGACCTGGACTCGGACTTGACCTGGACTTGGACTTGGACTTGGATCTTGACTCAGACTCGGAACTTGACTCGGACTCGGAACTTGACTCGGACTCAGAACTTGGATCTTGACTCAGACCCTAGAAATGGAACACGGAGCCTGGAACAGGAACACGGCTTGGGGCCTGGAACAGGAACACGGCTTGGAGCCTGGAACTGGACACAACTTGGAGCCTGGACTTGGACACAGACCTCGAGCCTGGACACGGACATGGACCATGAGCCTGGACTTTGACACGGACCACAAGCCTGGACTTGAAGGACTTGGACAACGAGGAGACAAACTACCCAACTCAGAGTGTAGCGGCAAACAGCTGGATCTACTCAGCTGGAAGGACTTGGACATCAGGCTCTCGACTTGACCCAGAAACAGCGGACGACAGGCTCTCGACATGACCAAGGAACAGCGAACAACAGGCTCTCAACTCGACCCAGGCTCAGCCGGCCATGAAAACAACAGAATTTGTACCTTACTTGGAGTCGTGGCAAAATGGCCGGCAACTCAGCTGGACACAAAAACGACTGAATTCACTAAGCGGCCATGGCACTGAAGCAACTGGAATCCACGATTCTCGGCAGCCCTGAGACGAGCAGAGCCACCTTGCTGAGATGACTGACTTCCGGTGACGAACTTCTGATGACGGTCCTGCACTGAGTAGCTGTAACCCAGAGCCTTTGATGCTGCCGGTTCGAAATGAAGATCAGGTGCCTTAATCAAGCCGCCCAATGGAACACGGGGAAAAGGAAATAACCGAAGTGAGGAGTCCACCGACCGGACCATGACAGGAAACAATCTCTACATTTTGGAGAAACTTGGAACAAGGCAAGGTGAAGGATACAGAAATAGGATTGAGTAAAATGATCAGCATGGATGTATTGGGGGAAAGAGCCTGTTCCTATGCTTACAAAATTGATGACTCCATCAAAGCACTCTTAGCCTCTTTGATCCGCCCTCGTCATTACAGTCCCTTATCTCAGGAACCATTCTCGTAACCCTTTATTGAACCTTCTCCCATACCCACATATCCTTTTCATAATGGGCAACTAGAATTGAACACCTTAGTTGAAGCTTTTAATAAAGGTTCTGCATAATTATGTATACACTCAGTGTCTCCATAGATAAAGCCCAGAACTATGTATTTCTTAATAGCTACTCTCTCAATCTGCCCCACTTTAAAGGCTTTGTCTGCATATAACCGTAGGTTCCTGTATTCCTGCATTGCTTTTAGAACAGTATATCTACAACAGGAACCTTCAATGCACTGGAAAAATACCACCAATACAATCTCCTGGAAGTCCTCTAAATTCACTGCAAGGATAAAGGAAGCAATATTGACATCTTTCCAGTCACGCTTCAAACACTGAGGTCCGACTTCTCAGTTAATTGCTTAAGCAGGGCATATATTTCACATGTCTGCATCCTGAACCATACTCTGTTCTGAGCTCTGTCATGAGAGGAGATTGCCAGGTAGAAAAAGGTGCGAACTAAAGGTGTGCTCAACACTTCCTGGAGGAAGTGCAACACCCAGGAGTCTCTGGCTCCTGACCACTAACTATGGAGTTGGAGCATGCAGGATTCAGAACTTCAAGACCATGCGCACAAGAACTGTGTACAAGTATCAGAAGGAATGCATCACCTCACAAGCTACTCACTTTCCCGCCTCATCCAATATATCTTGCTCCAGCCGTAGATGTGTCTCGATTTCCCACACTGGCCTCAATCTGTTACATCAGAAACCACAAAGCCACAATGAAAATAAATCATCCTGAATCCCAAGGGGCTGCTTAACAAGAAGATTATGAAGAATTGCATAAATAGGAGGATGTCCAAAGTTAATGAGTTCAGAGCTTTATGCATAATTGAATTTTTATTATTGGTGATGAGTGAACTTGCTGAACTATAAATGAACTAAGGAACTTTTAGAAGTCACTAATAAAAGTAATGACTCTGGTAGGATATTGATAATTAAATTGTCTGAGGATTTGAAGTTGCCCTGATTTTTACATTTGACCACTTTGAAGCTTTTAACAAAGCACAAGATAGACTTTAGACAGCGATATTCTAAGACTGGAAAATGTAAAGCAATACTGAACCCTCCCTCTGAATTCCCAGTAAATGCTCTAATTGTACCTAACTCCATGACAAAATGATATGCCAGTTGTTTGAAGATTGTTTAAAATGTAATTTTGAGTGTAACAGGATTCAGCTTCAGAACTGGATAAACTTTTTTTGATTTTATTGTTGGTTGTACTATGAAAATGTTGAAATTTTGCAGCAGATAAATGTACTTCTGACTTTTGATTGCATGAAGCATTGTGGGATCAAGAGTGAATCTGTTATTGAATACATTTGTAAACGTGTTGATGGATTCCAAAATCGTACAAATGAAATATTAATTTTTGCGGACTCTGATTTGCCTTCATGTCTTTGTTTCTCTGTGTTCCCTCGTCTTACCCAGGGCTAGAATAAGTTGGGCTCATACATGTGGACACATTGCATGTATTTTAGTAACAAGTAATATAAACAATTAAAGTAAACATAGAGTTACAACCTCGCAGCAGCAGACAACAAAGTAATTCATGTGCAGTGCACCGAAAGCTGAATAAATGGCTTATTCAGCTCTATAACTGCACCATATGTGTGTACTTACATTTGATATATATTACATCATTGATTCACAGACAGTACAACAGTTTCCCATTCATGTTTTCACAATGCTTACACATTTAACCTTGCTGTAGAGTTTTATTTTAATCTCCTGGAGTGACTCAAAGGAGTTCAGGAAATTGTCAGTATATCCATTTCCGCCTCAATTTTCACTTTAAAAATTTCTACTGTATCAACATCTAGAATGCAAATATTCACAAGTATTTTATTTTAGTTTTAATTAACCCTTGCTGGAATCGTATTGTTGTTTTGAAACTCCAAAAACTAATTGAAAGAAAAATCAGGTGAGCCAGGAATAAACATGTACTCTTTGTTTTTACTTTTAGTGAGGTGCACACCTATGATGTAGTGCATAATGACATATGCCATTCAAATACTTTTATATAGAACCCATCATAAATTGTGAAAACAACAAAGAATGCTTAATTAATGAATTGAATTGACTTTATTACTTCATATACATGAGGAGTGAAAATCTTTACATTACGTCTCCATCTAAATGTGCAATGTGCAATTTATAGTAATTTGTAATAAATAGTATGCACAACAGGACAGTCAATAAAACATAGAAATACAATTATATCAGCATGAATTAATCAGTCTGAGGGCCTGGTGGAAGAAGCTGTCCCGGAGCCTCTTGATCCTGGCTTTTATGCTGCAGTACAATTTCCTGGATGGTAGCAGCTGAAGCAGTTTGTAGTTGGGGTTACTCAGGTCCCCAAATGATACTTTGTGCCCTTCTTACACACCTGTCTTTGTAAATGTCCTGAATAGTAGGAAGTTCACATCTACAGATGTGCTGAGCTGACAGCACCACTCCCTGCAGAGTCCTGCAGTTGAGGGAAGTTACAGTTCCCATATCAGGCAGTGATGCAGCCAGTCAGGATGCTCTCAACTGTGCCCCTGTAGAAAGTTCCTAGGATTTGGGCGGCCCACACCAAACTCCTTCCACCGTCTGAGGTGAAACAGGTGCTGTTGTGGTTTTTTCACCACACAGCCAGTATGTACAGACCATGTGAGATCCTCAGTGATATGTATGCCGAGGAATTTAGAGCTGTTCACCCTCTCAACCCCAGATCCATTGATGTCAATAAGGGTTAGCCTGTCTCCATTCCTCCTGTAGTCCACAACCAGCTCCTTTGTTTTGTTTTTGCGACATTGAGGGAGAGGTTGCTTTCTTGACACCACTGTGTCATGGTGATGACTTCTTCTTTGCAGGCTAGCCCATTATTTTTTGAAATTAGGCCAATCAGTATTGACAGCAAATTTAATTAGCAGATTGGAGCTGTGGGTGGGGACACAGTCATGGGTATATAGGGAGTAAAGGAGGGGGCTTAGTACACAGCCCTGAGGGGCACCTGTGTTGAGGTCAAACATTATATCTGCAATATTATTCAAAGTGTTCTGTAATCAACGCTGGTTTCAGTTTCCATTGCTCTTGCATTACTTTCATGATGTCATCAAAGGTTGTTTCTGCTATTTTGGTTGGAGCAGTCAAACTGCAAAGTAAACTCTATTCATTTCCACAGATTGCACTCAGCAAAACTGCACTTGCTTTGCATTGGGTATTTCATTTGCTTTAAAATATTGCACAATTCACCTAGTGTATATCACCCAGTTAACTTTTGTGCATTTGAACGTGTCCATCTTTTCAATGCAGCCAGCCATTTCTGCTTTTTTATTTGCTTATCTGGAACTCACTGTTTATAAACCCATGAATTTGTCTGTTTTCTGCCTGTACTGACTTTTTTTACTCGACCGTTTCTCTCCTCTTGTGAAGAAAGTGTGCTACAGTTTTTAAAAAAATTCTAATATCTCACTGCATTTCCACAGGCAAGTAGTCATCTTAGGTTCATTTTAAAACTTACTCATCACCACTGCCATGTTTCAAAATTTCAAAAAATAATTAAAAGAAAAATACTGGAGAGCTGGTAATAAATGTGTACTGTTCATTTTTACTTCTACCGAGGTATGCATATATGAAATGGTAGTGTGGCTTATGCTATTCACATACTTCTCATATAATCCACAATGAATTATATAAACAACAAAGATTGCTTAATCAAACAGTATATCTACAATTTACTCAAATATCACTGAAATATTAAGTACATTATATATGAATTACATAAACATTTGATCTTGGCTCGTTATACTTTATGCAAAACATTTCCAAGTTTCATACTTGTCAAGTGGTGTCAAACACAAATATTTATTTTTTGGTCCTGATGCAGTGCCTCAACCCAAAACATCGATTGCTTTCCTCCCAGTGGTGCTGCTTAACCTGGTGAGTTCCTCCAGCAGGTTGTTTGTAGCTCCAAATTACAACATCTGCAGTCTTTAGTGTCTCCACACAAATGTTTGCGTCTCAATTGCTTCTTTCCAGCACTTGAGTATAACTTTGCTTCTAACTCAACTGCCTCTCTCCCACTCTTCCTTCAGGATTTAATTGGGGGGAGATTACTTTCAGTGAGATGAACTTAGAACTGGCTCAGGATAATTGGAAACCAAAGTTGACAGGCCTGCAGGAACAAATGGTTCAGGTACAGTTTATGCATATTCCCTTGAGAAGCAAAGGAAGAAAAACAAATCCACAACTCCTTGGTCGATGAAAGAGATATAGTGGAAAAGAAAACAAAATAAGGCTGCATAGGAAAAATGTTGGATTGCAGGGTGAGGTGGTATTCCTGGAAAATTACGAAATCTGTTGGTGGGAGGGGTGGGGGAAGAAGCTATTCTAAAAACATTGCTTCAGCATCTTCAGGCATCTTATCTCCTCCCGGATGGTAGTGATGAGAAGAGCGCATGTTGTGGATGGTGAAGGCACCTCATGATGGATTCTGCCTTCATGAGGCACCAACTATTGAAGATGTCCTCAGTCGTCGGGAGATTAGTGTCCGTGATGGACCTAGCTGAGTCTGCAGTTCTCTGCAGCTTTTTCTTGATCTTGTGCATAGGAGCCTCCAAACCAGGTGGTGATGTGCCCAACCAGAATGCTCTCCACTTCATATCAGGTGGTGATGTGTCCAACCAGAATGCTGTCCACTCCATACCAGGTGGTGATGTGCCCAACCAGAATGCTCTCCACTCCATACCAGGTGGTGATGTGCCCAACCAGAATGCTGTCCTCTCCATATCTGTAAAAATTCTCTGGTGGCATGCCAAATCTCCTCAAATTCCTAATGAAATGTAGCTGCTCATGTGCCTTCTTCAAGATTGCATCAATACGTTGGTCCCAGGATAGATCCGCTGAGATGCTGAAAGGAAGCTGGTTATTCTTTCAACTGCTGACTCCCTGATGAGGACTGGTGCGATTTCTCCCAACTTCCCCTTTCTAAAGTCCACTACCAATTCCTTGGTTTTACTGACATTGAGTGCATTGTTTTGTTGTGACACCACTCAATCAGATGATCTATTTCATTACTGTACGCCTCACAAAATAAGAGTAAAAGATGGCATAAGAAAAGATATTAGCTGCCAAAATAAATAGAATCTTAAAGTTCTTTTGGTATAAATCTAGTAAAAGGTTGGGCATGTGGAATTTTGACACACTGAGGCAAAAAATAGACACTTGAACATACGAGGGGTGATTGATAAGTTCGTGGCCTAAGGTAGAAGGGGTCAATTTTAGAAAACCCAGCACATTTATTTTTCAACATAGTCCCCTCCTACACTTACACACTTAGTCCAGCGGTTGTGGAGCATACGGATCTTGGACCTCCAGAAAGTGTCCACAGCAGGGGTGATTGCTAACTTTGTGGCCTAAGGTAGGAGGAGATGAGTTATACAACTCTCATTACATGCATATGCATTTCAACTCTTTGAGTAATTATGCAGAAAGTTTAAAGTTAATAACTCATCTCCTTCTACCTTAGGCCACGAACCTATCAATCACCCGTGCTGTGGACACTTTCTGGAGGACCAAGATCTGTATGCTCCACGACCGCTGGACTAAGAGTGTAAATGTAGGAGGGGACTATGTTGAAAAATAAATGTGCTGGGTTTTCTAAAATTGACTCCTTCTACCTTAGGTCACAAACTTATCAATCACCCTTTGTAGATGGGCACTGTTCAGGTACCTAATGAGTACTTTACATCATAAGGAAGATGTTTTTTTTTAATAGTGAAGGAGATGATGGTTGAAATGTTGGGCATGTTTAAAATATGATAGCATGGAGGCAATTTAAATTTAGTTTAAATTTAAAGAAACCTATGAGATACATCTTAGAACTTTGAGGGAAGTAGAAGAGGAAACAATGGGAATACTGACCTTAAATCTTCTAATACTCTTTGTGAATGGTTTGAATCTGAGGGCTGGAGAGTAATAAATGTAATTTTTTTCTTTGAAAAAGAACAATAGGGATAAGTCCAGCAACTATTGGCAGGTCAGCTTAAACCTTGGTAGTGAGAAAGCAATTTGAAACATTAATAAAGAATAAGATTAATAAGCACCTGGAGGTAATTGCATTGAGGCAAACCCAAATGGGCACAAGTGTTAACCAATTTGAGGTAGCAGTGTAGCAGATGGCAACAGTAATGCACATGGGCTTTGAGAAGGCTTTTGACTGGTGCCAAATAATAACTAGATAAGGCATGGAGACAAGCTTTTCCGTACATTGTTACGAGAATACACATAAAATTAAGATGTTTGCTGGCCTGGGCTAGCATCAGTGGCATCAGCAGTTGGTCTGCCACCTGCCCTCAGGGGAAGGAGAGATAAGGAACAATGGAGCAGCGTCTGGAGATGTGTAATGAAGGGATGTGGGAGGGAGAGCTGTCTGGAGCGGCTCCCCCCTTTGAACCCTGAACTGTTTGAAGTGATGGACAGGCGATACCCCAGCAGGGGGATAAAAAGGGACAGGTTCGCTAAGACAGAGACACACGCCACCCGAGGTAACGAGACCCTGGAAGCGGTGCGCCTCTCACGAGTGGGTGAGAAGTGCCAGACAACGACAAGGGTGGAAAGGTACGATCAGCGGGAACCCGGTGTGTGTCCGCCCTTGCCTGGGTGCCGGGTTCACTGCAGAGGATCGACCGCATCTGGAGGAGGGGTCACAGTCGGTGACCTCAGGTGACATCACCAAGGACCCGCCCAAAAGCTGTTGTGAGCCATCTCGCTGGTCTGTGAGCCATCTTGCTGGTCTGTGAGTGAAGCAGTGTTCTGAATGATCAGTTGTTCCTATTCTATCTCTCTCTTCCCCCACGTTGTCCACCGCCATGGCAACGATTACTGCGAACTGAACTACTAACTGGACTGAACTTTGAGTCATTTTGAAATTGGTCATTTACCCCTAGACAACGATAGAGCTTGATTGATGCTGTTATCTTAATGCTGTGCACATGTGTGTTTATCATCACTGAACTGTTGCATTTATTATCCTTTCGATTACTGTGTTGCTTGTTTCTTTAATAAAACTTTCTTAGTTCTAGTACTCCAGACTCCAACTGAGTGATCCATTTCTGCTGGTTTGGCAACCCAGTTACGGGGTACGTAACAACATCAAGTACAATTGTCCATCAAACCACCCACCCCTCCCCCACCTTTACACTTCGTTTAATTTTCCCTGTATTTCTTATCAATTTCTCCAGATTCTACACTCGCCTACACGTTATTAACAACTTACAGTGAATAACTGGGGACTACACAGTAGCGTAGTGGTTAGCACAATGCTTTACAGTACAGCCAACCTGTGTTCAATTCCCACCACTGCCTGTAAGGAGCTTGTACGTTCCCCTGTAACTGTGTGGGGTTCCTCCAGGTGCTCTGGTTTCCTTCCACAGTCCAACGACGTACCGGGTGGTAAGTTAACTGGTCATTGTAAATCGTCCTGTGATTAGGCTCAGGTTAAATCAGGATTTGCTGGGCAGCTTGGCTAACAGGACTTGAAAGGCATATTCGGTGCTATATCTCAATAAATAAATTAATTAATCTCACAACACTCATGTCTCTCACAATACTCATGTCTTTGAGATGTGGAAGCAAATTGAAGCACAGAAAGAATATACAAATTTCCCACAGAGTGCACCTGTCATAAGGAGGGTGGCTGGGAACGGACCCAAGTGCAAGACACAAACACTGAAGTACTAGGGACAAGACTAGGATACAGGCTGAGGGCAAGGACATGGACACGAAAACCGGGAACCCGGAACAGGAATGGACAAGAGAGCTAGGAGCCCGGGCTTGGACTCCGAGCCAGAGACTGGACAAGAACCCAGTACCTGGGACTTGCCTCCGGCTCGGACCCCAGAACTAGGCAAGGACAAGGCTTGGCAGGCAGGCAGGACGAGGCTGGAGTCTTCAGGCTTGAGGCTAGAGGCGAGGCTTGGCAGGAGGCAGGAGGCTGGAGTCTTCAGCATTTTGTGTGTGTTGCTTCGGTTACTTTAATAGATTTGCTAATGTATGTTTTGCAACATGTTTGTTAAAGGGCTTATTTGTTCTACAGCATTTTTTGTTTAGACCCGTTCTTATAAATTTCAATCTTTTATTTGCTATATTTTTTAAAAATCCATGCTATTAGTAGGTGAACGGAAAGGCTCATGCATGCTTTCAAATGCAAAAAAGCTTCTAATGCAAATGTATTTTCTGATAATCTTCCAGTCATGCCATGGACACCGTTGTTTTGTAGTTATCAATAGACTCTGAGACTTACCTTTTTTTTCAGTTTGTTTTGCATTGCTTTGTCCTCATGATCAATTTATAAGGTATGCTGATGCATTTGATATTCTTGACTGTACTACAGGAATGCATCACACATATCATGCAAAACATTCCTTTGCATACATCACAGGTAGGAAATAAATACATCATTCAATTATATAAGAAGCAAGCTCACAGTTAAAACAATTAACTTCAACCCCATACAGAAATTAGTTTATGTCTTGTACAGCAACTGCAGTGGGAGAAACAGGGAATCACTGCTTCACCATAGAGGAATAAGACAAAATGACTGTTCTGACATTGGTTGGTTGTATACACAATCAGGTTTGTGAGCCCTTCACACTTAAAATGTAAAGGATTTCATTAGTCCAAGAATGTTTTGTATCTCAGGAGAGAGAATCGTAGAGTTTAAATAGATTTTGTGCATCAATATTTACTTGGGAAACCATCTATAGAACTGAGGCAAAACAGTAGTAAGGCCCATGGACTGTAGTCTCCAGAGCCTGACCAAGTGTCCCATCGGACTTTGTGGGAGGCTAGTGAAGAAATGACAGGGGCCCTGCCAGTGGTATTTAAAATGTCCTTAGCCACAGGTGCAAAGTGGACAGTGAGGAAGGCTATCAAGGCTTGCAGTAGGTTCTGGCCCAGCTGGAAAAATAGGCTGAAAAATGGCAGTTGGAATTGAATGCAGACAAGTGTACGGTATCGCACGTTGGGAGGATAAACCAGGTTAAGTCTAATACGATGAACAGCAGGCACTGAGGAGTCTGGTAGAGCAAAGGGATCTGGGAATTCAGATCAATAATTTCTTGAAAGTGGTATCACAGGTAGATAGGGTCATAAAGAGAGCTTACAGCACACTGGCCTACATAAATCAAATTATTGAGTACAGGAGTTGAGATGTAATGTTGAAGTTGTACAAGATGTTGGTGAGGCCTAATTTGGACCTCTGTGTACAATTTTGGTCACCTACCTTACATACCTAAGCCCCATCAACCCTACTGGCCAGAGTCTTCTGTCCTGGGACAGTCTTTCGAGTCCCTAGATGCAGCCCAACTTCTTAGTGTATTCTTCCTTTCCCTAGGATGAGGTCTTTGAAACTTCTGTTGGTATTTCCATAGTGCTGGATTTTTACAGGATAGGGTTGCTAGTCGCAAGCCCAACCCTCATCTTTTCACAGCTGGGCTTGGGACTGTCCATGGCGTAGTTCACCTATGTACAAGAAAGATATTAATAAGATCGAAGGAGAAACTTTACAAGGTTTGCTGGGACTCGAGGACCTGAATTACAGGGAAGATGGAACAGATTAAGGCTTTATTCCCTGGAGTTTAGAAGGATCAGGGGAGATTTGACAGAGGTGTACAAAATTAAATGGGGTAAAGATAGAGTAAACGCAAGCAGGCTTTTTCTGCTGAAGTTGGGTGAGACGAGAACTCGGGGTCATAGGTTAAGGTGAAATATTTAAGAGGAGCCTGAGGGAAAACATCTTCACTTAGAGGGTGGTCCCAGTGATGGACACAAGCTAGATTTCAACATTTAAGGTTTGTTTCGATATGTAAATGGATGGAGGGGAATGGAGGGCTATGGTCCAGATGTGACGAGGCAGAATAACAGATGGAAGGGCCAGTTTCTGTGATGTAGTACTCTACGACTGTCGAATATAGTTTATTTGAAATATGCTATACTTCAGGTTCACAAGGAAATAATAAAAAAGATTGCATTGAATGTGAAATAATGAATTTTGGAGGAATTCAGTTCATTATAAATGTACAAAATAAAAATGCAACTGATCAAGTGTGTATTAACCAGATATTAAGTGTTGCTATTAGATCATCTGATCTAGAATCTGATACAAGTGTCAAGATCTGGATTGTGTCAAATATCATTTCAGAGTATTCAAGATTCCTGGATGGACGTGTAACAGAGTGAAAGAGAAGCTCAATACAGTCACAGCAAGAAGGAGGCAGAGGGCAGCAGTGACTGAGCTGAGCAAAAGTTCTTGAAGAGTGTGGAGTGAAAACTCTGATCAATTTATTCAGACCATGCCTGACAAAAGTGCTGAAGCCATGTTGGTAAGTTATCAGTAACATGTATAACAAAAAAATTATCAATCCCTGAAGATGTACTGATAAACCCGGATATCCTCTTTTCTGCAAGATTTTGCCTGGATGTTGGTGTTTTCTCCAGCTCGGACCCACTGTGGTTGCATCTCAGTTAATCTTGTAATGGAAGGAAAAGTGCAAGGAGTGTTTGAGAGCATTACTACAGCAAAGTTAAGTTTTTGTGTAGTCATTGGCAAGTTCGACCACAATCCTCACAGCCCAGAAAGAAGTTGTTTTTGGACCTGGTAGTTCTCAACTGTTCAATTTGCATTATAACGAAGAAACAATATTCACATCTTGCTCTTTTCACTCATGCATCTTCCTCCACCCCTTCCCCCCACCCCCACCACCTGCATTTTCCATAGATGAAGGAGTAAACCAGATTGCAACGATATCACAAGTATATTCCCAAGTATGTGACTTGGGAAGTTAAGACCTTCTCTGCTGTATTAGATTCGGATTTACTTATCACGTACATCCAAACATGTAGTAAAATGCATCATTTACATGAACAACCAACAGAACGTAGGGATGTGCTGGGGGAAACCCACAGTGTCACCACACATTCCGGTGCCAACATAGCATACCTCACCAATTCTCAGCAGAGCAACACAGGACACAACAAGCAACAAAACAACAGCAAAACAAGTTTCTTTCCTCCCTCCCACCCACTTCCACAGATGTGGACTGTCTTCCAACTCCAGTTCGAGCATCTGGGCGTCAAGTCACCAGGCTTTAGCCGTTGGCTTGGCCTTCTGAATTCTGATTGACTGCTGGGCTCCAATCTCTGGTATTGCCCCCGGAATGGTGAATGGTGAACGTCAGGCTCTTAATTGTGGGTGTGCCGATTGATCAACCCTCATGCCACCTGTTCACATGGACATCCGATCCTGGGACACACTGACTGGGACAGCCCGACTACATGAATGTCCTTTGTCACCTGGCCGTATTGATGTCCTTCGTGTCGAGCAGAGGCCTGAACTACAGGTTCCTTTCATCATGAATCCACGTCATTGGGCTTTGAATGGAGAGTCAAGGCCTGACTTTCTCCACATGCCCCACAGCAGCATAGTGGTTAGTGCACTCTATTACAGCTTGGGACGTTCTCGAGTTCAGCTTTCATTTCCATTGCCAGTCTATAACGAGTCTCTGTACATCCTTCCCGAGGAATGCATGGACTTTTTCAAGGTTCTCCGGTTTCCCCTCTCACTCCAAAGACATACTGGGTATGTAATTGGTTATTGAAAGTCATCCTGTGATTAGGCTAGGGTGAATCGAGTTTCTGTTGTGCTGTCAGGGCGGCATGATTCATAGGGCCTGCTTTGTGCTGTGTCAATAAAGGAAAAAAAATGCCTGTCTCAAAACCCTAACCTGACCTCTAATTCCCTTTTCTGTCTCCAAAACCATCCCTACAAACTTAAAAAACCACTAAGACGGAACCACAATCTCAGCAGCCTCAGCCTTATTCCTCAGCTTTAGAAATGGTAATCAGAGGGTTGACAATGCGTCTGGGGTAGTGTCAAGAAACCCCCTTTTGGTGTGAGTCACCCCAGCCACCAGCAATCCCCAGTCTCCTCTGGACCCAAGCAAGTTTACAGCTGAGTCTGGAGAAAATTTGGTGGTATGTCACTTAGGTTCTGATATGTAGCGGATTGATACAGGAGAGCTGCTGCCTCAGCACCAGAGATCTGAGTTCAGTCCTGGCCTTGGGTGTTCTTTGTCTACATGCTCTATCTGTGGCCATGTGGACTTTCTCTGGGTGCTCTGACATCCCCTTAGCATCTAAACACGCATGGATTGTTTGAGTAATTAGTCACTGTAAATTGTTCCTGGTGTGGAAGTGATTAGTTGAATCTGCGGAGGGAATGAAAAAGGGGATTAATTTGGGATTGGTGTAAATGGGTGTCTGACGGTTAGCGTTGAGCAGTCACTGTGTTAAAGGGTTCATTTGCATACTGTACGTTGCAGTGACCCCATTGCTATACCTTTCTAAAATTTGAAATCTTGGCTTTCAAGTGTGGCAGCTATCATTGGCAGTGGTGACCATTACCTTCTAGCTGAGCTGAAGCCCAACGAGGAAGAGCGGAGCATGACCAAAGCAGGCTCAGGGTAACCGTCCAAACAAAAGAAACATTCACCTTGCTGTATGATGCAGTATAAACATGGCTTTTATTTAGCAGGTCAGGCAGCATCTCTCGGAAGAGGTACAGTCGACGTTTCAGGCCGAGACCCTTCGTCAGGACTAACTGAAGGAAGAGTTAGTAAGAGATTTGAAAGTGGAAGGGGGAGGTGGAGATACAAAATGATAGGAGAAGACAGAAGGGGTAGGGATGGAGCCAAGAGCTGGACAGGTGATTGGCAAAAGGGGATATGAGAGAAAGCAGGATCTCCCAGTGGCCACACATTTTAATTCCACATCCCATTCCCATTCTGACATGTCTGTCTACGGCCTCCTCTACTGTAAAGATGAAGCCACACTCAGGTTGGAGGAACAACATCTTATATTCCGTCTGGGTAGCCTCCAACCTGATGGCATGAACATCGACTTCTCAAACTTCCGCTAATGCCCCACACCCCTTCATACCCCACCTGTTATTTATTTTTATACACACATTCTTTCTCTCACTCTCCTTTTTCTCCCTCTGTCCCTCTGAATATACCCCTTGCCCATCCTCTGGGTTCCCCCCCCCCTTGTCTTTCTTCCCGGACCTCCTGTCCCATGATCCTCTCATATCCCCTTTGCCAATCACCTGTCCAGCTCTTGGCTCCATCCCTCCCCCTCCTGTCTTCTCCTATCATTTTGGATCTCCCCCTCCCCCTCGAACTTCCAAATCTCTTACTAACTCTTCCTTCGGTTAGTCTTGATGAAGGGTCTCGGCCTGAAACGTCGACTGTACTTCTTCCTAGAGATGTTGCCTAGCCTGCTGCGTTCACCAGCAACTTTGATGTGTGTTGCTTGAATTTCCAGCATCTGCAGAATTCCTGTTGTTTGTTGATGGCTTTTATTTATCTGGTTTGCTAATTATACTGAGGATTCTACACTTCTGATTTGTACTTATTCTCTTTTATATTTTGAAACTCCTTCATCCCTGTTGGCAGAAATTATTAGTGAAGGGCTGAAATAATGGAAGTGATATGAAAGCAATCCAGGTTAAAGACCACTCCATTTGTCAGGTGTCAGACCTCAAAACAACAAACTGGGAATTGTGCACACTCCTCCTTTTCCAATTGGTGCATTTGTAGGGAAGGTCCCCCAGGCAGTGAGCCCATTCATAAAAAAATCAAAGATTCGGATCATTCCCTCCTAGTCTCTTAACTTGCTTTGCTCCAGAGAGAACAGTCCCAGACTATCGAGACTTTCCTTATGACTCCAGTCCTCCAGTCTCAGCATCATTCTTGTGAATCTTCTCTGCACACTCTCTAGTATAATTCTACCTTTTCCTGTAGTGTGGCAAAAGGTGTAATACTCCATGTACGACGTAACCAACATTATACACTACTGTAATGTGACCCAAACCTTGAACTCAATTCCCTGTGAAGGTGAACATGCCATATACTGCATCTTCTCCATCCTACCTATCTATATGCCACTTTTGAGGAACTCTGTTCAACAACACTGCTAGGGTTCTGCCATTCACTTTATGACTTGCGCTACTCAAGCTTCCCAAGTGCACAATTTTTTACTTGTTCGGTTTAAGTTCCATTTCCTATTTTTATTTTGGCAATTTCGTTTTCAAAAAAAGATGTGGCAGAGCAGATGGACTAAGTGTGTTCATGCCAAGATTATATTGATCATCTTTTTTCTCTTTAATTGATCTTTACTGATTTGGAGCCTGGTCTCAAAATGTGATTCAGGAAACAGAGAACAGGAATAGGCACCCTATCATGATGTCAAACTAAATTAAACCTACCTGCCTACACCTGACCCATATCCTTCATTTCCTACATGTTCATGTGTCTTTTTAAATGCCACTGTCATGTCAGCTTCCACCATCATCCCGGCACTGAGTGCATCCCAGCACCCACCAATTTCTGTATAAAAACACTTAACCACACATCACCTTTAAACTGTCTCCCTCACATTTTAAAACAACATCCTCTAGTGTTTGACATTTCTATCCTGAGGAAAATACTCCAACTATCAGCTCTATCTATGCCTCTCTTAATTTTGAGGTTTCCACTCAGCCTCCAGTGCTTCAGAGGAATCAGTTCAAGTTTGTCCAGCCTCCCTTATACCTAAAACTCTCTAATTCAGCTGCATGTCACCACTTCTCTTGTCCTTCATTTACATAACCTATCAAAACTTAAATGTTGAGATGATTTTTGCCTCAGCCTCAAAGTCCTTGAATTGAATTCTACAACTTCACAACTCAGTGTAATGAAATACTCCTGAATTCTGTTCTAAATATTTTATATTGTTGACAGAGGAGGTCCTTGCATTTTAAATGAATATGTCATTTTACTAAAAGTACAAAGCTTTCAGTCATAATTGCAAGGTTCAAGTTCCATCACAATTTGTTTAGTTGAGTGTTATTAGACAATTTCAATGAATATCAGAGGCAGATATTCAAAGGCCAAATATTAAATGGAATATTTTCAAGAAACTCCCTGCCTTGTTAATCTTTAGGTAGCAACACTGTAGCAGGCACAAGATAGATTTGGTTACAAATGGTTACTTCAATCAGAGTTGTTAGCTTGATGCTAGAATTTCCCAGTGTAATCATTATTAAGCAGTCATCTGTATTGCAGCTTTGAAATGGGTATTGGCAATATATGTAAGCAACCAAATATTTAACACATATAACAAACACAATTATTGTCCATCCCTAATTTCCTTTGGTGAGGTGATAGTGAGCCACTTTGAACTGTGCAATCCCTCTGAGGAGGGTGCTCTCACTATATGATTGAGTAAAGAGTTCTTGGATTTAGATCTAATCACTGAAGGGAATGCAATATATTACCTAGTCAGGATGCTGTATAACTTCGAAGAGTACTTGCATGTAGCATTGCTGTATTCTTCTAGGTGCCAAAAGGCCTGAGTAATAAGATGATCGTGGAAAGGTCTTGATTAGTTTCAGCCGTGCATTTTATATCTGACCGCTGCCCTGGAGGTGCAGGGAATTAAAGTTTCATGTATGGATGTGGGTGAGCTGCTTTGCGCTGGGTTGATAGCAGATCACTCAATTATTGTTGGATGTTCACTTAACCAAATAGTGGAAAGTCTGTGGGGGGGAAAGAGGAGATGAAACATTCACCGTAAATTCTGCAGCCTCTGAGCTGCTTTTGTAGCCACAGTATTTATTGGCTCTCTCAGTTACTTTTCTGCTCAATACTGACCCCAACCCCTGGATGATAAACGGGGATTTAATGATGTAATGTATTTTGCTGTCAGAGACAGAGGCAGGTAAACTCTCACTTATTGGAGATCGTTTTGGAATCAAAGAGCATAGAAACAGACTATTGACCCACCATGCCCATGCTGATCATCAAGTGTCCATAGGTCTTTTGGCAGAAAAAATACAGTTTTCTTTCTTTGAAGTTTATGGGGCAATGGGAATATATTCCCCATCTAGAAACGTCTAGGCTTCTTTCAATTATGTTTGGAGTTTCATTATAAAAAATGGAAATGGGTTTTATTGGTAAATGCTTATTAAAATTTTACAGTATTTTCAGCTGACTTACTGTGTGAAGAGACAGTATCTCCAGGCTAGATGGCCCTTATTTGGCAAGATTTCTACCTCTCATTCATCAGCCACTGGCAAGTTTTTTTAAAGATCAAGCTAACTGCATAAGATAGAGCAATTCATTTCTTTGACATTCTAATGGTCTATTTATTGAAAATCATATTTAAAAAAACTACTTTCAAGCATATTAAGTTTAGTTAGTTAATTTTGATCTCATTAATTTCAAACTTATTTTAATGAAACCTGTTTGACACTGGCTTTTTTTTTTGCATTCTTTAGTTAATTTTGCCACTTTAGCATGAGTTTGAATGTAGCCAAGTCTCAAATTGCAAGCACAGTTTTATTCCAGTGTGTTATTGCTGTAAATCCTTGCTGACAGGCCTGGCTTGTTGAGGCATTGACATCTGTCTGCATGAAATATGAATGTTTGATATTTAAGAAAACTGAGTTCAAATTCTGTAGTATATGGTGGTATGGATAGTGACCCTGGCCATCTAATTATTGTCACATCTACTGCATCCTTCATTGCTGTTCTTCAGAGAATCATTTGGCAGATCCCATGGGATGCATCATTTGGGGAAACCTAGCAACTGGAAGTTCTGCTAGTTGTTCATCAGGTTGTTATTCCCAAGTATACCTTCTTGGAGTGACACAGTGATCATCTCCAACAAGAGAATTTATTTGCCTCTCTCTCCCATTCAAATCCATTACATCAAGTCCTGAATTATCAGCGTCCAGCAGGGGTGAATAGAGTCAATATTGATTGGAAACATAACTAAAATAATGAACAAAATACTTACAGAAGCCAGAATAATTGCTTTTAGCATATCATCCTGCAGAAATTTAACAGGTTCTGCACTTTGGCAGGACAAACCAGGGTATGACTTGCACGATGAGCAGCAGAACACTGTGGACTGTGGTGAAAAAGGGAGATCTGAGAATACCGATCCATAATTCCTCGAAAGTGGTGTCACAGGTAGATAGGGTTGTAAAGAGAGCTTTTGGCACAATGGTCTTCGTAAATCAAGTAATGAGTACAGGAGTTGGAATGTTATGTTGAAATTGTATAAGATGTTAGTGAGGCCTAATTTTGAGTATTGTGTGCAGTTCTGATCACCTACCTACAAGAAAGATATCAATAAGATTGAAAAAGTGTAGAGAAAAAATTATAAAGAAGTTGCCAAGACTTGAGAGCCTGAGTTGTAGGGCAAAGGGATACTTTATTTCCTACAGCGTAGGAGAATGAGGGGAGATTTGGTAGAGGTATACAAAATATGACTGGTATAGATAAGGTAAATGCGAGAATCCTTTTTGCATCAAGATTGGGTGAGATGAGAACTAGAGGTCATGGGTTAAGGGTGAAAGGTAAAATGTTTAAGGCGAACGTGAGTGGGCACCTCTTCATGTCAGAGGAGGGTTAGTGTGTAGAACGATCTGCTAGCGAATGTGGTGTATGCGGGTTCAATTTCAACATTTAAGAAATTTGGATAGGTATATGGGCAGGAGGGGGAATAGAGGGCTTTGGTCTGGGAGCAGGTTGATGGAACTAGGCAGAATAATATTTTGGCGTGGTCTCGCTAAACTGGAGGCCTGTTTCTGTCTTCTGTGAATCCAGGTCTGAAGAAAACATAAATACCTGAAACTCCTGATGTTTTTTCCCTGATTTATGTTAAGTATAACTTAATTTCATGTTGTTATGTTAGTTTCATCTTGTAATGTACTGTCCTGCTGCCACATAAAGGTAACTTTCATGACATTTATGCCTTGTGTATGTATGCCTCTAACAACAATGAACCTAATCCAGAAAATAATAAGCTACAACAGCAATGAGGCAAAAACTGCTCTGCTCTGCTTTAGGTAGTTCTATTTGTCTCTAATCTGGCTTACCATTGCTGGATTACTCATCATCATTCACCTTCTGGCTGGATAACGGTGTCATCACTGTGAGCCCACGTCCCAGCACTCTCCACTCAACAGAGGCCCTCTGTTGGTCAGGGCTGACCATGGACATAGGACTCCAGCTCCGAATTCTTCCTCTGGGTTTACTCCTGAAACCTCCCCATAAGGCTGTAGTCGCAAGGTAGCAGAGGTTTAAGATCAGAGCTTTCCTTCTCCTAGGCGAGCTGATGAGCCCCATCTGCCCGAAGAGAATGCTTTTAAGGTGCTAATAACTCGCCTTTGCTCCTTCTGTCAGTAGAAACAGCTCCACTGGGCTTAGTTACACATCAAGGCCAGGAGTTGGATTTGGTTGTCAGAGGCTATCTGAGACCTTCGCCATTGGGAGCATTTAATAGGTAGTGGGAGCTTATACCCACTACATTCCCCAGATATATCATCATCAAGGATCAATATAGTATGATTCTTCTCCTGGTGTATGATCTGCTGACTTGTGGGTCTTGAAATGACTGAAGGGGCTGATCCATGATCCACAAGTCCTATTGCAGTGTCGGCAGATGTAAGACGCTGTTCTCATGGTGGACGTAGCTGGTTGGGCCTTTCCCAGTCTCTCCTTGTGTTGAAGCCGCTTAGTCTCAGCTACATGGTGGAGGTATTCTTCAAGCCGTGCAGTCCCCTCATTGAGAGTCCTTCTCCAGCTTTCCCTATCCTGTGAAAATTTCTTCCATCCATTCAGATTGATGTTGCGCTTCCACAGGTGGGTCTTGATATTGTCCTTGAACTGCTTTTTCTGCCCCCCAGGAGTAGGCTTTGCATCCTTGAGCTGCTGAACATGAGATGTTTAGGGAGGCGGGAGTCAGGTATACGGATGATGTTGCTGACCCATCACAACTGGTGTTGAGTCACGATTGTGGCTATGGAATTAATGCAAGCTTCCTCCAGGATACTGCAGTTAGTACGCCTGTTCTTCCAGCTGACTCCCAGAATCTTTCGAAGGCACCTTTGATGGTAAGATTCTTGAGATTTTATGTGCCTGCTGTATGTTGTCCGTGACTCCATTCCATATAGCAAGGAGGGGAGCACTGTAGCTTTATAGACCAGAAGTTTGGTGTTGGTCTTGATATCATGATCCCTTTCTCAGCCTGGCAAAAGCTCTACAGGCACAGCCTATTTTGCGATTTATTTCAAGATCAATGTTGGTTCTTGAAGAAAGAAGGCTGCCAAGATATGGAAAATAATCAGTCTTCACCAGAGGGCTGTCAGCTTGGATGGTTGGAGATTTAGGAGCTTGATCTGGAACAGGTTGGTGCAGGGCTTGGGTTATCAAGTCCCAGGAGCTTGTATGCTCTGGCAAAAGTATCCTTCATATAAAAACCCCAGATATTATAACCTTAAGTCCACACAACTACATACAGTGAATATATGTCTCTGTGACAATTAGTCATAAAAATTGGTTGCTAAGGTTCTCAGAGTACAGTTTATTTTCAATTCAAAGGGTGTTGTTGGCAGAGAAGGTCCTTAAAAGTTTAAATGAATGTGTCATTTTAATAAAAATACAAAGCTTTCAGTCATAATTGCGAAGTTCAAGTTCCATTGTAATTTGTTTAGTTGAGTGTTATTAGACAAGTTCAATAAATAATAGAGGTGATGTACATAGTGAACCAGGCCAAATATTAAATGGAATATTTTCTGTGAAAGTCATTGCCTCATTAATCTTTAGATAGCAACACTGTAGCAGGCACAAGGTAGATTTGATATTATGAATATATCAGAATCTAATTGTGATGTCTACATTTGCTGATTAAAAAATCTGGGGGCCTTTCTTTTGAGTGCGGTGATGTACCAACAGATGTTAGTATCCTCAGTCTGTGCTGCTGCCAGAACTGACAGTACTCCATATTCAAATTCAAGACACAATAGCCACAGCTCTACACAGTGTCCTTACACACCCGGAGAGGAGGGATGCCTTTGTGAGAATGCAGTTCTTGGACTACAGTTCAGCATTCAACACCATAACTCCCTCCAGGCTCAACAAGAAGCTCAGAGACCTCGGCCTTCACCCTGCCTTGTGCAGCTGGATCCTGGACTTCCTGTCAAGTCGCTGGCAGGTGGTAAGAGTGGGCTCCCTCACCTCTGCCCCTCTGACCCTTAAGATGGGTGCCCCTCAGGGCTGTGTACTAAGCCCCTTCCTTTACTCTCTGTATACCCATGACTGTGTCACCACCCACAGCTCCAATCTGCTAGTAAATTTGCTGACCATACTACATTTATTGGCCTAATCTCAAATAATAATGAGGCAGCCTACAAAGAAGTCATCACCCTGACACAGTGGTGTCAGGAAAACAACCTATCCTTCAATGTTGCAAAAACAAAGGAACTGGTTGTGGACCACAGGAGGAATGGAGACAGGCTAACCCCTATTGACATCAATGGATCTGGGGCTGAAAGGGTGAACAGCTTTAAGTTCCTTAGCATAAACATCACTGAGGATCTCACATGCTCTGTACATACTGGCTGTGTAGTGAAAAAAGCACAACAGCGCTTCTTTCATCTCAGACGTTGAAGAAGTTTGGTTTGGGCCTCCAAATCCTAAGAACTTTCTATAGGGGTACAATTGAGAGCATCCTGACTGGCTGCATCACTGCCTGGTATGGGAACTGTACTTCCCTCAATCACAGGACTCTGCAGAGAGTGGTGCAGACAGCCCACTATTCAGGATATTTACAAAGACAGGTATGTAAAAAGGGTCTGAGGGATCACTGGGGATCCGAGTCACCTCAACCACAAACTGTTCCAGCTGTTACCATCGGGGAAAACTTACCGCAGCATAAAGCCAGGACCAACAGGCTCCAGGACAGTTTCTTCCACCAGGCCATCAGACTGCTTAATTCATGCTGACACAACTGTATTTTTATGTTATATTGACTATCCAGTTGTACATAATATTTATTATAAATTGCACATGTAGACGGAGTCGTAATGTAAAGATTTTTACTCCTCCTGTATATAAAGGATGTAAGTAATAAAGTCAATTCTATTCCATTCAATTCAGTGGGTTCAGTGCTGACTATAAGTGCTTTTGGAATGGCGTCAAGCAAAGACACAATGATGTGCTGATACACAGTGTTAAACCCACTAAGTACATATACAGGTGAATGTGATGTCTGCAATTGAAAAAGTAGGGTAAGAGCCAGTGAACAGAAGAAATGTAATCATGGAAAGAGGCAACTGCAAAACTATTGGCTATGAGGTGGATAGCAAAAGATGGAATGGAGAGTCTATTGGTCATGGACGAGAAAGGCAGACTAGACTTAAAAAAAAGTTTTTATAGGAGGCAATCAAGCCTATCAACACACACATATGCTGGAGGAACTCAGCAGGCCAGGCAGCATCCATGGAAAAGTAGCCCGAAACGTCGACTGTATTTTTTTCCATGGGTGCTGCCTGGCCTGCTGAGTTCCTCCAGTACTTTGTATGTGAGTGTGTTGCTTGCATTTCCAGCAACTGCAGATTTTCTCTTGTTTGTGATTTAATCAAGCCTATGCTGGGCAAGGAGAGGGAAGCAAGTACAAATATGAATGTTAGATTGGATGTGAAGGGTGGTGTGGAGAAAATGTTTTGAATAACTTGTATATCTGATCTGTTGATTTTTTTTTTATTCTGGCGACTTCCAGTCTTGAAGAAGGATCTCAGCCCAAAACGTCGACTACTCATTCGTTTTTATAGATGCTGCCTGATCTGAGTTCCTCTAGCATTTTGTGTGTGTTCCTCTGGATTTCCAACAACGGCACACTTCCTCATTTTATATTTTTGATCTATATATATAGAAGACTCAGTATAAGTAATAGAATCTTGTTTACAATTATTTATTTTATTTGTAGACCCTTTATAATTGCTTGATGCCTGTTTAATTATGCCCTTGTTTTTGACTTTGTTTTGGTTTTGATGTTGCATTTAGCAGATAATAGATAATAGATAAGGGGAAACCAGAAGTGTACTTGTAGTCTCAAGCCATCAGTAAGGTTATTGAGCAACATTAAAACACATAAGGATTAATAGTACTAGTCAGCATGGATGTGGTTCATGCATTGAAAACTGAGGATCAGAATACATGTCATTTTGGGTTTGGGAGGCAGTGGTGAGTAGGGTGCAGCAAGAAACAGTGCCAGGATTAGAGCTAATCATCATCTGTATGAGTAATCTCACAGCCATTACAGTGTCCGGATTTCTAGGATAGTAAACTTGTAGAAGAGATGGAAAATCCTGATTTTAAAAAAATGGGATAAAGGTAGTATAGAGAAAAAATACATATCTTAGCTGTGAAAATCAGAGTTTGATTGAAGCGAAGAAAAAGCCAGGGGCTGAAAACACTAATTGCCCCCCAAACAGTTCTGGTAAAGTAGGCCAGGGTATAATTTAAGATGTCAGTGTGCACATGACTAGGATGGTACAATAACCAGAGGGGGTCTTCATTCCACGTATAGATGAAGCAAACTAAATTGGCAATTATAGTGTGAATGAATCATGTATGGAAGAAATGAATTTTTACATCAGTACTTTTGAGTGGCATTAGATGAAATGGTAATAGAAGCCAAGAGCAATGAATTAATCCAAACTTTCTTGTAGCATTTAAACAGTTGAGTTGATTTCTCATTTCTTCCTGTCTAACTTTTTTAAAAAATCTATTAAATATCTCATTAAATTTAATCATTTGAAGCTTTTCATTACCATTTACAAAGACCAGAATATAAATGTGAGGAGATCCAAGCCTCCGCAGTCAATTCAAAGTTTAACCTGTAGACTCATTCAAAGATCTCTCCTCCATCTCACACCCTGTCAAACATATTCAACTTCAGCTTAAAAGTTATCAGCCGGCTTCAAAATAAAGATGTGGCAATCAATACAAATTGTGTGAGGGTTTTTCTAATGTTCTACATTGTGATGGACCATTGCTAATGACAACAACAAATTATTTGGGACAGGTCACACACACAATTCAGCGCCAGGAAGCAATCGGCATCATGGAATGTAGGAACAGTTGACGTCTCTCCGCTCCGCCACTCAGTACTTGGGTCTCTTCACCTCGACACCATCTGCCTCTTAACTCCTTTCTCTTTTCAATGATCGCACTGATCTTCTTCCACTGCCGATCCAGTTCTGCCTTCTCATTTGTTGCCTTGAAACGTCGTGTTTTACGTCCCTCTGACACCTTGATGCCGTATTGGAAAGCAGCTTTGGGCAAAGCCTCTTTGTTGTTCATGTATTCACTGTATTCCTCCTGTGTATCAAAATTCCAGTGGCCAAGGGGTCCCTTCTTGTTACCCTGATCCATCTTACTGTAATCCACCTCTTCATCGCTGTCAACAGCCATATCCTCCAGCGTGGCTGGATAACATTCTGCATAGCTGTCTGACGTTCCGAAAAAAACTCCAAGCCACTTCTTCTCTTCCTGTCTCTTTGCCGATTCTGCTCCCTGCCAGTCTCCAGCTCCAGCAAACTTCTCATTGATCGACTTAATCAGATCCTTTGTCAGCCCAGGACCAGCATCCATCTCCACTGGTTCATCATCCACTCTTGGCTTTTCAAAGTAATTGTGCCTGGAATTTTTCTCTTCGTCTCTCTCTCTTTCCCTCTCCCGCTCCCGCTCTTGTTCCCTTTCTCGCTCTCTCTCCCACTCCTGCTCCCTTTCTCTCTCCTTCTCCCGGTACTTTTCACGCTCCTTCTCACGAACAACCTTCGCGGTTGTTGGCACATAGTCACTGGTGTCATCGAAGATGCCTCTTTTCATCACCTCCCAATTTACCTTTATCTTTCTTCTTCATTTTCTTGTTACGAGTTCCTTGGCGCAAGTAGGACAAGATCTGAGTCAGTTTATTGATAACAATGTCATTGGTGGTCAACGTTGTTTGTGCTTTCTTGGTAGGGCAGTCGGCTTTGCTTCTGATTAGCATTGTGGGTACATCCATGTCTGCATATTCATCATCTAAGTCCACAACATATGCCATGCGTCTGGTAAAAACAGCTCATTTCGCTCTTGGGGCTTCATTTTAAACAGAATACGGTATATGTTGTGTCCCAAGCGGGTCTTGAATTCAGTTTTATTTTCTGGATCTTCATCTTTCTTCACTTCTTTCTGTACTTTCTCAATCATATCTTCTTCTTCTGTCTCTTTGCTGGTGATTTCTGCTCGGACCTTCTGCAGGAGAGCAATATCCAGCCCCTTCACCAAGTGAGTGTGCTCCATGTCACCACCCAAGAACTTGGACTCCTGGATGAGCTGCCGCCTCTTCTCTGCTGCAAACTTGTCCGCCTCAGCAGTTGGTCCAACGGCTCTGTAGTTTGCTGCTGTACTGATGAGCTCAGTTTCCTCATAGTCTTTGTTCACGCCATCTTGTCTCTCCCGTGCTCGATCACAGTACTTCCCAGCCAGCTCGCGCTCGCATTCCAGCTCCTGCTGCCGCAGTTTCGCGTAGTAACTTTTCTTCTTCCTCCCCCGGGCAGCAGGATCGTCCTGTTCGTTGTATTCCCTCGGCATCTCACGTTGGCGAGTTTTTGAAGGTGGAGCCGATGATGGCATTGACCTTGGGTTTGGAAGTCCTCATTGGTTAGCTTTGATTGATTCAGTGACCGAGGATCTTCCATCTCGTGTGAATCAGGCGCCAGAGGGTTTGAAAACGGCTCATTGTCTCTCTCCGGCATCTTGACCGCTTTTTGTGCCTGTTCCACTGATGAATTGGACGCGATACCACGACAAAACCAACAGCACTTCACAACTCCTCCAGACCTTCAGCAACTATCCCACATTCTTGTCTAACTTTTATCTATGTAACTCTAGCCATTCCCTCACTATCTGTCCTATAAATGCATCTCTGCAATTTGCTTCATCTCTGTGGCGATAGATTCTCTCCCCACCTTCCCCACACCTCCCTCCTTTCTGTCTTCAAATTACGACTTGATGTTGCTGCTTTTAGATATGTCATTGTTTATCATAGCTCTCTGAATGGTAACTGAGTTACAACATGCAGGTCAGGGTTAGTTCTTCAGTCAAACTAACTGGATGTTATACTTTGTGTTCATTTAAAAATGACAATCCTTAGTTAAATGTCAACACAATCTAAGTCAGGTTAGTTGCACTACATATAACCACATCACTACCATTGATGTTACTACTTCAGTTTTCCTTAGTCATTGACTTTGTGGTATTTAAGTTATTTTGGGAATTATTAAGCATCTGAGTAACAACCATTACTGCTGAATAGTTATTAGCATTATTATTCATTCAGTGATATAGAGAACTTAACTGAATTAAGTAAGGTTTGAAGTAAATGAAAGGGTCACACATGCATGTGGTCCGATGATTGGTTGTTACTGTGGGTCTCTGCTGAGATGACAAAGCAAACATTTCTCTTGTGAATGTGCTTAATTTCAACATGAGTGGAAGCAGTTTCAAAAGCCAAGTGTTTATGTTGTCATAATGAATTTTGAAACTTTTATATTTGACATTTCAAAGATAGTTTCTGCCAGAGCATGCCAAGAATTACTGGCATCCATGGATATAAACTGCCTTTCTGGTCAAGTTACCGTCTGACACTACTTGCATAATGAATAGTGAAGGTATGAGTGTTAGATGTTTTGTGTAAAAGGCACAGGAAGAGTGTCCGAACTGACTTCCAGCCAGATATTTCACTTCTGAGGTCCCAATTTCAGTCACTTTGCTTTAATTCTATGTGATATCAAGAAATAACCCTGAGCAATGAGTACATAGTGAGGGCCAACAACATCTGGATTATAGAAACTTGTGCTCCGTAACTGGCAAGATCTGGACTATTCTAGCAGAGTACCTGCTAATGGTTTCTGTACAACTATAGGTAAATTTTTCCAGTACATACTCTGCTTAAGAAGTAAGACAAGTGTCTACATCTCATTCTGTCAGACCATGCTTAATTATAAGCATCTTGGCAGAAGGTATTGATGAGAATGCTTACCCATAATCTGTTCACTGATGCTCTGATTCAGCCAGGACCACTTGGTTCCATTGCACTCTTGGTCCAAATGTAGGCAGAAGTGCTATATTCCTGAGGTAAGGTAAGAGTGACACCCTTTTTCATTAAGGTCAAATCACAAACTAGAGAAAATCTGCAGATACTGGAAATTCAAGCAACACGCGCAAAATGCTGTAGGAGCTCAGCAGGCCAGGCAGCGTCTATGGAAAAGAGTAAACAATCAATGTTTCAGACCGAGACTCTACAACAGGATGTTGACCATTTACCCTTTTCCATAGATGCTGCCTGGTCTGCTGAGTTTCTGTGCATTGCTTCAATAAGGTCAAACTCAGGTCAGTGGGACTTCAGGGAAAACGGCCCTACCCTCCATCAACAGTTGAGAAGCACAAGTATTGATTACTGAATGCAAAACATTCAATTCCATTTGTAACTCTTTAGTAAATAAAGCTGCCGTCACCGTACACAAGATTCAGATAACATTCAGGCAAGAGATAAAAGCAGCTAACATTTTGTAAGAGATAATGATCTTACATAACAAGCTTATGTAAGAGCTTATGGTTGGGCACAGGAGTACATTCAGCCAGAGACTCATTCCACTGAGATGCAACACAGAGCGTCATAGGAAGTCATTCCTGCCTGTGGCCATCAAACTTTACAACTCCTCCCTTGGAGGATCAGACACCCTGAGCCAATGGGCTGGTCCTGGACTTACTTCCTGGCATAATTTACATATTACTATTTAACTATATATGGTGTATTACTATTTATTATTTATGGTGCAACTGTAACGAAAACCAATTTCCCCCGGGATCAATAAAGTATGACTATGACTATGACTACCACTTAACCTTAATATTCAGTGACATTATTACCACCAACATGAGAGAATCAGAATATTAACTGAACCAACCACATAAGCACTCTCCTAAGGAGCAGATCAGAATCTGACAATGATGGGCTAACTCCTCTAAAAACTTACCACCGTCAATTTATGTGAGGAGTGCAATTGTCTACTCTGCAGCAAAATGAATTGGATCCAGACTCGATGAGCCCATGGCAAGATCAGCCTTGATCTTATTGAATGGTGGAGCAGGCTCGATGGGCCAAATGGCCTACTCGTGCTCCTATTTCTTATGTTCTTGTGTTCCTATCCTCACCAGTTCGGTACAAAACAGCTTGCTTGATCGGTATCCTACTCACCAGAGGCTTCAGCTGTATCATCTGTCAGCCTGCTTTGACAGGACCTCCCAAGCCCATCACCTCCAGGCCTAAAGGGACAAGGTCAGCATTCTCCCACATAGTGCCATTATCACCTGCAGACTTCCCCTCCAAATCACACAACATTCAATCTTGGAAAATTATCATCGATCCTTGAGCTCCAAAACATTGGTGCTCACTGACCTATAATAATGGAGGTAGATTTTCAACACACGGGCTGTGGGGGGTCTCAACAAGGCTGCACCTTTTTAATACCACTTTGACATCAGAAATTGGGTCCAACAATAAAAGCTGCACTAGCCAATAACGCCCCATGTTTTGCACAAATAGGCTTGGTTTTAGATTTTCCTTGAAAAGCAGTGTCTGATGTCTGGTGAAGTTCAGTTTACAGCTGTGCAAGTTAGACTTCCCAGAGCACTTTAATTGAATCTTTTATTGAATTGCCCTTTGAAGAAACAGAGTGCACAGCTCTTAAGATTGCGCCAGAACCTGCTGGGGAATGCCAGCAGTCCAGCACCGAGATTTAAATGCAGGATTCCTGTGTGAACAATAGTACTCCTGGCAATTGCCCAATGGAACATCGTGCTCCTGCAGTGGATTGTGAACCTATGGATTGAATCTGCATCAGATTAGACTTGGTGCAGCAATACTCAGGCTATTGATAAGAATGGAGAAGCATGTTAGAGAGGGGAAAGGGTTTTAAAAAGAGATTTTGGAATAAAAAGGATTAAATTTATTCATGTTTTAAATGTTATTAAAATATGAATATGCTTTAAATTTTATTAGTTTTAACTTTTTAAAAATGTCAATGATTTTTAATAGCTTTGACTGTTTCTGAATGTCGACAACATCCAGAGGGCTTAAGGTCTCACTAATGCAACGTTTGTTTATGTACATTACATTCTTATCTTTATACATAATACGAGGGGTGATTGATAAGTTCATGGCCTAAAGTAGACGAGTCAATTTTAGAAAACCCGGCACATTTATTTTTCCTACATTACACACACAGTCCAGCAGTCGTGGAGCATACAGATCCCTTCTTTGTAGAAGTCTGCATCTTGGACCTCCAGAAAGTGGTCCACAGCAGGGGTGATTGATGTTTGTGACCTAAGGTAGAAGGAGATCAGTTATTAACTTCAAACTTTCTGCATTTTCACTCAAAGAGTTGAAATGCACTTGCATATAACAAGAGCTGTATAACTCTTCTCTTTCTACCATAGGCCACAGACTTATCAATCAGCCCTGCTGTGGACCACCTGGAGGTCCAAGATGCTCTCGTTACATGCACGTGCAGTTTTGACTCTTTGAGTGATAATGCAGAAAGTTTGAAGTTAATAACTCATCTCCTTTTACCTTAGGCGACAAACTTATTAATCACCCCTGATGTGGACCAGTTCTACAAAGAAGGGATCTATATGCTCCACGACTGCTGGACTAAATGTGTACATGTAGGAGGGGACTATGTTGAAAGATAAATGTGCTAGGTTTTCTAAAATTAACTCCATCTACCTTAGGCTACGAACCTATCAATCACCCCTCGTATGTGTACTTAGTGCTAGTGAAACAACATTCTTTAAAAAAAATGTGGAGGATTTTGTTAGATATTGTTTATGTCTGGTATTGTCCAGGAATCATGGATTCTTGTAAATATCTATCTATAAATTGTAAGGCATACAATGCTGGATTTATATCTTTATCATTTTGAATTTAAAAAAACAAGTTTGAAGGAAGGAGAAATAATTCCTTGCTTTTTAAAGCATTCTGTGTTAAAAGTTCTACCACATTGCAATGTATAAACAGAAATAAAATCACATGCATTTATGTTATTGGAACATTTACATTGGCAATTCTATTTACTTGTATCTCTGTTCCTTCACTCTTTGGTGCAATGCACTTTACATTAGTAAATCATTAATAAATGTGTGGATTCATGAATTACTATTTTGCAAAGGTCAAACATAAAGTTGGACAACAGTTTATGATCTGTGGCCTGCCTGTTCTGCCAACTCCGAGATAATGTCTGTTTGAGGTCTTAACTTCACATGGTAAATTTCACCATTTCAGCAAATGGCTTAAGTCATCTTTACTAGAAGAATAAAGCAACATGCCTGTGAATTTCAAAGCAGTCTCAGTGTTTGTTTCTAGAACCCAGAGTTGAAGGAACCCTTCTGTAGTCATAGTACCATTTGCAGTGAAACTTGATATAATAACACACAGGTTTGGTAATTCTATTGCCAGCTCACCATCCATTGTCTGAAGCCAGGTTACTGCCTGCACAGGAAAATTTTCTTTGAATATATTGACTGCAATAATCACCAATGCATGCATGAAATGTATTAAGTCCAATTTTTCACATTTGATGACAGCAAGTAGAATGTAATAAGCAAAAAATAATTTCTATCTTTCCCATCCTGAAAGATGCGTTCCAGCAATAAAATGTAGTAATTCCAGACAAAGAGGAGGAAAACACTTCTCACAGTACATAACTATAATATAAAAGGCTGTAAATTTGTTACTGGTTATGCAACAAAGTTGCAACAGTTTACTGCAATATAAGAAATATTTAAAAGCTGAGAAGTAGTTACAGAGAAAAGCTGGGCCTCTATGGCTAATATCAAAATGTGGGATTAGTCCTCTTCTTAACACATCAATGTATTTTCTTCGAATAAAATGCTCTTTGGTGGATATTATTATCATTATCATTATGTGCTGTGTTGTATCACGTAAGCAATCATGGTCTTTGACCATGATTGTTCATGGCAAACTTTTGTGGTTTGCCATTGCCTTCTTCTGGGCAGTGTCTTTACAAGACAGGTGACCCCAGCCATTATCAATACTCTTCAGAGATTGTCTCCCTGGCGTCAGCAGTAGCATAACCATGACTTGTGATATGCTTCTGCTCATACAACTATCCACCCACCTACTCCCAACACCCAAGGTATTATACTCATTTTTTAAAAATTTCTTCTTTGAAAATTGGGAACGAGTATTCTGTAAGTAAGCTCTAAGTCACTGATAGTTATACAAAATTGAAGGAAAAGAACAATATGGTTTGGGAATAAATAATTATTTTCTTTGAAAATTCCATTCGCAGATTTAGATTGGGAAGATATTCTCTACAGAGTTTTAATTATAAGAGAGCTGGTACATAGTTAAAATAACTTGGCCTTTATTATTCCAGCTGCTTACATTTGGAATCTCCATGAGGAGTCATACTTCCTGTGTTTAACTAATCAAAAGAACCCCAGCTCCGGTGCAACTTTAATGCAAAGAAATGTTGTTGTTTTGTATCTCCTCTTAGAACAGAAAGAAGTTGCATATGTATTATGAATGGAGGACTGTGAGATACTGTTTCTTTAGATGGTGTTTGGTCCAGCTCTGACAGTAGAGGTGGCCAAGGACAGCCAAGTTGGTGGAAGCATCAAATGGCATTCAACCAGGAACTCAAGACCTGTAGGTAATCAACAAAGCAGTCTACTGTACATTTGGTCTTGCTGATCAGAGTAGGTCACTTGTGGGGCACAATGTTACAGTAGGTACACATGAATCTGTGTCTCACCCGCTAGTATTGCATCATTTTGGTTGCAGGAGAAAGTCCCAGAGGAGGAAAGGCAGGAGAGCAAATCAGTGAATCACGGAGACAGTGATTCCTGTGGAAAGAGGTGGGAGTGGTGATGACAGGTGGTGGGATTGCATGGTAATTGGCAGAAATCATGAAGGGCATTGTTGTGGATACAGAGCTGGATAGGTTGAAAGGTAAGGACAAAGGAACGTTCTCTATGCTCTGTCAGGGGCAAGGCAGCGTGAGAAAAGAAGTTTGGGAAGTGGAGGAGATGCATGCAAGGGCTCTGCCAACCTTATAAAGGGGAAGCTACATTTCCTGACAAGTAATGTCCTGGAACAGATGTGGCAGTGATGGTAAAATGAGAGAGAGGAATGGTGTCCTTATTCAATTGAGAGTGGGCAAAGTGTAATCTGAGTGGCTGTGGGCATCGGTGGCATTACAGTAAATGTCAGCAAAGTGTTTGCCTCTTGAGGTAGTAACAGGGTAATAAAGAGAGGGGAAAGAAGTGTCAGAAATCATCCAGGTGAATTTGAGGGTGGTGTGGAAGTTTACTACAAAGTTGATAACATTGACAAATTCCATATACAGTACAGCACAAATGCAGTTAGTGATGTTACAGGTGAAGAGTTAGGGCATCCTTTCCCCTCTTTTCCACTCCTGATGAAGGGTCTTGACCTGAAACATCCACTGTTTATTCATTTCCATAGACACTGCCTGACCTGCTGAGCTCCTCCAGCACTGTGTGTGTGTGTTGCTGCTCTGGATTTCCAGCGACTGCAGAATCTCCTGTGTTTAGGGAGTGGTGTGAAATAAGGTTTGGAAAAATGTCTGTTCCGCATAGCCAATAAAGGGTATCGCTGGAGTCCATGGCTACACCTTTGATTTGTGGCAAATGAGAGGACTCAAAAGTGCACTTATTTGTTCAGGGTAAGAAGTTCTGCCAGGCAGATGAGAGTGTTAGTAAAAAAGGATGTCTGTGTGGAGGGTCTGGACATCCAGAGTGAAGATGAAGCACTGGAGCATATTGGAACTGTGTTGCCTGTTACAACACACAACACTGGTTACTACGTTATAAGAAGGATGGCATAATGTTAGCTAATACACAAAAGATATTTAAGAGAAAGTGATCAGAAATGAAAAATGTTGGATGATGAACCAAAATTTAATTGTGGTGCTTAAAATTATGAAGGGTTCTGATATGAAGGACATTTTTCCCTTTATAATAGTTAATGGGAGAGGCCATTAATTTAAGATAATAGGTAGAAGGAATAAGAGTTTAAAAAATCAGAAGTTCGTACAGGTTTCAAAAGATGGGGGAGTCAGAAACACACAGCACATTAACAGGCATCTGAATAGCTAATTGATAGACATAAACTGTAAGGCCATGGAGTTCAGCTGGAAAATTGGATTAGTCTGAATTTGTTTTGTGGGCAGCATGATGTCATGGACTAAATTTAGAACATAGGTCATTTCAGCACAGTGTAGGCCCTATAGCCCACGATGTTGCCCTGTCCCTGCTCTAGGATCAATCTAACTCTCTGTCTGACATAATGTATACAGGGAGTACACGGCGGTTACATTAAGTTGGTAGTTTCCACCTTTTGTGCCATGGACCCCGGCCATTAACTGAGGGGTCTGTGGACCCCTCGTTGGGAAACCCTGCGTTAGGGGCTTTTAAGCAACTCTTAGATAGACACGTGGGTGATAGAAAACAAGAACCAGTCTCCAGTTCTTAATGTAAATTGCAAGCAGCAATTAGATTGGAGTTAGAAGCACAGGCTGCTAAGTGGTGTACTTTACAAACTAAAATTACCAGGTGATTTTTTTTTCGTCTTCATTAAACAAGCTTAAGACAATGTCATTTAGCATATAAAACGTGATTACAAGTTGGGATGTTTATGTATTCAGTGAGTCAGGCCTCACAGCCTTAGTTGTGGATGTGTGAGATCTCTGTCACTTTAAGACCATCTGTGTGAGTTACTTTGTCCCAGCAGAGTTATCTAGAAAATATTATATGCAGATGACGTCATCTAATAGAAAATCATATAAATATCATCAGCATTGGGGATTGTTAGAAATGTCAAGGAGAATAACAGAGAGATGGGGTGACAGAAAAAAAAGAACTGGAATTCATTCCTCATCCTTCAGTTTCTGTGACAGATGACTTGTTGGTCTGCAACTCATTGCTATGTTCTTCTAGTTAGATAAAATTCTACCTGTGTTTGGAAATCCTTTGTAGTTTGTAAATCTTTTGCTATTTGGAATTTTTTCATAAATCAGAAATCCTCTGAGTGTTAAATGTGTGTTAAGAAATATTTGTCTAAATTTAAATGAGTATCATTAAAAAATAAAATAATTATGTTTAAATGACTTTGTTATCTGGAAGTATCCCTTCCTTGATAGGGTGGGGGACAAGCTACTCAAGCAGTGGGTATTGTTCGGATGGACCTCTCCGCAGAGAAAAGACAGTGTAACAAGATTGCCCTTGAAGTGTATGTGGTACGGTATAAGCTCTTATAGTGAGGTACCCTTTGATACCTACATTGGATAGGACTTACATCTGATTTTGAGTTTAAAGATCTGCAGATAGGGAATCTAATCACACTGGGATTAGGGAATTGTGTGTATTAAGAGTATTGGACAATCAGCAACATGAATTGATCTTTTGTCTAAAGTGTCTTTTTGTTATTCTAAATTTGATGCATGAGGTTTATGACAGTATTACTATATTTGGAATAAAAAGTACTGTACATCAACTAAAGCTTCCTTTAAAGTTTTTGGAGGTATAAAATAAACCCCCTAATACTCAGCAACATATACCTGCCTTTTCATTGTCTATGTAGAACAAACAGTCCATGTTCCAAGCCTTCTGCAGTAATGCACCCCAACACTTCCTCCGCTACATTGACGATTACATTAGTGCTGCTTCATGCTTCCATGTTGAGCTCATCAATTTCATTAACTTTGCCTCCAACTTCCACCCTGCCCTTAAATTCACTCAATCCATTTCTGACACCCCCTCCCCTTTCTCAGTCTCTCTGTCTCCATCTTTGAAGATGAACTGTTGATCGATATTTTTTATAAATCTGCTGATTCCCATCCTGTTTCCTGTAAAAATGCCATTTCCTTTTCTCAGTTCCTTCATCCCTGCTGCATCTGTTTCCAGAATGAGGCTTTCCTTTCCAGAACTTCAGATGTTCTCCTTCAGCGAACTTCCCTTCCTCCATCACTGATACTGCCTTCACCGGCATCTTCTCCATTTCCCGGACATATCACCCCATCTTCCATCACCTTACCAGTGATAGAGTTCCTCTTGTCCTAACCTATCACTCCATGATCCTTCACATCCAACACATCATTCTCCAAAACTTCTGCCATCTCCAAAGGGTTCCTTCCACCAAATGCATCTTTACCTCCCTCCAACTCTCCGCTTTCCACAGGATCACTCCTTCCATGAATCCGTTGTCCATTTGCCTCTCCCCACTTATCTCCCTTCCGGCATTTATCCCTGCAAACGGCCAAAGTGCTACAGCTGCCCATTCACCTCCTCCCTCACCTCCATTCAGGACCTAAACTGTCCTTCCAGGTGAGGCAGCACTTCACCTGTGAATCTGCTGGGGTCATCTATTGTATCTGGTGATCCCAATGTGGCCTTCTCTACACTGGGGAGACCTGACATAAATTGGGGGACTGCTTCATCAAGCACCTCTTCTATCTGCCAAAACTGGAACTTCCTGGTGGCCAACATTTTAATTCATATAACCATATAACAATTCCCATTTCCTTTCTGACATGTTGGTCCAACAAGAGGCCACCCTCAGGGTGGGAAGCAACTCCTTATATTCCATCTGGGTAGCCTCCAACCTGATGGCATGAATGTCAATTTCTCCTTCTGTTTTATTAAAAAAAAGGTTCCTTTCTTCTTCCCTCTTTTTATCACCACTCTGGCCTCTTACCTCTTTTCATCTGCCTGTCACCTCCCCCTGGTGTGCCTCCTGCCCTATCTTCTATGGTCCTCTCCTAAGAGGTTCCTTCATCTCCAGCCCTTTACCTTTCCCACCTATCACCTTCCAGCTATCCTCATTCCCCTCCGCATCCTTTTTATTCTTCCTTTCCAGTCCTGAAGAAGGGTCTTGGCCCAAAACGTCAACTGTTTTTTTCACTTCCGTGGATGCTTCCTGACCTGATGATTTCCTTCAGCATTTTGTGTATGATCCCCCTAATACTCTAATCTCCACCCCTTCTGAATATTAGCCATTTTCAAAATTTGCAAACAAAATATGTTGGAGGTTGCAAATGACAAATGCTGCAAGTCCTTGGAGCTATGTCTCTAAACAAATGATAGATTGTTCATGTTTATGTGAGGTGACTGAGCCAGTGATCAGATGCATTGCCTCCAGCAACATCTGCGGCCCAGCTTGTGCCCATATGTTCCATGAAATCTGGATGTCCTCTTGTTTTCTGCTTGATTTCCCCTTCATTTGTTCCCATTGCACTTCATTCCTGCACAGGATTTCAAAGAGGCATAATTTTATTTTACTAGATTTCACAAAATAAAGCGAACTTCCATCAAAGCATACAATAGGTGTACAGTTTAAAGATAAAAATATCCAAATGTTTGGCCATCGACTTCAAGTTAAAACTCGTGTAATCATTTTTTTTAAAATTTAAAATCCCTTTGAAGACAAGCTGTCTTATTGATAATATCCAATATGTCTAGATTACTTTAGAACTACGAAATGGTCTCAAAAGTGTTATCACTGTTGCTGGCAACAGTGATACAAATCAAGTTCAAGGTCTCATTGACTAATTCTGGATGAAGAACAGGAAAAGATTATTTCTGGGTGCTTAAAAGTTACCACATTTGTAAGAAGCTATTTTGCTGTCAATGTAAGAATTTGCAGGAAAGCATTTTATGCTACCAACTGGAGACCTATTTCTATTCTCCCTTCCTCCTGCCTATCGCCCCTCCTGATACGGATCCGCCAATCACTCTCTCCACCCCTTCCCTCCACCCTCAATCTTTTTGTCCTGATGAAGGGTCATGACTTGAAAAATCATCTGTGCATTTCCCTCCACATACTGTATGCTGCCTGACCCATAGTGTTCCTCTAGCATATGTGTTGCTGCATATTTGACATAGTGAGGGACATTTATTGAGGTGAGATTTGAACTATTCCACAGAAAATAAATATTAAAATGTATTAAGATATATGAGGTGACAATCTAATTATTAATGAATAATTTGGTCAGTTACATAGAGTCATTTTCGAACGCTGTTACCTATAACAATAGAAGTGCTTTGATATTTTTGAAAAATAATTACTTTCAATAGCAAGCTTCCAAATTTTACTAAGAAGATTTGTGATATGCAGGCTTACAACATAGAGCTATCTGTTGTACAGGTATTCTCTGTTAGGTTGCATTCAACTGAAGAGATGATTAGGAAGTATTGAATTCAGTGTTGAATTTGGTTATCTTCAGATAATCAAATGTATCTTGAACAGGAATAGATGGAATAGATTTGTAACAGTCTGAGAGTAATACTTACCACAGTTTTATGAAGAGAAAGGCTCTTAAGTTTTATTGTGTAAAATTTGAAGTGTATGGGTTTATGATCTTTTTAAAATCAATCAAATCTCCTTATGCTGGAACGTATGGGAAAAATTATTCTTGCTGAACCTTAAATGGGAAGGCTGTATATGCATAGAGAGAATTATGCAAAAATTATTTGACACATGCCAGGATAAAGCAGTGATAGCATTGTTGATCAAAATATAAAGGAATGATTTTGTCCTGACTGTTCAAGTGATGAGTAAAGATTAACTGAAATGTGTATCACAGATTGATTGTATACCTATGTGAGGAAATTGTTACTATTCCAGAGTTTGACCGTGAAATCACAAGAAGAGAAATTGAAGAAGCACAAATCTAAATGTTTTTCAGAGAATGATCTTACTGAAATTCTTTTACTTAGAAAATGAAGAAAAATCTGTTTGAGACTTCATGTATTGTAATCAGAGTACATGCACTGGCGTTGGTAAGAGTTATTGCAAATGTGTTTTTCATTCATCAGATCAAAGCAAACTAATGAAATCTTTTCTTGTGCTTTGTAACTTAAAAACATTAAAGTAATTCAAAGGAAAATGCTGGAGTCCAGGATTACAGGTCTAACTTTGCGTTTACTTTAAGTGAGGTGTACAGGTATCACATGATAGTGTGTGTGTAATACATGTAGTTATACACGTAAACCATGGTGAATTATTTAAACAAACAAGAATGCTTACTCAAACAATATAAATGCAAGTTTGCTTAAGTATTAAATACACAACACTTTATATAAACGTTCAATAAAAAAGATAAAGATTTAATCTCAAACAAGAGAAAATCTGCAGCTGCTGGAAATCCGAGCAACACACACAAAATGCTGGAGGAACTCAGCAGGCCAGGCAGCATCTATGGAAAAGAGTACAGTTGATGTTTCGGGCCAAAACCCTTCTCTGACCCCTGAAAAATAAGCCAAAATCAGGTGTGTTCCTGGAGCATATTTTATTAGCCCAAGATCCACCTAATCATTTCATTTAAACTACGTTGTGCAATTTCCAAAGAAAAGTTGGCTTCATTCAGCCAATTTTAGTCTTTGAAAATTCTAAATTATTCAGTGATGATTGATTGCAATCCTGTTTTGAATGAGCTTGTGGATTTTCGCAACTGAGAGATAAGGATATCAGCCTGAATTTCTATAACATAGAACATATGCAGAAATATAAAATTCCTCTACACGAATCAGGAATGAAATAATGTCTGCTGCACAGCAAGAATATCAAAAATAAAATGGTTTCAGCCTGCATCTCGGAACCGAAAGCAGACATATTAACCCTTGTAAAATCTGTTTTGGATATAACCAATTTCTCAAAGGAGCACAAGGTTCTATTCAATAAAATTCACTCAGATCACTGCAACCTTTTTATTTTCCACTGCTTGTAAGACAAATGTTTGCTCTTTTCCTGACTCATGATTTTGCAGTATGGGCCAATCACACAGGTAGTTCCATATTGCATTTTTCCATCAACTTTTACAGCTTTTGCCAAAGTTGATTGAGTACTCCTTAAGTATCTGTAGTACTTTTGGTTACAAGTGGTGTCAGTGATGTAAATTAATGTTTGTTATTTGTTTAATTTTAGTAAATTACTCTTAGATTCTTGGAGAAAAAAGTCCTTTCCCTCTGTAAAACTGTTCCAACTTCTTCTGATTTTAATCGGCTCTTATGTTTTACCTCCTGCAAAAAGAAACTTATTGCACAGCAGATGCAGGCATAAAACCACCAGAAAAATTACTCAGTTTGCTGGAAGCCACCTTTGCAAAGTTGTATGATATGGGCCAAGGGCTTAGCATCGCCATTAGATGATACAATCATGATGTCTAAGGACAACTTAGTAGACAGACCTTAAATTCCCTTTTTCTACTTGTCCTCCAGACACTTGTTTAGCAACTCTAGACCAAATTTGTAAATCAAGTGTATCGAGATAAATATAAACTAATCAAAAAATACTCTCCATTACTTACTTCTTCAATAAACCTGAATATAAAACCATAAGACATAGAAGAAGAATTAAGCTATTCAGCCTGTTGCGCCTGCTCCACCATTCAATCATGTTGGATTCGTTATCCTTAGCAACCCTATTCTCCTGCCTTCTCAACATAACATTTGACACTCTTTGTAATGAAGAACATACCTACATTCACTCTAAATACATATACCCAATGTCTTGGCCTTCACAGCCATCTATGAGATGAATTCCACAGATTCACCACCCTCTGGCTAAATAAATTCCTCCTGCACTCTGTTCCTAGTTTACACCAGTACAGTATAGGAAACGTTCTCTTCACATCCACTCTATCTAGGCCTTCGAATATTCATTAGATTTCAATAAGATCCCTCCTCATTCTAAATTCCAGCGGGTACAGTCTCGGAGCCATCAAATGGTCCTCGTACGTTAACCCTTTCATTCCCATGAAACTCCTCAAAAGAAATCAAATATTCATGCATCTATTATTAAAGCATGTATGCAGTATACAGTCATAAGATTCATCTTCCCCCATAGACAGCCATGAAAGAATGAAAACCATAGAACCCATTCAAAGAAAAACATCTCACCCTCCTCCAGCAAAATAAAACCAAAATCAAACATATCATGCAAACAGCAACAAAAAAGAGTGAAAAGCATAGAATATAAAACACAAAATCAAATGAGTCCAGATATATTCAAGCAACACACATAAAAAATGCTGGTGAATGCAGCAGGCCAGGCAGCATCTATAGGAAGAGGTACAGTCGATGTTTTGGGCCGAGACTCTTCATCAGGACTAACAGAAAGAAGAGGTAGTAAGATTTGAGAGTGGGAGGGGGAGGGGGAGATCCGAAATGATAGAAGACTGGGGGGAGGGTGGGGGATGGAGCTAAGAGCTGGAAAGTTGATTGGCAAAAGGGATACGAGGCTGGAGAAGGGAGAGGATCATGGGACGGGAGGCCGAGGGAGAAAGAAGGGGGGAGGGGAGCCCAGGGATGGGCAAGGAGTTATAATGAGAGAGACAGAGAGAGATAGAAAAAAATAGTAAGAATAATAAATAAATAAATAAATAAATAAATAAATAAGGTCTAGGGTACGGAGGGGAGGTGGGGCACTAACGGAAGTTAGAGAAGTCAGTGTTCATGCCATTAGGTTGGAGGCTACCCAGATGAAAAATAAGGTGTTGTTCCTCCAACCTGAGTGTGCCTTCATCTTGACAGTAGAGGAGGCCGTGGATAGACATGTCAGAATGGGAATGGGACGTAGAATTAAAATATGTGGCCACTGGGAGATCCTGCTTACTCTGGCAGATGCAGTTCAGCTCAGTGTATGTTATCTGCAGGTCATTCTGATTCAAAGCTGCCCAAAATAGTAACAAAAAAAGGAGTGACCAGAAACCAGAAACACATCTTAGCATGAACTAGAGTCCAAACTACAAACCGCATTGATTAAACCTTGCGCAAGACCCAGGATTCTGGCACCATTCTCTGCCAGCACCGAGAGAGAGAGAGAGAGCACATTCAGATGCAGGGTTTTTCCCCTGGCAGCAGTGAGTGAGATGCTGATAGATAGCACTGAACACCTACTCGCCTTACGCACTCGCCCTGATGATTTCAATCTTCAGCGCTACAAAATGCTAGATCAGCGAGAAATGCAGTTGATCAATGGCTTGCACCCTTTCTCCAGGCTTAGAATCATAGAAACATAGAAAATAGGTGCAGGAGTAGGCCATTCGGCCCTTCGAGCCTGCACCGCCATTTATTATGATCATGGCTGATCATCCAACTCAGAACCCCACCCCAGCCTTCCCTCCATACCCCCTGACCCCCGTAGCCACAAGGGCCATATCTAACTCCCTCTTAAATATAGCCAATGAACTGGCCTCAACAGTTTCCTGTGGCAGAGAATTCCACAGATTCACCACTCTCTGTGTGAAGAAGTTTTTCCTAATCTCGGTCCTAAAAGTCTTCCCCTCTATCCTCAAACTGTGACCCCTCGTTCTGGACTTCCCCAACATCGGGAACAATCTTCCTGCATCTAGCCTGTCCAATCCCTTTAGGATCTTATACGTTTCAATCAGATCCCCCCTCAATCTTCTAAATTCCAACGAGTACAAGCCCAGTTCATCCAGTCTTTCTTCATATGAAAGTCCTGCCATCCCAGGAATCAATCTGTGAACCTTCTTTGTACTCCCTCTATGGCAAAGATGTCTTTCCTCAGATTAGGGGACCAAAACTGCACACAATACTCCAGGTGTGGTCTCACCAAGGCCTTGTACAACTGCAGTAGTACCTCCCTGCTCCTGTACTCGAATCCTCTCGCTATAAATGCCAGCATACCATTTGCCTTTTTCACCGCCTGCTGTACCTGCGTGCCCACTTTCAATGACTGGTGTATAATGACACCCAGGTCTCGTTGCACCTCCCCTTTTCCTAATCGGCCACCATTCAGATAATAATCTGTTTTCCTATTTTTGCCACCAACGTGGATAACTTCACATTTATCCACATTAAATTGCATCTGCCATGAATTTGCCCACTCACCCAACCTATCCAAGTCACCCTGCATCCTCTTAGCATCCTCCTCACTGCTAACACTGTCACCCAGCTTCGTGTCATCTGCAAACTTGGAGATGCTGCATTTAATTCCCTCATCCAAGTCATTAATATATATTGTAAACAACTGGGGTCCCAGCACTGAGCCTTGCGGTACCCCACTAGTCACCGCCTGCCATTCTGAAAAGGTCCCGTTTATTCCCACTCTTTGCTTCCTGTCTGCTAACCAATTCTCCACCCACACCAATACCTTACCCCCAATACCGTGTGCTTTAAGTTTGCACACTAATCTCCTGTGTGGGACCTTGTCAAAAGCATTTTGAAAATCCAAATATACCACATCCACTGGTTCTCCCCTATCCACTCTACTAGTTACATCCTCAAAAAATTCTATGAGATTCGTCAGACATGATTTTCCTTTCACAAATCCATGCTGACTTTGTCCGATGATTTCACCGCTTTCCAAATGTGCTGTTATCACATCTTTGATAACTGACTCCAGCAGTTTCCCCACCACCGATGTTAGGCTAACCGGTCTATAATTCCCCGGTTTCTCTCTCCCTCCTTTTTTAAAAAGTGGGGTTACATTAGCCACCCTCCAATCCTCAGGAACTAGTCCAGAATCTAACGAGTTTTGAAAAATTATCACTAATGCATCCACTATTTCTTAAGGCTTCTTGGCCTTAAGGCTGCTGTGCCTCATGGAACACCCTTGGAGACAGCAAAGCAACAGATTGCTCAATCAGCCCAAAAACACGCCACCAACATGTAGATCTCTGGCTCCAGCAGTAGCAGAACCACGTTTGACAGAAAAAGGAGATGTGAACTGTCTGGTTGTATTGTTTGCTGGTGCCATCTTCTTCAGGAGACTCTGGACCCTCTCCAGTGCCAGCACATCCTTGCTTAGATAGGGAGCCCAAAACTGCTCATTATACTGCAAGTGCAGTCTGACCAAAGCTTTATAAAGTTTCAGCATTACATTCCTGCTTTTATATTCTAGTCCTCTCAAAATGAATTTTAACACCTTCCTTACCTTCTTTTAATGCCTTTCTTACCACCAACTCAGCCTGCAAGTTAAACTTCAGAGAGTCCTGCACGAGGACTCCTAAGTCCCTTTGCACCTCTGATTTTTGAATTTCCTCAGTGGTTAGAAAATAGTCTATGTCTTTATTCCTTCTAGAGAAGTGCAAGACCATACATTTCCCTAAACTATATTCCATCTGCCACTTCTTTGCCCATTCTCCTAGTCTGTCTACGTCCCTCTGCCAATTTGCTACTTTCTCAACACTAACTGCCCCTCCACCCATCTTAGTATCGCAATAGTATGAACTCTTGCCCCGCAGTGACCAGAGTGTGGCTGGTGGAAGATGCGAACATTCAATGGGGGAGACTGCTGTTGAAATTAAAGGGGCTTCCAACTGTGGCTTCCTGATCGCTGGCTGACAGGTAGCAACAGAATTAAAGAGAATTCCAAACCCTTTTATTAGAAGCAAGAGGATCAAAAGGGAAGCCTTTGTGTGGAACCAGTGCACAGTGTCTTGAGTGATAAATTCATGTTGGTATTTACCAGGGTGAAGGATGGAGTGTTAACAGAGGTGCACACTGACAGTCTGAAATGTGTGTATCAGGAAAGTGGCCATGTTAGACAGATTGATGCACACATTGGTGGACAAATTCTTAGGGCCTGATGAAATTAATTCTAGGTTTCATGGGTAGTAAGGGAGGAAATTGCTGGACCCCCACAAGGATTTTTGTATCATCTTTAGTCAAGACTAGAGAATAGCTAAACTTGTTTCCATCTTCAAGAAGGGTGGCAGGGATAAGCAAGGAAACTACAATCCAGTGGTGAAAACTATTCTAAAGAATAAGATGCTTGAAAAAACAGGGTCTGATTAGGGGGGTCGGCTTGGTTTTGGACGTGGGAAATTTGACTGGACTTTACTAAGAAAATTGATGAAGCAAAGTGGAAGACTTGGTATATATGAACTTTTGCAAGGCACCACATGACAGGTTGGTCCAGCAAGTTTGGGCACCTGGTCCAAGCTGCCTTGGCAGACTGTATAGACGGCACAGTGCAGTTGTAGAAGATGGCTTTTGTGACCAGACGTCTGTAATCAGTGGTCGATGCTGGCACCTTTGTGCTTTGTCATTAATATAAATGACTTGGATGAGAACATCTGTGGTCTGATAAGTAAGTTTTCTGAAAACACAAAGATTGATGGAATTTTAGATTGTGAAGATGTTTGGCTAAGGGTACAAAATGATATAGAACAATTGTAAATGTGGCATAGGGAATGTAATTCAGCCCAAACCTGAACAAGTATATACAGTAAATGGCAAGAACCTTGTAAATATTGATGTGAAAAGGACCTTGGGTTGTACAGTATGTTGATAGCTCCCTGGACACAGATGGATAGGATAATGAAAGTACATTTAGCTGGCTTGACCTTACAGGCAAGGGTATTGTGTATAAGGGTTCTGATATCATGTTGCAGCTAGATAAGACATTGTTTGGGATAGATTTGGAATATTCTGTGCAGTTCTGGTCGCCACGGTGTTGACAGGACATGGTAGTGCTAGAAGGAGTGCATAAGCGATTCATTGAGAAGTTGACTGGATTCGAGGGATTTAGTTACAATAAGGATTGTTATCACTCATGCAGGAAGCTAAGGGGTAACCTTATAGAGGTCAGTAAAGTTATGAGGGCATAGATAGGGTAGATAATCACAGTCCTTTTACAAGGGTAGAATAATCTCAAAATAGAAAACATCAGTTTAAGGTGAGACAGGAAACATTTAAAGAAGATCTTATGTGCACACTTTTCTTATAAATGGTGGTGGGTAAATAGAACTAGCTATCAAAGTAAGTACCAGTTACAATCATACTGTTTAAGATGTATTTGCACTGGTACGTGGATAGAAGAGGAATAGAGAGATATCGGCCAAATTCAGGAAAATAGAATGAGCTCAGATAGGCATTCCAGTTAGCATGGAAAAGGTTTCATGCTGTATGACTCGACGACTTTATAACTAGTACACTAAGGGAGTGGTAATCTCCTCCCTGAGTGAGGAGATTCTGTGAGGTGAGTTCCTTAGGTTAGAATCAGCCCTTTTTGGTACATTGTTTCTCTTAATCTGCAAAATTACCACTACGTCTGTTGTTATTCACTTCAATTGTTTGCATAATTTTTATTTATTTTTTTCTTTCTCTTGCGCATCAAGTGTTGGTCTTTTATTTTTATTCTTTTTTTTCTTTAATTAGATTCTTTCGGGTTTCTTGCTTTGTGGCTATCTGTGAGCAAGCAAATCTCAAGGTTGTATAAGTTATACATTCTTTGGAAATAATAAATGAATCTTGAATCTGATAATCAGTGCTTGGACAAAGTGGAGTCAGGCCTGATCTTATTCCGTTAGAGAAGCTGATTCTGAGAGACTGGTTGGATCCTTGCAAAGATAATGTGTTGTGTTCCTTGGGTTGGCAATGCTTTTTAGTTGCATCTTTGTCTGTTGTTCATTGAACTGTACAATCACAGTAAAACGGTCTCGTTAATTTAAAAAAACTGGACAAGGAAACTTTGTCTTTAGTCAGCAAAAGTACTGCATTATTTCCCGTGCACGGCAAGATCAATTAGTTTACAGTGTATGCTTTGTGCAAACAGGGGTGAAGTCATTCCATCTGAACTCTCCTTTGTAACCTATAAACTGAGGATAGATTTAGATTTAGATTATGAAGACACGCAGTCCTCTTTTATTGTCATTTAGTAATGCATGCATTAAGAAATGATACAATATTTCCTCTGGTGTGATATCACAAAACACAGGACAGACCAAGACTGAAAAAAAACTAACAAAACCACATAATTATAACACATAGTTACAACAGTGCAACAATACCATAACTTGATGAAGAAGTCCATGAGCACAGTAAAAGTTCAAAGTCTCTCAAATGTCCCACATCTCACGCAGAGGGGAGAAGGAAGAAAAACTCTCCCTGCCATACCTGACCACGGTCCGACTCTGAGTCATCCGAAAACTTAGAGCTCTGATCAGCTCTCCGACCGAGTACTGAGCGCCAGCTCTATCCAAATGATTCGACCTCCATCTTGGTCGCGAACAGCAGGAAAAGCCGGGGATTTTGAGCCCTTCCCTCCGAAAGATTCCCAACCGCGCAGTAACGACAGCAGCGAACGAGCGTAATTGACCATCAGTTCATCAATTAGGCCTCTGCTTTGCTCTTTTCTTGGGTTAAGGGTGTAGAAGAGAAATATTCAGAGTCATTTATTTATCATGTGAGCATCGAAACATACAGTGAAATGCGTCACTTACATGAACAAGTGACACCACTTAAGGATGTGCTGGGACCAACCCGCAAGTGTCGTCACACATTGTGATGCCAACATTGCATGCCCACAATATTCAATAGAACAACACAATAATAGTAACAAAACAAAATAACAGCAAAACAAGTCCCTTTCCTCCCATCCACCCATTCAGTCATACACACCGACTTCTAATTCCAGCTTCGGCCCCTTTCCCTTCCAGTTCTGATGAAACGCCTCGGCCCAAAACAGCAACTGTTTATTCCCTCCGTAGATGCTGCCTGACTAGCTGAGTTCCTCCAGCATTTTGTGTGTGTTGCCTAACATAAAGCACTGTATACAAATTGGAAGCAGTTTAGCGTTGCTTAGCTAATGCTGACTTTTGGTACATCCACACTTCCAACAAGCTGTGTCTGTAGCTGTATTTTTGGCTCTGATTACAAGCTGTGGGTTCAAGGTACTTGTGTCAGCTTTGTCCCATAATTCTGTCTATGTGGAACGCTGCATTTAGATGGGCACCAAACCAGAGCCTTGTCTTAGATGCCTATACAAACTGAAGCAAGCAAGTGATCTGATCAAAAATTTGCCTCAAGCACAACACTGAGGGAGTGCTACACTGCCCAGCGTTTCAATTCCTTGACATTACTTTTTATGAGGAATAAAAATAGAATAACTCAGTGGGTCATGTAGCATTCCATCAAGGCAAAAGTTGTATTTCAGGTTGAAACCCTGCATTAAGGCAGTTTATGGAGTGGGGAGGGTGGTGAGTGGGGGTGAGATCAAAGGCTGGTAGGTGGTAAGTGGAACCCAATGAAGGGGAATGACAATAACCAATTGGAAAAGGGAGGGGATAACAGATGGGAAAGATTGATAAAGAGAAATCAACCTTGCTAGATAGATAAGTGTTTATGGGAGAAGAACACCAGGGATGTGGATTATCTGAATTTAATTGTAATGGAGAGATTAAACACAAATTATAGGAATGACATGTCATAATTCCACTTGGCTAATTTACAACCTAATTCTATGAAGACTGAATTTTCACCTTTGTTGACAAATGCAGCATTATTATTTTTGAGTTGTGTCAACTGAACTCCATTTGTATATATAAAGAATGGAACCAAATAGATTTTTATGCACTTTTTTGCAAATGTTTATGTGCTTTCTCTCCATCCATTCCTTCCCCAAAACAAGCCTCACCAATTTTTGTTTCCTCAGAAACTCAAAATTAGCCTCCAGGAATAACCAAACAAAATTTCATCATATCAGTTGTGCAATATATACCACCACTAAGCACTTCTTTCCCTCCCTCCCCCCCCTCTGCATTCCGCAGGGATCGCTCCCTACGCGACTCCCTTGTCCATTCATCCCCCCCATCCCTCCCCACTGATCTCCCTCCTGGCCCTTAGCTGTGTAAGCGGAACAAGTGCTACACATGCCCTTACACTTCCTCCCTTACCACCATTCAGGGCCCCAAACAGTCCTTCCAGGTGAGGCAACACTTCACCTGTGAGTCGGCTGGGGTGATATACTGCGTCCGGTGCTCCCGATGTGGCCTTCTATATATTGGCGAGACCTGACGCAGACTGGGAGACCGCTTTGCTGAGCACCTACGCTCTGTCCGCCAGAGAAAGCAGGATCTCCTAGTGGCCACACATTTTAATTCCACATCCCATTCCCATTCTGACATGTCTATCCACGGCCTCCTCTACTGTAAAGATAAAGCCACACTCAGGTTGGAGGAACAACACCTTATATTCCGTCTGGGTAGCCTCCAACCTGATGGCATGAACATCGACTTCTCTAGCTTCCGCTAATGCCCCACCTCCCCCTCGTACCCCATCTGTTACTTATTTTTATACACACATTCTTTCTCTCACTCTCCTTTTTCTCCCTCTGTCCCTCTGAATATACCCCCTGCCCATCCTCTGGGTCCCCCCCCCTTGTCTTTCTTCCTGGACCTCCTGTCCCATGATCCTCTCGTATCCCTTTTGCCTATCACCTGTCCAGCTCTTGGCTCCATCCCTCCCCCTCTTGTCTTCTCCTATCATTTTGGATCTCCCCCTCCCCCTCCCACTTTCAAATCTCTTACTAACTCTTCCTTCAGTTAGTCCTGACGAAGGGTCTCGGCCTGAAACATCAACTGTACCTCTTCCTAGAGATGCTGCCTGGCCTGCTGCGTTCACCAGCAACTTTTATGTGTGTTGCAATATATACCTCAGATGTCTTTCTTGGGTACTTGGAATACAGAGCCACAATCTTTCATAAAGCATTCCTTTTATTTGTCTAATTATTCTGATGAAAGCTTTGCATGAAACTTTGAGTCTGTTTCTCTTTCCACAGATGTTAATTAATTTCTAACTATTCTGTTTTATCTTAGACTTGCAGGTTCTGCAATTGTTTTGCTTTTCTAAGGTATATTAATTAACAATTCATTAACAAGATTTAAGATGGCCTGTTTCTTGTATTTTAATCTGTAATCTTACTTACTAGGTCAGATGTATATCTTATTTTTTATAGGCCTTATTTGCAAGTCAGGTTAAGTCTGTCCATATAAATACATAATCGCTTGAGATTTCTCCCACTGCTTAACCTTCAAGATATATTGTGTGCATTTGGGACTGAATTATCTGATGCTGAAGTACATCCTAGGATGTGCTGGGACATATAATCAGTGATACAACCTGGGGTCATCAGGTGATTTGGGTATTTCAACATCAGACACTTTTGCCCAGGCGAGCCAGCCATGATTGAATGGCAGAGCAGACTGGATGGGCCAGATGGCCTAATTCCGCTCCTACGTCTTATAGCAGCGATCCCCAATCACCGGGCCGCGAGGAAACAATATGATTTGGCGATAGGAGTCAGCTGCACCTTTCCTCATTCCCGGTCACGGCCACTGTTGAGCCATTACGCGCATGCAAGGTCATTACCCGCGCGGCATCCATGTCACCGCGGGAAGGAGATCAACTCCTCGAGCTTGGCAGGCTGAAAAGTGTGTTTGACGTAACATCTCTGCCGGCATTCTGGATCAAAGTCAAGGCTAATTATCCTGAGATAGCCGGGAAAGCACTGAAAATGTTGCTTCCATTTCCAACATTTTTCTGCGCAGCAGAGTTTTCTGCAATGAATGCAAGGAAAACTAAATTGTGGAATAGACTGGATATAAGGAACCCCGTTAGAGTATCGCTGTCTCCCATCACCCCTCGATAGGACCGTCTTGTTGCAGGAGAACAAGTATTCAGCCCAGGGCTCCCACTGATTCAGCGATATTGGTGTGTTGCAATGATTTTATATGTTCATATGGGGAAAATATGCGCTGTGTGTTTAATATTCAAACGTTACTTAAAATGTTATGATGGTATTGACTTACTTATATAACCATATAACAATTACAGCACGGAAACAGGCCATCTTGGCCCTTCTAGTCCGTGCCGAACGCTACTCTCGGCCGGTCCACAAGAATATTGTCAATATTAAACCGGTCCGCAGTGCAAAGAAGGTTGGAGACCCCTATCTTATGGTCTCATCTTCAGTCATAGAAAAAGAATCTAGTGCTTTCCCAGCATATATGATGAGTAAACTCTTCTTGGGCTTCTAGCTAGGTACAGATATCGATTATAACTGACATTTTGATGACAAACTCTGCCATTTTCTTCAGGGATAATGCGTGGGTAAGTCTAGTCCAGTGATATTTATATCCCCATAGTCCGTCCCTCCTGATTGGTTAGTCCTCATCCAATCAGGTTTCTGCTCTCCCACCTTGTTTACAATCAAATTCCAGATCTTACTTCACAAATTTTAACAAAGACAAAGTTCTCTCTAAGTAAGAACTACAATTTGGTTGGAAGCAAGGTGGGAGAGCAGAAACCCGATTGGATGAGGACTAACCAATCAGAAGGGATAGACTAAAGGTGGGGGGAGGGGGAGGGGAAAGGAGGTATAAATACCACCGGACTAGACATGCTTAGGCCTCATCCCTGAAGAAGATGGCAGAGTTTGTCATAATCAATATCTGTATCCTTTTGGAAGCCCGAGAAGAGTTTATTCGTTCAGTCATAGAAGTTTAGGAGCTAGAACATGTAGAATATTCCTTTTTATCTTCAAGTCTCTGTTTCAAAAACTACAGTTCCTAAGGTGATTTGTTAGTCACCTGTCTTAAAAACATAAAATTCTTTGGCAAGAGATGCTATTGATTGATCTCATACATACACAGCATTATGTTGGTATCTAGTTTCTTCCTGGAACTATTAGAGTTTTTTGTTTTACCAGTTGTGCTGCCAATCTATTTCAACCTTTGGTTTTGCATAACCGTTCCTGAAATACCTCCTCAGGTTGCTTCTAAATATCTTCATTGTTTGGACGGGTGCAACAGATGTGAGTAATACCACAAAGGCTTCAGTTTGCCAATATGAGAGTAGGTTAAATATTCTACATCACAAACAAAAGAAGTTCTGCAGGTGCTGGAAAGCCGAGCAACATACACAAAATGCTGAAGAAACTCAGCAGGCCAGGCGGCGTCTATGGAAAAAAGTACAGTCTACATTTTAGGCCATGACCCTTTGGCAGGGCTGGAGAAAAAAAAGATAAGGAGTAGATTTAAAAGGTGGGGGGAAGGGAGAGAAACACAAGGTAATGGGTGAAACTGGGAGGGGGAGGAATGAAGTAAAGAGCTGGGAAGTTGATTGGTGAAAGAGATACAGGGCTGGAGAAGGGGGAATCTGATAGGAGAGAACAGAAGGCCATGGAAAAAAGGAAAGCTGGTGGGGGGGGGTGGTGGTGAGGAGCACCAAAGGGAGCCGATGGGCGGACAAAGAGATGAGATGAGAGAAAGGAAAGGGGAGGGGGAATGGTGAAGGAGGTGGGCTGGAGGCCATTACCAGAAGTTTGAGAAATCAGTGTTCATACCATCAGGTTGGAGGCTACCCAGACAGAATATAAGGTGTTGTTCCTGCATCCTGAGTGTGGCCTCACCTGGAAGGGCCATTTGGGAACACTAACATACAGGAGGCCACACCAGGACCTCTGGGCACAGTATATGACCCCAACAGACTCACAGGTGAAGTGTCACCTTACCTGGAAGGACTGTTCAGGAATGTAGAGCAGGGAAATTAAATTCAGGAAACAGGAGAAAATCTGCAATAATCCAACAAGTGCATGGAAAGATAGCAACACACACAGAATGCTGGAAGAACTAAGTAGTCCAGGCGGCATTTATAAAAAAAAAGAATAAATGGTCATGTTTCAGGCCGGGACCCTCCATCAGGACAGATAGCTTTGATGGTCAAATGAACTTACTCGACGTTGTTTCATTTAATCATTTTATTCAGGGCCATTTATAAAAATTCAGCCTTTCTGTTCTTCCTTTCAATCTCTCTATTAGCTTCTGCCTCTTTTCACACCTCTGCTTCCTCAGGAGTTTGTCCCTCTTAAGGAATCTTCCGTGCTTTGTTTCTATGATGTCCTCTCTGTGCTCACTCCAAACAATCAGCACCTTGTCTGTGCCTGGAGTTCCCAGCATTGTTTCCGTCAGTGGCTATGGAAACTGGGTAGGATGATTTGCCAACTACACCCACCTTTGTCAATGTATTGACTGAAATATGGCTGGCACCTTAGAGATTGCCACATGATCCTGTGTACGATTTCCCTGTACCATTGCTATAGAAGTTAGAAGTTACTATTCCAAGTGGATCTAATGGAACAGAATATCTTTACATGTAAACAGAGTAATAAGACACTATTGGAAGACAGCATTAAGTGCCCCCTTCAGGTTTTTGCAGACTTTGAAGTCAGTCGAAGTCCTATTTCAGCATAAACACAAGCCTCCTCTACTGCCACAATGAGGCCATTCAGGCTGGAGGAGCAACATCTCATATTCCATCTGGGTAGTCTCCAACCTGACAGCGTGAGTATCAATTTCTTTAACTTTCAGTAATTTCTCCCCCTCCCCCTTCCCCTCCTCTCTTTTTTGCATTCCCCATTCTGGTACCTCCCTTACCCCTTCACTTCTCCTCACCTGCCTCTCGCCTTCCTCTGGTCCCCTCTCCCATGATCTGTTCCTCTTCTATTAGATTCCATCTTCAACCCTTTACCTTTTCCACCGGTCACCTCCCAGCTTCTCACTTCAGAATCAGAATCACCAGCGTGTGTCATAAAATTTGTTAACTTCACAGCAGCAGTACAATGCAATACATAATAATATAGAAGAAAACATAAAATAATAATAAGTAAGTAAGTAAATCAATTATAGTATACGTATACAGGTTTCCCCTGCTATCTGAAGGTAGAGCGTTCCTATGAAATGGTTTGTAAGCCAGAATGTCGAAAAGTGAATAAGCAATTACCATTTATTAATATGGGAAAAATTTTTGAGTGTTCCCAGACCCAAAAAATAACCTACAAAATCATGCCAAATAACACATAAAACTGAAAATAACAGTAACATATAGTAAAAGCAGGAAGGATATGATAAATACACAGCCTACATAAAGTATAAATACTTTTCTGCAGCACTGCCTAGCACAGCAAAAATCTCGCGGAAGCGCTCTCAGCAGAAACACTCTCTCCAGTAACCTTTAAGCTATGAAGCTGCCAAATCATACCAAATAACACATAAAAATACACAGCCTATACAAAGTAGAAATAATGTATGTACAGTGTAGTTTCATTTACCGGAATTGGGAAGACTCCAATAAATTGCAGTTTTGTCACAGTTAAACACTTGCTTATATGAATAACCACCTGATGCAATTGGCAATCGCCTCTGAACTGGGCCGATATTTACGTGCTGGGCGTTGGGCGGCATCTAATTAATTAGCTTGTTTATTTCGGCTTTTTTCTTAAAGATGTGCTGGGTGCGTTCCGACTACCACTGCACCACCGCATCCTTCGCGGCAATGTATCAGTCCGCGGCCCGGAGGTTGGGGACCACTACTTTAACTATGAAGCTGCCCTCGCCTCAGAAACCAATCAAACCACCCATGACTATCTTTAAGTTCCACTTTCGCAACACTTTCATCACCATCATCCAGTGCTTTCTGTTTCAGTTTATTAAAAAGACTGACTCATTTTTCCTTTAAACCATTGTCCAGTGCTTTCTGTTTCAGCTTACTGAAAAGACTGACTCATTTCTCCTTAAGTATAAAAAAACTTAACGGAACACCACACTTTGTACACCCATCAATCCACTCAAGCAATAGACTTTCCATTTTATCCTTCATTGGATGCCGACTAAGAGAAACCACTTTGCTACGAGCAGAACCAACAGTAACATCGGCAGCTGTCAAAATTCTTTCTCTCTGCGGATGAATAGTGCGAATGGTGGATGCAGGCAAGATCAACACACGGACAATGTCCTTACTTCATTCACCATGTTCGAAAGGCTTAATTATGTCTGGTTTTACGGTAAGTGTAACACCCTTACGAGCTCTTTTAGGCTTTTCCGATACCTTAGAACTCATCTTGCTAACGGATGCACAAAATAAATTGAGATAAAGCACGTGTTTAAGCAATGGCAGCTAGAATGCAGATCCGGGGGAGGAGCTTGGCTGTTTGGGCGCGCGCTGCCTTTTTTCGTAACAGTGAAAACACCTTCTGTTAGCGAAAACAGGTAACTAATGTAGGTCTTTCATATCAGCAAGGTGTCGTAAAGTGAACATTTGGAAAACCGGGGGCCACCTGTATTGAATAGGTTAAAAATCATACAAAAACATAAATAATATATATTTAAAAAGTGAGGTAGTGTCCAAGGGTTCAATGTCCTTTTAGGAATCGGATGGCAGAGGGGAAGAAGCTGTTCCTGAATCGCTGAGTATGTGCCTTCATGCTTCTGTACCTCCTGCCTGATGATAACAGTGAGAAAATGGCATTCCCTGGGTGCTGGAGGTCCTTAATAATGGACACTGTCTTTCTGAGACACTACTTCCTGAAGATGTCCTGGGTACTTTGTAGGCTAGTACCCAAGATGGAGCTGACTAAATTTATAACCCTCTGCAGCTTCTTTCAGTCCTGTGCAGTAGCCCCTCCATACCAGACAGTGATGCAGCCTGTCAGAATGCTCTCCATGGTACATCTGTAGAAGTTTTTGAGTGCATTTGTTGACATGCCAAATCTCTTCAAACTCCTAATAAAGTATAGCTGCTGTCTTGCCTTCTTTATGACTACATCGATATATTGGGACCAGGTTAGATCCACAGAGACCTTAACACCCAGGAACTTGAAGCTGCTCACTCTCATCACATCTGATCCCTCAATGAGGATTGGTATGTGTTTGTTTGTCTTACCCTTCCTGAAGTCAACAATCAGCTCTTTCGTCTTACTGACATTGAGTGCCAGGTTGTTGCTGTGACACCACTCCACTAGTTGGCATATCTTGCTCCTGTACGCCTTCTCGTCACCATCTGAGATTCTGCCAATAATGGTTGTATCATCAGCAAATTTATAGATGGTATTTGAGCTGTGGCTAGCTGCACAGTCATGGGTATATAGAGACTAGAGCAGTGGGCTAAGCACACACTCCTGAGGTGCGCCAGTGTGCATTGTCAGCGAGCAGGATATGTTATCACCAATCCGCATAGATTGTTGGCTTCCAGATAGGAAGTCAAGGATCCAGTTGCGGTTGGAGGTACAGAGGCCCAGGTTCTGCAACTTCTCAAGAATTGTGGGATTGATAGTATTAAATGCTGAGCTGTAGTCGATGAACGGCATCCTGACACAGGTGTTTGTGTTGTCCAGGTGGTCCAAAGCCATGTGAAGAGTCATTGAGATTGCAGCTGCCATTGACCTATTGTGGTGATAGGCAAATTGCAGTGGGCCCAGGTCCTTGCTGAGGCAGAAGTTCAGTATCGTCATGACCAACCTCTCAAAGCATTTCATCACTGTAGATGTGAGTGCTACCAGGGGATAGTCATTAGGGCCCCTTTCCCTCACCCACACTTTCACTCTCACTTGGTTCACCCATCACCTGCCAGCTTGTACTTCTTCCCGTCCTGCCACCTTCTTATTCTGGCTTCTTCCCCCTTCTTTTCCAGTCCTGATGAAGGGTCTTGGCCCAAAACATCGACTGTTTTTGTACAGATGCTGCCAGACCTGCAGACTTCTTCTAGCATTTTGTGTGTGTTGCCCTATTTCAGCATACATTTTGCAGGTAACTGTGACTGTACAATGTTTAATGGATGTTTATGACCATTTTACATTTAATCCCAGTTTAATTTCGATAAAGCTTATTTGATTATAAAAGTGGGTTGGATGAAATATAAATTCCGCTGTTCGGTGCCTGGTTACTGGACATTATCAGTGTGGAGGATTTTGAATGTATGATGGCACGGCAGAATACAATAGGAGCTAGAGTTTGGACAAAGAAAAATCACAGAAATGTACTATGTTGTACTTTTCTATGATCTTATGTTGCCAGTTCACTTTCTCTAGTTTCAGTTTAGTCATAATTCCACCACCATGTGTATTTTGCCAAAGCATAAATTGACTGATCTTTAATTATGTTACATAGCATGGTGAAAATTAAATTTCTTGTACTCTGTGTTAAATCTTTATGCTGAAAAAAAAGTCAGTGTGACCTGCAGTTCTGAAGTAGCTTAGTTTCACTCACCATTTACTGTAAATGTCAAATGTTCACTGGTAGATGAGACATTGCAGGCTACAGCCAATCTCTTTTTGGCAGAAAAACAGTTGCAGGAATGTTACCAAAGCAGTAAGTCTTTCCACACAAAACCAATTACACCAAAGTACCAAAAACAAAACTAAATAACACTGCATTGTCTGAAATGCCACTGATGTTTCAAAAATCTATCAATTTTATCACCAAAAGCAGGTTTTTTTTTCCAAAAAGAATATTTTTAAATATCACATCCCTAAATTGTTCTATTACGTGATTTGGATTATAGGTGAACTTTATATGATGCAATTCGTTTATATGAAGTTTGCGTTCTGAAACTGGCCTAGAGTCTGATTTGATATGATCTAAAATGGCAGCACCTAGTACAGGCTTTGTTCTCCCCTGCTCTTTTGGTTTTCATTGTGCAGATCCATCCAAGATGGCAGATAGCATGTTGGCACTGTAGTCCTAATTTACCTCACCTTATTAATTCCAATTATAAAAGAAAACCTGAAATGGCAGTTCTCAGCAAGGGGAAATGCAATTAAACTGAAAACAAAATAAATTGCTGCTTCTTAATCCAGCACAATGAGGCACAATTTTTGCTGGAAATACTCCCGCAGGAATTGCCTGTTGAAGCCCACATTTTTTTCACTACTTTAGTCGCAAGAGTAGCTTTGATCCACTTGCAAAACCTTGAATATTTGATACTTACATATGTTCTATGCAAATTTCTTATTCTGAGTTGCAGTGAGGATTGAGCATTTTTAGAACTTAAGCCTTCTCATGACCTTGTCAAAGTGGTTTGAGTCGATTGATGTAACTGGATTACACAGCATCTTTTGTGAAAACTTGCAGCCAGGAAGGGCAACTATGTTTTCATCAGATTCTATGAAAGTAATAAATGCAGAAGTAATTTTCGTCTTGCCTCCCTGGACAGTCAATAAAATGAAATGGAGGTCATGAAGAATCTCTGCAAGTTTGTTACCCAGGCAGAGGAGTGAAAATGGCCCTAATTCATCGTGGGTTTCTACTACACAGAACCCAGCCAATTGTTAGTTTTGGAGAAATAATTTTCTGAACAAAGCAAGGAAAATAAGAAAGAAAGGGAAAAAGGAGAAAAGAGAAGGAAGGAAAAAAGAAAGAAGAAAGGTGGTTCTCTGTATTTCACAACCATAGAAGTGTCTTGAATTATGGTAGATGTGTAACATAGGGAATACTGTATAGTACAAACGAGAGCTCTACAAGTTATGTTGAGAGATAAATGACCAATAAGCTGCTTTTTCCCCATTCTTGGAGCAGAATACCTACTCTTATATGGTCCACACCATGGTACCCTCTACATCCATCCTTAAGCAAATCAATCTTTGCCTTTAACATCTTATTGGAGCAACAGCACTCCGACAGTCTGTTTTCAAGTAGAAAGTTTATTTATCCGTGTTGAACCTTTTTAATAGTTTCATATTGCAGGATTATCTCCGTTCCCCCGCGCCCCCCCCAAAACTTGTGGATATAATGGTTTTCTTGTTGGTGAATGCAGATTAGATGTATTCATTTAAGACATAATACATGCCCTCTGGCTCCTCTTTCCACGATTACCCCATTGCTCTTAAAACACTTATAAACTGCTTTGAGAGTTTCCTTAATGTCACCTACCTGTGATATTTTGTTCCCTCGCTTTGCCTTTTGAATTTATTGTTACGCCCTCACCCACGAACTCTCTATCCTCTTGAAAGGGCTTCTCTTTTTTTCATTCTGTATGCTCTCATTTTTCATTCTGTCCTCAATATCCCTTGACCGTCTGGGTATCTTAGTCTTTTCATTGAATCTGAACTCTCATTATTTTACCTTTAAATTATCTTACTCATCCAGTGGAGACTTACCTGCAAGTAGTTACTCTCACTCTATTTTGTCCCAGACATGCTATTATGTCCAGATCCTGTCTGATAATGTTGAAACTCTCCAATTCAGAACTTTAACTTTCAGATAGTCTTTATCCCTTTCCGTCACAAATTTTCAGAGGTATGGTCACAATCGCCATAAAGATTCTTCCACTTTCATTTCAGTGACGATACATTCCCCAAGATTAGGTCCAGTACTGCTCCTTTCCTGAATGCACTTTAAAATTTCACCCTCATTATGACCTTCCACACTTAAAATTACTATTGGATTCCGCAAAACCTCTTCCATATTGATCTGCCAGATTTTTTTTCACACTCTAGGACTTTCAAAAGCTTTGATAGAGAGGGGACATTAATAGTGAAGTTGAAATCCTCTGCTGCTCAGAGTCATCCCCCTATAACTCTTACTTTATAATAGAAGCACCCATTTTATGGATTCCCATAGATACATGTAATGCCCTGGCATTAAAGTATGTAATGCCATATTTTAACGGTAACCCAAATACTACTGCAAAGCTGTGGGATATTTCATTTAATAGTTTTCTGTAGAAGCAATGTGTTCTGCTGGTAGTGTTTGGGTTACTGTTAAAGATAAGGGGTTGTGATGTTCAGCTTTGGAATGTCAGATCAGCCAATCAGGATGGTGGAATTGGGAGAAGGGTCCAGAGAAATCTGGGCGGACAGGTTTTGTGAGAGGGGTTTTGTGAGGCCCTTTTTGGTGGGAGATGGAGAAAGAAGAAGATCAAGAGAACCGGCAGTAGGATTCGATCCAACTGGAATGCGCAATTCAGTGGAGTCGAAGATGGGAAGTTCTATCAGTGATTGGTGAATCGGAGTTGGCACCCAGATTTTGGAAGATCTGAGCTCCAACTTTATGCACAATCGATTATTTTAATTATAATGGGCCCTTTTATTTTTTTCCTTTTACCCTTTCTTCAATATCTTGCATTAAGTGACGTTCATAAATATACATTTCTTATAACTGTATGCAGTGTACGATATGTTATTTCTTGCCATTGGGTAATTGCAAGTGAGCAGGATTTACACAGTATTCGCTCAGATTGGGGTGCAGGTTGCTGAAACGTCTCGGTTCTCCCGGTCTGGTGGGACCCAAGTCATATCGACCTTAGACATACAGAGTTCGAGAAAGGTGGTTTTCTTACTGCTGAGTCCATTGGCTTGTTAGCAAAGGGCTAACCAGCTGTGTTTCTAGAAACGCCTGGTAAAAAGGGGTTTCATATGAATGAGCTCCATTATATTATTAAATTTGGAAATACATCAAATATACAGATTGGCAGGTATGTTGTGGGCATCTAGCCAATAATATAGAAGAAGATACAATAAGTTTTTTCAGATATATAAGGAGTAATAAAGAGACGTGTATGCATATCAGACCACTGGAAAATGACATTGTTGAGGTAGTAATGGGGACAAAGAAATAGCGGAGGAACTTATAAGTATTTTGCATCAGTCTTCACTGCGGAAGACACTTGCAGAATGTCAGATATAAGAGAATGTCAGGAGGCAGAAATGAGTGTCATTGCTATTGCTAAGGAGAAGATGCCTGGGAAGCTGACAAGCCTGAAGGTAGATAAGTCACTGGACCAGATGGACTACGTCCCAGTGTTCTGTAAGATGCAGCTGAAGAGATTGTACTGATCTTTCAAGAATCACTAGATTTTGGAATGGTTCCAGAGTATTGTAAAATTATAAATGTCATTTCACTCTTTAAAAAGGGAAGGAGTAACTTCCGGTGATGCCATGATTCAGTTTTGACCTGCCTCGCATTCCCTCCCACGAAACTCGAGGAATAATAGCTGTTAGGTTATCTTAGACCATATATGAAAGATATTTTTGCTTAGTAAAGAATAGAGGAACGTGAGTATGGCGTCTCGGACTTCAAAACACGCTGGAAACCAAGAAATACAAAGAGAAAGCAAAGATAAAAAGATACAGTTCACTCCAGAACAGGCCGAAGCCAGCAAAGATGATGATATGGCCGTGATACTACGTGAATTGAAAGAGCTGAGAAAAGAAAATCAAGAGTCATTATTAGATACCAAGGCATCCCTGCTTAGACCGGAAACTTCGATGACCGACCTGAAGGAACGACTGGATCTACTTGAGCAGAAGTCTATCAAGTCTGAGTCCAGAATTAGTGCTAACGAGGACGCACGGCATGAGAGAGCACTTAAATACTTGTTGAAGCGAGAAGCCACTCTTACCGCGGTTTATGATGATCTACAGAACTGCTTTCGAAGAAATAACTTAAGAATCTATCAGATACCTGAGGGTAGTGAGAAAGGAGACATGGAGGGGTTTGTCAAACAGTTAATTAAAACGATGCTTCAGCTGCCAGATGACTTAAATAATGCACATTGAAAGAGCTCACCGATCTCTAAGCACAAAGCCCACGCTCCATCGTTGTACGCTTCTTGGATTATACAGTGAAAGAGGCAAAACTGCGTCAAGCATGGGCTCAAAAACAAGTTACGTTTCAAGGCAGAGTCATCTATTTTGATCAGGACTACTTTCCTGAGGTCCAGAAAAGAAGAGCGAAAGTCCGTGCCGTGATCAAGCAGCGAAGGGAGAAAGGTGTGCGAGCAAGTTGTCGCTTCCCAGCGCAGCTGAGAATACACTTGGATGCTGGACTGAAGACCTTTCCTTCCTTGATTGAAGCTTTACCTACACTGAGCAACCTGGGCATCTCCGTGCCGGTGAGTGGGAGGGAGAAGCTGGAGCAGCAGCTCATCAGCGAGGTATGGCAGGTGCAGCAGAGGGAGCGAGGAGGAGGGAGCACTGCGCTGTCAGAGGCAGACATGAGAGTTCTCCTGACATAAGGAGAGGACGATTTTTTTTTCGTTCAAAGAAGGAGGTATTATGAATGGTGTCTTCTTCGGACTGATCAATAATTTCTGGTTGTGAGGAATATTTAACTGTCTTCGTCAACATGTGCTTCTATTTAGCAGTCTAACTGACATACATTGATATACAGTGCAGTTTTATGGGGGGGAGGGAGGGCAAGTTAAATTTTGTTAAGAGAAGGAATTGCCAAGGGAGGGGAACAACTCAACCAGGGGGATATGTTTTCCCCGAGGTTTGTAGCTATGACAGCACTGTGTGCGTGTTCCCCAGAGAGAAGCAGGTGTCATTACTCTCTGCCTGATTATCATCAGGGGTTGGTCTTGATAAGAGAAAAAGCAGTCATAATAATTTGTTTTATCAGGAATCTTAAAAGACCAACTGGGTATTTGGAAGTCTTGTTTGGTTTTGTTGGATTTGTTGTGTTTTGTGGGTTATACTCTTTTGTAAATAGTTCTCTAGGCATTGGCAGGTCTTTACAAGTTTTTCAGTTATTAAACTATAAAAATGCCGGGTTTGGTTGAAGGTGGGAGGGGGGAAGTGATGTAGTAAGAGAGATATTGTACTATGGCCACTTTGAACATAATTAGTTATAATATTAATGGAATCAATCACCCCATTAAAAGGAAAAGAAATATTGGCTCAGTTGAAAGAACTTAATTGTTCTATAGTTCTATTAAAAGAAACACATTTAGGAGACATGGAACATAAAAAATTAAAAGAGAGTGGGTAGATCAAGTCTATTATTCATATTGTCCTAATAGTGGAAAGAGAGGAGTTGCAATATTAATTAACAGATCAGTTTATTTCATGGTGGAAAAAGACGTTACAGACAAGCAGGGTAGATGTGTGTTAGTTTTGGGCTCTATGGGAGGTGAAGAGTTTACCATCATGAGCATCTATGCACCGAATGAAGATAATCCCACCTTTTTCAAAGAAGTAGCTGTATTACTTGCCAGGGAAGCTAGAGGTACTGTTATAGTTGGAGGAGACTTTAATTGTATTCTTAATAGGAGTTTGGATAAATTACCTGGGAATGGGGAACCCCTGAGCAAGAAGTCTAAAGCAGTAAAAATTATGTTGGATGAGCTTGGGCTGGTTGATGGCTGTAGAGTATTGAATCCAGGTGTCAGGGATTTTAATCATACATCAAGAGCCCATGGCTCATATTCAAGAATTGACCTTATTTGCATCCCAAAGATGAATCTACATCAGGTGAAGGAATGTGTTATTGAACCCATTACACTGTCAGATCACGCTCCCGTTAAATTTGTACTGAAAGTAGGCTGTGAGTGGCACTTCAGATATTGGAGACACAATGTTGATGGATCCCTCTTCCTATAATCAACTAAAACAATGCAGTGACGAATATTTTGTGACAAATGACAATGAGGAGGTTTCCCCCTCGATACTGTGGGAAGGTGCAAGAACCGTGATTAGGGGAAAATGTATTGATTTGGCTGTTCAAGTGAAAAAAATCCCGAAACAAAAAATGTAATCAGTTACAAAGTAAAATAAAAAGATTAGAACAAACGCACAAATCAACATTGAACAAAGATGATTGGAAAAACCTCCAAAAGTGTAGGGATGCCTTGAATGAGTTGCTCACATATAAAGTGGAAGGAGCACTTAGATACACAAATCAGAAGTATTATGAGATGGGGAACCGGGCCAGCCGTCTGTTAGCATTTCAGTTGAGAAAGGCACAGTCTAGTAGAGTTGTACCAAAATTTAGACATCCTTTAACTTTCTCCGAGGTATCGAACCCAAACGATGTAGCAGAGGCATTTAGGGCCTTCTATAAAGACCTGTATGATTCTTCGGATCCTCCACAAAATAAAGGCAAGCTGGACGAGATTTTAAGAGACATTTGTATAAACAAACTTTCGGAAAATGAGATTGTCTCACTGACACAACCAGTCTCAGAACTAGAAATAAAAGATGTTATTAAAACATTAAAAAGTAATAAATCTCCAGGTATGGATGGATTTCTGGGTGAGTTCTATAACAGAACGGAACTTACTCCAGTTTTATGTAAAGTTTTTAATTATGCTTTGAATGAACATGACCTCCCGGAGAGCTGGTCAGAGGCAATCGTATCAGTAATCCACAAGGATAGAAAGGACCCTATAGCTTGTAGTTCATATAGACCAATCAGCCTACTTGGTACTGATGTGAAGATTCTTTGCTCTATTTGAGCAAAGAGACTACAGAAATATATAGGGATATTGATTAATCCAGATCAAACTGGATTTATTCCAGGCCGCCAGGAGGAAATAATGTTAGAAGAGCTTTAAATATCCAGTCTTTGCACAGAGATCCATCCAACCTTCAACGCTTCTTAGCTTAGATCCCGAGAAGGCATTTGAAAGGGTGGATTGGATATACTTGGACTATACCTTAGAAAAAATGGGCTTTAATGCAACATTTTGAAGTTGAATGAAGATACTGAATAGAGATCCAGTTTCCAGGGTTAGAGTAAATGGATACTGTTCCAATTTCTTCAGGCTCAAAAGGCGAACCAGACAGGGGAGTCCCCTATCCCCGATATTATTTGCTTAAGCATTGAACCACTGGCTGAGTTAATAAGACAAAATGAACAAATTGAGGGTATAACAGATAAAGGAGGTATAATCCACAAGATAGCTTTATTTGTAAATGACATTCTTCTCTTTATAAAAAAAACCCTCTTTCATCAGTTCCCCTGCTTATACAATGCTTGAGAAGCTATGGAGAGGTCTCAGGATACAAAGTTAACAAAGTGAAATCTGAAGCTATGATGATTACAAGGACCTGGCCAAGCCAGCTCGATGATGAAGTGACTTTTCATTGGTCAGGACAGGGTTTTAGATATTTGGGGGTAGTTTACCTCATAGTTCCTCTCAGCTCTTTGCAGCCAATTATGTTAAACTTATTAATCAAGTGAGGAGAGATCTTGAACATTGGGAGATGCTTCCTTTATCACTGATAGGTAGAGTAGAAGTGATCAGGATGAATATTTTGCCCAGGTTTCTTTTTCTTTTTAATGCTTTACCCATAATAGTTCCCATATCTACTTTTAAAATGTTGGATTGACTCATCAGTAGGTTTATATGGCAGAAGAAGAGGTCCAGGATGAGATTAAAAGTATTATACTCAAATAAAAAACAGGGAGGTTTAGCTTTACCTCATTTAAAGACCTATTACTGGGCTGCCCAATTAGGAGCAATTGTGTCATGGATCAGAGAAGATGTGGATTCAAGATGGGTTCACATAGAGCAAAATTCAATTGGTGAGTTATCTTTAGCAGCTCTTCCCTTTTTAAATCCAAATGTGTAGAAGAATGTTGAGACTCAGAATGAATGGGTTAACTATACATTGAAAGTGTGTGATAGAATTAGGAGAAAATTAGATCTTCCAAGGTCTATATCAAGGGCAACCAGAATTGCATTCATTTCAGATTTTATTCCAGCAAGACTGGATTCTGGTTTTAACAGGTGGGCACAAAGAGGCCTGGTTCTTGTGGATCAATTGTTTGATGGTGAGATGCTCAAATCTTTCTCTCAGCTCCAAACTGAATTTGACCTTGTATCAAATGACTTTTATAGATTCCTCCAAATTAGACATTACCGTACATCACACAAAGAATGGAATAATCTTAAAATACAGCCAAATAATTTTGAAAAATTTTGGATAGAGATCATCATGGGTAGGTCGCAATCCCAGAAAACTGTATCTTGTCTATATAAGAACATACACCTGGGTACAATGGATAACACGTTAGATGTTAAACATAAGTGGGAATTGGAGGTAAATACCATAATAGAAGAGGAAGAGTGGGAGAGGTCTTGGGAGTCGTGGCATAAATGCTTGAATAGTCCCAACTGGAGGGAATTTGCTTGGAAAATAAGGATGAGGTACTTTAAAACCCCATTAGTAATATCATTACATGCAGAAAAAAACAGCAGACTTTGCTGGAGGGGCTGTGGCCCAGTGGGAGATTTTGCACATATATTCTGAGACTGTCCCAAATTAAGGGAATTTTGGTACAGGGTCACTGAGGAAATGAGAAAGATTTTAGATATAAGTATACCCTTTCAACCTAATCATTTAATTTTAGGTAACCTCCCGCAATTTGCACTAGAGAAGAATAAACTATACCTGGACCTGAGACAGGTTTTTCAAGTCGCCTATGTTATCATTAAAGCAGCAAATTCTCCACGTCCTGGCAACTGGGTTTTGTAGCGCTCAATCGATGGCATTACATTTGAACCATGGCAGTACTGTGCCACAAGTGATACTGAATGCTTGACCCGATACAACATTGCACCTCGAATTGGGCCGCCAACCTACAAAAGAGATGATGAAGTGATCTGCACTTCTTATTATTCCAGGCTCGTCCCAGTGGAGCATGAAGAGGTAATGTCATCTTCATAGAAAGATATCAAATACCTGCTGGAAGGTGCGTTTTAAAATAGGGTTCTGGTGGATCACCCATCACTCAATACAGGAGTTGGGATGTTCTGTTGAAGTTGGATTAAATATTGCTGAGGCCAACTTTTGAGTAATGCGTGCAGTTCGTCTACTTACAGGGAAGATACCAGTAAGCTGAAAAGAGTGCAGGAATGTTGCCGAGACTCAAGAGCCTGAGTTACTGGGAAAGGTTGAATCAGTTAGGACATTGTTTCTTGGAGCGTAGGAGAATAAGGGAGGATTTGATAGAGCTATACAAAATTATGAGAGGTATAGACAGGGGTAAATACAAGCAGGCTTTTTTCCCACAGAGGCTGGGTGAGACTAGAGCTAGAAATCAAACGTTTACTGGAGGTGAAAGCTGAAATTTTTAAAGGTAATCTGAAGGGAAACTTCTTCACTCAGAGGGTGTTGTAGAAAGAACTGCCAGAAGTTTATTCTTTGGAGCGTAGAAGGTTGAGGGGGGACTTGATAGAGGTATTTAAAATTATGAAGGGGGATAGATAGAGTTGTCGTGGATAGGCTTTTTCCATTGAGATTGGGGGAGATTCAAACAAGAGGACATGAGTTGAGAGTTAAAGGGCAAAAATTTAGGGGTAACATGAGGGGGATCTTCTTTACTCAGAAAGTGGTAGCTGTGTGGAACGAGCTTCCAGCAGAAGTGGTTGAGGCAGGTTCGATTTTGTCGTTTAAAGGTAAATTGGATAGATATATGGACAGGAAAGGAATGGAGGGTTATGGGCTGAGTGCAGGTCGGTGGGACTAGGTGAAAGTAAGAGTTCGGCACAGACTAGAAGGGCTGAGATGGCCTGTTTCCGTGCTGTAATTGTTATATGGTTATATATGTTAAGAGTCTTGATTTTGATTGCTCATAAAATGATAACTGTCAACTGGCTTAAACCTCGCCCACCCACTTTGAAACAATAGATACAGAGACTGAAAGAAGTGAACTGTATGGAAAATATCACTGCAAGTCTACAACTGAAAATGGACTCTTACTTGGAAAGATGGAACTCTGTTATAGTGTACCTGGCACCGTGAAAGGCCCTTACAGGAGCCTGGGAAAATGTGGGACTTGAGTTGATTTACTGAAGACTGTGATTTTATTTAAAATAGATGTAAATCTACATTGAGGGGTGATGTAAAGTATGTAGATCATGTGTATGTTTGTGTTTGTATGCAATTATATGTATGTGCTCTTTGTTTCTTTTTTCTCTTACTCCTGTTCTGGTATTGTTAATATAGATATTTACCATTGTGCAGTGAACTGTGGACTAATAGCTGATGCTTGTTTGTTGATATGTGTTTGTTCAATAAACTTTTTAAAAAAAGGGAAGGAGCCAGAAGAAAGGAAATTATAGGCCAGCTAGCCTGACTTCAGTGGTTGGAAAGATGTCGGAGTCTACTATTAAGGATGAGGTTTCGGGGTACTTTGAGGTATATGATAATACAGGTCAAAGTCAGCATGGTGTTCTAAAGGAGAAATCTTGCCTGACAAATCAGTGGAATTCTTTGAGGAAATAACAAGCAGGATAGACAAAGGAGATTCAGTGGATATTGTTTATTTGGATTTTCAGAAGGCCTTTGACAAGATGCAGCACAAGCTAGAGCCCTTGATGTTATAGGAAAGGTACCAGCATGGATAGAATATTGGGTGGCTGGCAGGAAACAAAGAGTGGGAACAAAGGAGGCCTTTTCTAGTTGGCTGCTGGTGACTAGTGGTGTGCCACAGGGGTTGATGCTGGGACTGTTTTCACATTGTTTGTCAATGATTCCGATGAAGGAATTGATGGCTTTGTAGCCAAGTTTGTGGACTATACAAAGATAGGTGGAGGAACAAGTTGTGTTGAGGAAGCAGAATGTCTGCAGGAGGAGTTAGATTGGGGAAATGGACAAATAAGTGGCAGATGAAATATAATGTAGGGAAATGCACGGCCATACACCTTGGCAGAAGGAAAAAACTATGTGGACTATTTTCATAATGGGAAGGAAATTTAAAAATCAGAGGTGCAGAGAGACTTGGGAGTGCTTATGCAGATTCCCGATAGGTTATCTTGCAGGTTGAGTGGATTGTGAGAAAGGCAAATGCAATGTTAGCATTCACTTCGAGGAGACACTAGAATACAAATCAAGGATGTAATGCTGAAGGCTTTATGAGGCATTAGTCAGATTTTACTTGGAGTATTGTGAGCAGTTTTGGGTTCCTTATCTAAGAAAACTTGTGCTAGCATTGGAGAGGGTCCAGAGTAGGTTCACATAAGAACATAAGAACATAAGAAATAGGAGCAGGAGTAGGCCATCCGGCCCATTGAGCCTGCCCTGCCATTCAATAAGATCATGGCTGATCTGTCTGTAAACTCAGCTCCATCTACCTGCCTTTTCCCCATATCCCTTAATTTCCCTACTATGTAAAAATCTATCTAATTTTATCTTAATTATGTTTAGTGAAGAAGCCTCAACTGCTTCCCTGGGCAGAGAATTCCACAGATTCACCACGCTCTGGGAAAGAACAGTTTCTCCTCATCTCCATCCTAAATCTTCTCCCCTGAATCTTGAAGCAATGTGCCCTAGCTCTAGGCTCACCTACCAATGGAAACAACTTTTCTACTTCTATCTTATCTATCCCTTTCAAAATTTTGTATGTTTACGAGAATTATCTTGGGAATTAAAGGGTTAACATACATGGTTTATTTGATTGCTCCTGTACTTCCTGGAGTTTAGAAGAATGAGGGGGATCTCAGTGCAACCTACCAAATATTGAAAGGTCTGGATAAAGTGGATGTGGAGAGGATATTTCTTACAGTGGGGAAGCCTAGGACCAGAAGGCACAGCCTCAGAATTGACGGATATCCATTTAGAACAGAGGTGAAGAAATTTTTCTTTAGCCAGAGAGTGGTAAATCTGTAGAATTCATTGACACAGATAACAGTGCAGGCCAGGTCATTAAAGCAGAGGTTGATAGGTTCTTCATTAATCAGGCACCAAAGGTTATGGGGAGAACAGAGTTGAGAGGAATAATAAATCAGCCATGATGGAACAACAGAACAGACATCTGGGCTGAATGGCCTAATTCTGCTCCTACATCCCATGATCTTATGGTTGCTTAAACTTTCCCCCTCTCACCTTAAAGCTATGCCATTTTGTTTTTGACAGTTCACCTCTGGGGAAAAAAGATATTATTTACCCTTTCAACATCTACATGTCTGCACCTCTCTTTGTTGATGAGTTTCAGGAGGCTTCGATGTACCTTCGGTAATCTTTTGTTTCTAACCTGTACCAAATGGACTAATTTAAAGTCTGCATTAGAATAGATACAATTTACCCTTGCATTCCTCCCATGTACCTTATACTCATGTGTGCTCTGCCTACTGGTTGTCTTAGCTTTCCTTCTATATTTAACTGCACCTCCCACCTCCTCAAATGTACATCTAATCTGTATCCCATTACCCTGCTAAATTAGCTTAAACTTTTCCTGATAACTAACAATAAGGATTCTTAGCAATGTGGAAGAACAGGGGGATTCAGGATCCTTAGCAGTGTGGAGGAACGAAACTGAGCAATCCTGGAGTCCATATCTGTAGAGCCCTGACGACTGTTGTGCAACTTGTAAGGGTGGTTAAGAAGGCATATGGTGCGTTGACCTTCTTTAGTCGGAGAGCTGAGTTCAAAAGCCACAAGGCAGCTCTATAAAACTCTAGTCAGACCACACTCGGAATATTGCGTCCTGTTCTGGCCAGCTCCGTAAAGGAAGGATGTGGAAGCTTTATAGAGGGTGCAGAGGAGATTTAGTAAGATGCTGCCTGGTTTAGAACATGTGTTTTAAGAGCAAAGGTTGAGCAAGCTAGGGCTTTTCACTTTGGAGTGAAGAAGGATGAGAGGTGACATTAAATTGGTGTGTAAGATCATGAGAGGCATAGATAGAGTGGACAGTTCAATGCTCTCTATGTTCTACAACACCAGCAAACCATCCCACAATGTTGGATTGATTCTGGTTCAGTTGCAACCCATCCATCTTAACCCAATGCCACCTTTCCCAGAAACAGTCCAAATGACCCATTAAGCTAAAGCAGTCTTCCTCTTCCTATACTCACCAGCATATGATACTGGAAGTAATCCAGAAATGACCATTTTTAGAGTTAGATATGGCCCTTGAGGCTAAGGGGATCAGTGGGTATGAAGGGAAGGCTGGTACAGGGTTCTGAGTTGGATGATCAGCCATGATCATACCGAATGGCGGTGCAGGCTCAAAGGGCTGAATGGCCTACTTCTGCACCTATTTTCTATGTTTCTATGTTTTTTACAGGACCTGTTGGTATCCTAAGAGTGTTAGTAAGAGGAATCTGATATCTTTATGTAAATTAATATGAAGGTACATTGTGCAATTGCGAGATTTGAGTACAAGAGTAATAGCATCAGACTGCAATTACTTGAACTCTGGTGAGACTACATTTGGAATATCATGCACAGGCCTAGTCTCCCTAGCTGCAAAGCCAAGTGCAGTGAAGACTTGACAGAGTGATTCCTAAGATAACATATTTGTTGTAAGAATAATAGATTAAGTAAACAATGCCTATACAGTCTAGTGTTTAGACGAATAAGAAATAATTTAATTAAAATGTACAGATATCTTGCTGTGATTGACCAGAATTATATTTTCTGTGGCGGAGCTATCTAGAGTCAAGAGTCGCAGTTTGAAACAAAGGATCAGCCAGAGAATAGTGAACCTTTAGCAGTCTCTAACCAAGAGGGCAGCCGAGGCTCGGTCAGTGAGTATCTTCGAGAGAGAAAATGATCACTTTATCAATATTGTCATGAATCAAATGATATGATGTTTCAGCAGATATGAGGGCCACATAGTCAACTCCTGCCACAAACAAGAGAAAATCTGCAGATGCTGGAAATCCGAGCAGCACAGTTCCTCCAGCATCTGTGTGTGTTAGTCAACTCCTGCTTTGGTTTTAATGTCCTTATATAATCATTGGTATGCAACCATAAGTTCTCAAGATCTTTTACGACCTCCCAGCAATAAAAGCATTTTTGTATCCTTTTTTACCAAGAGTATCTTGTAACTTTAATATTTTTAGAAAATAAAACTCATAAACTCAAAGGGGATCATAAAACATACCAGAAAAGAGTTAGTTGCGAAGTTTGGTTCACAAAGAGTTCTACAACCGGGTTCCGTTCCTGGTTGAAACAATAATGTGTACAAGGAGGACAAACCAGCAGTTAATGAAAATCCTGTTCACTTAGCCTGCAAGACTATAAACAGCCCCACAGAAAAAAACAAGGTGATAAAGAACCGAAAAGAGGAACTAATTTAAAATCGCGAAGTGCAAGTTCCAGGATGACTTAAATAACTTTTACTTCATCCTGAAGATGAGGGATTTCATTTACCATAAATCAAAATACCTTGACAAATTTGTTTCCATATATTTCCCAACGTTAGCTTCTCTTTGTGTACACAGGCGGAGCGCTGGAGAAATGACAGAAAATGGAGGCCTATCTGTACTTTTCCAAAAAATGTGCATGATCAGGGAGGGAGTACTATTTTTAGTAGAAGCAATCGTATTGTGGAATGGAATTCGTAGTGGATAATTTGACACCCAGATGCATTGCTTCCCTCACACATTCATACGTTGAGAAGGCTGTTGACACATACAGTCCAATGCTGGACATTGCAACACTGGGGTGGGAGGAGGGGGAAGGTTTAAATAACTCCTCCATGGCCGAGTTAAAATTATATTCTTCTGTCTTATTCAGGAACTGGAACTATAGGAATGGATTTTATCTGAGTTGAACTCCTCTGATGATAATACTTATCTATATAGTAATGTAAAAAGAAAAAAAAGTTTTCATTTATTAAGAAGCTTTCACAGACTTAATAGAAGCACTTCACAGCCAGTGAATTCCTATTGGAATGTAGATGATGTTGTGAGGAATGTTGACATATGTATTGAAATGGATTGCTAGCCTATTTCCTGTTATATTTACTGATCTCTGTATAAATCCACTGAGTGCTTTTATCAGTGGTGTGCATTTCATATGGTTCATGGTCACTAATGTTCCATTATTGTGTCTGTGTCTGATGCCACGTGTGTCATTTGCAATCTGCATATATGACCTAGCTAGCAAAATGGAACGGTGAGAGAGCTTATAGAGGTACACACACAAAATGTTGGAGGAACTCAGCAAGTCAGGAAGGGATTAAACAGTCAATGTTTTGAGCCGAGACCCTTCATCAGAATCAGAATCAGGCTTGGTATCACTGGCATACGTGGTGAAAATTGTTAATTTAGTGGCAGCAGCCCAATGCAATATGTGATAAATATATAAAAAGATAAATAACTGAATACACTAACTATATAATGTAGATTGAGTAGTCAAATTAAAAATAGTGCAAAAACAGAAATAATAAAAACCTGAGATAGTGTTCATGGTTTCAATGTCCATTTAGAAATCAGGTGTCAGAGGGGAAGAAGCTGTTACTGAATATCTGACTGTGTGCCTTCAGACTTCTGTACCTCCTACCTGATGGTAACAATGAGAAGAGGGCCTGTCTAGGACTGGAGAGGAAGGGGGAAGAAACCGGATAAAAAGAAGTGGGGTGACGGGGAAGGGAGGGGAAAGAGTACGCATAACTTTAAGGTGTGTGGAGGTATGTATGGGGACGGATGTCAGAGTGGCAAGTACAATGAATGTGCTATCGTGTAGTGGTAGAGGCGGATACATAAGGGACATTTAAGAGTATCTTAGATAGGCACATAGATGAAAAAAATGGAGGGCTATGTGGGAGGGAAGGGTTAGATTAATATTAGAGTTAAAGGGTTGGCACGACATTGTGGGCCAAAGGGTGTGCACTGTGCTGAAAGATGTGTTAACTAATGCAATTTGTACTACCATTGTCTCTAAATTCTATGGCTAGTGTCAGATTAGCTGAAGGTGCACAAATCATAAACTGTAGGAGCTTATGAAGAAAAGAGAGAAAAGGGTAATGTTAGCTAAGTTTTGCTGCCTGGAATAAAGGCCCCAAAATCCACAGTTATATAAAGACTAACAGTGAAAAGAACTTTTCCATTCATCCATCAGTGCATTCTGCTTCAATCATCATGCAATGGTGCTGTTGGACATCAATTCTTCATTTTTCCCATTATGGAGGTCATGCCTTCACAGAAATAGCACAGTAAAGAATATTTTCTATTTTCTTCTTTTCAGATTGGACCTATATTTGTGAAAGGTATGTCAATTTTTGACGTAATTATTTAACCAGAGCTTTTCATTTCTTAATATTGCATCTTTTTATTTAATTTCCTTCCCTTCACAGCCATGCTAATTTGTGGATCTCATGTCGTACCAAGTTCAGTCAGCCAAAGTGATAGAGATACTGGCTGAATTTGAGGACAACTCCTTGAATTGTGCTGAAATAGCAATCATCTTGATCTTCAGGTAGAGATTTCTTCGACAAAATTGCAAACTTTTTATCATCTTAAAAAATAAGAGTTGTTCAGCTAACCATGTTCACTTTTAACATACTCTGCCCCCAACTTAATCTTCAGAAAAGATTGCTATTTTTCCCTGCTCCCTTAAAGTTACAGTAAGTGTACTTGTCTGAAGAATACCATTCACTGTATCCTCCATCATTCATTTCCTGAGCAGTCATCTTGCCTGCATAACAGAAAAAACATCCAGTAGTAGAGTATCAGGGAGTACAAAACAGATATTCGCTAGCATGGATCTTGTCATCTTTTTTACATCCATTAATTGAATGCTCACAACCTTCAAGGTCCAAGGACAATTATATTGCACATCACATTCTTGATATGTAGTTAGCCATTTTCACTCAGTTTAAATCTGACATTTGAAGATTGGAATTGTCATCTAAAACGTCTTGTGAATAAAAACGTAAATAAAAAATTGGATGCAAGTTTTTTTTCAGCATTTATATGCTCTTCTTTAACTTAACACTTCAGGTGTACAGGTTAACCTTGCTTTGCACCTCTTAGAAATGTAGCTACAATAAAAACAACATTTACAAGTGAGAGAAGATCTGCAGATGCTGGAAATCTAAGCATCACACACAAAATGCTGGAGAAACTCAGCGGGTCAGGCAGCATCTATGGAAAAGAGTACAGTCGACATTTCAGGCCAAGACTGTTTAGCAGGACTGGAAGTGAAGGATGGAGACAGGAAGGATGGGAGAGTTGGGAGAGAGGGCAAGGTAGATGTGTGAGAGAGAGCTAAACATGAGAGAGGGAAAAAGATGATGTGATGGATGTGTCGATTGAGGTAGGAAAGAGCTAATTAGATAAACTATAACCCTAAAAGGAGTATGTTGCTTCAATCAGACATTACCTGAAAGTTAGTATTACTAACTTTATTTATTATACTTACTCATTTTTCAGGACTTCAGCATCTCTGGCTCATCATTCCTAGCTATCTTTGAAAAGCAGGTGATGAGCTTCCTTCTTGAACCACTGCAGTTCAATTGGTGAAGGTGCTCCCCACAAGATACTGCAGAGCAGAGAGAAACTGAGCTGGGTGCTGTGTTAATCAGGGTTCAGCCGCCTTTATTTATTCCTCTCCTACCAATTTCTCCTTCTGTTAAATCTGACGAGACAGTAGTGGAGCAACTCGGATGCAGACACCTGACCTGTGCCTACTGGATGGTGGAAAGAGAGGAGTCACTTGTTGGAGGCTACCTCACCTTTGAGCTGCTGTTCTATTCGTGGTGTTTATGTGGCTGCTCCCATTGAATTTCTGCTCATTGATGACTCTGGGATATTGATGTTGAGGACCTGGTGATGTAAAGCCACTGGTTGTTAATGGTAGGTGCTAGAATCTCTTGTTGGAGGTGGTCAATCTCTGGTACTTCTGTGGTGTAAGTATTAGATACAACTTACCAACCCATTATCTGGAGGTTTTCAATATTTTCTTTCTGTCTTTTTAGTGCAATCTTTGCTCCTTTTTGTTTCTTTAAGTAATCTTCAACACACCACTAGAAAAGAGGTCAGACCTTAGATATACCATCAGATTGACTTATCTGTAGAAGCTACTCAAATCTTCATATCAGAGTGGGTTTAGCTATTGTTCCAAACACAGTGGAAGAGGATTCTGCATTTTGTAAACTAGATGTCTTTTGTTAACTGATCTTAATGTGAATCAGTGGCAGCATGGTTAAATATTACACCCTCCAATTGTGTATGTGCATTGCAATATCCTTGTTTGGAGTGAATAATTAACATTTGTAAAGTGGAGGTTGATAAGTCTTACATCATTTATCCCTAAACCCGTAAATGAATGGAGCATCTTGCAGGGCTCCTGGGAATTCAGCAACTTATTACTAGAATAACAAGTTTGTGAAACCTGCAACAGCAAACAATCTGTTGGAGTAACTCAGTGGGTCAGTCAGCTTCTGTGTAGGGAAAGAATTGCTGCCATTTTAGACTGAATCCCTGTATAGGGACTAGAAAAATCTACTAAAGAAGTTGTGAACCTGTGCTGGACATACTCAGCAAGTCAAGCAACATTCTGGAAAAAGAGACAATTCACATTTCAGGTTGAAGATTCTTGATTAGATGTTGTGCAGTTTTGAAGATGACATTGACATCCCAAAGGAACTGGCGAAACTCCAGCGAGTGATTCACAGCTGTGCTTGACTGCTGGATTTCCCATGGAGTCCAGCAACAGAGTGACGACCTTGCTGAATTTCCCTAGTGCTTTCACTGGGGATGCTGCTTTTAGATTATGTTAAAGGTCTAACCTGAAGCAGGATCTACAAGACACTGAATCAGATTAACAGGGACAGTGAACCTGTGGGAAAGGAAAGAATATATTCAATTTATTACATTGTTGCTAAGTAATTTTATTTTGTATAATATTTTATATTATTTAATAGTCTATTTTTCTATTTGATCATTTTAAAATATGCTTGATTAGCTTTTCTAATACTTTGCTTTTATCATTTTTAAATAAGAGGCTTAAAGAAAAAAATAAAAACGTTTACCAGTTCTATAGGTGGGAAACCTGGAGGTGGAGCCTTGATGGTTACCAGAGGCTTCCACGGCAGATTCATAGAAAGCTCATTACAAAGGGGGCCATTCAGCCCATCTTGTCTGTGCCACTTGAAACAGAGCTACCAAACCTGATCCCACCTTCCAGCACTGGGTCCATGGCTTTGCATGTCATACTCTTCAAATAAATATATAAGACATTAAGATATAGGAGCAGAATTAGACCATTTGGCCCATCAAGTCTGCTCCGCCATTTCATCATGACGGATCCAATTTAATTGTTTTGTTTGTATTGTTTAAATATGAAGAAGGCTTTTGCCTTTACCATCCTTTTGAGCAATGAATTCAAGATTCTTTACATGCCTCTGGGTGAAAAAATTTTCCTCATGTCCCCTTTACTCCTACTAATTAATATAAATTTATCCCCTTGGTGAATGTCTCCTCATATCTATACTTTGACAGGCCTAACAATGTGTACACATTTCACTCTCTCCATCTTCATGGATGGGACTTGCTCAAAGGCCCAGATGTCAATCATTACCTCAGTATTCAGTGCCAAGATCATCTGGGCCAGTGAGATAGGCCATTCCAGCCCCAAGCAAGATAAATATGGCGATATGGGGTATGGGGGTAGAAAGTGCACTCAGTTAACACAAACATGAGGGATCAGACTTAATGTCCTGCTGTATGAGGCTATTAAACGGTTCCCTAGTACGATAAGATAGACTCTTGACCTCATAATCTACCTCACAATGACTTTAAACCTTATTGTTTATCTGCACTGCACCTTGTAGCTGTTACACTTCATTCTGCGTTGTTATTGTTTTATGTTGTTCTACCACAGTGTACTGTGTAATAATTAGATCTGTCTGAGCAGATGCAACAAAAGATTTTCACTTTATCTTGGTGCATGTGACAAGAATAAACCAACTCCAGTTCCAGTTGCAGACTCAGCATTGGCTTTAGTCAGTTGGACCCTTTATAGTCCCTTCAATGGGATTATGTAAGACTGATGTTGATAATTAAAATAACACCTCAACTTCAGTGGAATTGGGAATTGAGAGAGCAGTGAGCATTGGTGTCTGAGGATAAGATTGCCCCATTTTGCTACAAAGGCAACTGCATGGTGGGAGTTCATGCTATGACAGAGAAGTTGAAGCAGGCAGACACCCTCCATTGTATGTCTGTTTGCTGATTTCAAATATTAAGCTGCAATGCAGTAACATTCCTCCACACTAATCGTTTTCTTAGTATCAGCGTTTCCAAGGCAGCACCTAGGCTATTCATTTCAAACCATGCCAAGGCAGTGTTTGTTGCATAAGCACAATAGCACAAAGAATCAGTGAGGTTCAGGCAGCAAGCCTGATGTGAGGTAAATGCCCTTTCCTGCCTTGGTGAATTAGCACCTAAGAGCCTATCCGTTTTTGCAGTATTTGAACAAGGCGCTAAAACATCCAGGAGCTCAAGATCACTACTGTGGCCACTCGGTGAGGAATCATGGATTGAGTTGACCACCCCTCTCCCCTGAGTATGAGTCTGTCCCAACAATTGATCTATGCCTGGAAAGTATGAACTCAAACATCACTCCCCATCTACAGGGTATGATAGAACACCAACCCGGGGTACTTAGCTTTTCCCATGCCTGGAGAAAATTGGCTTAATCTCCTGGTGGACAATTTCCAATACAGTGCTGAATGGGTGACTTAAAATATTGCATAATCATTACCAATTCCAAGAAACAGGTGCAGGATTGTTCATCTTCATTTAATTGCAGCAGAATAAGAGATTCTTCTGTTTCAATGAATGAAATTTGAGAAGTGCACATGTTTCTGGTATCAGAGTTTCTGGTATCTTTCCATTAGGCCACTGCAAGTGTATGAGAGTATCCCCACTTCTCTTCCCTAATCTCTACTTGTTACATAGTGACATATTATCTTTGTTTAAATTTCTTTATCTTAAGTTTACATCACCCAGTATCTGTTCCCAGACCTCTGAAACAGCAGCCGGAAGAGATAAGAACAGATTAATTCCTTCTTATTATCCTTCACTCATGCTGACCTGACTGAGATTGGGGGCTGGCTACACAGGACAAATGCAGGGCACCGATGTGAAGTCTTGGTAGAAATTGCCTTTATAAGTCAATTCTGCTTGGGACTCTCCCCTGCAGCGTGGAGTAATGACAGCAAAGACTGCCGAAACCCATCTCGTATCGTTAACTACTTCTGCTCGGTCAACGTTGGAGACATCTGCTCAGTTGTATTCTTGCTGCTACGAAGGGCCCTGCCTGTGCAGGAGAAGAGATTCTTCTTGCAATAGGACTGCAGCTGAGGTATGAAAAGATGCAGCAAGATCATAAAATCAAAACCATCGGAGTAATAGAGTTGTGCCATGCATTTACCTAAACCTTTATCCCATACCACCACTGTTATGAATAGAAGTTTCCCATTATTTACCCTATCTATGCCCCTCAAACAGGTCCCTGTCTACCTTCTTCACTGCCCCGCCCATCAAGTTTCTCCTCATGTGATACACCTTCCTTGTCAAATATATGCACAGAATATAGGTATCATTGTAAGGCTTCATCTGTTACCCATCCCCCTTGAGCCTGTGCCATCATGTATGATGTATTAAGAGGAACAGATGTCAAATATGGGTTTGGCTGGGACCTGCCTGTTGCTTTCTCTGTGTGTCAAGGAAGCGACAGCTGCCGTAATTTCTTGAGGCTGGGAGAGAGAGGAGACTAACTGGGAAGGTGGCAGTGCACTTTTCTGATTTTCGCAGTGGTTTCGAGGGATGGCAGGGGAACATTCAGACAAGACAGTGGTTTAGTGCACTCCCGTTTCATTAATACCAAGAAAAACATGTGACCCCTTTGTTAGACAAACTACAGAAATGAAAAAAGGCTGGGCTAATATATTTGTACTCATGCAGCAGAATTCTGAGCCACTTCAGGATAATAGCATTGTTTGAGATTAGTTTCGGAAATGTGCTTGGTTTGACTGATTGAATTTTGACAAAAGTCAAATGAACACCACATCAGTCCCACAGTAGAAGGTGATCAAAGCCTTCATTCAGCTGAAGAACACATTCCATTGTGGGTCTGATGGCAGGGCTGGCCAATGCCAGGAGCTTACAAACTGGCAGGGAGCCGACAGAGTGCCCATATCCTGGCACAAACTTGTCTAATACACTAGGATACAGGAATTCCACTCAGCAATAACAATGGAAGTACAGAGACTGTAAACCTTGCTTAGATTGTACTAGCTAATTGGAATTAGAATCAGAACCTTGCAAAATCCTTGCAGGGTTAAAGCAAGGCTAATGCTTCTCCTGGCTGGGACGTCTGGAGCCCAGGGTTACAGGATAGAAATGATCTATCTCTCTATCTCTTTATGTGCTTATTTATTTATTTAGAGATACAGCATGGAATAGCCCCTCTGACCCAATGAGCCATATCACCCAGCAGCTCACCTACTTAACCCTAGCCTAATCACGGGACAATTAACCTACTAACCAGTATGTCTTTAGACTGTGGGTGGAAACCGGAGCACTTGGAGGAAACCCTTGTGGTCACTCAGGGAGAATGTACAAACCCCTTATATTCGGCCAGAATTGAACTCTGAACTTCCAGCAAACCGTGGTGCCCCAAATAATGGACTGACCGTTCAGGACTAAGATGAGATGAAATTTCTTCATCCAGAGGGCAATGCTCTTTGCAATTCTCTACCCAAGAGTTTGCTGAATATCATAAGAACAGAGATCAATAGATTTTGGATGTTGAGAGATATGAGGTTATCATAGCAATGTAGTACTGAGGTATATGATCTGCTATGATCTTATTCAGTGATAGAGCAGGCAAAAGAAGTTGAAATGCCTTCTCCTGTTTCTATTTCTCATGTTGTATTCTTACTTAAGAAGCAATATAAAATGTCACAATATGGCAGATGTGTTAAAGCCTTTGAGTTAGGTTTGGCTCTTTATGTTTATTGGGTGTTTTCTGGTAGAGCCTGTACTATTTCATAGTATGTGAAGTATGAGTAGCTCATACATAAATCATATTTCTCTGTTTATGCTTATTTGGCATGTAGATATACAAAAAAGTCTAGTCCTATTTAGATTCATACTGAACAGAAGCAAGTGCCTAGACCCACCAAGACCATGACCATCATCAAGACTTCTTTAAATATTAACCTTACATTGAGCTAATCTTATTCTCCCCACGTTCCACTCACCAATGCACCAGGGGTAACTTAGAGTTGCCAATTAACTGAGCAAGCTGCAAGTCAATGCGATGTAGGAGGATACCTGTGCAGCTGAAGAAACTCGATAGTCTTGAGGAAGATGTGTAGTCTCCAGCCAAGCAACACCAGCGGTGAAGATCAAACCCACCTGCAAGAGGCTGGGAGGCTGTAACACTGTGCTGCAATTCTAATCTACCATTGGATCACCTGGACAATGCAAATAACTGTCAGGATGCTATTTATTGACTGCAGCTCAGCATTTAATACCATCATTTCTACAGTTTTGATCAAAAAGCTCCGGAACCTGGACTTCTGTACCTCTGTCTGCAGCTGGATCCTTGACTTCCTAACCAGAAGACCACAGTCTGTGCGGTTCGGAAACAACATCTTCAGCTCGCTGACAATCAACACTGGCGCTCCACAGGGATATGTGCTTAGCCCACTGCTCTACTCTCCCTACCCCCATTACCGCGTTGCTAGGCTCAGCCCAGATTTATAAATTTGATGACGATACAACTACTGTTGGCAGATTTTCAGATGGTGATGAGAAGCTTTACAGGAGCAAGATGGTGTCGCAGCAACAACCATGCACTCAACACCAATAAGACCAAAGGACTGAGTGTGGTCTTCAGAAGCAGTGAGACAAAGAAACACACATCAGTCCTCATAGAGGGATCAGAAGTGGAAAGAGTGAGCAATTTCAAGTTCTGGGTGTCAGTATCTCTGAGGATCTAACCTAGACCCAGCATATCAATGTAGCTACAGAAAAGCCACGACAATAACTATATTTCATTTGGAGTTTTAGGAGATTGGGAATATCACCTAAAACACTGAAAATTTCTACAGTACCGTGGAGAATATTCTAACTGACTGCACAGGATCAAAACCCAGGATATGGGGAGACAAAATTGGAAGAAATAAAGAAACCATTAACCAACTTGCGTAAATAAAATAAGTAATTTCAACATAATCCTCATTCCTTACCTCGCAGGATGCCAACAATTCCAGACAAATCCGTTAGCGAATTGCTTTGATGTTGCTTTTACTTGGTGAGAAGCCAGAATTGATCAATACAGGAGGCATACTTTCTGTAGGAAACCTTAGACTGTTGTAGCTCCCACAATGTTTTACTTGTATGTGCGCTTGCAAAAGCTACAGTACCTGCACTAAAGTGGAATTAAATTGCCCCTTTTGTATTTTAGTAGCTGATGGCTATTGAAATTGATATACCTTTTTTTACACATGGCACATTTGATGCCTATCAAAAAACTATTGGTTGGTGATGTCTGTTCATACTGTGGCTGTTCCTTGCTATGCACCTGATTATGTCCCAATTTTAAAATCACTTTAGTTTGCCATGATCAGACATTAGATTGCAACTTCCTTGCTAATACGTTAGTGTCATTTATTTTCCTCTGCAGAGAACTGAGATATATGTAAATACAGACATCCCACCCTGCAAAAGCTCATTTCAGGAAGGTAGCATCATCAATTTGCGGGAGACTTCCGGGAGAGGTGGGATGTCTGCAATAGAATAGCTCCTTAGCAGCTGGCCAGCTAGTTTAAATAACGTTAGCTATACTAATGAACGAATGACACCTGTTAAACTCACCTCAACATGTCTTTTACATTTTAACCCACCATGGGCAATAGAAAAGTCACTGTTGCAAACAGTGCAGCGAGCAACACTGTCATTATTTTGACCCCTATTAGACAGGGGTACACTTTAGTGGGGTGACGTATGTTTTATTTTTTTTTTGGAACACTCTGCAATGGTGCGCTCTCTCTCTCTCTCTCTCTCTCGTGGTCGCTCGCGCGCTCTCGCTTGCTCTCTGTCTCGCTGGCTGTCTCTCTCTTGCTTTCTCTCTCGCTCTCTCTCTCTCTCTCACTTGCTTTCTCACTCTCTCGCTGGCTCTCTCTCTCTCGCTTGCTTTCGCTCTCGCTTTCTGGCTCGCTTGCTCTCTCTTGCTTTCTCACTCTCTCGCTCGCTTGCCTTCACTCTCGCTTGCTTTCTCTCTCACTCTCTCTCTCTCTCTCTCTCTCTCTCGTCACTCTCGCGCTCTCTCTTGCTTTTCTCTCGCTCGCTCTCAAAAAAATTGATTTCCGTGATATTGTATATAATTTGCGGGCATCAGGGAGCCACTATTAATATGCGGGAGACTCTCGGAAGTTCTGGGAGAGGTGGGATGTCTGTAAATATTGGGAATCCAGATTCCCATCTCCCTGTGCTGATGTTAATTATTATCAAAAGGCCATTTGAGCTACCCTGTGTGAATAGAATTTGTGACAACTGTGGCAGCTTCGACTGAGCTTTCGTTATCTGTTCATTGACCAGAATTGGAATTAGGTTTAATATCACCAGATAGATCACAGCACAAAGTATATTCAAACGACAGAAAAGTTCACTGGCAGTAAAGTAAATAATACTTCTAACATATTCATGGTTTTGTGACTGAGGGCTGCGTTCCAGCAAGAAAGTCATGGGCCCAGTTCCCAGCGTGACCTGTCTCTTGAATTCCCTCAGCCTCACTTAACTTCAAAAGGACACAAGACCAGTTCCTGCAAGACAAAACATATTTTCTTTAGGGAACATAGATAGAATTGTTGTTGCTGAACTAACGGCACTAATTATAACCCTCACTGACTGATCTCACTCAGCAGACTAGTCTGGAGGAAGGATTTAACAATTAATTGGCTAATAATAATATGCATTCTTTAGCTTAGGAAATAATAAACGAATTGACCTGACAGCAGAATGACTAAGTTCATCTATCTTTGTGAGTTATACCAATCAGGAGTTTCCAGGCTTGGACTGAATTAGTTGAGCTTACCTAGATAGTAAATCTCCGTGTTTTTAGATACCAGGTTTGGGTTGGGTTTTAGGTATTTAATCCTCCACAATATTCCATGTGGGGATTTAAACTGGAGGTGGCAGTGTTTTTTTTACGAGGTCGATTTGTGAGCTCGACATCAACCCGGCATGGATGGAGAGCGCGCTCGGGAGCAGCCTGTCACTGGATCGAACTCGGGAACCTCCGTTCTCGAGCCCAGCGCTGATCTCACTGCGCCACCAGCCGACCTGGTGAGCTGCAATACCAAGCCAAATTCGATGCACTTAAAAAATGAATGCTTAAAGCCCATGGAAATACGCCTTCTTGTCCAGCACAGTGAGTGGTTCAGTTACTAGACTAGCAATCTGGAAGTTTACAATAATAATCTGGGAGACTTCTAAACAGTGTGTCAAAAGAAGTCTGAAAGTGAAAAGCCAGTATCAGCAATGGTGAAGATGTTAGAATAACCGTATCCTGCTGAACCACATGTAATGGCAGTCCCATCTCAAAGTTATTCACTCTCAGCTGCTCTTTCAAATTATTCACAGGCCAATTCAATTTCAAACCAATGCGAAGGACTGTTCAGGAAGAAGGCAATATATCCAGCCTGGCCTGCAAATTCCACATAGAGAGTAAGAACTAAATTGCCCAAGTGTGTTCACCTGAGGAAACTGGAAATACTGGAGAGAAATGGAGGGTGGAGTTCCCCAGAACGCAGCAGTGGGACCCAGCTTTTCCTAACATATAATATTACTTGGATACCATGCAAATTGCAATTTCAAAACTGCAGATGGCATAAAATGAAGGCATGGTGTCCTGTTAGAAGGATAGTAATGAACCTCAAGGAGATGAAGACCGGCTAGGATCTGGAATGCATTGCAGCAGGCAGAAGAGAACTAGTTTATATCTGAAAGAGAAGGATTTGCAGTGCTGTAAGGAGTTTGTTCATAAAATAAACTAGTTCAGGTTCAATGGGCCAAAAGGCCTCCTACATGCTATAACCATTCCATGATTCTGTAAGTAAAATACCAGCAATTTGTGGTGGGTGAAATTTAATGCTAAGGTACCAACACTCAGTGGCCACTTTATTAGGCAAACCTGTGCACCTGCTTGTTAATGGAAGTTGCAAATCAGACAATCATATGGTAGCAACTCAGTGCATAAAAGCATCCGTACATGATCGAGAGTGTCAGTTGTTATTCAGACCAAACTTCAGAACGGGGAATGAATGTGACCTATGTGACTTTGACCCGTGGAATGATTGTTGGTGCCAGACAGGGTGGTTTGAGTATCTCAGAAACTGCTGATCACTTGGAATTTTCATGCACAACAGTTTCTAGAGTTTACAGAGAATGGTGCAATAAACAAAAGACATCCAGTGAGCGGCGGCTGTGGTGGGGAAAGCACCTTGTTAATTAGAGATGTCAGAGGAGAATGGCCAGACTGGTTGAAGCTGACAAGATGGCAATGTTAACTCAAATAACAAACACATTTACAGCGGTGGTGTGCATAAAAGCATCTCTGAGTGCAAGTTGAACCTTGAAATGGATGGATTACAGCAGCAAAAGACTATGTACAGGAGGTACCTAATAAAGCGGCCGAGTGTGAAGTGCTACATATTGGTAAGAAGAATAAGAGGAGAGCATGAATGTAATTGTCTACAGCAACGAGTTGGAATCCATGTGCATGATCATAGAGTAAAACCAAACTACTCCTCCTACGTGCATAGTGTCCACTTTTCCACCTGCTGCACATTCATGTGCCTGTGTAAATGCTCCTTGAACACCTCAGTTTTATGTGTCGCCACCAACATTGAGAGAGGCGGAATGAGAAAGTGGCAAATAACCACAGGGAAAGCTGGGCTTTATAGAGGTAAGAGTAAGAAAGATACGATTTTTTATTAAATACTGCCTTTGGCCAGTTCAAGGTACAAGGTACAGGGTACAGTTCAAGGAAAGGCACGAAACCAATTAAATCTTGTAGAAATGAACTGTTCAAGTGATTCTACAGATGAGAGACTTGGTTATGTGGATAGACTGGGGAATATGGGTTGTTCTCGTGGGAACAAAAAACATTGAAGAGGGATGAAAGAGACATTTAGATCATCACAAAGTAGATAGAGAAAATCTATTCCCATGGACGGAAGAGTGAGAACTAGGGAACATAGATGAAGGTAACTGGCAAGCGGGTCAAGAACCAAGGCATGAAGGAATTTTAACACAGCAAGTGGTCGGGCTCTGGAATGTACTGCCAGTGTTGTAGTTGAGTCATATTTAATTGTAGTTTTCTAAAAGGAACCAGTTAAAAGGACAGAATTTATAGGCCTATGGGGGAGGGTTGAGGAATGGGACTAGCTGGAGTTACACTTACATGGAATTAGTACAGACTTAATAGCCTTTTCCTGTTTTAAACCATTTTGAGTTCAGCGAATAAAACATCAGACTTCAGTTGCAGGTGAAGAGTAGCAGGAATATGAAGTTAGTAGGCAGAGACTGAAGGAGTAATATATTCAAGATGGAATAGGAAAGGCAGTGGTGTCATTTTCATAATAGCTGTTTGCTGTATTTCAGCGGAACTTAAATTAGACTGGAAATTTCCACCCAGCACTAAGCTTCCCACAATTTTAAGGATAGAAGATAAATAATGGAGCACCGCCAAGAGGGAGAAAAACTGAGAACAAAATAAGATTATAAAGATTGTTTATGAAATTATTTTATGTATCCATATCTGGTATTTTGTTGTCTCCAGACAGTATCAGATTACACGAAGAGAGGTGAGTAAACTTACCCTTCATCCATGCTTAGAATTAATGTGCAATCACTACTCTCAATCATTCGATATTAAGTTCACTGAAGTGGAATTAAGCATATCCATTAAATTAAACTGAAGCTAATTATGTGTGCTGCAACATGTTTACATGTTTGCATACAAAATAAACATAGATTCTCTGTAGCGTTGCGCAGTTTACAGGACTAGTGAGATATACGAAAAGGGACACAGTCATACCCGCCACTACTGGAGGAAGATTGTTAATATATAGTGATATTATTCGTAAAAATTTAAGCTGTTTTGTAAATTATGATTTAATTTTTGTTTGAACATTTAAATAAACTTTCATTACCCTTACTGTATGTTTCCCTCCCCCCTACCCCTATATGTATCATATAATTAGTCAATAGATGCTCAAGGTATATTACAGCACGAGATGGTTGAATGGCTAGGATCTGATTTCCCTACTCCCTTCCCCTCCCACATCCCTACCAGCTGTCACCCTGGCAAAGGTCTGCCTGGCAAACTAAGAGCCTGTTAGTACTGGAAGCTATTAGGGGAAGTCTGAATGTGCAGCCAGGTGGGTAACCCCCCATTGCTATGCGCTCTCTTATACCTAATAAAGTGGCCACTGAGTATGACTTCATGGTCTTCTGCTGCTGTGGGCCATCCACTTCAAGATGCAACGTGCTGTGCTTTCCGAGATGTTCTTCTGTTCACCACAGTCGTAACTCGTGGTTAGTTGAATTAGCGACATCTTCCTGTCAACTTGAACCAGTCTAGCCATTCTCCTCAGACATCTCTCATTAACAGGGCATTTTCGCCCATAGATCTACCGCTCATTGGATGTTTTTCTGTGTAAATCACTGTTGCCTGTAAACCCTAGTAACTGTGGTGTGTGAAAATCCCAGGAGATCAGCAATTTCTGAGATATTCAAACCACCCCATCTGACGCCAAAAACCATTCTACAGTCTAAGTTACTTAGATCACATTTCTTCCCCATTCTGAGCTTTGGCCTAAACTACAACTGAAGTCTAGACTATGTCTGCATACTTTTTTGCATTAAGTTGCTGCCACATGATTGGTAGATTATATATTTGAATTAATGAGTACTTGTGCAAATGTACCTAATAAAATGGCTACTGAGCCTGTTTCTTTTGGCCAGATGCTTCAGCACTGTGAAAATGCAGTTATTCAAAATATGGACTGGTCGCAGGGTAAAACTCAAGACTGAAACTTTCTACGTCAAATCAAAATATAATCATGTCAGAGAGGATTTTGTTGGTGTCACGAAGGAGTGGTGATTAACTTTCCGCTTTAGCATCAAACAGTCCTGGTTCCCTAAACGTTTAGGCCTTTTTATTCTGCATTCAAGCTGCCAAGATCCTAAATGGCCTCACTTACACTGTGGACCAGGCGTGCTAGAGTGTGAAGTTGCTGCTTTTGCACAAATGCTGCAGTGTTGAGCAAAGAGAAATAGAGAATTATTCTTTGCAGGGAACTATTTATTGTAGCTTATCAGCTGAGGCCGATAGAAGTGAGGAGTTTGTAAGCCTGAATGCTGAGCATGGTTTTTTGCTGCAATTGTTCTTTCCTTGGCACTCTGCTTTTGCAGAACACACTTGTCTAATTTCCATCAACTCAGTTTCAACTAGGGCATTCCAGAATACTACGAGTCATGGAAGCAGAATTAGGCCATTCAGCCCATTGAGTCTGCTCAGCTATTCTATCATGGCTGATTTATTATTCCTCTCAACCCCATTCTCCTGCCTCTCCCTGTAACTTCTGATGTCCTTACTAATCAAAAACCTATCAACCTCTGCTTTAAATATACCCAATGACTTGGCATCCACAGCCATCTATGGCAATGAATTCCACAGATTCACCACCCTCTGGCTAACGAAATTCCTCATCATCTTTGCTCTAAAAGGGTCGTGTTTCTCTTCTGAGACTGTGTCCTTTGGTCCTAGATTCTGCCATTACAGGGAACATTCTCTCCACATTGAATCTTTCTAGACCTTTCGATATTTGATAGGTTTTGATGAGCTCCTCCCTATTTCAGCAAGGCATTTGATAAAGTACCCCATGCAAGGCTTATTGAGAAAGTAAGGAGGCATGGGATCCAAGGGGACATTGCTTTGTGGATCCAGAACTGGCTTGCCCACAGAAAGCAAAGAGTGGTTGTAGACGGGTCATATTCTGCATGGAAGTCGGTCACCAGTGGTGTGCCTCAGGGATCTGTTCTGGGACTCCTACTCTTTGTGATTTTTATAAATGACCTCGATGAGGAAGTGGAGGGATGGGTTAGTAAATTTGCTGATGACACAAAGGTTGGTGGTGTTGTGGATAGTGTGGAGGGCTGTCAGAGTTTACAGTGGGACATTGATAGGATGCAAAACTGGGCGGAGAAGTGGCAGATGGAGTTCAACCCAGATAAGTGTGAGGTGGTTCATTTTGGTAGGTCAAATATCATGACAGAATATAGTATTAATGGTAAGACTCTTGTCAGTGTGGAGGATCGGAGGGATCTTGGGGTCTTGAGAGGATCGGAGGGATCTTGATAGTCCATAGGACACTCAAAGCTGCAACACAGGTTGACTGTGTGGTTAAGAAGGCATATGGTGCATTGGCCTTCATCAATCGTGGGATTGAGTTTAGGAACTGAGAGGTAATGTTGCAGCTATATTGGACCCTGGTCAGACCCCACTTGGAGTACTGTGCTCAGTTCTGGTCACCTCACTCTAGGAAGGATGTGGAAACCGCAGAAAGGGTGCAGAGGAGATTTACAAGGATGTTGCCTGGATTGGGGAGCATGTCTGATGAGAATAGGTTGAGTGAACTCAGCCTTTTTTCCTTGGAGCGATGGAGGATGAGAGGTGACCTGATAGGGGTGCCTAAGATGATGAGAGGCATTGATCATGTGGATAGTCAGAGGCTTTTTCCCAGGGCTGAAATGGCTAGCATGAGAGGGCACAGTTTTAAGGTGCTTGGAAGTAGGTACAGAGGAGATATCGGGGCAAGTTTTTTATGCAGAGAGTGGTGAGTGTGTGGAATGGGCTGCCGGCGACAGTGGTGGAGGCGATATGATAGGGTCTTTTAAGAGAATCCTGGATGGATACATAGAGCTTAGAAAAATAGAGGGCTATGGGTGACCCTAGGTAATTTTTCAGGTAAGGACATGTTCCGCACAGCTTTGTTTGCCGAAGGGGTCTGTATTGTGCTGTAGGTTTTCTATGTTTCTATTCTTTTGAGCTCCAGTGAGTACGCACCCAGAACCAACAAATGCTCTTCACATGTTAACATTTCATTCCTGGGATCATTCTTGTGAACCTGTTCTGGACCCTCTCCAATGCCAGCATATCCTTTCTTAGATAAGGAGCTCTGAACTGCTCACAATGCTCTAAGTATGGATTGATCAATGCCTTATAAAGCCTCAGCATTACATCTTTGCTTTAATATTCCAACCCCCTCAAAATGAATGATAACATTGTGTTTGCCTCCTTACATCTACTCAACCTGCAAGTTAACCTTTAGGAAATCCTGCACAGGGACTCCTAAGTCCCTTTGCACCTCTGATTTCTGAATTTTTCATCCCCATTTAGAAAATAGTCTATGCCTTTATTCCTTCTTCCAAAGTGTTTAACTGTACACTTTCCTACACTATAATCCATGTACCACTTCTTTGCCCATTTTCCAAATCTGTCCAAGTCCTTTTGCAGACTCCCTATTTCCTCAACGCCACCTGCCTCTCCACATGTCTTATTATCATCCACAAACATGGCCACAAAACCATCAATTCCATCATCCAAATCATTGACATATAACATGAAAAGAAGTAGACCCAGTACTGACCCCAGTGGAACACCACTCATCACCAGCAGCCTACCAGAAAAGGTCCCCTTTATTCTCACTCTTTGCCTCCTGCCAGTCAGCTGATCTTCTAAAGCTAGTATCATTCTTGAAATACCATGGGCTCTTATCTTTCTAGCAGCTTCATATGCTGCATCTTGTCAAAGTCCTTCTGAAAATTCAAATAAGCAACATCCTTTATCTAGCCTGCCTGTAACTTCATCAAAAAATTCCATCAGATTTGTCAGACAAGGTTTCTTCTTGCAGAAACCATGCTGACTTCAGCCTATTTTATCAGATGCCTCCAAGTACCCTGAAACCATATCCTTAATAATCAATTCCAACGTCTTCCCAACCACTGAAGTCAGGCTAACTGGCCTATAATTTCTTTTCTTTTGCCTCCCTCCCTTCTTAAAGCATGGAGAGACATTTGCAGTTTTCTAATCCTCTGTACAATTCCAGAATCTAGTGAATTTTGAAGGTTCACTACTAATGTCTCCACAATTTCTTCATTACATCTTTCAGAACCCTGAAGTGTAGTCCATCTGGTCCAGGTCACTTAACTATGTAAAGAACTTTGAGCCAGGAACTTAGTGCATGAAAAATGCTCTATGAATAAGTTATTATTAATATTTATTTTTTCTCGGGTCAAGCTGGTAAAACCTGAGGTACGGCATTGCCAAGCACACTCATTTCTTAATTGCTAGAACTTTCGGACTATTCAAGTAGTGTTCAGTATTGTAACTTTCTGGAGATTTACATACATATTGCTGTGTAGGCCTAATTGATTTATGCTATTGTGTAGTGTCTTTGGGAAGATACCAATAGTAGATGCTGCTGTTGGGACAATGTATAACCTATTCATGTTCCATAACTTTCAGTTCCCTCTTTTAATTTGGCATATTTGTGTTGTTTTTCGCTTTTTTAATTTCTGTATGTTATGTGTGTTTGGAGTGGCTATATCTATTGAGTAAATAGTTCTTGCTTATTTATCCTGTAATATTATATCTAAATGATTATTATGGAGTGTCCTATTTGTAATAATGGATCAGTCGTAATATAATTTATAGCACTCTGACTCTAAAACAGGATCAGGGTTATACTTATAGTAAGGTATGATGCCTTTAGGAGTTTGTATTTAAAAGTCTGAATCTGGTGAATGATATTTGCCGCTTGATTGTGTCTGTGTAAGTAATCAGATTGAGTTAAACTGCTGCAGGATCCTGTAATGCAGATGTACCCAACCCGGGGTACATGGATCCCTTGCTTAATAGTATTGGCCATTGGCATTAAAAAAGTTGAGAACCCCTGCAGTAACGTGTTGGATTTTTTCAGGTTTCTCTTGGCATTTTCTACATTTATTGACTTGAATTTGTTGGTCTTTTATTATTTATTTTTTGTGTTAACCACCTGGTCTTGTCGTGCCACAAGGAAACCCTCTGTTTCTGGGAAGAGGTCTCCAACTCTGAGCGAGGTGTTCAATGCTTCCTTGTCAGCATCAAGCCTTATTATTTTTGAGTAGGAGTTTCATAGGATACACAGGCAACTATCAACAGGGCATGAAGAGCTATAAGATATCAACCCCTGCTTCTTCAGGTTATACAGATGAAAGAGATCTTCAGAGGACATTGCTATATGAATAAGAAGGAATTATGAATGCTTATCACAACAAAAATGATTAGTTAACAGTCTGAAGTAAAATTAAAGATTACTCAATCTCCGAACAATATGGTTTGATTGGAACACCTGGCTGTAAACAGAACCTATTTCACCTACTGGGAATTGTCTATTGATAAGATAGCTCTTAATAGTGACACATGAATAATTAAAACTTCACCATGATCCTCTTAAAATAAGTGTCATGTTGCACATGTTGGAAGGAGGATGGGAAAACTGTTGTCTTTAACTGCACTGAATACCTTGAAGTCATTCCAAGAGTGGGATTTTGCCTTGGGAAACTGAGAGATTGCATCAGTTCAACTCATGGTGGATTTTGACAATATAGGGAATCCGAATCAGAATCAGGTTTAATATCACTAATATATGTCATTAAATCTGTTGTTTTGTGGCAGCAGTACAGTGCAATACATGAAAAACTATAAATCGCTATTAAAAATACAGGAAAAGAAGTTAAATTAAGTAAATAGTGCAAATAGAGAGCAATAATAGTGAGATACTGATCATGCATTGATTCATTGTCCATTCAGAAATCTAATGGTGGAGGGGAAGAAGCTGTTCCAATAACATTGAGTGTCTTCAGATACCTGTACTTCCTCCCTGATGGTAGCAATGAGAAGAGGGCATGTCTGGGTGATGGGTGTACTTAATGATGGATGCCACTTTTTTGAGGCATTGTCTTTTGAAGATGTCATCAATGTTGGGGAGGCAAACTCGGCCAACTCCATGATGGAGGTGGCAGAGACTGAAACCTTCTACAGCTTTTCCAAACTTGTACTGTATCCTTCTCCATAGCATATGGTGATGCAACCAGTTAGAATGCTCTCCACCTCTATAGAAATTAGAGATGTGATAGAGTCTTTGATGACATGCCAAATCTCCTCAAACTCCTAATGAAATATAGCCATTGGTTTTATATTCAATGCCTCTAGAGAAACATTTTTTTATTATTATTAGGTAACAATGAACAGAAACATTCTAGTTAAGGACCTGAGGCTGGATGCAGACCAATGTGAGGTGAAATCTGCTTGCACACCAGATCAGCAATAGCTGGAAACAGAGATTTGAAAAAGTGAGGAAACAATACTGAATCTACTGTTGTATTCAACAGTGGAAAGTTACCTTGGGCAGAAACTAATTATAGAAAAAGGTCTGTGAATATTGTGGCCCTACTGTATCTAGAGTAACAGCTCATGCAACAACTAAGCTTCTAGAATTACACCAACATCGTTAGCTCAATTAAAATTGTTATATAATTATGGAATGCTTAGAACGGAATTAAATGCGCCACAACCTCATTAAGTAGCAACATAGATTAAATCAATTAATTTCTTGGACAGCTGTTGATTTTTACTCCTCATGTATATGAAGGATGTAAGAAATAAAGTGAATTCAATTCAAACTGATTTCAGGAACACCGTGGCATCAGTTTTTGTCATCGTTGCAGCTGCTGACAACATGGGGAGAAGAGGGTGGTGGGAGGATGAAGTGAAGTGGGAGAAGTAGGGAGGGATCAGTGGAAGGTTGGGGTAAATAATAGTAGAGGCATGAGGTGATTGTTAGGGAGACAGAACTTCTGGCACAAAATCTTACACTTTCCTATATCCCAAAATATTACTCGAGGTATAACCAGAAAGAAAGGTACGGCAAAATAGGAGGATATTGGAAGAACGCTCAAAAGATTGTTTAATAAGATCAGAGGTGGATGGAGTGGAGAAACAAATAAAAGTAATCCCCACAAATAAAGAAACATATATCAGCCAGTTTTTTTTTGTCATGAACCCAGCTGCTTGCCATAGCATGTCGGGCTTCAGTGGTCTTTGAACACCTGTGTTAGCTAATCAGTGTCTTGATTGTAGTTGTTAAACTCTTGTGTTGTCAGTTTGGTTCTGCTAATTTAATTGTGACTGCCACCTGTGTCTGGGAATCTGTGATTATTTAAAGAGGACTCTCAGTTAGTGCTTGACATTAGCATTTGGGGTGGCTATTACCAGCAAAAGGAATTGGAATCAGCAGAAGAACATCTAATAAGTTAGGGGTGTATACGGTGGAGATGCTGGCAGTGTTGGTTGCATTATAAAGGGTGGAGAAAGCTAGACAAGTCAAAGTGTTGATATGCTCAGATTCATCCTCAGTTCTAACGAGTTTAAGGTCTTTTCATTCACACAGTTGGCAAGATGTACTTTATGAAGTCCTTCAGTCAGTCACAAGAATTGCAAATCAGGGAGGTCAGGTAAAATTTCCATGGGTTCTAGCACATGTAGGGATGAAGGGGAATGAGAGGGTGGATGAGTTGGCAAAGAGGGTGTTAAAGAAAGAAAATATAGAAATGCACAGTAGTATCAGTAAAGCAGAGGTTAAGTGTGTAATCTGGGGGAAAAAAAATCAACTAAAAGTGGTAAGAAAGATGGGACAGGTAGGGGAAAGGGAGGCATTTATATCAAATACAAAAGAGTGTTGCAGGTAGTAGGGTAGGTTGTGGATATAGAAGAGAGTAAACTCTGTGGACTAGGTTAAGGCTGGGGCATTGTGCATTAAATAAAACATTGAAAATGATAGGGAAACACCAGACAGGATTGTATGAGGAATGTCAGGAAGAGGAGTCAGTAGAACATGTAGTTCTGAGTTGCAGGAAGTATAGGATACAGAGAGAGATGATGAGAATTAATCTAAGGGAATTGGGGGTGCAGGAACTCACATTAAAAGGGTTGCTGGGCATGGGCGAGAGAGCATAGGTCAGGGTATTTTTAGCTTTCTTAAGGGATGCAAAGATTTTTTTATAGGATATAATGGATAAGCAGGAATAGGGTACTAAGATGGCCAAAGATGGGAGGGTAAAGTGTAGGTTAGTGTGTGTGTGATTGGGTGAAGGGATTTAGAATGTAAGTCTATTGCACACTCTGGAGCAGAAGGTAGTGGTAATGCACCATTAAGCTGGGTGCCAACTGCTGTAAAACAAGATGGAGAAGAAGAGAGAAGGTGCCTGAGGTTGGTCATTATGTTGAAGAGAATGAATTCTTGTGGTGTCATTTCTCCAGGGCTCTGGTAGTATTCTTACTGTGGTTGGAGATGGAGTTTACCTCATGGTGTTGCTTAGTCACGCTTCTGAGGCTGATTCTGATGTTTATCTTCTTGTTTTTGCCTTTTCCTGGAGGTCCTGCCATTCCACCGCACTGGGGTCTGATCCTTCAGGAGCACTTAATAACAGTCTTATTCTTTAATTGTTCTGCTAAACTTTGAGAATACATTTCAAATAAAAGTGCAGATAAGTTTGTGAAGCAGATAAAAATATGACACCCAAATTATCAAGTGTCAGTGTTTAAAATTGAAGATTTTCTTGGATTGTATATTTGTACTTTGTAAAATCCTGCTTATCTATTACTGCATTAGGTGTTGTAGATCTGGTAACATTATGTAACAAGCATTTGTCATGCATGCAGATTATTTGGGATAGTGCACTCAGATCACATTGAATGCTAAGATCTCTGTTTATATGATCTCTGCAGTCTTTTTTGCATAATGCACGCAAGTTCCATTCATGCTTTGCATAGATTATTTTGCTATAATGATGGTTCTTGGTGGTACATCATTGTAAGGTTGCATTGGTGAAGTTGTGATTAAACCAAAAGTCGTGTTACAGTGGCTTGTAGCTTTCTCTGAGAATTCATCTTCAATTATATAGTATGGTATTATAAACCTGTTCTTTGCTTTGTCAGTTCCTGCTCTTGTTTTTATCTAACCTGCTGTGCATCTTATTTCGTAACACTAACACCTTTGTTTGCCACATGTACACATCCTCATTTGTTTATTCAGTTACTTATTGCTTCTGCTACTACTTTTTTAAGGTAATTTACACTTCTTTCCTAGCTCTCTAGTCCTCTAGGACTGAATACCATCATAATGGGGTCATTATACAGTCCACTGAAAAGAAAATTATATTGGGTCAACTGTATTGACCCAACTGTAAATTGGAGATACCATTTTGCTTCACACCAAAAGTTATTGTCCTTGGGCTGTAAGTTCCCAGTCATCAGAATGTTTTTGGTCTTTACTATCTTGTAAAATCTTCTATGTTCATCTATTTTCCTATTCTCTTGACATAAAATCTCCTAAGATGTAGACATGTTCTTCGTTTTCAAACTTGAATGAATTCCATTTTTTTTTGCTACTATTTACACAAGTAAATTTCTCCTAATTTTGTACATATGACTAAATGGCATCTGATTTTTATGCTGGAGGAGCTCAGCCAATCAGGCGGCACCCATGGAGGGAAATAAACGGTTGACACTTCAGACCAAAGTGTCTTGGCCCAAAATGTTGATTGTTTCTTGCCCTCCTGATTTGCTGAGTTACTCCAACATTTTGTGTATGTTGCTCAAGATGTCCAGCCTTTGCAGAATTTCTTGCATCTCATTTTCATGTCCTCTTGCTTTAGATTCGCTCTGTATTCTGTGATATAATGTTGTCATATCAAACCCATCACAATTCTTAAAGACCAGCCAGTTCTCCGTTAATTTCCCCAGACTGCTCGATCTATCCTGGTTGTTGCTTCTTCCAATTTTGTTAGCATCTTCATAATTCTTTTGTGCATTTCATATAGAGGTAATATTACTTGTAGCACAGAAATCAGAATTCCATGTGATAATACCAAATTCAGTCAAAATAAATCATGTACAAGATGAGAGGCATAGATCGAGGCCAGAGACTTTTCTCAGGGCAGAAATGGCTAATACAAGGGGGCATAATTTTAAGGTGGAAAGTATTGGGGGAGGGATGGGTTGTCAGAGTATCTAAGTTTTTTTTTTACGGAGAGTGGTGGGTGCATTGAGCACCCTGCCAGGGGTGTTGGTGTATAAGATGATGAGAGGCATTGATCGTGTGGATAGTCAGAGGCTTTTTCCCAGGGCTGAAATGGCTAGCACAAGAGGGCACAGTTTTAAGGTGCTTGGAAATAGGTACAGAGGAGATGTCAGGGGTAAGGTTTTTTTTATGCAGAGTGGTGAGAGCTTGGAATGGGCTGCCGGCAACAGTAGTGGAGGCGGATACAATGGGGTCTTTTAAGAGACTCCTGGACAGGTACATGGAGCTCAGAAAAATGGAGGGCTATTGGAAACTCTAGGTAATTTCTAAGGTAAGGATATGTTCAGCTGGAATGTAAGGCAGAAGTTCCAGTTCCCCTATTTTTTTTTTCAGTGCTGGGATGAACTTGCCCTTGAGGGAGGTTGCTTTATGTGGGGATTGAGAGTTCTTGTACCATCCAAGCTGAGAGTTAAAGTATTGGAGGAGATGCAAGCCGGTCATCTAGGAGTGATCAAATGAAAGCATTGGCCTGAAGTGTTGTCTGGTGGCCTGGGACAGATCAGCAGATTGAGCAGTTTGCCAAGCAGTGTTTGGGACAGCAGTATGTCTGGAAGATGCCAAGAGCAGTGCCTCCCCGTCCCTGGAAATGGCCTTCATTGCCCTGGCACAGGATCCATGTGGATTTTGCCAGATCATTCATGGGCACAAATGTCTTGGTAAGTAGATGCAGCTACAAAGTGGCCAGAAGTGTTCACAATAACCTCCACAACAGCTTTGCACGCTGTTAATGTGTTGAGAAGTTTCTTTGCAAGGACTGGTGTTCCAGAACACCAAGTCAATGATAATGGACTATAGTTTGTTGTGGAACAGGTTCGGTCACTCCTGAAAATGAAAGGAATAAGACATATTACATTTGCACTGTGTCACCCAGCTACAGATGGCTTGATGGAAAGTTTTGCACAGGGTCTAAAGAACACAATTATCAGTGGAACACACTGCACTGAATCAGGAGCTTGCCTTTTTCCTCTTTGCATATCACAATGCAGCACACTCCACAACCAACAGCTCACCAGCTATGCTGTTCCTGAGTCTTCACTTGTACTGGGATATCCTCACTTCCAATCTCAGAAGGAGTTTGCAGGACAAATAGCTGAGGCAAGTTGAGGTCTCCTCAAACAAGCAGGCTCAGTGTTTCACTCCTGGATGTGCTGTCCTGTCAAGGGATGAAAGAGATGCTCAAAAGTGGGTATTTGTAAAGATCAAGGACAGAACTAGACCACTTTCCTACACAGTGGAGATGGCGTCTGATGTCATCTAGAGATGGCATGTTGATCAGTTGGAAAAGAGCAGAGTGAATTGTTAGAGGAGAAAAGTATCCAGAGCTATCAGAACCACTTCTTGCAGTTCCAGAGTCAAATACTACAACCACCACTGAGGAAGTTCCACAACCTGAGATTGTTTCACAGCCTCGAGTCTCACCTGCCAAGCAGTGTAAACACCCTGTCTCGCTCCCCCCGTTATGAAAGATTTACCCCACAAGAGTAAGGAATCCTCCACAGAGATTAAATCTTTATGCCTGAATGAGACAATTTAAAATTTGCTATGCTGTGGCTGTATATATAGTAGTTGTATTATGTATGTATTCTGTATATAAAATGACCAGAGAGCAATACATTACGCATTTGAGTTGAGATGCCTTCAGTATGGAATTTATAGCTAAGCATGGAAGAGTATAGTGTATTTAATATTTTAGTAATATTTGAGTTATTGTTTCATTACACATTCTGTTTCTATAATTCATTATTGATTATATGTAAAAGTATGTGAATGGCATATGTCCTTAAGCCACCATGTCATATGTGAGTGCCTCACTTTTTTAAAAAAAAAGAAAAACTAAACAGACAAAGCATATCCTGGCTTCTGTTTTTCTTTCAATTAGTTTTGGGAGCTGTAATACTTAACAGTGAGAGAGCCAGTAACAACAGGCAGAGAATCATGGCTTGGGGTCCTGCTCCAGAACCTCAGAGAACTAAATAAATTGGAACATTGTGGTTTGGGCAGTCAGGGGCCCGGAAACAGAGGAATTGGAAGGCAAGGAATTTTGTGTTTCAGAAATATTGAGGGATCATTGTGTTGGGGATTCAGGAGTACCAGGGGATCAGGGCTTAGTACCATTGGTTCAGGAACATCAGAGGATTAATGGAAGAGAATGTCAACAGATTAGTTGCCTAAAAATACGAGGAAGTAAATTTCTTCTCAAGAAATACTAATTTTATTCCCATTTCCCTCACACTGGTCTCACTGCTGTTCTGTTAAAGTTTATCATGAGCCCCCTTTATTTTGGCAATTAGTTTTTAAACAGCTCATTCCACTGTTATTTTTCATAAATATATTTTTCCAGGCTTGGGTTAGAAATACAGCAGGAAAATATACAGGAACCCTGGAATGTTCATCACATTTCATTCCAGGAAATCTCAAATTTGATGCTAAAATATGTAATCTAAGCCCACAGTTTCTTATTTAACTGGGATGGAGTACTCCATATTTCTCCCACCAAAAGTAACCACAGCCCACTTTGCTGTATTGAATTTCATTTGCAATATACATATACTTTACAAGTCTATTTAGGTTCAATGATATCTTTTTTTTGAGTCCAAACCAGTTACATAAAAGGTGCACAACTTTGATCCCAGTATAGATTCTAGTAGATCACTTCTAACATTATGCCAGTCCAAGTTACTTCACCTAACATTTGCAGTCAATTTTCTGGTTCGTAGCCATCTTTTCAATTTGTTCTGACACTCGATAACGTGGTCTAGAAATTTAATTGCATATGACTCCCTTCATCTTTGTGCTACTAAAAATTGATCTATTTTAAGAGTTGGACAGGATTTACTTATGTAGTGTAATACAGAGGAGACTGTTCAGCCCTTTGGGTTCTGTTGACCCCCAATACAGCAATTCCATTAGCCCCTTTTGCCCTTTTCATATTTCCCTATGGGCCTGTAACTGAATCTTTCTCACACACACATTGACTCACTTATGTTTTTTTTTGCTGATTAGGGATAACTTGCAACATTTTAACATACCGTATTTTTAGAGCATGAAAGCAGAGATCCTGGCAGAAACCATACAGTAATTAGAAGATCGACACAGTCAGTGCCAGCCACCATTACTGGGTCATTTTATTTTCTCTGGAAATCCTACTCTGCACACATGAGTCATTCTTGTTCCCTGATGCAATTTCTGCAAAGAGTAGTTATAGAGCAACCTTGCCATGGGTTGTTCTGGAAAAATCTGTAATTGGGAATGCCCAGGATGAGATGGCTATAATATAATTTACCTTCATTCTTGAATTACACTGACTCGCCCACTAAATACTGACCTCCTGTCCACACCCTGCTTCCCTGGCTCCATGTTGACCTAAGTCCCTGGATTGACCCATTGGTCATAGAAAGCCCACCATGCTCTGCTCTGACCTGACTCCATGATTGCCCAGTCAGACCTGGTCAATTAGCTATTCAGAACCAGCCATCCAAATTGAGCACTGGATGGCATATTTTCAATGCCAAAAGTATGTGATGATTTAACTGAAATTTGCTGCAGGAAACCAATGCCAAATGGCTATTGGTGCCAAATTGCTACTTCCTCTTTTGGGCCAGAATCTCCAGACATATGGTCTTTGATCTTTGTCATGAATCAGTTGAGACACCTAATCAAAGGCCTTTCTATCTCCTTGCAAGAGCATGCTAGCCTTTTTTTGGACTCTCTATTACTTGTTCAAAGTATTGATGTATATGCTTTCTGTATCTGGAAGAATGAATTAATCTTGTAAGAGCTAAAAATACAATGTATAGCACATTTTGTGAATTTTAGTAAAGATTCTAGTACCTTTCCAACTCTGATATCTAGAAATTGGATCCATTTGCACTTGTATCCATGTATGAATGATGTTCTAAACTCTTCACACCTGTCTTGAAGTATGTATGTCTGTTTCCTAGTGGTTCCTCTTACCAAGTAACTGGACTGGGTGGTACTTGTCATGATTCCTCCAACCATTTTACACTGTTCCTTTTTCCATTGAATTTTTACATATTACTTTCTATCGTTTCTTCAATTCTGCAACCATCAACTACTTCCTAATCTTACCCAATCAGAACCAGGTTTAATATCGCCAGCATATGTTGTGAAATTTGATAAATTTGCAGCAGTGGTACGATGCAATACATGACAATATAGGGTAAAACTATGAATTACAGTAAGTGTGTATACAGAAATAAAAATGTAGTGAGGTAGCATTCATGATTTCAAAGTCCATCAGAAATCGGATGGCACAGGGGAAGAAGCTGATCCTGACGGTAACAATGAGTAGAGAGCATGCCCTGTGTGGAGGGGTTCCTTAATGACAATCCTTCTTTCTACTTTTTCTAACAATTTAATATTTACGACATTACTTTGCTACGGAGATGTCAGGGGTAATTTTTTTTTACACAGAGGGTGAGTGCGTGGAATGGGGTGGAGGTGGAAACGATATGGTCTTTTAAGAGACTCCTGGATGGCTACATGGAGCTTGGAAAAATAGAGGGCTATGGGTGAAGCCTAGGTAGTTCTAAGATAGGGACGTGGTTGGCACAGCTTTGTGGGCCAAAGGGCCTGTATTGTGCTGTATGTTTTCTATGTTCTAGTTGCTTCCTTTCCATCCCAGTCAGATTTTTCAATTAGAAAACATTCTATCTACTTCCCTACTACTTAAGCACTTTCTAACTTCCTCTCGGTCAACCCTTAGTGCGCTGTCCTTCCACTATCACAATGTGCAATTATCCCTCATTGTTTATTTTAATTTATATGTAGTCTGATATTAACTTTTCTTGCTACAGCCATTATTTGTTTTATCCACACTTCATTTCTAAATACATTAAAACTGCAGTGTTCGGCTATTGCTCTGTGCCAGCACAACTTACCCCAGTTACTTTTGCTGTCATTTTTTAGTAATGTAATATTGAAAAAGAGATGAACAGTAGAAGTGAATGGGGAAGGAAGGGGCTTCAGAGCCCTGTGTTAATAGGGAACACTCACAACACGCTGGAGGAACTCAGCAGGTCGGGCAGCATCCATGGAAACGATCAACGTTTCGGGCCAGAACCCTTCATCAGGACTGTAGAGGGAAAGGGCAGAGGCTCTATAAAGAAGGTGGGGGGAGGATGGGAAGGAGAAGGCTGGTAGGTACCAGGTGGAAAAACCAGTAAGGGGAAAGATAAAAGGGTGGGGGAAGGGAAGCAGGGAGGGGATAGGTAGGATTGGTGAAGGAATAGGGGAAAGCACAATGGGTAGTAGGAGGAGGTGGAACCATGAGGGAGGTGATAGGCAGCTGGGGGAGGGAGCGGAGTGAAACTGGGATGGGGGACGGGAGGGGGAGGGAATTACCGGAAGTTGGAGAATTCAATGTTCAATACCCCTGTGTTACTAGGTAGTGATGGGTGTGGCCATTCAGTGCCTTGAATTTCAGCAACAGTACTGAATTTGCACAATACTAATTCTGCTGATTGGGTAATTGGATTTTAATTACTGTCTAATTATAGTGTAAATAAGGTTTAACAAAATAAATAGCTAGGAACTGGAGACCTAGCAGTGGTTGCTAGGCAATCATCTCTGCAAGGATGTTAAAAAACATACTGTGTGAGCAAAGTCTATTATTGATATCTAAACCTTGAAATAAGATTATGGTGTAAATTAATTTTGGTCACCATTACATTTTGTTAGTAAACTCCTGCTTTGTTATTGGACTGCAAGTTGCATGTGTGACTGGAGCACATGTCCAGAGTCGGAAAACAGTCTATTTGGAGGTTAGCAGTGAGGTAAGAATGGGCGCAGTCCATGCCAGCATAGTGCCTAATGTTGGGTGCTGGGTGTAGGTTGATTGACAAGATGAACTTTACCTTGAGTAGTGTATGCAAATAAATGGAAGATAAATGAAAATATCTTGTTGATTTCACTTCCACATTTTAATCACATTCCTATTTATCAGACTAATTATTGAAGCCCATTAATGTTTGGGTTATTTTTAATGCTTTTATAAATAAATATTTCCCAAAGGAAAGTACAAAAAAAAAGGATGAGAGGTGACCTGATAGAGGTGTATAAGATGATGAGAGGCATTGATTGTGTGGATAGTCAGAGGCTTTTTCCCAGGGCTGAAATGGTTGCCACAAGAGGACACCGGTTTAAGGTGCTAAGGTGCTGGGGAGTAGGTACAGAGGAGATGTCAGGGGTAAGTTTTTTTTTTCGCAGAGAGTGATGAGTGTGTGGAATGGGCTGCCAGCAATGGTGGTGGAGGCGGATACAATAGGGTCTTTTAAGAGACTTTTGGATAGGTAGATGGAGCTTAGAAAAATAGAGGGCTATGGGTAACCCTAGTAATTTCTAAGGTGGGGACATGTTGAACACAACTTTGTGGGCCGAAGGGCCTGTATTGTGCTGTAGGTTTTCTGTTTCTAAAAAGAGCTATAAAATAGTGCCAAACCAGTTTATTGTGGGCACGCTACATTAGCATCAGAATGTGCGGCGGCATTTGTGGGCTGCTCCCAGGCTGCACGTGGGTGTGTTGGTTAACACAAATAACACATTTCACTGTATGTTGTGATGTACGTGTGATAAATAAATTTGAATCTTGATCTAATTATCATAGGGTTATATCAAATTGGATGACTAGAAGGGGCAGTAAAACTGACATTCCCAAAATCTCTCTGCAAACTTACTAGTTGCAGTCAGTTAGCTGCAGCTCGTTCTGCTACTTGGAGGCTTTTACATATTATGAGTTCACCTTTGGGCATCTATGGTATTATAATAATACTGTAACTTGGAGCACTTTTCATGAAGATGGCGAAGTTGAAAGTGCTTTACAATGGGATAAAATGAAATCATGAAAATAAAAGGTAAAAAAAAAAGATGTTAGTTAAAAGCAAAGTGAAATAAACAGGTTTTGAGCTGTCTTTTAAAAGTGTCGATTGTGTCTGCGTCTTTTATAGCTTTAGGTATTGAATACCACAGTTTAGAAGAGTTGTTCAAAAAAAAAGCTGATCTGCCAATTATCTTTTGAGGGAGATGGTTCAAATTTAAGAGACTGATGGAAGAAGACCTGAGAGCTCGAGCAGGATTATGAAATGAAAACAATTCTGTGATGTGCTCTGGTCCCAGATCATTGAGAGCTTTAAAAATAACTAATAGAACTTTAAAATCAATTTTAAAAGATACAGTAAGCCAATGTAAATTAGCTAATATTGGAGTGATATGCTCACTCATCCTGATTTTGGTTAAATGTTTTGCAATAGCATTCTGAGTTAGGGTTTGTCAATAGATTATCTTGGAAGGCCAGTAAAAGGTGCTTTGCAGTAATCTAGTCTATTTGATATACAGGTGTAGTTTAGTTTTTCAGCATCAGTACATGACGGACGTACCTTTGCAATACTATTTAATTGTAGAAAAGCTGCTCTGTCACTTTGAGGGATTTAAAATTCAATCTGAATCAAGGATAACACCCAAGCTATTTACTTCTGATTTTACAAGGGGAGCCAAGTTCCCAAGTTTATCAAGAAGTTTATTTCTTTTGGCTTTGGGATCAAGTGTTTCAGTTTTATCTTCATTTAGTTTTAGGGAATTATTGCTCATCCATTTGTTTATTGCAGCCATACCAGAAGTCAGAAGATGGGGTGTTCTCATCATTAAACTCAACTGAGATATACATGTGTGTTATCTGCATATCTGTGGAATCACATCAAGTTTATGCTCTCTAAATGATGTCTCCTAAGGGGAGCATAAATAAAGAGAAGAGTAGAGGACCAAGACCAACACCAAAAGTTACATCATATCTCTTAGAAACTTGGTCTCCAAGCCAGACAAAAAATTTTCTCTAAGGTACACAAAACACAGCCCCAATAGGCTGGTCCTGGACTTATTTCCTGGCATGATTTACATATTGCTATTTAATTATTTATGGTTTATTACTATTTATGATGCAACTGTAACAAAAACCAATTTCCCCTGGGATCAATAAAGTATGACTATGTATATGGGCGAAACCATTTAAGGACACTCCAGAAAGGACAACCCAGTTCTCAAAGTGATTGAGGAGAATGTTGAGGCCAATTGTGTTGAAGGCAGCACTTAGACCTTTGAGAATTAGAACTGAGACCCTGTTGGCATGATTTTGAGCCTAAGATCACTGACAATTTTGGTAAGAGCTGTGGCAACCTTTGGTAACCTTTGTGCTGAGGTTTGCTCTAAAACCTGACTGAAACTTTTCTAGAATTTTGTTTTCATTCAGAAATTTGTCAAGTTGGTTGAAAATTATTTTTCTCAAGAATTTTGCGCTGGGAGGGAAGATTTGATATAGGCCTGTAGTTAAGTAGTACCTCACTATTTAAACTTGGCTTTTTAAACAGGAGTTTAACAACTGAATTTTGAAAGCATCTGGAAAAACCACAGTTTCAATGGATATGTTAGTAATTTTCCTTACGGAATTGAAGATCTTATTAAAAGAATCCTTTAAAAATGTGGTAAGGACTGGGTCGGGACAGCAACTAGACAGTTACTCTTTGTCACAATTTTAGAGTTCTGAATCAGAAATACTTGTAAGTTTTGACACGGTTGCCATCTTTTTGAGGTTTCCTATAGAGGTTATGAGTATCTGTAGCTATACTCTTCCTGGAAGTTTTTTTTTTGAGAAAAAATTTGCAAATTCCCTGCATCTGTGGCAGATGCTTGACTGAGGACATTATAGGTTGGGGCAGAGTTCAACAGTTGGTTTATAGTTGAGAACAATGTTCTTGAATTCCCTGCTATTCCCCGTAATAATCTTGGAAAAATGGGCTGTTCTTGAAGAGTGTATAGCAGCATCAAAAGAGGCTAGATTTTCCTTGAAAATATTATGGTGGATTTCGAGCCCAATTTTCCTCCAAGAGCAGTATGAGCTCTTGACCTGCAAACAGAATTGTTTAACCATGGTGATAATTTACTCAGTGACTTCTTTTTAATCCTAGGTGGGGCCACTGTATTTAAAATATTTGTCAAGTTATTGCTGAAAGAATCAACTCTTTTATTTACTGAGCGGTTTCCATCACATGGGTCAGATAAACTAACGAGCTCAGAATTTAACTTGTGTTGCAGCATCAAAATACTGGTTGTTGGCTGTAATTTTTTTGCGGTTTTGTGTACAGGCTGGAGGGCATCACAAAGTTCACAAAAATGATCAGAGATAATGATATCAGACAGATGTACATTAATAATATTTAACTCTTTTGCCATTACTAAGTCAAGTGCATTTCCAAGTCAATGGGTGGTTTCAGTGACATGCTGGGCAAGATCTAGGCTGTCTAGTAAGTTCATAAATTCAGCTGCCTTGGAGTTCATGTTTGAGAGATAATTAGTATGAATATTGAAATCACCAGAAAATATAGGCAGATAGGGAGCAAGAGCAGCAGCAGAGGTAATTAAGCGTAGTCTGCCATTCAGTCAGATTATGGTTGATCTCACTCTGACTTCACTCTCCCACTCATTCCCTGCATCGTGGATTCCAAAAAACTGTTAATTTCAGCTTTGAATATAATCAACAACTAAACGTATGGGGACAATAGAGACTATGGATACTAAGATCTGGCGCAAAACGCAAACTGCTGGAGGAACTGAACAAAGAAATGGGAGGAATTCAGTGAGTCAGGTAGTAACTATGGACAGAAGTGAATAATCAACTTTTGAGGATAAGACCTTTCAACAGGACTGGAAAGAGGGGAGATGGCCAGTATAAAATGGCAGAGGGAAGAGGGTGGAGCAAGAGCTGGCAGACTGTAATAGGTGGATCCAGGTAATGGTTGTGATAGGTATATGAGCGAGGGAGGAGAGCAGAAATGATGTGAGAAGCTGGTGATGGGTGGAAATGATAAAGGGCTGAAGAAGATAGAATGTGTTAGGAGAGGATGTAGACTAGGGTATAAAGGGAGGGAACCAGTGGGAAGAGTGTGTGAGTGGTGGGCAGATAGTGAGGGTGGAGGGGGGTAAAGTTTGATGGAGGGTAACTGGATCAGGAGAGAAAAAGGTAGTGGAGGTGGGAAGAGTGGGAGGGAAAGGACAAAGCAATTACCAGAAGGTAGAGAAATTGATGTTCAAGAACTCACTTTCATATTAAGAACTATTGTTTCACCAAGTGAAATAAGAGATTTAATTTGCTGCCTTAATGTGAAGTTGGGACAAATTGGCAATGATCTGTCCTGACCCGAATTCAAACAAATGGCAAAAGAGCAGGCTTGCCATTGCTTTTGAATGTACTTCCGCATTATTGAGTGAATTGGTAAGCTTGGTAAATGAGCTTATTGTCACGTGTACTGAGGTGCAGTGAAGAACCTGTTTTACGTACAGTTCCTACAGATAAAATCATTAAACTACATTGAAGTGGTACAAGATAAAACAGTGATAGAGTGCAAAATAGTGTTACAGTTATGGTGAAAGTGCAGTGCATGTAGACAGTAAGGTGCAAGATCCTAATGAAATTGTTGGTGGTCAAGAGTCTATTTTATCATGGTAGAGAACAGTTCAATAGTCCAATAACAGCAGGTCAGTAACTGTCCTTGAGCCTAATGATATGAGCCTTCAGTCTTTCCTGTCTTTTGCCTGATGGCTGAAGGTGGGAGTTAAGAGAATGTCTGGGGTGGGTGGTGTCTTTGATTGCGCTGGCTGCTTTACTAAGGCAGTGAGAAGTGTAGCTAGTGTCCATGGCAGGGAGGATGCTTTCTGTAGTGTCCGGAGCTGTGGCTAAAGCTCCCTGGAGTTTCTTACTGCCATGGAAAAGAGACTGTAAATGCTGTAATCTTGAGCAAGCAACAAATTGCTGGGGAAACTCAGCTGGTCAAACAACATATGTAGAGTCAGAGGGATAGTTGACATTCAAGACCCAAAATATCAACCAACCCTTTGCATTCATAGATGCTGACCTCATCCAGAATTTTGCTTTTTGCACCATTATTAATGCTCTCTGTTCTCGGGATGATCTCGAAAGCTTTTTCTGTGTTCGTCCTGTCATCATCGCCGGAGAGCAGTAAAGTTAGAACTAATGAGCTTCCTGCTTCCTCTTGTGAGCTTTGCACCATCCCCCTGCTGTAGCAGTGAGTTACAGGCTCTGTTTTCAGGCAGAGAGATGAAACAAATATTCCAAAGAATACTGTTTCTGGCAAATCTCTACCCTGAGCAACAAAAAAATTAGTACAGCTTCAGGGTAGAGGAGGCTTCCTACATTGAGCTTCAGACAGGAGGGCAAATAATTGCAAGGAAGTGGCAGAGGGGTTGAAAAAGCTATTGCATGAAATGAGGTGGACTTAATTCACACATTAATCAACCTTGATCATTGGATTCCTCTTTTAATCAGGGCTCCTTTGAGAGAGAGAAGGTGCAAGACAAATATTACTTCACTAAGGAGAAAGAGCTGTTTTATTTGCAGTAGATCTGACGATTTAAATTAATTTAATATTTTAAAAATCTTAATTATAACTAATCATCTGAGAAAAGGAGTTGAGAACTTGAGTGCAGTAGGATCAATGTGAATGCAAGCCCTTTTGTAAGAGTTGTCTTGTATTAAACTAACCCCAGTACTGAGAAAAACCTTCAGTGACCAAGGGGAAGTTTGTGTCAGCATCAAAGCAGCATTGTTCAGGGCTCCAGGGGTGATGGTGAGAGGTGCTTAGGAATGGCATTTATCAAGAAAGTGCATTGTCCCTCCTGCGTCTCTTTTTGTGATTACTCAGGGAGTCCCTGACGACTCTGTGTGGTTTCCTCCATGTGATACAAGGCCCTAACCTCCTTAAAAGTCTGTCAGCGTGCAGTTTAGAAACTTTTTTTTAAGGAAAAGCACTTCAGCCAGATTAAGCGAAGAGTGGGACAGTCAGAAGCAGAGAGAGCATTGTTGGGTGGTGGAGTGTGTGTAAGTAAGTGCAGTTACTGGGGAGAGCCTTTCTCCATATTTCCAGCATATCATATTCTGTTACTTTCTTGTGAATGTGACAAGTGGACGATTCAGCAACACTTGAAGGAGCAAAGCGAAAAAATATCATTATGGCATATTGTCCGATTGGGATTTATATCAAGAATCAAGTGTTGAGTGATTTCATGCTTTTTCCCTTCGGAGGCAGATGTGTGTTCTTTTGGTAGACAACCAAAACCTTTTCCCCCAGCAAGTTTCTTGCCCTCCAAGACTCAAAAAGGTAAAGGCTGTACGCTAAATTCTTCGCTAGGAATGGGTTTGTTTCCGGTAGGTGAAAATATTCATAACTTTTATTATTATGCTCTCAGCACAGAAGTGTGCCTTTTTTAATCAGACAAAAGGCCTTTGCAATAAAATTTAGTCTGTTTAATTTTAATTTTTTATTTTCAGAAGTGGTTTTGATAAATCCTCTGATGGCTAGCTTTATTGGTATATGATGGAATAGTTTATCAAGTTTAAAAAGTTTTCATTTTAACTTTCAAACCAGAAAACTGTAAGAATATTTAAGCTGTGGGCATTTGTAACCATAATCTACCTACTTCTGCTGACTCTTAATTAGTTGAGGCAATTTTATTTTGAAGTTAATTGCCAATAAGTGATAGTGCGTCTCACATAATAACAGCAAAGGAAATGGAGCAGGATAGTATGAGGTGCCTGAAATAAGCTATATCAGATCTCAAGTTTGTTTAAAAGAGAAAGAATGTCTCAGGATTGTTCTTCAGAAGTGTCTAAAGTTTGTATATTTAATTAAATACAAGTGAAAAGGGAGAGAATATAACCGAGAAGTCACCATCTTTTTCTGTTTGATCACTAATCCAAGTCTGGCTTGATGTATTTATGAAAAGTTGTTGGAAGAAATAAGCTGTAAAGACAGACAGCCTGAAGAGGGACAGCAAAAACATTAGTGTTAGATAAATGGAAATAAAATAGTCATTCAAGGCGAGAAAATTTCTTCCCTGTATTTTTGGGTGAGAAACTACTGTGGAAGGGAGACAAACTTCTGTAAGTGACTTGAATGTTCCCACTCCACCAGAAATGTATTGGTGGCCAAATTGGCAGTCAGTAACTTTGGAGACTCCGTACATTTGTTCAGAAAGGTTTGTGCCTTGAATGAACTATCAGTGCAAAGGTAGTTCAGTATTCATTTCTCTTTACGTGAACATGATGTGTAAGGATAGTCATAAAAATTAAAGATACTGAAGTATGACATTTGGTGTCTTGTGCCTATTCCACCATTCTGTAAAACCACAGCTCTTATCCTGTGGTGCTACTTCTATTCCCTTAATGTTTAAGTATCCATTTATCTTTATCTTGAATATATTCAGAAACCGAGTGCCCATCACCCCCATGCAATAGCATTCCAAAAATGTACTATTTTCTTGGTCCCTCCCCAACAGATACCTACTTTATCCCCCCTCAAAGAACAATTCCCTCAACCCTCCCTCATCCGAGGAAATCAATCTGGTGAACCTTTGTCCAATCATGAGTACATCCTCCTTTAGTCTGAGAGCTTGGATACATACATGGAATTACAACATAGTGGCCATTACAGAGACTTGGCTGGCACCAGGGCAGGAACGGATTCTCAATATGCCTGGATTTCAGTGCTTTAAGAGGGAATGGGGGGGGGAGGGAAGGAGGGGTGGCATTACTGGTCAGGGATATTACAGCTACAGAAAGGGTGGGTAATGTAGCACGAACCTCTTTTGAGTCAGTATGGGTGGAAGTCAGGAACAGGAAGGAAGCAGTTACTCTACTGGGGGTATTCTATAGGCCCCCTGGTAGCAGCAGAGATAGAGGAGCAGATTGGGAGGCAGATTTTTGAAAGGTGCAAAAATAACAGGGTTATTATCATGGGTGATTTTAACTTCCCTAATATGGATTGGCACCTGATTAGTTCCAAGGGTTTAGATGGGGCAGAGTTTGTTAAGTGTGTCCAGGACGGATTCCTGTCACAGTATGTGGACAGGCCGACTAGGGGGAATGCCATACTAGATCTAGTACTAGGTAATGAACCGGGTCAGGTCACAGATCTCTGTGGGTGAGCATCTGGGGGACAGTGATCACCGCTCCCTGGCCTTTAGCATTATCATGGAAAAGGATAGAATCAGAGAGGACAGGAAAATTTTTAATTGGGGAAGGGCAAATTATGAGGCTATAAGGCTAGAACTTGCGGGTGTGAATTGGGATGATGTTTTTGCAGGGAAATGTACTATGGACATGTGGTCGATGTTTAGAGATCTCTTGCAGGATGTTAGGGATAAATGTGTCCCGGTGAGGAAGATAAAGAATGGTAGAGTGAAGGACAAGTGAGGTGGAAAATCTAGTCGGGTGGAAGAAGGCAGCATACATGAGGTTTAGGAAGCAAGGATCAGATGAGTCTATTGAGGAATATAGGGAAGCAAGAAAGGAGCTTAAGGGGCTGAGAAGAACAAGAAGGGGGCGTAAGAAAGCCTTGGTGAGTAGGGTAAAGGAAAACCCCAAGGCATTCTTCAGTTATGTGAAGAACAAAAGGAAGACAGGAGTGAAGGTAGGACTGATTAGAGATAAAGGTGGGAAGATGTGCCTGGAGGCTGTGGAAGTGAACGAGGTCCTCAATGAATACTTCTCTTCACTATTCACCAATGAGAGGGAACTTGATGGTGAAGACAATATACGTGAGGTTGATGTTCTGGAGCATGTTGATATTAGGGGAGAGGAGGTGTTGGAGTTGTTAAGATACATTAGGATGGTTAAGTCCCCTGGGCCTGATGGAATATTTCCTAGGCTGCTCCATGAGGCGAGGGAAGAGATTGCTGAGCCTCTGGCTAGGATCTTTACGTCCTCGTTGTCCACGGAAATGGTACCAGAGGATTGGAGGGAGGCGAATGTTGTCCCCTTGTTCAAAAAAGGTAGTAGGGATAGTCTGGGTAATTATAGACCAGTGAGCTTTAGATCTGTGGTGGGAAAGCTGTTGGAAAAGATTCTTGGAGATAGGATCTATGGGCATTTAGAGAATCATGGTCTGATCAGGGACAGTTGGCATGGCTTTGTGAAGGGCAGATTGTGTCTAACAAGCCTGATAGAGTTCTTTGAGGAGGTGACCAGGCATATAGATGAGGGTAGTGCAGTGGATGTGATCTATATAGATTTTAGTAAGGCATTTGACAAGGTTCCACATGGTAGGCTTATTCAGAAAGTCAAAAGGCATGGGATCCAGGGAAGTTTGGCCAGATGGATTCGGAAGTGGCTTGCCTGCAGAAGGCAGAGGGTGGTGGTGGAGGAAGTACATTCAGATTGGAGGATTGTGACTAGTGGTGTCCCACATGGATCTGTTCTGGGACCTCTACTTTTCATGATTTTTATTAATGACCTGGATGTGGGGGTAGAGGGATGGGTTAGCAATTTTGCAGACGACCAAGGTTGGTGGTGTTGTAGATAGTGTAGAGGATTGTCAGAGAGACATTGATAGGATGCAGAAGTGAGCTGAGAAGTGGCAGATGGAGTTCAACCCGGAGAAGTGTGAGGTGGTACACTTTGGAAGGACAAACTCCAAGGCAGAGTACAAAGTAAATGGCAGGGTACTTGGTAGTGTGGAGGAGCAGAGGGATCTGGGAGTACATGTCCACATATCCCTGAAAGTTGCCTCACAGGTAGATAGGGTAGTTAAGAAAGCTTATGAGGTGTTAGCTTTCATAAGTTGAGGGACGGAGTTTAAGAGTTGCGAGGTAATGATGCAGCTCTATAAAACTCTGGTTAGGCCACACTTGGAGTACTGTGTCCAGTTCTGGTCGCCTCGCTATAGGAAGGATGTGGAAGCACCGGAAAGGGTACAGAGGAGATTTACCAGGATGCTGCCTGGTTTAGAGAGTATGGATTATGATCAAAGATTAAGTGAGCTAGGGCTTTACTCTTTGGAGAGAAGGAGGATGAGAGGAGACATGATAGAGGTGTACAAGATAATAAGAGGAATAGATAGAGTGGATAGACAGCGCCTCTTCCCCAGGGCACCACTGCTCAGTAGGAGGACATGGCTTTAAGGTAAGGGGTGGGAAGTTGAAGGGGGATATTAGAGGAAGGTTTTTTTTTACTCAGTGTTTGGTGCATGGAATGCACTGCCTTAGTCAGTGGTGGAGGCAAATACACTCGTGAAGTTTAAGAGACTACTAGACAGGTATATGTAGGAATTTAAGGTGGGGGGGTATATGGGAGGCAGGGTTTGAGGGTCAGCACAACATTGTGGGCCAAAGGGCCTGTAATGTGCTGTACTATTCTATGTTCTAGTGAAGTGCCAAAATAGGTTGAGGGATTGGTCAGTCCAGAAGCAGTTGCAAACATTTTAAAGGGATCTTTTACATTACATGGTATAAATGCATTCCAATTGGAAAGGGGGAACAATATACAGTCAATGCATTCTACATCTTTAACCAAAAATGTAAATGATAGTTTCAAACTTAAAAGAGAAAACATAATTGCACAAAGACAGGTGACAGGTCTAAAATAGGTCAAATATAATGCAGCAAAGAAGGACTAAAAGATTATAAGAAATGGAAATTAGAGTATGAGACAAAGTTAGCTAAAAATGTGGAAATAGAGTTTCTATAGATTCTTAAAATGGGAAAATAATTAGCAAAGCGATTGTCTTATAGAAGGAGTGCAAAGGATTATTGATGGAAATGAAGATGAATTGGACATTACTTTTTATAATAGAGAATACAAGTGACATCCCTGCAATAGAGGAAAATTGAGAATTAGAGGACAGAAATGCAGTAAAATTATAATTTCCAGAGATGTGCTGTGGGAATCTTGCTGGAATTGTGGATTAACAAGTCTCCAGCTCCTAATGCTCTTCATCTTGGAGTATTAAAATAAGTGGCTAGCTTGTAAGATAGTTGATATTAGTTTTGATTTTCCAAAATTTCTTTGATTCATTAAAGTTTATATTAGATTGGAAAATAACAAATGGAACTCCTTTATTCAAAAGTAAAGTTGGAGAAAGCTGGAAGCTCTAGGCCTGTAAGAAGATATTGCTGAAGAGACAGTATTGAAAAAAGTGAGACAGTCAGCAAGTCAGTGTATTTTTGTGAAAGGGAAAACATGCTTAACTAACTTATGGACGTTCTTTGAAGAAGTAATATGCTTTGTAGATAAAGATGATTCAGGCATGTTCTAAGCAGATTCAAAGAAATATTTTGATAAAATCAAAGGAAATGTGAAAATAAAAATTCAAGATATGAGGCAACAAGTTGATGTAGGTTAAGATTGGTTGACTATCAGAAAGTAGAAGTTAAGCATCATTGTCAAGATGTAATCAGTATTCTGACACAGAGACCTAAACTTTTCAGTCTAAAGAAATGTCCTGGATGAAGAGGCCAAAGGTAAATTTGCTAAATCTGATGTTATAAAGATAAGTAGGGAAGTAAGTTGTAAGGAGGATGAAAGGAGGCTACCAAAGGACATAGGTTAAATGAATGGACAAATGGAGTACAATATGGGAACATGTGAAATTGTCCATTTTGGTAGGAAAAAGAATGAAGAAAGTTATGGTCTTAAAAACTTCAGAATTCTGAGTTGCAAAGGGATTTTGATGTCCTAGTGCATGATTTGCAAAAAAAAGATTAATATATAGGTACTGCTGATAAATGGGAAAGCTAACAATGTTATTTTTCATTGTTAGAGGAAATGAATATGAAATAAAAAGCTTATGCTTCAGTTGATGAAACTATGAACAGTAATGGTTTATTTGACAAATACTTGGAATAAATAGGAAATCATTGGAAAGGTTGGGCTTGTATCCACTGGAGTTGAGGCAGCTTAATGGCACAGCTTGTAAAGCTACTGCTTCCTGGATCCAACTTGATCTGGTTCATTCCTGAGCTCAGGCACTGGCTATGTGGAGTTTACTCTGTGACAACATGGGCATTTGCCAACTGCCCTAATTTTCTTGCACATCTCAAAGATGGTAGGTTAATTGGCCATTATAAATACCAGCTAGGTCTAGGTGATTGATGGAATCTGAAGAGTTGATGGGAATGTGGTGAGATTAAAAAGATGGAATTAGTCTAAAACTGTAGTCTTGTGAAAGTACTCAGACCCAAACCATTTGTTCACATAAATATTACAATCAGGGATTTTGATCAATTTAACTGAATTTTTATTTGTGAATCACATGCTCCTTTTTTTTTCCACATTACAGCCCAAACCAGGTAAATTGTAAAGCATGAAAAACTATAATTTCAATAACAAGTGGCAGCAGCTCAAAAGCATTCGGCCCCCTTTGCTCAGTACTTTGTTGAACCACCTCTTGCAGCTATTAAAGCCAGTAGTCTTTTTGGATATGTCTGTATCAGCTTTGTGCAAGGTGATGGGGCAAGATTTTCCCACTTGGAAAATTAGTCAAGCTGTGCCAGATTAGTTGGGAAGTGACAGTGGACAGCAGTCTGAGGTCTTGCTGGAGATGTTCGATCTGGTTAAGGTCAGGACTCTGACTGGGCCACTCAAATCTTCAAGTTTTTTCATTCAAAACCATTCATGGTTGTTCTGGCAGTGCGCTTTTCATCATTGTCCTGCTGAAAGATGAACTTTCTCCCCAGTTTAAGCTTTCTGGCAGAGGCTAACAGGTTTTTATCCAGGATTTGTCAGTATTTAGCGGCATTTGTCCTCCCATCAATCCTGACCAAATTTCCAGTCCTTGATGCTGAAAAGCATCCCATAGTATGATGTTACCTCCATCATTGTGCCCAAATTTGTGCTTCTGTATTATAATTTCCCTGACTTGCCTTGAATGCTCTTTTGTCTTCATTTTGGTTTGGTCTGTTGAAAATCTACTATACTGTTGGATCTTACAGGGAGAGATATTTACAGTTGTTTTATGAAATTTTTGAAAACAGGCAATCCTCCAATTTTCTATATCAACAAATTGGGTGAGTTGGTAAGGTAATACAGGTTATTACCCTACCAACTGAGGAAAGTTAGGGTCGTAATTACAAAATTGATGAATACTTTGTCAGCCTCACAATTTTTGGTAAATTTTTGACAGATTTTAGAATTTTCCATTTGATTTGACATGATGCATGATGTTTTATAGATGAGCTCAAAAATACAATATATCTTAAATTTAGAAAATGAGACAGTAAAGTGAATGTCATTTTTTTTTGAAATACAAGGTCTTGAGCCTTAATGCAGAGAAGACATTTCTACTTGTGCAAGAATCTATAACATGAAATTTTGAAAAATAAAGGTAATCTGTTTGAGGGAAATGGGGTGAATGCTTTTCTCACAGGAAATTGTGAGTCTCTGAGCTCTGTTTCTCAAAAGCAGGGCTAGATAGATTGAGTTGACAAGGTGGATAGGGTGGAAGATTATACAGAATAGCCAGGAATTACAAAATTTCATCAGAAAAGCCATGATCTTAAATACTGGAGCAGGCATGAAGGCTGGGTGACTTGCTCTGATCCTAAATGTTTTATTCATTTGTGTGTTCAGAGGAAAACCAGAAATATAAATCATATTGCAGGTGTTTTTAAACCAAGGCCCTGTTTTGTTGCAGTAAGATGACTTTGCTCTTGTGCTCAAAATCATCTTCTAATTCAGAATCAGGTTTATTATCACTGTCTTATAGGAAATGAGGTTTTGTTATTTTGTGGTAGAAGTACAGCACAAACACAACATTATAGATTTAAAATAAATAAATATTACAAAGGCAAAAGGAACAATGCAGTAGTATAAATGGGTTCATGGACTATTCAGAAATCTGATTACTGGAGAGAAGCTGCTTTTGAATTTTTGAGTGTAGGTTTTCAGATTCCTATATGTCCTCCCTGATGGTAGTAATGAGACGAAGGCATGTACGGAATGGTGGACGCTGCCTTCGGAAGCCACTGCCAGTTGATAACGATGAGGGGGATTGTGCCCATGATGGAGTTGCCTGAGCTCATGACCCTTGATAGCTGTGAATTGGAGACTCCACACCAGGCTGAGGTGCAAGCAGTCAAAATGTTCTCTGCCATACATGTATAGAAATTTGCAAGGATCTTGGTGGTGACCTACCAAATCTCCTCAAATTCCTAATGAAGTAGAACTGCTGGCATGCTCTACTGTGATTTGTGATTGCATCAGTGAGTTGGGTCCTGGACAGCCCTCAAAGATTTTGACAGCCAGGAAATTAAAGCAGCTCACCCTTTCCACTGACCCCTTGAAACCTGGCGCCTGTTCTCCTCATTTCATCTCCCTGACAATCACAATCAATTTCTTGGTCTTGCTGACAATGAGTATGTGGTTGTTGTTGCAGTACAATTTAATTAGCCAATCTATCTCATTCCTGTAAGCCTCCTTGTTGATATCAGATATTTTACTGACAGTGATGTCATCTGAATTACAAATGACATTTGACCTGTGCTTACCACACAGTTATGACTGCAGAGAGAGTAGTGCAGTGGGCTAAGGACTCTTCCTTGTGATACGCCTGTCTCGCTTTTCAGCGAGATGATGATGTTATTACCAGTCCATACTGACAGTGGCTTCCCAATGAAGAGGTTGAGAATCCATCAGCAGCTGGATATGCAGAGACTCATATGCAGAAGCTTAATGATTAAAATTGAGGGGGTGATGGTATTGAATGTCGACGTGCTTTGCTGGTATCTAGGTGCTTCAAAGCAGAGTGGAGAGCCAGTGAGATTGTGACTGCTGTAGTGCTGGTGTGAATTGCAGCAGGTCCAGGTCTAGGAGTTAATTCTAGTCATGACCAACCTCTCGAAGCACCTCATTACAGTAGACAAGAGTGCTTCTGGTTGATAGTCTACAAAGAGTTCTTAATAACTTTCTGTAATTCATGTTAACTTCAAGTAATTCATGTACAAGAACACCAAAATCGCCCTGATGTGCATGAACTCCTTTTTAGTCTCCCACCACTAGCAGCTAATGTTTCATAACCAAATTGGATGGATATGTTGTTTTTGATCCATAATCCATATTGTTGATGTAGATTGTGAACAGCTGGGGCACCAGCATTACTTCTGAGGCACCCCATTCATTACATCTGCTCAATTCCAAAACGACATTCATTTCTACTTGCAAGCACCGACACCAGAAAGTGGTGTCACAGGTAGAAAGGGTAGTTACACCGCAGTTACACGAGGTTGGTGAGGCTGCATTTGGAGTGTTGCGTTCAGCGCTGACTACCCTGCTATAGGAAAGGTGCTATTAGCTGGAAAAAGTGTGGAAAAGATTTGCAAGGATATTGCCCAGACTTGAAGGACTGGGTTATAGAAACATAGAAAATAGGTGCAGGAGTAGGCCATTCGGCCCTTCGAGCCTGCACCGCCATTTATTATGATCATGGCTGATCATCCAACTCAGAACCCCGCCCCAGCCTTCCCTCCATACCCCCTGATCCCCGTAGCCACAAGGGCCATATCTAACTCCCTCTTAAATATAGCCAATGAACTGGCCTCAACTGTTTCCTGTGGCAGAGAATTCCACAGATTCACCACTCTCTGTGTGAAGAAGTTTTTCCTCATCTCAGTCCTAAAAGGCTTCCCCTTTATCCTCAAACTGTGACCCCTTGTTCTGGACTTCCCCAACATCGGGAACAATCTTCCTGCATTTAGCCTGTTCAATCCCTTTAGGATTTTATACGTTTCAATCAGATCCCCCCTCAATCTTCTAAATTCCAACGAGTACAAGCCCAGTTCATCCAGTCTTTCTTCATATGAAAGTCCTGCCATCCCAGGAATCAATCTGGTGAACCTTCTTTGTACTCCCTCTATGGCAAGGATGTCTTTCCTCAGATTAGGGGACCAAAACTGCACACAATACTCCAGGTGTGGTCTCACCAAGGCATTATACAGCTGCAGTAGTACCTCCCTGCTCCTGTACTCGAATCCTCTCGCTATAAATGCCAGCATACCATTCGCCTTTTTCACTGCCTGCTGTACCTGCATGCCCACTTTCAATGACTGGTGTATAATGACACCCAGGTCTCGTTGCACCTCCCCTTTTCCTAATCGGCCACCATTCAGATAATAATCTGTTTTCCTATTTTTGCCACCAAAGTGGATAACTTCACATTTATCCACATTAAATTGCATCTGCCATGAATTTGCCCACTCACCCAACCTATCCAAGTCACCCTGCATCCTCTTAGCATCCTCCTCACAGCTAACACTGCCACCCAGCTTCGTGTCATCCGCAAACTTGGAGATGCTGCATTTAATTCCCTCATCCAAGTCATTAACATATATTGTAAACAACTGGGGTCCCAGCACTGAGCCTTGCGGTACCCCACTAGTCACCGCCTGCCATTCTGAAAAGGTCCCGTTTATTCCCACTCTTTGCTTCCTGTCTGCTAACCAATTCTCCACCCACACCAATACCTTACCCCCAATACCGTGTGCTTTAAGTTTGCACACTAATCTCCTGTGTGGGACCTTGTCAAAAGCCTTTTGAAAATCCAAATATACCACATCCACTGGTTCTCCCCTATCCACTCTACTAGTTACATCCTCAAAAAATTCTATGAGATTCGTCAGACATGATTTTCCTTTCACAAATCCATGCTGACTTTGTCCGATGATTTCACCGCTTTCCAAATGTGCTGTTATCACATCTTTGATAACTGACTCCAGCAGTTTCTCCACCACCAACGTTAGGCTAACTGGTTTGTAATTGCCTGGTTTCTCTCTCCCTCCTTTTTTAAAAAGTGGGGTTACATTAGCCACCCTCCAATCCTCAGGAACTAGTCCAGAATCTAACGAGTTTTGAAAAATTATCACTAATATATAGTTTATCACTAATTTATCACTATTATAGGGAGAGTTTGAGCTGATTAGGACCTTATTGCATGGAGCAGAGAAGACTGAGCATATAGATGTGTGTAGATTATGAATGGTTTAGATAGGGTGAATACAGTGTTTTGCCCAGGGCTGGGGTATATAAAAAAAAAAAATTGATGACACAGGTTTAAGGTGAGAGGGGAATGATTTAATATAAACCTGAGAGGCAACTTTGGAATAAGCTGCCAGAGGAAGTGTTTGAGGCAGGTGCAGTTATAATTTTTAAAAGACAATTGGACAGCTTCATGAGTAGGAAAGGTTTAGAGCGGGGTTCCTGACATGGGTCCACACAGCCCTCCGTTAATGGTAGGGGTCCATGGGATAAAAAAAGTTGGGAACTCTTGATTTGGAGGGATATGGGTCAAATCCAGGCAACTAGCCAAGATGGGCATTTTGGTCAGCATTGATGAGTAGACCAAAGAAACTATTTCCATGCCTTATAACTCGATGACTTGTATATTATTTTCAAACTTCCAATATTACGTGTTAACCTATGTCCTTCATTAGCACTACTGCTTGGAAACCCACAGACAACTGGCATCACACATAAAAGTTGCTGGTGAACGCAGCAGGCCAGGCAGCATCTCTAGGAAGAGGTGCAGTTGATGTTTCAGGCCGAGACCCTTCGTCAGGACAACTGGCATCATTGCTTTTTGTCTTTGTTGTTCCTTAGCTCTGCTCTGATTGACTTTAGTTCTTGATCTTTTTCTGAGCTCAGATCCTTTCCCTCCATTCCTTCATTATTGAGGCCATCCTTCCTCCTCCATTATATGTTTCATTTGACGTCTTAATTGATCTTTGTCAGCAGCATTTTATCGCCTTTACTCAAGTATTAAAATAATCTGACTTTTTTCAAGTCTATGCATTAATTGGGTAAAGAGGAAAAGGTGTTTTGTTGGCTAGGGTTGCAAAATACCAAGTAAATAGTTCCCCATGACCAGCAAATGAGTGGGGATTGTTTGCTCCCTTTGTGTTTACAGTGTCAATACAGTTACAAATAAGACTGAATTTAAACAGCAGATCAATACCAATAAAAGATTAGAGAGAGCATGATGTGCTCACCAAAACAAAACTCATTCAGTACCCGGGGGTGGTCTGAGCGTCCTGTTTTCTAAACAAAGCAACTTTAAAATTGAGTGCAATATTTGTACAATTTGGACCAAGAATATACTTGTAATATTTCAGTATTTAAATGCCAGTTCAGTCTTGAGGCTAGCAGATTGTTGAATAATACAGCAACTTCACTAAGGTCTGTTACTCTGGCTTTGTGCCACTGTGATTGTACCTTAAATACTTCCTATGAGCAGCCTAGAAAGCTGTTCAGTTGTTTGGACAATAGAAGTCGACTTGTTTAATGGACAGGCATGAGTTTTTTTTGAACATTGTGGGCTATGTTAAGAGAAATATTATGTACGTGATTAGTCAACCCTATTTTGTAAATTCTTGCAATGAGCTTGCCCCAGCAAAATTACTTCCATCCACCATATTGATTTTCATACATTAACACAAATAATATAGAGACAATTAATATTAAAGCTTGAAACTGAGCAATGTGAGCAGGTAATGCACTTCAATAATCTATTCAGAGTTAGAAAAGTGTATATTCAAAACTTGACTAAGGACTGCAAATTGTGTATTAAATGACATGGCCCTTGGAAACAAATGTGAGAATCACAATATCACTGACCCACAACTGTAGCTTCTGATGTAGGCGGTAAGCTAGCTTTGTACTGCTCACTGCTGAATGTGACTCTGATGGTAATGGGTTCTGTGCCAGCAAAGCCCTAAACATAAAAGATCTTAAGCCCTATCCGATGTAAATATCTACCAGTACCCTCAGTATAGGGCTGTATCTGTATCCATCTACTTTTCAAAGACTAGTTTCCTTCCCTTTCTAGTCTCTGCAGCGAGGTTTAGCTACCAACACCCCTACCTTCTAAACCAAGGAGGAGGTTATTCGAGCTTACAAAGTAGTTTAAACAGTTTATTTCAAATGGTAAATGTCTAAAGTTAGACAAATAGTTAACATTTGATACTCAGATTTCAGATTTATAAAATATTTTTGAATTACTGAAGACTTAGGAACTACAAAGTATTTCCAAAAATAGGTACAATCCTTATGAACTAAAAGAACATGCCAAAGAATTGCAAATTAAAATAAATGAGTCATCCATTACCGAAACTGAAGGCTGAAGAATGAGTGCGAGTTCTTCTTTCTGTCACTCCCTATTTCTGTCATTCTCCTTGTCATTATAAACAATTCCCAAATATTCAATGAGTCTGCTCCACCCTTTCATGGCTGATCCATTTTCCTGTCAGCCCCAACATCCTGCCTTCTCCCTGTTACTTTTCATGTCCTGACTCAAGTCACATTCAGCAGTGAGCAGTACAAAGCTAGCTTACTGCCTACAGCAGAAGCTACAGTTGTGGGTCAGTCCTCAAGAATGCATCAACCTCTGCCTTAAAAAAAAAATACCAAATGACCTGGCCTCCAGTGGCCTGTGGCAACGAATTCTGCAGATTCATCACCCTCTGGCTAAAGAAATTCCTCCTCATCTTGATTCTAAATGGATGTTCCACTATTCTGAGGCTGTGCCCTCTGGCCTAAGACTCCCCCACCAGAGGAAACATCCTCTCTATATTTACTCTGAGGCCTTTCAACATTCAGCAGGTTTCAATGAAATTCCCCCCTCATTCATCTGAATTCCAGTGAGTACAGGTCTAGAGCCATCAAATGCTCCTCTTATGATAAGCCTGTCAATCCCAGAATCATTTTCATGAACCTCCTTTGAACCCTCTCCAATGTCAGCACTTCCTTTCTCAGGTAAGAGGCCCCAGACTGCTCTCAATACTCCAAGTGAGCCCTTGCCAGTGCCTTATAAAGCCTCAACGTTACATACTTGTGTATTCTAGTCATCTCGAAATGAATGTTAACAGTGCATTTGTCTTCCTCAACACTGACTCAACCTGCAAATTAACTTTTTGGGACTCCTGCATGAGGACTCCCAAAGCCCTTTGTAACTCAGATTTTTGAATTTTCTCTCCATTTAGAAAATAGTCTATGCTTTTATTCCTTCTACCAAAGTGCATGACCATGCACTTTCCAACACTATATTCTATCACCACTTGTTACCCGTTCTCCTAATCTGAGTCCTTCTGCAACCTGTTTCCTCAACACTATATGCACTTCCAGCTTTCATTGTATCATCCGTAAACTTGCCCACAAAGCCATCAATTCTGCCATTCATATCATTGATGTACAACTTAAAAAGAAGTGGTCCCAACACAGATCCCTCTGGAACACCATGATAATCAGAAAAGGATGGCTTTATTCCCACACTTTGCCTCCTGCCAATCAGCCAGTGCTCTATCCAAGCTATTTTCTTTCCTATGATACCATGGGCTCTTAATTTGTTAAGCAGCCTTATGTGTGGCACCTTCCCAAAAGCCTTCTGAAAATCCAACCCATTCTCCTCTGTCTATGCTGCTTGTTATTTCTTCTAAGAATTCCTACAAATCTGGCAGGCAAAATTTTCCCTAGAGGAAATCCTCAACATACTTTATCATGTGCTTCCAAGTACCTCAAAACCACATCCTTAACAATTGGTTCCAACATCTTCCCCACCACTGAGGTCAGACTAGCTGGCCTATAATTTCCTTCCTTTTGCTTCTCCCTCTTCTTGAAGAATGGAGTGACATTTACAGTTTTCCAGTCCTCTAGAACCATGCCAGAAACTATTGGTTCTTGAAATATTATTACTAATGTCTCCACAATCTCTAAACCTCTTTCAGAACCTTTGTGTAGACCATCTGGTCCAGGTGATTTAGCTACCTTCAGAGCTTTCAGTTACCCAAGCACCTTCTCCCTAATAATGGCAACTAGACTTGTGTCTGCCTCCTGCCACTCTCAAGCTTCCCTCATTCTGCTAGTATCTTCCATTTTATGTATCTGAAGAAACTTTTGATATCTGCTTTAATATTATTGGCTAGCTTACTTCTGTATTCCATCTTTTCCTTTTTTGACTTCCTTAGTTGCCTTCTGTTAGTTTTTAAGGCATCTCAATCCTCTAACTGCCCAGTAATTTTTGCTCTTTTATATGCCCTCTATTTGGCTTTTATGTTGGATTTGACTTATCAGCCACGATTGCATCATCCTATCTTTAGAATACTACTACTGCTTTGGGATGTAACTATCCTGCACCTTCCGAATTACTCCCAAAAGCTCCATCCAATGCTGCTATGCTGTCATCCCTGCTAGTGTCCCCTTCCAATCAACTTTCTCTCTCATGCCTCTGTAATACCCTTTATTCCATTGTACTACTGATACATCTGACTTTAGCTTCTCCGTCTCAAATTGAAGAGTGAATTCAATCATAAACAAGACAAAATTTGCAGATGCTAAAAATCCAAGCAACACACGTAAAATGCTGGAGGAACTCAAGTAGGTCAGACAGCATAGATGCTGTAGCTCCCCCCCCCCCCCCCCAGTAGGTCCCTCCCCACCAACAGTACCCAAAACAATATACTTATTATTGAGGGGAATGTTCATAGGGGTACTCTCTATTGGCTGCCCAGTTCCCTTTTTTCTTCTGACAGTCACCCGCCTCCTGCAACCTAGGGGTAACTACCTCCCTGTAGCTCCAATCTATCACTTCCTCCGTTTCCCAAATGAGCCAAAGGACATTAAGCTGCAGCTCCAGTTCCTTAAAGCATTCTCTGAGGAGCTGCAGCTTGGTGCACCTGGTGCAGTTGTGGTTATCCAGGAGGCCGCAAGTCTTCCAGAATTCCGACATCTCTCATAAAGAACACAATACTGCTCCTGGAGCCATTCTCACTACACTGACTGTGCCCTAAAAAATGAGAAATAAAGAATGAAGAAGAAACTTACCAGCTACTTGCCTCACCAAAGCCTGATGAGCTAAAGCCACTCTAACACTGGCCCAGTCAAACAATAGCCACTCCTACAATGGCTGCTCCTCTTGCCCCTTCCTTATTTTTATCTGCACTTTCTAATGCATCCGGTCCACTGATTGGTCACAGTCTAAACTCCAAAAGCTACTGCCAAGCGCTGCTTTCTTAATCTTCAATTTCAGACCTGTGTGAAGTCATCACTTCTTCTCATGCCCCCAATTACTGATTGGGTATGATCCAAACTCCCATGTGATGTTTACCAGATACCTTTGCTGGGACAAAGTAATTTACATCGATGGCCTAAAAGATTCTGAAGACAATGGTACAAATACCTTGGCTGTAGCTGCCTGGTTTAATATAGGCCAATTAACATAGCCCAGTTGTCTTGTGTTTGGCCAATGCAAACAATAAGTCTCATGGTCACTTCACTTTGCAGCAAGCACAAGTGTCCTTTGAATTTCAAACAGATTACTGCTTGCAAATTGCACTGAGAACTTGAGGCTGGTTCTTGTTTATAACAGGAAATCGAGCAAGGAATATTTGAGGGAGTTAGATATGGCCCTTGTGGCTACGGGGATCAGGGGGTATGGAGGGAAGACTGGGGCGGGGTTCTGAGTTGGATGATCAGCCATGATCATAATAAATGGCGGTGCAGGCTCGAAGGGCCGAATGGCCTACTCCTGCACCTATTTTCTATGTTAAAAGCTTAACTTTGTCACAAACAACTTTGACCCTTTGGAAAGGTCATGCTGCTGTAGTAGAAAGCTGAAGTTAGTAGTAATCCTCTTGGGCCTTGGAAAGTGAATATCCATCACAATTGCGGCACGTAGCCAACACTAACTTTAACTGTTGCTGCGTGCTTCATCAAGGCGAGATGTGTCAGAACTGAGTCCCAAGCACCATTGGAAGTTTGTTCTACTTAAAGCCCAGCCAAACCTCTTAAAGGTAAACCATGACATACAGCAATGGGCAGATGGTACAGCCAACATCCTTGTTTATTTGACCTCACTGAAGATCATATTGGGGAATCGATCACTGAATACCTCACAGATAGGGCGAGGCTAAGAGCTGTTATCCATCCTCCCGCTTCTGTCTGTTATTAACTTGAACTGCTAATATGGCCTCTGATTTTTCTCAAGGTTCTGCTCCCATCGAAAGGGAATTCCTATCAATGCACCCATGGCTAGACAATTGAATCAAGTGCCCATGTCTATGAATATTTGGTTTCATCAGGCTACTAATAAATACATTTTTCAGTGTCTGTCACCACTCACTGTAAACTTTAACAACTTAATGAACTCCTGGAAGTTCGATAAACACTCACATCAACAGCTAGCGTACATCAACTAACAACTTACCTAAACGTAGTTAAGAGTCCTTTTAAATAGCAATGATAGAGTGTTCCTGCTGGTGTTCTGCCTGTTGCCCCAGCACACCAGCCCACATAGAAGATCGTACTGGCGACAGTAGACTGGTGGAGCATGTGAAGGAGAAGCCTGCATACTACAAAAACCTCAGTCTCCTCAGGAAGTAGAGGCGACTCGACTCTCAGTAGAGCAAAAGGAGTGTTGGCCTCTAGTATGCCGGTACTGATATCAGACTGGTTGATGATAAAACAATGCGATGCCCCCACTGTTCAGATAATCAAAGGCTGCTGAAAAATGGGATGAAATTCTTTTTGCCTAAATGTAGTGTGGCCTTTTGGATGCGGAAATTCAGGTGCCTGTGTTATCTAGCTGCCTGTCAATCATGGTGAAATTTGGGCTTACTACTGTAATTATAATTATGAAAGAGTAGGCTAACAGTCACTAAGTTCCAGCTAGCAATCTTCAATTAATATATTACTGTATGATTTTATAAAAATGTATTCCATTGCCATTATTTGTGGTGGATGTCATGATAGCAAATGGTAACCAGGACTCTCTACAGTTTGTGTATGATACCGTTGACATTCAAGACTGAGAACTCTGACATAATCACTTAGTGAACAATTTATGGATGTTACAAACTAAAGGCCATTCAAATTTAATAATGTCATTTGTTATTAAACTTTTGTCAGTCTTTCTGCATGATTAAATTGTATGGCAGAAGGTTGAATTGTTTGGATGATGGTACAAGCTTGTGTAACTTTTTTTCAGACTTTGGAGATGAAGAAATTTCAGTACCACCTCATTTCACAATAAATAAAATTTTGCCTGGGGCTTGAGCGTGCAGAATGGGGAAAATTAAGTTGGCACCTGGTTTGAACTAATAGCAAGCAGTTCTATAGATAGAAAACACTGACAAAATAAGTCCGAATATATCCTTTTCCCTTCATTGAGATGTACTATTTCAAATCTTAATCAGGCCAATCAGGTGCTATGCAAGTATTGTATCTTCATTGACTAATTGTTGGAGAAACTTGGATTTGGTAATAATGTGCACCTCAAATTGTTGCTAGGATTTTTGTCATTTCTATGAAACTCTGAGTAGATTGTTTTATGGAGACGTGATAGACTCATGGGTGGTCATAATATAGACTCAGGAAACAAAGAAAGTAGGAGCAGGAGTAGACCATTTAGCCTGTTGAGCTTGCTCCACTATTAAGTATAATCATGATCTCTACAGTATTCCCAATCTTTTGATACCCTTTGTCTCAAAATCTATCTCTAAGTATTTTTGTGCCCTCTGTGATGGAGCTCCATGGGTTTACCACCCTCGAGAAATTATTCCTCATCATGTCAGTCCTCTACTCTGCATCCTGAGGGGCTGAATGCAAGGGAAACGTCCTCCCTACATCCTGCCATCAAGCCCTGTAAGAAATTTGTATGTTTCAATGAGGTCTCCTCTTTCTTCTAAACTCCAGTGAATACAAGACTGGTTGGCCCCACAATCTACAATGGCAGTCTGACCATCCTAGGAATTAATCCTGGGAACCTTATTTGCATGACCCCTCATGCATGTTTATCTTTCCTTAGGTAAGAAAACCAAATCTACACACAGTATTCCAGGTATGGTGTCACAAAGGCCAAGTATAATTTAATGCCACATGCCTGTACTCATTTCCTATAAAGCTCTTGCAATGAAAGCCAACAGAGAAAACAGAACAATGCAGCGCTAGACATGCTATTTGGCCTACAGTGGGACAACCTTGATGCCAATTTATTCGAAATGTCTTGCTCCTGTGTATCATCAAACTCTCTCCATTCTCTTCATATTCATGTGTCCCACTAACTAGAAAAGCATAACCTTTGAAATTTGACAGCATATAATTTGCTACCTTAAATGATGATTCTACCTGTTGTTTACTTTAAGTTGCAGTTTCAAAAAGTACTAATTTGCATGCTGTTGATGAAGAATCTGATTGTGATGAGTGACCAAGCACTGAGTAGCCTTGAGATTTGCAATGTGAAAACTAGCAATACACAAGCAAGGTTGTTTACACTAGAAGTGAACGATAAGTCAATTAAAATGGAATTGGACACTTGTTCAGTTGTTTCAATAATTCCACACAATGAGCTTGAGTGGCATTTCAAAGATGCTGTACAGAAGCCTGCAGATATCCAACTAAGTAAGAACATACTAGGGAAATGTAATTCCTGTGCGAATGACATTTGTAACAGTGAAATACAACAACCAACAAGCCACATTGGGCTTGTAGGTGATGGAAACAGGAAGACCAGCATTGTGGGGCCTAGAGTGGCTGAGACAACTACAACTTGATTGGAGAACCATTCTGCATTTGCATGCCTCACCCCCTTCAACAGAGTGAACTGAAAATGAATTAAGAAAGTTACTGGATGATGCCACATCTGTCTCCACGCTGTTCTCCATGAACTGTTGTCCAACCGAGGGCAAACGGGTATTAGTGCCAACCTGTGCCTTTCTTTGGAAAGCATATTGGACCAAGAAAGGACCATGCTGCTCAGCGGAATCGTGAAAATGATGAAAGCAGTGGTCCGACTACAATAGTTTTTGTAGGCAACATATCTGAGAAAGCTTCTGATATGTTAATCAGGCAGTTTTGCAAAATCTGGCTTGGCTTTACGCTGGAAGTGAGTTCAAGGAGCTTCAGGAAATTTGCAAGCATTCAACTTTTGTGAAGAACCACGGTTTACTCTGCGTGCATTAAGATTATTACATGAACTTTAAATAGGAGACAAAATGCTGCGTGTAGAAGTAGATACAAAGACCAAAACCCAAAGCTGGATGAATGGAAGGCCAAAAAGAAAGGAGTCAATGGAGATATGAAAACAGAGGATTGATAAGATGTTGTGGATGAGGAAACCAGGAGGAGAGATCAGTGTAAAGGGAACAATAGAAGGATTAATAAGAAAATACTCCAGTGAACTGCATGCACTTCCCAAGATCAAAATGCACAAAATAGAAAGAAGAGAAAGGAAAACAAAGAAGAGGATAATATAAGTGCTATGGAAATGGATTGTGTTGAATAGTGGAACAGACCCAAAGGATCAAAGGGCCACCTCCTGTTCCTATTGTCTAGACAGATTGAAACTCCTTTGTGCCTGTCTGGTGATGGTCCACAGAAAAATGTCCCCAATCATCCTCCTCTAAGCAGGAGAACTGTTCTTTTGAAGTATAGACACTCCTGGGTTGTGTAAGGGTTCCAACTGTCTGTAACCCTATGTTTCTGTAAGTCGGAAATGCTAGTGGCTAAGTATGCTCTCAACTGAGATCACAAAGTTGCAATTCTAAGTTAATTAGCTGCACATTAGTACAGAACTTAGTTAATTTTATTCTTAGCTAGATATCAGTTTGAATTCATTAATTGGTTAGATTTGTGCTACAGATTCAAAATATTCCATCCCATAGGAGTTGCTGGACTGCAGAATGCCAGACCTTAGTTTCAAGCTATATTTTTGATCCATCTTACAATTAAATCACATTCCCAATCTTTTGAAAGCCTGCACAGTTTTCTTTGGAGATGCAGTTACTATTAACAAGATGGCTGCAGCCAGTGGAAAGAAATGAACCCAGGTCTCTGAGACCTGAATCTGATTAGAAGCAGAACTTAACTGGTATGGATACAATTGCACCTACTTCAGTTTATCAAAAAAATGTTTGTATCATTTCACAAATAATCTATGACTTTGGTGTAGGGCACCTGAGTACGACATTGGGAAAACCTATTATGGAGGGTTAGTGGGGTGCTGCAGCAATCTGAAAATTGTTTCGGAAAAAGTTCTCACCTTTCTGTGTGAGATAACATGGTTGTCAGCTTTTTGAAGCATACTATTGTTGGGAGTCATCTGACTGATTTTATTGTGAATACGGGGAAAATAAGCCAATTAATTTAGGGTTCTAAGTTTATTATTTTAACTGTAGATTTTAAAAATTATTGATACAGATCCTGAGTCAGTGTTACCTGGAAACTTCACCATTTCAGCTGTTTCACAGTCTTTGCATATGCTTAGTATCAACTGAAATAAATCCATTGAAAATACCTGAATCTTTGTTTTGGGCAGGATCTCACTTAGCTGTGAATCCCTCACTCACACCTGTGTTCCTAGGCATGAACCAGTAGTACTGAACCTTGCAGAAATATAGTGTGAGATTGTGAAATGTATCTGTCTTGCTAATTGGCAGCTAGAGAAATATTATCAACTCTGGAATTGCTTCCAAAGAATCATTCCAGTTAAATATCTAGCATTTTCATGCTACAGCAAAACAACCACCGTACTTCAAAAGTACATTACTGTGCCTAAAGTATTTTTGAAATGCCCTGACATTGTGCAAGATGGTATATAAATGCAGGTCTTTCTTTCTTTTGTTCCTTAATATATCATGGTTCATGTGGGTACCAATAGCAGGGGCAGGATGAGGGATGAGGTCCTGCAAAGGGATTTTAGGAAGCTAGGTAGAACATTTAAAAAGCAGGACATTAAGTGTTGTAATCTCAGGATTGCTACACATGCAACTTGCTAGTAAGGTGAGAAATGGACACAGAGTGCAGTTCAATATGTGGCCAAGTTTCTGGTGCAGGAAGGAGGGCTTCAGATTTATGGATCTTTGGGCTCTTTTCCAGGACCTGTACAAGGAAGATGGTTTACATCTGAACTGGAAGGGAAGCAATACCCTCTCTGAGGTTTACTGGTGCTACTCGGGAAGGTTTGAACTAGTGGCAGTAAGATGGAAACCACAGCAGTATAGCGGCAGTGATAGGGTTGAGGTATGACTGTTAGATGGTGTGACAAGTAAGACTGAAAGGAAGGATTGCAAGGGTCAGGCTAGTAAACAGTGGGACTGATGGGCTGAAATGTGTTTACTTCAACACCGGGATGCAATGAGTAAGGAGGATGAATTTAGAATATGGAATTACAATGTTGTTGCTATTACAGAGAACTTGTTTTGTGAAGGGCAGGACTGGCAGCTCAATATTCCAGGGTTAAAAAGTAGAGGGGCTGCACTAATGACAATGTAGTATATCACTGCAGTAGTCAGAGGAGGCACACCGAAGGGCTCATCAACAGACTCGCAGAGTGCCTACGCTGAAGAAGTTTAAATCTTCCCTTCGAGAGTTCATTGAAACCCTGTCTCCCACTCCCCCTCTGTGATTTCAGCTGCCCTCTGACTCTTTGCACCTATTGCCTTCCAGCTGGCCTCTTTCCCCTCCTCCCCTCCGCACCCCTCCTTTTATTCTGGCATTTTCCCCTTCTCATTCCTGAAGAAGGGTCTCAGCCTGAAACATCAACTGTTTACTTTTCCATAGAGGCTGTCTGATCTGAGTTCCTCCAGCATTTTGTGTGTCTTGCTTTGGATTTCCAGCATCTGCAGACTTTCTCATGTAGGGTATAAATCATTTACTGATATTGGCAGAGAAGTGGCAGATGCAGTTTAATATGGGCAAGTGAGAAGTGTTGCACATTAGGAGGTTAACTGGAAGGAGAAAATATACAGTTGATGTTAGACCCATTATAGCATTGAGGTACAGAGGGATCTTGGTCCAGGTCCATAGTTCCCTGAAATTGGCTATGCAAGTAGATAAGGTGGCATCTGGCATGATTATCTTTATTAGTAGAGATGTTGAGTATCAGAGTAACAAGTCATGCTGCAACTGTATAAAACTTCAGTGAGACTGTACTTGGAGTATTGCATGCTGTACTGGCTGCCCCATTATAGGAAGGATGTGGAGTTTGTGGAGACGATGCAGAGGAGTTTTACCAGGATGTGTCCTGGATTAGAAAGCTATGAGAGAAGTTCCGACAAGCTTAAGTTATTCTCCCTAAACTGTTGGAGGCTAAGATGAGTCCTTCAAGTGGATTTGAAATTTTAGAGAGGCATATGTAGGGTAGACAATTAAAATCTTTTCCCCAGGCTAGAAATGGCAAGCATCAGAGGACAGGCTGTTAAGCTTAAAGGCGATGTGAGAGGCAATTTTTTTTTAAATGCTGAGAGTGGCAGGTGCCTGGCATAGGTTAACTGGGGTTGTAGTGCAAACAGCATTTGGTGGAGGTGGAGTTAGATAGATGTGTGAAATGGAGGTATATACCTAATACTCAGGAGGCTGACTTTTGGTATAAATTGACATCTGGATTAACACAAATAGCCTATCCATTGCTGTACTGTTCTATATTTTATATATTGCCTACTATACAGCAATTTATTAAGTTCAATGAAAATACAATGCAAAAAATAAGATAGGAAATTATATTTTGAATCACTGAAACCAGATTTGTATTTGATTATCTTCATCAATAATCTCGTGTTTCCATACAATCTAAAGCAATCAATCTGGAAAAATCAAAGATATCAAATGAAAGTGCATTTGTTATATAATCATCCTCCACTTCAGAAGCTATCACAAGGAACACAATCGATTTCTAAACACTATTCCTTTTATCTCCAAAAATGTATTCTTAGATTTTATCAAAAATGGTTAGATCAATTGACCTAAAGCTCTCTTCTCACTTGCTTATCATTCTCCCTCTCATAAACAAATATATTACTTTCAAGTCAAATGACTCAATTTGCCAGCTCAGTGATGGATTGGAAATTTATAGCTTCTGGCATTACCAAGCTGCCTTGTTTATATACAGTCGGCCCTCCTTACCCGTGAGTTCGGCATGCGCAAATTCAACCAACCGCGAATCAAGAAAACCTGAAAGTGCTCTTCCAGCACTTGTTGTTTGAGCATGTACAGACTTCTTTTTCTTGTCATTATCCCCTAAACAATGCAGTATAAAACTATTTTACATAGCATTTACATTGTATTAGGTATTGGAAGTAATCGAGAGATGATTTTAAAGTATACGGGAGGACGTGCGTAGGCTATCGTGGATAGAGATAAAAAAAACATACGTTCTCTTACTAAGTAAGTTAGAACAGGTACATCTGGTATTACTTAGCATCAGTTAAACGTTTATCTTAGTATATAGTGTATATATTTTGCCTTTCTATGCATATAAAACACTTAAGAAACGTATGTTTCGGCGCCGGGCTCAGGAACGAAAGTTCCCGAGTTCAATCCAGTGACAGACCCCTCCATCTGTGCCAGGTTGATGTGGAGAATCATGTGGTAAACCATATATACGTTGTAACTTGTTTAACTGTCTGGACACATCCCTCTGCTGACTGCCCCTGTGGCTCCTCCCACGGATTCCTGTATAAAGGTGATTTCGCCTTGCCCCTGCCCCTCAGTCCGGGGGCAGACACTCACCATGGAGGTCGTATTGTTGTACAGTGAATAAAAGCCTTTCGGTATTTTAACTAACCTTAGTCTTTTGGAGTTATTGAAGGTGCTTCAGATCAAAAACCCAATAATTAAACCTTGCTTAGTAATAATTGTAGCTTTCATCGGGGCAGGGCCTTTCTCACTTTTTCCTTTAAAATTGTTCTGATCATTGACCGACTGTAGCCTAACGCTTTTCCAATGACCGATGGCATTTCACCTCTTTCCGCTCGCTTTATTATTTCCACTTTATTTTCAATCATGATTATTTTCGTGAACAGAAACACTGCGGATTCAGAGCTCTGCCGCCGTGTCCTAATGTCCACCACATTGAGACCGGTTGAATGAGGGACTTGAGCATCTGCGTTTTTTGGTATCAGCGAGGGGTCCCGGAACCAATCCCTCGTGGGTAAGGAGGGCCGACTGTAGTGCACACTATCAGGACACAAAACTGTTCATCCTTTGTAAGCCATTTCTTTGACTATAGATATATGTACATAGCCTTTAACGTACACTGGGAATCATATCTTTTCCCTGTTCTCAAAATTCCATACAGTATCCTTGCAGTATCATGCAGTGCCAGAATCACTTGCTAACACTCCACTTCACTCCCCTTTTTGCCTCAACTCTCTTTTGTAAATGCCATGATTGAGAATGTTAAGTTCTCAGTGTAGTCTAAGCCTAAGGCATGAACCCATTATAACTCTTGTATTATGTGCATGACCAACAATGAAGACTGACATGCAGTAACATGCATAAATAGATTCTTATGTAATAGATCCAAGTCGCAGTTTGTGACCTATTAAAAGAATGAGTTTTAAAAACATGGATTAGTAACTGTAGGGCTCTGCAAGGCATGCATGGCCTGTTTCTTCAGTTATTTAATTTTTGGTATTGCATTGTTTTGACAATTATATCCTTCATGGATATATAGCTTTGTTACTGTTCTTTTGCCAAAGGCAGTATTACAAACTCAAGCTACCTTCCATGACACTAGATCGTCTGAAATGTCAGACTTGGCGTTCTGAAGAAACGTCTAGAAAGCAACAAAAATTGTACACTATATTTAGTTGATCATTTCTAACATTATTATGAGGGTGTATTTGTCTCCATTAATGGCAGAAGAGAACCAAGTTGCAAATCCCATTTGCAGGGTCTCCACCCGTATTGATCTGTGCAATCATGTTCAAGTGCCTGGAATAAGTTCTCTTTGAAACGAAGTAAGGTATTACCAAAAAAATAGGTTGTGAATAAGCCATACTGTCTACAATCGTATTAAAATGAAATAGCTGCTGATGGGGTAATGCAAATGAAAGGAAATGAGCTAAAATATTGATATCATGCTGTCTTTTACCTTTAGTCTTTACCTTTAATTAGCTGTTTATTCATCTTTATGTATATTCTCCATGGCTGCACCATCAATGCTTTAATGTAGACATCGGCATAAGTTAATTTCAGTGAATTTGGCAACATATCAAATTATGATCAGACCTTTTTTTGAGTTTTGTATTCACAATTCACAATATCATCTGAATCTTTAATACGATTGTTCATTTTTGATTATTTAGAATACTCTGTATAATAAATCATTGTTTTACAATGGTTGTGAAATGCTGTGGGATATCCTAACAATGTGAAAGCCCAATTTTTGCCTTCTAAACTACATCTGAATAGATTTTTATTCATCTCTAGATCATAATGTCATAAATATATCCCAATTATGCTTGCCATTTTGATGCAAACCAAATGAAAAAAAAGATTGTATAAAATGGAAGAAAACCCTAACACCTATGTATTGTGGTAAACTCTAATCAAATATTGAACAGCTGATAGTATCTGCAGAAGTTCGCTTTTGTATCCAAGGGCCTTTTTATTTCATTACTGTCCTTTAGGAGAAGAAAATCTGCTTGGATTGTCAAAACGTAACTACAGACTGAGCACAATGACTGGCTCTTAACTGCTGTTTAAAACAACCCACCAACCCACTCAGTTCACATAGTGATTCACTATCAAAGGCAATTGGGGGTGGGCAATAAACATTAGCCTTTCTAATGAGCCCCATTTTCCCAGAAAGAATCAAAAGGCCAATTGTCCAAAAACTAAACTGCACCTGAAGGGAGCAGAGAAGAACCTGGGAGCCTTTCAGAAGTCTTAACATAGAGGCTTAACATAACAATACCAACATATGAGGAGAAAGAATGCTTTGAATTTCAAAGTAACAGCCTTCGTAGCATACAGATTTCATTTTAATTATAGTAAAAGTTAAAATTCTGTGTTAGTCTTCATTTACTTCAGAACTCTGAAGACCAAGCACTGCATGTCTCCAAAACTGCTTGGAGCTTCACTGAGGAGTTGGTGCCACAATCATGGTTTTACAATAGCTCTAATTGTTGGCTGCCAACAAAGGTTCACTGAGATATGCAGGATTAGGGAGGATTATATTTGTTGACAGAAGGTTGTTTCTTAAAATTACAAAGTTGCTGAGCTTCATTCTTAAACATCGTTCAACAACAACCTGCATATGTTGTTTTTATCATAGAGAAACATCCCAATCCATTCTATAGAGATATAGCCAGAAAAATCAAAATGGCTAGCATCATTTTAAAAAAAGGGAAGCACTGAAAAGGACAATCAAATGCTTGATCAATCAAGTGAATTTTATAGATTCTCGCTAGTGGTGAGAGAGGTAGAAAGGGAAGGGGATAGGAGTTTGCGCAGAGAGCCATTTTCTTTTGGATTTCCCAGACATTTTTATATTATTTGGAATTGAATAAGGTTTTAACAAGCAAAGAAGCAGCAAAACTTTGACATGGAGAACACAAGCAAATCCAAAATGCAAAGAATAGATTTGAGAATTAACCAGTGTTTAAAAATATCCTTGTCCAGTCGTGAGCAAGCTGACAGAGCCCATTCCTTCAAGTTGATTACTGCAAACATATCACCCCTATGTCAGCTTCTATTAAGTACAACCTAGAAATATTTTGATCCCAGGTTATAAGGTGCTTAAATGGTGTCCTTATTCAGTAACAGTGGTAAAGAAGCTCAAGGGCGCAGGGTAAATATGCTAATTTAAAGTCCAGTCTAATATTCCTTCACCTCTATGCCTATAAGCTCCCAGATGAATAGATTTTTCAAGAAGTCCTATCCTTTTGAGGTAGAAGGAACAGGATAATTTCCTGAACAAGGAAAATTTTCCTTTCATTGTGCAAACAATTGATGCATTTATTTGAAGGGACAACCAGTAGAAGAACAAAATTCAAAGCTAGAATAATTTCCAAATTATGGCAAGCAAGAATAAAACTACTATATGAAGAGGGAAATATTTCAGGCTTTGGACTATGTTTGTACCTGGGAGAACTTGTCTGATGATATAGAGTGATTCAGAGACATAGCCAGAGGTGCTGCAGATCGCCTGGTCCTTCATAAGGAAGGAAATGTATTGCTGTGTTTCATTGAGATCTAGAACAGGTGCTGGAAGTGGCAACTGATAAATCGGAATCAGAATCAGATTTATTATCACCAGCATGTGTCGTGAAATTTGTAAATTTAGCAGCAGCAGCAGGACAATGCAATACATAATGAAGAAGAAAAAAAATCAATCAATTACAGTATATGTGTATTGAATAGATTAAAAATCGTGCAAAAACAGAAATAGTATATATTAAGAAAGTGAGGTAGTGTTCACTGTTTCAACGACCATTCAGGAATCAGACGGCAGAGGAGAAGAAGCTGTTCCTGAATCGCTGAGTGTGAGCCTTCAGGCTTCTGTGGTGGCATCCGTTAGTCTTGCGACACCATAGATCTGCACCTGGAAAGTCTTGCTTCAGTCTGCGTTGGTAGAGCAGCGTCTGTTGTGGCTGTAGAGGCCCACATGGGAGTGACAGTCTCGACTGCAGCGACTGTACTTGAAGGCACTGTCCTCCAGTGCTGTCTTGGTGCTGTTTTTTTTTGGTGAGTGCGCTTTTCTTCAGCAGCAAGTCTCAACTTCTCTTTTTTTTAGACCTCTGCGCTCTTGCAGACATCTTTGAAATGAAGATGGGGCCGCCCTTGTGCTCTCTTGCCGAAGTCCAGTTCCCCGAACAGCAGGTCTTTCGGGATCCTCCTGTCTGAAGTGTGGTGTACCCAGCCAGCGAAGGTGGTGTTGTTGGAGCAGGGTGAAGAGGCTGGGTATCTGGGCGTGGGCCAGGACCTCATTGTTGGTGACTCGGTCAGTCCACTTGACGTCCAGGATGAGTCTCGGGCTGCAAAGGTGGAAGGCATTGAGACGCTGCTCTTGTCTGGAGTAGAGGCTCCAGGTCTCACTGCCGTAAAGCAGTGTGCTGAGGACGCAGGCCCTGTAGACTGCAACCTTGGTGTGCGTCGTCAGCTCTCTACTCTCCCAGACTCCCTTTGTCAGCCTGGCGAATGTTGAGGCTGCTCGTCCAATCTATCTGTTGATCTCAGGGTCCAGGGAGAGGCTGTCCGTGATGGTGGAGCCAAGGTATGTAAACTTGTGAACTACCTCCAGCTCGTAGTTGTTGGTAATGGCAGGGGAGTGCTCAATGCCTTGGCCCAACACATTTGTTTTCTTCAGGCTGATCATCAAGCTGAAGTCCTGGCAGGCTCTTGAGAAGCTGTCCATGAGGCGTTGCAGTTGCTCTTCAGAGTGTGTTGCCAGTGCTGCGTCATCCGCAAACAACATGTCCCTGATGAGTACTTCACGAACCTTGGTTTTTGCCCTCAGCCGGGACAGACTGAACAACCTCCCATCCGATCTGATGTGGAGGTAAACACCATCAGTTGATGTTCCAAAGGTATGCTTCAGCATGACTGCGAAGAAGATGCCAAACGGGGTGGGGGCAAGCACACAGCCCTGCTTCACACCGCTGCTTATGTTGAAGGTTCCAAGGTTGTCAAGCCGAGGAGTGGTAGTGGGGACAAGCTCCCACTACCTAAAAGTGCTCCACATGGCATGCACCTCAAATAGCCTCTGACAACCAAGTCCAAGGCTTCTGTAACAATGAGAAAAGGGCATGCCCTGGGTGCTGGGGGTCCTTAATAATGGACACTGCCTTTCTGCGACACCGCTCCTTGAAGATGTCCTGGGTACTTTGTAGGCTAGTACCCAAGATAGAGCCGACTAAATTTAAGACTCTGCGGTTTTTGGTCCTGTGCAGTAGCCCTCCCGTACCAGACAGTGATGCAGCCTGTCAGAATGCTGTCCACGGTACAGCTATAGAAGTTTTTGAGTGTTTTTGTTAACATACTAAATCTCTTCAAACTCCTAATAAAGTATAGTCGCTGTTCTGCCTTCTTTATAGCTGCATCAATATGTTGGGACCAGGTTAGGTCCTCAGATCTTGACACCCAGGAACTTGAAACTGCTCACTCTCTCCACCTCTGATCCCTCTGAGGATTAGTATGTGTTCCTTCGTCTTACCTTTTCCTGAAGTCCACAATCAGCTCTTTCGTCTTACTGACGTTGAGTGCCAGGTCGTTGCTGCGACACCACTCCACTAGTGGATATATCTCACTCCCATACACCCTCTCATCTCCATCTGAAATTCTACCAACAATAGTTGTACCATCAGTAAATTTATAGATGGTATTTGAGCTATGCCTAGCCACACAGTCATGGCTGTAGAGAGAGTAGAGCAGTGGGCTAAGCACACACCCCTGAGGTGCATCAGTGCTGATCGTCAACACTGATGATGTAGAAAGTTTGTTGAAATATTACTGTTCCTTTATCAATTGCTGAGAATCAATTGGGAAAGTAACCACAAAATATGACATGGGATCAGAATCTGAATGAAAGTGATAGGGATGGAAAACTAATTCAAGCAAAACCATGCAAACTAAATTGAGAAAATAAATAAGCAACAGTGAGAGATAACTGCAAAATAACGGAGGCGCAGGAACACCAGTATTGCATGGAAAAAAATAAGAACATTGTTGAGGCATTTTATATCCTGGGATCAAAATATTTCTTGGTTGTACATAATAGAAGTTAGTGTAGGTGTGATATGTTTGCAGTCATCAACTTGAAGGAATAGGCAGGAAAATGAGCAGAAATATTCTAGCAAGATCATTTGCAAACAAAAAGGATTTCTGGGTTTACAATTCTATGATTTTGAATCTTGTGAGACATTGAGATTTTCCATATTTTAAGGGAAAATATTTTATAAAAAAATATTTTATTTTCCATATTTCCTCTATTGACCAGTCTTTGGAAGTAGAAGGATTTAAATATTCTATTTTTGGACAGGCAGAGGTGAGAGAGGCACTGTCAAATTGTGCAACATTTCACAATGTTTTTAGTCATTTTTGAGCAGCAAACACTCCCAAATCAAGTTATTTGGAGATGCATACCAGTATTCATCATTCTGTGTCCAAGTGGTTTTATTATTGCCAATAACTTAACATTGTCCTTTGACATTTCTGTTTCTAAACCACTCTACTTAGGATCTTTCTGAATAAACCTGCCAGTCTAATGAGACTTATTTCCAGTTCATGAGCAGCTTTGCAGCTTGGAAGCTCGGAAGCTTGCCCAGTAGAGACTAGATTTACATTGCCAAAGTAAAAAACCTAACACATCCGTGAGAAAGGAAGATTTGTTCCCTAAAACTGGATGGGATTGGGAATTGTATTGTAATCATGACTGCTGAAGAAAGGCTTCTTTGCTTGGGCTAGATTTATTTCTGGATCTGGTGAAAGGATGTTACACTTATATGGCTTCAGTTTGCCAGGAATGGCACGGTAGCAGCAGAATCTTCAAGTGAACATTACTAACTAAAAAACCAGCGTCGCTGAGCTGGTATTAACTCAGTTTGGTCTCCTTTCTTTCTTCACTGGTCCAAATTATCACAACCACGTACAGGAAGCAGATTACATTGTCTCCTGGTTATGTACAGAAATTACCGGCTGTCAGATCACGGTAGAGCAATACACTAATTAAATGTTCTGGTTAAGCACACAACATGCTTGATGCCAACCTCCGACAGCATGAACAAATGCAAAATGACATTTAATTTTTATTTCGAGTGGAGAGGAGGTGAATGGAGCTGTTTTGGGCATTGACGGGTGATTAAATCTTTATGATCACCAAAGAGTGTTTATTTATAGTAAACTTAAAAATAAGTTTGAAGCACCTTAAAGAAATTAACTTGGAGCATACCTTCTAAAAATCGTAATTTTTAAAGTTTAGAATTTTGATATCTATCTTTAGAAAGTTTAAATAAGAGCTATCTCCTAAAAATAAATGCACATCAGTAAGAAGTAAAATGTAGAAGTCTGATACATCATGAAATCTATTGTAAATAGAGACCAAATGCATATCAATATATGCATTGCAGAAGTCCCTAAGATTTGTAGCAGCAAATAAAACTATTTAATAACAAGAACATGGATTTTGGAGCACTTTAATCCCCTATTCAAATTTTGTCATTATAAATACAGTAAAACTGTTATAATTTGTTTTCTGACTGCTTTGACACAACCTCTGTGTTATCATGTCCCAGCTCACCCATTCCCTTTAACAGACTGGGACCCAGGTTTCCACACTGTTAAATTTCAATTACAGATGCTCCTTCAACACACTAGGTTCCTGGTGCCCTTGTTCCCTTCAACACATTAACTTCTTGGTTCCCGCACTCATTCTAACACGCTGGGTTCCCAGATTCTGTACTCTGTTTAAACTTAACAGGACTCCATTCCTATGCTTCCTGTCACCTGGCTAGGGTTCCATATTCTGTACTTCCTTTAAACTGACCTGTTTCTGTTTCCTACAGTCCCTTGAATCTTACTAGAGTCTTTAAACTTGATGAGTTCAATGGAAAATATATTACTCTACAGTGAAAAAGTTGATTAAAATGTATGTTGGAATATCAATAGAAGTGGCATCCAACATTCTGGAGAATCTAAATTCAGCTCCAGCAAAGTCCCAAATCTGCTGGATTAAGAGTTTTTCTATCTAATACACAAACAGTCTAATCCCCATTGAGAGTACAGGTGATTTTATGGGGAGCGGGTGGGATTTGGAAAGTGTTACGGGGTTTATGCGCTGTACCTGGAAAATGGTCCGTAAATGATTTTCTGTCTTGTAAGGCCACATTGTCAAGTCATGGGTTATGAAACAGATACTGGAAAAAAAGTTTATTTATTTACTGTTTCCACATATTCCACAAAAGTGAATTTTGTTTTGTATCTCAAATTTTTTGGGTAGTGACCTGTGAATTCTATAGAAGTGAATTGCCATTACCCAAACCATCATAATTTGAAGGTCAGCTGTAAATAGAAATCTGTCTGAAGTCACATAATATCTAAAGGAATGCTCCTTTGGCTTGCATTTGTATCACAGCTTATCATATCACCTTTCACAAGACCTTCATATTCACAAACATGAATGTATACATTTCTAAATCTCAATTTAAGTGATTTGTAGTGAAGGCTCATGGGCATTTTGTTCTTTAGGTGAATACCAGTTTTACATAGAACAGTACAGCACAGGAATAGGCCCTTCAGCACACAATGTTGTGTCAAACTAACTAAATTGGTAATCAAATGGCTAACTAAACTAATCTCTTCGACCTACACTATTCCATTTTCCTCACATTCATGTGCCTATCTAAATGTATCTTAAAATTCTCTAATGTTTCTGCCTTTAACACCACCCCAGGCATCCACCACTCCGTGATTTAAAAACTTGCCCTTACATCTTTGAAATTATCCCCTCTCATCTTAAATGCATGCTGTCTGGTATTAGACGCTTCAACCCTTGGAAAAAGACAGTCTGTCTACTCTATCAATGCCTCTTACAAACCTCTATCAGAACTCCCCTCAGCCTCCAATACTCCAGAGAAAACAACACAAGTTTGTCCAAATTGTCATTATAGCATGTGCCCTCTAATTCAGGTAACATTCTGGTATACCTCTTCTGCACTCTCTCCAAAGCCTCAACATCCTTCCTAAAGTAGGGTGACCAGAACTGTATGCAATACTCCAGATGCAGTCTAACTAAAGGTTTACAAAGCTGCAACATAACTTCCTGACTTTTGAATTCAGTGCCTCAACTAGTAACGGTAAGTGTGCCATATGCCGCCTTCACCATCTATCAGCTACTTTCGGGGAGCTATGAACTCGGACCCCGACATCCCTTTGCTCATCCACGTGTAAGGATCTTGTCCTTTTCAGTGTACTGTTTCTTTGTACTTTACCTACAAAGGTGCAACATTTCACGTTTGGCCAGGTTTGCTATTCCTCCGCCCACATCAACTGATCTATATCCCATTGTATCCTTTGCCAGTCTTTTGCTCTATTCACAACAGCACCAATCTTCATATCATCCCATCCATTTACATTTTCATCCAGGTCATTTATTTACATCACAAACAGCAGAGTTCTCAGCACAGATCCCTGCAGAACACCACTAATCACAGACTTCCAGCTCGAATAAGTCCCTTTGACCACTACCCTGTATCTTCTGTGGGCAAGCCAGTTCTGAATCCATACGGCCAATTCACCATGTATCCCATGTATCTTAATCTTCTGGATGAGCCTCCCACAAGGCACTTTGTCAAATGCATTACTAAAATCCATGCAGACAACATCCACAGCTGTAACTTCATCAATCACCCTCATCACCTCATGGAAAAACTCAATCAGGTTACTAAGACACACACAACTTGCCCTGCAAAAAGTCATGTTGGCTCTCCCTAATTATGGCATGGTTTTGCAAGTGCTCATAAATCTAATCCCTACAAATTTTCTCCAGTAATCTCCCTGCTAGTGACATGAGACTCATCAGTTCAGTTTCCTGGATTATCCTTGATTTACTACTTGAACAATGGAACAATATTGGCTACTCGCCAGTCTCCAGGATGTCGTATGTGGCTAGAGAGGACACGAAAATATAGGCCAAGGCCCCAGCAATCTCTTTATTTGCCTCTCTCAATAATCTGGTGTGTATCCCATAAGGCCCTGAGGACTTGTATACCTTAATGCTCTTTAAGAAACATAACACTACCTCCTTCTTTACCTTGAAGTGCCCCCATATATCAATATACACAGCACTGATCCCTCTATTCTCCACATCATTCTCCTTGGTAAATACTGATGTAAAGTACTCATTAAGGATCTTGACCACATCCTCTGCATCTGAGCAAATGTTCCTCCGTTTATCTTCTCCCCAGTTATTCTTGCTCTCAATGTACAGTTTGTATAGAATGTCTTGGAATTATCTTTAATCCTACTTGCCAATCACTTTTTAAGGCCCCTCCTGACTTTAATATTTCCCTTTTTTGAGGTCCTTTCTGGCTTCTTTATAATCCTCAAGGGTCTGGTTTGATTCTGGCTTCCTAGGATTTGCATACTTTTCCATTTTCTTCTTTACTAAATTTATCACCTCTCTCAATATCCAAGTTCTCCTACATTGCAATCTTTGTCCTCCTTTCTTACTGGAACATATCCACACATCCCACCTCTCCCGGAAGTTCTGGGAGTCTCCCGCATATTAATAGTGGCTCCCTGATGCCTGCAAATTCCGGAAATCAATTGTTTTGAGAGAGGGAGAGATGACAGAGTGTTCCAAAAAAAAAATATAAAACATACGTCACCCCAGACTACCCTAAAGTGTACCCCTGCCTAATAGGGGTCGACAATAATGACAGTGTTGCTCGCTGCACTGTTTGCAACAGTGACTTTTCTATTGCCCATGGTGGGTTAAAACTGTAAAAGACATGTTGAGGTGAGTTTAACAGGTGTCATTCGTTCATTAACATAGCTAACGTTATTTAAACTAGCTGGCTAGCTGCTAAGGAGCTACTCTATTGCAGACATCCCACCTCTCCCGGAAGTTCCAGGAGTCTCCCGCAAATTGATGCTCCCTTCCTGAAATGAGTTTTTGCAGGGTGGGATGTCTGCATGTCTATCCTATACCCTGTGTGTACAGTTGGTCTTTAAACAGCCACTACATGAGAGACAAACAACAGGAATTCTGCAGATGCTGGAAATTCAAGCAACACACATCAAAGTTGCTGGTGAACGCAGCAGGCCAGGCAGCATCTGTAGGAAGAGGTGCAGTCGACGTTTCAGGCTGAGACCCTTCGTCAGGACTAACTGAAGGAAGAGTGAGTAAGGGATTTGAAAGTTGGAGGGGGAGATCCAAAATGATAGGAGAAGACAGGAGGGGGAGGGATGAAGCCAAGAGCTGGACAGGTGATAGGCAAAAGCGGATACGAGAGGATCATGGGACAGGAGGTCTGGGAAGAAAGACAAGGAGGTGGGGGGGGACCCAGAGGATGGACAAGAGGTATATTCAGAGGGAGAAAAAGGAGAGTGAGAGAAAGAATGTGTGCATAAAAGTAAGTAACAGATGGGGTACGAGGGGGAGGTGGGGCCTTAGCGGAAGTTAGAGAAGTCGATGTTCATGCCATCAGGTTGGAGGCTACCCAGACGGAATATAAGGTGTTGTTCCTCCAACCTGAGTGTGGCTTCATCTTTACAGTAGAGGAGGCCGTGGATAGACATGTCAGAATGGGATGTAGAACTAAAATGTGTGGCCACTGGGAGATCCTGCTTTCTGTGGCGGACAGAGCGTAGATGTTCAGCAAAGCGGTCTCCCAGTCTGCGTCGGGTCTCGCCAATATATAAAAGGCCACATCGGGAGCACCGGACGCAGTATATCACCCCAGTTGACTCACAGGTGAAGTGTTGCCTCACCTGGAAGGACTGTTTGGGGCCCTGAATGGTGGTAAGGGAGGAAGTGTAAGGGCATGTGTAGCACTTGTTCCACTTACACGGATAAGTGCCAGGAGGGAGATCAGTGGGGAGGGATGGGGGGGGACCTCCTGTCCCATACACCCCCCTGCTTGTCTTTCTTCCCGGACCTCCTGTCCCATGCCCCCCACTCCCCCCGTCTGTCTTCCCGGACCTCCTGTCCCATGATCCTATCGTATCCCCTTTTGCCTATCACCTGTCCAGCTCTTGGCTCTATCCCTCCCCCTCCTGTCTTCTATCATTTTGGATCTCCCCCTCCCCTTCTAACTTTCAAATCCCTTACTCTTCCTTCAGTTAGTTCTGGTGAAGGGTCTCGGCCTGAAACGTCGATTGCACCTCTTCCTACAGATGCTGCCTGGCCTGCTGCGTTCACCAGCAACTTTGATGTGTGTTACCACATGAGAGATGTGTACTTACCCAAAAACAGCTGTTCCCAACTAACTCTGCCTAGTTCCTGCTTAATGTTCTTGTAATTTGCCTTGCACCAATTACATACTCTCCTGCAAGATCGTTACTTATTCTTACCAACAGCAATCTTAAAGCTTAAGGAGTTGTGGTCGCTGTTCCCTAACTGCTCACCCACTGAAAGGTCAGTTTACCTAGCCAGACTCACTGCCCAGCACCCGGTCCAGTACAGCCCCTGCTCTGTTGGATTATCTACATATTGATTTAAGAAACCCTCCTGGATGCACCCATCAAACTCTGCACCATCAAACCTCCCACATTCAGAAGATCCCATTTTGTCTTGTGTGGGGCTTTTTTTTGTGCTGTATCGGAGCCAGAGTAACAATTATTTAGTTCTTCTGTAAACTTGTGTACTGGAAATGACATTAAGCAATCTTGAAATTGAAGTCTTCCATGACAATAACTGTATGTTTTTGCACCTTAATCTGCCTGCATATCTGTTCCTCAATGTCCCAGTGGTTTTTGAAGTGTCTGTAGTAGTACAATCCCATCAATGTGATTGCATCCTTCCTATTTTTAAGTTCTGCCCATGTAGACACTGTGAGCGAGTCCTCCATTATGTGCCCTCTGAGTGCAGATGTGATATTGTCCCTGATTAGTAGTACAACCCCCCCCCCCAACCACCCCCATCTTTTCTAAAACATAGAAACCCTGAGGCATTAAACAACCATTCCTATCCCTGTCTCAATCAAGTCTCGGTATTGGCCACAAGATCATAGTTCCATGTACTGATCCATGCTCATCATCTCTACCAATAATTCTAGTATTAAAATACACTCACTTCAAACTATCTATCACATCATATCTATTACTTTGCTCTTCTCTGTTTTTACAGACCCTGGCATCCACCTTCCTCTCCATCCCTCCACTTTCTGACCTGGTGCTATGGTTCCCTTTTCCCTTGTCAAACTAGTTTAAACCCTCCCAAGTAACACTAGGAGACCTTCCAGCCAGGATATCAGTTCCCGTCCAGTTTATATGCAACCTGTCCCTCTTGTACAGGTCACTACTACCCCAGAAAAGGTTTCAATTATCCAAGCACCTGAAAGCCTATCCCCTGCACCAGATCCTCAGCCACTCAGTCATCTGTACCATCATCCTATTTGTGCCCTAACTAGCACATGGGATTGGGAGTAATCCAGAGACTACTATCTTGGAGGTCCTGTTCTTCAGCCTCTTTCCTAACTCCCTGTACTCACTGCGCAAGACCTCTTTCACTTTTCTACCTATGTCATTGGTGCCAGTGTGCACCATGACCTCTGGCTGCTGATCCTTCCTCCTGAGCATCTTCTACAGCCCATCTGAAACATCCTCAACCGTAGCATCCAGGAGGCAATGCAGAGTCATGGCATTTCTTCCATGGCCACAGAATCTTCTGGCCGTCCCACGAATTGTTGAGTCTCCTGTTGCTACTGCACTACCTGACCTTACCCTTCCCTGCTGAGCCTCCGAGCCATCCACAGTGCTATTGACCTGGCTACTCTTGCTGTGCCTTGATAGGTCATCGCCCCCTCACCCATTGCGCCAGCAGTATCTAAAGGGGTATACATGTTGCGGAGGGGAACACCACTGTGGAACCTTGCACTAACTGCCCAGTGCCCTTGCTTCTCCTGGTGGTCACCCATCTACTATCTGAAGCCTGCATTTTGGGTGTGACCACCTCAGTAAACATCTCATCTATGAGGCTTTTATCTTCCCAGCTGATCCTGAGTATATTCAGCTCCAGTTCCTTGACCTTGTCAGTCAGGGGGTGAAGTTAGGTGCACTTCCTGCAGATGTAGTCATTAGGGATTGGTCTTGAATGTAAAGCATAACTTCCAGCAATATTTAGGGAATCACAGGTCAATAGAAGGCATTCATAGTAATGAGTAAACATGAGGAATTCTGCAGATGCTGGAAATTCAAGCAACACATCAAAGTTGCTGGTGAACTCTTCCTTCAGTTAGTCCTGTCGAAGGCTCTCGGCCCGAAACATCGACTGTACCTCTTCCTAGAGATGCTGCCTGGCCTGCTGCGTTCACCAGCAACTTTGATGTGTGTTGCATAGTAATGAGTCCTAATTTTTACTGAAACTTATGGTTTATTATCTTGGATTAGTAGTTGCCACTAATTTAACGAAACTTTGTAGGCTTATAGAAATGTAGCATCTTACTGATAAAAACAGAACTTTTAAAATGAAAGTATTTTACATATTCTTTTAGTGACACATTTTTATACCTGATCTTGAGGACTTGATAAATAATACAGTATGTTTATATTTCCATTTTATTTCAATTGTTTTCTGATATATGCTGCACTGATCTTCTAAGTTATTAATCTGTACATTTCAGACATCCCACCCTGCAAAAACTCATTTCAGGGAGGTAGCACCATCAATTTGCGGGAGACTCGCGGAACTTGCGGGAGAGGCAGGATGTCTGCAATAGAGTAGCTCCTTAGCAGCTAGCCAGCTAGTTTAAATAGTGTTAGCTATGCTAATGAATGAATGACACCTGTTAAACTCGCCTCAACATATCTTTTACAGTCTTAAGCCACCATGGGCAATAGAAAAGTCACTGTTGCAAATAGCGCAGCGAGCAACACAGTCATTATTTTGACCCTTATTAGGCAGGGGTACACTTTAGGGTAGTCTGGGGTGACGTACGTTTTACATTTTTTTTTGAAACACTCTGGCGTGGCGCACTCTCGCTTTCTCTCGCTCTCGCGCTCTCTCTTGCTTTTTCTCGCTCGCTCTCAAAAAAATTGATTTCCATGATATTGCATATAATTTGTGGGCATCAGGAACCCACTATTAATATGCGGGAGACTCCCGGAACTTCTGGGAGAGGTGGGATGTCTGACATTTTAATGCAATTATTAGGGTTGTTTACCATTCAAAACTTGATTTGGTGAAGACAATTTCTCCTTGTTTGTTCAGTCACAACTTTAAATACTCTTATTAACTCTTAAAGTTTCTTGGTAATTTTAGAGTGTGTGACCAGTGATAGTTTTGCCATGATATAACTCCAAAATTAATGTGAAAGTGAAAAGTCTTAAATTTAATAAATACTTCGTAGCAATACCTTAATGTAGTTCGACATACTTTGTTTTCTTGCTCATAAAAAGTGTCAAATTGATTATAATGGATCACTATGCTTCATTGCACTTGATTAGCTCAGTTTTATTCATAGTCTTTGGCTCTCATATTTTCTGGCATTGTAACAGAATGCAGATAAGTAAGCTAGAACAAAGGATTTTAAAGATATAAGCATAGGATAGTGTCATTTTTAAAACATTGATTTGCATATTTATCTTTATAACTGCTTGTGCATTTTTGTCAGGCAAATAATGCCAGAGATCTTAAGCCTCTTCATCTATGCAGTGTTTCCAAAAGCTTAGTGAACCTGTCAAACTAAGCTGCAACTTTTATCTGCTAGCCAGCTTCTAAGTGAACCTATTATTCATTTAATTTGAGCAAATAGAATTTTTGGGGCTTAAAAGAGATAAACAGTGACTATTATCTACAATGTCATGGCCTGTTTTAAAGAATACTGTATTTTCTGATTTATTCGAAATAGATTAAAAGCAGAATGTGTGCACACTCCATCATTCATTGTTGTAAATCTAAAATAATCTCAAATTCCTATGTTTCTCAGTTGGAGCTTGAAGGTACTCATTCCCATTCCTTAATCAAACAGCAGTTAAACTTTGAATGACCCACTTCATTATTTAAACAGGAGTGAAACACCAGCTTGTATTAGACCTGTCAGTTTAACATAATTTTCAGAAATGTTCCTAGAATCCATCATTGTGCAGAGTGGACAAGCATGCATTGTTCAAATAGGTCATTGTTTGACTGTAGTCACTATGTTCCTTGAGAAGGTCACTGATGTGTTAGCAGGGGAATGGCCATGTCCCTGGCTACAGTATATGAACTTCTGAAAGGTATTTTATCCAGTTCTTCACAAAAGATTTCTAACAAAAAATGAAACTTGTTTTTCCATGAATTTCTAAGCTAAAGCAATTTACTGTTTAAAGTGATAATGGAAGTTGATAGATGAAAGTGAGAAAATTAAAGGGTAGCTCTCCCATTGATTGGTGAGCCTTTGATTTTATCTGTCTCCTGTCCTCAAACACCACTGTATTGTCCTGAGTCTTTCACTGGGAATCCCACTGTCCTAGTTGGCAAAGCTCTGCATGCATAAGTGGATGGCTGCACTCCCGGCAGGTCTTTGACAGCCTATGATTCCGTGACTCCAGGGTCATTGGCACTTAGTGTTGTTTATGAAGAATTTTACTTCCACAAGCTTTCAAAAACAGGTGAAATATATTAGTCATAATAACATCAGAAAATATTGATTATAATTCTAAATTAGTCTCTCACAGTTGGAATTAGTTCAATAATTTACTGCACCAAATTAAAGCAAAATTTCTGGTGTTTTTCCAGTAGCTGCTTCTTCCTTTTCACTTCAGTAACACGGGTGAACTTGTACAAGCTAACATTGCTCAGGCTTGGAGACAGATTTCCAAGCCTAAGAGCTAGGAGCTCTAGGCTGCTCTATGAATTCCATGTATTTACCGGCACAGGACAGGTTTCCCAAGGATTGGTTCTTAACTGGATTGGAAGACTATACTTCAGTGAATCCAATCTCCCACCCAGTTAAATGCAATAAGTCCCACAGAACTGCATAGAACTACCACCTTTCCAGCAGAAAATATCCCTCGCTATTATTCCAAACTCAAAAGGAGTTGAAATCAAAACCATAACTTTCATAAGTAAAACTGATAATGCATTTTTTTACCCCATCAGTGAAGGAAATGGAAATATGTGGTGATATAGAATTGAGTCTGGTTTTATAAAACCAATCAAACATTTATTAAGCTCTGCTCAATATTAAAAAAAATAAACAAACAAAACTCTTAACCGGAAGTAAACTGCTATGCGGCCATTTAACAAACCGCCACTCAGTACTAGTTCTTAAAGTGAGAGATGCAAAAACAGTTCTTAAAGTGGTAAATTCAAACAGTTCTTAGAATGGTAAATTCGAAGTCCAAGAGATTTATACAGTCAATTAGGAGAGACTTGCCTGAAGTAAAGAATTCCTCAAAGACACGACGTCACTGCCGATCCCAGCCGGATCCTGCCTTGTCCGCAGGATTCATGATGACAGAAATAAAGCGGTTTAAAGGCACTGACCTTTCCCTCTGGATACTAGATACTACACAGCCTTTTCTGCTGCTTTTAGCAGAGGCTATCTCATGCAGGTCACTCTTTCTTCAACGAATTCAATAATGGTTGATCCTTTCAACCGTCAAACGACTCCTTCAGGTTCCCGTCTTCACTCTCCAATACTACTGAAAAGGTACATCAACAAATCTGGCCACTATTGGTTAAACTGCCGGCCCAACACTTTTGTACTTTATAATAGAACATAAAACTCTGTTTTAAATCAAAACTGCGTCATAAGGCAAATACGCAGCGGAGTGGGGTATCTAGTTGATGTTCTAACTGGAAAACTAACTGCGTCACCAGGGGTCTACACTTGTATACCTGGTGAGAACAGGTCATCACGTGATCTCACATCGGTGGGAAAATTCATCATGTGACCTCCGCAAGACCATTACATTACATCATCCTCACAAGACAGTCACAAGATATCCATGAGGTATGTAAAAATTGCGTTCCCAAAAAGACTGGGTACTGGGCCAATGGAAATGTTCAAGAATGAGATCCCTAAGTAAAAGAAATAATTAGATTTGATCAAGGATTATATGTTTGGGGCTTTTCTTCTGTTTCATGGATGTCTGTGAAGAGTAAGAATCTGTTTGTATACTGTACACATTCTCTGATATTAAATGGAACCATTGAATAAAGTGTACTTAAATGGAGTGCAACAGTAACAGGGTACATTCATTAGAAAATTGGTTCAAGTGTGAACAATGACTCCACCCACGAGGAAGTGTGCACATTTTGACAGACTTCAACCCAGTTGTTGGGCTGTCGTGTGAGTGGCAGAATGTATTGATGCCACAGGGCAGAGTCATCTAGAGACATTGAGTCACAAGACAGTCACACCACCATAAGTACAAACCCCATTTCCAGAAAAGTTGGGATATTTTCCAAAGTGCAATAAAAACAAAAATCTGTGGTATGTTAATTCACGTGAACCTGTATTTAACTGACAAAAGTACAAAGAAAAGATTTTCAATAGTTTTACTGACCAACTTAATCGTATTTTGTAAATATACACAAATTTAGAATTTGATGGCTGCAACACTCAACAAAAGTTGGGACAGAGTTAAAATAAGACTGAAAGGTGCACAGAATATTCAAGTAGCACCGGTTTGGAAGACTCCACATTAAGCAGGCTAATTGGTAGCAGGTGAGGTATCATGACTGGGTATAAAAGTAGCGTCCATCAAAGGCTCAGTCTTTGCAAGCAAGGATGGGTCGTGGCTCACCCCTTTGTGCCAAAATTCGTGAGAGAATTGTTAGTCAGTTCAAAAGGAACATTTCTCAACGCAAGAGGGAATTTAGGTCTTTCAACATCTACAGTACATAATATTGTGAAAAGATTCAGAGAATTCAGAGACATCTCAGTGCGTAAAGGGCAAGGTCGGAAACCACACGTGATCTTCGAGCCCTCAGGCAGCACTGCCTAAGAAACTGTCATGCTACTGTGACAATTATAGCCATCTGGGCTTGGGAGTACTTCGGAAAACCATTGTCACTCAACACAGTCCGTCGCTGCATCCAGAAATGCAACTTGAAACTGTATTACGTAAGGAGGAAGCCATACATCAACTCTATGCAGAAATGCCAGCAAGTTCTCTGGGCCTGAGCTCATCTCAGATGGACCGAAAGACTGTGGAACCGTGTGCTGTGGTCAGATGAGTCCACATTTCAGCTAGTTTTCATAAAAAAACGGGCATTGAGTTCTCCGTGCCAAAGATGAAAACGACCATCCAGATTGTTATCAGCGAAAGGTGCAAAAGCCAGCATCTGTGATGGTATGGGGGTGCATCAGTGCCCACGGCATGGGTGAGTTGCATGTATGTGAAGGTACCATTGACTCTGAAACGTATATTAGGATTTTAGAGAGACATATGTTGCCATCAAGGTGACATCTCTTCCCGGGACGTCCATGCTTATTTCAGCAGGACAATGCCAGACCACATTCTGCACGGGCTATAACAGCGTGGCTTTGTAGAGACAGAGAGCGTGTGCTTGACTGGCCTGCTGCCAGTCCAGATCTATCTCCTATTGAAAATGTATGGCGCATCATGAAGAGGAGAATCAGACAACGGAGACCACGGACTGTTGAGCAGCTGAAGTCTTGTATCAAGCAAGAATGGACAAAATTTCCAATTGCAAATCTACTACAATTAGTATCCTCAGTTCCAAAACGATTAAAAGGTGTTATTAAAAGGAAAGGTGATGTAACACAATGGTAAACATGACTCTGTCCCAACTTTTGTTGAGTGTGTTACAGCCATCAAATTCTAAATTTGTGTATGTTTACAAAATACAATTCAGTTAGTCAGTAAAACTATTGAAAATCTTTTCTTTGTACTTTTGTCAGTTAAATAAAGGTTCACATGAATTAACATATCACAGATTTTTGTTTTTATTGCATTTTGGAAATATCCCAACTTTTCTGGAAACTGGGTTTGTAGGTAGCAGGCTGGGTTTTGGCACAAAGGAAATGGCAGTGAGTTAGACTGGTTTGAGGCCTCCACCCACATAGTTTCAGAACTCTTGGCCTTTGACCTTGTATACTAATAGGTTGGAGAGGTGCCTATTCTGGATTTCAGAAAAGAGATTAGTTGGGGTGGTGTGCCTTGGAGACATTCAAGAGGGAGAGAAATAAAATCAAATCAAGTCACTTTTTATTGTCATTTTGACCATAAGCTGCTGGTACAGTACACAGTAAAAATGAAACAATGTTCCTCCAAGACCATGGTGCTACATGAAACAACACAAAATTACACTGGACAAAGTGAAACAGCACAAGGCTACACTAGACTACATAAAACATCACAAAAACTACACTAGACTATAGACCTGCACAGGACTACATAAAGTGCACAAAACTGTGCAGGGCAGTACAATAAATCATAAACAAGACCATAGGCACAGCAGAGGACAAATTACGATATAATAATGAATGATGTCAGTCTAGACTTTGGGTATTAAGGAGTTTAATGGCTTGGGGAAAGAAACTGTTGCAGTCTGGTTGTGACAACCTGAATGCTTTGGTACCTTTTGCCAGATGGCAGGAGGGAGAAGAGTTTGTATGAGGGGTGTGTGGGGTCCTTCATAATGCTGTTGGCTTTACGGGTGCACCGTGTGGCGTAAATGTAATGGTGGGAAGAGAGACCCCGATGATCTTCTCAGCTGACCTCACTATTCGCTGCAGTGTCTTGTGATCCGAGATGGTGCAATTTCTAAACCAGGCCGTGATGCAGCTGCTCAGGATGCTCTCAATACAACCTCTGGAGAATGTAGTGAGGATGGGCCATGGGAGATGGACTTTTCTCAGCCTTCGCAGAAAGTAGAGACGCTGCTGGGCTTTCTTGGCTGTAGAGCTGGTGTCAAATGACCAGGTGAGATTCTCTGCCAGGTAAACACCAAGAAATTTGGTGCTCTTAACAATCTCTACAGAGGAGTCGTCAATGTTCAGTGGAAAGTGGTCGCTCTGTGCTCTCCTGAAGTCAACAACCATCTCTTGTGTTTTGTTCACATTCAGAGACAGGTTGTTGGCTCTGCCCCAGTCTGTTAGCCAATGCACCTCCTCTCTGTATGCTGACTCGTCGTTCTTGCTGATGAGACCCACCACACTCTGCCATCCGCGAACTTGATGATGTGATTCGAGCTGTGTATTGCAGCACAGTCGTGGGTCAGCAGAGTGAACAGCAGTGGACTGAGCACACAGCCCTGGTGGGCCCCTGTGCTCGGTGTGATGGTGTTGGAGACGCTGCTTCCAATCCGGACTGACTGAGGTCTCCCAGTCAGGAAGTCTAGGATCCAGCTGCAGAGGGAGTTGTTCAGGCCCAGCAGTTTCAGCTTTCCAATCAGGTGCTGAGGAATGATTGTGTTGAATGCTGAACTGAAATCTATGAACAGTATTTGAACGTAGGTGTCTTTTTTGTCCAGGTGGGTGAGGGCCAGGTGGAGGGTGGTGGCGATGGCGTTGTCTGTTGAACGGTTGGGACGATATGTGAACTGCAGGGGGTCCAGTGAGGGGGGCAGCAGGGTCTTGATGTGCCTCATGACAAGCCTTTCGAAACACTTCATTATGATGGAAATGAGTGCAAGAGGACGGTAGTCGTTGAGGTAGGACACTGAAGACTTTGGCACAGGGACTTTGGTGGCAGCCTTGAAGTACGTTGGAACGACAGTGCTGCTAAGGGAGACGTTGAAGATATCAGTGAGAATCTCTGCTAGCTGGTCTGCACATCCTCTGAGCACTCTGCCAGGAATATTATCAATTGTGCCAATTGTCAAGATAAATGTAGTCAGGAGGCTGGATGTTGTAGATCTCCGCTGCTGTGAGTGAAACTCTCCAAGGTGATTCTGTTGTCTGCCCTTTGTTGGATTTAAGGAGATTTTCTCAGGATTGAATGGATCCTTGGAAGGGGAGAGGGTAGATAGGTCCTGATAGATACAATGACACTGGAACAAAAGTTCTATTGAAAAGGAGAATGAAGTGCTAAATTAACAGATAGAGCATTGCAATGAATACACTACTGGTGTATGTAGCTTTGAATGTGAAATCAGAATTAAGTGTGGACACTGACAGTGTATGTATTAAAACAAGAGTAAATCAATGTAACTTCGTCTAGGTAAAAAAAATCTATCTTTTTAACAGAAGTATATGTGAAGAACTATGCCGTGGATGATAGCACTTCAATCTTAAACTATAAAAGCAAGCAGTTGCTAAATATTGGATAAAAATAGTAATAATACAATGAAATATATTTATGCAGAGACGCACAAAAGACTGCAGATTCTGGAGAAAGCAAATTACTCTGCAGGTTGAGCAGCATCTGTGTAGGGAAAAGAATTATTTCAGGCAAGTGCATGTATCAAGAGGAGATGGAGTAGTGAGAAAGGGTCCAGTAGGATATAGGTGGACCAAGGAGAGGAATGACAGGCAGATACAGCCAGATGGGGGAGGGGAGAGGTGGAGTCAGGTGACAGGCAGGGCAGGTGGGTTATCAATGGAAGCAGGCAAAGAAAATAATAGGTTTTATGTAATTCTGTAACAGCTTTCTGACGCAAATTGTTAGTTTTTTTTTAGCCCATTAAGAACTCAACGTGTTTTCTATTTGTGTCTGCTTTAACACATTTTCTTACTCTTTGTGACACAATGATTTGGAATATATTCTGTCTTCCTGTTGAGTAACTGGGTGGATGGACCTTGATAAATCTTAAGCTTATTCCAGTGGCCGCCTCAGCAAGGTCCCATGTAGCATTTGCATTTGCCGAGCAATTTAGATTTCACTTCTTTTGGTGTGTTAACTTGGTGCTCCTATTCACTCTGATGAAATATTGAGGGTCAGCAAAATAAAAGGGATGTACTCGTCTTTAAGAAGCAATACAAACCTAAATTGAAAATAAAACCCATGTATGCAGCCATGTGATGAGCGAAACCTGGTACTCTAAGTGAAATATCACTATATGGTTAAGCCTACAACATTCTCTTGCTGATGTAACCAGGTGTCCATTGAATATCATTATGTATTCACCCTGGTGATACTAAAATAATTGCCTGTCCCTTTAAGAGAAAACGGTGACGTCATTATTCACATGTGGAGTAGCAGAAAGAGTTGCAAGGTTCTAGAAATGACGTCAAATTCTAGTCATATGGTGAGGAAATGTGAATAATATTTGAGAATATCCATGTATATCTGTTACATTTGTTTGTAAATCTAGAATATCGGTAACTTACATGTGGATGCTGTATATTTTTGCGAGTGAAGTGTTGCCGCTTAATAGCGTGGTTGTGCAAAGTTCCTTATTGGCCTGGTGGGTTAGTCTTTCTAGTAATTTAAACTCCAAAGCAATAAGTTGTAAAAGTTTTTGTAAAAGTTTATTTTTTTTGTCTTTCTTTATTGTTTCATGACCAAATGTGAATGTAACAGTAATGTGAATGTGTTAATCTCTGTTTATGTAGCGTGAGTGAGGAGAACTCGTTTCAAGGTCTACCCTCTGTGTTTGGAAGTTAAGCATGTGTGTGCCAATCACTTAGTTAGGATGAGATGTATTTATTCATATTATTGATGTGTACAAGGTTGGTGGGATTCTAACATTTGTATTGTTTTGTAGAACTTCCACTATCATGTTGGTTTTGTATAATTTGTTTTAGTTATATTCATACTGCATACATAACAAGTGTGTGGACAGAAATTAAACTGAGATTATAACAGCCGGAACTGTTTTTTAAATTCATTTTGTCATTTTAATTTTGATACCCTCTTTCTGCATTCAAACATCTAAAACAGATAAAGGAAATAAAGACGCAGAAAATTATTTGTTGTCTTGCATGTGCATTTTTCCCCAGGCTACAAAACTAATTCATAAGTCATTAAGACTTGGCAGTCTGGCTCTTGTGATGTGCTTTCCCATCAACGCTGAGTGTAATGTCAAGCTTTAAAAAAAGCACGGTCACTTGGTGGGAATAATTTACCAAGCAACTGACAAAAACACAGTGGGTGTTTGTCACATTTGTTCAGATCAACACCATCATAACTTGAACAACAGGAATTCTGCAGATGCTGGAAATTCAAGCAACACACATAAAAGTTGCTGGTGAACGCAGCAGGCCAGGCAGCATCTGTAGGAAGAGGTGCAGTCGACGTTTCAGGCCGAGACCCTTCGTCAGGACTATCTGAAGGAAGAGTGAGTAAGGGATTTGAAAGGGGGAGGGGGAGATCAAAAATGATAGGAGAAGACAGGAGGGGGAGGGATGGAGCTAAGAGCTGGACAGGTGATAGGCAAAAGGGGATACGAGAGGATCATGGGACAGGAGGTCCGGGAAGAAAGACAAGGAGGTGGGGGGGGGGGGGCCAGAGGATGGGCAAGAGGTATATTCAGAGGGAGAAAAAGGAGAGTGAGAGAAAGAATGTGTGCATAAAAATAAGTAACAGATGGGGTACGAGGGGGAGGTGGGGCCTTAGCGGAAGTTAGAGAAGTCGATGTTCATGCCATCAGGTTGGAGGCTACCCAGACGGAATATAAGGTGTTGTTCCTCCAACCTGAGTGTGGCTTCATCTTTACAGTAGAGGAGGCCTTATTGCTAATAAAGTAGAAAAGATCCCAGAGCACATCAGGAACACATCTAAAGAAAAATCATGATATTAAGGGACAACAGAGCCACTAGGACAGATGACAAAAAAAGTGATCAAATTATGTTTTAAGAAATGCATTTAAGAGAGGTAAGAGTTCACTGAGGCAATTTAGGACTTGAGGCTTAGATTCAGTGTTAGACTCGTGTTGTGTCATCAGCTCAGATGCCACCTATGTGGGATTTGTATATTTTCCTTCTGACTCTGTGAACTGCTCCTGTTTCTGTGCACATCACAAATACGCGCTGGTACGTTAATTCACTACTGTAAACTGCCCTGGCATAGATAAATAGTATAAGAATCAAAAGGAATGGATAGGCATGTGAGAGAGAATATGTGTGCATGATTACAGGGGTAATAGTATCCTAAGTTATAGTAATTAAATAATTGCTACAATAATTAACAGTTCTTTGTTAATTCCAAGGTGAAATCCTCAAGAGTATGAAGTCACTTGGTGTAGAGGTTGTGTGTGGAAAGCAGGTGATACGTCAGTGTTATTTTTATGGTATTTGGGTGATCACTAACATATAAATGATGGAAATTATTCACTGTAGATTTTGTATCATCAACCTATGTAGAAAATGCAAGGATCCTAAGTTCTCCTATTAATGGAACCATCCTCTCCATGTATACTCTTTTCATCTCCTTTAGTATTCGGTAGGTTTCAGTGTGATCCTCTCGTCCTTCTGAACTCCAGCGAGTACAGGCCCAGAGCCCTCAGATACTCTTCATATGTTAACTATCTCATTCCAAGGATAATGGTTAAATTAAAAAAAAACAAGCTGATTTTGGTTTTGTGTTGGAGAAATATTAATGTTGAAAGATGTGTACGGAATCGTGAGAAGGAAATGAAGGAGTACACGCTGAGTGAGCTCAATGCATGACTGTCATTCCTACATTCTGTATGTAGAGAGGCTTTGCAAGCCATGACACGTAACTGAGTTCCAAACTCAGATGTATTTCAAGTGGCTGACTCATGCCCAAAAAAGCAATTTTTGGGAAGAACCTGTTATTTAAAAAAAAAAATCGTAACAAAACACATTGATGAGATGTAACAAGACACATTGATGAAGGTAGTGCAGTGGATGTAGTGTATATGGATTTTACTAAGGCATTTGATAAGGTTCCCCATGCACGGCTTCTTCAGAAAGTGGGGAGGCATGGAAACTAAGGAGACCTTGCTTTGTGGATCCAGAATTGGCTTGCCCAGAGAACGCAAAGGGTGGTTGTAGATGGTTTGTATTCTGCATGGAGGTCGGTGACCAGTGGTGTTCCGCAGGGATCTGTTCTGGGACCCCTCCTCTTTGTGATTTTTGTAAATGACCTGGATAAAGAAGTAGAAGGGTGGGCTAGTAGGTTTGCTGATGACAAAGGTTGGGGATGTAGTGGATAGTCGAGGGATGTCAGAGGTTATAGCGGAACATCGATAGGGTGCAGAACTGCACTGAGAAGTGGCTGCTGTGAAGTGGTTCATTTTGGTAGGTCAAATTTGAAGACAGAATGTAATATTAATGGTAAGACTCTTGGCAGTGTGAAGGATCAAAGATCTTGGGGTCCGTGTCCATAGGACACTCAAAGCTTTTGCGCTGCTTGACAGTGTTATTAAGAATGCGTATGATGTGTTAGCCTTCATCAACCATGGGATTGAGTTCAAAAGCCGTGAGGTGATGTTATAGCTATATAAGACCTTAGTTAGACCCCACTTGGAGTACTGTGTTCATTCCTGGTCACCACATTACAGGAATGACATGGATCCTATAGAGAGAGTGCAAAGGAGATTTACAAGAATGTTGCCTGGATTGGGGAGCATGCCTTATGAGAATAGATTGAGTGAACTCAGCCTTTGCTCCTTGGAGCGACAGAGGATGAGAGGTGACCTGATAGAGGTGTATAAGGTGATGAGAGGCATTGATCGTGTTGATCGCCAGAGGCTTTTTCCCAGGGCTGAAATGGCCAACACAAGGGGCATAGTTTTAAGGTGCTTGGAAATAGGTGCCAAAGGGATGTCAGGGGTAAGTTTTTTACTGAGCGAGTGTCGGGTGCGTGGAATGCACTGCCGACGGCAGTGGTGGAAGTGGATGCAATAGGGTTTTTTAAGAGCCTCTTAGATAGGTACATGGAGCTTAGAAAAATAGAGGGCTATGCAGTAGGGAAATTCTAGGTAGTTTCTAGAGTAGGTTACATGGTTGGCACAACATTGTGGGCTGAAGGACCTGTAATGTGCTATAGATTTCTATGTTCTTAACTTTTTTTTCCAGAAGTACTGTACATTTGTAAGCATCTTTATAAATTTAAATATTGCATCCTAAAGTTTAAAGTAAAATTTATTATCAGAGTACATACATATCACCACATACAACCCTGAGATTTGTTTTCCTGTGGGCATACTTAGCCTATCTATAGAATGGTAACTGTAAACAGGATCGATGAAAAGAGCAAGTGGAGCATTGAAGACAACAAACTGTGCAAATACAAACATAAATAGCAAAAATGACAAGATGAAGAGTACTTAAACTGAGATCCGTTGGTTGTGGGAACATCTCAATAGATGACTATGCTGCAGTTCCATATGCCTTATAAGATACTTCTAAGCAACTAAAGTAACACGAAACTGTCTTCTAACATTGAACATCAAACATATAATATCCCTTTTAAAGCAGTTGGTATTCCTTGTTGATAGCTGATTTCAGTGACATGAGTTTGTTACAGCTTTGTTTACTATTTGCTCACCGGGAAGCTGTGTTTGGGATGCACATCACAAGCTGGTTTTTGCTCAGGTGCGAGACTTTCAAAACAATACAACATTCATGGCATAGAGAGTCCCCGTGAGTGCCCTATTGGAGTATAGGACTCAAGATTTGAGATAGTTAAGCAAATGTTTTTCTTTCTCTTGCCAATATCATTCTCTGCCTTTTCCTTGACATCTTTGTTGTTGACAAGTTAGACTGGGAACCTGTGCCATGTCTGCTAATGGCAGGATCTCCCTCTGATATGGTCCTATACTAGACAAAGTGGCCTACTTCCAGCTCCTTTGGTTAGGAAGACTTAAAATATGTGGCTATGTGACCAGAATGCCTTCTGCATATTGCCACGAAATCATTACTTTACACAAAGCCACTTTAGTTTCAGGAATTGCTTGAAATCTGACAACTCTAAACAAACATTTATTCTTCGGGCCAAGACCCTTCATCAAGACTGATCTTGGCCTGAAATATCAACTGATTATTCCTCCATCATAGACACAAGAGTTATAGATTCACTGAGAAGTACAGCACAGAAACAAGCCCTTTGGCCCATCTAGTCCATGCTAAAACTGATTAAACTGCCTACTCCTATCGAGCTGCATCAGGAGCGTAGCCCTCTGTATTCATACTATCTGTGTACCTATCCAAACCTCTCATTCTGCCTGACCTGCTGAGTTACTCCGGCATTTTGTGTTTTATCTGGATTTCCAGTATCTGTGGAATCTCTTGTGTTTAAACTTTTAAGCATAGTGATTTTCATTTCACCTCTATTATTCTTGGAAAACTGTAGATGACATGACATCTGAGGCCATTATACACATTTCATACTATTCTAAACCACCCAGGGAGCTGTTTAGATTTGGGGTAATGCCTGCTCTTACGATCCATAAACAGTGGGCTCTTTGAGGTTAAATAAGCATGGATTGTTTACTCTGGGGTGTTAGAAGCTGAGAAAGCATCCTGAGATAAGTATATAAAATTAAGAAAGGCATTAACAGGGGAGATAGACATTTTCCCCAGAGCAGAAAGATCAAACATTGGAGGATGCAGGTTTAAGGCAAGAGGGGGAAACTTTAAAGGAGAATGAAAAGGAAAGTTTCTTTTGAATGATAGGTCAGCAACATCCCATCAAGAAAGGTGATAGATCAATGAGGAAGGTGCAGGATAGATGCACTCCAAAAACAGAGGAGTACTCAAATAGCAAAATAATATGTCTGAGGCTGACAAGAGAAGTCAAAGCTAATGTAAAAGCAAATGAGAGGGCATACAACAAAGCAAAACTTAGTGGGAAGATAGAAGATTGGGAAGCTTTTTAAAAACCTACAGAGAGCAACTAAAAGAATCATTAGGAGGGAAAAATTGAAATAGGAAAACAAGCTAGGAAACAATATCAAAGTGGATAGTAAAAGCTTTTCCAAGTATGGAAGAAATGAGAGATGTGAGTGATAAAGAACTACTTTTTAAAAAAAAATGAGGCCAGAGAAATAACAATGGCAGCAAGGAAATGGGCAGATGAACTAAATGAGTGTTTTGCATCAGTTTTCACTGTGGAACATACTAGCAGTATGCCAAATGTTGAAGGGAATGAAGGAAGAGAAGTTGCTATTATAAAGGAGAAGGTGCTCAAAAATCTGACAGACCCACAGGTTACACAAGTCACCCCGACAAGATGAACTGCACCTTTGGGTACTAAAAGAGGTAGCAGCAGAGACTGGAGGCATTAACAATGATCTTTCAAAAATCATTGGACTCTGGCATGGTGCCAGGTAATAGGGAAATTGCAAGTGGCACTCCACTAGTTCAGAAAATAGGAAGGCAGCAGAAAGGAAATTATAGACCAGTTAGCCTGACCTCAGTGGTTGGGAAGATGTTGGAGGTAATTGTTAAAGATGAAGTTATGCAGTACTTGTCGAGACAGGACAAGATTGGACAAAGTCTGCATGGTTTCGTTGAGGGAAAATCATGCCTGTTGAACTTGTTAGACCATAAGACCGTAAGACAAAGCAGCAGAAGTCGGCCATTCGGCCCATCGAGCCTACTCGGCCATTTTATCATGAGCTGATCCATTCTCCCATTTAGTCCCACTCCCCTGCCTTCTCACCATAACCTTTGATGCTCTAGCTACTCTGATACCTATCGATCTCTGCCTTAAATACACCCAATGACTTGGCTTCCACTGCTGCCTGTGGCAAAAAATTCCATAGATTCACCACCCTCTGACTAAAAAATTTTCTTTGCATTTCTGTTCTGAATGGGTGCGCTTCAATCCTTAAGTCATGCCCTCTTGTACTAGATTCCCCCATCATGGGAAACAACTTTGCCACATCCACTCTGTCTGTGCCTTTCAACATTCGAAATGTTTCTGAGGTCTCCCCTCATTCTTCTAAACTCCAAGGAATAGAGTCCAAGAGCAGACAAACGTTCCTCATATGTTAACCCTCTCATTTCCGGAATCATTCTAGTGAATCTTCTCTGTACCCTCTCCAAAGTCAGCACATTCTTTCTTAAATAAGGAGACCAAAACTGCCCACAGTACTCCAAGTGAGGTCTCACCAGCGCCTTATAGAGCCTCAAGGTCACACCCCTGCTCCTATACTCTATTTCTCTAGAAATGAATGCCAACATTGCAATCGCCACCTTCACCACCGACTCAACCTGGAGGTTAACCTTAAGGGTATCCTGTACGAGGACTCCCAAGTCCCGTTGCATCTCAGAACTTTGAATTCTTTCCCCATTTAAATAAGTCTGCCCGTTTATTTCTTCTGCCAAAGTGCATAACCATACACTTTCCAACATTGTATTTCACTTACCACTTTGCCCATTCTTCCAATCTATCCAAGTCTCTCTGCAGACTCTCCATTTCCTCAGCACTACCGGCCCCTCCACCTATCTTTATATCATCAGCAAACTTAGCCACAAAGCCATCCAAATCATTGATGTATAATGTAAAAAGAAGCGGCCCCAACACGGACCCCTGTGGAACACCACTGGTAACCTGCAGCCAACCAGAATAGGATCCCTTTATTCCCACTCTGTTTCCTGCCAATCAGCCAACGCTCTATCCACGTGTGTAACTTTTCCGTAATTCCATGGGCTCTTATCTTGTTAAGTAGCCTCGTGTGGCACCTTGTCAAAGACCTTCTGAAAATCCAAATATACAACATCCACTGCAAACAACAGGAATTCTGCAGATGCTGGAAATTCAAGCAACACACATCAAAGTTGCTGGTGAACACAGCAGGCCAGGCAGCATCTGTAGGAAGAGATGCAGTCGACGTTTCAGGCCGAGACCCTTCGTCCTGAAACGTCAACTGCACCTCTTCCTACAGATGCTGCCCGGCCTGCTGTGTTCACCAGCAACTTTGATGTGTGTTGCTTGAACATCCACTGCATCTCCCTCGTCTAGCCTACTTGTAATTCCCTCAAAAAATTGTAATAGGTTTGCCAGGCAGGATTTTCCTTTAAGGAATCCATGCTGAGTTCTGCATATCTTGTCATATGCCTCCAGGTACTCTGTAACCTCATCCTTGACAATCGACTCCACAACTTCCCAACCACCGACGTCAAGCTCGCAGGTCTATAATTTCCTTTTTGCTTCCTTGCCCCCTTAAATAGCAGTGACATCTGCAATCTTCCAGTCCTCCGGAACCATGCCAGAATCTATCGACTTTTGAAAGATCATCGCTAATGCCTCCGCAATCTCCACAGCTACTTCCTTCAGAACACGAGGGTGCATTCCATCTGGTCCAGGAGATTTATCTACCCTTAGACTATTCAGCTTCCTGAGTACTTTCTATGTCGTGATTGTGATTGCACACACTTCTCTTCCCTGCCACCCTTGAGTGTCCGGTATACTGCTGATGTCTTCCTCAGTGAAGACTGATGCAAAATACTTGTTCAGTTCCTCTCCCATCTCCTTATCTCCCATTACAATTTCTCCAGCATCATTTTCTATTGGTCCTCTATCTACTCTCACCTGTCTTTTACTCTTTATATACTTGAAAAAGTTTTTAGTGTCCTCTTTGATATTATTTGCTAGCTTCCTTTCATAGTTAATCTTTTCCCTCTTAATGACCTTCTTAGTTTCCTTTTGTAAGCTTTTAAAAACTTCCCAATCCTCTGTCTTCCCACTAATTTTTGCTTCCTTGTATGCTCTCTCCTTTGCTTTAATTTTGGCTTTGACTTCTCTTGTTAACCACGGTTGCATCCTTTTTCCATTTGAAAATTTCTTCTTTTTTGGAATATACCTGTCTTGCTCCTTCCTCACTTCTCACATAAATTCCAGCCACTGCTGCTGTGCCATCTTTCCTGCCAGTGTCCCTTTCCAGTCAACTCTGGCCAGTTCCTCTCTCATGCCGCTGTAATTTCCTTTACTCCACTGAAATACCGACACATCAGATTTCTGCTTCTCTTTTTCAAATTTCTCTGTGAACTCAATCATGTTATGATCACTGCCTCCTAAGGGTTCCTTCACCTCAATCTCTCTAATCACCTCCGGTTCATTACACAATACCCAATCCAGTACAGCTGACCCCCTAGTGGGCTCAACAACAAGCTGTTCTAAAAAGCCATCTTGCAGACATTCTACAAATTCTCTCGAGATCCAGTGCCGACCTGATTTTCCCAATCCACTCGCATGTTAAAATCCCCCACAATTATCATAACACTGCCCTTCTGACAAGCCTTTTCTATTTCCAGTTGTAATTTGTAGTCCACATCACTGTAGCTGTTTGGAGGCCTATAAATAACTGCCATCAGGGTCCTTTTACCCCTGCGATTTCGTAGCTCAACCCATAAAGATTCTGCACCTTCCAATCCTATGTCACCTCTTTCTAATGATTTAATATCACTTCTTGCCAATAAAGCCATGCCACCCCCTCTGCCTACCTTCCTATCTTTCCGATACACTGTGTATCCTTGGACGTTCAGCTCCCAGAGACATGCATCCTTTAGCCACGTCTCAGTGATGTCCGCAATATCATACCTGCCAATCTGTAGCTGTATGACAAGATCATCCACCTTATTCCTTATGCTGCGTACATTTAAGTATAATACCTTAAGACCAGTATTTGGTACTTTTCGCTTTGATTTCACTGCAACTTTATTGCACTGCAACTCATCCCAATGGCTACAAATTTGCTTCATCACCTGCCTGTCTTTCCTGACATCTTTACTGCTCACTATCTTAGATTTATTTCTGTTTTCCCCTTCTTCTGCTCTATCATTCCATTTCCCATCCCCCTGCCAAATTAGTTTAAACCCTCCTTAACGGCTCTATTAAACCTTCCCACCAGGATATTGGTCCCCTTCGGGTTCAGGTGTAACCTGTCCATTTTGAACAGGTCATAATTCCCCCAGAAGAGATCCCAATGATCCAAGAATCTGAAGCCCTGCCCCCTGCACCAGTCTCTCAGCCACGCATTCATCTGCCTGATCCTACCATTCTTGCCCTCACTAGCACGTGGCACAGGTGCAATCCCAAGATTACTACCCTGGAGGTCCTGCTTCTCAGCTTCCTTCCTAACTCCCAGAAATCTCTCTTCAGGACCTCCTCCTTTGTCCTATCTATGTCATTGGTACCAACATGTACCAAGACAACTGGCTGCTCACCCTCTCCCTTCAGAATATTCTGGACCCGATCCAAGACATCCCGTACCCTGGCATCTGGGAGGTAACACACCATGTGGGTATCTCTATCAGGCTCACAGAATCTCCTGTCTGTTCCCCTGACTATGGAATCCCCTACGACTACCGCATTCCTCTTCTCCCTCCTTCCCTCCTGCACAACAGCGCCAGGCTCAGTGCCAGAGACCCGGTCACTGTGGGCGTCCCCTGTCAGGTCATCCCCCTCAACAGCATCCAGAACAAGATATTTGTTGCTGAGGAGAACAGCCACAGGTGTGCTCTCCACTATCAGGGCATTTCCCTTCCCTCTGTTGACAGTGACCCAGTTTTCTGACCCCTGTAGCCTAGGGATAACTACCTCCCTGTAGCTCCTGTCAATCAACTCTTCACTTTCCCTGATAAGCAGTAGGTCATCAAGCTGCAGCTCCAGATCCCTAACACGGTCTTTGAGGAGCTGCATCTCGGCGCACCTGGTGCAGATGTGGCCATCAGGGAGGCTGTTGAAATACTTTGAGGAGATTACAAGAAGGCTAGAGAAAGGGGATTGCAGTGGATGTTGTATATTTGGACTTCCAGAAGGCCTTTAACAAGATACTACACATGAGGCTGCTTACCAAGTTAAGGACCCATGGTATTACAGGAAAGTTACTGGCATGGTCGGTGTTAGGCTCACTTTTTATGCTGTATATTAATGATTTAGATGATGGAATAGATAGCTTTGTTGCAAAATTTGCAGATGATATGAAGATTGGTGGAGGAGCAGGTGGTGTTGAGGAAACAAGTAGGATGCAGAAGGACTTAGACAGATTAGGAGCATGGGCAAGGAAGTGGCAAATGAAATACAATGTAGTAAAATGCATGGTCAGCACTTTGGTAGTAGAAATAAATGTGCAGACCGTTTTCTAAATGGGGAAAAGATCAAAAAATCTGAGATGCAAAGGGATTTGGGAATCCTTGTGCAGAACACCCTAAAGGTTAACTTGCAGGTTGTGTCAATGGTGAGGAAGGCAAATGCAATGTTAGCATTTATTTCAGGAGGTATGTTATTCAAGTGCAGGGATATGATGCTGAGGTTTTATAAAGCACTGGTGAGGCCTCACCATGAGTATTGTGAACAGTTTTGAGCTCCTCATCTCGGAGAAGATGTGCTGGTATTGGAGAGGGTTCAGAAGAGATTCACAAGGATGATTCCAGGAATGAAAGGGTTATCATAAGAGGAATGTTTAATGGCTCTGGGTCTGTACTTGCTGGAATTTAGAAGGATGAGGGGGCGTCTCATTGAAACCATTTTGAATGTTGAAAAGCCTAGACAAAGTTGATTTGGAAAGGTTGGTTCCCATGGTGGGTGAGTCTAGGACAAGAGGGCACAGCCTTAGGGTAGAGGGGCGTTCATTTAAAACAGAGATGCAAGAAGTTTCTTTAGCCAGAGGATGGTGAGTTTGTGGAATTTGTTAACCACATACAGCTGTGGAGACTAGGTCATTTGATGTATTTAAAGCAGAGATTGATACGTTCTTGATTAGACACTGCATCAGAGGTCACAGGGAGAAGGCCATGGATGGGGAGCTGAGGGGAAAAAAGGATCAACCATGATTGAATGGTGGAGAAGAACTTGATGGGCCAAATAGCCTAATTGTGCTCCTATGTCTTATGGTCTCATATAGATACGATAACATTTTGAGAGGCAGAGCAACAGACTTAGTAGGTCAGACAGCATCTATGGAGAGGAATATACAGTCAACATTTCGGGCCAAGATCCTTCATCAGGACTGGAAAGGAAAGGGGAAATCCTGTCCTGATTAAGGACCTCAACCAAAATACTGACTATTTGTCCCTTTCCACAGATGCTGCCTAATCATTGAGTTCCTCCAGCATCTTGTGTGTGTTTCTTTTAAGAGGCATTTAGACAGACATATGAACAGACAGGGAATGGGAAGATACAGACTCTGTGCAGACAGATGGGTTTAGTTTGGCGTGGCATTATGATTGACAAAGATACCATGGGCCGAAGGTGTTTTCCTATCTTCTAATATTCTGTGATCCAGACCATTATGAAAATTTTACTTGTCTCAGCACCTACACAATTCATATGAAAGGGTGTCTTCTGGTTTTGTACCTAATGGGCCAACTCTAATTTTAAGATTGTGGCTTTTTCTTGCACCAGAGGAACTGTTGAATTCTTGAATTGTTTCAAACCTCCATGTAGCATCACCCTTTGTTTATGTTACATTAAAACAGCGAGTTTCTCATGGAAATATTTCCATAAGACATGGAAGCAAAGGTGGTGGTGGGATAAAATGCTTTTAGTGCAGGTAAAATGCAGATGAGGGACTATTGAGGGTATGAAATATTGGGGTCAAGCAAAGACACTGAAATTTGGAACCATAAAGAAAAACACAAAGGTATATTAAGTAGGAGAGTAACATATTTAGTTTTTAACTTTCTAACAAAATAGAAAAATAATTCATTTGGGTCGTTGGCGGATAAATCTATAAGAACAGGAGCTTTTCTTGCATATTTGTATTCTGGAATTAGCTTTATTTTTCAGTGTCTGCCTCCACATTGTCCTTGGGAGGATACAGCAACTATTCTTGCACATTCTCCTCCCGCCCCTTCCCTGAAGTCACTGTCAAAATAATGTCAGAAATTTTAAGGAAGGCTTTATTGGCTGGAATGATTTGTGTCCCAATTTTACAGCTCTCTTTCTGAGAAAATGACCTTTTCCACACAATTTCTCCCCAACAGCCTCGCAGATAAATTGACTGCATTGACACCTACAGGGAGCTGCTTATTTAAGCACAGACATTTATTACTCTGCCAAGAAATGTTACTGTCTTCACTGCTCAGCCACTCAGTCAAGAAATGGAAAACTCTAGTTTGCCATGAAGTTACTATATAATGTATCTGTATATAAACTAAGATAAATTCCTTGGAATTTTCTGAATAGTAGAAATACTATGATTTTGGCAAGAACAGTTTTGTCAGACTGCTAGTTTTGGTGCCATTATGAGCTGGAAGGATTGTTCCAGGTTGATTGTGCTGTTTTTTTGCACCACATGAAGCTGGCAGCCTCCAATTGTTAAATCTGTTCCCAGGAGTTCAGTGCGAGCTATACAGCTGTGTCAATAATATAAGTTGAGTGTTGGCCAATTCACAGCAAGTCTGTGATGAAATAGGTTTCTGTCTTTTCTGCTGGCGCAAGAGTGAGATGTACATAGGGATTTTGACCGAAATTATGTTGAACTCCTAAGGAAGGATAAGTGGTAGGTTTAGACTGGTAGACTCTCTTGTGAATTTTTTTAATGATTCTCTGAACAAAGACATAGGAGAATAATTAGTCCGTCGGATCTCTCTTGCTTTATTATCCCACTCAACCCCATTCTACTGCCTTCTCCCCATAGCCTTTGACACCCTTACTAATCAAGAACCTATCAACTTCTGCTTTAAATATGCCCAATGACTAGACCCATGGCAATGAATTCCACAGATTCACCATATTCTGGCTAAAGAAATTCTTCCTCATTTCCATTCTAAAGGGATGTCCTTGTATTCTAAAGCTGTGTCCTCTGCTCCGACACTTACCCAATATAGGAAACATCCATGTCCACTCTAAGCCTTTCAGTATTTGACAGGTTTCAATGAAATCTCTCTTTTCTCTCTCCCCCCCCCCCACCCCCATTCATTTAAAATCCAGAGAGTACAGGCTCAGAGCCATCAAATGCTCCTCATGCATTAACCCTTTCATCCCCAGGAACTGAGGGTCTGAACTGCCATTCCAGAATGGAAAATACTAGTTTGCTTGTATTTCTGGAATACTGAAGCAGCAAGATATTCTTTTGAAATAAACTCCATATGCTTGAGCTCCAAATTTCTGGACTGCAGGCCAACTGCCTGACTACCAATACTTTGACCCTGTTGCACTGCTGAGTGAAGCCATAATGGCTCTCCCACTCTGAGAAGCTTTCAGCAGTAGTTGCATTAACAAGTAGAAGGTTTAAAAGATTAATAGCACTGATTGGATTGAAAGAATGTTAGCATTCCTTCTTGAGCAGTCTAATTTGTCAATGTCAGCAGAAGAAAAAAAACAAATATTGAAACACCACCACTAAGAATCTGGCATCCAAAATGCATACTTTACAGAGCATAGCTTTTAAAGGAGAGGTTTGGAGGTACATCTGTGTCCCTGCAGGAATTTTCATTTCAAGGAGATATGATAGCCCCAAAAAAACACACAATTGAGCCTGTCACTCCAGCTGCCATTTTATACTGGCAAGCACTCTTTGGAGCACTAAATTAAAAGTTGCATGGCAATTATATACAAAAGAACCTTCTGCAAATTGCTCCATCTTCCTGAAGGAATTTGCAGATTGGTTTATTTGTTTATATATCCACATCACAATTACATCAATCATATCTAATAGCTTACCATGTAACACTTCTGTTGGAGACAACCCATTGCATTTCTCACTTCCACGCATTGCTAGGCACATTTCTATGAAGGCAATTATTTTCTTGATAAACAAATGCTTTCTCCTGGAGATTAATGTGCACTATACTGTAGTCATAATACTTCCTCCTTTATGTATCAGGTTTCTTTCCCCTGTTATCTAGTCTACAACTGTTAATCTTTGCTGTGAAGCCCCGTCCTAGAGCAATTTATGCTGGAAGTCATGATTAGAGTTTAATCAAGATATTTATGACTAAGTAAAATTAAAAAGGAAAGTCATCCACTGTTGAAAAAGATTTATAACAAATCAAATAGCAGCTGGGGGAGGGAAAAGACAAATTGCACCTTTAAGAGTGTGTGTATCCTTGAGAACTGGACTCAGCTGTGTCTATTTCCCAGGAAGAAAATAGATGAAAACAGCAGCATTTTTAAGAAAGTGCATCTCACAAAATCCTATGAAAAATGACCAGCCTCAAATGAGAGGGCATCAGTCTTCAGATGTATCTGCATTCTTCCCGAAGCCAGTTGCTGGCACCTCCCCACCATTATTCTTAAACTTGAACCAAAGAAGACCTTAAATGTGTTGAGAAGAATCATAATCAGGTAAATTGAATGGTTTTAAATGATTATAGCCACATAAGACATTCAGGCAAGTAGTTAGTCCATGACCAGCTTCATCTAGGCTGGTTGCACACAGCAACCACACAAATAAGGATCATCAGACACAAAAAATGCTAGAGGAACTCAGCAGGCCAGGAAACATCTATAGAAAAGTGTATAATCAATGATTTGGGCCAAGACCCTTCATCAGGACTGGAAGATTTAAACAGCTACAGGGTAGGCATCCCTGGAAGAGACTTTGCAGTGTAGTGGTCCAATCACAAGCAAAAGAAAATCTGCAGATGCTGGAAATCCAAGCAACCAACACGCACTCCCTCACAGCCCAAACATCGCCTATACTTGTTACCATAGGTGCTGCTTGGCCTACTGAATTACTCCAGCATTTTGTGTGTGTTGCTTGGATTTCTTTTGCTTGTGAGGATCAGCAGAGGCATGTTGCTTGCATATCAAAACCTATTCTTTGCTGCTGTCCAGTTTATCTTACAGCTATCCTTCTCCATACCACCCAGTTCATTCTTAGATCAAAATATAATTTTCTGACTTTGTAGGGCAGAGTTGATACACTTTTCTTTCTGGATTTGAATTAATAAATATGAGAAAATATTATGATATGAATGGTAATGAGTATCCTAAAATCAAAATGTTTCATCCCACATTCTCATGTGTTCTTAACTTAGGAGAAATGTCAGTGCCACTTTCGGACACCCTGTTAGTGAAGGCAACCCATGTTATTGCAACTATAGTTGTTGATGAGAAGGAATTATTGTGGTGCTTTGACCCTGAGAAGGGTCTTTCTGCAAATTACTCTGTGTTCCATAGACAGGCAATGGCATTTGTTTACATCTTCAATCTGACTTCAACGTCCTCAGAAAATATAACTGGAGTACAGCCTTTCTGTTATCTGCTTCACTGATCACTCCCCTTCAAGTCCTTTGCCCCCATCCATCATAGGATGGAAAATAGAAAAATCAGGGCAACTCCAAAAATTTACCTAGTTTAACAGCAAGGAGCAATAGAAGTCTCAGTGGAGCCACAATGATGTCCCAAACAAAGACCACATCACTGACCCTGCAGCTTCCTATGCATTACAAGGACAGCATTAACCAGATATCAACTGGACAAGGAAGATGTATCAATATTTTATAGGATTGGAAATGTCTATCCAGTCCTTGGGAATGCAGCTGCATAAAAAGTGAAATACTGTACATCTACAAAGACAGTTTATTGCAGTACTGATCTAACACAGCCATATCATGGAATAACCTGGCTCCAAAATCCTCCCAAGAAAATACATCTCAAGGTAGTACAGCATGACATATGCGTACTTTGATAATAAATTTACTTTGAACTTGAAAGGATAATCTTACAAAAAGTAGTGAATATGGCCCAGTCCTTCACAGGTAAAGCCCTCCCCACCAATAAACACATCTACATGGAACGCATCCATCATCAGGGACCCCCAACACTTGCTACTACCATCAGGAAGAAGTCTCAGGACTCACACCATCATGTTCAGGAACAATTAGTATACCTTAATCATTTACACCTCAACCATCAGGCTTTTGAGCCAGTGAGGATAACTTCACTCACCCTATTACTGAACTATTCCCACAATCTGTGGACTCACTTTTCATCTCATGTTCTTGATATTTATTACTTGTCTTTTCTTCCTGTTATATTTGCGCAGTTTGTTGTCTTTTGCACATTGGTTGTTTCTCCAGCTTGTTGGGTGCAGTCTTTTTTTGATTCTATTATGGTTCTTGGATTTACGTTTTCTTGTAGGCATATTCTGTATCTCAGGTTTGTATATGGTGACATATACACACCTTGATAATAAATTTACTTTGTACTTTGAAAAGTAGTCATCAATATGTAAGCCACTGCCATTGTAATACAACAAGAAGAATTGAAAAGCGTGATGGGAACATACTGCACATGACCTGAATGTACTATGCTGACACTTAGAAATGGAATAACACCTGGATGAGCATAAAATTTAGCAAGGCATATTTCATTAATTAAATGTTTTGATTTCTCCAGTGTGAATTCCGGTTAAGACTGTCTCAGATAAGCAAGTGTGTGTGTGTGTGTGTGTGTGAGGCAAGCATTCATTTTTAGCAGGAAGCAGTCATAGATTCCCATACTTTAATGATACAGATTACAATCTGACCCATGACATACAACTTCCACATGAAGCATGTGTCAAAATAATGTTTGCAGTGTTAAAACCATGTACCGGAAGAACCAAAGAGAGGACATGGGAGTACAACCACCACAAGTTTCATCATCAAGCTGTTTCTGCTGCTAGTTTGTTCTGTTTGGAGATTTAGAACTGAAATTAGGTGAAACTTGAGAAACTCACCTTGTGATGTGATGCTTTCGTGTGCAAGGACTAATAGTCCGTGTATTTTGTTCTTTTGCCCTCTGGTTGACAATTGCTCCAAGTAACAGTTTGATCAAATATCTTACTGCAATTTTCCCCATGTCAAGCATTGCCTGGTTTGCATCACTTCTTGCCTTAACAATAATTGTGCCTCATTTTCAATCTTTGAATTAATAACCTCATTTTGAGGATCATGTGATCTTCCTGTGTGTCAGCTGTTCATTCCCTCACAAAGCACGGCAATAGGTACACTATTTCTGAGTAGCTACAGAGTTTGGTGTAGTGAATAAAGCTGATCTTAAACAGAGGACAACATAATGATACAAACATTCTCATCTCATTCCAAAAAATGCAGTTGCATTATCCTTTTTGGAATGATGAAGGATTGTTTTAATATTTTCCAATTAAGGTTATTTTTCAGCTCTTACAAATCTTTTCTGCAATACCATTCATCTAATAGTTTAATATTATCTGTATTTTATTAACTTATATTCAACCTCTGCAATTGGATCCTCGACTTCCTAACTGAAAGACCACAGTCTGTGCGGATTGGTGATAACATATCCTCCTCGCTGACAATCAACACTGGTGCACCTCGGGTGTGTGCTTAGCCCACTGCTCTACTCTCTGTATGCACATGACTATGTGGCTAGGCATAGCTCAAATACCATCTGTAAGTTTGCTGATGATACAACCATTGTTGGTAGAATCTCAGATGGAGACAAGAGGGCATACAGGAGTGAGCTATGCCAACTAGTGCAATGGTGCCACAGCAACAACCTGACACTCAATGTCAGTAAGACAATAGAGCTGATTGTGGACTTCAGGAAGGGTAAGATGAAGGAGCACATACCAATCCTCAGAGGGATCAGAAGTGGAGAGAGTGAGCTGCTTCAAGTTCCTGGGTGTCACGATCTCTGTGGATCTAACCTGGTCCCAACATATCGATGTAGTCACAACAAAGGCAAGACGGTGGCTATACTTTATTAGGAGTTTGAAGAGATTTCAACAAAGATGTCAACAAATAAATTCAAAAACTTCTATAGTTGTACTGTGGAGAGCATTCTGACAGGCTGCATCACTGTCTGGTATGGAGGGGCTACTGCACAGGACCTAAAGAAGCTGCAGAAGGTTGTAAATCTAGTCAGCTCCATCTTGGGCACTAGCCTATGAAGTACACAGGACACCTTTAGAGAGCGGTCTCTCAGAAAGGCAACATCTATTGTACTACTTTTAAAGTCTATTCAATATATGTAATTGATTTACTTGTTTATTAATATTATTTTTATTTTTTTCTGTCTGCCAGATTATGTATTGCATTGAACTGCTGCTGCTAAGTTGACAAATTTTACATCACATGCTGGTGATAATAACCCTGATTCCGGTGAACACTTTGGGTTCTGAGATCATTGTAATTTCATAGAAAAAATGAAAAATTCTTAGTATAGTCACAAACGAGAGAAAATCTGCAGATGCTGGAAATGCAAGCAACACACACACAAAATGCTGGAGGAACTCAGCAGGCCAGGCAGCATCTATGGAGGAGTAAACAGTTGATGTTTCGGGCCAAGGCCCTTCATCAGGACTCTTAATATATTAGCAAAATTGTTGTGGGAATTTTAAACATAGAAATTTACTGCACAGAAGGAAGCTATTTGACAGTGTTTCTGCTGGCTGAGTAACAGAAGCTAGCCACCAAGTGCTACATTGCACAGCTACATCATTGTTACAACACTGCACATCAAGTACTTGTTAAGAAAGTTCATGCTTCCATGACACTTTGAGCTAATATCAAGGGAATGATGGAGACTTTGTTTGCCAGCATGGGTATATTATAGGGTGAACATTCATAAATGTATGTTCATGAAATACATTCGTAATCGTATGCATATTTGTTGATGATTCCTGACCAAGTGGTGGGCAACAGTCTTCCTGTATGCCTACACTTATGCACATCCTTGGATTTGATTTCTAGAACTACTTCATATCTGGGTGAAAAATAACCTACACTCATCTACATGTAAATGGTTCAATATGGTGAAAAAAAAGATAGCATGCAGTCAGACTGTCAGGAAGAACAGGCAGATGATGGAACAAAACTGCAGGCAGCAGAGTGAGTATCAGTGCACTAGGGATGCAGATCAAAGAGTAGTAAATACTCAATGCACGGAGTATAAGGAATAAGGTGGATGATCTTGTGGCACGATTACAGATTGTTGGGTATGATGTGTTGGCCATCACTTTATTGTGGCTGAAGGATGGTTATAGTTGGGAGCTGAATGTTCAAAGTTGCCCATTGTATGAGGAGGTGGTATGGCTCTGTTGGTAAAGAATGACATCAAATCGTTGGAAAGATGTAGCATAGGATTGGAAGATCTTGAGTCCATGTGGGTTGAGTTAAGAAACTGCAAGGGTAAAAGGACCCTGATGGCAGTTATATACAGGCCTCCCAACAGCAGATGAGATATGGGTCACAGATTACAACGGTAAGTAGAAAAAGTGTGTCAAAAGGGCAATGTTACGAGATTTCAAATGCAGGTCGATTGAAAAATCGGGTTGATAATGGATCTCAAGAGAGTGAACTAGTTGATTGCCTCGGAGACGCCTTTTAGAGCAGTTTGTTGTTGTGCCTATTAGGTGATCGGCTATACTGGATTGGGTGTTATGTAATGAACTGCAGGCGATTAGGGATCATAAGGAAAATAGCCCTTAGGAGGCAGGGATCACAATATGATTGAGTTCAACTTGAAATTTGATAGGGAGAAAGTAGCAGTAATTCAGTGGAGTAAAGGAAATTACAGTGGTATGAGAGAGGAGTTGGCCAAAGTAAATTGGAAAGAGAAGCTGGCAGGGATGTCAGCAGAGCAGCAATGGTGTGAGTTTCTGGGGAAAATGAGGAAGGTGCAGGATAGATCTATTCCAAAAACAAAAATATACTCAAATGGCAAACTAGTACACCCGTGGCTGGAAAGGGAAGTCAAAGCTAATGTAAAAGCAGAAGAGGGGGAATACAACAAAGCAAAAATTAGCAGGAAGATAGAGGATTGGAAGGCTTTTAAAAACCTACAGAAATGAACTAAAAGGTCACCAGGAGGGAAAAGATGAAACATGAAAGCAAGGTAGCAACCAATATCAAAGTGGATAGTAAAAGCTTTTTCAAGTATGAAAAAAAAATAAAATAAAAAATAAAAAGAGAGATGAAAGTGGATATAGGACCACTAGAAAATAACCCTGGAGAAATAATAACAGGGGCCAAGGAGAAGGCAGATGAACTAAATGAGTATTTTGCATCAGTCTTCACTGTGAAAGATAATGGCCGTGTGCCTGATGTTGAAGGGTGTGAGGGAGGAGAAGTGAGTGTATTAACTATTACAAGGGAGAAGGTGCTCAAAAAGCTAAAAGATCTGAGGGTACGTGAGTCACCCAGACTAGATGAGCAGCACCGTAGGGTTGTGAAAGAGGTAACAGTAGAGATTGTAGAGGCATTAGTAATGAAATTTCAAAAATCGCTGCACTCTGGCATGGTGCAAGGCAATAGAAAAATTGCAAGTGTCACTCCACTCTTTAAGAAAGAAGGAAGGCAGCAGAAAGGAAATTATAGACCAGTTGGCCTGACCTCAGTGGTTGGGAAGATGTTGGAGGCAGTTGTTAAGGATGAGTTTATGGAATACTTGGTGACACAGGACAAGATAGGTGAAAGTCAGCTTGGTTTCCTTAAGGGAAAATCTTGCCTGATAAACCTGTTGGAATTATTTGAGGAGATTACATGTAGGATAGATAAAGGGGTTGCAGTAGAAATTGTATATTTGGACTTTCAGAAGGCCTTTGACAAGATGCCACACATGAGGCTGCTTACCAAGTTAAGAGCCCATGGTATTACAGGAAAGTTACTGACATAGTTAAAGCATTAGCTGATTGGTTGGAGGCAGCGAGTGGAAATAAAAGGATCCTTTTCTGGTTGGCTGCCAGTGACTAGTGGTGTTCCGCACCAGTCTGTTTTGGGACTGCTTTTTTTATGCTGTATAACAATGATTTTGATGATGAAATAGATTACTTTGTTGCCAAGTTTGCAGATGATATGAAGATTAATGGAGAGGCATGTAGTGTTGAGTGCAGAAGGTAGGCTGCAGAAGGACTCAGATTAGGAGAATGGGCAACAGGGTGACAAATGAAATACAATGTTGGAAAATGCATGATCAGACACTTTAGTAGTAGAAATAAATCTGTAGACTATTTTCTAAACAGGGAGAAAATCCAAAACTCTGAGATGCAAAGGGACTTGGAAGTCCTTGTGCAGAACACCCTAAAGGTTACCTTGCAAGTTGTGTTGGTACTGAGGAAAGCAAATGCAATGTTAGCATTCATTTCAAGACATCTAGAGTACAAATGCAGAGATGTGATGCTGAGGCTTTATAAGGCACTGGTGAGGCTTCACCTTGAGTGTTGCAAACAGATTTGGGCTCCTCATCTAAGAAAACATGTGCTGGCATTGGAGTGGGTTCAGAGGAAGTTCACAAAGATGATCCCAGGAATGAAAGGGTTATCATACAAGAAACGTTTGATGGCTCTGGGTCTGTAGTTGCTGGAACCTAGAAAAATGAGGAGGATCTCATTGAAACATTTCAAATGTTGAAAGGCCTAGACAGAGTTGTTGTGGAAAGGATGTTTCCCATGGTGGGGGAGTCTCGGACAAAAGGGCACAGCCTTAGGAAAGAGGGGCATCCATTTAAAATAGAGATGTGGAGAAATTTCTTTAACCAGAGGGTTGTGAATTTGTGGAATTTGTTAGCACAGGCAGCTGTGTCATTGGATGTATTTAAGGCAGAGACTGAAAGGTTCTTGATTGGAGTTGGCATCAAAGGTTACAAGGAGAAGGCTGGGCAGTAAGGGTGAGGAGGGGAACAAAGGCTTAGCCATGTCTAAATGGCAGAGAAGACTCGATGGGCCAAATGGACTAATTCTATTCCTATGTCTTATGGTCTTATGGTCAATATTGATTCCTCTTAAAAATGGCCGGACCCTAGGTCCGCAAATCTCTGCGACTCTGCTGGGGAAGTCAAAGGTCCGATATCTGCAAATCCACCTGTCCGCTGGAGGCTGAAAGGACGGGTTCAGGGGAGAGAAAGTGTGTGTGTAAGGCAGTGAAAGCCAATTCATTAAATGTATTCAAGAAGGTATTAGATTAATTTCTCATTGTTAAAGGGACCAAAGGATTTAGGGAGAAGAAATGAACAAGGTATTGAGTTGGATGTTCAGCTTTGATGGTGTTGAATTTTGGAGGAACCCTGAAGGGATGAATGACATTTTCTGTCTTGCTATCTTAGTTTTGATGTTTATGTTCAAGATATTATCTAGGGTTATTACTTCATAATTCATAACTTTTAAACACCTTAGTGGAATATGCTGTCTGCCTTCTCTTAAAACAAATCAGCCTAAGGCCAACTCGGCTAAATAAAAGCTAGAAGTTCTCATAAGGCCGATCCTGTCCATCCTGTCAGCTTGTTCAAGTCTGGCCATTCTCCTCTGACCTCTCTCATTAACAGGGTGTTGATCCTGACAGAATTGCCACTCAGTGGGTTTGTTTTGTGTTTATTGTACCATTCTCTGTAAACTCCAGAGATAGTTGTGCATGAAAACCTCAGGAGAGAGTATTTTCTGAGATATTCAAGCTACCCATCTGGAATCAATAGTCATTCCACAGTCAAAGTCACAGATCACTGCATCGTAGCTGAAATGAGGCCATAGTTTAACATTAGAGGATGCACTTTGTATTGAAAGGACAGGCAGGAAGGCATAGGCAGTGGCGTGGCTCTGTTGGTAAGAGATGAAATTACATCTTTAGAAAGAGATGACGTGTTGAATCTTTGTGGGTGGAATTAAAAAACTGCAAGGGTAAAAAAAATTATGGGAATCATATATAGGCCTCCAAATAGTAGCCAAGATGTGGGGTTGAGATTGCAAAGGGAGCTGGAAAAGGCATCTAATAAGGATAATGCCACAATTGTAATGAGAGACTGCAATATACAAGGGGATTGAGAAAATCCTGTTGATGTCTGATTGCAAGCGAGGGAATTTGTTGAATACCTATGAGATGGCTATTTAGAGCAGCTTGTGCTTGAGCCTACTAGGGGAAAGGCTACCTTAGAATGGATGTTATGAAATAACATGTGTTATTACACAACCCAAATCTTATTAGGGAGCTTAACGTAAAGGAACCCATAGGAGACAGTGATCATAATATGATTGAATTCATACTGCAATTTGTGATAGAGAAGCATAAGTGATATATATCAATATCTCAATGGAATAAAGGGAAGTTACAGAGGCATGAGAGAGGAGCTTGCCCAGGTAGATTGGAGGAGGATACTGACAGCAGAGCAGAGATGGCAGAAGTTTTTCGGAATAGTTCACGAGGCACAGGATAGATCTCAAATGGCAGGGGTAGGCAACCATAGCTGAAAAGGGAAGTTAATAACTGCATAAAAGCCGTGGAAGGTGCATATGATGTAGCAAAACTGAGTGGGAAGTTCGATGATTGGGAGGCTTTTAAAATCCAACAAAGGGCAACTAAAAAAGCTTTAAGAAGAGAAAAGATGAAATGTGAGGGCAAACTAGCTAATAATATAAAGCAGGATACTAAAAGTGTGTTTCAGTTCCATAAAGAGTAAAAGGGAGGTGAGAGTTGATATTGGACCGCTGGAAAATGATGCTGGTGAGGTAGTAATGGGGGACAAAGAAATGGCAGATGAACTTAATGAGTACTTTGCATCTGTCTTCACTGTGGAAGACACTAGCAGTCCTAGAATGTCAGGGAGCAGGAGTGGATGCCATTGCTATCACAAAGGAAAAAGTGCTACGCAAACTCTAGGGTCTTAAGTCACCTGGATCAGATGGACTACATCCCAGAGTCCTGAGAGAGGTTGCTGAAGAGATAACATGCATTGATCATGATCTTTCAAGGATCACTTGATTCTGGCATAGTCCTGGAGGACTGGAAGATTGCAAATGTCACTCCACTCTTTAAGAAGGGAGGAAGGCAAAAGAAAGAAAATTATAGGCTAGTTGCCTAACTTCAGTGATTGGGAAAGTGTTGGAATCTATTATTAAGGATGAGATTTTGGGGTACTTGGAGACTAAGGATAAAATAAGTCAAAGTCAGCTTGCTTTCTGTAAAGTGAAACCTTGCCTGACAAATTTGGTAAGAGTTATTTGAGGAAGTAACAGGCAGAGTAGACAAAGGAGAGGCAGTGGATGTCATTTGCTTGGACTTTCAGAAGGCATTTGATAGGGTGCCACACATGAAGCTGCTTAACAAGATAAAATCCTATGGCATTACAGGAAAGATACTGGCATGGATGAAGAAATGGCTGACAGGCAGGAGGCGTCAAGTGGGAATAAACGGGCCTTTTCTGGTTGGCTGCCATTTTGACTAGTGGCGTTCCTCAGGGGTCCATATTGGGACCACTACTTTTCACATGGTTTGTCAATGACTTGGATAATGGAATTCATGGCTTTGTGGCAGAGTTTGCTGATGATACAAAGATAGGTGGAGGGGTAGGAAGTGCTGAGGAAGCAAAATGATTGCAGCAGGACTTAGACAAATTGGAAGAATGGGTAAAAAAGTGGCAGATGGAATACAGTGTTGGGAAATGTATGATGATGCATTTTGGTAAAAGGAACAACAGTGCGGACTATTATCTAATTCAGACATCAGAGGTGCAGAGGGATTTGGGATTCCCAGAAGGTTAATTTACAAGTTCAGTTTGTGGTAAAGATGGCAAGTGCAATGTTGGCACTTATTTCAAGGGGAATGGAATACAAAAGCAAGGAGATAATGCTGACCCTTTATAAGACCCTAGTCAGGCCACACTTGGAGTATTGTCAACAGTTTTGGGCCCCATATCTCAGAAAGCATGTGTTGTCATTGGAGAGAGTCCAGAGGATGATTCAGGAATGAAGGGGTTAACATATAAGGAGCGTTTTGGCAGCTTTGTGCTTGTACTCACTGAAATTTAGAAGAAAGTGGGTGCGATCTCATTGAAATCTACTGAATGTTGAAAGAACTGGATAGAGTGGATGTGGAGAAGAAATTTCCTGTGGTGTGGGTATCCAGAACTAGAGAGCACAGCTTCAAAATTGAGGGGGTGACCTTTTAGAACAGAGGTAAGGAGGAATTTTTTTTTTAGCCAGAGAGTAGCGAATCTGTGGAATGCTCTGCCACGGACCGCGGTGGAGGCCAAGTGTGTGTGTGTGTATATAAAAAGCGGAAGTTGTTTGTTGCCCCAACCAGTCAGGAAACTAAGTATATGGCAAGAAGGCGGGTGTATTGGGTTGAGTGGGATCCGGGATCAGCCATGATGGAATGGCGGAGCAGATTCAATGGTCTGAATGACCTAATTCTCCTCCTATGTCTTATCACATTTCTTCTCGCATTCTGATGTTTGAATTGAACCTCTTGACCATGCTTTTATGTATTGAGTTGCTGCCATATGATTGTCTAATTTGGTATTTGCATTAACAAACGGATGTACAGGTGTACCTAATAAAGTGTTCACTGAGTGTATACACTTCCTTTTCAGTGCTCTTAGAATACTAATCTGGCTACACTACAGTATAGTCAATACAAGTATGTATGATTGTAACAAGTAACAACAGAGCTGTAAATGAGTGAGACCTGAAATCGAAAGGAGAAGGCTGGAAATGCCCAGGAGATCGGGCAGTGTAGGTGGAGAGAGAAAAGCTGTCAATATTGCAAATTGGTAATCTTGCATTAGAATTGGTCAGTTCTGATTCAAATTGTAAAAGTTTTTAAATGCCAGGCTACTCAGGAATAAATTGATTTAAGTAAAATGGAGAGAGTGAGAGTGTAGTTATGAGAATGTGACATAGATTCTCTGATCATTCATGCATTTTGCAGTCTACGAGACTGTTGTGTGCAAGTGGGGTATCCTTTTTGCTTACAAAATAACAGATGATCCAGGTGCACATATGCAGCAGCCTTTGCATGGGAAATGAGGCTTGGGAAATCTCCCATAGGGTAAATTAAAAATAAAAGGAACAGCTGTCCCCCTGTCTTCTACATCTCATATCTGCTGGCTGCATATGGCACGGGCTAGATTCCAATTTAAACTGGGATGTAGGCTGTGTGACTAAGTTACTAGTTGTGGTCAATCCGTACCACATGTAGGCAGCTCACATGGGAAGTTATAGGCGGCCTTCACCTTAGGTGTGGAGAGAGCTGTGCTGGCCTCAGTTCCACAGATGGAGTAGCCCCGCTCTCTGCCATGCACATGCAGCAACTACATACGGAAAGCATCCTGTTAGATTACTACTTCAAACAATTGCTAGTTGAAGTGCACAGAATCTGTTGTGAGCATCTCTTGGAACTACAGCATAGGGAAAGAGGGAAACATAGCTTTACCAGAAGGATAACGCAAACAACAGGAATTCTGCAGATGCTGGAAATTCAAGCAACATACATCAAAGTTGCTGGTGAACGCAGCAGGCCAGGCAGCATCTATAGGAAGAGGCGCAGTCGACGTTTCAGGCCGAGACCCTTCGTCTGGACTAACTGAAGGAAGAGTGAGTAAGGGATTTGAAAGTTGGAGGGGGAGGGGGAGATGCAAAATGATAGGAGAAGACAGGAGGGGGAGGGATAGAGCCAAGAGCTGGACAGGTGATAGGCAAAAGGGGATACGAGAGGATCATGGGACAGGAGGTCCGGGAAGAAAGACAAGGGGGGGGGTGACCCAGAGGATGGGCAAGGGGTATAGTCAGAGGGACAGAGGGAGAAAAAGGAGAGTGAGAGAAAGAATGTGTGCATAAAAATGAGTAACAGATGGGGTACGAAGGGGAGGTGGGGCCTTAGCGGAAGTTAGAGAAGTCGATGTTCATACCATCAGGTTGGAGGCTACCCAAACGGAATATAAGGTGTTGTTCCTCCAACCTGAGTGTGGCTTCATCTCCACAGTAGAGGAGGCCGTGGACAGACATGTCAGAATGGGAATGGGATGTGGAATTAAAATATATGGCCACTGGGAGATCCTGCTTTCTCTGGCGGATAGAGCGTAGATGTTCAGCAAAGCGGTCTCCCAGTCTGCGTCAGGTCTCACCAATATATAGAAGGCCACATCGGGAGCACCGGATGCAGTATATCACCCCAGTCGACTCACAGGTGAAGTGATGCCTCACCTGGAAGGACTGTTTGGGGCCCTGAATGGTGGTAAGGGAGGAAGTGTAAGGGCATGTGTAGCATTTGTTCCGCTTACACGGATAAGTGCCAGGAGGGAGATCAGTGGGGAGGGATGGGGGGGGACGAATGGACAAGGGAGTTGTGTAGGGAGCGATCCCTGCGGAATGCAGAGGGGGGAGGGAAAGATGTGCTTAGTGGTGGGATCCTGTTGGAGGTGGCGGAAGTTACGGAGAATAATATGTTGGACCCGGAGGCTGGTGGGGTGGTAGGTGAGGACCAAGGGAACCCTATTCCTAGTGGGGTGGTGGGAGGATGGAGTGAGAGCAGATGTACGTGAAATGGGGGAGATACGTTTAAGAGCAGAGTTGATAGTGGAGGAAGGGAAGCCCCTTTCTTTAAAAAAGGAAGACATCTCCCTCGTCCTAGAATGAAAAGCCTCATCCTGAGAGCAGATGCGGCGGAGACGGAGGAATTGAGAGAAGGGGATGGCGTTTTTGCAAGAGACAGGGTGAGAAGAGGAATAGTCCAGATAGCTGTGAGAGTCAGTAGGCTTATAGTAGACATCAGTGGATAAGCTGTCTCCAGAGACAGAGACAGAAAGATCTAGAAAGGGGAGGGAGGTGTCGGAAATGGACCAGGTAAACTTGAGGGCAGGGTGAAAGTTGGAGGCAAAGTTAATAAAGTCAACGAGTTCTGCATGCGTGCAGGAAGCAGCGCCAATGCAGTCGTCGATGTAGCGAAGGAAAAGTGGGGGACAGATACCAGAATAGGCACGGAACATAGATTGTTCCACAAACCCAACAAAAAGGCAGGCATAGCTCGGACCCATACGGGTGCCCATAGCTACACCTTTAGTTTGGAGGAAATGGGAGGAGCCAAAGGAGAAATTATTAAGAGTAAGGACTAATTCCGCTAGACGGAGCAGAGTGGTGGTAGAGAGGAACTGATTAGGTCTGGAATCCAAAAAGAAGCGTAGAGCTTTGAGACCTTCCTGATGGGGGATGGAAGTATATAAGGACTGGACATCCATGGTGAAAATAAAGCGGTGGGGGCCAGGGAACTTAAAATCATCGAAAAGTTTAAGAGCGTGAGAAGCATCAACCGTCTCGACTTCACCGCACCTTGTCCCCATTCCAACCTCACTCCTTCGGAACGCTCTGCTCTCCACTCCCTCCGCACTAATCCTAACCTTATTATTAAACCCGCCGATAAGGGGGGTGCTGTTGTAGTCTGGCGTACTGACCTCTACCTTGCCAAGGCAGAGCGACAACTCACGGATACCTCCTCTTATTTACCCCTCGATCGTGACCCCACTAAGGAGCACCAGGCCATTGTCTCCCACACCATCACCGACTTTATCCGCTCAGGGGATCTCCCATCCACTGCTACCAACCTTATACTTCCCACACCCCGCACTTCCCGTTTCTACCTCCTACCCAAGATCCACAAACCTGCCTGTCCTGGCCGACCTATTGTCTCAGCTTGCTCCTGCCCCACCGAACTCATTTCTGCATACCTCGACACTGTTTTATCACCCCTTGTTCAATCTCTTCCGACCTATGTTCGTGACACTTCTCACGCTCTTAAACTTTTCGATGATTTTAAGTTCCCTGGCCCCCACCGCTTTATTTTCACCATGGATGTCCAGTCCTTATATACTTCCATCCCCCATCAGGAAGGTCTCAAAGCTCTACGCTTCTTTTTGGATTCCAGACCTAATCAGTTCCCCTCTACCACCACTCTGCTCCGTCTAGCGGAATTAGTTCTTACTCTTAATAATTTCTCCTTTGGCTCCTCCCATTTCCTCCAAACTAAAGGTGTAGCTATGGGCACCCGTATGAGTCCTAGCTATGCCTGCCTTTTTGTTGGGTTTGTGGAACAATCTATGTTCCGTGCCTATTCTGGTATCTGTCCCCCACTTTTCCTTCGCTACATCGACGACTGCATTGGCGCTGCTTCCTGCACGCATGCAGAACTCGTTGACTTTATTAACTTTGCCTCCAACTTTCACCCTGCCCTCAAGTTTACCTGGTCCATTTCCGACACCTCCCTCCCCTTTCTAGATCTTTCTGTCTCTGTCTCTGGAGACAGCTTATCCACTGATGTCTACTATAAGCCTACTGACTCTCACAGCTATCTGGACTATTCCTCTTCTCACCCTGTCTCTTGCAAAAACGCCATCCCCTTCTCTCAATTCCTCCGTCTCCGCCGCATCTGCTCTCAGGATGAGGCTTTTCATTCTAGGACGAGGGAGATGTCTTCCTTTTTTAAAGAAAGGGGCTTCCCTTCCTCCACTATCAACTCTGCTCTTAAACGTATCTCCCCCATTTCACGTACATCTGCTCTCACTCCATCCTCCCACCACCCCACTAGGAATAGGGTTCCCTTGGTCCTCACCTACCACCCCACCAGCCTCCGGGTCCAACATATTATTCTCCGTAACTTCCGCCACCTCCAACAGGATCCCACCACTAAGCACATCTTTCCCTCCCCCCTCTGCATTCCGCAGGGATCGCTCCCTACACAACTCCCTTGTCCATTCGTCCCCCCCCATCCCTCCCCACTGATCTCCCTCCTGGCACTTATCCGTGTAAGCGGAACAAATGCTACACATGCCCTTACACTTCCTCCCTTACCACCATTCAGGGCCCCAAACAGTCCTTCCAGGTGAGGCATCACTTCACCTGTGAGTCGACTGGGGTGATATACTGCGTCTGGTGCTCCCGATGCGGCCTTTTATATATTGGTGAGACCCGATGCAGACTGGGAGACCGCTTTGCTGAACATCTACGCTCTGTCCGCCAGAGAAAGCAGGATCTCTCAGTGGTCACATATTTTAATTCCACATCCCATTCCCATTCTGACATGTCTGTCCACGGCCTCCTCTACTGTGGAGATGAAGCCACACTCAGGTTGGAGGAACAACACCTTATATTCCGTCTGGGTAGCCTCCAACCTGATGGTATGAACATCGACTTCTCTAACTTCCGCTAAGGCCCCACCTCCCCTTCGTACCCCATCTGTTACTCATTTTTATGCACATATTCTTTCTCTCACTCTCCTTTTTCTCCCTCTGTCCCTCTGAATATACCTCTTGCCCATCCTCTGGGTCACCCCCCCCCTTGTCTTTCTTCCTGGACCTCCTGTCCCATGATCCTCTCGTATCCCCTTTTGCCTATCACCTGTCCAGCTCTCGGCTCTATCCCTCCCCCTCCTGTCTTCTCCTATCATTTTGGATCTCCCCCTCCCCCTCCAACTTTCAAATCCCTTACTCACTCTTCCTTCAGTTAGTCCTGACGAAGGGTCTCGGCCTGAAACGTCGACTGCACCTCTTTCTATAGATGCTGCCTGGCCTGCTGCGTTCACCAGCAACTTTGATGTAGTTTACCAGAATGATACTCAGTTTAAATGCTTTGTGGAGTGATTACGCAAACTGGTGTTGTATTTACTTGATAGAGAAAAAGATGAGGGCATTTGACCAAAGTTTGCAAGGCATTTCAGAGAGCCTTACACTGTATATAAAGAGGATCTATTTCCAGTGATTGGGGAGTTCAGAACTAAAGTGAGCCAGCCAAGAATGTCATTAATTAAACTTTCCTATGCATAAATGATAACAAACATTTGGAGTGCTAGTAATTAACGTGAAGTAAGTTGTTAAGTTTAAATGTAAGATCTATAGTGTTTCCTTAGCCAAAACTCAACATACTTTAGCTGGCAAAACACATAAAAGTTGCTGGTGAACGCAGCAGGCCAGGCAGCATCAAAAGGAAGAGGTACCCCCCCCCCCTTTCTTTCTCCTTAGGCCTCCTGTCCCATGATCCTCTCGTATCTCTTTTGCCAATCAACTGTCTGGCTCTTGGCTCCATCCCTCCCCCTCCTGTCTTCTCCTATCATTTTGGATCTCCCCCTCCCACTTTCAAATCTCTTACTAGCAATTCTTTCAGTTAGTCCTGACAAAGGGTCTCGGCCTGAAACGTCAACTGTACCTCTTTCGATAGATGTTGCCTGGCCTGCTGCATTCACCAGCAACTTTTATGTGTGTTGCTTGAAATTCCAGCATCTGCAGATTTCCTCGTGGTTGCGTGATACTTTAGCTGGATTATGGGGCCAAGGTACCTGGAATAGGTTATTGATCGGCTTATCCAAATAAGTATGAAGATTTGCATTTTGGGAAGTGAAAGCAGGGCAGGATTTACACAATCAATGGTAGAGACCTGGGGATTGTTGTAGAACAGAAGGACCTTGAAATGCAACTACATAGTTCCCTGAAAGAAGCATCTCAGGAAGATTAGCCTGGATAAGGCGGCATTTGGCACGCTGTGCTTTGTTAGTTAGGGCACTGAGTAGAGCAATTGGGACATCATGTCACAGTTTTCCAAGATGCTAGTGAAACTGTACCTGGGGTATTGGGTACAGATTTGGTTACCTGATCATAGGAATGATGTCACTATGCTGGAAGGAACACAAACAAGACTAATGAGAATGTTACCAGGGCTCGGGGGCCTGAGCTAAAGAGAGAGGTTAGGTAGGCTGAACTTTATTCATTGGAACACAGGAGAGTGAGGGGTGACCTTATAGCAGTGTATAAAATTACAAAGGATATAGGGTAGATGCACACAGCCTTCTTCCCAGGGAAGGGGAATAAAAAAAAACTAGAGAGTATAGGTTTAAGGTGAGCAGTGAAAGATTTAAAAGAGACCTAAGGGGACAAATTCTTCACACAGGGTGGCGCATATATGGAACGAGCTGCCAGGAAAAGTGGTTGAGGCAGGCGCAATACCAATATTTGAAAGACGTGGATAGGAAAGATTTAGAAGGATGTGGGCCAAATTCAGGCAAGTAGGACTAGCTTACATGGTTGACATGGATGAGTAGGATGGAGAGGCCTGATTCCCTGCTGTATAGCTCTATGACTCCATGACTCTATCAGTTAGGACCTTATTGATTAGTAAAGGGTTCAAAGTGCTGAATGATCGGCTGTTTTTCCTACATTCCATGTCCCAACAATGAATGCACTATGTTAATGCAGGAAATAAGTAACAATTGACTTGTAGTCTGCCTCAGAATTCACTTCCACCTTTTTCAATAGAATTGAATTTTGGAAATGGAATATCAATTTACCAAACAGTGATCTAATTGGCAAATCATGACGTTAGTCTTTAAATTAATATCCATTCTCTTAAATGGATGAGATGTCACAAAAACAGATTGGTAACTTCTTAACTAATGCCTTTCAATGAAGTAACATTCACCTAATTTAGTTACTTTCTAAGCTTTAATTGCTTTGGCAAGTTTGAATGTTGCAAAGAGAACAAAGGTTAACTGTGCCCAATTTTTTGAGAGAGTTTTTATATTGTAATCCCTGAATGAAGCACAGAATGGGAACCGTCTGGAGCTCGCGGAGCTGGCGTTCTTTGCCTCTACCGGGAGCTGAAGCTGTGCTTTACTCCTCATTCCAGGAATTGACTACAGACGGAAATTTACTCAAGCAGACCAGCCTCAATCCCCCTCTGACCCTGTGCCATATGGAGCCGGCAGCTTTGAGATGAAGAGGACAAGAAAGACAGCTGTGTCTTTTATTTCTCCCTCTCCCTGTGGAAATATACTCTGGCTTTATTTTCCATGCATTAATTGCGAGTTGCTCGAAAGTTAAACTCTTGGTTAGTTTCTACTGGTGATTTCTTATGGGCACAATGGTAGCATAGTGGTTAGCATGACACTATACAGCTTGGGTCATTGGAGTTCAGAGTCCAATCTCAGCGTCCTCTGTAAGCATCCCCACAGAACACATGGGTTTTCTCCGATTCTTCAGTTTCCTCGACCAGTCCAAAGACATACCGGTTACTAGGTTAATTAGCCATTGTAAATTGTCCTGTGATTAGGTTAGGGTTAAATCGAGGGTTGCTGGGCAGTGTGGCTCGAAAGGCTGGAAGGCCCTATTCCATGCTGTATCTCTAAATAAATAATAAAGCTCTGAGAATGGGAGCTTAGTAGTGTCAGTGATAAGGGAGCAAATTGGAACTGTTTTGTTGGATGGCTACTGTCCTTGATAAGAGAGCGGTGTAGATTACAGTGATAATTACAGTGTAGATAGACAGCATCAAATGTGGCTCCAACCTTGGAATTCATTATTTGTGGTGGAATTACTGAGTATTTAAAGATTGATAAGATAATAAAAAGACAACTAAGATAGCTGTAGAAAAAGCAATTTCGCTTGACAAGTATAATTACATTTTTTAAGAAGGGACTGTGTGTGTTCATAAAAGGAACGTGGCTGAAATATGCATGGATTATCAGAAGCTATTGTGTAAAAATCCTTTTCAGATGTTTGTAGGTACAGACTAATACACAAAAAGGTGACACAAGTTAAAGGCTAATTGTCGGGAAATAAAATGTGCGTTACTATAAAGGAGAAGGGTTATAAGGAATGTAATCCATTTTTGTTTTGATTATTTGTGTGTAAATAATTTAGATCTGGGCACAGGGAGATCCATATAAATATTTTGGGGAACAAATAATGAGTAGCATTGATAAGGACTTGGTGGTGAATGGGCAGTTTTTATTAATTAGGAACAGGCATATTCAGGAAGGAAAGGCTAGGGTTGGGATGGTGATTACATGCTGAGCGAAAAGCTGCAGAGGTGTTCTAGCTTCCTCTCTCATGCTGCTAGTGGAAACAATAAAATAATCATGGGCATTTCAAACAGCAGCACAGCCTTTCTTCATTTGTTCTGTAAAACTACATAACCTTTAAAAGTTCTGTTAAATCTCACTTGAATACTCCAAAGGAAAGCTGAAACTTCGCCATATCCACCTGAATGCAGATAGCTAAGGTCATTGAGAGGTTTATTAAATAGTGAGGTTAAGTAAAGGAAAAAAGAAATTACATTAAGTTGAACAAGACAGTGAAAAAGCCTTCGAGAGAGTTCAATACATAGTTTTGTAGGGCATGCTGAGCTACAGATTGAGCATTTCAGTCTGTGAAGAGTACTGCACTATTTAGTTACCTTGTGAGCAGTTTGGGTCCCATATCTCAGAAAGAATGTGCTGTCATTGGAGAGGGTCCAGAGGAGGCTTACAAGAATGATCCCAGGTATGAAAGGGTTTTCCATATGTCTCTGGGCCAGCACTCGCTGGTGTTTTGGAGGATCTCATTGAAGCCTACTGAATATTAAAAGGCCTAAACAACGTGGATGTGGAGTAGATGTTTCCAGTAGTGAACAAGTCTAGGACCAGGGGGCACAGCCTCACAATAAAAGAGTGTCACTTTAGAACAAATGAGGAGAAGTCAGAGGGTAGGATTCATTCACAGCTTATGACTATGATCCATAATTAACTTGTGAGTAAATTCTCAACTGTTTACTTAATCTGTACAGTCTGTATCTGTAACAGATATCAATAGATACTCAGTTACTTTGGCATTAATTGGGAAACCAGATCTAGTATAGACTCTATTCTAAACTCAGGCGGTAGTTAGGGATGGGTAATGGTTGCTACCTTTGCCAACAAATTTAAAAAAAAATGAACACCATGCACAAAATGTTGGAGGAACGCAGCAGTTCAGAAATTACTGTAATTTCTTTTTATGGAAATGAATAAACGGTTGACGTTTACCCACCTGATTTAAAAGATGATGGGGTGGGGAGATGAAGGAGGATTAGCTAAAAAGTGATAGGTGGAGCCAGGTGGGTGGGAAAGGTAAAGGGCTGGAGAGAAAGGAATATGATAGGGCAGAGTGGACCACAGGAGAAAGAGAAGAAGTGCACCGGGAGGAGGTGACAGACAGATGAGGAGAAGAAGTAAGAGGCCAAAGTGGAGAATAGAAGAAGTGGGTAGGGGATGGAAAAAAAAATTACTGCAAGAAAAACCTCGATGTTCATGCCAACAGGTTGAAGGCTGCCAAGATGGAATATAATGTGTTGTTTTTCCACTGGGAGAGTGGCCACATCATGGCAAAAGATGAGGCTGTTGACCGACATGTTGGAATGGGAATAGGGATAGGAATTAAAATACAAGGCCGCTGGGAAATTCCCCTCTTGGCAGATGGAACAGAGGTGCTCAACAAAGCGGTCCCCCAATTTATGTTGGGCCTCACCAATGTAGAGGAGGCTGCATCAGGAGCACTGAACACAATAGATGATGAATGTCCATTGACATTACATAGTGTATTTAAGCAAAGCATCCAGTCTCTTTGTAAAGAAAAGTTAACATCCATTGGAGCTTGGAAATGTTGTTGCTTATGATTTTACAGCATTTATTAATTGTTATTAATCATTTTGACAGAATTTCAAGGGCATGACCCCAAATTGCCAGCATCACATCAGATTATCCCATAAACAAGAGTATTAGTATCCATGGCAACTGGGACAAAAGATTCAGTTGGTTGAAACATAACATTGGCAACTGAAACAAAACATTGGTTGAACATACAGAATAAGGTTTTTATTCCAGTAAATTAATAGAAATTCCCAAAATATTGTTTTCTCCACGGGAAACTATTTAAATATGGTTATTGCAAAGTGTATAATCATTTGAAAGTGAGATTCCGTTGTAGCTTTATCTCTCTCCCTCCCCTGGAAATTCCATTAAAATTAAAATTAAAATTTTATCTCTGCTTTTTATAGCTAAGCTCTTTATGGCTTCTAATGTTCTAAACTACTTTATGCAACTTATTACTTAACAGAACTAGATTTTTTCCTGAATATTTTTGGTGAAGTAGGATAAGAGAGGCAGAAGGGAAATGAAGGTTGTCAGGCAGTGGGTGTAGTGGTGGATATGACAGATAATGAGCACCAGGAGATCCTGAGAACATTTTGCGGATTACAGCTGAGATAATACTGGCAACGTGGATGGGGAAATGAAACTGGCTAAATGAAAGAGATTGCCGCTCAGCTGTGGGAATACACTAGGACCTGCCTACTTGTTTTAATATTTGTTGGGATGCCTGTGAACACATCAAAACGGGAGTCTCATACAGCACTCGAGGAAAAAACTGATTGTTTTTCTTTATTTTATGATTGTGTCTACCAGAGGTGGTGGAAAAGCCCAACAGAAAGACAACTGAACATGAGAAACAAAATGTTTCTCAGAGGAAATCTTTTCTAAATAAGCCAATAAGGAGACAGTCACAGTCCCAGTGTCATCAAAAAGCAAGCAAGAATTTGCTTTTACCCAAGGGGGTCAGAAGTAATAAAGAACTAAACTGTAGCAATTTAAAGGAAATGTGTACAGTTGAATGAGTGTTCATTGCTCGTATACATGTACAGCTTAAAATTCTTAAAGGACCACCTGCATACCTGCATTTTCTCTGGGGTTTGAATGATTTTAAGGCTCTACAGCTGAAAGTCCTCCAGTTTATAAACTGCAATTTTTGCTTGCAAGAGTATTCTTAAAGTCAAATTGGTTAAACAAAGCAATACATATAACTCATTTAAAAGGATGAAAGTCAAATATTTCATTGCACTACTTTCAGAAATTAACAAATATTGCCTCGCAGTGTAAAAAATGTAGCCGTGTGCTCTGCCTACCGCCTACTTGACTATCTTTGTGCTGGTAGCTGGAACCAGCTCATTGGAAGTCACAATGCCTGGCACTCTATAAAACACAGACTTCCAGCTTTAATTCCATCTTGATTCTTGCTTTTTGCTGAGAGTGCTTATTACTATTGCCAAATTCAGTCATATTGCTGCCAGGTAGAGCACTAAAACCTACACAACGCCAATGTGTAGATCTCCAGAAATGAACACAAAATATAAGAAAGTAGCCAAGTCAGAAATTCCCAGATCTCACACCTAAAAAAAACTAAATGCCTAGCAAAGTAGAGCTACACAATTAGGTCATACCCTTTGTTCTTAAGTGTTGGCTGCCAGACAGTGATTCTCTTACTTAATGACTTGTGGTTTTCAACAGGAATGACAGTAACCACAGAATAAATGACTTAAGCTACTGCAGTGAAAACCCATTCCTATGTGACTTAACAGGCTTTTGAAGAAAGTCAGTCCAGTCTTTTCTGAAGTGAGGAAAATTAATTTGATACTGACCTTAATTGATAAATCTCAAATCTGAGCTCTAACCATGCTTGTCATGAAATACTGTAATGTATTCCAGAAATTCAAAGGTGAAAAACAGTGATAATCTAAATATATGTTTTGAAAATGTAAGAATATAGGAAAATTTTAAACACTATGTTATGATAGTAAAAATATGATACAGGCGTAGTAAGCTTTAATGTTTCATGTATTTGTAGGCTTGTTACTGTTTGGCTTCTACATTGAGGTTCCTCTACAACAGATTTGAAGTATACAGGACTGGATTTATACAATGAGCCCTTGAAAATCAAATATTATTATTTGTCCGAGGGAAAGAAGCAATTTTCTCATGGCATATGATTTCCTACAGCATAGAAGGAGACCTTTCAGCCCATCAATTCAATGTCAGCTCTCAAAGCAACCCTATCAATCTCAATCACTTGCAACACAAACAAAATGCTGGGGGAACTCAACCGGTCAGGCAGCATCTATGGAAATGAATAAATAGTTGATATCTCAGGCTGGGACCCTTCTTCAGGGCTGGAAAGGAAGGGAGAAGATTCCAAAATAAAAAGGTGGGGGAGGGGAAGGAGGATAGCTAGAAGATGATAGGTAAAGCCAGGTGGGTAGGAAAGGTAAAGGGCTGGAGAGGAAGGAATCTGATAGAAGAAGGGGAGTGGACCATAGGAGAAAGGAAAGAAGGAAGGTCTCCTGCCCTGATTCTCTTGCCATCAATCAGCACTGTATGCAATTCAAGGGAGCAAATTAACCAAATAATTGGCACATTTTTGGGATGTAGGAACAATCCTATCAAACAGAGAATATCCAACTTCACATAGCACCTGGAATCAGGCTCAAGCCCATACAGCCGGAGTCTGTGAGAAGCTTCAGCAACAATTATATACAGTAAATTACAAATATGGTCAGAGGCTCAACTGTGTTTTTCATACAGCTATCTAACTTTCCATTTCAAAAATTAATAAATGGGTTTATTATTGGCACATATACCTAGGTACAGTGAAGAACCTGGTATGCCATCCAATAGATCATTTTATTACAACCATGCATTGAGACAGTAAAGAAGAAATCAATAACAGATTGCAGAATAAAGTGTTACAGGGAAAGAGTAAGTGTAGCGAAAGCAGGGAAGGAGGTGTAAAACCATGGCAATTAGATTAGATTCGCTTTATTTTTTCTCTGTGTACATTGAAACACAGTGAAATTTGTCCTTTATGTCACCAACCAACACAGTCTGCACATGTGTCTGTAGCAGCCCACAAGTGTCCCCACGCTTCTGGCGCCAACATAGCATGCTCACAACTTGCTAACCCTAATTAAATCATATGTCTCTGGAATCTGGGAGGAAACCAGAGCACCCGGAGGAAACCCATGTGGTCATGGGGAGAATGTATAAACTCTTTGCAGACAGCGGTAGGAAATATCCTATGAATTCCAAGGACCAGTTATGATATTTGGAATTCTTCATGGAATCCCGTTGATGCTTTCATGATATTAATAACAATGTGATGACTCTAGAATAATCATTACCTATGGCAAATAGTGGTTACAAAGCATGAAGATACTTCCCTTTTGATGGAACATTAAATTAAGTCCCATCGATCCTTTTGGATCGACTGAAGTTATCCTACTGTATAAAATTAATCAAGACAGTAGAATTGTTATTTATTCCTTAAATATCATTAAAACTGGATTTCAACAAAATGCAAATGCTGAAAATCTAAAATAAAAATAGACAAGTACTCAGAAGGTACATCCTAGGAAATGAATGGTAGTGACTCAAACAGCAAAAGAGCAGCAGAGAGTTATATATATGTATATGTTCTTATTTCAGATTATGCTGTTTTCCCACCATTTAATTAATCGTTGAATTCAGTGCCATTTCTATTTGAGGAAATCCAGTTCTGATGAAATATCAACAATCTGAAACATTAACCCTATTTTGTCTTCACAGATTCCTCCTGACCAGCTAAATATTTCTACCAGTTTCTATTTTTAATTTATTATGACAGATAATGGTGATTAAGTAGCATGCAAATAAATTGGCACCTTGGCTGCAAAGCCCTCAGGAAACTCACAATATAAATTTATATTTTTCAATATAAATTTGAATGTCTCTTTCATTTAACGTCCCTAGAATTGTGATCTTGTGATTGGGGTGGTTACATGGGAAGGTGAGTATTGACAGAAGTTGGGGTATCACTTCATCTCTTGTCCAAGTTGAAGACCCTCATGTGCATGAATTTAGATTGCCAAATTCAGAGAGAGTTAGCTGTCGGAGGATGCATGGATGTGAGTACTTGAAGTGACACAAGAGTGTTGATCATATAGTTTGACCTGTCCACTGAGTGACCATGGGGGTTAAAGAAGAAAAGACATGGTCAAAATTTCAACTACCTCTCTCTGTTTCTGTCCTGCTCTTTCTCACTTCCCCTTTTGCTGTGTTCTCTTACGTTGAAAAAGCCCTCAATTCTCTCTTGGATTGTTTTTTGTTCATTTCTGATTTTTCAGCTATCTGCTGTCTCTACTGTATAGCTGGTTGGCTCTATAAGTGTTGGTACAATTAGCATTTTTTCCTACATAATGACTACACCTTTGGAAGAAAATAAATAATGAATTGGTTATGAACTCTATCAACAGTTATGGTTCTGGAAGAGAATGCAATTCAAATTGAAAGAATAAATGAATGTAAATGACCAACAATAGACTTAATATAGCTTTTATTTAACTATGTGCTTTTTATAAACTTCAGAATATTTATGGTCACCTAGCAACACTGGATGTCTGTTTCACATGGAGGTATTAATTTGATTCTATAAAACAATATTTGTATTTTTAAAAATACTTTTATTTGTATTTGGAAAGGTTAGAAGTAGTCATCATGGCTTTGTTCATGGAAACATTTGTCTCATGAATTTGACTGAGTTTTTTGAAGAAGTGACCAGGAGAATTGTCGAGGGCAGGTTGGGAGAAGTCTACAGGGATTTTAACAAGGTATTTGAAACGATCCCTTACAGTAGTCTTGTCTAGTAGGTTTGAACACATGAGATCTAGTATTAGGTACTCAATTGAGTACAAAAATGGGTTGGTGGTAGGAGGCTGAGGGTGGTAGTGGAGTGTTGCTTTTCAGATTAGAAACTTATGACCAATGGTGTGCATAGGGATCAGTGCTGATCCACTGTTGATTGGATGAGAATGTAGGTGGCAAGATCAATACATTTGTAGATGACACCAAGACTGGTGTCACCAGCAAACTTACTAATCATGTGGACAATGAAGAAGATTCTCTAAGGTTATACTAAGCTACTGATTAAGTGGGAAAGTAGGCGGAGGAATGGCAGATAGAACTTAACTCACACAAGCATGCAAAGATCCTGGATAAATTAGGGCAGGATATAGAACGTAAATGGCTGGGCATGGGATGTTTTGTTGATTAGAGAAACGTAGAACATTTAGATAGTTGCCTGAAAGTGGCAACATAGGTAGACAGGGTAGCAAAGAAGGTAAATGGGGAATGCTTGTCTTCACGGAGCTTGACGTCATGTGCAGGAGTTCAGATGTTGTGATACTGTTCAGTGAAACATTGGATAGACCACACTAAGATACTGTGCGCTGTTCTGAACGCCATGCTATAGGAAGGATGTGATTAAGCTAGAGAAGTCTTAGAAAAGATTCACAAAGATATTGTATAGGCTGTGACTGTTTTCTCTGGAACAAAGGAAGATGAGAAGTGACCTTATAGAGGTTTGTTAAATCTTGGGGGACATTGATAAGGTAGAGAGTCATAGTCCTTTTCCCGGGATAAGGGAATCTAAATATAGAAGGTATCCATTTAAGGTGAGAGGAGACAAAATTAAAGGGGATTTGAGGGACAAGTTTTAAAAAAATGGTGGTGATAATATGGAATGAGGAAGTAGTAGAAGTGTGTACTATCATATTTAAAAGGCATTTAGCCCAGTAAACGGATAGATGCATTCTAGAGAGAGATGTCCAAATGCAGGAAAATGGAACTAGCTAAGAGTCAGCAAAGATGAGCTGCACCAAGGGGCCTGTTTCTATATGGTATAACAACTCTATGACTATGACATCGGGATATGTTAGACTGGTTACTAAATATGTTCTCATCTGGTAAAACGAACTTCACCTACATTTACTAAGCTTCCACAGAATAATTCCACACATGATTTGTCTTTGATGTTCAAAAGCTCCTTTCACAGACATATAGCACGATCAAATAGGATTACCACCATCTGGGTGCAGAAAGAGGGTGACTTCCCCTTTAAATTTCTGCCCACCTAAAACGTGTGCTGTATTTATCTGCAGAGTTCAGTGAGTTGTGTTTAATCCCTGATTCTTCAGTGCACCATGTGCTGTGTTAGCATGCCAGCTTCCACTCAGTGCATTCACAGTAATCAAGCATGAGTATGATCAAGTGGCGGCAGTACATCTGTTTACCCTGCAGCACATTTAATGGTAACAGTAGAATATGGAAAGCACAGAAGTTCTGAGTGTATTAAAGTTTGAGAATGGTTTGTCTTTGGATTAACCTTGATGTTTTTGCTGCACAGGTTATGTTTGTATCTTTTTGTAAATGCTGGACACATGCAGTTTCTATAGTAATTCAAAGGCTGAACCCAATTGTAATTTCGCTGCATAGAGGCATCATTAGTGATTAGAATATCATAAAAAAAACAAGTATGTAGTGTTTTTATGTTCTTGATTGTTCCAATCAGGACTCTTTTTAAGAAGAGTTGGTGCAGTTTAATGCTGATCAACATAAAGGTTGCCAAACCTTGCAGGATGAAGGGCAACTCCTGTTAGGAGTCCTTTCTATCATTAGTAAACATGGCTGGATCATCCTATGGTGTGATTAGACACACAGAATTGTAGTCTATTTGCTCTGTATTCATTATCCATAACCACAAACAAACAGTCCATTTACCACATCACTATAACACATTTCTCAAAGTAGTTGCCCTCAGTAAGATTATGAGGAGAAATTCATCTTCATATTCTTATGTTAGACACTGCAAGTGTTTGGACTGCTTTTTTTTGTCTCACCCTTGGACAATGCTCTGGCACCCATGTGGCTTCAGCAACCAAAGAATAACTTCTGCAATGTTTGTCTCTTTCTGAGCGCAGACTTGCTAGTTCGACAAAGGATCAGAACATCTGACCCATGGGACAGTAACTTCCTAGTAATTGCTCTGTCCATTCCTCCACAAACCCTTGGCAGCCCTATCAAACCTGTGACAGAGTTCAGCAGTCTCTCCTAGCAATATGCTTGCCACATAAATGTGAGGCATGTCACGCGACTGGTACCTCCCATGTATGCTGATAATGTCAGCATTAAAAGCACAGCTTCCAAGCTACTCCTCAGATAAAATCCCTGAATGAATAAGGAAATTACAGCATGTTTTGATAAAAGAACAGGACAGCATAGTACAGACCCTTCAGACTACAATGTTGTGCCGACCTGTTAACCCAGGGGTCCCCAACCTTTTTTGCACTACGGACCGGTTTAATATTGACAATATTCTTGTGGACCGGCCCGGGGGGGGGCGGGGGGTGGTCAAGTAGGGTTAAACTCGCCTCAACATGTCTTTTACAGTTAGGGTTGCCAACTTTCTCACTCCCAAATAAGGGACAAAAGTAGCAGTCAAATCCCGGGATACTTTACCCCATGAAAGACTACCATGACCATGAAGCCTTGCGCGGGCACCTGTGTGCGCATGCGCGTACGTGCCGAATTTTTCCCCCGCAAATCGGTTTTGCCTTCATCTTCCCGACTATAAAGTTATTTCTACTTTATATAGGCTGTGTATTTATCATATCATTCCTGCTTTCACTATATGTCGGTGTTACTTATTTTCAGTTTTATGTGTTATTTGGTATGATTTGTTAGGTTATCTTTTTGGGTCTGGGAACGCTCAAAAATTTTTTCCCATATAAATTAATGATAATTGCTTCTTCGTTTCATGCCATTTCGGCATGAAAGGTTTCATAGAAACGCTCTACCTTAGCGGGGGAAATACGGAACAAGGGCGGTCCCGTATGGGACAAACCAATTTAGCCCAATATACAGGATGTCCCGGCAAATACGGGACAGTTGGCAACCCAATGTTCAAGTTCAACAGTGCATGACAGGGAATGAGGAAAGGTGCAGCTGACTCGTATCGTTTCCTCACGGCCCGGTGGTTGGGGACCACTGTGTTACCCTACTCCAAGATCAATCCAATCCTTCCTTCTCACTTAGCTTATTTAAACTTGGAGTTTACTTTAAAGTGAAAAGTGGAAAAAAAATAATGCAGATGATGAAAATGTTCAGCAGGTCAGACCACGTCTGTGGGAAGAGAAACAGAACTAATGTTGCAGGTATATCATTTATTAGTACTTGAAAGGAAACATAAGCAGTTTGAAGCTTTAGACCGAGGTTCCCAACCTTTTTTATGCCATGGACCCTTACCATTAAACAAGGGTCCATGCACCCTTGGTTGGGAACCACTGCTTTAGGGAATCTGGGGGAGGAGGATACAACCAGAGCAGCCTTGGAGACAAGCTGTATGTATACCAGGATATCTGTAAAATGTTATGATTTTGGAAACCAAACAACATCAAATCACATTGCATTTAAAATTCAGCTGCTCAAACATCAATCTAATTATATTGTCAACTTCAAAATTATAGAATGCGTTAGAAATGTTGTTCTGACATGTTCACTGCAATTCGATTGACAGAACTGAAAAACCGGCCAGAGCATTATGATTAATCCTACAAACCAAAGAAAAAATTTTCTGGCTCACTTGTGATATCAGCCAGAGAGCAAGTATATCCACATTTGGCATTATTTAGAAAAGAGGACTTTGGTACCCTATGTCTCTTGGATGAGAAGTTAGTTTTGCTAAGGAATGTAGTAGCAGCCAGCCTTAGAGAGACTATGGGCAAAAAATGGTATCCTCCAATCAAAATCATTAGCTCAGCAGAAGCATATGTCCCTGAACTTTAATCAGTTTGCAATAGGTCTTTGGAGACCATTTTTGATTGAATAAATGAGCAGATATTTCTGGTTGCATAAAGCTCTTTTGCTTCCACTGCTATTTTGTAAATAAGTAGCAGGCTTCTAGAGCGTAGCTGCTTTTATCTGCTCCCCAGCAAGCTCCACTAACTAGAATTAGTATGAAATATTAACTCCATTTCTCCATGTGCAGACACTGCTGAGTAGACACAGCATTTTATGTTTTGTTTCCAATGATGAACATCTGCAGTGTTTTGCTTTTCAAGCAGTGAAAAGATATGTTTTGGAGGGGATGAAATATGCAATAGTTTCTCAGTGGTTTTGGTTTTGTATATACAGGGCACAATTTCCAAACTATGAGGAACATAACAATATGCTTCAAAGATATAAACTCCAGCTGATTGACAGGGTGATTAGGTCTGGATGAATGTTAATAATAGGGAGAGCAAAGAATGAGATATTGACGAATAAAATGGCGGACATAATTCTAAAAGGCATCCAGCAACAGAACGATCTGATGGTACAGGTAAGTAATTTGTTAAAAATGGCAGGGCAGGTTAAAATTGGACAGGATTCTGGACTTTATAAGTAGAAACAAGAAGTAATAGAAGCAAAGAATTTATGACAAAGCTTTAATAAAATATTGGTTCAGCCACAGGTGAGAGTAATCTAGTTTTGGGCAATGTATTTTAGGAAATATGTGAAGGTTTACAAGAGGTACAAAAGAGATTTATTTGGATGATTCAAGGGTTAAGGAATTTTAGTTATGTGGATAATATGAAAAAGCTTGGTGATAGTTCTTGAAACAGCTGAAGTTGGATGGAGATTATGAAAGAAATTACAAGAGTAGATAGAGAGACACTTCCCATTGCCTGAAAGGTCCAGGGATTTGAGGACATAGAATGAAGATGATTCACAAAAGTTTCATGAGGATAAACTTTGTTTACACTGTGAGAGATTAATATCTGTGATAAATCTGGATTCAATTGAGATGCTCAGCAAAGAACTGGAAGAGTATCTGCAAAGGAAGTATTTCAGCACCAAGGGAAAAGACTGGGAGATGGGACGAGCAGGACTACTCTTGCACAGAGCCAGTACAAACTCAATAAGCACATGGGCTCTGTGCTTAACCATTCTGTGATTCCATTATAAATTGTCACGTACATGACTGAACTTGTCATTATGTAATTAAGAGACTTCCTGCGATTGATGTAGCAGTAGACTGCAGATTATGGAATATGGCACAACAGAAAATCTTCTGGTGACACTCAGCAGGTTGAGGAGCAGCCCTTGTGGGGAAAGGATTTGTTGATGTTCAGGTTGAAACCAGTATCAGAACTAAAAATGGACTGGGAAAGGTGCCATGTATATAGAGAAAGTGAATAGTGAAACTGTAATCCAAAGTGATTGATGAGGGATGGAAGTTGATGGGCAGGTTCCACCAGCCACATTCTTGTCTTAAGCAATGAACACTCCTTTGCAGATCTCTAGTCTACTCTACTTAATCCCCTGTGCCCCCTGCCACGATTCCTTACAATGGCAGGAACTGTAACATTTGTTCTTACACTTCCCTTGTCACCATCCAGTACTTAAACAGCTCTTCCAGGTGCGGATTGGTGGCCTTCTCTACACTGGTGAGACCAAGCACAGACTAGAAGACCTATGCTCTGTCCCCAGTGGCCAACCCAAGATCCCAGCTGCATGCCATTTTAATTCCCTTTCCCATTTCCATACGGACCTGTCAATTCTCAGCCTTCTCCATAGAGGTCCGATGCAAGGAAGAGGAACGGCACCTCATATTCTGCCTGAGGAGTCTGTATCCAAGTTACATGAACACTGAGTTTTCCTATTTTACTATAACTCTCCCTTTGGTGGGTTTTTCCCTCACATGTCCTCCCTCCTTTCCAATCCTCCTCTGGTCCCCCCATTTTATAAGGTCCTCTTTCAGATTTACCACCTACCCCCACCCCCACCCATCTGGTTCTAGCTCCACCTGCCTCTCCCCTAATGGTTCCCATTATCATCTCCATTACTTCTCATATTCTACCATTGGTTGACCTTTATGTTCCTTTATGTTAGTTACTTCACCTTTCACTCTCCCCTGCCCCTGTCTTGCTCAATCTCCCTCTCCTTTATTTTCTCTTTGCCTCCATGTAACCTCCAGCTGGCACTCCCCCTCCCATCTCCTTCATCTGGCAAAATCTGTCAATCTTTTGCCACTCATCCTCAGTCCACCAGCCACCTGGGGCTCCTGTCTTATCACTTCCACTCTTCCCTTTATATTGGCCATCTCCCCTCGACACTCTTGAGTTCTGATGCAGGGTCCCTGAGGAAACACATTGATGAATTCTTTTCCTAGATGCTGCTTGACTTGTTATGTTCCTCCAGCAGATAATTTGGGATGACATGATAGCACAACGCTTCACAGTTCTAATGACCCGGGTTTAGTTCCTGACGCAGCCTGTAGGGAGTTTGTACTTTCCTCTAGGTGGTCCAGTTTCTTTCCACAACCCAAAGACGTACCAGTTGATAGGTTGTAAATTGTCCTGGTGATTAGGCTAGGATTAAATGGGGGGGGGCGGGGGGGGGGGTTGCTGAGCCGTGTAGCTCCAAGGGCCTGTTCCACACTGTATCTCAATAAATAAATAGATTGTTGTTACTGCCACTGTTAATTTTGTGGTGACACCATCGGAGAGGGTGGAATTACAAGATGATATATTGATAACTTGCATTATAAATGTGGTGGTACCTCTCAAACACCAAAAAAATGAGAAGAGGTATGTCAGACATGGTTATTAATATACAGTTTAAAATGAGGGTCTCTATTTATTGCTGAGAATAAATTTGCTTTAATTACAAGCACCCTTTTGTACCAAAATTGCTTTCTAAAATGCTGGAGCATAGCCAGGAAATTAAACTAAGTTCTTTATTAAACAAAACAATTGATAGAAGGGCATACATGTTTTTTTCTACTGTGTGTCTGCCACCGGCAGGCAAGTACTCCAAAGAAAGAGATTTTTTGGAAACTTCCCCCTAAACATTGTTGCAATAAGAACTAAGAGCAGTGGATAAATGCTATAATCTTCAAGGATTACATTGGTCACATAAATTTAATTGTAAATCTTCACTACAGTATTTTAAATTTAAAATCTCCAGCTGGCATGTATTGTTGACAGAATGCAAACAAGTGCGTGTTAGATTTGCATAGAGGCTGTTTTGACAGGATGCTTTTCCTCAATGAAGTCATGTGCTACAACTGTGTTTTTGTTGTTCTTAAAGGAGAATTGTACTTTGATGTAAAAAGTGAACATTTTCAATGGATAATTCACCAAAAAAAAGAAAAAAAAATCCTCCTGCATTCCAAGTGTTTAAGTACTGCGGAGAGGTCTCTGGAATGTTGTATTTTTTCCAGCACATGGAGCGCTGTCAGTTTTCCTTCCCCCCCAGAGTACAATGTAGGTCGAGTGATATCACTGTGGGGGGCTTGATGCTAGAGCTGATTGACACAGAAGTTTACAACAATAAGATAAAAGTTTATTTCAAAGAACTTTGGGCAAAGTTCGAAAATGCAACTTCACATCACAAAGCAGTAGTAGTTACTGGCTGTTTGGAAGATATGTTAAATGACAAGATTACAGCCAAGGCGAGAAGAATGACAAGATGTTGGCTAAACTGCTGTAACTAGGTCAGATTACATAATTTCCTGATGTGTGCAGTACAGTCATGTCTTTGTCAGCAGCTATGTGACTATCCTTGGTTTATTACATTTTATTTTATTCCCATTTTTGCTGCTGACTTGTTTTGCCTGTCTGGAATTGATTAATCTCCGCCTTCATGTTGCATCATGTACCCCCGATTAGCTCTGAAATGGAAAGTGAACCACTCTTTATGCCACCTGCACTTTGTGGTTCCTCAGCCTAAGAAAATTAGTTAGTTCTTTTTGTTTTATCTTATTGAGTGCAGACAGAAGTAAGTGACTATTTATGCTATAAGTTTTGAAAGACTCTGTTTTTCAGTCATGCTGGTTATATCTTTACCTTACACAAACTTCAAAGATGGTCTGCGTAAGTGTGCAGCTCTCAACTTTAGGTAACTTATATTTAGTCAATGATTTTCCTGTTGCCTTCACATTGAAATTTGGATTGCAAAATACACAAAAATGCAATGCTGCACTGCTACTTCATATCCAACTGCATTAGCATCTGCTGGCTATTTGTGCAGTTATCCTGCATTATTTTGCAGGGAGCATCATTTTAGTCCGCTGTGCAGTATTGTCTTGACTTTATATTGTTACAACTCAAGTACCTTACCACAAATTTCTACTCATAATTTTTATTTTTCTATAGACAAAATGGAGAGCCCTGTTGGCAGCTGATGGAGTAACATCATTTTAGATTGCTCCTACCGTATTTACTTTGTCTCCTACCAGTTTTTTTTTTGAAACATTATTATAATACTTTACTACTGCTCTGCTATGGCTGGGAAAAAAAACAAAAGCTTCTGCAAAAGAAAGGGAAACAGAAGATGAATCTCCAGTCACTTTGGATTCAATCAGCGACTTCCTTCAACAGCAAAAATCGGAATTTTCTGAGGAGTTTCAATGACTTAATGGCAAATTGGATACAATCCAATAATCTTCAACTGAGCACAAGAACCAAATTCAGGAAAATACTGCAAAGCTGTTGACACTTGAAGAGGATGTTGAAGATACAGTTCAACTCTGCAAAGAGTTATCTTTATCCAATGAAAAATTGATGAAAAGGATTATCAATCTAGAAAATAGAAACAGGAGAAATAATTTGAGAATTCTGGGTCTTGAAGAATCAATTGAAGGCGCTGACTCTACGAAGTTCTTTGCAAACTTTCTGAAGCAGCTGTTCCCGGTTTTATTCCCTTCTGAGCCGAAACTCGATCGAGCATATCACTCGCCGACTTCCAAGCCACTGTTGTCGGCAGTGAGACCTAGGTCAGTCATTCTAAGTTTTCATGAATTTCGTATTAAGGACCTTTTAATTCGCCATACCCGTCAACAAGAAATGATCGATTTCTATGGTTACAAGGTCAAATTTGTGGAGGACTATTCACCTGAAGTTATGGCTGATGGTATGGAATATAAAGAATATATGTCGGAATATTATAATAAAGGATTTAAACCATCCCTTCGGTTTCCCGCCTGTCTGAGTATTGTTTTGAAGAACGGTTTGCAAAAGAGAATAAAGTAGGTTGAAGACGCAAAGGAGTTTCTGAAGGCTGAAGTCTAAAACTGTTATATTTCTTATTTGATCAATTTTTTCTTCTGTTAATATGAATTTGAAATAAGGTTTCAATAAACTTACGTTTTGGCTGTTCATATATTGTCTTTTTTTTGATACTTTTTTATCATATTCCTTTTTGAGGCTTTATTTTAATGTATCTTTCTTTGAATTTGTTTAAATTGATCCTTTTATATTTTCGAATACTGAGTTATTTTTCTTTTTATGTTGTGTCTTGGTAGGGACATAATTAACCTTGAAGGACTGGAGTTTCTGGGGATTTTTTGGGGAGGGAACTTTTTAGTTGTTAGCTCGCTGACTGTCTATTGGTCACCCTTCTGGCTTTGAGTGGGGGAGGGGGGAGGACCTATTTCTCTCTGGGAGCTGTGTTGGGTTGATTATACAATTGTCTGTTTGACTACCTTACCCTACGGTTTGCTTTCTAGTTTTAATAACTTATGGCCAGATCTTTTAATTACATGATGATTGGTATTTAACATGGTTTGAAATATTAACTTGTTTAGTTTGAATGTGAAAGGGCTGAATCACCCCCTTAAACAGACCAAAGTGTTTGCTTTTATTAAAAAAAATTAAAAGCACCCATTATTTTCTTACAAGAAATGTACATACGCAGCTGTGATAGCTTACATTTTTTAACTCGGTGGAAGGATATGCAATTCCATTCTTCGTTTAATGCAAAATCACGTGGAGTTTTGATTTTTGTAGATAATACGGTTTCTTTTGTTCAGCATAATACAGTTTTTGTAGATAATACGGTTTCAGTTGTTTCAGATCCTAATGGTCGATTTATTATTGTATCAGGGAGTTCAAACAGTAAATAGATTATTTTTGCTATGTATATGCCCCCAACGTAGATGATCCAGGATTTTTTGAATGTCTATTTTCGTTTTTGCCGGATTTGTGTACTTATTCTCTTGTGATGGGAGAAGATTTTAACTGCTGGTTAGATCCAATATTAGATCGCTTATCTGTTAAACCAGCCATACTTAATAATTCAGCTTTGTTTATCCAATCCTTTCTAACTAAATGTGGTACAGTTGATGCTTGGAGTTTTCTTCATTTGGCGGACAGGGAGTATTCTTTTTTTCTCTCATGTCCATCATTCTTATACCAGGATTGATTATTTTTTTATTGACAGTCAAATGATTCCATTGGTTCGATGGATCGAATATAAAGAGATTGCTATTTCTGACCACTCTCCTGTACTTCTATCTTTAAATCTTCCTGGTCCTATCCCTATGAGTAGATGTTGGTGATTTAATTTAACTCTGTTATCCAATGAGGACTTTAAGAAATTTATGGAGAATCAAATTACTCTTTTTTTTTGAAGAAAATACGTTGGAAGAGACCTCTAGTCTTATTATATGGAATACTTTTAAAGCATATATCTGGGGTCAATTTATTTCTTATACTGCAAACATCATTAAAAAAGTTAACAAAGAGAGAAATAAACTAGCTAATCAGTTAGAACAACTGGACCATAAATATGCTTCAGTACCTGATCCTGAAATATATAAGAGATGTATTGAAACCAAAACTAAATATGATCTTATTTTAACGTATCCAATTGAAAGCCAGCTTTTGAAAGATAGAAGTCAATTTTATATTCACGGAGATAAAACTGGTAAGCTACTGGCTAATCAATTGAAACCATTCATAGCCAAGCGACAAATTAAAGAAATATGTAAAATTAATGGTGACATGACAACTGATCACTTTGAAATTAATGAGACTTGTAGGGAATTTTATTCCAATTTGTATAGTTCTGACTCTGTTAATGATATTGCAATGAATAATTTTTTGGATCAATTAAATATTCCTAATCTTTCGATAGATGATCGTAGGCAACTGGATCAACCTATTTCCCAGGAGGAAATTGCTCAGGCTATTTGAGAATTGCATTCTGGGAAATCCCCAGGACCCAATGGATTCTCTGGAGAGTTTTATAAGCCTTTTCCTCCTTGCTTATACCACACTTATGTTCTACCCTTACAGATTCCTTTCAGCTAGGAAGACTACCACAGTCTTTTTACGAAGCTTCCATTTCGCTTATTCTTTAAAAGAATAAGAATCCTACTGAATGTCCTTCATATAGACCTATTTCTTTACTCATATTTGATACTAAAATTTTATCTAAAGTGTTGGCTCGCAGACTTGAAAATATTATATCTTCTATAGTTTTGGATGATCAGACAGGATTTATTAAAAATCGATATTCCCGTTTTAATATACGGCATTTGTTAAATTTTATGCATTCTCCATCTAAGGAAATATCAGAATGTGTGATATCTTTGGATGCGGAAAAGGCCTTTGACAGAGCTGAATGGGATTATCTTTTTACATCCTTAAAAAAAAATTAATTTTGGACCTAATTTTATTCATTGGATTTAATTACTTTATTTATTTCCCTCTGCTCAGATTCTTACTAATCTTCAGGATTCTAAACCCTTTAAACTCCAACATGGGACTACACAAAGTTGTCCTTTGAGACCTCTGCTTTTTGATTTAGTATTAGAACTCTTAGCAATGGCTTTTCAAGAACCTAGAGATTACTGGTATTTTAAGGAGAGGTACTATTCATAAAGTGCCACTTTATGCTGATGACATTGCTTTTTATATCTAATGTTACAACCTTTTTACCATCTGTGTTCCGTTTACTGACTAAATTTAGTCAGTTCTCAGGATATAAATTAATTTTACATAAGAGTGAACTGTTTCCTTTAAACAATTTAATACCAACTGATATTAACCTTCCTTTTAAAATTTTCAGAAAACAGTTTACATATTTAGGAATAACAATTACTAAGAATTATTAAGATTTATTTAAGGAAAATGTTTTAACTTCAATGAATTATGTTAAAAAACACTCTAATTGGTTGCCTCTCTCTTTATCACTGATTGGCCGAATTAATTCTATTAAAATGAATATCTTACCTAAATTTATATACCTTTTTCAAGCTGTGCCTGTTTTTATTCCTAATTTTTTTTTTTGACTCTTTGGATTCAATTCTTTCTTCCTATATATGGAAGAATAAAAATCCTCGTATAAATAAAGCTCACCTTCAAAAAACCAAAAAGAGTGGAGTCTTTGTCTTACCTAATTTTAGATTATATTATTGGGCAGTTAATATACAAAATATTACATTCTGGATATATTACATTAACCATGAGAATTGTCCTATATGGGTCTTTTTGGAAGTCAATTCTGTTATGAAATTTTCCATTTTTTTTTACTTGGATTCTCGCTTCCCTTATCTTTAAATAAACTAACTGACAATGTGGTAGTCAAACATACTTCGAGGATTTGGTTACAGTTTACAAAACATTTCGGTTTATTGAGATTCTCCCTCTCGAGTCCCATCTTATCTAATTATTTTTTTAAACCATCTATAATTAACTTATCTTTTTAAGAATGGGATAGATTGGGTATTAAACGATTTCAGGATCTTTTGATGGAGGAAATCTCTCTTCTTTTGTGCAACTTTCAACAAAATTTAACCTTTCCAATACCCACTTTTTTCGTACTTACAGATTAGAGATTTTTTAAGATCTCAATTACATACATTTCCTACAAGTCCAGATAAGAATATAATAGATACAATTTTTAATCTGAAACCCTTTGACAACCGTCCAATATCTTTCATTTACGGTCTGCTGTTGGGATTGAAAAAGGCTTCTTTAGATAAAATTAAAGGAGACTGGGAAAAGGATTTACAGATTTTCATATCTGAAGAGAGCTGGAAGATTATTTTAAAACTGATTAATTCTTCATTATGTGCTCGTCATTCTTTATTACAATTCGAAGTGGTACATCGAGTTCATATGTCTAAAGGTAAGCTCTCCCGTTTCTACGCAGATATTTCTCCTTACTGTGATGGATGTACTAATGGAGTGGCCACACTAATTCAATTGTTTTGGACATGTCCAAGCCTTGAAAAATTTTGGAAAGATGTATTTCAAACTTTTTCTGTACTTTTCAATGCTAGTTTTAAGCCCAATCCCTTGACTGTCATGTTTGGTATTGTTGAGGATAGTACTACAATACTGAAACCATCTAATTTGCAGGTACTGGCCTTTGTCACTTATGGCCAGGAAGGTGATCTTGCTCAAGTGGAAAGAGACCACCCCGCCCACTCATGTTCAATGGCTATCTGATATTATGTTGTGCCTTGATCTACAGAAGATTCGGTGTTCAATTTCTGATTCTAAACATGATCTTCTAATGTTATGGGGACCCTTTCTGAGTTATTTTCATAATCTTTGAACTGTTATTAAAGTATGGATCTGAGCCATTATCATAGTAATATTATATGGTAAGGTTTTTTCCTTTTTTTTTTAACCAACCAGCTCATTTTGGTAGTGGAGGTAGATTTTTTTTTAATAAAATAAAATTATTTTATTCTATTTCATTTCATATTTCAATTTTTTTTCTACATAATTGATTTGGAATATGGGATACTGTGATCATATTACTGTGATTTCAATGTAATGTAATTCGTATTACTTGTATCCTTATGAATTTTGTATTTATATTCATGCAATTTATATAATATTAATAAAAATATTGAAAGAGACAAGATGAATTTCAAGACTTGACTCTGACCAGATATTGTTAATGCTGTCTTTGAATCTGATTCATGTGATGCAGCCATTGTGTTTCTGCTTCTTTGCAATCCTGTCACGACCAACTGCACCCAACTGTTCCTGACAAACACCCCTCACTCTGGTCTGTCTATTTGTCAATTGCCACTGAACGTCAGCCCTTCCATTCACTTGCGGAGCCATTCTACCACATAGGGGAACCAGAGGGGCATTGCAGCTAATTTTGATCAACTGCAACAGCTCCATCTACTAGTTTGAAAATTCCCAGTGCGTGGGCTTCAGTTTTGTTTCCCTGGAGACTCCCAGACTCTAACTTTCAGCTTGGTGTTCAGTAAACCTCCAGTGTGGAGGCCTCTGCTCCTCACTAAATTACATGCACTGCTTACAGCATCCCCCTTTGTCTACTACTAATGACAGTAATTGAAAGACAAATCCAATTTATAGTGCTTCACATTCAATGAATCACAGATTGGGTGGACAAAATGAGGTCAAAGCCAGTTTCAATGAAAGGTGCTAGTCCATTAGGTACAGAGGAGATATCAGGAGGAAGTTTTTTTACACAGTGGTGAGTGCGTGGAATGGGCTGCCAGCGACGGTGGTGGAGGCGGATACGATAGGGTCTTTTAAGGGACTCCTGGACAGATACATGGAGCTCAGAAAAATAGAGGGCTATGGGTAACCCGAGGTAATTTCTCAGGTAAGGACATGTTCGGCACAGCTTTGTGGGCCGAAGGGCCTGGATTGTGCTGTTGGTTTTCTATGTTTCTATGCTTGTCCTGCAGGAGCCTCTGACTAACTGGGATAAAAGCATAGAAATTGACAGTGATCTGTTTAATGAATGCCAAGTTTGAATGGAGATTAATTTCCTACAGTCCCAAACTCCTTAAAACTCATTGACATATATTGATAACTCTCTACATCCTTTCTGCTCTTGTTACTTTATCACCCATAGGCAAACTGGTGTCAGTTTCTCATGCATTCTAGCTGGACTATGAAGAACTTTTTTTCTTAATTTCAAAAGGTACGTTATTAGTAATGTTTACAGTAAGTACAGTTGGGACATGTCTTTCCCTAGATTGATCCAGTTCAGTACATTCTCTTACAAAGCAGCAGCACCACTCCTGTCTACTCCTCAAACAACACATCCTTGGGTCACCTGCGATCATTTTACACGGAGCCTAGTAGTGCCATGATCCCAGCTTTCCCTACAGTGCCATTCTAGTGTCTGAACCCAGCTTTAGTCTATCCATCAGTGTGTACTTCTGCACCCTGGAATATGTTAGATGGCAACATTCATGTGTGAATACCTCCTTATACTGGAAGACTAACAAGATTCAGGGAGAGAGAAGTGCATCTTTCATGAGTTGATGATCGTTCATTTTTGTTTGAAAAAGATCTGAAGACCTTCCGACTCCAGAAATACTCAGTCGTGTTCATGCAAGGGTTGACAGTTACAGGCTGATATCTTACATGGCAATATGGTTTAGTGACTAGTTACCTGGAACATTCCAAAACATTGGGCATGGCTGTTTATTTTCTAACCCTTCTTACTGAGGTGATTGTTTGGTTGCAGAAGTTTAGCAAATAGTGATTCAATGGGATTATGTACGATGGTGCGACAACATTCTTAGATTGTGGTCAGAATGTTCTGAAAATAAGAAATTCGGCCACGAAATCCAAGCAAGTGCTGTGATGGGCTGTTTCCATGTGATCGAATCGCAAGCAGCTGTAAACGGTAGCTCTGTGCAGAATACTAGAAACTGTGAACTGTTTGTAGCAAGCTGATTTGGAATCTCGGCTCCAAAATCTCATGCGTTACTCCTTTGGCAGAGATTAGATTCGATGCACTCTAATCAAATTGAAAACACTGAACCATTGATGTTGATATTCCAACAAGGGGCTACATTGTTTACATCAAATAACAAAGTTTTGTTTTTTACTTCCACTGCATGGAGTTTAGGGGGACACAAACACTATCATTCCACAGGCTGTCATCGGTTTTGTTTATTGGATAGTTAAATGGGATGGGACATACTGGCATCTCTCCAACATGAGACATAGGAGCAAAAATTGGCTATTCGGCCTATCAATGTTGTTCTGCCATTCCATCATAGCTGATTCCTCACAACCCTATTCTCCTGCCGTTCTCCCTGTAACCTTTGACATCCTTGCGAGTCAAGAGCCTATCAATGTCTGTTTTAACATCTCAGTAGGTTACCTGCATGCATGAACTTAGACGGACGTGGTAATTGGATTGTGTAGGGCATAGTAGTGTCTAAACCAGCGCATCTGCAGCAAAAGATAGAGGAGACCAATCAGGGATTACAGAATAGTTTGATATTTTACCTTGGGAAACATAGAAGCCAGTTGTGGAATTAAAACAAAACTGGGGATATTCAACAGCTTATGTGGAAAGATTGACTGCAAGTTAGTGTTTCAGGCAAATGAAACCAATTGGATGCCATTTTCCCCCCCCTCTTTCCCCCCCTCTCTCCCCCCTCTCTCCCCCCCTCTCTCCCCCCTCTCTCCCCCCCTCTCTCCCCCCCTCTCTCCCCCCTCTCCCCCCCTCTCTCTACCCCCTCTCTCTCCCCCCTCTCTCTCCCCCCTCTCTCCCCCCCTCCTCCACCCCCCCATTCCCTCTTTCTTTGTGTCTATCCATCATTCTCTCCACTGAATGTGGGTTTAGCCCATGCACTTCACACACAGACATAAACAGAAAGGATCTTTAGATTTGCATAGCATATTGAGTCTCCTGGGAAACACTGGAGACCTTATCAGTTAATTCAATAATACTGTTTTTCTAAACATGCTTGTTGGTTATACAATGGTGCTACGTAACAACTTACCATGGAAGACTACTGTTGAGGTGGTAAGTCTCTAAAGATCCCAGATACTTGTTCTGAAGGAAAAGAAGACAACTAGAGAGGAAAGATTGTGGACAATCTGTAATACCACATCCATTTCTCACTCCAGCTAATACCATATATTGCCAAGTGACCATTTGTACACTTTGTTCATCTAATGGCTACTGCCTGGCAAGGGCAGAGACCTGAGACTGGTAGCCTGGTGCCCATTTTCTCTGGGGAAGGTTTTCATATGGAATAACAAGCCAATGTGAACTAACATTGAAAATAATTATACTGGACAGCATTTTAAGGTGTTGCTTCCTCAGAATTTTGTTTTGTTTATGATAGACTGCTTGAAGCTGAACACAAGTATAATTTCAGACTACGTGTATCACGTAGGAATTTGGAGAAACAAGAAATCAACTTTTATTGAATACAATGTGTTAAATTGCATAATGGTACTGATGCTGTGCAATAGTTCAACTAGGTTAAAAATGTTTTGCTGATGATTTTTGTTTGTACTCAGTGACTCAAGCTTCTCGCTTAAGTGTCCAATAATAATCTGCCAGCACTGGTGGATTCCAGTTGCCCTGATACTGTTCCACCATGTTCTGGTGAAACTTTTCACTGTGCTTGTCACTGACAGTGCCAATATTTGCAGGGAAGACGTCAAAATAGGAAAGCAGATAATGAATCTTTAGTGACACATTGTAGTTCATGGTTTTGTATACTTGAAGCATGTTGTCAGCCAGCTGCATGTGGTTTGGTGCTCTGTCATTGCCAAGAAAATCTTCAACAACATTCTTGAATGCAGTTTTCTCCGGTCCCACTAGAAGTTCTTCGAATTGTCTGTAATTGATGACCTGTTTGATTTGTGTGCCAGCAAAAGTGCCTTCCTTAGTCTTGGGATCAGTTATTCTGGGAAACATCTGTCTCAAGTATTGAAATCGTTCATGGAAATGTTTGCACTTGGTGACAGCAGATTCCATCCGTGCAGTTTTGAACCCAGTAGTTCTGTTTTTGCCTTTGACAAACCCAAGTCTCTGACCACGTTATTTAACTGAGATTGAGTTATCAGATGAGGCTTACTCAACATAAAGGGATTAAAATCTGTATCGATATCAGTGTCATTTTCCATTCCTGGCTCGTGCATCATTGCACCTTCATCTGCGTCCTCTAGACTGAATGTCTCTGGTAGCTTTGTACTGGAAAATTATCGTCATGCAACACAGGTCTCATGGCTGGAGGGGAGATTGGGGTATTCAATGGATTTCTTGTTATTAGCGGAGAAACCAGACACGCTGGTCAGACAGAAGTAGCTGTCCGTCACATGATCCTTCTGATCTCACCATATCATCCGGACAGCAAACGACATTAACTTCTGAGTACCACTGAGCCAAGCTCTAAGATAGAGCTTGTTGCACAACAAGTGTAAGGAGCCCAGACATTGTCTTGATCACCAATTTTACACCCAAAGTAGAGCTCATAGGCATTCTTAATAAGAGGAGTCCTGCTCCTCCTTTGAGATTTAAGTGTGTACTCGTCACAAATATAACAACAAGTATCACAGCTGTTGCAACATTGGTGAGACATTTTGCTATCACAAGTACATCTGAAAATGAGTACACGCAATATGCTCTGCTCATGGAACACGTGCATCAACCTGATCGCAAACCAATATACTTGTAAACGCAATACATAGCACAATGTGTGCGTGATGCTTTTATATCCCTTCTAAAACCTGCCCTGCCATGTAGCATCCACCCTGCCTAAGCATGCCTGGACAAGACAGAAAACTTTTCAGCTTACATTGTGGGTAACATTTTAATTGACCTGAATTGTGAATTGAAATAACAAGTATAGGCGACTTCAAAAAATAAAATGTATGATAGGGAAATTTCATGGTGATTTTCATGATCAGCAGCCCAATATCCAGAAGATACATCCAAAAGTACTTATGAAGCAAAATCTTTGTTGTCCAGTGTTACATGTTTCATTGGCAGGGGACTATAAAGTGTTTAAGACACAAACTGCCGTAGGAAATCAATGAATTGAGCATAATCTGTGGGGTGGGAGAGGGAGAAATTTGATTTCCCCCAAAGATGCTGCTTAACCCCCTGAGTTCCTTCAACAGCTTGTTCTTTTTCCCCTGATTCCAGCATCTGTATTCTCATGTGCCTCTGCTATAGAGTGTAACAGAGCTTGGTTTCTAGGGCACTGATGATTTTCTTTGAACTTTTTGCAGAATGGTGCTATTCCAGGTGAGATGGTGAAGAAAGATGAAAACTTGAAGCGTGGGAACTGGTCCAATCAAATCGAGTTTATCCTCACTAGTGTTGGATATGCTGTAGGTCTTGGAAATGTCTGGAGGTTCCCATATCTGTGCTACAGAAATGGAGGAGGTGTGTAGAACTTCTGTAATTTTCATGTGAGCATGTGTGCATTTTTAAGAGTATGTGAATTGTGTTAAAGCATCTTAGGGCATTTGTATGATGATGTGGATGAATTTGTGAATGTATAAGTGTTTAAATCTATATGTGAATGTGAGTGGACTGTGAATTCTTGTTTGTTTGTTCACATCTGGATGAGTGTGTGGCTGTGTCTGTCTTCCTATCCTTAAGTGTGATTATGCATCTATCTAATGTACAATATGTATAGTATGAGCTACTATGTCACTTCCCCATCAAACGTATTTGCACCGGTGTCATAAGGACATGCCCAAAATCTGATAAACAAATAAGAAAGTTAATAAAACCTAAGAACAGCTTGAATTCAATCAAAATTCACTTATAGTCAAAATTTACCCTGCAAGTCCACAAGTAATTTAGCTGCAGATCTGACTGAAAGATGCTTGGCAATAGCATAACATGTCAATGGCACAGAACTGCGAATAGGCCCTGGAATTCAATATGTTAAATCTCTAAAGATCCCTTCTCTGATTAATACCATATATTTGCATGTAGGTTCTTGCACATCAGCAAAATTCCACAATTTGTCTCCTTTCAAGAATGGCTGGCTTATTTGTACAAATGGCAAATAGAAGTACTGGGTTTTATTTTAGCAATATAGACACAATATTCACAGTCCGTCACACTTCAAGTTTGTTTTCACAGTAACTCATTTTACTGGTCTGTTATTCTTTGTGTCATATTTGCAGTACATTATTCTCCATGTACAACATTTTCAGTCTGTTAAACGCAATGTGCCACATTCTCGGTGTTGTTTCCATTGAGTCAGATTGTCAGCTGTTTGGTATCCTCGCTGTGTTAAACTTCCAGTCTGTTATTCTTAGTGCACCAAGCTGACATATGCTTGTTAGTCTCATGTCATTCTCCTTGTGCTACACTCACGTCATCTGCAGTGCACCAGATTCGCAGCACTCTTCAGTCTGTCATTTTTGTAAATGTTTGTTATTCTCAATATATCATCCTGTCAGTCTCTTATTCTCACTGAGTCACATTTGCAATGAACTATGTCCTCATTCTGGCTTAATATGCCATATTCACTATTTTTTAAAAATCATTCTCAAGGAGCCCCTCTCCTAGGCATGACAGATTCTGCAGATGCTGGAAATCCAGTGCAACGCAACACACACACACACACACACACACACACACACACACACAAAATACTGGAGGGACTCAGTAGGCCAGGCAGTATCTACGGAGAGGAATAATGTTCGGGCTGAGACCCTTCACCAGGGAGTCCTGATGAGTGGTCTCAGCCTGAAATGTTGGCTCTTTATTCCTCTCCATGGATGGTGTATGACCTGCTGTGATTTTACAGCATTTTGTGTGTGCCATTCTCCTAGTCTGTTATTTTCAACCTAGGGTATTCTCAGCCTGCTAAGTGTGTTATATTCACAAAAGTTTGTTATTATCAGTTTGTTACAGTTTCATCCTGTATTCTCAGTATGTCCGACTTCCGGTCTTTGTATTCTTAATGTTAAATTAATTTGCTCATATTATCATATTGTCTCAATATTGTCATATTCTTAGGTTATTTGCATTGTAAGGTACTCCCAGTTATTTGTTATTCTAAGTGTAACACACTCAGTTGTCTGTTATTTCCATTGTGTCCTATTTGCAGTTCGCTATGTTGACAGGTGTTTTTATCAGAATGATACATTCTCAGTGTTACATCTTTGTATGTTGTCATTTACTACTTGGTGTGTCTAATTCTCTGTGTCACGTTTTCAGATAATTTAGTGTGTTCACATCTGTTTTTCTCAATCTAATACATTCTGAGGTATCTGCTCCTCTTAAGTCTGTACTGAATTCTCTGCTGTCCATTTCTCTTACAATGTCAACATGGCATTTTATCTGTGAGTCATACACACATTTAATTAAATCTTTGTTTCACATTCTCTGCTGTCTGTTATTTTGACTAACCCCACTGCCAGTTGTATTATTTCCAATCATTTTTAATAAAGCTATTTCTTATGTTTCCTAGAAATGTCTGCTTTTCTTATTGTGTGCTGCTGATTTAACATATTCTCAGGTGCCTGATGTTCTCATTGTGCGGCTGTTATTCTCAGTAAATGTATCCTCAGATGTTTATTGTTGTCATTCTGATTCATTCTCAAGTCTCGGTGTTCTCACTTGTCACATTATCAAGCACCTAATGTTCACAGTAAAATATTTTTTAAGGTGTCTGTCATTCTAGGTCTATCTAATTCTTGCATGTCTGAAATTCTCTTTACTTAGACTGAAGGGATTGAGATTCCTTTCTCTTAAAGACAAAAAGAGGGGTAACCCGACAGACGTATGTAAAGTTATGAACATGCTGATTAGGTAGATAGGAAGATGTTCCTATGTCTTATGGTCTTATAATTTCAGCGGGAAAAAGTGCAATCTAGGGATCATGAATGTAAAGTAATCACCAATAACTCAGATGGAGAGTAGAAATAGAAATCTCTTTACTTGAAGAATATTAAGAATGTGCAGAATAGTTGGCACAAGTAACAGATGGTTTTGGGAGAGAGGGGTGGACTAAACACATTTGAGAAAGTTAAAGAAGACTATGCTGATATAGTCAGATGAAGATAGGTGGGAGGAGGTTCATAGGGAAGTAAACTCTAACATGCCAAACTTCCCTTTTTGTGATTTATTTAAAATAACCAATATTATATGAAGCAGAAAGAGGCAATTTGACTCAATTTCATGATCCGCCTCATGTTGTTCCTTTTCAAAGTCTTAACAACATAACCCTCTATTCTCATGTCCCTCATGTTCTCATCAAGCTTTTGTTAATGATTATAAAATGGTAGTCAATCTCTAAGATCCATTCTAGTCTGTCTGTAGCTAATACTGTATTTCCAAGTAGGTGATTATTTCTCTTAAATGACACCATTCCCTGTGGTAACAAGTTCCATATTCTTGCCACGTTAGGTAAATATTTTTTTCGGAATTTGCTGTATGAGTTCTTGATGACTATTCTATTCTGATTTTGCCATCCCCTACACAGAGAAACAATGTCCACTTTACCAAGACCCTGATAAAGTGATCCTTAGCCATTGCTTCCAAGATAAGTGAGATAATTTCTTTGTCAACTAGTCTGCCTCTGTGTGTCCAGCATAATCCTCATTAATTCTTTTTGTATTCCCTCTAATGTTTACAATATGATTACCAGAATTAGACAGAATATACCAAGTTTTGTCTAACATGAGGTTTTATGTATATTTTGCATAATATTCAAGATGTCCCACTCAAAATAGCTAGTCATTTTTGGCTTGCAAACACGAGGAATTCTTCAGATGCTGGAAGTTCAAGCAACACACATCAAAGTTGCTGGTGAACGCAGCAGGCCAGGCAGCATCTCTAGGAAAAGGTACAGTCGACGTTCAGGCCGAGACCTTTCGTCAGGTCATTTTTGGCTTGCAGTTTTATGGCCTTATTATTGTGCTTTTAGTGTTTTTGTAGTTATTTTCCGAGATACCTCATTTCCCCTACCCCATAAAGATTATTATTTTCTTTAGTTTTCTTTCCCAAGTATTCTACATCACCCTTATGATTGACACTCTTGTGCAAAAAATCTCCATCCTACACGTGTTTATTAATTGCTGACCATAATTTTTCCAGTTCTACTCAGCATTGACCAATTCCTTTACCTTGTTTTGGGGCTGTCTGCAAATTTAGAAATTATGTTGAATCTATAATTTAAAAAGTATAAATTTTAAACTAATGTAGTCTCAGTATTGGCTATTGTGGAAGCCCACTTTCTGCCTTCTGTCACTCTAAGTTAAAAACTCATCATCCTTACCCTCTGCTTTCTAAATTGATGCCAACTATTTATCCATGCTTACTCCAGATAAGGTGACCTTAGTCATTAACTCTCTTGTGTGACACCTGCTCAAAGGCCTTTTGAAAATATATTACATACATCTGTGATATGAACCTTCTGAAAACTGTTGCTTATTTATATTTATAATTTTGATTGCTAGATGGTTTTATATTTCAACTTTACTAGGGATCCCATTAGTTTTCCAACCTGTGACATTTTCAATCTCTGAATACATTCCTCTAACCTCCTTTCTTAACCACTGATATTACTCTTGCTAACAGTCTCAGGCACATTACATTTTCCAACAAATTCTATGTAAAAGTGCCTCTTCTATCTCTTTCTTAACATCTTGTAAAATACACAGACATAATCTGTACAGGCCAGGGATTTTATTCTCTTTGCAAAACATTTATTCTCAATGTAACATTTGTGACATTTGTTTCCTTGTGTGATATATTTTGTAAAATGTTGCATAAGCCATTTGAACATTTTCAGGCATTATTTTCATGTTTCTTAAATGTTTGGTATTTTTCACATATCAGTCTTATAACTAATATTGTCAAAATAATGGAATGGCTGGTTCTTAAGATAATTTCTTTTAGGAGTTTGATACTGATACTAAGCCTTATTTTTCCCATACCAGTATGTACACAATTAGTTGCAATTGTCAGTCCATTATTTCTGCAAATAAATTTATGTTTGATGAAAATAATTGACATTGGCTACAACTATTTTTTATGGATGGGAAATAACTTAAAAACCTATATAAATAAAGGGCAAGTAATTTACTTATTCTTCAAGAAGATGAAAAATACTGTGGCCTTTAGTGGAAAATAATTAATTTAAAATTAACTTTAAATATATTTAACACCAATCCATCCTGAAGTATGCCTCTGTGGACTTCTAATGCCTTTCATCTATTTCATTTCTTTCTCATGTCTTCAGTTCTACTCTTGTCTCTTTTTTTCTTACGAGTGCACATATCCACTTTTACATAAGCACAACTTGCAAATCATCCGACAGTCACTGAACCTTAATGTAATCTGTAGAGAAAATGTAAACATGTTTAAATCTAATCAATAGAAGAAGCTTTGCCTCTTGGATTGGCCTGACACCTGACACTCTCATTGATGTGACTTTATCTTTAACCTTGAACAAGAGAAAATCTGCAGATGCTGGAAATCCAAGCAACACACACAAAATTCTGAAGGAACTCAGCAGACCAGGCAGCACCTATGGCAAAAAGTGCAGTTGACGTTTCGGGCTGAAACCCTTTGGCAGGACTGGAGGAAAAAAACTGAGGAGTAGACTTAAAAGGTGGGGGAGGGGAGAGAGAAACACCAGGCAATAGGTGAAACCTGGAAGTGGGGTGGGGGGGTTCTGATGAAGCAAAGAGCTGAAAAATTGATTGGTGAAAAAGACAAAAGACTATGGAAAAAGAAAAAGGGGGAGGAGCACCAGAGGGAGGTGATGGGCAGGCAAGGAGATAAGGTGAGGGAGGGAAAAGGGGATGGGAACTGGTGAACATGGTGGGGGGCTGGAGGCCATCACCGGAAGTTTGAGAAATCGATGGTCATGCCATCAGGTTGGAAGCTACACAAGTGGAATATAAAGTGTTATTCCTCCAACCTCAGTCTGGCCTCATCACAACAGCGGAGGAGGCCATGGATGGACATATCGGAATTGGAATGGGAAGTGGTATTAAAATAGGTGGCCACTGGGAGATCCCGGTTATTGTGGTAGGTGCTCAGTGAAACAGTCTCCCAATCTATGTTAGGTCTCACCCATATACTGGAGGCCACACTGGGAGCACGGACCAAGTAAAAGACCACAACAGATTCACAGATGACGTGTTGCCTCACCTGGAAGGTCTGTTTAGGGCCCTGAATGGTGGTGAAGGACGATGTGTAGGGGCTGGTGTTGCACTTGTTCTGCTTGCAAGGATAAGTGCCAGGAGGGAGATCAGTGGGGAGGGACAAATGGACAAGGGAGTCACAAAGGCAACGATCGCTGTGGAAAGCAAAAACTGGGGCGGGGGGGGGCGATGGGATCCCATTGGAGGTGGCAGGAGTTTCCGAGAATTATGTGCTGGACGCAGAGGCTGGTGTAGTGATAGGTGAGGACAAGAGGAACCCTATCCCTAGTAGGGTGGCGGGAGGATGGGGTAAGAGCAGACGTGCGTGAAATTGAAGAGATGTGTTTGAGGGCAGCGTTGATCGTGGAGGAAGGGAGGTCCCTTTCTTAGAAAAAAGAGGACATCTCCTTCATTGTAGAATGAAGAGCCTCATCCTGAGAGCAGATGCGGTGGAGATGGAGGAATTGAGAGAAGGGGATGGCGTTTTTACAAGTAGCAGGGTGGGATGAGGTATAGTCTAGGTAGCCTTGTGAGTCCGTGGGTTTGTAATAGACATCAGTGGATAAGCTGTCTCCGGAGACAGAGACAGTGAGATCGAGAAATGGAAGGGAGGTGTTGGAAATGGACCAGGTGAATTTGAGGACAGGGTGGAAGTTGAAGGCAAAGTGGATGATGTCAACGAGTTCAGCACGGGTGCAGGAGGTAGCACCAATGCAATCATCAATGTGCTGCTTCCATGTGACATGCTGCCTGCAAACCTGTCCCCACTATGAACTTCACCTTCACCTTCACCAGACGGTATCGCCGGGGTTTATCAGGTAGCAGCTGACAGTACAAGTTACTGTTAATTTACACTCTTGATCACCTCAGCTCAGCTGAAGTCCATGTTCAGGTGACGATCTTGCTTCTGGGGCATTTAAATACATTAAAAAAACACTGTGGAAATGTATGTCTAAAAAATTGAAAATATCATTCATTAAAAACAATGCAGTTTTTATTCAAACCAAATGAGAACATCAGAAGGCTGCAGGGTAGCCTTCTGGAAGAGTTTGAGTCAAGAAGTCCAATCCTGATGCTGAAGCACCCACTATTTAAGTACTTTTGCTGGCACTCTAGTCATACTTTATTGATCCCAACAGATCTACCTGTTTAATGAAGCAGTTGAAGGCAAGTGAATCAGTCAGAACATGTTGCCTTCATTCATTGTTTGGCATTTTTACAACTGAGTAGAGATTAACCAAAGTATAATCTATTTCATGTTAATACATGTACCATTCAGAACTGATTAAATGATTAATTATGTGATCTATGTCAGAACTGAATATGAGAGTCCATCGAATGCCAAAGACCAAGGAACAACTTTATTTGCCATATGTATTTACATGTATTAGGAATTAACTGTGCTGTGTTGGCGAAACATACAACGAAATAAAACAACGAGACTCAAAAGTTACACAGGAGAAAGAACTATACTTTTATACTTTATTGTCGCCAAACAATTGATACTAGAATGTACAATCATCACAGCGATATTTGATTCTGCGCTTCCTGCTCCCTGGAGTACAAATCGATAGTAAATATTAAAAATTTAAATTATAAATCATAAATAGAAAGTAAGGTAGTGCAAAAAAAAATCAAGAGACAGGTCCGGACATTTGGAGGGTATGGCCCAGATCTATACAAAAGTAAAGCTAGACGTTCTGACATAGAATAAAATATGGATAAAAATAAATACCAGCATGTATTTACAATGAAAGTGGTTTAAAGTATAAATGCAAGAGATTCTGCAGATGCTGGAAATCCAGAGCAAATAACACAAAACGCTGGAGGAATTTAGCAACCCTAACCACAATCCAAACCCTAAGGCAGCATCTATGGAAATGACTAAACAGTCAATGTTTCAGGCTGAGAAAGGAAGGGGGAAGATGCCAGAATAAAAAGGTGGGAAAGGAGGACAAGCTGGAGGTGATAGGTGAAGCCAGGTGGGTGGGGAGGAGGGGAATGAATTAAGAAGCTGGGAGGTGCAAGTGGAAAAAGCAGAGGGCTGGAGAAAAAGGAATCTGATCGGAGAGGGGTGTAGGCCATGGGAGAAAGGGAAGGAGGAGGGCACCAGTGTGGTGATAGGCAGGTGAGGAGAAGAGGTTAGAGGCCAGAGTGGGGTATAGAAGAAGGGAGAATGGGGAAGGGAAAAAGGATTACCAGAAGGAGAAATCGATGTTCGTGCCATCAGGTTGGAGGCTACCTGGATGGAATAAGATGTCTCTGACTGTGATTGAAGTCACTGGAGAGACACTGAAGCCAGTGATATAGAAGTCTTTATTTCTTACAACAAGCAGGCATCATTCCGGAGACATTCTCAGTCTCCAGGTGATTCATTAAAGTTACAATGGCATAATTTACCTCAGTACTTTGGGGCAATCATGCTTCCTTTGTATTGTATATCTGCAAAGGGAGACACTCTGAATATTCAAGTGCCTTTGCTGGGACAATTCCCTGAATTTATTTAAATTTGCAAAGGTGCAAATTCCATAAACCCATAGGTGTTGCAGGTCAATTAACACAACCACATTGTCTTAACTTTTGACTTATGCATATGCAAATGTCCGTTGGTCACCATTTTGCAAACCATATCTCTTTTTCTATGGGCTTTTAATTTCAGTTTACTGCTTGTAATTTACAATAAAAACTGAAAACTAATTGCAAGCTTCCAGAACGTATTTACAGCACATTTACAGTACTGCAGACTGGTTCTTGTTTAAATTGATATTTGTTATATTCACGTAACTCCAGAATACTCCTGATCAAGGTGTTGCTTCTCCACTGAGAGTGGCCTCATCGTGCAGAAGAGGAGGTCATGGACATTGGAATGGGGATGGGGATAGGAATTAAAATGATTGGCCACTTATTGCAGTTAGAGTGGAGGTGCACGGCAAAGCTGTCCCCCGCTTTACAACGGTTCTCACAAACGTAGCAGAGGCTGCTTCAGGAATACCGGATACAGTAGACAATTGCAACAGATTTGCAGGTGAAGTGTTGCCTCACCTGGAAGGACTGTTTGGGGACCTGAAAGGAGGTGAGTGGCCAGGTGTAGTATTTCTGACACTTGCAGGGATACATGCCAAGAGGGAGATTAGTGCGGAGGGACATAGGGACAAGGGAATCATGGAGGGAACGATCCCTGTGGAAAGTGATGAAGAGTTGGGGGGGTGGTGGAGCAGAAGTGGGAGGTAAAGATGTATTTGGTGGCAGGATGGCAAAAGTTGCAGAGAATGGTGTGTTGGATACAGGGCCTCCTGGGGTGGTAGGTGAGGACAAGAAGAACACTATCCATGTTAGGCAGCAAGAAAATAGGATGAGCTTGGATGCCAGGATATGCAGGCAACAGCAGCATCAATGGTGGAGGAAGGGAAATCCCGTTCTTTGAAGGAGGAGGACATCTCTGATATCCTGGAAAGGAAAACCTCAAATTGGGAACAGATGCAGTGGAGATGAAGGAATTGAGAAAAGGGAATAGCGTTTTCACAGGAGACAAGTCGGGAAAAGGTATAGTCAAGATAGGGAAGGGAATCAGTAGGTTTATAAAAGTTATTGGTAGACAGTTTGTCTCCGGAGGTGGAGGCAGAGAGATTAAGAAAAGGGAGAGAGGCATCATTAATAGACCAAGTGAATTTAAGGGCAGAGTAGAAGTTGGATGCAATGCTGATGAAATTGACAAGCTCAGCAGAGGTGCAGGAAGTGGCACCAATGAGGCAAGAACAAACTGGGATGCAGTACCTGAGAAAGCATGGAACTTAGACTGTTCCACATAGCCAACAAAAAAGGAAAGCATCGTTGGGGTCTATGCAGGTGACCATGGCTACCCCTTAAATTTGGAGAAAGTGTAAGGAGCTGAAGGAGAAATTTTTGAGGGTGAGGACCAGTTCTGCCTGGTGGAGGAGGGTAGTGGTGGAGGGGAACTGGTCGGGTCTGTTGTCAAGGTTTAAATTTTTGAAAATGCAGTGCAGTGACTGAGGTAATAATTAGAGGGTGTGGGAGGTAACTGGAAGGGTTGATCAGATTAACTATATACAGTTTGTCAGTCTTAATTGCAATGAAATAAATCTCGATTTTAACTAGGAAATCTAATATCAGTCTAATTTTCTTGTATACAGTGGTTCTTGGATTTGAAATCAATAATTAATTGGATGAACCTTATGAGGATTTACCAGTATTGCAGAACAGTGGTGAATATTTGGTGTAAAGTTAAGCATGCATTACCAATTCACTGTACCACACAGTGCTGGATAGGTAAAGCTCGAAAGCAGATAAACTTTAATAACAGGTTAGCCAACCACATTAGTTTGCATTTATATCAGCCAAGCTTTCATCTACATTTATGCAAAATTGTACCTTTTCCTGAAAAGAAAAACATATTGGTTGAATATTGTTAATAGATGTTTGCATGTACATACAGCAGCAATTTGTTTACACATTAATTGATTTTATGATGAATGGATAGTCTCTCATTTTTACACCTTATGAGGAATTTTCCTCCCAAAGCCTATTTAAAGGATTTTTAATAGGAAATCAACAACTATTTCCATCTAGTTTCGATCTAATAACAGTAAAAAATGAGAATGAGAGTTTATTTGGGATCTAGAAACAAAAAGGATTTGTAATATTTGGTTCTGCAACATCATCCAAGGTATTTTGTCCATACCCAACACAGTAGCCGGGGACAAAAGATGTTCCAGGACTTGCCAATTCACATTTCAGATTGTAAAAGCGTTACATCACCTCAGCTTGTACCGATAGAAAGGATACTTGCATGAAGAATCGCCTCCAACTCACACTACTTGCCATGTCTGGATGCATGTTTTACAGAGGAAATCTGGGACAGGGTATTGGAGACAAAGTTAAGCAGAGCATGGAGCTTTTATTCTACCTGATCCTAGTCAGAAGTCTCAGAGAATTCATGCCATAATGGGCAGTTTGAATAATACAAGAAGAAGAAGAATATCTTTATTGTCATTGTTGTGGAGCAATGAAACACAGTTTAGCAGCTCAACGTTTTGCAGCATGACAAAGAATATATACATAAAATAAACACTAAAGCCTCAGGATTACAGTCCAAAATTAATAATATATGGATGGGGGGGCGGGGGTAGGACTATTGCACACCTGCCATTCCTGGAAGTGTGATGCATTTAGCTGCTGCTGTCTTAGGAGGGGGGCAGGAGAAGGGAAGGGGGTGTTATACATTTCACTGCTTGTGGGTAGAAGCTGTTAAGGAGTCTCTTTGTTTTCGTCCTTAATGCTCTGTATCTCTTCCCAGAAGGTAGAGGGGAAAACAGGTGATGTCCAGGATGAATGGAATCCTTTGAAATATAAGTAGCCTTCTTTTGAAGTCTGCCAGTATAAATGTCTCTGAGGGAGGGTAATGTTGTGCCAATAACCCGCTCTGCTACCCTCACCACCTTGATCTGTTTGCAAGTCCTTCCTGTTCTGTTCTGTGCAGCTGGCAAACCACACTGCACAGCAATACGTCAGGAGGCTGTCTATAGCTGTCCAATAGAAGTTGATCAGCAGGTGATGAGGGAGGAGAGCTGTTTTAGCTTTCTTAGGAAGTAGAGCCTCTGTTGGGCCTTCCGCACCTGATAAGAGATATGGGCAGTCCAGGTGAGGTCAGCCGAGATGTGGACGCTGAGGAACTTGAAACTCTCTACTCTCTCCACCTCTTTCCCGTATATGTGCAGAGCAGAGTGCTCGACGCCCTTTGATTTCCTGAAGTCTACTATCAGCTCCTTGATTTTTGTGATGTTCAAGTCCAGGTTATTATGACAACACCATTCTGTCAAATGCTGTACCTCCTTCCTATAGGTTGTCTCATCACAGTCTGATATGATACCTATTAGGGTGGTAATGTCAGCAAATTTGACAATGGTGTTGGTGGAGTGAATGGTAGAGCAGTCATGGGTGAAAAGAGAATCGAGGATGGGGCTGAGAACACACCCCTGTGGTGTACCAGTGTTCAGGATGAGAGTAGATGATGTGTGTTCTCCCATCCTGACACTTTGGGGTCTGTTACTCAGAAAATCCAGTATCCATGAGCACAGTGAACTGTCAAGGCCCAGGCTGCTCAATTTCTGCACCAGTTTGTAGGGGATGACTGTATTAAAAGCTGAGCTGTAGTCCACAAACAGCAGTCTTACATAGGTGTTATCCTGATCCAGGTTTGTAAGGGCTGTGTGGAGAGCTGTGATGACTGCATCCTCTGTCGATTTGTTTGCACAATACACAAACTGGTATTTATCAAGGTCAGCAGGTATGGCAGACTTAATATAAGACAGTATGAGTCTCTCAAAACATTTCATGATGATAGGAGTTAGAGCAACTGGGCGATAGTCATTAAGGCAGTTCACTGTACTTTTCTTTGGTATGGGTATTATTGTGGCTGACTTAAGGCAGGTGGGGACTACAGACTGTAGTAGCGAGAGGTTGAAGATGGTAGCAAATACTCCCGCTAGTTGATTTGCGCAGTCCTTAAGAATCCTTCCGGTGACTCCATCTGGGCCAGCTGCTTTCCTCACATTGACTCCGCGCAGGGTGGATCTGACCTGGAGTTGGTGTAATTGTATAGGGTCATCCTTCTCTGTTAGTGCTGACTGGATGCCAACTTCTCCATTCTGACTGTCAAAGCGAGAAAAGAACTGGTTCAGAGTGTCTGGCAGTGAGGAGTTTGTGACTGTATAGCTGTCCTTGTAGCCAGCAAGATGAATATTGCACAAATCTCTTGGACAATACAGGGCATGCCTAATGGGGCACACATGGTAAATAGGCTACGGCCACTCATTCCCAGGGCCATTAGGAATAGTAGTTGGTGTCACAATGGGAGGAATGGGTGCAAAGCTCAGCCAAACATTTATATCTGTGTTATCATTTCCACCCACAAAAAAGTGGTAAAACTGTCCAGCAGATGCCGTGATAATATTAAATTAGGCATAGTAATGTGGGACTTCTCCAAGTTACACATCCATTTAGCACTTTTTAAATGTGCAACTCCTCATCAGATAAAATAAACAACAAAACTGTTTGCTTTATTAGCAGAATTAAATATAACTAACCCAAACGATCATGTTTTCATCATTGCCATTATATAATCCGAGTAAACAGCACTCAGTTTATAGTTAAACTTAAGCATAGTTGCTAAAGGAGCTTTCCTTCAAGTCGTTCTCAGAATTTGACAGTATTGTCCGTAATCTTGGATCTTCTTTTTTAAAGGTGCTTTTATGTTTCCCTATATCATCATGCTGGTCTTCTGTGGTATTCCTCTTTTTTTTCTGGAGCTTTCCTTTGGACAGTTCACCAGCCAAGGATGTCTTGGTGTGTGGAGAGTTAACCCTATGTTCAAAGGTAAGAAAGTTCATTACCAACTGTGCCAGGGGAATGGATAAGCGGCACAGGAAAGCTAGAGGTGGAGATGTTATTAAAATGTATATTGAGATGATATTAGCGATATTCCCAGAAAAATGTGACTGCTGCATCCATAAGCAAAATTAAACACTGGGAAGTATTACTTTGTTGTGTGAGAAGAAGCAATGTCTGAAGACTTTTGATTTACAGTCGGTGGCCACTATTATTATTATTACTACACTGTGCACCTCATGAGTCTATATATCTAATCAGCCAATCATGTGGCAGCAACTCAATATATAAAAGCATGCAGACATGCTCAAGAAGTCAGACCAAACATCAGAATGGGGAAGAAATGTGATCTGAGTGACTTTGACCGTAGCATGGCTGTTGGTGCCAGATGGGGTGGTTTGAGTATCTCAGAACCTACCGATCTCCTGGGATTGTCACACACAACAGTCTCTAGAGATTACAGAGATTGGGGTAAAAAAACAAAAAAACTTTGGTGAGCAGCAGTTCTGTAGGCAAAAACACTTTATTAATGAGAATGGCCAGACTGTTTCAAGCTGACAGAAAGGCATCAATAACTCAAATAACCGCTTGTTACAACAGTGGTGTGCAGAAGAGCATCTCTGAATGCACAAATCTCGAACCTTGAAGTGAATGGGCTACAGCAGTAGAAGACCATGAACATACACTCTGTGGCCACTTTATTAGATGCAGAAAAACTGAATAAAGTTGCCTTTGAGTGTATATAATTGCAAGACTCTGGTTAGGAAATCCCTTAAGATTGAGGATGATGTGCCTCCACTCTGTACTTGGGTTCTGAGGCGGCTGATGGGATCCACCACAACACAAAGAACAGGGTCTATTATGTGAGGGAAATAGTTCCTGCCATTTTAGCTCAGTTTTCCATGTGTTTCAGACAGAGATTGAAAGACCCTCATGCTACCCTGTTGTTCCAGCTTCATTTTGAATGTAATGGAACAGTGATACCTACCAGTGGCAGTGTTACCCCTGCTGCTGGCAACTTTGAGAATATCCTTGGATCACTTCCTCTGACCTCCAGCAAATCCATTACTCTGATGGGGCTTGAAATAGAGTGCTCATTTCCCAGTGACAGACTGCAAAGTACTAAATGTGTCACAATCAAATATAAATAATTTTACCAGGACAAGGCTATTTACCACTATTTGTTACATCATGTCCAAAGCGGAGAAAAGCATATGAACAAATGCTTTGTGAAAGTTTAGTCCACCAACCATGAAAAATTTGCTGGGAGGTCTTAGACTACCAGGTAAAAATGCCCTTCCCACTTGGCACCACATTATCTGCCCTGTGAAATTGGATGAGGCTGCCACACAGGCAGATTGATAGTCTAACCTTAACGGGTGGAGACTACCTATTCAATTGTGGGTCCCCAAGGTGCCAACTTGAGCAAGGAACCATGATAGCATGCAGCAAAGTGGTCTGCAGAGTCCAAAATATAGAACTATCTAACTGTACAAGGGAAGAAAAAGGCGATTTCTGCTTTAGTGTCCTTCTCCCCCAAATGCTATCAGCATAATTTTGAAATATGGGACATACTTAATGGAGGAGAAATTATTTCCCATAGAGGAGTTATATTTTCTGCATCCCAGGGAGCTATGTGTGTCAAATCACTGTATATTCAAAGCCAAGATATTTTTGGACGAAAGGAGAACCCTGAGTTAGGAAAGAGGAGGTCAGCAATCAGACTTTACTCAGTATATTTCTGACAGTTCCTTAATTTATTATAACCTTGTTACCCTTTCAGTTTCTGTTACTAATTATATGACTTCTGCTAAATTTTGCTGTTCACATTGTAAAGAAGTTGTGGTGGGAACAGTGCCACTTCCTGTTTGTCCTAGAAGCCTGCACATCAGAGTCGTCATAATTTAAAATAATGACACCAAATTGGCACTCTCATTCCAAGGACCTCAATAGTGGAGGTTTCCTGCATGCCCTTTGAGGCAAAATTATGACTTGCACATAGACGTTAAATTTTATTACTCTATAAGATATAGGAGCAAAAGTAGGCCATTCAGCCCATCGAGTCTGCCCTCCCATTCAATCATGGGCTGATCCAATTCTTCCAGTGATCCCCACTCCCCTGCCTTCTCCCCATACCCTTTGATGCCCTTTCTAATCAAGAACCTATCTATCTCTGCCTTAAATGCACCCAATGACTTGGCCTCCACAGCCACTCGTGGCAACAAATTCCACAGATTTACCATCCTCTGACTAAAGCAATTTCTCCGCATCTCTGTTCTAAATGGATGTCCTTCAATCCTGAGGTTGTGCCCTCTTGTCCTAGACTCCCCTATCACGGGAAATAACTTTGCCATATCTAATCTGTTCAGGCCTTTTAACATTTGGAATGCTTCTTTGAGATCCCCCTTCATTCTCCTGAACTCCAGGGAATACAGCCCAAGAGCTGCCAGACATTCCTCATATGGTAACCTTTCATTTCTGGAATCATTCTCGTGAATCTTCTCTGAACCCTCACCAATGTCTGTATATCCTTTCTAAAATAAGGAACCCAAAACTGCACACAATGCTGCAAGTGTGGTCTCACAAGTGCCTTACAGAGCCTCAACATCACATCCCTGCTCTTAGTATTCTATGCCTCTAGAAATGAATGCCAACATTGTATTTGCCGTCTTCACCACTGACTCAACCTGGAGGTTAACCTTTAGGGTATCCTGCACAAGGATTCCCAAGTCCTTTTGCATCTCTGCATTTTTGAATTCTCTCTCCATCTAAATAATAGACTGCCGGTTTATTTCTTCCACCAAAGTGCATGACTATATACTTTCCAACATTGCATTTTATTTGCCATTTCTTTGCCCATTCCCTTAAACTATCTAAGTCTCTCTGCAGGCTCTCTGTTTCCTCAACAGTACCTGCTCCTCCACCTACCTTTGTATCATCGGCAAATTTAGCCACAAATCCAGTAATCTCATAGTCCAAATCATTGACATACATCGTAAAAAGCAGCAGTCCCAACACCAACCCCTGTGGAACTCCACTGGTAACTGGCAGACAGCCAGAATAGGATCCCCTTCATTCCCACTCTGCTTTCTGCCGATCAGCCAATGCTCCACCCATGCTAGTAACTTCCCTGTAATTCCATGGGCTCTTATCTTGCTAAGCAGCTTCGTAGGATCGGATGGTCGGTTGAGTTAAACTGCAAGGGTGAAAGGACGTTGATGGTAGTTATATAAAGGCTTCCCAACAGAGCGGCTGGGAGGTGGACCACAGGTTACAGCAGAAAATAGAAAAGGTGAGTCAAAGGGGCAATGTTATGATAGTCTTGGGAGATTTTAACATGCACGTCAGTTGGGAAAATCAGGTTGGAAATGCATCACAGGAGAGTGAGTTTGTTGAATGCTTATGAGATAGCTTTTTAGAGCAGTTTGTCGTTGAGCCTACTAGGGGATCAGCTATACTGGACTGGGTGTTATGTAATGAACCAGAGGTGATTAGGGAGCTTAAGGTAAAAGAACCCTTAGGAACCAGTGAACACAATATGATTGTGTTCAGCTCTGATGTAGCAGTATTTCAGTGGCGTAAGGGAAATTACAGTGGTATGAGCGAGGAATTGGCCAAAATAAATTGGAAGGAGCTGCTGGCAAGGATGTCAGTAGAGCAGCAATGGTGTGCATTTCTGGGAAAAATGTGGAAGGTGCAGGACATGTGTATTCCAAAAGGGAAGAAATACCCAAGAAAGGGCATACAATAAAGCAAAAATTAGTGGGAAGATAGACGACTGGGAAGTTTTAAAAACCTACAGAGAGCAGCTAAAAAAATTATTAGAAGGGAAAAGATGAAATATGAAAGGAAGCTAGCAAATTATATCAAAGTGGATAGTAAAAGTTTTTTCAAGTATGTTAAAAATAAACAGAAATGACAGTGGATAAAGGACTGCTAGAAAATGAGGCAGGAAGCCATAAGGAAGTTTAGAGCGGCAAGGAGATGGCTGCTGAACTAAATGAGTAGTTTGCGTCATTCTTCACTGTGGAAGACACTAGCAGTATGCCTAATGTTGTAGCGTGTGAAGGAAGAGAAGTGGGTGCAGTTACTGTTATAAGAAAGAAGGTGCTCAAGAAGTTGAAAGACCTAAAGGTATATAAGTCACCCGGACCAGATGAACTGTACCCTAGGGTTCTGAAAGAGATAGTATTAGAGATTGTGGCAGTATTAGAAATGATCTTTCAAAAATCATTGGATTCTGGCATGTTGCCAAAAGACTGGAAAATTGCAAGGCAGCAGAAAGGAAATTATAGACCAGTTAGCCTGACCTCAGTGGTTGGGAAGATGTTAGTCAATTCTTAAGGATGAGGTGATAGAGTACCTAGTGACACAGGACAAGATAGTACAAAGTCAGCATGGTTTCCTTCAGGGAAACTTCTGCCTGGCGAACCTGTTGGAATTCTTTGAAGAGATTACAAGTAGGATAGAGAAAGGGGATACAGTCGATGTTGTGTATTTGGACTTTCAGAAGGCCTTTGACAAGGTGCCACACATGAGGCTGCTTACCAAGAGCCAATGGTATTACAGGAAAGTTACTAACAGGGTTAGAGCATTGGCTGATCGGTATGAGGCAGCGAGTGGAAATAAAAGGATCCTTTTCTACTTGGCTGCCAGTTGACTAGTGGTGTTCTGCAGGGATCGATATTGGGACCGCTTCTTTTTACGTATATAAATGATTTAGATGATGGAATAGATGGCCTTGTTGCCAGGTTTGCCGATGATAAGAAGATTGGCGGAGAGGGAGATAGTGTTGAGGAAACAGGTGGGATGCAGAAGGACTTAGGCAGATTAGGAGAATGGGCAAGAAAGTGGCAAATGAAATACAATGTTGGAAAATGCATGGTCGTGCACCTTGGTAGTAGAAATAAATGTGTGGACTATTTTCTAAACAGGGAGAAAATCCAGGAATCTGAGATGCAGAGAGACTTGAGAGTCCTTGTGCAGAACACCCTGAAGTTTAATGTGCAGGTTCAGTCAGTTGTGAGGAAGACAAATGACATGTTAGCATTCATTTCAAGATGTCTAGAATACAAGAGTAAGGATGTGATGCTGAGGCTTTATAAGGTACTCGTGAGGCCTCACCTTGAGTATTGTGAACAGTTTTGGGCCCCTCTTCTTAGAGAAGATGTGCCGGCATCGGAGAAGGTCCAGAGGAGGTTCACAAGGATGATTCCAGGAATGAAGGGGTTATCATATGAGGAATGTTTGATGGCTCTGGGTCTGTACTCCTGGAATTCAGAAGGATGAGGGGGGGATCTTATTGAAAAACTTTTGAGTGTTGAAAGGCCTAGACAGAGTAGATGTGGAAAGGATATTTCCCATGGTGGGAGAGTCTAGGACAAGAGGGCACAGCCTTAGGATAGTGGAGCGCCCTTTCAAAACAGAGATGCGGAGAAACTTCTTTAGCCAAAGGGTGGTGAATTTGTGGAATTTGTTGCCTGATGCAGCTGTGGAGGCCAGGTTATTGGCTGTATTTAAGGTAGAAATAGTAAGGTCTTGACTGGACATGGCATCAAGGACTACAGGGAGAAGGTAAGGAACAGGGGTTGAGGAGCAGATAGAAAAAAGGATCAGCCATGATTAAATGGCGGAGCAGACTCAATGGGCCAGATGGCCTAATTCTGCTCCTATGTTTTATGGTCTATGTGCAGCATCCTGTCAAAGGCCTTCTGAAAATCCAAGTAAACCAAATCTTTTGCACCTCCTTTGTCTGCCCTGCTTGTAATTTCCTCAAAAATTGCAGTAGGTTAGTCAGGTAGGATTTTCCTTTCAGGAAACCACACTGGCTTTGGCCTATCTTGTCATGTGCCTCCAGGTACTCCGTAATCTCATCCCTAACAATCGATTCCAACAACTTCCCAACCACTGATGTCAGGCTAATAGGTCTATAGTTTACTTTCTGCTGCTTCCCACCCTTCTTAAATAGCGGAGTAACATTTGCAATTTTCCAGTCATCCGGTACAATGCTAGAATTTATCAATTCTTGAAAGATCATTGTTAATGCCTTCGCAATCTCTCCAGCTACTTCCTTCAGAACCCGAGGGTGCATTCCATCAGGTCCAGGAGATTTAAGCTTCCTGAGCACCTTCTCAGTTGTAATTTTCACTGCACATACTTCACCTCCCTGACACTGTTGAATGTCCGGTATACTGCAGATGTCTTCCACTGTGAAGACTGATGCAAAATATGCATTCAGTTCCTCTGCCATCTCTATGTCTCTCGTTACAATACTCCAGGGAATTCATCATGAATAGATATATCTGACCCAAGGTGGAGACTGTATGTTCTCATTTTTCTTACATTTTCCAGGCATTGAAATCTTTGCCTCATTGAACATATCATTTCTTAACTAAAACATGAAGACTGTGCTGTGGAATTATATGACTTGTGTCCTTATTCATATGAACAGGAGTCGGGTATGGGATGATGGTTGTATCCTCGTACATTGGAGTCTACTACAATGTGGTCATTTGCATCGCCTTCTACTACTTCTTCTCCTCCATGACTTCAGTTCTTCCATGGACATACTGCAATAATAACTGGAACAGGAAAGATTGCAGCAGCATGCTGAATCCCAACAGAACTGTCAACTTCACTGAGCTGTCACAAAACATCTCAACATTGCTGAACCAAACTGCAAAGAGGACCAGTCCCAGTGAAGAGTTCTGGAAGTAAGAACAGCCTTCCCCTTTAACAGCGATATACTACTGTATATTAGCATGTTTTATTAAAGTTTGTCTCTTCATTGTCTATTTACTACTGAATGCAGTGACAGTGTTTGTGCACAATCCCATAATCCTTCCTAAACATCAGTTCACACAAAGCCATAAGGAAGTTCAGAGTGGAAACATTTTGAGCATAAATGCAACTCCTAGTGGATTTCCCAGAGTCCTGGAGAGTTTTTTCTATAACTGATTTTTTTTTTTGGTAATTTCCAGGGCTAAATTGAGGCTATATCTAGAAAATATATGCTCTCTAATGATTTCTCCTAAAGGAGACCGCGTCAGCTTCCCTGAGCAAAACCAAAAGGTACATCATATCTCTTAAAAAAAAATTGGTCTCTGAGACACACAAAAAAAATCTCTCTAAGATATATGAGCACAACCATTTAAGAGCACTAGCAAAGAGGAAAAGCCAGTTCTCAAGATGATCTAGGAGAATGTTGTGGACAATTGTGTCGACTATTCCTGCTCCTATTTTCTTGTGTCTTCTGAACCTTTAGCACCAGTGATAAGGATATGACTTGACAGGAAGTCTAGAATAACTACTCCGTCCTCCATTATGATGAGCAAAGCTTTTACCATGTTTGATTACTGCAATGAAACTGAGTGCACATCATGACTAGGTAATCAAGAACTTGTGTTCTATTCTGCATCGAGCTGCCCATATTTAAAGTGCAAGACTTAATTAAAGGCAAATGAGTCAGGCTTTCCTCCCCAGTGATATGTTACAAAGAATCATGCATATTTTCATCCTAAAGGTAATAACTAAAATTAAAATGCCTCCCTTGTGTGGCCATATAATGACTGGAAGGTATTGAGACAAGGAATAATGACAATGAAATCTTTCAAACCTGAAAGAACAACTGGAAAGGGATCTGTGGGTGATTAGTTAAAAAGGATAATGTTTCAGCATCAATATTAATTGAGAGTGAAGAAAGTAAAATGTTCCTATTGAATTGCTGCTACAAATAGTCAGAAGCTTAAAGTAATAGAAGATATTTTTAAGGAGCTTTGTTTGTGTCACACAACTGGAGGAAGCTGTTGGCCCACTGAAATATTTCCCTCCAATTGATTCAGTGAACTCCTTAAGCTCAGTTGGTCTTAGAAACAGTCTGTTTGGATTGTTTACTGATCTCCATACTGAAATCAGTGTCAGCAGCAATGGTACAATTAGAGTCTTCTTTATCATGATTAATTAATGGACCAAAGACATTGAATAATTGAAATATTTGTCTTTAAGAGAACATACTAATAACTGTGAAATGAGCTGTTGGGGAAGGTTTAAACTAATTTGGCAGGGGGATGGGAACCGGAGTGAAGGGACTCAGGAAAAGATGGTGGTAAAAGAGCAAAGATCGTATGCGGTCAGACTGTCAGGAAGGACGGGTGGATGATGGGACAAAATTGCAGCTCGCGGGGTGAGTATCACTTTGATTTGACCAAAGTAAATTGGAAGGAGATCCTGGCAGGAATGACACCAGAGCAGCAAGTTTCACTCTACTCTAAGAAGGTATGGAGGCTGCAGAAAGGAAATTATAGATCATTTAGCCTGACCTCAGTGGTTGGGAAGATTTTGGTGGCAATTGTTAAAGAATGAGTTTATGGAGTACTTGATGAGACCGGACAAGATAAGACTAAGTCAGCATGGTTTCCTTAAGGGAAAATCTTGCCTGACAAACCTGTTGGAATTCTTTGAGAAGATTACGAGTAGGATAGATTAAGGGGATGCATTGGATGTTGTATATTTGAATTTTCAGAAGGCCTTTGATAAAGTGCCACACATGAGGCTGCTTACCATGTGAAGAGCCTGTGGTATTACAGGAAAGATACCGGCATGGTTAGAGCATTGGCTGATTGGTAGGAGGCAGTGAATGGGAATAAAAGGATTCTTTTCTGGTTGGCTGCCAGTGACTAGTGGTGTTCTGTAGGGATTGGTGTTGTGACCACTTCTTTTAGTGTTGTATATCAGTCATTTAGATGATGAAATAGATGGCTTTGTTGGTAAATTGGCAGATGATATGAAGATTGGTGGAGGAGTAGGTAGTGTTGAGGAAACAGGCTGCAGAAGGACTTAGATTAGGAGAATGGGCAAGAAAGTGGCAAATTAAACACAATGTTGGAAAATGCACGGCCATGCACTTTGATAGAAGAAATAAATATGCAGACTATTTTCTAAATGGGGAGAAAATCCAAAAATCTAAGATGCAAAGGACTTGTGAGTCCTTCTGCAGAACACCCTAAAGGTTAAGTCGGTGGTGAGGAAGAGAAATGCAATGTTAGCATTCATTTCAAGAGGTCTAGAATGTAAGAGCAGGGAATTGATGCTGAGGCTTTATAAGGCTCTGGTGAAGCCTCACTTTGAATATAGTGTACAGTTTTGGGCTCCTTATCTAAGAAAAGATGTGCTGGCACTGGAGAGGATTCAGGCGAGGTTCACAAGGATGATTCTGGGAATTAAAGGGTTATCAAATCAGGAATGTTTGATGGCTCTGGGCCTATACTGGCTGGAGTTTAGAAGGATGAGGGGGAATCTCATTGAAACCTTTCGAATGTTGAACGGCCTCGACAGAGTAGATGTGGAAAGGATGTTTCTCATGGTGGGGCCAGTCTAGGACAAGAGGCCATAGCCTCAGGATAGAGAGGCGTCCATTTAAAACAGAGATGCGGAGAAATTTCTTTAACCAGAGGATTGTGAATTTGTGGAATTCATTACCACAGGCAGCTATGGAGGCCAGCTCATTGGGTGTATTTAAAGTGGAGATTGATAGATTCTTGATTGGCCACGGCATCAAAAGTTATGGGGAGTGGGGCTGAGGAATGCGAAGAAAACTGATCACCCATGATTGAATGGTGGAGCAGACTCAATGGGCCAAAAGGCCTAATTATACTCCTATGTCTTATGGTCTTATGGAAATTAATGTTCATGATTTGAAGACTCAGGGGTATAATCTTTCTTTGAGTGCCAAATCTTAGTATCTTCTGTCAGTTATTTTAGACTTCCTGCCTTTTAGAGTCAATGCAGGGGGCTAGTGGAATTGTCATCTGATACTGTCACATTTGTATATTGCTAACACTCAAGGATGAATTCCAAGTCTTCACAGGGTTGTCAGTGTTTCCAAAGCTAAACGCGCTCTCTTGATTTATGTAAATTCCAATATAAACTCCTCAAACAGTGAGCAAAAAGGTCACTGGTTTGTTCCCTGGGGACAAGTGTTGTGTAGGCAGTGGGAGGGAGTTTCCCAAGCTGCAAACATCTTTGTCCCAAGCCCAGCAAATCAATATCAGTTAAGCAGCAGGGGTGATTGATAAGTTTGTGGCCTAAGGTAGAAGGAGATGAGTTATTAACTTCAAACCTTCTGCATAATCACTCAGAGTTGAACTGCACGTGCATGTAATGAGAGCTGTATAACTCACTTCCTTCTACCTTAGGCCACAAACTTATCAATCACCCCTGCTGTGGTTCACTTTCTGGAGGTCCAAGATGCCGACTTCTGCAAAGAAGGGGTTCGTATGCTCCACGACCGCTGGACTAAGTGTGACTATGTTGAAAAATAAATGTGCTAGGTTTTCTAAAATTGACTCCTCCTACCTTAGGCCACAAACTTATCAATCACCCCTCGTAAGTTGTTCTTCTCTCAAACATGCCAATTGTCCTTTTGATGTTGAGATCAAGGTATGCTGTGCATGGATCAAGCATCAATTTGATGCAGGTGAATAAAGTACTTAACCTTGTTATGACCTGACTGTGACCAATTTTGTTGACAGTTATTATGTACTGAAGACCTCGGATGGCATTGGAAATTTTGGGGAGGTCCGCCTACCTTTGCTGGGATGCCTTGCTGTGGCCTGGGTTGTAGTCTTTCTGTGCCTCATTAAAGGGGTCAAGTCTTCAGGAAAGGTAAGTACAGTGCTACTGTCAACAAATTAACAATGGAATGCCATGAAGGGAAGGCCTGGTTTGGGTGGTTGGCAACAAGGGCAAGAACTTTGGAGAAAGGGCAAAAGTTTTGAAAGTGTGCCTACAAAAGGGAAAGACATTAACCACACTAAGAGATGAGATTTCCCAGGTCATTGGGAACAATATAACAACATTCCCCATCACAGGTCCCAGTACTTCTCAGTTATGCTAATGAAGTTGTAAATAAAAGCTTTGCCTTTGAATCTATGCAAATCAGACATATGTAATTCAGAAGCAGGTACAAAGCAACATAACGCATCTATAGCTACCATGTAGACACTGCTCTCAAATAATGCTTCCTTGTCTTGTCTGTTGAAGCTTTCTTCCTTAATCTGTAAGATCAATAATTATACAGGGAGACGAAGAGAGAGAGAAGAAATACTGCAGATGCTCCATTCTCAGAAAGATGAAAGGTCCCGACCCAAAATGCCAATAGCCCATTTCCACCCACAGGTGCTGCCTGACCTGCTAAGTTCCCCCCGCATTTTGTGTGAAGATGGAATTAAAATACTGAGCACAAGTACTAGTAGATTGTAAACTGTAGTTATTGGATTCCTTGGGTATAACTGGGACAAGCATAGTTTTGGTCAGGACCCACTGTGAACATTTCCAGTTTCTTAAAAGTAATGCCTTGTACAAAGAAAAAAAAGAAAAAGATCCAATGATTCATTTTAGGACGGTCACTGCTCCACCACCTGTAGGTTCTCCTCCAAGCCACACACCATTCTCGTTTTGAAGTATCTCACCATTTCTTCATTGCTATTGACTCCAAATCCTGGAGATTCCAATTAAACAGCATTGTAAGAGTACCTTGCACCAGAATAATTGGCAGGAATTAAAGAATATGGTTGACCAACATCTTTTTCAGGGAGATTACTGATGGGCATTAAATGCTGGCCTTCCCAGAGATGGCCACATCCAGAAATAAAAATAATATTAAATAAATAAATCTTATTCAGTATACTCTGTACAGTGAAAAATCTGATCTGAATCAATGTGTCCAAAATTGTGTCAGTGTGGGGAATAGGTCCTATTCATCCAGACACACTGAGGCAGTCACATCAATGCCAGTTGTATTAAGACCTCAATACTCATCAGTAATTCCTCATTTGATCTGCTTCATAATGAACTAGAATAATTTGAAGCCCCAAACAGATGCAAACTGCTCCCTCAATGTTGGGTGTGAAACAGAGGTTCAAAGGTACATTTAATGTCAGAGAAATGTAGACAATATAGATGTACCATGGAGAGCATTCTGACAGGCTGCATCACTGTCTAGTATGGAGGGGCTACTGCACAGGACCGAAAGAAGCTGCAGAGGGTTGTAAATTTAGTCAGTTCCATCTTAGATACTAGCCTAACAAATACCCAGGCTATCTTCAAGGAGCGGTGTCTCAGAAAGGCAGCATCCATTATTAAGGCCGTCCAGCACCCAGGGCATGCCCTTTTCTCACTGTTATTAATATATAGTATTCCTGTTTTTTTTTGCACGATTTTTAATCTATTTAATATACGTATACTGTATAAAGTATACTGAATAAGATTTACTTATTATTTTCTTTTTTCTATATTACGTATTGTATTGAACTGCTGCTACTAAGTTAACAAATTTCACGTCACATAAACCTGATTCTGATATACATCCTGAAATGCTTTTTCTTCGCAACCATCCATGGAAACAGGAGTGTCCCCAAAGAATGAATGACAGTTAAATATTAGAACCCCAAAGCACCCCGCCCCACGCATAAGCAGCAGCAAGCAATGGCTCCCCCTCCCCGCACCAGCAAAAAAAAGCATTGGCACCCACCAACGAGCAGCAAAGCAACAGCAAAGACACAGACTAAGCGTTAAGCAAATATCAGAATGTGTATACTGGGAAGGTCGGATTAATATTTTATCCTGACGCACAATCTAAAGTTAACACGACCATCATGAGATTGAGGAGAAACAATAAAAGGCACTCTGAGGTGAGCACAAATTGTCGTGGATTCTTCTTAACAGCTAAGCAGAGCCACTAACTTGCAAATTTTTGTCAGTGATCTGTGAGGTAATTATCTTCCCGGTAACTGCCCAAATAGTGAAGATTCTCAAATAGAGAAAATAGTTAGCATTCTGCTGGGGAAAGTCAACAGGGCTGATCGGTAATGGTCGGGGGGGGGAGGAGCTGTTGACCTACTAGCCTGAGACTCTGCAGTAACAACTGAGACAGGGTCTCCACCCAAAACATCAACAGTTCTCACCCCACACAGATGCTGCTTGACCTGCTGACTTGCTCCAGCAGTTTAATTTTTTTTTAAATTCAGATTCTAGCATTGGCAATCTTTTATGTACCCTCCAGTTTTTCTCAATTTGGACAGTTTTGCAAAATGTAAACACTTTTAGTAGTAGATTTAATGAATTAATTCTCAATTCAGGAGCTTTGCACAGCAGTATGAATGACTCATTCTACCCTACACTCATGTGTGAGTGGCTGTTACAGAGCATACCAAACCATGTTAATTTATACTGAGAGTAGACTCCTCCAATTTCCCATTGCACGGGCTCACCCACCGTGATTAATTTCATGACGCTCCAACAGTGAATCCACATTAATACAGTAATGGAAAGCATGTTATTTATTTAAGGAGACTGCACTGTACTCTGAATATAAAGGGGACTAGTCCCTAGTTGGCTGTGGAAGATTTTCTAAGAGCTCTGTTTTGTTCTGTCACTATGCGACACATGCCAGCAGTGCTCTGAAATCTTTCAAAAGGAAAAAAAAATGCTGTGATGCTTGTTCTAAATGCATTTGGAAAACTGGTGTTTTTGCAAAAGATGTTTACATTAGAAGGTTTTCGTATCCAGTTTTGTCTCCACAAATGGGTCAATGGTCCTCTCAGCCATATATAACTGGGAAAACCCTCTTTGACCAATGATCAGATTCTGTGTTTTAATATTGCTGCTACATTCTAAAAAAAAACCTGCTGGACAGGGAACTTTCATCAGTGATGCTTACACATGCTGGATCTGACAAGGTGCATTATTCTTCCAGGTGGTGTACTTTACAGCAACATTTCCATATGTTGTGCTGACTATTCTGTTTGTCCGGGGGATAACACTGAAAGGAGCTGTAAATGGCATCACTTACTATCTCACTCCTCAGTGGGACAAGATTTTGGATGCAAAGGTGAGCCATTTATAGCTTAAGACTTGGTCACAAAATATTGTGTCGCTTAGGAGTATTTGGTGATATTGTACTAAGTTGTTTTCTGTGGACTTGGCCCACAGTGTTCTCTGTGCAATCATGAAGGAGTAACAGGCAGCTGTGCTCCCTTACTGAGAGAAGTAGGGAGCCAATTGCAACCAGCCTCACATCTGCAAGTTTCCACCACTCAATAATTCAGCAAACGATAATTAAAAACAATAAAAGTGTTGTATTCTATCTGGTCTTGAGTCAGTTGATTGGATTTATGTTGATTTATGCCCTGATTTCCCCTAATTAAAAACTTCCAATCTCAGTCATTTTTTTTTGAAAGGAGATTGAGAGGGGACGTAAATGACTGTCTGTTTTCAAAGGTTCATTTATTATAAAGTATACAACTCTGAAATCATTCTTCTTCCGATAGCCATGAAACAAAGAAAGAAAAGATCAGCAGCACAATCAGCAACCCCTAAATCCCTCCTCGTTACACAAAAAAAAGAACAAAGATGGAACAGGCACATTGACCCCCAAATCTCCCTCTCTTGCACGCAAAAAAATAAGAAAGATCAGGCAAAAAACACAGAATATAAAAAAAACATAAGACTGAAAAAAAAGGCCAGAGTCCAAGTCCATATCCAAAATGCAGAAAACCTGGGTAACATTCTCCAGGCCTTTCCCTCTGTGGCAGCAGAGCAATCCTCCAGTGATCAAAAGGCAGTTTCCCCTCTCCAGTTGCGGAGCGATCTCCCAGCAATGAAAAGGCGGGTGGCCAGCACTCACCTTCCTCAATCACCTCAATGTTTCATTCTCTCTCGTCGCTTTAATCGGTGAACAATGGAAGCTTTAATCAGCGAAATGGAGTCAAACGTTAGTTCACACCCCGCAGCCTTCTTCGCACAAGGTTCACACACATTGCTTCAGCCTCCCAGAATCCTCTCGGAGACTGCAGAGCGTTGAAACACCCAATCGATCTCCAAACTGCAAATCACAGACTCCAACTGTTCCAGAATCACATACAAGATGAAAAACAAATGTAAAAGACATAAAAGAAGTGAGGTATGGTTTCTTGATTGATCCAGATGTTGACTGAAGGAGCATTGCATGCAGGCACCATCTTGATCGGAAGTGCTATTGAGAATTGCTGCAAGTAATTAAGGTCAAGAATGCACTGACAGTGTAATTGTGGTGGTACATCTAATTGCAGGATTCAAATAGGATCTGGATGATTCTCTGAAAGGAAAATTTCAATAGGGTCTCAGGGAAAGGGTAGGGGGTTAGAAGTAGCTGATTTGCTCTGTTGGTAAGTATTTGATTGGATATATGATCTGCTTTTACATTCTAAAACCATCTAAGGATAAGGGTTGATTTTAAAGCGAGACCAGGCAAAATACTGAGCGAAGTATTCAGCTACAGTAGAGCATAGTGCGTCATCTGCTTGTCAAGGCCATACTGGATGTACAGTTGGCCACCAATCTCTTCCACACACGTCCCATCTTGCCCACTTTTTAAAATAAGCCACTTCAGACACTTCTGAAAATCATAGAACTCTCATCTATAAACCACCACTAAATTGATAAAGTTCTAGCCTGTTGCTGTGACCATGGACAAGAATACCACATTAAGCAGGTTGATGAATCCAGGAGAGAAAAATGATGGAAAATTTAAAAAGTTGCACTGTGATTGCGAGATAATGTTGCCAGTGTATGTTACCATTCCTACAGAAGAGGTTGTGGGGAAACTCAGGCAAACACAATCCCAACATAAAATTTAATGACTACCTTCATTGTAAATATTGAAAAATTCTAACATTCATTCAATTTGTATTCATTTCCAGGTATGGGGTGATGCTGCTTCCCAAATTTTCTACTCTCTGGGATGTGCTTGGGGTGGCCTGATAACCATGGCTTCTTACAACAAGTTCCACAATAACTGCTTCAGGTTTGCAAGCATTCTTTTATTTTCTTCCTTCTTTGGAATCATGCTCTGAAATTTCTTCATTGAAGGGTTTTAAATTTCTGGCAGTACTGGTGCCAACTCAAGTGCAAACTTTCAATAATGGACAATTGAAGAACTATATAAATACGCACTGTCCGTTCCTTGGTTGTGGTTAATTGTGAGTCATAAGATTGTAACGCCATCAGACTAGGAGCAGGATTACAACATTCAGCCCATCAAGTTTGCTCTGCCTTTCAATCATGGATGATTAATTATTCCCTCTCAGCCACATTTGCATTGCTTCTCCCCATAGCCTTTGACACCCTTACTAAGCAAGAAACTATCAACACACACAAAATGCTGGAGGAACTCAGCAGGCCAGGCAACATCTATGGAAAAAAGTACAGTCAACGTTTCGGGCCGAAACCTGTTGAAATGTTTCAGCCCCAAAAGTTGACTGTCCATTTTTCCATCGATGCTGCCTGGCCTGCTCAGTTCCAGCTTTTTGTGTGCATTGATCGGATTTCCAGCATCTGCAGGTTTTTTCTTGTTTGTCATAAGAAACTATCAACCTCTGCTTTAAATATATCCAATGACTTGGCCTCCATATTTGTATGGGGCAATAAATTGCACAGATTCACCACCCTCTTGTTAAATAAATCAGTTAACACTCCTCATACATTAACCCTTTCATCTTGAGGATAAGTCTCCTAATCCTCTGGACTTTCTCCAAGATATAAGACCATAAGACATACATGCAAAATTAGACCATTTGGCCCATCGAGTCTGCTCCACCACTTGATCATGAATGATTTAATTTACTTTCAACCCCTTTATCCCACTTTCTCCCCACAACCTTTAATGCTGTTTTTAATCTGGAACCTATCAACCTCCACTTTAAATATACAGTACATAATGTTGTACCCTCCTCTACCATCTGTGGCAATGAATTCTACATACACATCACCCTCTGGTGGACTCTCCTTTGTTTATCCTGTCTGTTACTTCCACAAAGAACTCAAATGTATTTGTCAGGTAAGATCTCCCCTTAAAGAAACTGTGCTGGCTTCGGCCTATTTTGTAATGTATTTCCAAGTCCCCCAAAACCTTGTGCTTTATAATGCACTCTAAAATCTTACTAAGCACTGAAGTCAGACTAAGTGGCCTATAATTTTCTGTCTTTGCCTCTTTCTGTTCTTAAGGTATAGAGTAATATTTGCTATTTTCCAGTTCTTTGGAACCATTCTTGAAAGATCACTTCCAATACCTCCACAATAACTCCAGCTACATTTTTCAGAACCTTGGGGTGTAGTTTGTCCAGTCCAGGCAACTTTCCACCAGCAGACCTTTCAGTTTTGCAAGCACCTTCTCCTTAGAAATAGCGACCACACTCACTGCTGTTCCTTGACTCTCAAATATTTGGCACATTGCTAGCATCTTCCAGAGTGAAAACTGATGCAAAGTACTTACTAAGATTATGTGCCATTTCTCTTATGTCCATTATTACTTCATTGAATTTATGCCATGTACTGTGCAGGAATGTTACTTCAATATAAATGCATTTACCTTTGAACAGGAAAAGCACCCACTTATATATTCGATTCACATTCCCTTGCAATCACAGTGCAACTTTTTAATTGCATTTTCAACATCCATATTATTTGTTTAAATTACAAAATATGCAATTATCTTTTGGGAAAGCTTACATGGTGCATTTGAGGACAGGCAAGGAAAGTATTTGCCATCCTTTCAGTTTGTAGGTGAAACTTAATAAGGTTCTTTAATAAGGCCCGGCTCTGCTCTTTGTTGAGAGCTGTTCTTATATTTGGAACATGTGTTAGGCCGCTTCAGTGAATAGTGAGTGTCACCATGATCGTAGCTCACAGATGACCACATCTGATAATTCATCATTAGCTAATTCTGCAGAAATTCTGGCCTAAATTGATTTTTACAGTAAGGAAATAATATGATATTTTCAGAGCCTAATATTGGCAAAGTTCTGATGTTTTTTTTCTATATTATGATTATGTAACTAATCTCAATCATAATTGTCAATATTGATTTACTGCAGATATACTTGGTACACTACCCACAAATGCTTGTGACTTGGATGCCTTCCATTTCTGTAAATACATATTTGGCTTGGAAACATTTAATTAAATTACAACTGAAGTACCCACAGTGTATTATCTAGATGGTTCACCTCGCTGTCGTATTTAATGAATCATGTGGCTGTCTCTCTCCTTTAAGTGTCAGGATTCTTCAGATTACAACCATGGTGCAATGAGAACATTGGGAACATGGAAAACTCCAACAACCCGAATCATCCTGATGTCCCCAGCCTTTTCAACAAAGCCAGAGCTCTATTGAGCCAGTGTATTAATGGATATCATGGACAAAAAGGAGATAAACACAAGGGTTCTAGTTCAGGCTAGTTTGGACTCTGCTAATCAGGCACATGTCCTCTGTGCATCAAGTCGCAGTATCAGTAGGGGAGGATGGTGGGGGGCCTTGGGACTCATCTTGTGTTTGCTTACAGTGTGTGACTGTCGGTAAGATGTCTTTGCACTTTGACCCCATAGTAACGCTGTCTCATTTGACTGTACTCACGAGTGTTCATATATGGTTAAACGACAATTAAAGTTGAAATCAGTTGAACAGTATACCGGCTGCTAAGTGCATGCTTTGCCTTGACTGAGGAGCAGGAGTGGGAACCTCTGGTTCAGGGAAAGCCCTTTTAGACTCTGACCTCTGATCACAATTTGCCATGTAATGGAAAAGCAAAAATCCAGTCTCTAATAGACATTAAAGAAACAACCAAAATGTTCAAAAATGATACCACTTTCCTGAGGGTTGCATTAGAGCTGAAGAGAAAATAATAGTGTTTAAAAATGGATAAATTTTAGTCCTTTAATTCTTTCGCAAATGACGTAATTTCATCCTTACTGTGACTGACATTCGTCCCTTTGTTACAGAGACAGCATCATTATAAGTATCACCAACTGCGCAACCAGTGTTTATGCTGGGTTTGTCATCTTCTCCATTCTTGGATTTATGGCCGAACACCTGGGAGTTGATGTCTCAAACGTAGCAGATCATGGTCCTGGACTGGCCTTTGTGGCCTACCCAGAGGCTCTGACCTTGTTGCCGATCTCACCCTTCTGGTCACTTCTGTTTTTCTTCATGCTGATTCTTCTGGGGTTGGGTACGCAGGTGAGAGATACTTTTCTTTACTCCTCTTTCATTAGCAATCCTCAATTAGAATGATGAATCTGCAGATGTCTCAAAAAAGATATTTAGCAAAACATCCTGAAGAGAAGACTCAGAGTTCTCATTTTGGCTTTCACTATTGGAAGTACTCTTAAGTTTCAAAGAAGTTCAAGCTCTGTCTGAGTATGAAACAAGACTGATTTGAAAAGCCTTCAAGATAACAACAATGAGATCTCATCTGCTTCATCTGGAATCTCTGATCTAATTTCAGACCCCGCTTAATGCCATATGTGAATCTAATCCCGTTGTAAATGATGTCAGAGAACATGCCATTTTCAAATAATGTTTCATACCTCATACATTAACACGCCACATACTAAAATGTGTTAAGACAAATTTAGAATGAGTCTGGTATAAAAATTTGTAGAGCTTCTCAACTCTGCATCATTGAGCAAGAGGCAGTTCATCCTAGCAATCTGTTGCATACTGCATTAATGTAATGGATATTACAGATGTGGACAATATTTAGTAACAAAATAATTAAGTGATATAATGGTCACAGTATTGACCTTTGACCTATAAATTGAAGCAAAACCTAACAAATGTAACACAAGTTTCTAATACCTGCTGGCTTGTCAATGACCGAAGTGTTGTCTGAAGTGGGAAATGGAAATGACGTTCTAGAACATCAGGATGACATTTGGTGTTGGCAGAGAAGGATGTTGCCACTTTTTGCACCCTCAGGGTCTGATTTGACTTTAAATTGCCCCCAGTCTCTTTTTTTCAAAAATTGCCTTGCTGAATAATTCTGTGTGCTGAGGACTACAAATGGTTTTCCAAAAAGCACAGATCCAGTTGATTTATAAACAAACCTGTAATGATTTTTGTATGCCAGATGAACATTTAATGTTAAGAAAATAATGATCATAAATCAAAATTATAGAAAACATTATTAGCCATTTACTTTACTCTGTGTCACAGGAAGACCTGGAACACTTGAACATAAAGAAGCAGACATGAATACTCCAGCATTGACAGTTCATGCAACAATGTGCAATGGCAGCAAATTTCACCCCAATTTTTGTCTTTTTTTTTTAAAATAGATCTTACCCATGGCTAGCCACGATATGATAGTTACAAACCAAACAGGATATCCATTGGATTCATGAAATGTATAAATATTGCATTATGCTGGTATTTATACAGTGAAGATGATGAGAAAAAAACATCCCTTTCTTTGTAAAAAACAGAATTTTTTATTTCTCTCTTTCTTCATTAGCCTGGTACTTTACTTCCGTGGAGATGGAGTGGTACCCGACCCCATACAACAAGCCGTGCTGTTGTGAAAGATTCTCCATGGCTGTGCAGGACAGGGTGTCAGCCCAGTCAGCAAGGTCACTTTCATTGCATACAAAAACTAAATCCCAGGGAGGAAAAAAACTTATACTGCAGTACCATTAACATGATGCCTGGGCTGAGTCACGATCAACATCATTAACATCTCATCAATGCCATGCATAATCCCACTCTTAAACAGGATCTGTTGTGGAATATGTAGATTATCTTTAAATAATCATTTCTAACCATGACAGGTACACTTTGGTACACGTTGGCATCTTGTAGCTAGTACTGAGGTATTAACAGCTTTTTTCCCTCCCATTTAGCAGAACAGCTGGAGTATTGCATCCACTTCTGAGTGCCTTACATTGATTAGAAAGGGATAAATGTTGCTGGAACTCAGCGAGACTAGTGAAGCCATGTTTTCTCAACTAACATCAGCAAAGATTAATGGGAGATTTAATAGAGGTGAAGGGATTTAATAAATAAATAGGAAGAAATTGTCTCCAGTGGTACATTGGATGGTAGTTGGATAATGAAGATCTAAGTTAATTGGCAAAGGAATCAGAGATGACATGAGGAGAAATACTAAGGGCGGCATGGTAGTGTAGTGGTTAGTACAACACTTTGTAATCCAGGCGACCCCAGTTCAATTCCCGTCACTGCCTGTAAGGAGTCTGTTCGTTCCTCCCACACTCCAAAGACCAGTTGGTAGGTTAATTGGTCATTGTAAATTGTCCCGTCTTTAGGCTAGGGTTAAATTGGGGGTTGCTGGGCAGCAAAGGCAGCACAGCTTGAAGGGCTGGGAGGGCCTCCTCTGTGCTGTATCTCAATAAATAAATATTTATTTCTGGAATGCAATCTGGAAAGCAATATCTGAAGAAATGGTGAAAACAGAAACAATACTAAATTTCAAAAGGGAATTGTTGAAATACTTTTTCAAGATGATCGGGAAAGGATTGCACAGAGTTGGTACAGGTGTAATGGAACGAGTAATCCTGTGGTATATGAATCTATGTAGATACTTTGAATACTAAGAAAAAAATAATTTAGGATTGGGAAATTTTATTTGGAGTGATTGTGTAGGCTAGAGTATTAGATATTAATTGTAACTTATGCAGTATAGTATAATATTCTATACTATAAAATAGTCATAATATTCTACATAAATGTAAAATAGACAATGTAATGTGATATTCTATACAGTACAATTATATCGTATAACATATTACATTGTGCTAAATTTTATATTTTGCATTATGTATGACAAAATATTATATAACATAATTATGTCATTTATCCCAAATGTTATCATGTAATACACTAACCCTTGTGATATTTTTGTAGGACGGGTACTTGGTATCATTCCATCATTGTAGGAAACCACCACTTATGCCTCTCTCAGCAACTCCCGCTTCTTCATCATTACTTCAAACCACAATGGAGCACCTGTGCTGGAGCAACACCAAGCAAATTCTTGAGATATGACTTATTATTCAGAATAACAATACTTAGGCCAAAAACCATGTTAGAAATAGGAATTGTAGAAACTTGAGGGATTTGTCCCAAGAATTCATTTTGAAGGGAATTGTTTCCCTCAGTTATCCAGTACACCACACAGTATCTGATGTTGAATGCACATTATTTCAGGATATGCTGTATGTATAGTAAAATGTAGATATTACAATTAGAATACAATATTCACCCTACAGTGTCAGTTTCCGATGTTTGGCATAGTAAATATTGTGTACCAAAGACTAATGCTTCTTGTTACTTCCGTAGTTCTGTCTGCTGGAAACATTGGTCACTGCTGTTGTTGATGAAATTGGCAGTGATTGGATTCGCAGACGGAAGTCCCTTGTCACTCTAGGAGTTGCCGTTATTGGCTTTCTTCTAGGAATCTCACTAACTACACAAGTAAGAGAATAAATAATGCATTCTTTTTTTAAATAAAAATTCTGTTTACGTAAGTAGAGGAAATCATGTCCAAACATTTGTATTGAAAGATAACTTTGATCCTGGTTAAACCAGAGTTAATATTTCATTTGTGGCAAGCAAATTCCATGCATGTTTCTAAAGCAGATTTTAGGTGACAGAGAACTATTCCTGATATACTATAGTTTTACATAATTTTGTGTATAATTCCAAAGGTAGTAAATTATAATTAATCCAGTTTATTTTTATTTAAGACTTACGATCTTAATCATGTTCTCCACCCTGCAACTAACAAGAGCATCAAATTTATAATGTACAAAATGAATAATGTGAGAACATAGATCTATTAATGTTTCAGGGTATTTTGGTGCTCCATGAATCTGTGGTTTCAAATGTCTGAAGTGTCAAGAAATTGCTTATGATAAATTATTATTATAAGAATTTTGTTAGTTAATCTGAATAACTATGGAGAGACATAACAGCTCCGAACAACACAATCCCCTACACAATTTTACTTAACTTAATGTGCTGGATGTGTAAGGCAGCTTCTTACAAACTGTGATACATTTGTGTTTCTTGGCAGAAGCCACTTTGAGTGTCAAATGATGGGCCGTATAATGTTTAATGCTACTTCCAATATCTCATCGATCCATTACAGCAACAGAAGTCAGCTATCACAGCATATACACAATTTGCTTTTGCACAAGTTAGTCATTTATCAGATTATTGCATGAATACTGGAGAGAACTGGGCATCTTTAAATACACACCAAACCCCTCTTACACATCCTCCTCATGTCAGTAATGCCATAGTTGAAACTCAGGCCCCCAGTAGCTAGCAAGTTACCTCAAATTAGTGATTCACAATGCTTATTTCTGAGTCCCAAGGCCCTGTTTTCATCCCCTCTGATTTGATCTGAAGATTAATATCTACCTCTCCTCAGTTCCCCAGACCAACGTAATCGGCAATCTGTATCCACTGACAGAGCAGTGGCAGAGAGAGCAGAAGAAAGACATGATTGTGTGTGACCAAATACTAAACAAGCAGCAGCCTCTCCACAGTGCCCTTTGCCACAATTAGTTGAGGGTGGAAGAATTTTGAGCCCTATATCTTTAAATGGATTTGTTAAGTCAGCAAATGATTGGTATTCTTTTGCCTTTCTACGATAGGCTGGCATTTACTGGCTCCTTCTCATGGATAACTATGCAGCCAGCTTTTCACTTGTGGTGATTTCCTGCATTATGTGTATTGCGATCATGTATATTTATGGTAAGTAAATGGCAATGCAGGCTAGGCTGAATTAATGTAAGCATAATTTGAGCATGTCAGACACACATTTGTCAGTGCTACACCTGGACAACTAACCAGTGTCCCTATGATCATTCAAATTGCATCTGATATGCCAAAGTAGCCTTCTGATGGACTAAATCAGCCTAATTAAAAAAGAAAATGCTGGAAGCACTTAGCATTTGCAGAAAGAAAAAGTTAATGCTACAGGTCTGCATGCCTTTGGCAGTTTTGACATCTATTTCCACAGACGCTGCCTGTGTCCTTACAGCAAATTTTCATTTTTTAAATTTCAGATTTTGAACATTTGCAGTTCTATTTTTATCTTTGTTTTAAAGTTATTTTTGTGGCATTTATACTGTAGATAGGTATGCCTATGTGCCTAAACTAGACCTGCATTTAGCACGGAAGCGAGCTGTTTGACCCAATTAATCCCTGTCAACCAAGATTCCAGTCAAAACCAGTCCCATTCACTTGCATTTGGGCCATATCCCTCTAAACCAGGGTTCCCAAACCTGGGGTCCACAGACCCCTTGGTTAATGGTAAGGGTCCGTAGCATTAAAAAGGTTTGGAACTACTGCTCTAAACATTTCTGCTCTATGTACCTGTTCAAGTAACTTTTAAATGTAGTTAACGCACCTGCCTTAATTACTTCCTCTGGCAGCTTGTTCCACATGTGGACCACTCTCTGGGTGAAAAAATTGCCCCTCAGGTTCCTATTAAAATTTTTCCCTCTCACCTTAAATCTATGCCCCCTAGTTTTTGATCCCCCAACCCTGCAGAAAAGACTGTGCATTCTGTCTATGCCCCTCATAATTTTATACATGTCTTGTAGATCACCCCTCATTCTCCTACAAACCAGTGAGAAATGTTGCATTCTGCTCAGGCTCTCTGCCTGGTAACATCCTCATAAATCTCTGCACCCTTTCCAGCATAATGGAGTCTTTTCTACAGCAGAGTGGCCGAAACGGAACAAATGTGGCCTTACCAATGTTCTGAACAACTACATCTCAACTTCAGTACTCAGTGACCTGGCTGAAGGACTGCATGTCAAAAGCTGTCTTCACTATCCTGTGCAACTGTGACACCAGTTTCAGGGAACCATGTCCCTGATCTCCAAGATCCCTCTGTTCTTCAACACTATCTAGGACCATACCATTCATCTTTAAAGCCCTACCCTCATTTGTATTCTCAAAATGCAACAGCTCACACTCATCTGAATTAATCTCTACTTGTCATCCCTTGGCCTATTTACCCAGCTGATCAGGTTTCTCTGTAAATTCTAATAACCACCTTCATTGAAAGCAGCACCTCCTATCTTAGTGTCATTTACAAACTACCAACAGTGTCTGGTTACATTATCATCTAAAGTGGTGATATAGATGATAAAATACCAATGGGCCTATTTCCAAGCCCTGGGTAACACCACTGGGCCTCTAGTCCAATAAACAACAGACATCCCTCCCTGCAAAAACTCATTTCAGGGAGGTAGCATCATCAATTTGCGGGAGACTCCTGGGAGAGGTGGGATGTCTGCAATAGAGTAGCTCCTTAGCAGCCAGCTAGTTTAAATAACGTTAGCTATGCTAATGAACAAATGACACCTGTTAAACTCATCTCAACATGTCTTTTACAGTCTTAACCCACCACGGGCAATAGAAAAGTCACTGTTGCAAACAGTGCAGCGAGAAACACTGTCATTATTTTGACCCCTATTAGGCAGGGGTACACTTTAGTGTAGTCTGGGGTGACGTATGTTTTATATATTTTTTGGAACACTCTGCCATGACGCGCTCTTGCTCGCTCTCGCTTGCTTTCTCTCTCGCTCGCGCGCTCTCATACACTCGCTTGCCTTCGCTCTCACTCGCGCACTCTCTTGCTTTTCTCTCTCTCGCTTTCAAAAAAATTGATTTCCGTGATATTGTATATAATTTACAGGCATCAGGGAGCCACTATTAATATGCGGGAGACTCCCGGAAGTTCCGGGAGAAGTGGGATGTCTGAAACAACCACTGCCAAGTGACAGAACAGTTGGTGTAATTGGCAATTGCAGTCACCACAGTTACCAGAGTCCTACACACTGCTGACATCTGACATGATGGTGCGGAAGGCACAATGCAGGGGCCCTGCTCAAACTCATCATAATGACTAACAGTCTTTGGTATTGGGGCAGAGCATGCTCATTTGTAAATCTGTCCGGAATTTTACACTCCAGTATACTTAAAAACTATTCAATGCAAATAATATATATATTTTAAAAATATGTAACAAGTAAATGATAAACATATGAAAGCTTTTGAAATAATCAGGACATTAAACTAAGCAAAAATAGTTTTAAAAAAAAATGACTACATCCAAATCCGCAGGCCCAAATCCCTCCGGGTGCTCTGGTTTCCTCCCACAATCCATTGTAAATTGTCCTATGATTAGGCTAGGGTTAAAAAGGTGGGTTGCTGTGCAGTGTGGCTTGTTGGGCCAGAGAAGCCTATTCCATGCTGTATCTCTAAATTAAATAAAATAACTGGCTGCACTTCACGCTTCCCTTTAGAACCATTGGCCACAGTCAGCTCACTTTGTCTCCAGGTATCTTGCTTGTATGACTTGGTTTATGCTATTAAATGTTTTCAAAAATCTTTTCTGTGTAGTTGTCCGGCTGAGTATTATCTGAACCTCTAGATAGCATTGTTGTTCAATGATTCATTGAAATACACTTTAAATCGAAACACATGAGATTTTCTTTTCATCCACAGCTAACACATAAGGGAACTACAAATCTAACTTTATTGTATTTTATAAAGTTAGCAGTTAACTGTTCCAAAGAATTTGGCCATACTGAACACTGGATGTAAGCATTTTATGTGACATAAATCAGATGGTAGTGTACTAGTATCAGCACTGGACTTGGAGTGAGTGGTTCCGAGTTTGAATCCGGCCAGCACCTTGCATGCTTTCCATACGTACTGAGTTGAGTGTCGAGCTAGCAACTCAGCCTTGTAAAAAAAAAGTCAAATCTTATGGAAATGACAAAAATGCCATCCGATGTGCCACAAGGAACAACATATCATTTATATGCTTAGATTTACATAATAAATCATGTATAGTGATTTATTAATTAACCAAAATATTATATACTAAGTATTAAGTAAATCATTCATAAAATTTTGTTGTTTTAAATAATGAAGCATTCAAAATGCTTTTTGAGAGCAAAGATTACCTGCCATTTTCTGACAATTGAAATATTTGCTACCTAAAATAAAAGTTCATTAGTTTTTTTTTGCAACATTTTGATATTAGTAATGTCCTTTCCCTATTGTATTTTTCAAATTGGATGACGTCGACAACGTGTGCAGTTCACTTTGCATGCTTAATGACAGAAATTGGATCAAAAGAGATTTACATCACAGTGTTTATGCTGATTGCTGCATGAATTAAAATGCTTTCCTTTGGAATATAAAATATTTAAAACCGCTTGTGGTTTTTATTTAAAGAAAATTGGTACTCTCATGCCACTGTAAATAGAGGTGTTTCTGCTAACTGACTGCTAACTCAAATAAAATGTGGAAAAGGTTGCGTGAATTCTGGATTTCTATACGGTCTCATTAATTTCCCTTGCCTTTTTCAGGACATCATAACTACTTCAAGGATGTTGAGATGATGCTTGGTTTTCCACCTCCAAAGTTCTTCCAAATTTGCTGGCGTTTTGTTTCTCCCAGCATTATCTTTGTAAGTACCCATTAGATGCACAAGTAAAATTGTTTTAAAAATGAGTAAGAAGCAGTTGTCACATTTCCCTACAATTCTCTTGAATGCATTGAGTTAGAACTCTATCATTTCATATCCAGTAACTGGATTCAAGTTCCAAAGACGTGGGGGTTAGATTTATTTTTTACTTTGAAAGCTATGATAGTGTAGGAAAAATGAAATTCACATGCTGAACTGAACACCAATGTGTTCGACTCTTCACATTACAAATTTTGAAGTATTAACTGTAACATGAAGATAATTTCACAGAAGGATATAAGGGAAGTAGGCCACTCTGGAGGTACTCAACTGGTTAGACAACATCTGCTCTGAGAAAAAGAGTTAAAGCTTTGGATCAACAACTTTTTTATGAGGACAGAAGAATGGCTGCTTAATGAGTTTTGCATGTCAATGTGATGCTACAGGGGAAGGACTTTAATCTTAAATGGCTACTGCTTGAGACATATGGTTGAAGCATCATGAACTGGGAACATCCACCTTGTACCTCACGTGCATAAGTACTGAGCTTTATGAATGCTTGTTCATGTCGTTGGTACAAGAATGGAAAACATTCCTTAACAGGTACAAAATCATTAGGATACAAAGGTGGAGTGGGAATATGGATGGGGGAGGGGCTTGGAACTGATCTATAGCCTAATTTATACATTCTCTCAATTATGTAACTATTCATTTGGTTTGCTGAGGGCCAATTATATATTAATTAAAGGGGATTAATAGGATAATACTAGTTTTGTTCACCCAAATATTAACATTTCTTTGTCTTCCTCTGTTTACATGTTGCATTACCATGCACCATTCCCCAGGCCAGGAAGAGAGTGGCTGCGCTGCTTCCAGGCCTCTGCCAGGGCCATTTTAAACTGGCCTTTTCGAGGGAGCAGGAATGGTCCAGGGTGACTCACCTTCTTTTCTCTATTTCTGCAAACTCTTGTTGATCACTTCCCTTCAAACACTGTGAGCACCAGGAATCCATCAGAGGAGACAGTTATATTTGGAGGCTAATTCCCACCACAGTAGAGGAATAATAGTGTGCTGTATTACCATATCCAAGGTGGTTCTAACCTTTGGACTGGCCACTTCATGCCAATAGTAAATTCAGTGTGCAAATAAAAGCTTGAATTCTTTTTAAAAGATTTGCATTTATAAAGCACCTTTCTCATCCCATGTAGAAAGTCCTAACCCATTTTACAGCAAACAAACTATTTCTAAAGTATAGTCGTTGTTTTTGTATTGTTGTTTTTGTTTTTGATGGCAGCCAGTCTACAGAGATAGCCCACACAAGAAAAATATTTGTTAATAAACAGGAACTCCCCCTTTTTCAGCACCCACCGGTACAGGCCTGGGCCTTGGGATGAATTGTTTCTAAACATATCCTTTTGTGTGGAGAACATGATAAAGGATTTTCCAATAACCTTCTAAGAACAATGGCTAATAATCAGCAGACTGACATAAGAAACGAAAGACAGAAGATTGTTATTGAGAGGAATGACTTAAATAAATAAGAAAAATTCTAATCATGAGAGAATTGATGCTTTATTGCAAATTCCATTGATTTGTAATGTAAATTTAGCTTTATAATCAATCGTATTTTTATTTGTTCCCTCTAGTTCATACTGGTGTTCACTGTGATCCAGTATAAGCCCATCACTTACAATAACTACATCTACCCAACATGGGCTATCACTCTCGGTTTCCTGATGGCACTCTCCTCAGTAATCTGTATTCCAATTTATGCTTTTTGGAAGATTTGCAGTACTGATGGTTCCACATTTTGGGAGGTAAGTGAACTAGGTAGAAACCTGGTTTAAGTGTAGGTGACTTGGCATGAAACATTCTTTGTACATTGAGAAATCTCAGTGAGCAGCACGGTGACTGTCAAAAGATTAGGAGAAGAAAATAAAAAGAAATCTTCTTCAACAATGCCGAGGAACCAACGAAGACTTGTTTCTACTCTGGTTTTGTAGTTTCTAAGATGGCTTCTTGGGTTAATGTGAGAACCCAAGAAGCAATTTTCCAACAAGGATGTGGGTAGTCTATAAGGAAGTATGCTTCCACAGGGCTTCCATGTGCTGCCAATATTTTTAATGTACTTTCAGTGGTCATGAGTTTGAGGTTCCTGGGAGTCAGTGGGAGTATTGCACTTCCTTAAAGAGACTTTGAGTATATCTTTAATCTTTTCTTCTGCCCACCTGATAATCTTTTCTTGGTCAGAGCTTAGAATAGGGCTCAGTGATAACAGACATGGCTTCTAAAAGACAGGCAGATTGTCAGAGAAACAAAAGAATCAGAACCTTAACTCCAATTCAAGATTTAAGTGCAGACAAGTCTGTAAAGGTAGGAGCAATACCTCCAGCATTATTATTCTCAACACCCCACAAGGCTGCATCCTTAGCTGCATACTCTACTCCCTGTACACTCAAGACACCTTGACCAGATTTTGCTCTAACGTTATCTGCAACTTTGCAGATGATATCACCGTAGTGCACCAAATGTCAAGTAACAATGAATCACAGTACAGGAGGGAGATAGAGAGTTTAGTAACATAATGTCATGACAACAATATTTCCCTCAATGTCAGCAAAGGGAAAGAGCTTGGTCACTGACTTCAGAAGGGGGTCGGGGCACATTCTCCTGTTTACATCATTGGTGCGGAAGTCAAGATGGTTGAGAGCTTCAAGTTCTTAGAAGTGAACATCACTGTTACCCTGTCCTGGTCCAACCACTTATGTGCCACAGCCAAGAACGCCTCACTAACACCTCTACTTCCTCAGGAGGCTAAAAATATTTGGCATGATGCCATTTACCCATAAGATCTGGAGCAGAACAAGGCTGTTCAGCCCATCGAGTCTGCTCCACCATTCCATCATGGCTGATCCCGGAACCCATTCAGGACACTTTGATGCCCTGACCAATCAATAAATCAACTTCCATCCTAAATATATCCACTGACCTGGCCTCCACCACAGTCTGTGACAGAACATTCCACAGATACACTACTCTCTGACTAAAAAAAAAATTCCTCCATACCTCTGTCCTCAAAGGTCACCCCTCAATTTTGAGGCTGTGCTCTCTGGTTCTGGATACCCACACCATTGGAAACATCCTCTCCACATCCGCCCTTTCTAGTCCTTTCAACATTCAGTAGGTTTCAATTAGATTCCCCCCATGTCCTTCTAGATTCCAAGTGAGTACAGGCCCAAAGCTGCCAAATGCTCCTCATATGTTAACCCCTTCATTCCCAGAATCCTCCTCGTGAACCTCCTCTGGACTCTCTCCAATGACAACACATCCTTTCTGAAATATGGGGCCCAAAACTGTTGACAATATTCCAAGTGACAATACTAGTGTCTTATAAAGGCTCAGCATTATCACCTTGCTTTTATATTCTACTCCCCTTGAAATAAATGCCAACATTGCATTTGCCTTCTTTACCAGACACTCAACCTGTAAATTAACCTTCTGGGAGTCTTGCACGAAGACTCCTAAGTCCCTCTGCACTTCTGATGTTTGTACCTTCTCCCCATTTAGATAATAGTCTGCACTATTGTTCCTATTACCAAAATGCATTATCATACATTTCCCAACACTATATTCCATTTTTTGCCCACTCCTCGAATTTGTCTAAGTCCTGTTGCAATTGCATTGCTTTCTCAGTGCTACCCACCCCACCACCTATCTTCGTATCATCCACGAACTTTGCCCCAAAGCCATCAATTCACTGCCTCTCCCTTGTCCACCCTGTTTGCTAATTTCTCAAAGAACTCTTCACAGATTTGTCAGGCAAGATTTCTCTTTACAGAAACCATACTGACCTTGACTTATTTTATCAATAGTCTCCAAATACCCTGAAACCTCATTTTTAATAATAGACTCCAACACGTTCCCATCCACTGAGGGTAGGCTAACTGGCCTATAATTTCCTTTCCTCCCTTCTTAAAGAGTGGAGTGACATTTGCAATCTTCCAGTCTTCCAGGACTATGCCAGACTCAAGTGATTCTTGAAAGATCATGACCAATGCATCTGTTATCTCTTCAGCAACCTTCCTCAGGACCCTGAGATGTAGTCCATATGGGCCAGGTGATTTATCCAACTTAAGACCTTAGAGTTTGCCGTGCACTTATTCCTTTGTAATAGCATTGGCACTAACTCCTGCTCCCTGACACTCACAAACCTCTGGCACACTGTTAGTGTCTTCCACAGTGAAGACAGATGCAAAGTACCCATTAAGTTTATCTGCCATTTCTTTGCCTCCATTACTACCTCACCAGCATCATTTTCCAGTGGTCCAACATTAACTTTCACCTCTCTTTCTTCTCTATATAACTGAAAAAAAGTTTTGGTATCCTGCTTTATATTATTGGCTGGTGTGCCCTTATATTTCATCTTTTCCCTTCCTATAGCTTTTTTTAGTTGTCTTCTGTTGGATTTTAAAAGCTTCTCAATCACCCAACTTCCCATTCACTTTTCCTACCTTACGTGCTCTTTCTTTGACTTTAATGCAGTCTTTAATTTCCCTTGTCAGCCACGGTTGCCTACCTCTGCCATTTGAGAACAACTTCTTCTGTGGGACATATCTGTCCTGTGCCTTGTGAACTATTCCCAGAAACTACAGCCATCTCTACTGTGCCCGCATCCCCACGAGTATCCTCCTCCAATCCACCTGGGCAAACTCCTCTCTCATTCCTCTTTAATTCCCTTTATTCCATTGTGATGCTGATACATGTGACATATGCTTCTTCCTCTCAAATTGCAGTGTGAATTCAATCATATTGTGAACACTGTCTCCTAAGGGTTCCTTTACATTAAGCTCCCTAATAAGATCTGGGTTGTTTCATAACACCTAATCTAAGATAGCCTTTCCCCAAGTAGGCTCAAGCAAAAGCTGCACTAAAAAGCCGTCTCGTAGATGTTCAGCAAATTCCCTTCCTTGCAATCCAATACCAACTTGATTTTCCCAATCCCGTTGCATATTGAAGTTTCCCATTACAATTTTCCTATTCCCCTTATGACATGCCTTTTCTAGCTCCCCTTACAATCTCAATCCCACACCTTTGCTATTATTTGGAGTCCTATATTTGATTTCCATAATGTTTTTTTAAAACCGTTGCAGTTTCTTAACTCCACCCACAAAGAGTCAACATTCTCTGACCCTATGTCACCTCTTTATAAAGGTGTAATTCCATCTCATACCAACACAACCACACCACTGCCTATGCCTTCCTGTCTGTCCTTTCGATACAAAGTACATCCTTTGATGTTGGGCTCACAGCTATGGCCTTCTTTCAGCCATGACTTAGTGATGCCCATAACGTCATACCGACCAATCTCTAATTGCGCCACAAGTTCGTCTGTCTGACTCCAAATGCTACGTGCATTTAAATACAGCACCCTCAGTCCTGCATTCTTCATCCCTTTGAATTTTGCCTCTGTGCTACAATTTATCTCTTTTCTCTGTCTGTATTTGTTAGCTTGTTCTTCCTTACATTCATGTTACACCCATCATGTACTTGTAAACCTGCTGGCTCATCTTCAGCTCCATCATACTGGTTCCCATCCCCCTGCCATATTAGTTTAAACCACTCTCTGTAGGTCTAGTAAACCTGCCCACAATTTTTATCGAGGCACTATAGAAAGCATACTATCTGGATGCGTTACAGCTTGGTATGGCAACTGCTCTGCCAGTGACCGCAAGCTACATGACTGTAGACACAGTACATCAGTGAAACCAGCCTCCTTTCCATGAATTCTGTCCACACTTCAGTTCAGTAACAAGCATAATCAAAGACCCCAAGCACGTCAGACATTCTCTCTTCTCCTCCCTCCCTCCAGGTAAAAGATACAAAAGCCTGAAAGCGTAGAGTTGTTATAAAACTATTGAATGTTTCTCTAGTAGGATAAGATGGACTCCTGACCTCACAGTCAACTTCATTGTGACCTTGCACCTTACTATCTACATTCACTGCACTTTCTCTGTAACTATGATCATTTATTCTGCATTCTGTTATTGTTTTAACCCTAACCCTACTTACCTCAATGTACTGTTGTAATGAATTGATCCGGTATGCACGACAAATTTTTCTATTGTATCTCAGTACGTGACAAAAATAGACCAATTTACCAATTGCTACAGAAGGCATTAGACTGAGAAATCTTGCCGCTTTCACTTTCATTGAAGAAATAATATCGCAAAGTGATCAAGAGTGATTTCCTGTAATATCTTTTATAATTCTAAGAGTGTGGCTTCATTTCCAAATGAAACCATATCAGTTTCTATAATCTTTTCTCGTAACTCAGTTTCCCATTTTGAAGATTAGGATTGAGGTCACCTCCATTATTTGAAAATTTACATTACTTTTCAACAAGCAAAGCTGACTAGAGTACATGAAGGTAAACTATATACAGAGAGGAAAGAAAAGCTATGTAATGAATCAAAAAGATATAAGAACAAAACAAAGCTACATTAGTGGATTTTTTTAACATATTACTATTTGTTACAGCTGAGAACTTAAAGTTGTAATATCACTCCAATTGAGAATAAGATAGGAAAATCAATTTATAGCAGGATCTAGATATTGAGAAATAATTTAAGGATTACTTAGAAACTGTGTGCAAGCCAATTTAGAAAGCTGATTATATAGTGATCAAAATTCCAAGGTTAGTCACAACTTGGCTACCAAGTCCAAATTCACAGGTCTCTTTCTTGTTTATTCAGCGCCTGAAAAATGCAAATAAACCAAGCAAAGACTGGGGACCTGCTTTATTGGAGCACCGTACTGATCGATATTCCACACTGGGCAGCCCATCCTATGATTTCAGCCTTGAAATTCAACAGTTGAATCCGGATAAGGAGCGAGAAAAGGAGCAGCTACCAACAGAAAATATAGAGCATAACCTCAACTTGCAGGGCAGCAATGGTTCTGCCAGAACACAGAACCTTAACGTGTAGTCAAAATCATTTTTAAATCAAAGAAGATAATTAATTTGTGGTGGAGGGGGGATGGCAGTTGGGTCAGGAAATAAAAGCCTTCACCTTATAGTGAAAGGATCTGCTCCTATAATTTCCTGTACGATCTATGGATTTTGGCAAGTAGTCAACACAATTTAATTGATTGTTCTTCCTTCAGGTATCAACATTTTTTCTTTTCATTCATTTTTAAAATTATCAATATAGCTACATAATTTAATATTTAACCTTTTATTCAAGAAATCAATTATTTTTGTTGTCATTTTGCAGAATTCTATACTACTTGTGGAAATTACTTGTACCTTTACGCAACTGAGATGTGACGTTCCCAGTTGCAAAGATTTATTTGATTCTGATTTTCATTAGGCATCTGTTTGTGTCTGCCTACTCCACACAAGAGCGCTGCTTCTTTCCAACAACATGAATATATTACACATGTAGAATACTGAAAAGGTAGAAGGAGACTTTGTGAAGGGACTGATTAATGCCACTTCAATATGAAGTGTGTGACATCACACATTTCCAAGTAACCACTTGTTCACCACACACCAAACTAAGGGATGTCCTCCTCCTTCAAAGAACAGGGTTTCCCTTCCTCCACCATTGATGCTGGCTTCAACCGCATCTCCTCCATTTCCGGAACATCTGCACTCATCTGTCTTCCTGCCGTCTTAACAGTGATAGTGTTCCTTTTGACCTTACCACGAGCTTCCACATCCAACACATCATTCGCTGCAACTTCCGCCATCTCCAAAGGGATCCTAACACCAAACATATTTTACCCCCTCCCCCACTGATTTCCACATGGATCGCTCCCGCTGTGATTCCCTTGTCCATTTGCCCTTCCTTACTAATCTCCCTCCCAGCACTTATCCCTGCAAGCAGCCAAAGTGCTACCCCTGCCCATTCACCTCCCCCCTCACCTCCATTCAGGACCCCAAACAGTCCTTCCAGGTGAGGCAACACTTCACCTGCGAATCTGCTGGGGTTGCCTATTATGTCCAGTGCTCCCAATGCAGCTTTCTCTACATTGGTGAGATTTGTTGTGAATTGGGGGATCACTTTTTTGAGCACCTCTATTCCAACCACCAAATACGGAACTTCTTGTTGGCCAAATATATTAATTCCAATTCTCATTCCCGTTCTGACATGTTGGTCCAAGGCCTCCTCTTGTACCACAGTTAGGTCACCCTCAGGGTGAAAGAGCAATACCATATATTCATCTGGGTAGCCTCCAACCAGATGGCACGAATATAGAATTCTCCTTAAGGTAAAAAAAAATATTTTTCTCCCCCTCCCCTCTTATTCTATTCCCCACTCTGGCCTCTTACCTCTCCTCACCTGCCTTTAATCTCCCCTTATGTCCTTTCCTCTTTCCCTTTCTCCCATGGTCCACTCTTCTCTCCTCGGGTTCCTTCCTCTCCAGTCCTTTACCTTTCCCACCCACATAGCTTCACCTATCACCTTCTAGCGTTTCTCCTTCCCCTCCCTCCCACCCACCCACCCACCCTTTTATTCTGGCATCTTGTCCTTTCCTTACCAGTCCTGAAGAAAGATCTTGGCCCGAAACATCATTGTTTATTCATTTCCGTAGATGCTGCCTGACCTGCTGAGTTCCTCCAGCATTGTGTGTGTTGCAAGGGATACAGGTTTCTTGATTCCTTAATATACTAGGTTTGTTCATCTTTTTTCTTAATGCAACACAGATTTTTTTTATGTATATTACAAAATTCAAAGCTGTCCCGTTATTAAGATATTTCTGATAAACTTATGCAGAACACAAACAAAAGATATATCACACATGTTTGAATCATTTATGCAAAAGCTGTACACCACTTGCATAAGTTTTGCTACAGCTACTGGAGACACCAGTTCCTGGTATTTTCAGTTTGTAGAACATGGCCTCACTGTCAGGTAAAAAGCCTCTGTCACCAGTAATATGATGCTTTCATCACCATCATGATCTTTAATGCCAGTACTTCTTCACAAGAAGATCCATAGCAGTAAACCTATAACTATAACTAAACCAGCAATATAGAGTACATGACATATTATCAGACATGCATGTCCAGTATACATAGGAATATTTGATACTTTTACTCCTATGACTAGTACTTAATTTTTCCAAATTTTTCCTACTGATCATCTAACTTGTACTATTTCAGAGGAAGTTAAAAATTACAAAATGCCATCAGTACATCTAAAAGGCAGCAATTTGCTAATGAAAAGCAAAGAATCTGAAGCTGATAATGCATCTGGAGGATGTTTATATCTGAGGAACATACCATTTTATGTATTCAGTTAGCACTTTAGTACACTTCATTGGAAGAGCTTTTGGAGATGTTTTAATGGTACTAGTATCAACTAAGTAATAGGTTTTCTTTGATTAAAAATCTATTTTGTAAAATTATCAAGTAGGATGTTAGAAGTAATAGTGCAAAGAAATACTGCAACAGAGGCCTAATATGTAGTTGAGTGTGATTCTGAAATAGAGACTTTTACAGTTTTTAAAGCCAATTACCTTAAGATGACAACTAGCAGTTTTCAAGATCTCTTGTGTTTGGGTTTTAGCAGCGCTAGAATGGGGGAGCTGGGAAAATTTGAACTTTTGGTTGCATAATCTTTTATTTTACCCATGCCCTGCAAAAGAAGAAATATACCATTTCAACAAAACAGGCATGAATTTTTACAGCTACCTATCTATCAGGCAGTCACAATACAATTCCTTGAATAGCCAAGACTTACTAAGATACCCAATTTATAATTGGGTATCTGCCATTCCTATCCAAAAATACGATGGGATTGTTCACATAATCCAATTGTCATTTTCCTGAATAAATTAACATTAAATGTGGTATGCACATGAGCCCTTATTTCACCAAAAATTGTATGATTTAACCTTTAGAAGAACTCCTGACTGCCATTCCAAAACATGCCAAAAGATTTTTTAATGATACAGACATCCAAACATTGTAACAGTTCATCCTGCCAATTAGTACTACACAGGAAATGATGGTTTAACTAAAGCAGCAAGTTGCCATGTAAATTTGCCTTACATTGATCATACTTCATCTCAAATTATATAGTTGAAAATAGTTCGTACTACCTAATGTAGATGAATCATGGATGTCATGGACTCATTGCCATCTCCACAATGGTCTTGGGTTAAAGGCAGAGCCTATACACAATAACCTAAAACTAAAATTGGGAAGGTATTCACACCCATGCAGGACTCTTTGTTAGGAGAGGTAGAACAGTACAAACAGATGCTTTAAATATTTGTTCTTTTGGATTATTTTTAAAGATCAAAACCAACCCGCTTTCTCCACTCCCACCACTGCCAAAACAAACTTGTAATGAAATCAGTCACCTCACTTTATTGGTCAGTCTTTGAAATCCATGTACAGATACATTCATGTGTCAAATTATGTAAAGTACTTGAATTGTACAGTGTACATTCCAGTCCTAAATTTACAAATGCAGAAAGGGTTTATGCCAAAAGATTTTGTGCTTAAATCCAAATTTTGATTAGATTGGAATTTCCATTTAATGGAAATACATGAAATGTTCCATTAAGGTTCAAGTTCTGAAACAAAATTATGTTTATATCAGAATACTTGCATGATGGGAATGGTCATAATGGGATTTTGTGCCTGGCTGCAAAACAAATTTATGTAGATTCCATTGCATTTGCTTGAAAATGTTAAACTTTGATTCCATGAATGCAGTATGACAAAGTAGACATTGCCAATTAGAAGCTATAAATTAAATTCTCTCTTTCTCCCCTTGTTCTCCTTACTAACCCTTTCCCTGCCTCATTCTATGCTAATATCATTCTGACCATTTCAATATTTTCTTTATTCATATCTCTATGGGGTTTAGTTCTGGATGGGTAATTGAATGTCTATCTTTACTGCACTGTGGTTGAGGCAAATAGTAGAACTCTAGCCTTAGAGCCAGAAGGTTAGAGGTTTAAACCCAATTGCTTTAACAAGAATAAAACTTAATACTTTATTTTAATATTCAGAGAGTACCATCTTTAAAAAGAGGTGTTAAACAGGGACCAGTCTTCCCTTCCAGGACGACATAGAAGATCCCATAGCGCTGTTTCAAAGAACAATGGTGCTGCCTCCAACTTCAATGGCTGTTAAGCACTTTAATAACCAACATTTCAACTTAAGCCCTCTGTTAGATGCTCAGAGTGAATAATTAGTTTCTTATCCTTATGACACATACTTCACCCCTTCAGACTGCACAAGTTACTTTCTTAACATAATGGGAAATAGTTTACAAATTACAACCAAAAAATACAGTAAATACACATTTTATTATGCTGAACTATATTATGTCCCTTAATTCATATTGATAAAGCAATAGGCTGCACTTTGTTGACTTTTATTAGCAGACATAGGAAAGAGTATTTTTTCACATGGTTTAGTCAAATGAATGTCATGTTTCAGTCTAAGGAAGTCTGACCCAGATCATCTACATCTCTACAGCTTCCTGGCTTGATACTGTTGTAACATTGATATATTGGTATTAATATTCAGTGGCAGACTTTATTTGAGCTTAAAAAAATCTTTTCCTCAATATGTCAGGTAGCAATGGCAAAATGTCTGTGATGATTAAGGTTAATTCAATGGAGCTTGACTGCTAATAATTTGATTCACCAAGGACATACGTAGTCACTAACAGGTTCAATTAATTTCGACACAGGTCATTTAAAAGTCTGCCTCACTTGTACTCAAGGATAGGTAATTGCCAGCCAATACAGTGCATAAAAACTTTCATAGTGCCAGGGCTTCCCTAGTCATAGATATCTCAGACTATTACATTTTCCAATCCCGGTTACTTCAATGCCAGCAATAAATCATTTAATTTAAAAATAAACATAATTTAAATGGTTTGCTGCTCGCTTCAAAATAATAATGTTTGCACAATTCAAGCTTGTAATTCCCAGTATTACATAGCGTTGGTAATATCTACAATATGCACATGCATTCATTTTCAGTCTCTCTCACGCACATGCACACACACACACACATGAGCACACATACTCACACTCTCTCTCTCTCTAGATGATGTTTACACTGTTGTAGACTTTGGACTGTACAAACGTAGAAAGCATCAATATTACATGACCCCATTAGTGGCACAGAGTATTGTAGATTAGGGGTGATTTTGCTCTTGAACATGACTGGATTTTACACTACACTGAAATGCTTAAATTGAGTGGGGGTGGAGCTGCTTGTTGTTGTGGGGTGGGGTGGGGTAGGGGTTAGATTTCATTCTTCACATTTTGTGAAGTTTCTCAAGCACACAACTTTTATATAGTGTAAACAGTGATCTGGATTGAGCCATGTTTCTGGTTCATTTTAGTGCTCTCTTTACTCTCTATTTAATCTGTTTTCTATCCATGTACTTGGTCTATCTCATTTTCACAATTGCCAAACCTCTCAACCTTTTGCCTATTTATAGCTGTAAATATGTAGATTTGTAATCTATCCTATATGCCATTGCCCAATTTGTTCACCTTTTCTGACTGGCAAGCTCTTGTATTCACTCAGTAAAGGTTTTTGGGGAAATCTTTGTAACCCACGCTTCCTTCCTACCTCTGACATTTATCAATATAAAATACTCATACTCTATTTAATGTATAATTTAAATTGAGCACCACCTTGCATTTCCTTTTAGCTGTGTGTGCTGAAAAATAAAGGAAGGGTTTACTTTCCAATGTGCCAATAGCTCAAAATGAGAAATGTAATTGTGTACACAGTTTTCTCTTGATAGTGTATATTGTTTCAAGTGACTGTAATCTGTAGTTCTATACTTATGGAAGTTTACCTGACTTTTTTTTTAGTGTTTAGAAGACAGAAATAAACAGTATATAAGAAGCTACTTATATAAATCTCTTTGAGTTTGGGGTCAGTTGCATATATCAGTCATTAACAAAAGCTGTAAATCACATTTCCAAATGGGATTGAGTTGTGTTTATACTATTTGTTCTTGTATTTAATATAATTAATAAAACTATAATTATAATAATAAAACTACTTATCAAAGGGAAGATGTCACCAAACTGAATATTTCATTAAATAAGTGATTTGTGCAGGTCAAACACCATTGCAACAAAACCTATTGCTGTAATTCAGCAATAAATACCTTCTCCATCTTGGATTCGGTTTCTGAATTTTAATGAAATTGACAACTCTTTTAAGAACGATATAGCTTAGTTCGCCAGTCCAAGACCACCACCACCCCCTTCTACTTCATGAGAAGTAGAATTTTCTCATTAACACCATATATTTAGATCAACAAGTGAATTACTTGATGTAAAATGTGCAAGAGTTTTCTTAGAGGCAATAACAATAATTAACAATAATTCTCTTAATCCCTTTTCAACAATTCAAACCGATATAAGCCATGTCCAGTTATTTTTCCCTGGAAAAGATGAAAATATCTATTATTCATTATTCTCACTTACTAACATAACTAATTCCCCTCGTGACAGATGCAACCAGGTAACTAACCTGAGAGCCCTCAGTCTGCGCCAGACTTCACAGTTCCCACATTATGATGCCTCCTAAATTAACGTTGTGTTTTAAAATAGGGCAACTCCGCTAGACAGAGTGCACATGATATTAAGACTTGAAGAGGCAAGCTTACAGTATATTCACTCCTAGTCCCATGCTACAGCTGTTTGCCACAGCAAAATTCATGTGTAGAAATTCTTTATCAGTTGCACTGAAACTGAACATCAGAAGTAGGGTAACAGGCAATATTGCTACAATTAGAGCACATTTAACATTCCCAAACAGAATGAATCTTTAGCCAAATGACGATCAGACTTGCTTCAGCTTATTGTGGATAGAAACTTAAATTATACATAGAATGTACAACAGGCTGAAAGATTTGTTTCCTATAAAGTGTGAGACAGTTGTCTAATTATAGTGAGGTTTAGTAGGGTTGGTTGAGGATGGTGGAAACCAATATAGAGCCAATCCCCATCAGATACCACCTGGTTGGTGAACCTGGTTACATGATGGATTGAAATATTATCTCTTCCACTCCAGACCTGGCTGGAAATAGCACCATCTACTGGTGACTGTGAAATACGTTAAGCTGCTCAACCCAATTCTTACGGCATCAATGAATTACGGGCAGGTGATGGAGATGACTATCACAACATTACATTTCATTCACTTATTGGCTTAAATTATTAAATAGTGTCCAGAAATATACTGAGACAGAAGAGACTGCAGATGCTCGAAAGAAACACGCAAGATGCTGGAAGAACACAGCAGGTCAGGAGGCATTTACGGAAGAAATAGTCAGTCACTGTTTCAAATTTGGACCCCTAATCTGAACTGTGTGGTTATCAGTCCAGATAAATGTTTCAACCTGAAACACATCCCTCGGTAGATGCTACCTAACCATCTGAGTTCTTCCAGGATCTTGTGCAATGCTGCAGAAATGCTATGTATACCGCCTAGTCAATTATTACAGCAGATTTGTTCACAAAACTTAATTGTTTTCAGTGCCTACAGAATATCAACATTTGCATTTCAAATTAATAATTGGCCTTAATTGGCATAAAAAGTGACCAAGTTAAATTTGTCTTTTCGATTTTGTTTTCCACACACTAATAGCTGCTTTAAGATGCCAATTCATTCAGCTTTCCATGACTGATTTTATGCAACAGGCCCCATGTTGGTGCTGAAGGGATAGTGTAACTGTAAGAGGATTCATTGCAAAACTGCATGTTAGCACAATTTTCATTACTTCAGACAAAACTGCTGTAAATTTTATTCATTTACAAACTGAAACCCAGCAAAGCTTTAAAATGGAACCTGTAGATTCCAGAATAAGTTTATTTTAGAATTGGTCAGAAATGTGAATTAAAAAATTAATTAACCTGCAGAATTTGGAATTTGTGTTTTTTTTTAACACTATGGGCTAATTTCTTTCTTTATTTTATTTAGTGATACAGCATGGAGTAGGCCCTTTGGGCCTTTCGAACCACATCATTCCAGCAACCCACGCCAAACCCGATCAACCCTAACCTAATCACAGGACAATTTACAATGATCAAATTAACCTACCCAGTACATCTTTGGACAGTGAAAGGAAACCAGAGCACGTGGGGAAAACCCATGCATTCCCTGGGGACGACAAAACACACAATACGCTGGAGAAACTCAGCAGGTCAGGCACCATCTATGGAAATGAATAAACAGTCAACGTTTCAGACCAAGACCCTTCATCAGGACTCGTCCCGAAATATCAACTGTTTATTCATTTCCATAGATGCTGCCTGACCTGCTGAGTTCCTCCAGTATTTTGTGTGTTTTGCCTTGGATATCCAGTATTTTCAGATTTGCTTGGGTAGATGGTGCTGGAATTGAACTCTGAACTCCAGAACACCCCAAGCTGTAATAGCGTCATAAGACCATAAGATATAGGAGCAGAATTAGGCCATTTGGCCCATCGAGTCTGCTCTGCCATTTCATCATGGCTGATCAAATGTTCCCCTCAGCCTCACTCTCTTACCTTCTCCCCGTATCCCTTCATGCCCTGACCAATCAAGAATCTATCACCCTTCGCCTTCAATATACATAAAGACATGGGCTCCACAGCTGCCTGTGGCAAAGAATTCCACAGCTTCACCACTCTCTGGCTAAAGAAATTCCTCCTCATCTCAGTATTAAAAGACACCCCTCGATCCTGAGGCTGTGTACTCTGGTCTTAAATTCTCCCGTCATCCTCTCCACATCTACTCTATCAAGGCCTTTCACCATTTAATAGGTTTCAGTGAGGTCACCCTCATTCTTCTGAAATGTAGTGAATACAGGACCAGAGAGCACAGCCATAGAGGGGCGTCCATTTAGAACTGAGATGAAGAGGAATTTCTTTAGAAGTGGGGTGGTGAACCTGTGGAATTTCTTGCCATGGATGGCTGTGGAGGCCAAGTCATGGAGTAAATTTAAAGTGGAGATTGATAGGTTCTTGATTAATCAGGGCATCAAAGATCACGGGGAGCAGGCAGGAGAATTAGTTTGGGAGTGATATGCTGGAATGTCAGAGAAGACTCGATGGGCTGAATGGCCTGGTTCTGCTCCTATAATTTATGGGCAAAATTCAAACAACTCTAAAAACTTAAAACATTTAAAATTACTTTTAAACATTTCTGAATCCCATTAAACACTCTTTAAATGATGGTCTAAATTACCATAACTGGTCCCCTTGCAGAAGGGTATGTTGTCTTATAAGATATTGAGAGGGGGAGATGATATTTAAAAGTGCCCTTTTAACAACAACCAGTCTAGCTCCATCTCCACCACTCCCAGGGTTATCCTGGCTAACAATCTTTTCATCTATTTACAATTTTAAAGAATACTGGTGCAAACATTTACTGAGCATTGCACAAACAAGAGAAAATCTGCAGATGCTGGAAATTCAAGCAACACACACAAAATGCTGGAGGAACTCAGCATGCCAGGCAGCATCTATGGACAAAAGTACTGCCAAAGGGTTTTGGCCCGAAACGTCGACTGTGTTGAGATCATCGACAAGGTTTACTGTTTATTTACTCAGTAATATACAGCAAACTTACAGTGCTTTGCTGTGGAAACTCAGTCAGACAGGAGGATGGTGAAAGGATGCCTTTGGCTATTTCTCTACAGAAGAGTCAATAGCCTGAGAGTATTTTTTTCAAGATAGCATTTTATCTAGTCAGAGGCTCCGTTGTGAATCTTTCGTCTTGCAGAAGAATGTTGCGGATTATCACTTCTGAGAAGAAGGTCAAGCAACTATCTTTACTAACTTCTCTGCTATTTCTTGGAAACAAGGCAAACTTTATCTCTCAGCATTTTTTGGGAAATGACTGATCCCTCTTGTGAATTTCCATTCCTGTAACATACTCTTGATAGATCTTAAAAACGCAAACACGAGGAAATCTGCAGATGCTGGAAATCCAAACAACACACACAAAAAATGCTGGTTTGGGTGTTCCACACAGCAGGTCTCTAACTGGCTAATCCTCTGGTCAGAACAGCTGAAGAAACTTACCTGTATCCTTTTTAAAAACTCTGATAATTCTTAAGAAGCCAGGCAAAATAATCACAATATGTTTTTTTATAAGGAAACACACAAACTCGGTTTATGATTTTTAGTCCCATAAATCATTCTTTCGTTTTGCTTCCTGCCCTTATTTTTCTCTCCAAGTCTCTGTCTTTCAACAAGTACAATATTTAGATCACCATTAACCAATAGAAATGAAAATGCAGCCTCAGCTCTTGGCTCCATCCCCCCCCCTCCTGTCTTCTCCTATCATTTCGGATCTCCCCCTCCCCTTCCCACTTTAAAATCTCTTACTATCTCTTCTTTCAGTTAGTCCTGACAAAGGGTCTTGGCCTGAAACATCGACTGTACCTCTTCCTATGGATGCTGCCTGGCCTGCAGCGTTCCACCAGCAGTTTGTGTGTGTTGCTTGAATTTCCAGCATCCGCAGATTTCCTCGTGTTTGCGTTGGTTATAGAGTCAATGCTGCCTTCAAAACATCTTAAATATCAGCTGGGAAGATAGAAGAACCAACGTCAGTGTGCTAAATGAGGCAAAAAACAAGCATTGAAGCCTATGTCATCAAGAACCAACTAAGATGGAGCGGTCACGTTGTTCGGATGAAAGAAGAACGTCTGCCAAAACAAATCTTCTACTCCCAGCTTAAAGAAGGCAAACGTAAAAGAGGCGGACAACAGAAGAGATTCAAAGACGTCTTAAAAGCCAACATGAAGAAATGTAACATCAACATCAACAATTGAGAAACCAATGCCAAGGACAGGAAACTCTGGCAAGCCATCATCCGAGAAAGAACAGCAACTTTCGAAGCCAACAGATGTGCAGAATTAGAAGAAAATGGAAAGAGAGGCAGCAACAACCAAAGCCCGATCTGCCATCTGGAACTACCTGTCCTGAATGCGGAAGAGATTTCAAAGCCAAGATTGGACTCATAAGCCACTTGAGAGCCCATAAGTAGATCAACAGAACGAAGACCATCACCTTCAACCTCGAGGGATAGCCACGACGACGAGAGTAATGAATTTGGCCATATTGACACTGCTTCTACCTTGCATTGTTAACAGCCTTATGCAAAGAACAAGTAAATACCCTTGGCATGTACACTGACTTTGAAAGTATGTGACAAGAATCATTGCACATCTGAAAAAATGATCATCTTTATTGAGGGAATCTATGAACTTAGCTTTGAACTACAATGGCATTGCAATTGTTAAGTCTCTCCACCATTAGTATTCCTAAATTGACCAGAAACTCAATTAGAGCAGCAAAAAATATTGTGTTTACAAGAGCAGGTCAAAGGCTGGATATTCTGTAGTAAATCATTCAGATCCTGATACTTATTGCTTTCTCACCTTCTGCAAGATACAAAATGCTGGAGGAATTCAGCGGGTCAGGCAGCATCTATGGAAAGTCGATGTTTTGTGCCAAGACCATTCTGTCCTGATGAAGGATTTCGACCGGAAATATAAAAGTCAGTATTCCTGTCTTTGTTCTTGTGATTGAATAAAAGACTGTAAGATAAAGGAATATAATCAGGCTATTTGGCCCATCCAGTTTGCTCTGCCATTTCATCATGGCTGATTCATTTTTCGTCTCAGCACCAATCACCTACATTCCCTCCACATCCCTGCATGCCCTGACCAATCAAGAATCTATTAACCTCTGCCTTAAATATATGTAAAGACTTGGCTTCCACAACTGTCTGTGGCAAAGAATTCCACAGATTCACCACTCTCTGGCTAAAGAAATTCCTCCTCATTTTTGTTCTAAAAGGATGCCCCTCTGTTCTGAGGCTGTGTCCTCTGGTCTTAGAATCTCCCACTATAGGAAACGTCCTCTCCACATCCACTCTATCAAGGCCTTTCACCATTCGATAGGTTTCAATGAGGTCACCCCTCATTCTTCTGAATTCCAGTAAATATAGGCCCAGAGCCATCAAACATTCTTCATATGACAACCTCCTCAATATTTTCAGACTCATTTCTCACATGCATAGAAACATACAGTGAAATGCATCATTTGTGTTAACAATCAACTCATTCAAGGATGTGCTGGGATCACAAGTGTTACCATACGTTCTTGCCTGGCTGTGTGCCACTCCAACAAGACTCAATACCATCCAGGATAAAACAACCAACTTGATTGGCAACCCAGTAATGCACGCAACTACAATATGTGGCATCAAAACTTGCACTGCAGTTATTCATCTGGAATACAATGACATCATCTTTAAAGCACCCCACTTGTACTATTAATAGAGACAAAAGCAGGAGACTGATTGAAGCCTCGGAATTTATAGGATTCTCCCTCCAGATCATACACAATCATGATTTTCCATTCCATTATCGCTGGGTCTAATTCCTAGATGTACACAACAGTTATGGAAATACTTCCACCAGAAGAACTGTAAGAGTTCAAGGAGGTAACTCATCATCACCTCATCAAGTTCAACTGGGAGTCTTTCCAGCCTCATTTACCAATCCAGATAAACATTTGAATGCAAGACTAGCTTTGCCCACTATCTACAAAAAGTACTTTTGATGATATTCAATTGATTTCTGAGAATACTGACTTACATACATAGGCGAACTGGAACTAGCCCTTTTCCCCATCCAGCTCGAAGGGGACAAATTATGGAGTTGGAGTTACTTATTATTGCTTGAGTATTTGTGCGCTTCCACTGGCCTAAATTAGTCATCCTTATTGGTCAGTTTGACTGCGCTGATAGTTCCCCCTTCACACAATGTTGCTGTTATTTTCCACAATTCTGATCTTCACTCACGTTAAATATCAAATTAGCAAAAGAAAACAAGCAGCAGTGATCATACACCATAAGGCAGAATAAGGATTCTTGGCCTCTTATCATTTTATCAATAAAAATGAACAATGCTGAAGTCAAATGTTCATGCACATGATACGTGAATGGACAATGAGATGGATTATTATATTTTTCAATTGCTTATCATAACTACAACTATCCACCACAGACTTTTCAATTAGTCATATATGCCCTCTGTAACACACAAGTGAAAAGAAAGGCAAACCTTCAACCAAATGTTAGAGTGCGGATGTAATGCAAACTCATAGGATTTATATATTTTTTGTTTATTGTATCTTTACATAGAATTATAAAGTCATACAGAAAGGAACCAGACTCTTTAGCCAGACTTGTCCATGTCAACAGCTTTGCCAGTGAGCTAGTCCCATATGCCCATGATTGACCCACAGCCCTCTAAACCTCTTCTGTCCATGTCCTTCTCTTGCTGTCTTTTAAATGGTGCTAACATACCTGCCTCGCTGGGGTCTGATCAGCCCTGGCCAGGTCACCTGGAGGAGGTTGTATGATGTTGAAAGACCCGAAACACCCAATGATTCCAGGAACATCACTGAAGGTGTGTCCAGAAGCATCAGTAGATGTATGTACACAGCTAGCAGCTCAATCCAAATACACACTGCCCTTTGCATGAAGAAGCTACCCCGACTTCCCCCTTTAAATTCAAGAAAGGGAGTAGAGATAGCCCAGGAAGTTATAGACAAGTGAGTCTTACTTCAGTGGTTGGTAGGTTGATGGAGAAGCAGGATTTATGAACATTTGGAGAGGCATAATATGATTAGGAATAGTCAGCATGGCTTTGTCAAAGGCAGATTGTGCCTTACAAGCCTGATTGAATTTTTTGAGGATGTGACTAAACACATTGATGGAGGTAGAGCAGTAGATGTAGTGAATATGGATTTCAGTAAGGCATTTGATAAGGTACCCCATGCAAGGCTTATTGAGAAAGTAAGGAGGCTTGCAAGGGGTGGCATAGAATCAGGAGATGTAGAGTCAGTATGAATAGAACTGAGTAAGGGCAAAAAGACCCTAATGGGAGTTATCTACAGGCCCCCAAACAGTAGCCTGGATATAAGGTGCAAGTTGAATCAAGAGTTAAAATTGGCATGTCGCAAAGGTAATGCGACAGTTGTTATGGGGGATTTCAACATGCAGGTAGACTGGGAAAATCAGGTTGGTACTGGACCCCAAGAAAGGGAGTTTGTGGAGTGCCTCCGAGATGGATTCTTAGAACAGCTTGTACTGGAGCCTACCAGGGAGAAGGCAATTCTGGATCTTGTGTTGTGTAATGAACCGGATTTGATAAGGGAACTTGAGGTAAAGGGGCCATCAGGAGGTAGTGACCATAATATGATAAGTTTTAATCTACAATTTGAGAGGGAGAAGGGAAGATCGGAAGTGTCAGTATTACAGTTGAACAAAGGGGACTATGGACACATGAGGGAGGAGCTGGCAAAAGTTGACTGGAAAGATACCCTAGCAGGGATGACAGTGGAACAACAATGGCAGGTATTTCTGGGAATAATACAGAAAGTGTAGGATCAGTTCATTCCAAAGAGGAAGAAAGATTCTAAGGGGAGTAAGGGGCAACCATGGCTGACAAGGGAAGTCAAGGACAGTATAAAAATAAAAGAGAAGTATAATATAGCAAAGACGAGTGGGAAGCCAGAGGATTGGGAAACTTTTAAAGAGCAACAGAAGATAACTAAAAAGGCAATACAGGGTGAAAAGATGAGGTACGAAGGTAAGCTAGCTAAGAATATAAAGGAGGATAGTAAAAGCTTCTTTAGGTGTGTGAAGAGAAAAAAATTAGTTAAGACCAAAGTTGGGCTCTTGAAGACAGAAACGGGTGAATTTATTATGGGGGAAAAAGAAATGGCAGATGAGTTGAAGAGGTACTTTGGATCTGTCTTCACTAGGGAAGACACAAACAATCTCCCAGATGTAATAGTGGCCAGAGGACCTAGGGTAAAGGAGGAACTGAAGGAAATTCACATTAGGCAGGAAATGGTGTTGGATAGACTGTTGGGTCTGAAGGCTGATAAATCCCTAGGGCCTGATGGTCTGCATCCCAGGGTACTTAAGGAGGTGGCTCTTGAAATTATGGAAGCATTGGTAATCACTTTCCAATGTTCTATAGATTCAGGATCAGTTCCTGTGGATTGGAGGGGAGCTAATGTTATCCCACTTTTTAAGAAAGGAGGGAGGGAAAAAACAGGGAATTATAGACCAGCTAGCCTGACATCAGTGGTGGGGAAGTTGCTGGAGTCAATTATAAAAGATGAAATAGCGGCACATTTGGATGCAGTGATAGGATTGGTCCGAGTCAGCATGGATTTACGGAGGGGAAATCATGCTTGACTAATCTTCTGGAATTTTTTGAGGATGTAACTATGAAAATGGACAAGGGAGAGCCAGTGGCTGTAGTGTACCTGGACTTTCAGAAAGCCTTTGTTAAGGTCCCACATAGGAGATTAGTGTGCAAAATTAGAGCAAATAGTATTGGGGGTAGGGTACTGACATGGAAAGAAAATTGGTTGGCAGACAGGAAACAAAGAGTAGGGATTAATGGGTCCCTTTCAGAATAGCAGGCAGTGACTAGTGGGGTACCGCAAGGCTCGGTGCTGGGACTGCAGCTATTTACAATATACATTAATGATTTAGATGAAGGTATTAAAAGTAACATTAGTAAATTTGCAGCGAAAACAAAGCTGGGTGGCAGTGTGAAATGTGAGGAGGATGTTATGAGAATGCAGGGTGACTTGGACAGGTTGGGTGAGTGGGCAGATGCATGGCAGATGCAGTTTAATGTGGATAAATGTGAGGTTATCCACTTTGGTGGTAAGAACAAGAAGGCAGATTACACAAAGCTGGGTGGCAGTGTGAAATGTGAGGAGGATGTTATGAGAATGCAGGGTGACTTGGACAGGCTGGGTGAGTGGGCAGTTGCAGTTTAATGTGGATAAATGTGAGGTTATCCACTTTGGTGGCAAGAACAAGAAGGCAGATTACTATCTGAATGGTGTCATGTTAGGAAAAGGGGAAGCACAACGAGATCTAGGTGTTCTTGTACATCAGTCACTGAAAGCAAACATGCAAGTACAGCAGGCTGTGAAGAAAGCTAATGGCATGCTGGCCTTCATAACAAGGGGAGTTGAGTATAGGAGCAAAGAGGTCCTTCTGCAGTTGTACAGGGCCCTGGTGAGACCACACCTGGAGTATTATGTGCCGTTTTGGTCTCCAAATTTGAGGAAGGATATTCTTGCTATTGAGGGAGTGCAGCATAGGTTCACAAGGTTAATTCCCAGGATGTTGGGACTGTCATATGTTGAAAGATTGGAGCAATTAGGCTTGTATACACTGGAATTTAGAAGGATGAGAGGGGCTCTGATTGAAACATGTAAGATTATTAATGGATTGGACACGCTAGAGGCAGGAAATATGTTCCTGATGTTGGGGGAGTCCAGAACCAGAGGCCACAGCTTAAGAATACGGGGTAGGCCATTTAGAACGGAGTTGAGGAAAAACTTTTTCACCCAGAGGGTTGTGGATCTGTGGAATGCTCTGCCTCAGAAGGCAGTGGAGGCCAATTCTATGGATGCTTTCAAGAAAGCATTAGATAGAGCTCGTAAAGATAGTGGAGTCAAGGGATAGGGGGAGAAGGCAGGAACAGGGTACTGATTGTGGATGATCAGCCATGATCACAGTGAATGGTGGTGCTGGCTCGAAGGGCCGAATGGCCTACTCCTGCACCTATTGTCTATTGTCTATCCAAGGGGACACTGCTTTGTGGATCCAGAACTGGCTTGCCCACAGAAGGCAAAGAGCGGTTGTAAACGGGTCATATTCTGCATGGTGGTCGGTGACCAGTGGTGTGCCTCAGGGATCTGTTCTGGGACTCCAACTCTTCGTAGGAAGTGGAGGGATGGGTTAGTAAATTTGCTGATGACACAAAGGTTGGAGGTGTTGTGGATAGTGTGGAGGGCTATCAGAGGTTACAGCGGAACATTGATAGGATGCAAAACTGGGCTGAGAAGTGGCAGATGGAGTTCAACCCAGATAAGTGTGAGGTGGTTCATTTTGGTAGGTCAAATATGATGGCAGAATATAGTATTAATGGTAAGACTCTTGACAGTGTGGAAGATCAGAGAGATCTTGGGGTCTGAGTCCATCGGACACTCAAAGCTGCTGCACAGGTTGATTCTGTGGTTAAGAAGGCATACGATGCATTGGCTTTCATCAACCGTGGGATTGAGTTTAAGAGCTGAGAGGTAATGTTGCAGCTATATCGGACCCTGGTCAGACCCCACTTAGAGTACTGTGCTCAGTTCTGGTCGCCTCACTACAAGAAGGATGTGGAAACCATAGAAAGGATGCAGGAGAGATTTACAAGGATGTTGCCTGGATTGGGGAGCATGCCTTATGAGAATAGGTTGAGTGAAATCGGCCTTTTCTCCTTGGAGTGACGGAGGATGAGAGGCATTGATTGTGTGGATAGACAGAGGCTTTTTCCCAGGGCTGGAATGCCTAGCACAAGAGGGCAGAATTTTAAGGTGCTTGGAAGTAGATACAGAGGAGATGTCAGGGTTAAGTTTTTTTACGCAGACAGTGGTGAGTGTGTGGAATGGGCGGCCGGCAACGTTGGTGGAGGCAGATACAATAGGGTCTTTTAAGAGACTCCTGGAGCTTAGAAAAATAGAGGGCTATGGGTAACCCTAGGTAATTTCTCAGGTAAGGACATATTTGGCACAGCTTTGTGGGCCGAATGGCATGTATTGTGCTGTACATTTTCTATGTTTCTATCTAACTTGTCTCTGACCTTAAACCTATGCCTTCTTGTGTTTAGCATCTCCTCTCTGGAAAAAAAGATATGTGCTTTCACCATGTCTGTGCCTCCCATGATTTCACACATCTCTATCAGGTCACCCCTCAATCTCTTATGTTCTCAGGAGCAAAGCCCCACTCTCCTTGTAAACCAAACCCCCAAAGTCTAAGTAACGTTCTGGATATCTAGAGCATCACATAATATGTTGGAGGAAATCAGCAGGTCAGACAGAATCTAGATGTAATTCGCATCTAGATGCTGCCTGACCTGCTGAGTTCCTCTAGCATTTTGTTGTTTTTATCCTTCTGATAAACCCTTTCTGCACTCTTTCCTATAACGAGATAACCAAAACTGAACATGATACTCCAACGTCTTATATAACTACAGCATAATTTCCCAGATTCCATACTCATCGCTCTAACTAAGAAGGCCAGTGTGCCGAAAGCCTTTTTCACTACCTTTGAAGGCAAATGCAATGTTAACATTCATTTTGAGAGGGGAAGAATATAAAAGCAAGGATGTAATGGTGAGATTATGTAAGGCATTGGTCAGTCATGATTTGGAGTATCATGAGCAGTTTTGGGGCCCATATCTAAGAAAGGTTAAGCTGCTGTGTAGAGGGTCCAGAGGAAGTTTATGAGAATGATCCCAAGAACAAAAGGGTTTCCCCAGGGATCAATAAAGTATGACTATGACTATTAATGTATAAGGAGCGTTTAATGGCTTTGACCATATTCCCTGAAAGAATGGGGTGGGGGGAGGGGGGGAATCTCTTTGAAATCTAGCAAATATTTAAAGTCCTAGACAGGGTGGATGTGGAAACAATGTTTCAATATTGGGTGTGTCTAGGACCAGAGGGCACAGACTCAAAATAGAAGGATGCCCCTTTATAACAGAGGTGAGGAGGAATATATTTAGCCTGAGGACACTGAATCTGCAGAATTCATTGCTGCAGACAGATGTGGAAAGCAAGTCACTGGGTATATTTATAGAGATTGATATTAGTAAGGGCATCAAAGGTTATGAGGAGATAACAGGAGAATGAGGTTGAGAGGAAAAATAAAGCAGCCGCAATTGAATGGAGGAGCGGACTCACTGGGCCAAATGGCCTAATTCTGCTCCTACATCTTATGGTCTATGAACAGCACTGGCTAGAACTTAGAGAATGAGAAGAGGAGCAGGTAAAAATTAAATAATCATCAGGAAAGATTTTCACAGATGGTTTCCTTTGGCTGGAGCAACTCAAACTAGACCCAGGATAGGAATGGTTTCAAATCTTTTGCATTCTCTACACCAGATAATTGTAAATCCTCAGCTGGTCAAGTCAAGGTAAGTGAATTTTGATTAGAGAAGTTTAGAGCAGAGAAATTAACTTGATGCAGTAGTTAATGTACAAGATTCATCAAAAATGATTGCAATATCCACCCATAGCTCATAGCACCGTTTTCTTCCCTCTGGTCTTTCCATTATTCATTTTTATTGTTCCTTTGCTAATTTTCTATCCACTGTCATTTTATTCCATGTACTTCACTTAATTATAATACACTTCAAGAGATAGCATCAAGCATCAAGTAACACTATTAAAACTCATGCTATCTTTAACTGATTTATAGCACTTGCCTGCCACCCAGTGGTCTCTCTGTGTTTTACTGCTCTTTTTAGCTTTCATTGTGGAAAAAATACAGCTGTGGGAATCCTGAAAACAGAAACAAAAGTGTTGAGAACTCCCAGCATCTGAGACAGAAACAGAGTTAAACTTACGGATGAATAACATTTCTTCAGAAGTCTTCCAAGTTTTGATGCGGATTCGTTAACTTGAAACATTAATTCTTCCTCTCTCCGCAATAGCTCACAGTTTAATTTAGATTACCCAGCATCTGCATTGAAGCTTCAAAGGTGATACACGACAGCAGCAAAGAAAGAAAAGGGGAAGCACAGTCTTTTAACTATATTATCCACGTTTTATCATTGCTGTTTCATTTCTCTCTCTTGACATCCAGAATAACTTACCTCTGCTCCAGTTCTGAGGATTCTGAAGCCAATGAGGGAGATGCAGGTGGGGCAGGACATGCCCAACAATATGAAAGGTGGTACGTTCCCTCTGCCATTCCGTTGGGCTTCCACATGCACAAGAGAATGCACAACTGAATGCTCCATCTTCACTTTGGTCTATGATGGGCCAGGGTTTCTCACGTTTTTCTTGAAGACTTTTAAAGTCAGAGTCACAGAGTCATAGAAAAGTGCAGCACAGAAACAGGCCCATTGGCTCATCTAGTCCATGACAAAACCATTTAAATTGCCTACTCCCATCGACCTGCACCAGGACCATAGCACTCCATACCCCTACCAAACTTCATTTAAACGTTGAAGTTGAGCTTGCATGCACCATTTGTGCTGGCAGCTCATTCCACACTCTCACAACCCTCTGAGTGAAGAAGTTTCCCCTCATATTCCCCTTAAACTTTTCAACACTCACCCTTAACTAATGACCTCTGGTTGTATTCCCACACGACCTCAGTGGAAAATGTCTGTTTGCATTTACCCTATTTATATCCTTCATAATTTTGTATACCTCTATCAAACCTTCTTGCAGTCCTGTACGCTCTAAGGAATAAGGTCCTAACCTACTCAATCTTTCCTTGTACCTTAGATCCTACAGGAACAGCAACATTTTCTCCATTCTCTTTCAACCTTATTTACATCTTTCCTGAGGTGACCAAAACTGCACACAATACTCCAAATTAGGCCTCACCAAAGTCTTACACAACTTCAACATAACATCCCATCTCCTGTACTCAATACATTGATTTATGAAGGTCAATGTGCCGAAAGCTTTCATTATGACCCTATCTACCTGCGACACCACTTTCAACAAATTATGGACCTGTATTCCCGGATCCCTTTGTTCTACTGCACTCCTGGGTGCTCTACTGTTCACTGTGTAAGACCTGCCCTGGTTGATCCTACCGAAGTGCAGCACTTCACACTTGTCTGCATTAAATTCCATTTGCCCCTTCTCAGCCTATTTTTCCAGCTGATCCAGATCCCTCTGCAAGCCATGATAGTCTTCCTTGCTGACTATTACAGCCCCAATTTTGGTGTCATCTGCAAATTTGTTGATCTAGTAGATCTTTGATATTTTTGACAAACAACAACAGACCCAGCACCAAACCCTGCAGCACTTCACTAGACACAGGCCTCCAGTCAGAGAGGCAACCATCTACTACAATCCAATTTACTACCTCATCTTGAATGCTAAGCGACCAAACCTTCTTGATCAACCTCTTATGCAGGACCTTGTTCAATGCCTTGCTAAAGTCCACATAGGCAATGTCCACTGCCTTGCTTTCATCCACTTTCCTGGTAACTTCCTTGAAAAACTCTAAAAGATTGAGTAGATATGACCTACCATGCATGAAGCTGACTATCCTTAATCAATTCATGTCTATCCAAATACTTATATATCAGGTCCCTTAGAATACCTCCCAATAACTTTTCCACTACTGATGTCGGGCTCACCAGCCTATAATTTCCTGGTTTATGTTTAGAGACTTTCTTAAACAGGAGAACAACACTGGCTATCCTCCAATCCTCTGGTACTTCTCCTGTCACGTAAGATGATTTAAATATCTCTGCTAGGGCCCCGGCAATTTCTGCATTTGCCTCCCATAAGATCCAAGGAACACCTTGCCAGGCCCTGAGGATTTATCCACCCTGATTTTCCTCAAGACAGCAAACACTTCCTCCTCTGTAATCCGTATAGGGTCCTTGACATTGATGCCACTTTGCCTCACTTCTATATTCTCCGTGTCTGTTTCCCGAGTAAATACAGATGTAAAAACAATACTTCAGATCTCCCTTCATCTCTTTCAGCTCCACACATGGATGACTATTTTGACCCTCCCGAGCACCAATTTTGCCCCTTGCAATCCTTCTGCTCTTAACATATCTGTAGAATCCCTTAGGATTCTCCTTCACCTTCTCTGCTAGGGCATCCTCATGCCTTCTTTTGGCCCTCCTGATTTCTTTCTTAAGTATTCTCTTGCATTTTTTATACATTATAATTACCTGATTTATTCTTATCTGTCACTACCTGCTATGCAACTCCTTTTGTTTTCTTCACTAGGGCTTCAATATCTCTTGAAAACCAAGGTTCTCCACACCTGTTATGTTTGCGTTTTATTCTGACAGGCACGTACAAGCTTTATATTCTCAAAAAATCTCTTTTGTTGGCCTCCCACTTACCAAGTACACCTTTGCTAGAAAGCAGCCTGTCCCAATTGACACTTGCCAGATAATTTCTGATATAATCAAATAGGCCTTTCTTCGATCTAGAATCTCAATGACCAGACCTATCTTTTTGCATGTTTACTTTGAAACTAATGGCATTGTGATCACTAGATGCAAAGTGTTCCCCTACACAAACTTCTGTCACCTGCCCTGTCTTATTCCCTAATAACAGATCAAGTATTGCACACTCTCTCTTTGGGACTTCTATGCACTGATCAAGGAAACTTTCCTCAACATATCTGGTAAACTCTATCCCATCTAGTTCTTTTACAGTATGAGAGTCCCAGTCAATATGTGGAAAGTTAAAACCACCTACTATAACAACCTTATGTTTCTTGTAACAGTCTGCAATCTCTCTACAAATCTGTTTATCTCAATCCCTCAGACTTTTGGGTGGTCTGTGATATAGCCCCATTAATGTGGTCATACCTTTCTCCTTTCTCAGTTCCACCTATAACAAACACCTCACTAGACAAGTTCTCCAGTCTGTCTTAACTAAGCACTGCTGTGACATATTCCCTGATTAGTAACACCATCCCCCCTTCTTTGATCCTTCCCGCTCTGTCACATCTAAAACAAAGGAATCCTGGAATACTGAGCTGCCAGTCCTGCCCCTCCTGTAACCAACTGTCACTAATAGCAACAGTATCATAATTCCAAATGTTGACAGATGCCCTGAGCTCATCCGCCATTCCTACGATACTTCTTGCATTGAAATATACACAGTTCAGGACACTGGTCACACCATGCTTAACCTTTTGATTCCTGACTTTATCTGAGGTCTTTCCCGAATATGTGTCCACAACCAACTCTCCACTAACTGTTCTGGCACTCTGGCTTCAATTTCCCTGCAACTCTAGTTAAAACCCTACCATACAACACAAGCAAACTTCTCGCTAAGATATTATTCCCCTTCCAGTTCAGGGGCAAACTCCCTCTTCTGTACCGGTTGCACCTTCCCTGGAAGAGAGTCCAATGATCCAAAAATCTTATGCCCTCCCTCCTACACCAACTCCTTAGCCATGTGTTAAGCTGTATAATCTTCCTATTCCTGGCTTCACTAGCACGTGGCAAGGGTAGCAATACTGAGACCAAACCCTAGAGGTCCAGCCCTCTAACTTAGCACCTAACTCCCTGAACTCCCTTTGCACCTACATGGACCACAATCTCTGGCTGTTCAACCTCCCACTTAAGAATGTTAAGAACTGAATCTGAGATGTCCCGGACCCTGGCACCCAGAAGGCAATGTGCCATATGGGAATCTTGTTCTTGTCCACAGAACCTCCTTTCTGTTCCCCTAACTTGCCTCTTCTCCCTCTTTCGCAGAGTCAGATTCAGTGCCAGAGACCTGACCGTTATGACTTCCCTCTGCTAGGTCACCACCCTCAACAGTATCCAAAGTGTCGTTGAGTGGGATGGCCACAGGGCTACTCTGCACTGGCACTTTAACCTCTTTCCCCTTCCTGACTGTCACCAGTCTCATGTGTCCTGCACCTTGGGTGTAACTGCCTCTCTCTCTGTCATATCTATCACACCCTCAGCCTCTTGAATGATCCGGAGTTCATCCAGTTCCAGTTCCAACACCTTAATGCAGATTGTTAGAAGCTGCAGCTGGATGCACTTCTCACAAGTGTAGTTGTCAGGGACACTGTAAGTCTCCCTGCCTGCCCACATCCTGCAAGAGGAGCATTCCACTATCGCGCCTGGCATTTCTACTGTTCCAACTGAGCAAATGTAAAGAAGGGGAACAAAAGCTCCCTCTACAGCCTTTTTGCCTTCTCTGACTGAAACCTCTCCTTGCTGAAACCTCGAGTAGCTAAGCCTCAAAATCTCCACTCTAACTCTGTCCACTCTGAAGATGACTACTCTGTTTGGCCCTGCCTTACTTTAATTTGTAATCCCAAACACTGATTGGTTGCTGCTCAAAACTCCAAAACTGCCGTGAGTTGCTGCCTTTTCTACTCGATCAGTAAACCCACATGAAATGTGTCTTCTCAGGCTTCCGATTGTCCAAATGGCCCTGCTCAAAGTCATTTTTGTTAAACGTTAATGGTATTATGATTTACTTTGGTGAATTCAGTAAGTTTAAAGGGAGTGTGACAAACTCTCAAGTATTAAAAGGGAGTGCAGAAACAGGGCTATGGTGTGGGAGTGTGGGACCAGATCCTGATCTGACCAAGGGAGCACAAGAAGAAAAACCATGATGTGACAAAAGGTGGTTGCAAACCAGAGCCTAGTGTGTTAAAGGAAGTGTAGGTGTCTGGCGAGAGACATGTGCTGAACCCTCAGTACTGGGAGTGTTGAAGTGGGAAGTGAGGCTGCCATGACTTGCTTCTCCTTCCAGTAGATTAATCGTATTTTGCACAACGTTGGTGCTACTACTCCACTGTTTTAAGGTTTCCACTGTTGGTATTTTTGTGACTCAGAAGGAGAATAAACCATGAACTTTGTATTGGATTTGAGGTGTTAATTTTCATACGCTCTGCTCAGATGCCCCAAAATTGTGTTGATGCACAGCAGTTGTAACTGCAACACTGCATTCTGCACTCGTTTTGACTTTTTATGGTCAGTGAGTCACTTTGGGATCACACTGACCAGAATCGTATTAATTTTTAAATACTCATGATGGAAAATAAAAAGACACAAGTTCAAGTTCTAAAATGACAGAGACAAATTTGATTGAATTAGGCAGGAACTTGCAAAGATTGATGAGGAGAGACCATTTGCAGGCTCATCACCAACAACAGTGAGATGGCCAACAGAGGAAGAACTCGAGGCCTGGTGCCAGGCAGATAACCTCTTTTTTAATGTCAACAAGTCAACAGAGATGGTTATTGACTTCGGGAGAACTCGCATCTCATAGCACTTTCATACTCGTGACAGTGCACATCACACACAACGTCTCATGGTCCCAGAACTCATCTGAAGAGAGCTGGATTTTGCACATCCATACACACACCATTCTACAGACAGCATCTTAACAAGCTTGGTACATCCTACTGCTGGGGATGGAAACTGCACTGTGGCAGACATGAAAGCTCTACAACGGGTAGTCCAAGCTGCCCAGCACAACACTGGCACCAGCCTACCTGTCTTAAAGGACATATATACAGAAAGGTGTGGTAAAAAGGGCCAGTTACGTCATGAAAGATCTGGCCCACCCAGTTCATGGACTGTTGTTCCACCACCATCATGGAGGAGGCTATGAGCATCCATGCCAGGACCACCAGACTCAAAAGCAGTTACTTTCCCAAGCTGTAATGATGATCAACCCTTCATCCACTAACTCACTACTTCTTTATTATTTCCTGTCACTCACCTTATGTACAGCCAGCGTCACTTTTTGAACATACAGTACAATAAATTTATGTACATCAGCTATCATATGTATTCATATTTATTGTGTTTTTTATTATTATTACTGTGTTTTTAAATCATTTTTTGAGCTGTATTGGATCCAGAGTATCAATTGATTTGTCCTCTTTTATGTACACTTGAGTACAGGAAATGACATTAAACAATCTTGAATCTCCAATGGATTATAAATCCACTGCCATTCGCATTCCAATACTTCAGTCAATGATAAGACTACTCTCAGGTTGGAGGAGCAACAGCTCATATTCTGTCTGGGTGGCCTCCAACCTGATGGCAGAACATCGACTACTATAACATTTCATAATTCCCGCCCCCCTTCATCTTCCATTCCCTTCTTACCTCTTCTCCTCACCTGTCTATCACCTCCCTCAGTGCTCCTCCTCCTTCCCTTTCTCAGATTCCTTCTTCAGCCATTTACCTTTCCACCTATCACCTTCCAGCTTCTCACTTCATCGCCCCATCCGCAACCAGCTGACTTCACCTAGCGCCTTCTATCTTATACTCACCCCTCTCCCCCCCACCTTCTTATTCAGGTTGCTTCCTCCTTCCTTATCAAACCTGATGAAGCTCTTGGCCTGAAATGTCAACTGCTCATTAATTTTCATAGATGCTGCCTGACCTGCTGAGTTCCTCTGGTGTTTTGTGTGTGTTGCAGGTAAAGGGATGTATGGCAAGTGGGAGACTTTTAAAAGTGAGGTGGGGGAGCTCAGGACCAACATGCCTCTGGTTGAGTGGAGGGTAAGGCTAGCTGGATTAGGAAAGCCTGGCTAATAAGGATTATTGGGGCTCTGGTCAGGATAAAGAAGGTGTATGTCAGGTGTACGCAGCTGGGATCAAGCCAATTCCTTAAGCAATGAAAATGAAGCACAAGGACACTTAAGGATGAAATCAGGAGAGCAAAAAGGGGACATGAGATATCCTTGGCTGATAAGCTAATGGCAAGTTATACCAGAAAATAGGTACACTAAGAGCAAAGGAGTAACTAGGACTCCTTAAGATTCAAAGTGGTCTTTTATCTGCCACAGCAGATGGACAAGGTGTTAAATGAATACTTCTGTATTTTACGATAGAGAATTGCATGGAGGGCAGGAAAATGAAGGAAAAGAACAGTGAAACATATCGATATTATGAGAGAGGACATGTTGTTTGTATTAAGATGGGTAAAAATGGATAAATCCCCAAGCCTGATCAATTATTTCCTAGGATGCTCTGAGAGGCAAGAGAAGATATTGTTGGGGCCCTGGCAGAGATTTTTGTTTCCTCCTTAGCATTGGGTGAAGTGCTAGAAGACTGGAGAGTGGTGAAAGTTGTGCCCCATTGTTGAAATGGCTGCAATACCAAACCAGGGAACTACAGTCCAGTGAGCCAACATCAATGGTGAGAAAGTTACTGGAAGAAATTCTGAGGGACAGGATCTATCTGCATTTGCAAAAGGCAGGGATAAACTAGGGATAGTCAACATGGATTTGTGCTTGAGAGGTGATATCTTATGAATTTGACTGAGTTTTTTGCGGTGGTGACCATGTTGTCTACATGAAATTTAGCAAGGATTCTGACAAGGAAGCTGAGGAGTGACCTTATGGAGGTTTATAAAATCATGAAGGGATAGATCAGATGAATTGAAATAATCTTTTTCCCAGGGTAGGGGAGGCTAAAACTGCAGGGAATAGATTTAAGGTGAAAGGGAAAAGATTCAACATGGACCTGAGAGGCAGAATTTTCACATTGACGATGGCAGGTGAGTGGAACATGATGCCAAAGAAAATAGTAGAGAAAGGTTCAATGGCAATGTTTCAAAGACATTTGGACATGTTCATGGATATGGAACTTTTTAGAGGGATATGAGTCTAACACAGGAAAATGGGACTAGATCAGAAAGGCGTTTTGATCAGCTTGGAAGAGATCAACTGAAGGGCACCTTTCTGTGCTGAATAACTGTATGACTCTAAAGCAGACTTCTGGGATATTTCTTTTCATAAATTTACAACAATTCAATGCAAACCTGTTAACATTTTTAAGTGCCTAGTTACATATAGATTCCAGCAATTCCCTTAATACAGATGTCAGGCTAAGTGGTCTATAGTTCCCCATCTTCTGTCACCCTCCTTTCTCTGAAGTGCAGATATTAATTATGGTGCACTTCAGGCAGTACACTAATATATCAAGGAGCTGAGCTATTCCTCAATGGAAAAGAAACAGTTCTAGGAAGTTTCTAAAGGCAGCAATTCAACCAAAATCCCAAAGAGGAAAACTGGGTAGTCACCACTCAAACAACACACATAAAATTTGCAGCAGCAGGCCAGGCAGCATCTCTAGGAAGAGGTGCAGTCGACGTTTCAGGCCGAGACCCTTCGTCAGGACTAACTGAAGGAAGAGTGAGTAAGGGATTTGAAAGTTGGAGGGGGAGGGGGAGATCCAAAATGATAGGAGAAGACAGGAGGGGGAGGGATGGAGCCAAGAGCTGGACAGGTGATAGGCAAAAGGGATACGAGAGGATCATGGGACAGGATGTCCGGGAAGAAAGACAAGGAGGTGGGGGGGGGGACCCAGAGGATGGGCAAGGGGTATATTCAGAGGGACAGAGGGAGAAAAAGGAGAGTGAGAGAAAGAATGTGTGTATAAAAATAAATAACAGATGGGGTACGAGGGGGAGGTGGGGCATTAGCAGAAGTTAGAGAAGTCGATGTTCATGCCATCAGGTTGGAGGCTACCCAGACGGAATATAAGGTGATGTTCCTCCAACCCGAGTGTGGCTTCATCTTTACAGTAGAGGAGGCCGTGGATAGACATGTCAGAATGGGAATGGGATGTGGAATTAAAATGTGTGGCCACTGGGAGATCCTGCTTTCTCTGGCAGACAGAGCGTAGGTGTTCAGCAAAGCGGTCTCCCAGTCTGCGTCGGGTCTCACCAATATATAAAAGGCCACATCGGGAGCACCGGACGCAGTATATCACCCCGGCCGACTCACAAGTGAAGTGATGCCTCACCTGGAAGGACTGTTTGGGGCCCTGAATGGTGGTAAGGGAGGAAGTGTAAGGGCATGTGTAGCACTTGTTCCGCTTACACGGATAAGTGCCAGGAGGGAGACCAGTGGGGAGGGATGGGGGGCACGAATGGACAAGGGAGTCACGTAGGGAGCCATCCCTGCGGAATGCAGAGAGAGGGGGGGAGGGAAAGATGTGCTTAGTGGTGGGATCCAGTTGGAGGTGGCGGAAGTTACGGAGAATAATATGTTGGACCCGGAGGCTGGTGGGGTGGTAGGTGAGGACCAGGGGAACCCTATTCCTAGTGAGCTGGCAGGAGGATGGAGTGAGAGCAGATGTACGTGAAATGGGGGAGATGCGTTTAAGAGCAGAGTTGATAGTGGAGGAAGGGAAGCCCCTTTCTTTAAAAAAGGAAGACATCTCCGTTGTCCTAGAATGAAAAGCCTCATCCTGAGAGCAGATGCGGCAGAGACGGAGGAATTGTGAGAAAGGGTGGCGTTTTTGCAAGAGACAGGGTGAGAAGAGGAATAGTCCAGATAGCTGTGAGAGTCAGTAGGCTTATAGTAGACATCAGTGGATAAGCTGTCTCCAGAGACAGAGACAGAAATATCTAGAAAGGGGAGGGAGGTGTCGGAAATGGACCAGGTAAACTCGACGGCAGGGTGAAAGTTGGAGGCAAAGTTAATAAAGTCAACGAGCTCTGCATGCGTGCAGGAAGCAGCGCCAATGCAGTCGTCGATGTAGCGAAGGAAAAGTGGGGGACAGATACCAGAATAGGCACGGAACATAGATTGTTCCACAAAGCCAACAAAAAGGCAGGCATAGCTGGAACCCATACGGGTGCCCATAGCTACACCTTTAGTTTGGAGGAAGTGGGAGGAGCCAAAGGAGAAATTATTAAGAGTAAGGACCAATTCCGCTAGACGGAGCAGAGTGGTGGTAGAGGGGAACTGATTAGGTCTGGAATCCATTCAAACACCATTTATAAATTTGCCAAAGACACTACGCTTGTTGGCAGAAATTCAGATGGCAACGGGGAGGCATACAGGAGCGAGATATAAGAGTGAGCAGATTCAAGATCCTGGCCGATAACATCTCTGAGAATCTATCCTGAGCCCAACACATTGATCCAATCCTGAAGAAGGCACACCAATGGCTATACTTAATGCAGATTTTGATATTTGGTACGCCATCGAAGACTGTTGCAAATTTCTAGAAATGTAAGGTGAACATTGGTTGCATCATTGACTGGTATGCAGGCTTCAATGTAAAAGATTGCTAGAGGCTACAGTGTTGACTCAGCCAGCTCCATCAGGGGCACGACCCTCCCTATCCTCGAGTACATCTTCAATAGGCAGCGCCTCAAGAAGGTGGAATCCATCATTCAGGGCTCTCACCATTTGGGACATCCCTTCTACTCATTACCACCAACAGAGAGGAGCTTCAAGAGCCTGAAGAGTAACACTTAAAATTTTAGTAACATCTTCTTGTTCATCATCATATTTTTGAACTATGAACCCATGAACACTACTTCATTATTGCTCTTTTACACTATTTATTTACATGTAACATATAATAACTTTTAATATTGTGCACTATACTTCTACCACAAAACAACAATGTTCACAACATATGTCTGTGATAATAAACCTAATTCAGATTCCTATCAAGAACAATGTCAATGCGCACTTGAGGAAAGAGATTAAATAGTTCCTCAGCTATGGCCCTCTCCTTGACAGAACTTCAGAGTGTTTATTCCAGCTGGCGTTAACTGATGAGCTCATCTCCATTGATACCTCTTTCCCACAGCTCTGTTCTATCCAGTCTTGCAGTTAATTCAGACCAACCTTAACTGAAAAGGCCGTATTCCAACTTCAAAAACAACTAGGTGCCAAAATCAGATTTTATCCCCATTGAACGGCAGAGACTTATGGACACAGCTCAGCACGTCACAAAATACAGACTTCCCTGTAAGGCTATGTCTACACTTCTCACTGCCTCAATAAAGCAGTCAGCAAAATTAAAAACCTCAATCCTCTTCCATTGGGCAGAAGATACAAAAGCCTGAAAGCATGTATCACTGCGCTCAAGGACACCTTCTACCTGGCTATAAAATATTTCTCTAGTATGATAAATTGGACTCTTGACTTCACAATCTACCCTATTATGATCTTGCACCCCATTGTTCACCTGCATTGCATTTTCTCTGTAGCTGCTACACTTTCTGCTGTATTGTTATTATTTTACCTTGTTCAACCTCAATGCTCAGTGTAATGATCAGATTTGTTTGGAATTATGCAAGACAGGTTCTTCACTGTATTTCAGTACATGTGACAATAATAAACCAATTCCAAAGTCCCAATTCCAAGTTGTAAACTCTGGCAATGAAAGGTTCAGTCATGAATCCATAATATGATACTACATTTCTGGGAAGAGGAAGGCGTGCCAGAGGATATTAAATGTCACAATATTGACTACAGGATAGAAGGCAAACCTGAGTTGTTACCTGTAGGAAAAATTAGCACCAGAGACTTCTTCAACAGCTGTCTCTTTGTGGCCATAAAACTGTTTCCCAAATCATACTATGAACCTGATCTTCACCTCACAATACCAAGGAACGCATCATTATTACCAATAGCGTATTTTAACCTCAGTGAAACATTTGACTCCATCAGCCACTATGGAATACTTTTCTCAAATTTGGCTGGGCAAAAAACTTATCTCCATCTATGACTGCTTCATGAAAACATACAAGCCATGATACAAATCAATGGGTCCATACGAGAGAAAATTTCATTGAAGACTGTTGCCAAACAAGGCTGCATTATGCACCAATATTTCTTATGATCTTTCTCATCACAATGCTGCACTTCATTTCCAATAAACTTCCCATGGGAGTGGAGCGAGCCGACGAGACTAATGGAAAGCTGTCCAGCCAACAGTAACCATCCTCCAGCATCAACATCATCTCAGTAGTCAAGCTGCAAATGTTAATGCTAGCATTTGTGTCCTTCTAGAGGTCAAGATCCAAACCATCATAGGCTTGTTTACCGAAGCACGCAAAGGGATGGAGCTTAAAGTCAGAGTGATAAAGACAAAGATTCTGTGCCAACCTGCCCCCTTCTACACACTGCTCTCCCATAATAAAAGGTTAGGATGTGAACCACTTCTCAGCAAAGGTAGGCATGGATGATGATGAAATTTAAATCACCTTTGGAGCACCAGCACAACCTTTTGCCTTTTGTCATTTCAGGTTAAGAATTTCGACACATTACACAGCAGCTGTGATTATTTCAGTACACATCCAAAGATGGAGGAGGCATATGCCCAAAGGCGTCTTTACAAAATCCTTCAAATCCACTTGAAGTGTAATATAGATATTTGCCTGCTGGACCAGTGGGCCTCTTGGTTTTTTGCAAAGTTAGCTTTCTAGATACCACTTGTACAATCAAAACAGTTGTAAGTAAACTTCCAACACCCATTGCTTAGCTTCTGGTCATAAATGGGAGCCAGTCTTCAATTCTTAAAAAATGTAAATGGAAAACAATAATCAGGTTGAACTTAAAACAAAATACCCTCTATGGAGCTGCTTTGGAAACAAGCTCTGTACATAGCAGATTGTAGAAGGAGGAGGTTAGTCACTGTACCTGGTTTATTGCTGCTCAAAGAGATGCAGTATAAGAAAATGAGTTATTTAATTTGGCTTGTTTCAAAACAGACAACATTAGCTAAGTTGCTTAGTTCAAAGAAGCTTGCAGACTACAGAGGATCAACTATTTAGCATATCATATAAGTGATCTATTAATGTTGGAAATTTTATGCATTCAGAGAAGTTAACTTTACAGCATTAATGGTAGGTAGCTAGGAACTAGATCTCCAAGAAGCTTTAAGACTACTTGCGTAAAAAAGGTATCCGACGAAATATCACATGTGACATCACCAAAGTGGCAGTAAAAGGGTATAAATGTAGAGAGCAGTTCAGGCTTATTAAGAATGGTTAAAGAATATCAAGAACAAGGATGGGAAGACAGGATGACAAGAACCCATTCCTCTGGCTTTGACTTCTACGAAGGATGATTTGTTCGACTGCATCATTGATATGTCTTTTTAGGTTATAGGAATTGTACCTGTGTTTTGTGTTTGAGAAATGGTTCATAATTAAGAAATGTTTTTTAAGATGCTTAAAATATTTTTCTGTGAGTTTTAAACATGCTTTAAGAACATTGGTTGGATTTAAACATACTGTATATTATTGAAAATAAATGTTCTGTGTTTAAGCTACTTTGTTAGCCGGAAGTATCTTCTCTTTGGTGCAGGGTGGTTGGGGGGGAAGGTGAGATCCACTGCTCTAATAGTGAGGTATTTGCATCTAAAACATGCCATGGAGAATAAACAGGGAAGTGAACTAGGCTTTGAAGATTGGGTCATTGCTGTACACTCTCCCTTTGGTGAGAGTACCAGTGGCTATTTAAGGTCTTTGTTTGAGTTTAGAACTTTGCAGTCAGCAAACCCAAAACCCACCATAGAAGGAAAGCAAACCAACATCCATATCCATCCTTGTTACACTTAGTCAGCTCCTTTTAGTGAGGTATATCACTCATATGCTCGACACCAAATTTCCATGAAGGACATTCTATTCCAGCTGGAAGTGGTCTCAACATTTAAGATACCATCTTACACTTAAGAATGAATTCCTCTAAAACCTTCTATGACCACAACGTGCCCTGCTGATTCCAAGATTTTATATCAAGGCAATTTGGGTAACTCCGTTTCAGTGCACAATGATACAGGACACAAAAGAAAATTACTTCCAAAACTGCAAAAATTGATTTAAGTTTAATTAAAAAGGCCATAATCATGGCCAATATTTAACCTGAATGATGCATGGTAAAAACTCTTCTAACTTTAACGATTAGGTTATTTGGGGTGTGGAGCAATGGAGTAAGCTTATTGGCGAACGTAGGTTGAAATCTGAACATTATCTCACATGATAGAAGTAGCTGAAGCTGATGGCTCAGATGCTGGTCAAGATAAGAAATATTCCATTCCACTGCAGCACCATCTCCCATCATATTAAGCACAACAGAAAAGTTCAACAGATCAAATTTATTGTGGAAATTAAGATAGTTGCCATTAGGTAAAGGTTTCATCCTGTGAGGAAGCAATTGCAATTTATTATACTGAACCATCGCGATATGATAACTAACAATTGCCTTGAGTCTTTTCAATTTCATCCAAATGGACAATGTCTACCAAGTTACAACTTGCAGCATCTGATAACAATTTGATTCCAGCTCCACTGAAAAGCCAACAGCTTGGTTATATTGTGTCATTTTAAGGTAGATTGAAAAACCTATGCTCAGAATTTTGTCCCAGTCCCAAAACCATTCGACATACAATCGACATATCTGAAAATAACTCAGACAGAAAGAAAAGAATACACATTTGTAGTCCATCCCCGGGAATGAAAGTACGTAAAGATTCTTGGTTCAGTTGTATTACATTTATCAACAAATTAATTTTTTTTTTGCTGATTATGTTGACTACTTGCTTACATTAAAAGGTCCAAAGTCCAAAGGTTCATTTATTATCAAAGTATATATCCATATATAACTCTAAACTTGTCTTCTCCAGGATAGCCATGAAAGAAGAAAGAACATTAAAATCATTCTAAGAGAAACATCAAACCCACCTCCGCCGCACGAAAAAGAGCATCATCCCAATCAACCCCCAAAACCCCCTCCCCCTTGCACAAAACAGAATAGGAACATTGACCCGCAAACAACCCCTCCCCATACAAAAGCAACTAACAGAACACAACAGAACATTGACCCCCAAACACCCTCCCCTCGCACAACAAAATGAAAAAGGCACAGGCAATTAAAAACAGAATATAAAAACCAAAAATCTGAAAAAGTCCACAGTCCATAAATGCAATCGTCCAATCCATAAACACAGAACCACGATACCATCCTACAATATCACCGACATTCATCGAAAGATAGGGACACCACACGAGGCAGAGAGGCCTACCCACCTGCCACAGTGAGTCACACACTGATAGGCTGCTCGCAGATCCCTTCTCCGGTAGAGATCAAAAGGAAGGCAGTTGGCGCTGAACTCTTGCTCGTCTTCCACATTCGCCTTGATGTCTCAATCTTCCTTGACATTTTAATCAGCGATTAATGGACGCTCGAACTGGCAAAATGGAGGCAATCATCCACTCACACCCCATCTTGAAGTTTTTTCGCATCAGGGCTAACCGAGCACACGCTCACTTTCCAGGTTCTTCTCAGAAACAGCTAAGCACTGGGTCACTCAAATGATCACCAAACTGTAAAACACAGGCTCTAACACTCCAGAAGCACAATTAAGGTGAAAAACAGATGTAAATGATGTAAAAAAGACATTTTCACGAGCTATCTGAGAGATGTCGACCGAGGAAGCCATCTTGACCGGAATGCTGCATCATTCCACTTTTTACTGTAATGATAACCTGGGTTATGATAACCTAACTAATGATAACCTAACTATATATTTATTTTTTGCTTTATCCTCTCCGTGCAGTTTAAAAACATCTAAGACTGTTGAAATATCTTAATATAAGAGATGATTAGATGACTTTTGGTTCACTTTTTGATGGGGAACTGCCTGATTCTGAGAATGAAAGCATTAACCTATGAATTTTTGATGACTCTGGGCCTGTACTCACTGGAGTTTGGAAGAATGAGGTAGAGGGTGTCTCATTGTGATCTATTGAATATTGAAAGTCATAGATGGAGTGAATGTGGAGATGAAGTTTCCAATTGTGGTTGAGTTTTGGACCAGAAGGCCTAGCCTCAGAATACAAGGAAGTCCCTTTAGAACAAGATAAGGAGTAATTTCTTTAGCCAGATGATAGTGAATCTTTGTAATTCATTGACACAGATGGCCGTGGAGGACAAGTCATTGGGTATATTTACAGTGGATGTTGATACTGTCTTGATTAATAAGAGCATCAAAGGTTACAGGGAGAAGGCAGGAGAATGGGGTTGAGAGGGATAATAAATGAGCCATGATTGAATGGCAGAGCAGATTCAATGGGCCAAATGGCCTCATTCTTCTTCTATGTCAGATGGCCTTATGGTCTTATTTTTGGTTTGAACATCTTTGCAGTTTAGAATAAGATTAGAGCATGAAGAACAGCCTAATTTTCTGGAGTTCTGGAACTTTTAAAGCATTGTTACTATTTACTTCTTTGCCAAATCAACAGATGGGAATTTAGTTGCTTTATCACTGTCAATCCTGAATAGTAAATGCTGTGCAAACTCAGCCCATGTTTTCTGGAAGAAAAGATAGATGCAAACTGTAATAAATTGGAAACCAATGGAATTTGTTCAAAAAATTCGGGGATATGGAACAAAAAGGAAAGCAAAGAGAGAATATTAATTAATGGTCAACAACATTTTTTTGGAAATATCAATAAAATTTTGAACCAAAGAGACAGAAAAGGCTGCAGGTGCTATATTCTGAAGCAAAACCAACCTGCTAGAGGAACTCGGTGAATCAGGGAGGCAAAGGGATAGTCGATGTTTCGAGTCAAGACCAGGTCAAGTGGGGTTGATGGGCAGATGGAACCAGGTGTGGAGGGAAGGAAGAAGGTAACAACATAGGATAAGAATAGGAGCATTTGGCAGGAGCATGTGACTGAGGAACTGGTGCTGGTGCCAGGGGTTCAGATTTCTGGATCATTGGGATCTGTTCTGGGGAAGGCACGACCAGTAGAGGGACAGGTTACATTTGAACCTGAGAGGAACAATATCCTTGCATGGCGGTTTGCTAGAGCTGTTTGGGAGGTTTAAATTAATTTGGCAGATGGATACAAATCGGACTGATAGGGCTGGGGATGGGACAGTGTGTATTGAGACTGCTAGCAAGGATAGGCTGATGATAAGGCAAAAATGTAGTCAACACGATGAGTTGCAATGTAAAAGGGGGACAAAATTGAAAATGGTAATGAATACAGAACTGAATACGTTATATCGGAATGCATGCAGTATACGGATTAGATCAACTTGTAGCACAGTTAGAGATTGGCAAGTATGATATGGGCATCACTGAGTGATGGCTGAAAGAAGATTATAGCTGGGATTGTTAAGGACGTGGTTTCAGTGTACTTGGAGATACGTGATAGAATGGGCTGAAGTCGGCATGCTTTCCTCAAGGGAAAATCTTGCCTGAAAAATCTGTTCGAATTCTTTACAGAAATAGCAAGCAGGAAAGATAAAAGAGAATTGGTGGATGTTGTGTGCTTAGATTTTCAGAAGGCCTTTGACAAGGTGCTACACATGAAGCTGTTTATCAGGTTAATAGCCTATGGTATAACAAGAAAGATACTAGTATGGTTAAGGTAATGGCTGATTGACAGGAGGCAAAGACTGGAAATAAAGGGAACCTTTTCTGGTTGGTTGCCAGTGACTGGGGTGTTCCACAGGAGTCTGTGTTGAGACCGCTTCTTTTTACATTATATATCAATGGTTTGGATGACAGAATTGAGTGCTTTGCGGTCAAGCTTGGGAACAATACGAAGATAGGTGGAGGAGCAGGTAGTGTTGAGTAAGCAGGAAGGCTGCAAGAGGACTTAGGTTAAGAGAATGGGCAATGAAGTGGCGGATGGAATACAGTGAGGGAAAGTGTATGGTCATGCACTTTGGTAGAAGAAATAAAAACATAGACTATTTTCTAAATGGAGAGAAAATTAAAAAAAAATTGAGGTGCAAAGGGACTTGGGATTCCTCATACAGGATTCCCTAAATGTTAATTTGTAGGCTGAGTTGGTGGTGAGGAAGGCAAATGCAATGCTAGTGTTCATTTTGAGAGAACTAGAATACAAAAGCAAGGATGTAATGTTAGGCTTTATTAGGCACAGTAAGGCCTCATGGAGTATTTGAGCAGTTTTGGGCCCATATCTGAGAAAGGATATGCTGACATTGAAGAGGGTTCAGAGGAGATTCACAAGAATGATTTCTGGAATGAAAGGATTACCATATGATTGATGGCTCTGGGCCTGTACTCCCTGTAACTCAGAAGAATGAAGGGGGGAATCTCATTGAAACCTATTGAATATTGAAAGGCCTCAGCAGAGAGGATGTGGAGAGAATGTTTCCTATGGTGGGGAAGTGTAGGACCAGAGGGCACAGCCTCAGAATAGTGACATCCATTTAGAACAGAGATGAGTGGGAATTTCTTTAGCCAGAGAGTGGTGAATCTATGGAATTCATTGCCATAGGTGGCTGAGAAGGCCAAGTCTTTATATATATATATATATTTAAACCAGAGAATGACAGGCTCTTGATTAGTCAGGGCATAAACAGTTACAGGGAGAAGGCAGGAGACTGAAGCTGACAGGGAAATGGATCACCAATGATAAAATGGCAGAGCAAATTCGATGGGCCAAATGGCCTATTTCTGCCTCTATCTCTTATTTTCTTAAAGGATGGAAGTTGATAATTGGAGACAACAAAGGGCTGCAGTCCATGGAATCTGATAAGAGAGTGAGTGAAACAGGACAGGAGAAGGATACACGGTAAATGGGAACAAAGTTCAAAGTTCAAAAGTTAAAAGTAAATTTATTATCAAAGTACATATACAGTATGTCAACACATACAATGCTGACATATGTCTTTTTGTGGGCATACTCAGTAAATCTAAGAAACGTAATAGAATCAATGAAAGACTGCACCCAACAAGATAGACAACCAATTTGCAAAAGACAACAATGTGTGCAAATACAAAATAAAAAATAATAAGTAAATTAGAAATAACTATCAAAAAGATGAGTTGAAGTGTTCTTGAAAGTAAGTCCATAGGTTGTGGGAACATTTCAGAGCTGAGACGAGTGAAGTTGAGAGCCGTTATCCCCACTGGTTCAAGAGCCTGATGGTTGAGAGGTACTAACCTTTCCTGAAAGTGGTGATGTGGGTCCTGAGGCTCCTGTACCTTCTCCCTGGTTGTAGCAACAAGAAGAGAGCATGGCCTGGGTGACGAGAGTCCTTGATGATGAATGCTGCTTTCCTGCAACAGTGCTCCCTATAGATGTGCTCAATGGTGAGAAGGGTTTTATCCATGAGACTGGGCCGTATCCAATACTTTTTGTAGGATTTTCCATTCTGGGGCATTGGGGTTTCCATACCAAGCCATGATACAACCAGTCAACATATTCTCCACCAGATTCCTATAGAAGTCTGTCAGAGTTTTAGATGTGATGTTGAATCTTCACACTTCTAAGAAAGTGGAGGCGCTGTCATGCTTTCTTTGTAACTGTACTTCAGTGCTGGGCCCAGGACAAATTGTATGAAATGATAGCACAGAGAAATTAAAAGTTGCTTACCCTCTCCACCTTTGATCCCCCAATTAGGACTGACTCATGATTCTCTAGTCAATAATCAGCTCCTTGGTCTTGTTGCAATTGAATGTGAGGTTGTTGTTGTGGCACCACTTAGCCAGCTTTTCAATCTCCCTCCTCTGTGCTGGTTCGTCATCACCTTTGATTCAATGACAGTGAAAGCGGTGTTATCAGCAAACTTAAGTATTGTATTAGACTTGTGCTTAGCCTCACAATCTTAAGTATACAGCTAGTAGAGCGGGGAGCTAAACCCACAATGTTGTGGCGCACCCGTTCTGATGGATATTGTGGAGGAGATGTTGATGCCAATCTGAACTGACAATTGCACAAGGAGGTATTGAGGTCAAGGTCTTGAAACTTATTATCTTTGAGGGAATGATAGTATTGAATGCCGATCTGTAATCAATAGCATCCTGATGTATGTATCTTTGCTGTCCAGATGTTCCAGGGTTAAATGGAGAGCCAATGAAATGGCATCTGTTTTGGGCATGTTGTGCCAGAAGGCAAACTGAAGTAGATCCAAGTCGCTTCTCAGGAAGGAGTTGATATGTTTCATCACCAGCATCTCAAAGCAATTTATCAAAGTGAATGCAAGTGCTACTGGACAATAGTCATTGAGACAGGTTGTATGTTCTTCTTAGGCACCGGTATAATTGAAGAGGTTAAAGATATCAGTGAACACTCCAGCCAGTTGATCAGCACAGGTCTTTAGCTTTCAGCCAGCTACCCCATCTAGGCAGGATGCATTCTGTGGGCTCACCCTCCTGAAGGATGCTCTCAGAGACTCAAATAGAGGGAGAGGAGGGAATAGGCTATGTGGTGACAAGCAGTAGGGAAGATAGAACCACAGTTAATGGTAGGGAAGAAACTAGGTAACTGGGTGCTGTGCAGGGATAGGGATGGGAATGGTTTGAAAAGAAGGAAATGAGTCAAAGGATCTGGATGAGTTATCCCAGCAATTTGTGTTTTGCTTAGCATTCTCAATCAACCTTCTTCAGAAAATAGGGGAGAAATTGCATTTTATTTATGTTCAAAGAACATTCATCAAGATGAAGAATGTCAGAGATATTAGACAGAATTTGTAAGGAAATGTTAAGTTCCTCCTTGAACTGCTGGATTTTCTCCAAGTAAGCAACAGCAAAGTCAGGTTTTCAAGACTTGCATGTAGAAATCCCACACATGCCAATTGCTGGGATGCTGATTGCACTCCCACATTGGAATCATTATACCACAGGAGTACAAAATTATATTAATTTCCTCCCCCACCTTACTGTTCAAACAATCTGCACCAAATCAGAACTTTGCACAGGGATTTTCCCTTTCAATAGAAAAGAACGGCTGCAAGAGATTATGGCATGTGTTAGTAATTTTGGTTTTAATTACTTGAGTTTGAGAAGTCCCACTTTTTGCAGATTAAGTTTGCTATTCATGTGCAACTTAATGGCAAACATAGTCAGTTTGTCATTGATTGCAAAATCGGTAACAATGTACAATTTGCATGCTAAAGATTAAAGATTAGCTTTATTTGTCATATGTACATTGAAACATCCAGTGAAATGTATTATTTCCATTAATAACCAACGTAGTCCAAATATATGCTAGGAGAAGTCCATAAGTGTCAGCATATCCCAAACTTAGATAGAAACGGTAAATAATACTTGGTCCATTAGGTTCAATCAAGAACAAGAAAAAATCTGCAGATGCTGGACCTCCAAGCAACACATACAAAATGCTGGAGGAACTCAGCAGGCCAGCAGCATCTGTGGAAAAGAGTAAACCGTCAATGTTTCGGGCTGAGACCCTTCATCAGGACTAGAGAAAAAAAATTAGAAGAGGGGAAGGGTGCAGTAATGAGCTGGGAAGTCAATTGGTGAAATAAATAAAAGGGCTAGAGAAGGGGGAATCTGAAATGAGAGGACAGAAGCCATGGAAGAAAGGGAAGGGAGAGGAGCACAAGAGGGAGTTGATGGCTAGGTAAGGATATAAGGTGAGAGAGGGAAATGGGAATGGGATATGGTGAAGGAGAGTGGGGGGCCATTATCGGAAGTTCGAGAAATCGATGTTCATGCCATCAGGTTGGAGGCTATCCAGACAGAAAAATAATATGTTGCTCCTCCAACCTGAGCATGTCTAATCACGGCAGTAGAGGAAGCCATGGATTGTCATGTCAGAATGGGAATGGGAAGTATAATTAAAATGGATGGCCATTGATCTTGCTTTTTCTGGCAGATGGAGCGTAGGTGATCAGCGAAGTGGTCTCCTAATCTACATCATGTTTCACTGATATACAGGAAGCCACACCGAGAGCACCAGATACAATAGATGACCTTACCTGGAAGGACTGTTTGGGGCCCTGAATGGTAGTGAGGGAGGAGGGGTAGGGCCAGGCATAGCACTTGTTCTGCTTGCAAGGATAAGTGCCAAGAGGGAGATCAGTGGGGAGGGATGAATGGACAAGGGAGTCACATAAGGAGCGATCCATGCAGAAAACAGTAAGTGTGGAGGGGGGAGGGGAGGGAAATATGTGCTTGGTGGTGGGATCCCATTAGAGATCACGGGGGTTATGGAGAATTACGTGCTGGACGTGGAGGCTGGTGGTGTGGTAGGTGAGGACACGAGGAGCCCTATCCCTGGTGGGGTGGCGGGAGGATGGGGCAAGGGCAGACATGCGCAAAATGAAAGAGATATGGATGAGGGCAACATTAATGGTGGAGGAAGAGAAGTCCCTTTTTTTTTTGGAATAGGATGACAGCTCCTTAGTTCTGAAATGAAAAGCTTCATCCTGAGAGCAGATGAGGGGAATTGGCAGAAGGGGATGGCATTTGGTTACCTTGGCAATGTAAAACAGTTAGCATCCTTAATGGATAAAAGCAGCAAAAGTTAATATACAAGACAGGCACAGAAAGTTTGTTGGAAAAAACATCCAGAGATCCTGAGTGAGGCAGCTCCAATGTAGGGTACCTATCATTCATACCAGTAAAGATCAAACCATATCTATCTAGGAACCTATAACATTTGATGGAAAATATTGTCACCCGATTCTAAGCAACATGCAAGGAAATTAAAATTTGACTTCTGGAGAGGCACTTTAAACAAGTGGACACAAATATATACATGTTTTCCCTTAATGCTCAATTGCAAGATTGTCCTTGAAATATTGAAAACACAGTGATTTTAGAACTATTGTTATTACATGTATTATCAAATATTTCAAATTCAAAGTTCAAAGTAAAATTTATTTTCAGCATACATAAACATCATCACATACAACCCCGAGATTCTTTTTCTGCAGGCATATTTAGCAAATCCATAGAACAGTAACTGTAAACAGGATCTGTAAACAGTAAATATCAGGAACTGTAAGCAAACTGTGCAAATGCCTAGAAAATAAATAAATAGCAAAAATAATGAACATGAAATAACAATATAAAAGAATCCTTAAATAAGTGTAGTTATCCCCTTTTGTTCAAGAGCCTGATGGTTGAGGGGTAGGAACTGTTCTCGAAGAGATGTTAGTGACCCACTGCCAACTCATTAGATCTAAAGTCACCATGCAGTGAATGTGTATAAATTTGAAACTAAGATGCTGCAACAGATGAAGCAGCTCAGGAATTAAGTTCAGCAATCAATTGTGCCCCTTTCCTTTCCCTGGCATCGGTCATGACTTCACATCACGTCTTGGGAAAAAAAATTAATACAAAGTGAAGGATTTCAATTCGTTCATCAAGAGATATCCTGAAAACATCTTCATTAAAACATTCAATTGTTTTTTTAACATGATTACACACATTTCTTTGTGATACAAGACTGGCTACTTGGCCTACTATGTCTACCCAGCTCTGAAAGCAATCCACAACCTTTTCTCTTTATTTGTTCACCATCTCCAGTTATTCTCCTACCATCTAGTTACAAGGGATAATATAAAGTAGCCAATAAGATCTGCCATCTCACAATTCCTTGGGATGTTTGAGAAATTTGGAGCACCTATGGAAATCCATCTGTTCATAGAAAGAACATGCAAACACCATAGACAGAATCCTAGGAGAGGATTGAACCATGGTCTTTGAAGCTGTGTGGCCACAGCCCTAAGTAATGTCCAACAATACAGAGGACTCTAATAATCTTTCAGCCCTGTGTCGAGAATCTATCAATAATCTAATTATTAATATTAAAAGACTCTACTTCCACAACTCCTTTCAGGTAGGAGGTTAGCCAAACACTCACAATTTTCAGTGAGAGAAAAATTTGCTTAATCTGTGTCCAACTGGCAATTCATAAACACAAGAGATTCTGCAGATACTGGAAATCCAGAACGACACACAAAATGCAGGAGGGAATCAGCAGGTCAGGTAGCATCAATGGAAGGGAATAAACAGTCAACATTTCAAGCCAAGACCCCTCATTCAACACCACCTCATTCTGGTTTCTTCTCTCTTCCTTTCCAGTCCCAATGATAGATGCTCCCTGACCTGCTGAGTTCCTCCACCATTTTCTGTGTTGCTCTAACTTGGCAACTCTTTATTTAGAAAACTCCACAAGAAGGAACATCCTGTCTACTTTTATTCTGTTATGACCCCTCAGGATCTTATGTTTCAGTTGAATCCTTTTACTGCTCTGAACTGCAGCAGATACAAAGATTCAAAGTGCATTCATTATCAAAGAACATATAAATTATATGACCTTGAGATTTGTTTGCTCACAGGTAGCCACAAAGCAAGAAATCCAAAGAGCCCATTTAAAGAAAACAAGTAAAGAAGTAGTTTTTAGTTAGATTTCTAAGTCCAGCTTTTCCAGATTTTCCTCATAACTTGCCCATTTCTGGTATCTGTTTAGCATATTAGTACTCTAATCACAGTAAGACAATAAGACATAGGAGCAGAATTAGGCTACTCGGCCCATTGAGTCTGCTCTGCCATTCCATCATAGCTGATTTATTATCACTCTCAACCCTATTTATCTGCCTTCTCCCTGTAACCTTTGATGCTATTACTAATCAAGAACCGATCTATCTCTATATTAAATATATCCAATGACTTGGCCTCCACAGTCATATGTGGCAATGAATTCCAGAGATTCACTACCCTCTGGCTAAAGAAATTCCCTCTCATCTCTATTCTAAATAATCGCTCCCCTATTCTGAGGCTGTATGCTCTGGTCCTAAACTCTCTCACTATGTGAAACATCTTCCCCATGTCCAGTCTATCTAAGTCTTGCAAGATTCAACAGGTTTCAATGAGATCCCCCCTCACTTTTCTAAAACATTAAGTAAACTCATAGTCAATCTCCTGCACTCAGAATCTTTAACTTCCCATAATCACACGATGGGAAATCCAAAATGTGAAATTCTCTATAAACATGTATAAAGGAAAAGGTTAGTCAAAGTTGATGCGGACGTCTTACAGTCAAAGTGCATCTGTATTTTGTATTTTGTTCATGAAAAACAGACATCTGAATAAAACTATGGAGAACAATAGCTCGTCTAGAGTGAATGTGAAGCTATAAGAAATTAGGATAAATTTTTAAAAGTGTAGAGTTTAAGCAAATTATAATGAAAGGTGATAAATCCCTAGTACACTTTTACCTGCATCACAAGGTTTAAGGTGATGTTTATGGAGATCCTGAATATACTGGTTGTCAACTTCCAGAGATCCATGGGTCCAAGAATTATTCCCACAGTTTGGGAAGTGGAGAAGGCAGAAGAGGAAGAAAGAAAACAATGAATTATAGATGGGCTAATTTAACACAAACAGAATGGAGCATGCTGGGATGTAATATAAAGAAAAAGGTAAGAGAGCTCATGGAAAATAGTATTAGCATTTATAAAGAGGAATCATAGATACACATATAAAAATGAATTCTTGTTTGATAAATAAAATTGATAGAATAGATAAGGGGGAAAAAGGTGAACTGATGTGTTTGGAGTTTTGGAGGATCATCAATTAGATGCCACAAAAGTGGCTATTATTAAACAAACTTGGAGTACACAGTATAAAAGGTAGTGATGTGGTTTCAGGATTGGTTAACAATAGATTTAAACTGATGATTTTCAATCTGGGAGGCCAAAATTAATGGGATGCCACAGGGATTGGTTTCAAGGGTTCAAATGTGTAAAATTCAAATCAACAGTTTGACTGAAGAGATAAGTGCGATATATTTCAGTTTGCTGATGAGTAAAGGTGGGTGGTAGTGTGGACAGTAGCAAGGATAGAGAGAGGATTTTTAGAGATAGAGACAAATTAACTAAATAGTCACAGACATGGCAGATGGAATAGAATGTGGGGAAAAAGCATTGGTATGGTGGGGGGCACTGCACAGGATCAAAATAAGCTTCAGAAAGTTGTAAACTCAGTCAGCTTCACCATGGACACTAGCCTCCCCAGCTTTCAGGGCATCTTCAAGGAGCGATGCCTTAAAAAGGCGGCATCCATCACTAAGGACTTCGATCACCCAGGATGTGCCCACTTCTTATTGCTACCATCAAGGAGGAGGTACAGGAGCCTGAAGGCAATAGCTTCTTCCCCTCTGTCATCAGATTTCTGAATGGACATTGAACCCAAGAATGCTACTTAACTTTTTTTTCCTCCTTTTACACTACTTATTTAACTTTTTTTATATACTGTACATATACTTACTGTAATTTAGCTTTTATTATGTATTGCGATGTACTGCTGCTGCATCAACAAATTTCACAACATATGCCAGTAATATTAAACCTGATTCTGACTCTGATACTGAATATGAAAATGAGGTAATCTATTTTAGTTGAAAAAATGTTGTGTGATGAAAGATTAAAAGATATTGTTCGATGTCCTTACAGTCAAAGCACTAAGTTAACACAAGAGGTATAACAAGCAATTAGGAAAGCACATGATATGTTAGCCTTTGTTAAGAAAGGAATTACATACTCCAAATATTGGTAAGATATGACCATAGCTGGACTGTTGTACATGGATCTGGTCAAGGCCGGACAGGCTTGTGAGAGAGGAAGTATAGCAAAGGCTAGGACTAGATTGAGTCCTAGAATGGTGGGCTTCTTGTACAAGACAAGGTTAATCAGACAAGCCTATACACAATATTAATAATAACAAGAGGTGATCACATTGAATTGCACAAAATTAAAGAAGGATTAAAGAATGGATAATGTTTCAGCTGCCTAGTCCTAAAAGACTGGGCAACAACTTCAAAATGAGAGTTTGGCTATTAAGGATGGAGACAAGAAAACATTCCTTTACTGATTGGACATGAATCTTTGGAATTCCCAATTCAAGAAGGTATGAAAACTCAATATGATTAATAGAGTTAATAAAGAGATCATTCAGTTTTTAAATATTGAGAGAATCAAGGAATTTTGATTTGGTGCAGGAAAGTGGTGCTCAAGTTAAAGGTTAGCAATAATCTTATTGAATGATGGAGTATACATGAGGGGGCAAAAAGTCTATCCCTACTTCTATTTCTTATGTTAGTATTTTAAAAGTTTGTACCATACATAATTAAAGTGTTTGGGTATTTTAGATAGGAAAAAATGAAGAATTCAACTCAATGTTAAAAAAGATAATTTATCAGTAAAACATGCTATAAAGTTTATTTAAATTTCCATGCTTTCTTCCAATTCACAAGAAAATAAACATCTTTGGAATTTAGTGTCATTTTTATTTTTACTTAGCACACATGATATAAAATATGAATTAGTGGATGGAAGTACTGTAAATTAATCAAAAATGCCACAATCTTAGGAACATTTACTATAACCTAGATTATTCAATTGTAATTAAGACAAATGTTATTTCAACTCAAACCACAATTCTAAACTGGGGCAGTTCTCTGAAAACTGGCCTCATTCTATGTATGACCAATGAGGCTGTCTCTGTGGGTTCTTCTCAATCTGTGTGTGGACTTGCCCTGTGTACTAATGGGTTTCTCAGTGGTAGGTGGTGTTGGATTAAGAATATAGCCATTCTGTTTAGGCACTTCAGTAGGGCTTCTCAAACTTGACAACAATGTTCTATTATTTTCTGTAGTGCAATGAACTCTAGTCTGGGAGGAAAAAGCAATTGACTGCTGGCCCGTCGGAAAATTATCCGTTGACTGGGAATAAACTGATGATTTTTCTCCTTCTTCTTGTAATAACAGTGATTCTTCTATGTTATTTCTTTCAGACACAGTCTCTATTTTCTTTGGATTTAAAGTCCTTGGCATCTCATCCATTTTCTGTTCAATTTTACTATGAGTTTTCACCTTAGAATAAACCACAGGACTACACACACCTTTCGGTGCAAGATACATTGCTGATGCACCCTTGCCATGGAGAGTAGGTATTGATAAGTCCACAGCCGCAGAAGATGTTCTCTGTGGTGAGATATTGAGTATTCCAGAATATTCCAATTTTGTAGAACGGTCTCTAGTTCCACTAGCACTGGATTCGCTCAGCGGTGAGATATTGTGCCGCTGCATCCTCTGCTCTAGATCTGGTTCTGATTGGCCAGATGTTACTGTTGAGCAATGACCTCCTTCTGATGGGTTGAGTGCTGGATTGTTCAATCTCACTGCTCTCCTATATCAAACAAATATTTTTTTTTTATGTACAATGTGATTATATACAATTTTAGCAACAATTTTTGATTTGCTTCTAAGTAAATGAATTTGTATACATATTTCTAAAATTGTGGAAGCCCTGTCGGGGGCAAGTTAATTAACTCTTGTACAGCAGGTTTGTGCATACTTACTATATCCTGGTTGATTATAATACAGCTGTGGGCAATTTTATCCTTTCAATCTCTGTATACTGTATATATAGCTCTGCTACAAACAAGAACAAAATGGGGCCTAAGTGAGGAAATAATTTCTCAAGCCTATGCACCCAGTATCATTTTAATATAAGAGCTGTCTAATTGGCTCATTGTTGGCACCCTTGCAACAAGGAACCCTCCAAACTCAAGATTTACAGCAGGAAATCTAGGCCAGTACATTGATGCAGTGATGATGTATTGTTACAGTGTCTTTTAGTTGACAGGTATGTCAAAAAGGAGAAATCTAATCCAGTTTGTTCTACTATCAGACTCCTCCAAATCAGTAGCAATGTAAGAAATTTCTATTACTCAGTTTTTGAACTTTCTGGTAGTTTGCTTAATCAAGCATGAAGCAAACACAACGAAATCCAATCCATTTCTGAGAATTCAGATTGAATCCATAATTTGCCAAACTTCATGGTACAGGGATCCATACAGCACTGGTGACCGAGCCCCTCTTCTCAACAATATTCAAAGCAGCAATACGCAGAGACCTGAATGCATCTTACCCACAGGATCTCGAGGAGGATCTGTACCCAGATGGTTTATGAACTTGCGCCAGACTTTGTATTGAAGGTGGTGCCAACTGCAGGTCCTGTTCTAATATTTTCCGTTCCTCTCGCAGTTCTGAAGATTAAAAAAACTGAAGCTGTAAAAACAATCTGAAATACAGAGCTCTCTCTAAAATAAGTTATACTAGGGCAGGAATATAGATGGAATCAGAAGTCTTTCAATTTGCATAAATTTATATAAATTTTAAAGGATGTATAAAATGATACAAGATACTACATTAACCTTATTAAGCATGTACTTAAATTAAAACTTCATATCATTATAGGATCATCTTTGCACACATAGTATATCATCGTTCACAAAGATTGTAGTATATTTTGTTAATGTATATATTGATATTTGCCAGTACAGGTTAAAGCATGAATCTCACAGTGGGACATACCTGCAATTGATGGCACTGCAATTTGTATCTTGGGCTCCAAGCTGTAGTTATGTTCTTCTTCTAAACACTCCTGTAGATATCACGAAACAGGATTATGGATCTGCTACTAACACACTTTAAAACAAGTTCCTCCTTCTCATGTTCATTCTAAAATAACAAGAAGCATTGAATGCTAAATTAGTTAACATTTGAATTTTGAAAGTACTTTTGTGGTTCACAGCTCAGTTGCTTACTTTTTATTTCACTGTACAATTACTCTTTCTTCCTTCACAATTATATTTACCAGTGGAACATCACTGAACTTGTAAATATCCCCAAAAGTTCAAGAGATTATTTTTCTTTTCTGTGAAAGACATGGTGAGCTTTCACTACTTCTCCCCATGTTGCTAACAGCTACAACTATGGGTAAGTTCATTGAAGGCCATAATTAGTTTAGCAGAAATTATGCTAGCTAAGTAATTTCAACTGCTGGGTTTCCATGAATACACCAATTAATTTATCTTCTATTAGCTTTATTATGATTTGCCTCCTAAAACGGAATGCTCTAGCAGGTGAAAAATAAACAGCAATTAGGGTTAATGAGCACTTAAGAAGAGGAAACAAGAACCTCATCAGACATCTCCTGGTCTGGCAGATCTCCCCTAATTCAGGAATTGAATTAGTCTGATCTTTACTAATATGGTAAATTACCCATTCACAATACTGAAACAAAAATGCTCCATAAATAAAAGAATTATAATCATATTTACAAATCACTTGCAAAGCTTCCTTAATGTACAAATGCTTGTTTTCTTTCCCTGAAGCTTCTTATTTTTAACTAGATATATTACGGCCCTGATTTTCCAAGGATAAAAATCAATAACTTTGGGATCAGCACATATGCATAGGAACACAGCAGTACTGAAACTGGGATCAGCTGAGCAAATTCCTCTATGTATACGAATACTGTTTAAATATTGTCAGAGGGACCAAGTATCCATACTTTTCAATTCCCCTTAACATTTAATTTTCATCTCTTAGAGGACAGGTTCACCCATTATCACCAGAAAAATATATGTAGGAGGAAGTATCATTAACTAAAAGATGAAATTTGCAAGAGGAAGAGGATTTAGCCATCATCTTCGAGCTAATGCTTCCCATGTTTTCTGTGGTGTCCCAATCCATTTTTGATACATAAGATTAAAATTATCACATTCAAATAAAAATGAAAAGTTAATACAGGTCAACCTTCACTAATCTGACTACCTGTAATCTGGTTCCTTCGATAATCTGGCACTGATTATGCTTAATGTGATCCTTCTGTAATTCGCCATTTTCACTAATCCGGCACTCCTCAGGTACCAATGGTGCCGGAGTAGGGAAGGTTGACCTGTAGTATCATCAAGGCTGCCTGCCATCCCGGACATTCCCTTTTCTCTCTTTTACCTTCCGAGAGAATATACATGAAATTGGAAACAGGGACGACCAGACTCAAAATCAGCTTCTTTTTCACGGCTATTATATTTCTGAACCAATTACCTCTTTCATGTCTAGTGACACTGCCACATTCTCAAACTCTTATTTCTACCTCTTCTGTTCTTGTAACTTCAGCATTTCTTTTTGAGTTTGTATTATCTTACTTTCATAAAACTATTATGTCCTGAAGATCTGAAATAAAAATTGCATCAGGGGTGTACAACAGTTTTCAGGATGCTCAGAGTATTACCACAGTCATGAATAACTGACATCACAGGAGCAATAAAATCATCATTACGGCCACTAGCCAATAAATTCTGTAAGAAAGCAAACTGCTACCTAAGAGATGGATATCAATCAGCTGCCATTGCTCGAGCCAAGTCCTGTGGATTACACTGTAGAAAAAGAAACCACAGGGCTTGAACTTTTATATTATAAGGGGGTATTTAAACATAGAAACATAGAAAACCTACAGCACAACATAGGCCCTTCGGCCCACAAAGTTGTGCCGAACATGTCCCTACTTAGAAATTACTAGACTTCCCCATAGCCCTCTATTTTTCTAAGCTCCATGTACCTATCCAAAAGTCTCTTAAGAGACCCTATCGTATCCACCTCCACCACCATTGCCGGCAGCCCATTCCATGCACTCACCACTCTCTGAGTAAAAAACTTATCCCTGACATCTCCTCTGTATCTACTCCCCAGCACCTTAAACATATGTCCTCTTGGGGCAACCATTTCAGCCCTGGGAAAAAGCCTCTGACCATCCACACGATCAGTGTCTCTCATCATCTTATACACCTCTATCAGGTCACCTCTCATCCTCTGTCACTCAACCTGTTTTCATAAGGCATGCTCCCCAATCCAGGCAACATCCTTGTAAATCTCCTCTGCACCCTTTCTATGGCTTCTACATCCTTCCTCTAGTGAGGCGACCAGAACTGAGCACAGTACTCTAAGTGGGGTCTGACCAGGGTCCAATAAACCTGTAACATTACCTCTCAGCTCCTAGATTCAATTCCATGATTAATGAATGCCAATACACTGTATGCCTTCTTAACCACAGTGTCAACCTGCGCAGCTGCTTTGAGCATCCCATGGATTCGGACCCCAAGATCCCTCTGATCCTCCACACTGCCAAGTAAGTCTTACCAGTAATATTACATTCTGCCATCATATTTGACCTACCAAAATGAACCACTTCACACTTATCTGGGTTGATCTCCATTTGTCAATTCTCAGTCCAGTTTTGTATCCTATCAATGTCCCACTGTAACCTCTGACAGCCCTCCACACTATCCACACTTCCAAACTTTCATTGAAATATTGCCTATTAACTGAATTGGTGAGCTGGCAAAGCTCTAAAATCCACAGTATATTTTTAATTGAATATCAAATTTTTCATCCAGTACATCAAGAAATAGATTTGGCATTAGCTAGAGAAAATACTAATTTTTTATCCATTTGTATCTACCATTTAATTTTTTAATTCCAGGGATATTAAATAACATTGAGCAGTTAATGTTGTTAACTAGATTTGTTTCTGTGCATAAGCTGAACTGACAAGATAGAGCTGCTGAAGTTGCAAGTTCAAAACGGAATATTTAACATCTGTGATGGAACACAATTTAGTGACAGTCAAATATGTGAAGAATATAAACATTTACCATATTAGTGCGTTTTATAATGGCACCACATGGAAATCATAAATTCTGCTGAAGCTTTATTCACATTTGCCACATACATCAATAAGGAAAAGAGTTCAAGTAGCAACAAGTCCAGTCTTTGAAAACCAATCTAAAACAAATATATTGCTTCATATTGATCCATAGGATGCTATGTTAAAACTGTATGTTGTTTGAGTTACACTGTATTTTGAAGCTATGCTCTGAAATTAGTACTCAATTTTGGTCAGGAAGATTTAAATTTGGCACACATCTTTGAAGAGAGCAAAGAATAACAGTGTCTGGAGATAATTATGAGGAAAAAAGTGTGTGATTTTTCAGCTTGAAAGGAAGCAAAATAGTTTTTTTAAAAAGAGTATGTGGTACTAGAAAGATTAGTCAATTACTACTGTAAACAAATACAGGAGAGAGATAAATAGGTTAATTCCACCTACCTCAATATTTCTTGAGCCTGGGTAATGTACTGCATTTTGGGAGTAAATTTTTTTCTACATAGAAATCTATATCCTATTTATTGGTTTGGTAGTTAAAGACAAGATTTGACCAAATACCACATTCAATTAACTGTAATATTGCATGACAGCAGTTTTCAGGTAAACATAATTAAAAATATTTTGTTTCCTGCTGTTTTCTAAATGATTTCCTGAGTACAAGATGAGAAATGCATTCATGAACTAGCAACAGAATGGTGACTAGGAATACAAAACTTGGTTGAATGACAGTGCCTGCATGCAATAGCTGTTTCAGAGTCCATTACTGACTTTTTTTTACAACAGTTGCTCTTCTGTTACGTTTGGTGTTGGCAAAGCAAAACTTATCATTGGTTGCCCTAACAAGATGGTCTTTCTCCTTGAGCCACTGCAATTTTTTTTTGCTCTGGCATTTCAGCCATGAGTCAGACAGTTCTGCTGCAGTTTTATAAAACTCTAATTAGGTTGCATCTGGAGTATTGAATACTGTCTGGTCACCCCATTATAGGAAGAATATCAGGGCTTTGGAGAGGGTGCATAAGAGGTTTACCAGGATGCTGCCTGGATTAGAGGACATGTGCCATCATGAGAGGTTGGACACACGTGGGTTGTTTTCTCTACAGCAGGCGAGGCTGAAGGGAGTTCTGATACAGGTTTTTAAAACCGCAAACTTCAGGAAATCTGCAGATGCTGGAATTTCAAGCAACACACAGAAAAGTTGCTGGTGAATGCAGAGGTACAGTTGACGTTTCGGGCCGAGACCCTTTGTCAGCAACTTTTATGTGTGTTGTCTGATACAGGTTTATAAGATTATGAGAGGCATAGATAGAGCAGACAGTATCTTTTTCATTTACATTGGGGCTCACTATGCCAATGGAAGAGGCCTCAGTGAATAACAGCAGGATTGAGAAAGTGAGAACGAGATCACCCAATCTGTATTTGGTTACTCTGGTGTGGTAGGGGCCACACTGTGACACCAAGCCCAGTATCTGGATTGGAAGAAGTACAAGTTAATTACAGCTTCACCTGGAATCACTGTTTGTGTCCCTGGATGATGGGATGGGGTGGGGGTTTGGTGGGGGGCGGGGAAGATTAAAAAGGTTCATCTCCTCGGGTTGCATGGACCAAGGCCTGGTGGCTGGAGGCAGAAGAGTGGACCAAGGTGTTGTGAAGTCTCTGTACAAATTAGGTATTGGGAGGAGACGATATGATGTAACAGGTCCCAATATTACGTTGGAGATGGGAACATAACAGAGTGAAGAAAAATAAACTTAACTTTTTTGCCAGGTGTATCATTGATTTGGATGAAGGAACAGAGATCTGTAAATCCAAGTTGCAAATGCAACTAAGTTAGAAAAAATAGTATTTCCTGAGGCACCACGCAGGGCAAGGCCTTACATGACTAATTCTTTTCTGAACTCAGGGCAGGAAACACTAATATTCTAGAGCAGGGTTCCCCAATTAGTTTTCCACAAGGGCCAAATTATGTCAAACATGCCAAGCCAAGGGCCAAAATGTCCAGGTCTTTTTTTCCCATTGTGCCAGTAAGTTGTTTTATGGGCAGATCTTGTTGTTGCTGCTATTGCCATTATTATTATTAGTAGTAGTAGTAGTAGTAGTAGTAGTAATAATTTAGGCCTGGTATTCTCAAAGCCTTTGTTGTGGGTCACACAAGAAAAAAAATGCACTCTTGAAACAAAATAAGTCCAAGACCAACCATTTAATTATGACTCTAGTTATCACAACTGTCAGCTGTCACATTGAGAACTCATCTGGGACTTAAAATGCGCGCGCACGCGCACGCACACACACACTGTAAACGTGGTACCTTCACTACTTCTCTTCCACACAAAGAGTTTTAATAGTACTACCTTTTCCACTGTTTCTGTTCTTTCATTTAATCCACTTGTTTTTTTTAATTAAGCTATGTAGCATTTAAAGTATGAAGTGTAACTATAAATGAAATTATCAGTATTATTGTTGTTGTAATATTATTATACCACAACAGGATTGACAAATGGACAAAAATAAATTGATTCACTCACCATTGTCACTGACAATGGCACCATCTTTAATAGCTCCACAACCGTTTTCTTGGTTTTCTCATCATGACTTAAAACTTCGCCAACCATATCAATTGCACACGTTTTAATCAACTCGGCATCAGCGAATGGCTTCTTAGCTTTGGCAAGATTTCAAGACACCTGCAATGACGCATCTGTTGCGCTCTCTTGTGCAGATGTTGACTTACAGATAGTAGAAATGGAGTGCTTGTATGATGTTATCATATTTGCAATTTTTTGTTTGCGTTGATCTGATTTTGCAGGTAGATGACATTAAAACTGGCAGCATGCACAGTGTTGAAGTGCCGTTTTAGATTTTCTGATTTGCAGACAGCTACGGACTGCGTGCATATTAAGCATGTCGGTTTAGCATTGGCATGGTCCGGTAAAATAAAACAAACTGATCAGTCCAGTCAGATTTGAACTGACGGTTTTCCTGGTTGACTTTGCGCTTATTCGCGCAGGCCATGTTGTTCTTGGTTTAGGGTCTGTGACTTACTGCTGGTAACAATTCGCTTAGATGACAGGCGGGTAGCTGGTGCGTGCCACTGTCTAGTTGAGGACCATAGAGAGTGCACAATAGGTCGCGCGTTCTACGGGGACGTAGGTCAAGTGTACGGTGTGGGATGAGGTTAAAATAAATCAGAGCAGTGCACGTTTTATTTACATGTTATGACAGGTGCGTTCACTTAAGTGCCAATGGGTCAGCACGGTCCGCCTATTGGGGTTGTCTGTTCTAGAGCATATCAGCATACTGAAGGAGGAGTTGCTGGAAGTCTTATATTGTATTTTCTTCAGCCACAGGTGAGGTACTGGAAGACTGAAGCATAGTTAATGTTGTGCCTTTCTTTAAGAAGGGCATTATGAATAAGCAAGGTAATTACAAATAGTGAGCCTTGCATCAGCAATGGGAAAGTCATTAGAAAGGACTGTGAGGGGCAGGATTTATCTGCATTTGATAAAATAGGTATTGATAAAGAATAGTTGGAATGGCTTTGTTCATGGGAGATCATGACCCGTGAATGTGATTGAGTTTTTTTTTGAGTAGTTTAGTTGACCAAGAATTTTGATGAGGGCAGGGAAGCTGGCGTTCTTTACATCAGATTCAACGGAAGGATGTCATAGAAACATAGAAAACCTACAGCACAATACAGGCCTATCAACCCACAAAGCTGTGCCGAACATGTCCCTACCTTAGAAATTACTAGGGTTACCCATAGCCCTCTATTTTTCTAAGCTCCATGTACCTATCCAAAAGTCTGTTAGAAGACCCGATCATATCCACCTCCACCACCGTTGCCGGCAGCCCATTCCACACACTCACCACTCCCTGCGTAAACAACTTCCCCCTGACATCTCCTCTGTACCTACTCCCAAGCACAAACCTGTGCCCTCTTGTGGCAGCCATTTCAGCCCTGGGAAAAAGCCTCTGACTATCAACACAATCAATGCCTCTCATCATCTTATACATCTCTATCAGGTCACTTCTCATCCTCCATTGCTCCAAGGAGAAAAGGCCAAGTTCACTCAACCTGTTTTCATAAGGCATGCTCCCCCAGTCCAGGCAACATCCTTGTAAATCTCCTCTGCACCCTTTCTATGTTTTCCACATCCTTCCTGCAGTGAGGCGACCAGAACTGAGCATAGTACTCCAAGTGGAGTTTGCAGTGTCTTATATAGCTGCAACACTACCTCTCGGTTCCTAAGTTCAATTCCATGATTAATGAAGGCCAATATACCGTATGCCTTCTTAACCACAACGTCAACCTGCGCAGCTGCTTTGAGCGTCCTATGGACTCGGACCCCAAGATCCCTCTGATCCTCCACACTGCCAAGAGTCTTACCATTAGTACTATATTCTGCCATCATATTTGACCTACCAAAATGAACCACTTCACACTTACCTGGGTTGAACTCCATCTGCCACTTCTCAGCTCAGTTTTGCATCCTATCAATGTCCTGCTGTAACCTCTGACAGCCCTCCACACTATCCACAACACCCCCAACCTTAGTGTCATCAGCAAACTTACTAACCCATCCCTCCACTTCCTCATCCAAGTCATGTATAAAAATCACAAAGAGTAAGGGTCCCAGAACAGATCTTTGAGGCACACCACTAGTCACTGACCTCCATGTAGAATATGACCCGTCTACAACCACTCTTTGCCTTCTGCGGGCAAGCCGGTTCTGGATCCACAAAGCAATGTCCCCTTGAATCCCATGCCTCCTTACTTTCTCAATAAGCCTTGCATGGGGTAGTTTATCAAATGCCTTGCTGAAATCCATATACACTACATCTATTGTTCTTCCTTCATCAATATGTTTAGTCACATCCTCAAAAAATTCAATCAGGCTCGTAAGGCACGACCTGCCCTTGACAAAGCCATGCTGACTATTCCTAATCATATTATACTTCTCCAAATGTTCATAAATCTTGCCTCTCAGGATCTTCTCCATCATATGACCAACCACTGAAGTAAGACTCAGTGGTCTATAATTCCTGGGCTATCTCTACTCCCTTTCTTGAATAAGGGAACAACATCCACAACCCCCCAATCCTCTGGAACCTCTCCTGTACCCATTGATGATGCAAAGGTCATCGCCAGAGGCTCAGCAACCTCCTCCCTCACCTCCCATAGGGGCCTGGGGTACATCTCATCCAGTCTCAGCGACTTATCCAACTTGATGCTTTCCAAAGGCTCCAGTACATCCTCCTTCTTAATATCTACATGCTCAAGCTTTTCAGTCTGCTGCAAGTCATCATGTCATGCTGAAACTTTATAAGGCATTGGTCAGATTGCACTTGGAGTATCACAAGCAGTTTTGGGCCACTTATCTAAGAACATATAACAAGCTTTTGATGGCGCTGGGCCTGTACTCACTGGAGTTTAGAAGAATAAGGGAGGATCTCATTGAGAACCATCAAACACTGAAAGGCCTAGATAGAATGGATGTGGAGAGAATATTTCCTATACTGGGGGGGGGGGGGAGCAGTTTACGACCTGAGGGCACAGCTTCAGAATAGAGGGATGTCTATTTAGAACAGAGATGAGAAGGAAATGCTTTAACCAGAGAGCGATGAATCTGTGGAATTCATTGCCACAGATGTCTATAAAGGCCAAGTCATTGGACATATTTAAAGTAAAGGTTGATAGGATCTTCATTAGTCAAGATGCCAAAGGTTATGAGGAGAAAACAGAATAGGTTTGCAAGGGATAATAAATCAGCCATGGTGGAATGGCGGAACTGACTCAGTGAAGCAGATGGCCTAATTCTGCTCCTACGTATTATAGTCTTATGGTCTATCTAGGCCTTTCAATATTGGATAGGTTTCAATGAGAAGAAACCCCTCATTCTTCAAAACTCCAGTGAGTGCAGATAGATATATCCTGATCTCTGACTAGATGTAATCATGGAATTTAATAAAGAAATTGAAAGAATTAATACTTACCTATTTGAAATTTCCCCTGTTAGAAACTCAGAACTTAAAAAAAAGGTAGGTTCCTGCCTCCTAAGAAATGGAGTCAGACTCAAACACATTGTTCACGTGAATATACACCATTGGCTGGATAGACCCAATTCCAAATGCAAAGGGATCCTTTGAAGTCTCTATTGCTTGCAGCTCCACTGTGGTCTTTTAGAGGTTCATAATTTTAAAAAATCAACATCAACCAGTTTACTACTCAATTAATGGACTTTACAGTCCAATATTTAAATCAACTGTTCAAGGCACAAGATTGGAAAGTACTACAGTTAATCCTATAAATTCATCCTTTGAATGAACAGGAGTACTATAATCCTCCCATAAGCATACAAAATGGGATTACTTATCAGTCTAAGGCATCTACAGAAAACATCAAGAACTGCAAAACAAAGGGTATCACAGAACTTAGCTGTTGACTAGAAAGTAAATGCAACTCAACAGTACATATACTGGACTAACCTTCTTAAAATTACCTCATCTTAATAACATCCCCAAATCCTCCCCATCTTAGTAACAGTCCCAAAGTCCCTAAGTCATCAAGACCTTCTACAGTTAGAATCCTGACTGGCTGTATCACCGCTTGGTACGGGAACTGCACCAACCTTGATCGCTGGGCACTGCAGAGAGTGGTATGGACAGTCCAGTGCATCTGTGGTTGTGAATTTATTACCACAAATAAATTAACAAATAATAAAGTGCATATACAAGTTAAAAAGTAAACAGTATAACACTACTGGGACTTCAATATTGTATGATGAAATTCATATGTGGTGACAGGGGATTCAGTAGTCTCATGGCCTACTGTTTCCCATCCTATTAGCTATTGTCCGAAAGCTACAGTACCTCCTGCCTTATGGTAGAGTGTCAAAGAGACTGTTGGATGGATGGGAGGGATTATTGACAATGCTAGGGGCCTTGCATGTACAGTGCTCCTGATAATTCTCTCTCATGGATAGAAGAGAGATACTGTTAGCAGTTCTCGCAATCCTTTGTAGGGACTTCCCATACCAGACGGTAATGCAGCTAGTCAGGACCAGCTCAATGGTGTTCCTGTACAAATTGGTTAAAATGGGAGGAGGGGAGCCTCACTCACCTCAATCTCCTCAGGAAGTGGATATGCTGCTGTGCTTTCTTGACCAAAGAGGCGGTGTTGAAGGACAAGACAAGACCATCCATTTTGTGCTCCCAGGAAACTTGGTGCTCTAACTCTCTCCATGGAGGAGCTGTGTATGTGCAATGAGGAGTGGTCAGCCTGCACCCTCCTAAAATCCACAATCATCTCTTCGGTCTTCTCCAAGTTGAGACCCAAGTTGTGTGCTCGCACTATTCTACCAGCTGCTCTACCTCCTCTCTGTACACCTTCCTGTTGGCATCAGTGAACTTAATGATTCGGTTTGAACTGGATCTGGCAATGTAGTCATGTGTCAGCAATGTGAACATAAGAAATAGGAGTAGGAGTAGGCCATCCAGCCCATCGAGCCTGCCCCGCCATTCAATAAGATCATGGCTGATCTATCCGTAAGCTCAGCTCCATCTACCTGCCTTTTCCCCATAACCCTTAATTCCCCTACTTAAATATATCTTAAATATACTTAGTGAAGAAGCCTCAACTCCTTCCCTGGGCAGACAGTTCCACAGATTCACCACTCTCTGGGAAAAACAGTTTCTCCTCATCTCCGTCCTAAATCTTCTCCCTTGAATCTTGAGGCAATGTCCCCGAATTCTATTCTACCAATGTAAACAACTTTCCTACTTCTATCTCATCTATCCCTTTCAAAATTTTGTATGTTTCTATAAGATCTCCTCTCATCCTTCTGAATTCCAAAGCGTATAGTCCCGGGCGACTCAATCGCTCCCCATAGGTTAACCCCTTCATCTCTGGAATCAACTTGGTGAACCTCCTCTGCACTGCCTCCAAAGTCTTCCTCAAGTATGGAGACTAGATGTACACACAGTACTCCAGGTGCGGCCTCACCAGTACCCTGTATAGTTGCAGCATGACCTCCCAGCTCTTGAATTCAATCCCTCTAGCAATGACGGCCAACATTCCATTTGCCTTCTTAATAACCTGCAGTACCTGCAAGCCAATTTTTTGCAATTCATGAACAAGCAGTCCCAAGTCCCTCTGCACACAACAGTATGCTGCAATCTTTCACCATTTAAATAATAATCTGCTCTTCTATTATTCCTTCCAAAGTGGATGATCTCGCATTTACCAATGTTGTGTTCCACCTGCCAGACCTTGGCCCACTCACTTAACCTATCTATATCCCTCGGCAGACTCTCCACATCCTCTGTACAATTTGCTTTTCCACTCAGTTTAGTGTCATCAGCAAATTTTGCTATGCCACACTCAGTCCCCTCTTCCAAATCATCAATGTAAATGGTAAACAGCTGCAAGCCCAGCACCGACCCCTGCAGCACCCCACTCACCACCGACTGCCAACCGGAGAAACACTCATTTATACCAACTCTCTGACTTCTATTGGTTAACCAATCCACTATCCATGCCAATACATTTCCTCCTACTCCGTACATTTGTATTTAATTTATAAGTGAACAGCAGCAGGCTGAGGACATAGCCCTGGGGAGCACTGGTGCTCATCGCTATTGAGCAAAAGATATTTCTGCCAATACGGACTGACAGTGGCCTTTCTGTCAAAAAGTCCAGGATCCAGTCACGGAGAGGGGTATTGTGACCCAATGAGGACAGTGTACCCACCGGATTCTGAGGGATGATCATATTAAATGCCCATATGAAGTCAATAAACAACATTCTGGCATGTGAGGCAACACTTGCAGAGGCTATGGCATAATTAGTGGACCGATTTGAGCAATAAACAAACTGGAAAGGGTCCAATGAAATGAGAAAATGGGACTTAATGCAATTCATAACCAGCTTCTCAAAACACTTCATTATTATTGAGGTCAGTGCCACTGGACAGTAGTCATTGTGGCAGGTTACTGTCACCCTCTTGGGCACCTGGATGATGGTGGTTCTTTGAAGCCTGGGGGCATCTTGATTGGAAAGGACCAGTTAGACCAAAGAGTGTTTCGATGCTGCCTAACTCTATGAACCTTGTCTTGCAGCTGAAGATTTGAACATATACCCAAGATGGATGGACTTACTTAAAAGTGTACTACTGTATTTGATTCATATTATTCATCTCATTCTTTGCTAAATTTTCTTCTACCACACATATAACAGTCTTCCTGGTCTGCTAATATTATATTCTCCATTTATTGCATTTCTGAAAACATTGATATTATTTTCAAGTCTAGATTGCATGTACTTAGAAATAAATTCTGAATACAAAATCTAAATGTTCATGGAGTCAAGTTGGACCTGCATTTTATAGTTAGACAACATACAATGCCTATAAAAAGTATTCAACCCCTTGGAATTTTTCATGCTTTATTGTTTTACTACATGAATCACACTGGATTTAATTTGGCTTTTTTGACTATTTTGTGTCAAAGTGTAAACAAATTTTTACAAATTAGTCTAAATTTACAATGATTATTAAAGAAAATAATTGATTTTGTCATCACCCCCTTCAAATCAGTATTTAGTATATGCACCTTTGGCAGCAATTACAGCCTTGAGTCTGAGTGGATAAGTCTCTATCAACTTTGCAGATCTGGACACTGCATTTTTTTCCGATTCCTTTTTTTACAAACCTGCTCAAGCTGTCAGATTGTACGGGGATTGTGAGTGAACAGCCCTTATAAAGTCCAGCCACAAATTCTCAATTGGATTGAGGTCTGGATACTCTAGGACATTATTTTGTTATCCTTAAGCCATTCCTGTGTAGCTTTGGCTTTATGCTTGGAGTTACTGTCTTCCTGGAAAACAAATCTTTCCCAAGTTGCAGTTCTCTTGCAGACTGCATCAGGTTTTCCTCCGGAATTTTGCTGCATTCATTTTACCCTCTACCTTCACAAGCCTTCCAGGGCCTGCTGCATTGAAGCACCCCCACGGCATGATGCAGTCATCACCATACATCACGGTAGGGATAGTGTGTTTTTGATGATGTGCGGTGTTTGGCTTACAGTTATGTGATAAAAAAAATATTGGTCTGCAGGGGTGAGGAATGGATATAAAAATTGAAGATGCAACATGAGGTATAATCCATTTGTGGAGCTGGGTGAAAGCATATTATCTGCTTTGATTGAAGGAGAGGAATCTAGTAAGGAATTATTTTTGTTCCTTCTGCCCTATGAAGTACTGGAAAGACACTTAGCTACAGGGTCTAGCCTTCCAGCTCCAATACCTCACTACTTACTTCTTGGAGAAACTGTAAATCAATGCCGGAAATGATAAATTCAAATACAATATTCTTTGCAAAGACCCTAACTTGAGAAAAGTAGGTTATTTACAACAATTGGAGCCAGGTTGTGATCATGATATTCAGATACAGATTTATTTATCACGAGCACATTGAAACACACAGTGAAATGTGTTTTTTGCATTAACAACCAATATACTCAAGGATGCACTAGGAGAGCCCACAAATATGGCCCATGTTCCAGCCCCAATATAACATGCCCACAAGGTTCTGCAGAACACCAATGGCAGCAACAACAGAAGCAAAACAAATCCTTCGCTCAACCTCCCACCCACCCACCCACCCACTTACACACATAGACAAGCTTCCAACCCCAGGACAGACTACCTCAAGGCCTCCAGTCCTTGACCCAGATATAAGTACAGTGGATTCCACTGAATTGGGCCATTGGTTAATTGGACAGCCAATTATTTTGGAAAACTATTAAAGAAGGAAAAAACTAATCAAGAAAATAGCCAGGATTCCCTTTGTTTATTTGGGACACTATGCCTCTTAATTAGGACAGGAGAATATTGCCAAAGTTTCTAACTAGCATCAATCGCATGCACTTGAGTGGCTGTTAAACACTGCACCGCACTCAGAGTGAACAGTTTTAAAATAGCATCAGTTGTGAGTGTTTGTGTTCAAACAAGCAGTGATTTTTGTCACTGATAGTTGGTGAGAAATAAGCAGTAAGACAACTTGGAACTGATTTGCTCACAGCGATTTTAAGCAATCAGGCTTAGAGATACAAGAAGCCTCCAGGAGTGAGAATGAAATGATTTCACTACTTCAACAAGTTAGGAGTTACAAAGAACTTGAATGTACTGACAATCATTCTGAATATTACAATGAAAACAAAAATTTGGAGGCTGCATTTGTCAAAAACATTGTATGAAGACAGTCCATTATCTCCGCTAGCTACATGCACTGGTTTTGTTTATTTATAGTCAATCATAAGAACATGACAGTGTACAGCAGATGAATTCATCCATCGATTTCATCCATTGGGATCTACCATTTTATAGTACTGTAGTAGTATTGGTTGTGTTCTAATTTGTTCAGTATTTCATTTAAATACATAATTTCTTACTCAGTTAAACAGTAGTTACGCCTTTTTTAAATACCTTTTTAACTATAGTGGATTCTGGTTAATTGGAGCACGAGGACCAGTACATTTTCGCCCAATTAAGTGACATTGGGTCCCAAATGAATGAAGGGAATCCTGTCTATTTTCTCGATTTGTTCTTGTTTTTTAAGAGTTGTCCCAAATAAGTGGCTGCCCCAATTAACCAGAGTTCACAGTATTTCCATGAAACCAGTAATTAGGGCAGCTGCTTTAATTGGGCCTAAATGTATTGGTCCTGATGTGTTCCAATTAACCAGAATCCATTCTACTGGCCATTTTAGTTACCCATTTCCTCTCACTACAACCCTTTGTGAGATAAATAGTGGCCAAATAGTTGCTCCTGCCTTTAAGATCCAAAAGAAAAATGATAACTTTCAGAGGTCACAGTGCAGCAGTCCCTTAGATTGAATAGTCATTTGCATTCAAATTTCTTAAGCTTTTAGTTTTATGATTTTCAACAGCAGAAATTAACTTCTGATAAATGTATACACAATAAATCCATATTTTCTGGCAAGCCATGTAATATGTCATGGTGATCTTTATTGCGGAGTGTAAGATTAAAAAGTTTTTATTACAGTTGTACAGCTGTTGGTAGCATCACTCATGGAATACTGTACGGAGTTTTGGTCTTCTTTATTAAGGGGATATAATTCCATTGGTGGCAGTGCAAACAAGATTCATCTGGTTAATTTCTGTGATGAAAGCGTCATCCTATCAAGAAACACTAGACAGATTGAGTCTATATTCCTTAAGAGTTTGAAAGAATAAGAGGTGATTTTAATCAGACAGAAAAATCCCAAGAGGACTTGACAGATTTTGAGATGTTTTCATTCATGGGAGAGTCAGAAACAAAAGGGCATAGCTAAAATAAAAGGCTGGTCATGTAAAACGGAAATCATAGAAATTCTTACCCCTCAGAGGGGAGTGGACCTCTAGATTTCTCTTCCCCAAGGATGATGGAGGCCAGTTGATTAGATATATTTCAGGTGGAGATAGGTAAATATTTGAAGAATCATGGAATTGAGATCTTTGAAGAATTAGTACAGAAGAGGAGTTGAAGCGCAGCATAGATCAGCTGTGATCATACGCAATGGGTGACAGGCGTAAGGGGCCTGTGGCCTATTCCTCCTCCCATCCTCTTGGTTCTTATTTGTTATTTTCAGGTCCTGCCTTGTGAAGTGAGGTGCAGGGTACTGGGCTTGGAAAGTAGTACTGGAAGGCAAATAGTCACACCACATTTGAAGGTAATTGATGGCACACACACATCCAAACACTTCAGTGAAAACTTATCTTTAAATTTATGGATTTTATGCAGAAAATTCCATTTCAAAATTCCAATGAAATATAAATGGGACTGCATTCAGATATATAAAATATTTGTGAACAAGATTTCAGAGGTGAACTTGGGGGCCAAATATCAGAACCGTAAAGCAAGTAAATAATGAATTGCACCAGATGATTTCAAAAACTCTTTACCTGTAAGAACTGGATGTATTTCTCCAACATTTTAGATTCTTCTTGTAAAATAGATCTGTAGAAAACATGGATACATATATTAAACTTAAATAAATTGTTTGGAATACCCAAACATCTTAGCTTCCAGAGCAGAAGCATTCAGATTCTTATTCCAGAATATAGTATAGATATCCAAATCCTTTTAAAAATAGTAACTAAAATTAGGTATCCCTCAAACTTTGATCAAATTTGTCAGTAGATTTACCACTTCAATCTGCTAAATCACATACCTAAAAAAAATGATGCATTTACAATCTTTGTCACCCAGGTGTTGACAAAAAAAACCACAAGACTAATGATAATAGGAGCAGGATCAGGCCATTCGGCCCATCAACTCTGCTCTGCCATTCTACCATGGCTGATTTATTTCCCCTCTCAACCCATTCTCCTGCTTTCTTCCTGTAACATTTGAACACCCTTACTAATCAACAACAAAAGACCAAAGAGAGAAGTATCACAAAATCTCAAATAGAAAGCCTGAAAATGTTGCTCCACATAGTAGAGTTTAAAAGAAGTGAGTCTCTGTTTGCTTGTGAGTTCCCTTTTTTTAAAAACACTGTTCATGCTCAGTACTTGTTTCAGTGTAGGTGGCATGGCAGCTAGAGTAGTGAAATGCTTCTCCTACAAAATATGGGAAGTCAGGAAATGTCATGGTGCTCCTGATAACCACACCTATGGGATGTACATCCAGCTACAGCTCCTGACAGACCAGGTCAAGAAAATGGAGTTGGATATACTCAGGACCATCCAACAGGCTAAGAACCTCACAGATGAGAATTATTACTGAGGTAGTCGCAACCAAGGTATAGGGTTTTGGATAAATAGGTGACCACCAGGGAAAAAGGAGTAGGCAGTCAGGGCAGCGTTTGCCTCAGACCATTCCCCTCACTAACTGTTGTACCCCCTTGGATAGTGCTGGGAAGTTCTTTCAGAGGCTAGCAGCAATAGCCAGGGCTCTGGAGCTGTGAATAGTTCAGAAGGGAATGGTGTAGTCTTACAGGGTGGTAGTGATAGGAGATTTGATAGTGGCAAGGACAGACAGGAGATTCTGTGACCAGAAGAGCGAGCGAGCGAGCGAGCGAGCGTGTGTGTGTGTGTGTGTGTGTGTGTGTGTGTGTGTGTGTGTGTGTGTGTGTGTGTAGATTTCCTCCAGGTGCTTCGATTTCCTCTCACAGACCAAAGATATACTGGTTAGTAGGTTAATTGGTCATTGTAAGTTGTCCCGTGATTAGACTAGTGTTAAATAGGTGGGTTGCTGCACGGCACTGTTCGGTGCACCGACATGACCTGTTTCATGCTGTATCTCTCTGAAAAAAGATAGTGTGCTGTCTCCTGTGTGCCAAGGTCCAAGATGTCTTTGAATAGATCCAGAAAATTCAGCCATATTATTGGTAGAACAAGGGATGAGGTCTTGCAGAATGTGTGTAGGGAGTGAAATAAGATGTTAAGAAGCAGGACTCAAAGGAAAACATCTCTGGATTACATTGGTGCAATGTTCTAGTGAGGTCAGAAATGAAAGAACATATCAGATTAATTTATGGATAAGGAGCTGGTGCAGTGGGCAGAGATTCGGATTTTTGGACTATTTGGATTTCTTCTGGGTACAGGTAGTCCGCACAAGAGGGATAGATTGCACTTGAACCAGAGAGGATCAATATTCTTGCAGGAAAGTTTACTAGAGCTACATGGGAGGGTTTAAACTAGTTTGGAAAGGAAGTGGGACTCTTGAGTGGGAAGCAGGAACATGGTAAAAACAAGGGATGGAATATTTAGTTAAACTGTATTTATTTCAATGCTTGAGGTTCAACAGGGAAGGAATATAAACTCAGAGCATTAATTGGTTCTGAGGACTGGGAATGTTATAGCCATAACAGAAACATGACTGAAAGAAGGATAGGACTGACAGCTCAATATTCCAGGATAAAAAATGCTGCAGCAATAACAGAGGTACAAGCAAATAAGGAGGGGGTGTGGCCTTGATAACAGTAATATTAAAGATTAAATTCTTGGGGGATCATCCAGTGAGGATAGATGGGTTCACTCTGGCAGGGCTGTATTATAAACCTTCTGATAGTCAGCAGGAACTGGAGGAAAAGATGCAAAGAAAAATTGCTCAAAGTTGTAAGAAGAATAGTTGCATAAGCGGAAGCTTTTTATTTTCCCCAGCATTGACAGGGCCATTCAGGGTGTTAAGGGCCTGGACAAGGTAAAATTTGTTAAGTATATTCAAGAAAGCTTCCTGAGTCAATATAGAGAGGCCCTACAGTGGAGGATGCAACACTTGACCTCCTCTTAAGGAACAAGGCAGGGCAAGCAACTGAAGTGGCAATAAGGAAGCATTTTGTTGGCTCCAGTGACCATAATTCTATTAGCTTTAAGAAAGTGATGAAAAAATGTCAGGTCCATAGTTTAGGGTCTTAAACTGGAGCAGATCTAATTTTGGGGAATTAGGCAGGATCTAGCACAGGCTGAATGGGTGAGCCTGTTTGAAACCAAACTGACAGATGGCAAAAAGGAAGCTTTTAAGAGCATGACAGCAAGTGTCCAGGAACAGCAAGTTCCTGTTAGGACAAAGAGTAAACATGCAAGTGTAGGAAACCTTCTCAGACACTGAGGATCCAGTCAAGAAAAAGGGACCGTACATTGGATCAGGATTGAGCAAGTACTTCCCCACTAAAAATTAGAAGGAAATTAGGGAGACAAAGAAGGTATGAGATGGATTTGGCAGATAAGGTTAAGAAAAATACCAAAAGGTTCTATAACTAGTGGATAAATCTCCAGGCTTGACCAAGTGCATCCTCAAACTTTGTGGAAGGCTAAAGAGGTAATTGTGGAGGCCTTTGTGGAAATATTTGTTTCATTAGCTACTGGGGAATTTCCTAAAAACTGGAAGATAGGTAATGTTTTTATGTTTAGGGAGAGTAGCAGAGACAAAAAGGGAAAGGGAAAATGCAGGCTGGTCAACCTGCCATTAGAGGTGGGGAAGTTACTGGAAGGAATTGAGGGACTGGAGTTCACAGAATTTGATAGAATATGATTAGGAGGTATCAGAATGGCTATAATAAGAACCTTTAGTTTTTTGAAGTAACCGAAACAGTAGGGCAGGGAATGTCCATTTGGACTTTAGTAAGGCCTTCAAGGTTGTGCATGGCAGGTTGTCTGGAAGGTTAGGTCTCATAGAGTCCAGGAAGAGCTAGTTAAGATTCAAAATTGGCTTGGAAGCAAGAAGCAGAGGGTAGTGGTTGAATGTTGCTTCTCAGAGTGCAGGCACCTGACTAGTGTGCCAGTGTTGGGACCCTTGATATTTATTATTTATATAAATGATTTGGATGTGAGTGCACATAGCTCAATCAGTAGGTTTGTGGATGAGGCAAAATTAGAAGCATTAATAGTGAAGTTTACGGTAGATGACAAGAGGATCTTGATGATAAGGGAATGTTTTATCAGAACATGGAGGCATCTTCATGAGCTCCCACAGCCCCCGATGACTTTGATTTCAGTCTGAGGGCAATGTGAGAGCATCCTTAGGAGGGTGAACCCATAGAAGCTTCTGGCCCAGATGGGTACCTGCTTGAATACTAAAGATCTCTGCTGAACAACTAGTTGGGGTGTTTACTAATATCTTTAACCTCTCACATCAGCAGTCTGAGGTACCCACCTTCTTTAAGCAGGTGCCTAAGAAGAATGTGGTAACCTACCTCAATGACTATCATCTAATCGCATTTACATCCACTGTGATGAAATGCTTTGAGAGGTTGATGATGAAACATTTCATTGGCTCTTCACTTGACCATAGAACATCTGGACAGTGAAGGTCCATACATAGGAACACTTTTAATTGACTGCAGCTCAGTGTTCAATACATCCATCCCCTCAAAATTAACCAATAAGCTTCAAGACCTTGGCCTCAATACCTTGTTGTGCAACTGGTTCCTCTATTTCCTCATTTGCAGACCACACCCACAGTCAGTTCAGATTCTCAATAACATCTCCTCTACAATCACTGTTGGCACATGTGCACCATAAAGCTGCGCGCTAAGTCCCCTGCTCTACACAATTTATACTTATGACTGTGAGGTTAAGCACAGCTCCAATGCCATATTAAAGTTTGTTGATGACACTACCCCCGTTGGACAAATCAAAGGTGGTGACAAATCAGCATAGAGGAGGGAGATTGCCAAAACAAAAACCTCTCACTCAACATCAACAAGACCAAGGAGCTGATTATTGAGTCCAGAAGGAGGAAACTCGTGATTTACAAGTCAGTCCTCATCAGGGATCAGAAGTGGAGGGAGTTAGCAACGATAAATTCCACAGTGTTATCATTTCAGAGGATCTGTCCTGGTTCCAGTACTTATAAAGTGCCATTACAGAGAAAACATGGCAGCTCTTCTACTTTCCTAGAAGTTTGTGAAGATTCGGCATGTCGTCTAAAAATTTGACAAACTTCCATAGATGTGCATATTGACCGGATGCATCAAGGCCTGCTAAGGGCCCTTGAACAGAAAAGGCCCATACAGCCCAGATCATCACAGATAAAGCACCTCTCCCCCACCATTGAGCACATCTACATGGAGTGATGCTGCAGGAAAGCAGAATCCATCTACCGTCCAGGTTATGCTTTCTTCTTGCTGCTGCCATCAGGAAGGAGGTACAGAGCCTTGGGACCCACACCTCCAGGTTCAGGAACAGATATTACCCCTCAGTCAGAGTCCTTGAACCAGAGGGAATAACTTCACTCAATTTCACTCATTCCATCACTGAACTGTTCCTACAATCCATGAACTCACTTTCAAGGACTATTCATCTTATGTTCTTGATATTTATCGCACATTTATTTATTATGATTTTTTTTGTATTTGCAGAGTTTTTTTTGTCTTTTTCACATTGGTTGAAGGTCCATCCTGTTGAGTGCAATCTTTCATTGATTCTACAGTATTGTGTTTCTTTGTATTTATTCTGAATGCCCACAAGAAAATGAATCTCAGGGTTACATATGGTGACATGTATGTACTTAGATAATAAATGTACTTTGACCTATGATCAGTTAGGGAAGGGGGGGGGGTCAAGGATTGGCAAACGGATTTCAACAGAGGCAAGTGTGAGGTGATGCAATTTGAATTGCAAACCAGTGTAGGCTATGTACTATGAATGGTAGGGCACACAAGAATGTAATGGAACTGAGAAATTTTAGGAATTAAAGTGCATAATTTGTTGGAAGCAGTGTCATAGGTAGACAGGGCAGTGAAAAATGTATTTAGCATACTGGCCTTCATCAGTCAGGGCAATGAGTTGAGGAATTCAAATGTTGTGGTAGTACACAAGTTATTTGTGAGGCTGCACTTGGAGTACTATGTACAGTTTTGGTCACCATTTTATTGGAAAGATGTGGTTAAACTCAGAAGAGTGAAGAGAAGATTACAGAATGGTGCCAGGACTAAAGAACCTGAGTTATCAGAAAAGGTTGTCCAGGCTAGGTCTTTATTTCCCTGGAACGTAGGAGAATGAGGAGCAACTTCATTGAAATGTTTAAAATTGAGAGGTAGAGATAAGGTGACAGTAATCCAAGGTAGGGAAGTCCAAAACTAGGGGGCATAGATATTGGATGAAGGGAGATTTAAGAGACCTGAAGGGCAACTCCCCCCCCCTCCGCCACCCCCAAAGTGGTAAGTATATGGACGTTGAGTGCGCAGTCATCAGCAAACAAGAAGTCTCTGATGACAGTCTCTTGCACCTTTGTAACTGCCTGCAGGCGCCTAAGGTTGAACAACCTGCCGTCAGTCCTGTACCTGACGTGGATTCCTTCTTCGTAGTTACGGAAGGCATCTGTCAGCATGGCAGAGAATACCATACTGAACAGAGTCGGGGCAAGAATGCAGCCTTGTTTGACGCCACTCGTCACTGGGAAGGCCTCCAACTCGTCGCCGTCATCCAGAACTTTCACCCTCATACCGTCGTGGAACTGCCGGGCGATTGTGATGAACTTGCTGGGGCAGCCAAACTTCTCCATGATCTTCCACAAGCCTTCTCTGCTGACCGTATCGAAAGCCTTGGTTAGATCGACAAAGGTCATGAAGAGGTCGCTGTGTTGCTCCTGGCATTTTTCCTGGAGTTGGCGCGCAGCAAAAATCATATTGTTGTTTCTTCTTGTTTGCTGATGACTGCGTACTCAACGCCAGCACAGAGCAGGAGATGCAGCGTGAAATGGACTGCTTCTCACAAGCCTGCGACAACTTCAGTCTCACTATCAGCACCAAAAAGACCGAAGTTATGTACCAGCCTGCCCCAGGAAAGCCATACCAGGAGCCGCGCATCACGGTGAAGGGCCAGAACCTCCAGGCAGTCGACAACTTCACCTACCTGGGCAGCATACTCTCTCGCGCAGTGAACATAGACGCTGAGGTCAACAACAGGATTGCCAAAGCCAGCACCGCCTTTGGGAGACTCCGTGAGAACGTCTGGGAGCGGAGAGGACTCAGCCTTACCACCAAGCTGAAGGTCTACTGTGCAGTGGTCCTTACCACCCTCCTTTACGCTAGCGAGACCTGGACTCTCTACAGCAGACATGCCAAATAGCTCAACCACTTTCACCTGAGCTGTCTCCGCAGACTCCTCCACATCAGGTGGCAGGACAAAGTCCCCGACACGGAAATCCTGGAACGAGCTGGGCTCTGCAGCGTCTACACCCTCCTGCTGAAAGCCCAAGCCAGGTGGGCTGGACATGTGGTCAGAATGCTAGACAGCCGATTGCCTAAGCAGCTGCTGTACGGAGAACTGTGTCAGGGCAAGCGCTCAGTCAGGGGGCAGAAGAAATGTTACAAAGACTGCCTCAAAGCGTCCCTCAAAGGCCTGGGTGTCAACATCAACACGTGGGAGACGCTTGCCCTCGAACGTCCAGCTTGGTGCAGCAAGATCACCACAGGAGCTCGTGCAGCTGAAGTCAGGCGCATCACTGAGGCGCAACGAAAGCGTGCTGTGCGCAAGGCCCGAGCAGCATCCACTGCCACGACAGCACCCACCCACTTGTGTCCCACATGTGGGCGAGCCTTCAGGGCCCAGATTGGCCTCATCAGTCAGCTCCGGACCCACAGCCACCAATCTCCCATTTGACTTTGAAGCCATGGTCATCTTCGACTACGAAGGACGAACAACAACAACAACAAGTATATGGAATGAGATGCCAGAAGTGGCTGAGGCAGGTATGATGGTATAATTTAAGAATCACTTAGACAGGTACATGGAAAGGTGGGACTTAGAGGGATATGGGCTAATTTCAGGAACTTGGGTCTAACTGGGTGGGCACTGATCACCATGAACTTGTTGGGTGAGTCAAGCACCTGTGCCTGTGCTGTATTGTTCTGATTTTATGATCCACAGATAGAACAAAATATATTAGACAATTATATAAATAATCTTCCATTTACTTTCAACATCATCAGCTGATGCATGAATCAAACTGATTTTTTAAAAGACTATTCCAATCTACAATATAACGGCTGTAGACATCATCTTGTGCAAATGCGTCTTCATTGTTGTAAATATTTTAGTATTTTAAACGTAACCTGAGATCCAGCAAGTGGAAGCATCTATGGAGTTCTATGTCATACCTAATCTATAACCAACTTACTACATGTAATTGAGAAACAAGAGTAAATGTAAAGTACTTGTAATGGGACCTTGTGTATCTTTCAGTATGAATGTACAAGAACTGGATTTTCATTTACTTTTCCTTACATTGGGTACAAGAACAGGATGAATACGGTTGTTTCCAATAGTCGTTGAGTCTAAGTTCACAGGGCATAGCCTCATCATCTAAGGAACAGATGAGGAGGAATTTCTTTAGCTAGAGGGTGGTGAATCTGTGGAACTAATTGCTATGGATGCCTGTGGGGGTCAAGACATTGGGTGTATTTAAAGCAGAAGTCGATAGGTCCTTGAATAGTAAGGGTGTCAAAGGCTATAGGGAGAAGGCAGGAAGATGGGAAGCAGACATGATGGGACAAATGGCATAATTCAGGCCATATGCCTTATGTTTGTAGTTGCACGTTTATAAATGTACAAGATCTGTAAGATTGCTCAGTAGATAACAACATCAAAACCATTCCAGAACAGATGTATCTAATATACACTGGTAATTTAATCCAGTACTAAGGAAATACTGTCCTTGTGTTACTATGGTGCAGTAGTACCAATAAAGGAAAAAGCAAAGGTTCTCAATTTTAGGAAGCGATTTTTTTCATATAGAAAAGCAAATGTTATGTGATTTGATGTTGTAATGAGTGTCACATGATAAAACCTCCAGGAATACTCCAACTAATGCTGGTAGTTCAATGGTCCGTTACATCAATTAAGTTGTTAAAGGCAACACAGAGCTTTTCACTTCCCTTTACAACCAATGTACCACATTTCAAACTTGGTCACTTTTACAATTTCATTGGCAATGTTGTAATATAGTCAAATTGCACATATCAATCTCCCAAACAGTAGTACCGTAATGATTAGATAATGGCATAGAAATCCAGATACACCAGGTTTCTTTATCCTCATGCTAAAAGTCTGAAAATCCATTCCCCCGCGCCCCCCCCCCCATGGAACTGCTTACAATTGCTAGCATTTCCAGGTTGAATCATACTAATTTCAAAATGAGATCCATCACTCAGGTCACACATCACATTGGTATGAAAAGCCATAGTTGAATGCAAGAAGATAGTGATGCTTTGAGGGTGGCAGACACCAACATTTATGTTCTGTACTTATCAGTGTAGTTTAAGCAACGATGTGTTTCATGGATAGCCAGAAACTTCAGATTAAACAGATTCTTCCCCCAGCCATCGAACAAGAGCAGTTTCTTCTTTTTAAATTTTTTTCCCCTCAGGTAGTTACGAAGAATCAAAGGTGATTTTCTTCCACTCTAGTTTTGTGGGTTCTGGTATGGTTAATGAAGCCAAAGTAGAAAATGCAGATGGTGAAGAATTGGCTAGTGTGGGCAGATGGCATTATGGGGGAGTCATGTGTGGCCCCAATGCCTTGATTCTCAATACTATCCCAAATGCCTCCTCTCTACTTTGAGCTCCCATGGGTTGGATGTTAGCAGGAATCATCAGGAATATTGTACATCATGTATCAGTACTTGATTTCTACAACAGAACATGTCATTCACAATTTTAAAATTTATTGTTAACTCTATTTTCCTTGTTGTGTGAATTGAATTGAATTTATTTAAATCTTACATCCATTCCACAATGTGTGGGAGTAAAAACCTTTGTGTTATGACTCCGTCGCAATGTACAGACACGTGAATTGATAAGTCTAATGGCTTATAGAATGAGGCTGTCCCGTAGCATGTTGGTCCTGGCTTTAATACTGTGGTACCGTTTGCCAGATGGAAGCAGCTGAAACAGTTTATGGTTGGGGTGACTGGTGTCCCCAATGATCTTCCAGGCCTTCTTTACACACCTGTTGCTGTAAGTATCCTCAGTGGAGGGAGATTCACATCCACAGATGCACTAGGCTGTCCGTACCACTCTCCACAGTGCCCAGCGATCAAGGCTGGTGCATTTCCTGGACCAGGCGGTGATACAGCCAGTCAGGATGCTCTCAATGATACCCCTGTAGAAGGTCTTGAGGATTTTGGAGCTCATGCTGAACTTCTTCAGTTGCCTGAGGTGGAAGAGATGCTGTTATACTTTTTTTTTTGCCACACAGCCAGTGAGTACAGTCCAGATGAGATCTTCGGTGATGTGTATACTGAGGAACTTGAAACTACTCAACCTCTCAAATGCAGTGCCATTGATGCTGATTGGGGCAAGCCTTTCTCCATTCCTCCTAAAATCCACGATCAGCTCTTTTGTTTATTTGACATTGAGGGAGAGGTTGTTAACTTGGCACCTCTGTGTCAGGGTGTTAATCTCTCCTCTGTAGGCTGTCTTGTTACCGTTAGAAATAAGACCCATCAATGTTGTGTCATCTGCAAATTTGATCAGCAGATTGGAGTTGTATGTGGCAGCACAGTCGTGGGTGTAAAGGGAGTAGAGGAGGGGACTCAGGATACAACCCTGAAGCGAACCTCAGTTGAGGGTCAGGGGGCAGAGATGAGGTAGCCCACCCTTACATCTGTCGGCAATCCAGAAGGAAGTCTAGGATCCAACTGCACAGGCAGGGTGCAGGCAGAGGGCTCTGAGCTTCCTGTTAAATATGGAGGGAATTATGGTATTGAATGCTGAACTGTAGTCCAGGGACAGCATTCTAACGTATGCATCCCTTTTCTCCAGATAAGTGAGGACGGTGTGTAGTACTGTGACCATGGCATCATCAGTAGACTGGTTCTGTTGGTAGGCAAATTGTAGGGGGTCCAGTGTGGGTGGTAGCATGCTGCAGATGTAGTCTTTAACCAGCATCTCTAAACATTTGCTTATAATTGAGCTGAGTGCAACAGGGCGCCAATTGTTCCGGCATGCTACCTTGGTTTTCAATGATGAACGATTTGTAAACGTATGATACAAACATGATATGCAATAAGGTACCAAGCGATGCTAGACTTACTAAAAAGAGATAAAACCAGGATATTTTGATCATATAACCTCTTCATTGCATTTCTGATAGTATTTTATTATTAAAATTAAGCAAATATTATTTCCAATTTTTGTAATTTGAGCAAAATGATACCGAAAATTGAAATTACATTAAAAATTACAATTAAAAAGGTTATATCCACTTCTAGAAGACTAAAAATAAAGCTACTGCAACACATCTAACACCATAAGTATTGCAATAACTGAGATTAACATAAAATATTGCAGAATGGACAAGACTTGGATTAAAAATGGCATTTAAACTTGCATTTTATCCTTCAGGATTGCATAATTGAATAAATTTATCCATTAATCCAACAAATTTGAAAATCAGTTAATTTTTCAACCTGAAGTTCTGTCCCATAACCATGTCATTGAAGTAAGGTTATAATATCATGTAGGAACATTGCCCTCTTTTTGCCACTCACTACCCACAACAGCAGTACTCAACTACCTTCTCTACTTTCCATGCTAGTTTATTAATTCCAATGAAAGCAAATAGAAGTTAAAAAAAGATTTTCTTCTTTAGGATGTACATTTCATTTCAAAACAATAGACTCTTTGTTGCTAAAATAGTGGTGCTGAATTTTTCAACACCAAATTCCCTTTAGAGTTTGATATCTTAAACTATTCTTTGCTTTTCTTCAGCTCAGTACCATACAGATAACAGATATTACACTTGCATATCATTAAAGTTAACTGTTGGATTTTCTTTATAGAGAAGAGCATTTAAGAAAAACAAGTTTTATTACATTTTATTGAATGGATAATGATGGCAATTCATTAGTTATTTATAACTAATTGATGATTTTGATTAACCTTAGGAAGGATAATGGCGCCTAATGACAACTCCTTTGCTTGCATCTTCAGAAACAGCTCTATTTCGACCTTTAATATCTTTATTTTTCCCTTTCAGGGTTCTTTTGAAGACCCTGACCTGGAGTTACGCGCAGGCTTCAGTTCTTTGTGAGAATGGGACACGTTCTCGGGGTTCCACAACTGGCTGTTATTCGACATGCCAAGGGTTTGGCCTGGGAGTCTCAATCATGTTTGGAAGCCTAAGATTTCGGGGCTCTGGAGACTGGCGGATCCAAGGGTCGGTGTCACGGCAGCAGACTCATGTGTCGTCAGGAAGGCTGGAAAATCTTTTGCTGTGGTCCTGAAGACCCGAGGCCTTTGTGATCTTCGGACACAGAGCTCGAAAAAAAGCGATGAAATGGACTTTTAACATCGTAAACCAGCAGGTTGTTGTTATGTCTCCCACTCACTATGAAAATGGGGGATACCACCCTCTCCCTTGCCAGGGAGAGGGAGAACCTGTGGTTTGTCAAATGTCAGATGAAATGCGAAGCCTTTGGGTAACTTTGGTCTGTGTTTTTGCTATTGCTTAGCTCACGCTTGGGCTCGGTGATGGTACCAATGCACTTTTTTTTACTGGTGGGGGGAGGAGGGATCGTTGCTTGTTGCCACTTACGCACGGGAACTAGGGGGACTTTGGGGTTCTCACGTTTAACTGTCGTTCATTCTTTGGGGCACTCCTCTGTTTTTGTGGATGTTTGCGAAGAAAAAGCATTTCAGGATGTATGTTGTATACATTTCTCTGACATTAAATTCAACCTTTGAACCTTTCAACATAGATAACGTGTTCTAGTTATGCACAAGAACAGAACAGTACAACAGAGGAACACGCTCTTGGCTTCCCGTGTATGCTAACCATGATGCCAAATTAAACCCTTCATACTGGCATGTGATCCATTACCCTCCATTTTCTGCATATTCATGTAACATCTAGAAGCCTCTCTAATGTCAGTATTGTATTCCACTACCACCATGGCTGTATGTTCCAGGTACCTTCCATTTTCAGTATTTTTAAAAAAATATTTGCCAAGCCTATCTCCTTTGAAGCTTTCCCACTCTCAGCTTAAAGCTAAGCCCTCTGGTACTTTACATTTCCATCTTTGGAGAAAAATTGTCCACTCTCTCTATATCTCTCAATTTTACAAACTTCTAACAGGTTCCTCCCTCAGCCCAAAACAATCCAGAGAAAACAATCCAAGTTGTCCAACTTCTTATCACTAATACCCTCTAATCCAAGTATCATCTTGATACACCTTTTCTGCATGGTCTCTAAAACCTCCACACCCTTCCTGTAATGGGAAAACCAGAAATGCACACAGTCCTGCAAGTGGGCCCAAACCAAAGTTTTGTACAGCTGCAACATGGCTTCCTAACTTTTAAGCATAATGCCCCAAGGCAAGAATGCCTTCTTCACCACCCTGTGTTGAGACTTTCAGAGAGCAACGAAGGCCAAAATGCCAAAAGCTCTCTTTATGACCTATGTACCTACCTGGGATGCCATTTTAAAAGAATTATAGATTGTATTCTCAGATCACTTTGTTCAACTGCACACCTCAGTGCTGTACCATTCACTGTGTAAATCCTACCCTAGTTTATTCTGTCCAAGTGCATCACCTCATACTTGTCTGCATTAAATCTCCTGCTAAGACAATGCTGAATCCAATTTACAATTTCATCCTGAATGCCAAAAGAGTACACCTTCTGGACCAGCCTCCCATGCAGAACTCTGTCTATGTTGAATATGTCCACTGCCTTTCCTTCATCAACCTTCCTCGTATTCTCCTCAAAATCACTAAGATTGATTAGATATGATGTAGACACACAAAACCATGTTGGCTATCTATAATATGGCATTTTATGTCAAATTACTTGCACATAATTTACCGATGACTGATAGGCCTGTAATTTCATGATTTTTAGAGCCTTTCTTGAACATTAGAGCAACATTTGCTGTCCTCCTACACTTAACCGTGGCTAAGGAAGTTTTAAACATCTCAGCCAAAGTTCTGGCAATTTCTGCACCAGACTCCCATAAAGTCCAAGGAACACTTTATCAGTCCATGGGGAATCATCCAACCCAATTTGCCTCAAGGTAACAAGTGTCTCTTCTTCTGTAATCTGGATGTGGTTGTTTATCTTACTACTCTTTTGCCTCAGTTGTATGGACCCTGTGTCTGTCTCCTGAGCAAATACAAGCACAAAAACAAATCATTTAAGGTCTCACCCATCTCTTTTAGCTCCATGTGTAAGTGACCAAACTGATCTTCCAGGGGACCAATTTTGTCCCTTGCTATCCTTTTGCTATTAATATATCTACAGAACTCCTTGCGATTCTCTTTAACTTTATTTAGCTCACCCTCATTTCCTCTTCAAGTCCTCTTGATTTCTTTCTTAAGCATTCTGTTGCATTTTTTATACTCAAGTGCTCATTTAATTCTAACTGCTTATACCTGATATGTGTCTCCTTCTTCTTAACTAGGGCCTCAATATCCGTCAAAAAGTAAGGTTCCATAAATCTGTTAGCCTAGTCTTTTATTCCAACATGAAATCACAGATTCTGTACTTTCAATATTTCACTTTTGAAGGAATCCCACTTACCATGCAATCCTTTGTCAGAAAACAAGCTATCCCAGTCCATACTTAACAGATTTCTTCTGATGTCATCAAAATTGGCCTTTCTCCAATTCAGAATCTCAACCCAAGGACCATCCTATCCATCTCCATAATTACATTCAAACTAATGGAATTACGATCACTAGATCCAAAGCATTCCTCTATACACACTTCTATCACTTATCTTGTCTCATTCCCTAAGAGGAGATCCAGTATCATGCGCTCTCTTGTTAGAACTTCTACATATTATCATCAAAATATACAAATGTGGTACAATGAAATAATCGTATAAGAAGAACAATATATTGGCTGGAAAACAATACAGCAAAATAGATATTTACATAGTTATAAACATAACAATTTGAACACAGGCCATCAGGATGGTATTAAATTGGATGACAAAAACATGATGGGCAAAACCATAACTTTGTCAAGTCTGCTTCTACCACAGTGTTAAGAGCTAGATATATTTAATCACCAACGAAACAGAGTCTTTAAATGACCAACCTGTCAAAGTTACCTGTTATTCACAAAAGTTAAAACCAGATTCATATTATTTTCCTGTTATGAAACAATCTCGCAAGCATAACAGACAGAAGGTCAACAGAAACATAACAAGGGAGAAGAAGCTCAAAAAGATGAAAGACCTAAAGGTACATAAGTCACCTGTACCAGATGAACTGCACCCTAGGGTTCTAAAAAAGGTAGCGGTAGAGATTGTAGAAGCATTAGTAATGATCTTTCAAGAGTCATTGGACTCTGGGATAGTTTCCAGAGGACTGGAAAATTGCAAATGTCACTCTACTCTTTAAGAAAGGAGTTGGGGGGGCAGTAGAGAGGAAATTATAGACAAGTTAGATTGAGTTCAGTGGTTGAGAAGACATTAGAGTCAATTGCTAACAATGAGATTATGGAGTACTTGGTGATACAGGACAAGATAGGACAAAGTCAGCATGGTTTCCTTCTGGGAAAATCTTGCTTGACCAATCTGCTGGAATTCTTTGAGGAGATCATATGTAGCACATATAAAGAGGATGCAGTAGATGTTGTATACATGGATTTACAGAAGACTTTGACAAGGTACCATACATGAGGCTGCTTGCCAAGTTAAGAGCCCATGGTATTACAAGAAATGTACCAGCATAGTTAGAGCATTGGATGAATGGTAGGAGGCAATGAGTGGGAATAAAAAGATCCTTTTCTGGTTAGCTCCCAGTGACTAGTGGTGCTCCCCAGGGGTTGGTGTTGGGATCACTTCTTTTTATGCTGTATATCAATGATTCAGATGATGGAATAGATGGCTTTGTTTGCAGATAATACAAAGATTGGTGGAGGGACAGGTAGGGTTGAGGAAACAGGAAGGTTGCAGAAGGACATAGCCAGATTCAGAGAATGGGCAAGGAAGGCAAGTGAAATACAATGTTGGAAAATGTATGGTCAAACACTTTGGTCGAAGAAATAAATGTGCATATTACTTTCTAAATGAGGAGAAAATCCAAAAATTCAGAAAAGGGACTTGGGAGTCCTTGTGCAGAACTCCTCAAAGGTTAATTTGCAGGTTGAGTCAGTGGTAAGGAAGTCAAATGCAATGTTAGCATTCATTTCAAAAGGTCCGGAAAACAAGGGCAGGGATGTGATGCTTAGGGTTTATAAGGCACTGGTGAGTATTGTGAACAGTTTTAGGCTCCTTATCTAAGAAAAGACGTGCTGGCACTGGAGAGGGTTCAGAGGAGATTCACAAGGATGATTCTGGTAATGAAAGGATCATCATATGAGGAACATTTGATGGCTCGGGCCTGTACTCACTGGAATTTAGAAGAATGAGGAGGGATCTCAGTGAAATCTTTCAAATGTTGAAAGGCTGGGACAGAGTAGATGTGGAAAGGATATTTCCAGTGGTGAGGGAGTCTAGGACAAGAGGGCACAGCCTCAGGATAGAGGGGCGTCTATTAAACAGAGATACAGAGAAATTTCTTTAGCCAGAGGGTGGTGAATTTGTGGAGTTTGTTATCACAGGCAGCAGTGAAGGACAGATGGTTGGGTGTATTTAAAGTGGAGATTGATAGGTTCTTGATTGGCCATGTCATCAAAGGTTACGGGGTAAAGCCGGGGAGTGGGACTGAGCAGGGGGAGTAAATGGCAGAGCAGATTTGATGGGCCAAATTGCCTAATTCTGCTCCTATGTCTTATGGTCTTCTGGTCTTGTAAGAAAACTAAATGGATAACACCTTATAAAAAAGGTAATGGAAGTTCAGCCCTAATATAAAGCATGCTAACTAAAAAGGTAGTTTGCAGATCATAAATTGTGACTGAGTGAGAGTAAAATAATTTATTTGGGCATTCTGAAAAAAAAAGTTACAGAGAAGGTTTTATAGAGCTTGTAAATGTTTTATGATGGGAATTATAATTGAAAATCAATACATTCCAAGAGTAAATTTGTAGAGAAACAAAGGACAGTCAATTTATCCAGCTGGCAATTGTTATTCTGTCAGCTCTATACATTATTACAAGATAAAAATGGCAAATGTATAGCAGTCTATATACCCAAAGATATAGCAAAGTGTAACTATAAAAGCAATGGTGAAGAACTAGAAAGGGGCAGACGGTAGGAAAAAGGATTTAACATTTTGGTTAATCATAAGAAAAATCAAGGAGGAAGATCAATAGGCAAGTGGTCGGATAAACGATAACTTGTCTCGGCTATTTTATGAGTAGTATGCTTTGAATATCTTAATTTTAAATTAAGCTTTTTTTCAGAAATTCCATTATCAATTTTGTAAAGTTCTATTAAATAAATTGAAAGGAAGAAATATTTAGAAGCTGGAAATCTGAAATAAAACAGAAAACCTAGAAATATTTTGCAGGTTAGGAGGCATCTGTGGGGAGGATATTCAAGCTCATAGGACTAGATAAGCAGATCCTAACTCGGGACATAGCATAGAAATCTTGAGGTGGGGCTTGGTGGGTGGCAGATGCTTCCCAAGGGTCATCAGGTGAGAACCCCCCTTCTTAGATATTTCATCAGTTTAAGCCCACTACATCTCCAGAGGGCTCAAAAGTACAACCTGGCATCCCAGGTGCACCCCTTTCACATCTGGCCACCCATGGGTCATTTTAGGACCCAGCTGCCTTCACTCCTCTTCATCCATAGTCAGTGGCTGCTTCACTCATCTACCTCCGAGAATTCTTTTATAGCTTGCCAGTGGCTCTGGCCCCAGACTCCCAATCCCTTCAGTATTCTGAGCATGGAAGTAGCCACAAATCTTCTGCATCCAACCTCTGCTGGGAAAATGTGCACCTTGCATCCATGCTGCTTAGCATCTGTGGCCAGTTCAGCATATCTTACATGTTCCCGCTCATATGCCTCGCAGACCGCATTCTTCCCAGAGCACTGTGAGCTCTGAGAATTACTACAGTCTTCAGACTGCTGGACCACAAGACCAAATCTTGCCTGAGGGTGGATATCTCCAGGGGAAATATTAGCCTTTGTCAAGGTTGACAGCCATGTTCCAGTCATGAGCAGGCTCCAGTATACCTGACAACAACCATGTCACTGAGGATGGCACTGTCTGTCCTTGCTGGACAAAGGAGATGGTGGTTCTTCCAGTCATATGATGCTTAAGAGTTGTTATTCAGCCTTCGCTTCTCCACAATGGATGCCAAATATCCAAGGACCTGGTTGTGCTTCCATGTGCATCTTCCTTGAGTGAGGCTTACTTTGCAAGATGAGAGGATGTGATAGAGGTTTGCTGTTCTTCCACAGAGTGGACAAGCTGGATCTTCACTGAGCTACTGGTTCAGATTTTTTGAGAGTTGGGAGAACATTATAAACAGCTCTTACAAGGAAGCTAATCTTTCTTCCTTCCTTTTTCTTTAAGTCTTTGCAACTGGATTTTCTTTTCTCAATGTTTTCCCACCTTGTCCAGTGTCCCTGTTTTGCCTGAGACACTGCTCTTGCATACCTCATCTTCGCCTCCTGTCGCTGTACTTCCTCCACCACCATAGCTCAACTTTTGCTTTTGTGCTGTCGCCTTTTGCCAAATGGGCCTATTTGAGCCTGTGCCAAGCCCCCCTCTTCCAGATTGCACATGGCCCACCATGTCTGCAAACCTGAGTGCTGCCTTTGCAAGTTTTACTGACGCTGCTGGAAGCCACTTTCTCCCTGTTAAGGTCCTGGATGTAGTATTCTGGACAAAACTGTCACGAGATTCCAAGAGAGTCATCTCAAGCCTCACCTTGGCACACCTGAATTCTTCAGTCAGCCCTGTGACAGGCAACTTCAGAGCTCCTTTGCCATACGGGTAGATGTTACTTAGTGATCTTGGTAGACCCATCCACTTGTTAATGAAGGAACTAACTGTCTTCTCCATCTTTTCAACATGAGGTGATGGGGAATTCATACAGAGTCAGTGGCCACAACACCCAAGGGAGAAATCCAAACTGAAGGCACCAGAGGTTGAGGTTTCCTGGCAGCAAGGCTTTATTGATGCTTTAAGCCCTTTGATGATTTCTTCTCTCAGCAGTTTCACTTGATTTGTATCACTGAGGTTTATCGTACCAATGCCCAAGCTTTAAATGACATTTCTGACACAGTAAAAATTGCTTCCCTTCCACATGGCACTTGTAGTCAACCAGCCTTCCCTTGACTATAGAAATGCTCCTAGACTTCTTTGTTTTAATCATCATTTGGGCCGTTTGATGTTTGAATGGAGCTTCTCAAGCAACAATTTGATAGTTATCAGGACAGTTAAATCATCCATAAATGCCCAAATTGGTGGTAGGTGTAATCCTGACTTCAGTCATTCTCCTCCTACTACCCATTTAGAAGCTCCAATGATTACTTCCATTGCCATGGTAAAGGTCAACAGAGAGATGGTACAACTTGCTATTATACCTATCTCCACAGGCTGCTTTCAAGTCAATAACCTTTCATCACACCTAGTGAAGGTTAGAAATTCAATTAATAAGTCTTCTTCAACTTCTGTCAGCCAACCTCGCTATACTTCTGTCAGATTCTCTTTGTTTCTACACCATCACAAATAATGTCCCCTCCACCTTTGGAGCCCAAACCATGTTTTATATCAAACTTCACCCGGTTCTGAAAAAAGTACTAACTTTGTATCGCTCTCAGTCCAACTTGATGAGTATTTCCAGAATCTTCTCTTTATTCCCAGTAAATACAGTGGTGCTAGAAAGTTTGTGAACAGTGTAGAATTTTCTCTATTTCTGCATATGATCTAAAATGTGATCAGATCGTCACACAAATCCTAAAACTTGATAGAGAGAGCCCAATTAAATAAATAACACAAAAAACATTATACTTGTCCATTTATTTATTTATCGAGAAAAATGATCCAATATTACATGTATTTGTTAGAAAAAGTATGTGAACCTTTACTTTCAGTAATTGGTGTGACCACTTGTATGGCAATAACGTCAACCAAACATTTCTGGTAACCGTTAATCGGTGCTGTACATCAGCTTGGAGGAATTTCAAAGCCATTCCTCCTTACAAGTCTGCTTCAACTCTGGGATGTTGGTGGGCTTCCTTGCATGAGCTACTTGTTTTAGGTCCTTCCACATATTTCTGTAGGTTTAAGGTCAGGACTTTGACTCGGCTATTCCAAAACACAAATTTTCTTCTTTTAAAATCATTCTGTTGTTGATTTACTCTTGTCTCTCAGATCATTGTTTGGTTGCATTATCCAACTTCTATTAAGGCTCAAGTGATGAATTGCTACCCTGATATTCTCCTGCAAAATGGCTTGATATAAGTTTTGAATTCACTGTTCCCTTAATGATTGCAAGCTGTCCAGGCCCTGAGGCAGCAAAGCAGCCCCAAACCATGATGCTCCTTCCACCAGGCTTCACAGTTGGGATGAGGTTTTGGTGTTGGTGTGCAGTGCTCTTTATCTTCCAAACATAGCAATATACATTTCTGACAAAACGTTCACATTTTGTCTCATCTGTCCACAGAACATTGTCCCAAAAGCTTTATAGAACACTTGTATACTTGAGACACGCAGCAATTTTTTTTTTGGATAGTAATGGTTTCCTCCATGGTGTCCTTCCATGGATACCATTCTTGTTCGGTGTTTCTCTTATAGTGGACACATGAACAGAGGCTTTAGCAAGTTCTAGAGATTTCTGCAGGTCCTTTGCTGTGACCCTTGAGTTCTTTTTCACCTTCTTCAGCATTGCACATTGTGCTGTTGGTGTGATCTTTGCAGAATGCCCACTCCTAGGGAGAGTAGCAACAGTAGAGTTACCTCCATTTGCAGAAAATTTCTCTTACTGTGGACTGATGAACAATCAGGTCTTTAAAAATGCTTTTGTAGCCTGCTCCAGCTTCATGCATCTCTACAATTCTTCTTCTAAGTTCCTCTGAAAGTTGTTCTGATCGAGGCATGGTGCACATAAACAGATCTTTCTTGAGAAGAGCAGGCTCTGTCAGTAACCTGACTTTGTGTGATATATATACCTCCAATCCCATCTCATTGATTGGAATACCTGACTCTAAGTAGCTTTTGTAGAAGGCATTACCCCAGAGGTTCACATACAGGTTTCCCCTGCTACCCGAAGGTAGAGCGTTCCTATGAAATGGTTCATAAGCCGGAATGTTGTTAAGTGAATAAACAATTACCATTTATTAATATGGGAAAAATCTCTGAGCATTCCCAGACCCAAAAAATAACCTACAAAATCATGCCAAATAACACATAAAACCTAAAATAACAGTAACATATAGTAAAAGCATGAATGATATGATAAATACACAGCCTATATAAAGTAGAAATACCTTTCTGCAGCACTGTCTAGCGCAGCAAAAATCTCACGGCAGCACTCTTGGTGGAAGCACTCACGGCAGAAACACTCTCTCCAGTAACCTTTAAGCTATGAAGCTGCCAAATCATACCAAATAACACATAAAAATACACAGCCTATATAAAGTAGAAATAATGTATGTACAGTGTAGTTTCACTTACCAGCATCAGGAAGACTCCAATAAATTGCAGTTTCGTCACAGTTAAATACTTGCTTATACGAATAACCACCTTCTGTAATTATTTTCTTCAGTTCTGCTGGGAACTTTTCGGCGGCTTCAGTATCAGCCGAAGCACTCTCTCTGGTAAACGTTAAACTATGAAGCTGCCCTCACCTCAGAAACCGATCAAACCACCCATGACTACCTTTAAATTCCACTTTCGCCACACTTTCATCACCATTGTCCAGTGTTTTCTGTTTCAGCTTATTAAAAAGACTGACTGATTTCTCCGTAAGCATAAGAAAACTTAAGAGAACACCACACTTTGTACACCCATCAATCCACTCAAGCAATAGACTTTCCATTTTATCCTTCACTGGATGCCGACTAAGAGAAACCACTTTGCTACAAGCAGAACCAACAGTAACATCGGCAGCTGTCAAAATTCTTTCTCTCTGCGTATAAATAGTGCAAATGGTGGACGCAGGCAAGTTCAACGCGCGGACAATGTCCTTACTTCCTTCACCATGATCGAAACGCTTAATTATGTCTAGTTTTACGCTAAGTGTAACACCCTTATGAGCTCTTATAGGCTTTTCCGGTACCTTAGAACTCATCTTGCTAACGGATGCACAAAATAAATTGAGATAAAGCACATGCTTAAGCAATGGCGGCTAGAATGCATATCCGGGGGAGGAGCCTGGCTGTTCAGGCGTGTGCTGCCTTTTCTCGTACCAGTGAAAACACCTTCTGTTAGCGAAAACAGGTAACTAATGTAGGTCTTTCATAACAGCGAAAGGTGTCGTAAAGCGAATGTTCGGAAAACGGGGGCCACCTGTACTTCTTCCAAAGAATACATGTAATATTGGATCATTTTTCTCAATAAATAAATGAACAAGTATAATGATTGTTTTATTATTCATTTAATTGGGCTCTCTTACATAAAGATCTGATCATATTTTAGGTCATATTTATGCAGAAATAGAGAAAATTCTACAAGCCACAAACTTTCGAGCACTACTATAAAACCATGTCACTTGAAAGTGATTAAAGTGGATGTGGATAAATATTCAATAGATCAAGGAAGAGAGGGGAATAGGGAAGAGGAATAGAGGGGAATAGGGAAGAGGAATAGAGGGGAATAGGGAAGAGGAATAGAGGGGAATAGGGAAGTGGAACAGAAAAGGATTTGAAGCCAGCAGGTCAGACATATATTGGATGGTGAGGCTGGTTAGATAGCCTACTCCAGCCCCTAATTTTCTTGTGTTCTTGTTCACTTCCTTTATCTTATTGATGCCATAATTGAGAACAGATGACACTAAACTTTCATAAGCAGAACTATTTTCAAAATGACACTTTCTACCACATCTGATTAAAGACTAGAAAAAAATTCACTACACAAGTGAAATTATCATATTACTTAAAACATTAGAAAAAGTAAAACTCAGCAATACTTGTAAGTTAAATTTATATATTAGATCTTTACTGAGGTGATTATTTTAGTTAAAACATTTGTTCAGTTCCACTGTCATAAAGTTCCACTTTGAAAATTTGTCTTGATTAAAAGACTTGACTTTCTATTGTGCAAATATATTTTCCCTTCCCACTAAAACTGCAAAATAAATTGGTCAAGTGTAAAGACTGTGATTGGAAACAACTACCAAAACTAGCCCTAGACATTTACACATATGACAGGAGGCAACTTATCTCACTAAACAAGCTCTCTGTGTGGATTCAGTAGGTGGTGTACAACAGACAAGTTTTATTTCAAAAAATGAACTTGCAAGTTTGAAATAAAACTTTGGAGATAAGTAAAATTGGAAGATTCATTAGAACTCACAGACATTCTTGGTGGATGTAGGACCATGTCTCTTCTTGGGAACTTCAGTGAATCAGCAGAGTAATATACAGGTATATAACATCACTTACAGTAATGCAGTTTAATAAAGGTTACTAAAATCATAACTGGGACTAGATCTTTACTTCACAGGAAATTCATACAACAAATCATTTTCTATGAACATTAATTTTAGCAATGCTTTAACAAAATTCAAAATTTGAAAAGGGAACTGATACATACTGTAAATGCACCACAATCTCGTCAATATTTGTAATATTAACCTTGTCCTTTACAGCTTCCACATCATTCTTTAAGTGGGAAAAACTTGAAAAGCTGGGAAAAATAAGAAATTATAAAGTTATTTTAAAGACTATATAAAAATGAATCTGAGCAGGTGCTACACCAAGAAATTTTTACAATTAACTTTAACCTTTGTTCCTTGGGGCTACTTTCCTTGAACACGTCCACTACTTAAATTTTCTTGTATCCACAGAAAAATCCAACTAATTTGAAATACAGATTTCAACCAGAATCTCTGAAAGTGGAACAACACTAAATAATCTCATTAAAAGTATTTCACATTCATTATGAGAATTCCAGAGACAGAAAAATCAGTGAAGACAGAAGCATGCAAAGTATTGCAACACTGCAGGTAACATCACTTTTTCAGAGCAATAGGTATGAATACCAACTGCCTTAACTTGCTATTTCCATATACAAAAATCTATCTGGATTAACTTGTTTCTCAACTTTCATTATCATACTTTACTAATTATCCATGACACAGCATCTCATAATATTTACTAATGGGCCAGAAATAATTACCCATGCCTAGTACAATCAAGTACTACATCATTGAAGAATACCCTTGAGTCTATAAGAGCTCTTCCTTCCAAATTACCTGCTAACTACTTTCAATTATTAGAATATTTTAATGTAATTCAGTATTTTAGTCTCAATTATCCTTTCTAGGAGCAGTTTTATTGACCATCCTCTGTAGAAAAGAAAGTTGGCCATTTTCTACAATTATTATACCACTTATCCCACCTAGATACTTCAGAATATCAAAAATCATATTTGCAAAGAGGGCATTTTATCAATTCCTGCCTGAGCAGTTCTAGTTCCTAACCAGTAAAATGGATTCTTGTTCACTTCCATTCCATAATCAAAAAGCACTGTTCTGCATTTGTTCACTGTCATATACCAACCTCCCCCCCCCCCCAAAAAAGGTGGTTATTTGTTGCAGAAACACTTATGATGGTGCTTAACTTTCTAATTCACTATTCTGTAGATACATTTACAGGGATGCTGCCACAAGAAAGCACAGACTCAACCGTGCCCTCTTCTTGTCACTACCATTGCAAGGAAGCATGAAAGCCTTAGGTCCCACACCACCTGGTGCAGGAACAGTTATTACCCTTCAACTATCAGGCTGCTGAACCAGCGTGGATAACTTCAATCACCACTACTTCAAACTGATTCTATGACCTTCAGCTCATTTTCACGGACTTGTTACAACTCAAGTTCTCCATATCATTTTTATTTGCAAAGTTTGTCTTCTTATACACACTATTTGTCTGCCCTTGCCTGTTTATGTACAGTTTTTCATAAAATTCTATTGTATTTCCTTCTGCCTGTAAACACCTGCAAGAAAATTAATCTCAAGGTAGTACATGGTAATATATACACACTTTGGTAATAAATTTACTTTGAAATTGTTTGTCAAGGCCATACACAGTACTTCAAGAGTGATCTAATCAAAGGATGACCAACTCACATACAAAATATTAAATATCTTCAGAATTTGTCAGGATTTGACAACTGATATATTTAGATAAAACTCACTACAGATTAACTCTTCTAACACAACTCTACATTTGTTATATATTATCAGTGACTGATGAATTAGCAATTTATAATCTTTTCTACCAATGGCAGGGCTTATAATGACAATGCTGTGATCACATTAAATCATTACTACAACTCTAAACACCTTTACACATAGCTTATACATGTCACTGGCAGTGTCAGAATTTGTTGCTCATCAATACTGCCGCTTGAACCATGTAGCTTGCTAGGCCATTTAGAGAAACATGACGAGTTTATGGTGAGCCCAGAGTTGCAGATAGACCTGAATTGGTATGGACAGAATATATGAAGTACATTAGTGAACCAAATTGTTTTTTAAACAACAATCCAGTGGTTTTAATAACCCAAATTGAGATTTCATGTTTTTTTAAAATCCAGGGTTCAATTTAATTTCTTGAATTCAGATTCTCTTGCTGCAACAGAGGAATTCAAATGGACATTTCTATAATAAATACCCCAGGCCTCCAGAGACTTGTCTAGTGAAAATGGTATAAAAGTTGTAAATTATATGATGTCTAAACAAACAACTTACCAACTAAACTAAATGAAATGCAGAAATTTGAAAAATTAAGTTTAAGGGAATATTACGACTCCCCTATTTTCAGATGTATTGTACATGGTAGATTAACAAATTGAGGTGATTGATTAAAGTAAATGGAAACATATTGAATTCAGTCAATGCCTATGCTTGCTTTAATACTAGTTATTCCATGCATTTATTCCATTCTAATTCTACTGAGCAGTAATTTTTGTTAAGCATGCAATAAAGGATTTTTTTCTATGGGTGGATGGAGTCAGTCATTCCAGGATTACATTCAAATCACCCACTGTCAAATTCATTTAATGTCAAGAACTATGAGGTAAAGAATAATAAGAACAGGCTGCTAACCATTGCAAATGGGATCCAAATATCTGCAGCTGCAACTATAAAGATTAAGAAAGGATTACTGCTTGAACAAGTACTTGTCAAAACCATGAACTTCAGATGTACTTGAGTGGACCAATATTAGCAGCTTATTTCCTTTCATCCCAATCTGTATTAAAAACCCACAATAAACTACAATCATATAATTAAGCCACATTTCATACAGAAATCTGCATTTTTATTGAGTATTTTATTGAGAATTTAATTGACCATCCAGTAACAGGTAAAATTAATAAGTTTTTTTTTTGTAAATAGTGTGGTGACGTTTATCAACCAATCTGTCAAAACTTTGCCGACATAACATTAACTGGAACAACATCAGAAAACATTGCGCAACAAATAAGTTCAGAAAATAGTGTGATGTAAAAAGATTTGCTGGAAAACATTCCTCCTGCTGGACATCAATTCAACATGGTTTTCACCAAATTTTATGGCAACAGAAATTTATGGTGAAATTATGGTGACTGAGCTGCCCTATATAATACCGATCAATCTATAAATGGCATTATGAATCACAAAACCCTGGGTTCTATATGTGAAATGTTTCTACATACAGCTTCAATCTCAGCAGACATTCTGAGGATAAACAGAGTGGAGGACCAGAAGTTTCTCCAAACATGCTTCAGGGTTTTACTGCCATAAGTCTATGATTGGCTGCATATTACTCCATTTCAAATGTAACAACAAAGCAATGGAAACACACAACTTTGAGGAAAAATGTTTTGATTTTACTCTTGGTCAGTTTCCAACATGTAACTTTAGCTTGAAATTAATATGCACATTTTGCAGTGCTTCAGCAAAAACTCTGTGCACATCAGATGTGAGCACTGAATGCTGTGCACTTAATTGGAATAAGGGCATATGAACCACTGGTTTACCTGAAGGGTGTGCATGGGTAGGGAGAGAAAAGATAATAGGTCAGGTACTGCATCTCCTACGGTTTCACAGAAAGGTGCAATGAGTAAGAAGTTAGATAATGGAGGACATGGAAGAATAAACCAGTGGAATGCAAAGGGACAGGCTCTTCACAATGCTAAGTGCAGATAATTTTAGATCTTATGGTGATCAAATATCAAAAAGTGAACTTGCTCATTCAGCTTAGTCCAGTAAACATACATATAACAGCATGATACCATATTGTCATTTAACCTTATTCCTGCAAATTGCTATTCAGTTGTCCTTATAATGTTGCTTATATTTTTCTCATCACATATTGCAGTTACTGTATTCCAAAAATAAATTTAATTACAAAAGTAATGAAGTTATTTAAAACAAACTATGGAAGCAATTTATTGTGTATTATTATTAAAATGTGATTATTGTTGTACATCAATACCAGCTGTTATTGTTGCGCATTATTAATACACTAATGTTATTATAGTGTGGGTTATAATATAGACAGTCTTAAATAAGCTAGTCTGTCTCTATACATGGACAACTCAAAGAAGAAATGGTAATTCTTAGCAAATTGACTAAAATTTTCAATATCCAGTAATAAGTGACAGTTTAACTCTGTGTTCCTCTGCCACAGAGAATATCACATTTATTTCCTGTTAATGAAGACAAACAAATACCCTTTTGTAATATTTACAGGACGGTTACAGCTCAACACCAATGCAAACAGGTAAAACATCTACATCTCTAACTGAAACTTTTGCATGTCTTTATACAAATTCGTTTCTATAACAACACCCATCTTATGCAACCTTAAATTAAGTAGGCCAATTTATAAAACTGAAGTGTCTCAGCACAAAACGTCAACTATTTCTTCCAACACCTACATCTCTAATTGAAACTGGCTGGAATTTTGTCATTAAATTTTAATAACTCTTAAATAGGTATTTATGTACATCAAAGGCAATCAGATATGTGACAAATTTGGTAATAACATGGTGTTAGAAACAGTCCTTGAATCTAGAGCTGAATAGGTCTCAATGCAGCAGTGGCAATAACCACAGTGGTAATATAGTAAAAGCATGAAGACTAGCGTGCTCTCTGTATAAACAGTTATCAATGAATGGATACATTGATAAAATATTGATGAGCCTAAATACCACTTGCTTGACTAGCTCCATAAAACATGATGTAATCAAGGTTCAAGAAATACCTTGATTTAGAAAGACCAACACATTTGAAGAACTAGATTAAAGGAAATTTATAGAGCATGGAATATTTTGCCACAGAGAGTTATTACACAGAGATTGCTACATCCTTAAAGAGAAGATGAATATTTGAAGCAAAGGGATATGAAGTTCTGGATAGGAACAGTGGAATTAGTTTTGGATTGATCTGGAAAAGAGCTACCACACAAGTACATATGAAAGCAGTCAAATGGGAATCAGCTTGTTTTATTAAGTTGATTCAGGTTGCCAAATATATCCTACTCCAAACAACACACGTCATCTCCAAGAGAACAACCATTTCATCATTATTACCACCTGAATAGTGTTATTCCTTCCACTCGTACCTACAAATCCCTCCCACCATTGCAACAGTTTCTCTCATTATCTTTCCGCCTTTTGCTAAGTGCATTCTTTATAGAAGGGTCAGATAAAATTAGCTCTCAAACAGGTATTGTGCTGAACATGGAGGTTGAGTGCAATGTTCATTTAAACAGTCTTCTTTGAAGAGTGGTGGAACAGAGCTTTTGAACACTTAAGACAAGCAGAAATATTCTTGCTAAGCAGGAGAGTGAAAGGATACCACGAGTGGACAAGAATGCAAAGTTGTGGTTACAGCCAAATAGTTAATATTTTAGTCTTAAAACTTTTGCATGGCTTTATACAAATTCATTTCTATAATAACACCCACCTTATGCAACCTTAAATTAAGCAGGCCAATTTATAAAACTGAAGTGTCTCAGCCCAAAACAGCAACTATTTATTCCACTCCATAAATACTGCTTTACTTACTGAATTTTTCCAGCTTTTTGTTGCTCAAGGTTTCCAGCATCTGCAGAATTTTGTGTCTATAAAACTAATTTATTTGAAAGCATCAATGTACAGTTGCTAAATTTGCTGATGATGGCTAGGAAAGGGAGTTGTGATGGTACCATAAAGACACCACAAAGGCATGTGATGCTGGTACCACACAGCTCGAAAACAAACTGAGTTCAATTATGCCTTCTGCTGTGCAGAGGCGGCATGTTCTCCAAGTAACTGCATGGGTTTCCCATGACGGCTCCAGTTTCTCCCCACAAGACATGCTATTTGCAGCTTAGTTAATGTAGGAAGATAGTAGGAATGGGCGTATGGGAGTGAATTATTAAGAAGTCAGTGAGTGAAATGGGATTGTTGAATGGCACCAGGAACCACAATGAACTTGATGGGCCTAATGACCTCCTTCTACATTGTAAGGAAAGAGGGAAATAATTAAGGGTAATACATAAAATAAAACAGATGTTGGAAATTCTCAGCAAATCAAGCAGCATCTGTGAAAAGGCAAAGTTCACATTTCAGATCCAAGATTCTTCATCAGTTCTACTGCTGACCTGCGGAGTGATTCTATTATTTTACCTTTTACTTCTGATTTCTAGCATCGGTTTTATTTTTATTTTCAATTGTGCTATTTATTTGGAAGGTATTGTTCTAGTATTCTGCAAGTGTTCACTTTTGATAAATATATCAATGATCCATCTCCTATTGAGTTTTTCTGTTGGATATCAGAGAAAAGCAGGTTCTTCCTATGTCCCTGTCAACATTCACCGTCCAAAAAAAAAACAATCAGCTGAGAACTCTACTCATCAATTCTTATGTACAAAAATAGCTGAACAAAGACTGTTACACTTCAGAATAACTAATTGCACACTCTCTCCTCATCTCAGTCAGCAATCATCTCTGGATTCTGTATCACTACTTCCCTTCTGCTCTTCATACTAGCTATTTCATCCCTGCCCCCCATGCACCCACCCCTCCACGATGCTGCGGAACCCACTGAGTTCTTTCAGAGGACTATTTGTCTGGACAGTGGGTTTTTCTGCCTTCAGGGGTCCTGAGAGACAAGAGGCATGTCATCTTTTTGCTAGATATGTTTACAAATGCAGTTCTTCTATAAATATCTTAGGTAATATTTTTCTTTCTTGGGGGATTAGTTGCATTGCTTTACAGCTTCTCAACTGATGTGGTCCAACAGGATTTGGTATGAATCAAGAAAATGTTTCTTCCTCACTGCTATCAACCTCAGCTCCAATTTTGTTTCCTTCTCTCCTTTTAGTCTTTTCACTGTCTCTTCCCTCTCTCACTTGCCCATTTGCAGTCCTAGATCAAAAGATTTTTTCAAGACAATGGATATAAAGTGTTTTTAATTACACTTTACATTTGGTTTCAATTAATCATTCTGAAGTGCTTTAGATTTTGTATGCCACCAAACTCCTCAACTATCTTGTACACAAGTATTTGAGTAAAGAAAACTTCTATTACATTTACCTGCTTTCATTCAAAGATATAGTTTTAATTCAGTATATCATTTCCATACAAATATTTGAATTATTGGAAAATTGAATAAGAATTCTTGAAATATGGCAGGAATTACAACATACCAATGAACTTATTTTTATTTATATACAGGTGTTCCCCGCTTTTCAAACGTTTGCTTTACGAAACCTTGCTGTTACGAAAGACCTACATTAGTTACCTGTTTTCGCTAACAGGAAGTGTTTTCACTGTTACGAAAAAAGACAGCGCGTGAAAAGAGGCAGCGCGTGAAAAAAGCAGCGCACACCCCGAGCAGCCAAGCTCCTCCCCCGGCTCTAGCCGGCGTTGCTTAAACATATGCCTGTGAGCAGCCATTAGCAAGATGAGTTCTACGGTATCGGAAAAGACGAAAAGAGCTCATATGGGTATTACACTTAGCGTAAAACTAGACATAATTAAGCAGTTCGATCGTGGTGAACGAAGTAAGGACAAAGTGAGTTTGGCTTGTGGAAGGTGACAAAGATGATGTTGAAGAGGTTTGGCATCCCATGACCAAGAACTGATAGATGAAGAGCTGATGCAATTGGAAGAGGAAAGGATAACAACTGAAACCGAATGCAGTAGCGAACGGACCAAAAATGAAGTCGTCCAGGAACTGAACGTGAAGCAACCGCGTGAGATTTTTGCTGCAATTGACAACAATGATTGCAGAGAAGTACGACTTTAATTTTGAAAGAGTACGTCGGTTTAGGGCATATTTGCAAGATAGGATTTGAGTGCTTACAAAGAAATGTATGATAGAAAAATGAGCGAGGCTAAGCAGTCAAGCATACTGTCATTTTTCAAGCCTTCCACATCAGGCACAGTAGACGATGAACCTTGACCTTCGACATCGAGGCAGGCAGACGTAGAAGAAGATGACCTGCTTGCCCTGATGGAAACAGACGATGATGAGATGACACCCCAGTGTCCCACCACCCCAACCCCTGGGCCGCAGACCGATACATTGCTGTGGAGAATGCAGCGGTAGCCGGGACGCATCCAACGCATCTTTAAGAAAAAAAGCCGAAATAAACAAGCTAATTAATTAGGTGCCGGCCGGCACATAAATGTCGGCCCAGATCAGAGGCGATTGCTGATTGCCGATTGCATCGCCTCTGAGCTGGGCTGACATTTACATGCTAGACGGCACCTAATTAATTAGTTTGTTTATTTATTTCGGCTTTTTTCTTAAAGATGTGCTGGGTGCTTCCCGGCTACTGTTGCATTCTTCGCAGATGGGCTTCGGTCGGTGGCTTGAAGGTTGGGGACCATTGCACCACCCCAACCTCCGACGACTCAGCCTTACACATCATCATCAGTGTGCCAGGCGCTGTCTTCCCAATTCCAGTTAAGTGATACTACACTGTACATACATTATTTCTACTTTATGTAGGCTGTGTATTTTTATGCGTTATTTGGTATGATTTGGCAGCTTCATAGCTTAAAGGTTACTGGAGGGGGTGTTTCCGCCGAGAGCGCTTGTATGAGGTTTTCGCTACGGAGAACAGTGCGGCAATGATTGTAAAAAAGTATTTCTACTTTATATAGGTTGTGTATTTATCATATCATTCCTGCTTTTACTATATGTTAGTGTTATTTTAGGTTTTATGTGTTATTTGGGATGATTTAGTAGGTTATTTTTTGGGTCTGCCAACGCTCACAAATTTTTCCCATAGAAATAAATGGTAATTGCTTCTTCGCTTTACAACATTCCGGCTTACAAACCGTTTGAAAGGAACGCTGTACCTTCGGATGGCGGAAGAAACCTGTATTTAGAGATAAAGCGCAGAAAAGGCCATTCCAGCCCATTAAGTTACACAGCCGAGCAACCCTACACTAATCACAGAACAATTTACGACGATTAATTAACCTACTAACCAGTACTTCTTTGGACTGTGGGAGGAAGCTGGAGCACCCGGAGGAAACCCACTTACTCATGGGAAGGAAGTACAAACTTTAAACAGAGGACATCGGAATTGAGCTCCGAACTCCAATGCCCCAAACTGTTGTAGCATTGCATCAACCTCTACCATGGTGCCCTACTGATGGTCTGGAGTTTATTCTCACCTGAGTTGGAGAATTAATCTGCAGGATGAGCTGGTTCAACAGTATTTAGCCCCAATTCTCCTTTGTTTGTCGTGTATGGGCATGCTAGGTTTAACTGGCTAATGATCAGATAGACAGACAGGAGCAGAACTAGGCCTATCAAATCAGCTCCCCCATTCCATCATGGCCGATCCAATATCTCTTTCAACCCCATTCAACCATTCAATTAAAGTACATTTATTATCAAAGAATAGAAACATGGAAAACTTACAGCACATTATAAATTATACACCTTGAGATTTGTTTGTTACAGGAAGCCACAAAGCAAGAAACCTGAAAAACCCAATTTAAAAAAAGACCATAACCACTGCACAGAGAAAGAGGGGGAAAAAAACACACGCACATCATGCAAGCAACAACATCTGAACCAGACTGAGTCCTTAGATTCACGTCTCGGAGGAGCTGAAGTAGTAGGCCCAAGCCTTGATCTCAAGTTCATCATATTAGCGTGCCAAAAATGCTGCAGAACTCACAGAGATGGCAGCAACCATAGAGAGGAATGAACATTGTGGGAGAGTGAGTGAAGTCAGCCTGACCCTTACCTCTACAATCTCGTTTTCCAGTCTGTCCAGGCTGGCATTTAAATTGTCCAAGCACCTAGTAGTGTATTGCTCTAGGGCCTGAATCCTGATGCAGCGACACCCCTGGGCCACACTCCTCGAAGCCATTCTTGATCTCACCAAATTGGCTTGGCACTTGGAGCAATCCAACCTCGCACCCGGGTGAGGCAGGCAGGCATCAAAACTCCTCTGCATTGACTCCTCTCCAAATTGTTCACTCCAATAGCGACAGCGATAACAACTCCGTCTTGGGCACATTGCATTCTGGCTTTGCAATACATCTGCAGGGCCCATCCTTCGAATTAGCTTTACCTTCAATTGCTTCTTCATTGCTTGCAGTGACAGTTGACCACAATTTAGTTCAAAAACTTCTCCTGCCTTCTCTCCATAACTTTGACACCTTAATTCAGTGGTCCCCAACCGCCGGGCCGCAAAGCATGTGCTACCGGGCCACGAGGAAACAATATAATTTGGCGATATGAAACAATACGAGTCAGCTGCACCTTTCCTCATTCCCTGTGACGCCCACCGTTGAACTTTTAATGCACCCGAGGTCATCAGTGACCCAAGACGCAAATGATCCAAGCTATGCAAAGGAATGAGTCCGTGACCCATTTGTGAATGTCCCCAGTGAATCATCCATGTCAACGCAGAAAGAAGATCAACTCCTCGTGCTTGCAAATGACGGTGGGCTGAAAAGTATGTTTGACATAACATCTCTGCCGGCATTCTGAATATCCTGAGAAAGCCACAAAAGCACTGAAAACGTTGCTTCCATTTCCAACATCATATCGTTGCGAAGTGGAGTTTTCTGCAATGAATGAAATGAAATTGCAGAATAGACTGGACATAAGGAACCCCTTTTGAATATCGCTGTCTCCCATCACCCTTCAATGGGACCATCTTGTTGCAGGAAAACAAGCCCAGGGCCCCCACTGGTTCAGCGATATTGGTGTGTTGCAATGATTTTATATGTTCATACGAGCAAAATATGCGAAATGTTACTTAAAATGTTATGATGCTATTGACTTATAAGTGACTTATAATTCAGTGGTCCCCAACTTCTGGGCCGCGAAGAATGCACCCAACACACCTTTAAGAAAAAAGCTGAAATAAACAAGGTAATTAATTAGGTGCCGCCCGGCATGTAAATATTGGCCCAGATCAGATGCGATTGCCGATTGCATCGCCTCTGATCTGGGCTGACATTTACGTGCCGGGCAGCACCTAACCAATTAGCCTGTTTATTTTTGGCTTTTTTCTTAAAGGTGTGCTGGGTGCATTCCGGCCACCGCTGTACCGCTGCATTTTTCGTGGCCCGGAGGTTTGGGACCACTGTTATAATTGAATTATCACTATAATCATGCGAAGGAAATATGCGCCGTGTGTTTAATGTTAAATTCGTTAGATAAACCCCTTTAGAAACAAAATTGAGTGTAATATAAGTGACTTAAAGTTGACTTATCACCTATATTTCGGTTGTGATTAACGCCCCCCCCCCCACCGGTCAGCAAGAATATTATCAATATTAAACCGGTCCGCGGTGCAAAAAAGGTTGGGGACCCCTGCCCTAATTAACCTCCAGTTTAAATATACTCAATGACTTGACCTTCAGAGCAATCTATGGCATTTAATCTGTGGATTACCATCCTGTGGCTAAATAAATTCCTCATTTCTTTTCTAAATGGATGTACCTCTATTCCCATACCATGCACTTTCATGCTCGACTCACCCACTATAAGAAACATCCTCTCATATCCATGCCATCTAAACCTTTCAATATTCAATAGGTTTCAATGCAATTTTCACCCCCTCCACCTCATCCTTTGAAACTCCAGCGAGTACAGATCCTGAGGTGTCAAAACACTCTACATGTCAACCCTGTCATTCAGAGAATCATTCTCATGAACGTCCTTGGACCCTCTTCAGTGCCAGCACATCTTTTCTTAGATAAGGGGCTCATTACACTCACAATACTCCAAGTGCAGTCTGACCAATGCCTTATAAAGTCTCAAGACCATAAAACATAGGAGCAGAATTAGGCCATTTGGCCCATTGAGTCTGCTCTGTCATTCAATCATGGCTGAACTTTTTTTTTCACCTCCTCAGTCCCACTACCTGGACTTCACCCCATAACCTTTGATGCCATGGCCAATCAAGAACCTATCAATCTCCATCTTAAATACACCCAACAACTTGGCCTCCACAGCTTCACATCTACTCTGTCTACGCCTTTTAACATTGAAAAGGTTTCAATGAAATCCCCCCCCCATCCTTCTAAATTCCAGAGAGTACAGATCCAGAGCTATTAAACATTCCTCATATGATAACCCTTGCATTCCTCAAATCATTCTTGTGAACCTCTTCAATGCCAGCACATCTTTTCTTAGATAAGAGCCCAAGATTGTACACAACACTCAAGGTGAGGCCTCACCAATGCCTTATAAAGCCTCAGCATCACCTCTCACATCAAGGAGTCCCAAGTCCCTTTGCATCTCAGATTTTTGGATTTTCTCCCCGTTTAGAGAATAGTCTGCACATTTATTTCTTCTACCAAAGTTTGCATTTTCCAACATAGTATTTCATTTGCCACTTTCTTGCAAGTTCTGCTAATCTATTTAAGTTCTTCTGCAGTCTTTCTGTTTCCTCAACACTACATGCCTCCGACAACAATCTTCATATCATCTGCAAACTTGGCAATAAAGACATTTATTCCATCATCTAAATCATTGATATACAGCGTAAAAAGCAGTCCCAACACCGACCCCTATGGAACACCACTAGTCACTGGCAGCCAACCAGAAAAGGATCCTTTTATTCCCACTTGCTGCCTCCTACCAATCATCCAATGCTCCAATTATGCTAGTAACTTTTCCGTAATACCATGGGCCCTTATCTTGGTAAGGAGCTTCATGTGTGGCACCTTGTCAAAGGCTTTCTGAAAGTCCAAATATGCAACATCCACTGCATCCCCTTTATACATCCTACTTGTAATCTCCTCAAAGAATTCCAACAGGTTCGTCAGGTATGATTTTCCCTTGAGGAAACCATACCGACTTTGTCCCATCTTGTCCTGTATCATCAAGTACTCCATAACCTCATCCCCCCATCCTTAACAACTGCCTTCAACATCTTCCCAACCACTGAGGTCAGGCTAACTGGTCTATACTTCCTTTCTGCTGCCTCCCTCCTTTCTTAAAGTGTGGAGTGACATTTGCAATTTTGCAGTCGTCTGGAACCATGCCAGAGTCCAATGATTCTTGAAAGATCCTTACTAATGCCTCCACAATCTCTACTGCTACTCCTTTCAGAACCCTAGGGTGCAGTTTATCTGGTCCGGGTGACTTGTATACCTTTAGGTCTTACAGTTTTTTGAGCACCTTCTTCTTTGTAATAGTGACTGCACTCACTTCTCTTCCCTCACACCCTTCAACACCTGGCACATTGTTTGTGCCTTCCACAATGAAGACTGATGCAAAATACTCACTTAGTTCATCTGCTTTCTTCTTGTCCCGTTATTATTTCTCCGGCCTCATTTTCTAGCCGTCCTATATATCCACTCTCATCTCTCTTATTTTTTATATATATTTAGACAATAGACAATAGGTGCAGGAGTAGGCCATTCGGCCCTTTGAGCCAGCACCACCATTCACTGTGATCTTGGCTGATCATCCACAATCAGTACTCCGTTCCCGCCTTCTCCCCATATCCCTTTACTTCAAAAAGCTTTCTCTATCCACCTTGATATTGCTTGCTAGTTTGCTTTCATATTTCATCTTTTCCCTTCTTATGATTCTTTTGGTTGCTTTCTGTAGGTTTTCAAAAGCTTCCTAATCCTCGCTCTTCCTGCTAATTTTTGCTTTGCTATATGCCCTCTCTTTTGCTTTTACATTAGCTTTGACTTCCCTTGTCAGCCAGGATTGTACTATATTGCTAGTTGAGTATTTCAAATTTGAGTATCTCAGCATTACATCTTTGCTCTTATGTTTTAGTCCTCTCAAAGTATTGAAGATGGTGCCAGCGAACAATGCAATGTCCTTCAGACAATTCACGAAACTACGTCTTTCACTTCTCCTATCAAATATGATTATATTGCTAAGCTATGTGCAGTTGGAACCTGTGACTTACATTTTGATGGTGTTTTTGGGCTGATTGGGCGATCTGGAGCTTTGCCATCTCCAAGGGAGTTCAGTGCGGTTTAAAGCGGAGAGTGAGGCCTGGAGGCCAAGAAACCTGGGGACGGGCCACGTCTGCCTGTGTTTGACCGGTCTCTCTCTACCTCTCACTATCTGCTGCCAGAGGAAGGTGCTGGGGTCTTGTGTCTTGAGCAAGGTTTGATCAGCCTGGTTTGTGGATTGGATTCTGCAGTTCATGTTATATGTGTTTCTTATTTCTCCATTTTTTTTATTACTATTTTGTGCAATTTTAATCAGGGCAGACTGGCTCTGCAGCTTGCCGTCAACAAACAACACAGCACTAAATTGAACTGAACATTTTTAGATTGTTTTAATGACTCTGGATTAATGTTTAATATTCTCGATGTTTTCCCCCCATTTTTTGCTATTTGCATGATTTGTTCTTTTTTTTTTGCATTTTGGGTGTTTGATGTATCCACAACCAATGATCTCACCTTAAGGAACACACACAAAATACTAGAGGAATTCAGTAGGCCAGACAGCATCAACGGAAAAGAGCATAGTCGACATTTCGGGACAAGACCCTTCAGCAGGACTCATAGTAAATTAACATGATTAGAATTTTACATCACAGAAAGAAGCCAGCTGAATAACAGAAGCTAGCCACTTCTGCAGACTCACTGCTTCCTCAACACTTCTTGCCCCTCCAGCTACCTTTGTATTATCTGCAAACTTGGCCAGAAAGCCATCAATTTCATCATCCAAATCATTGACGTATAATATGAAAAGAAGATGTCCCAAAACGGGCAGCCAACCTGAAAAGGACCCCTTTACTCTCACTCATTGCCTCCTGCCATTCCATGATAGTATCTTTCCTGTAATACTACGGGCTCCTATCTTGTTACGCAGCATCAGCGTAGCACTTGTCAGAAGCCTTCTGAAAATCCAAGTAAACAACATCCACTGACTCTCCTTTGTCTATCCTGCCTCTTATTCCCTCAAATAATTCAAACAGATTTGTCAGGCAAGACAAACTCTCTTTTGTATCCTCATTTATATTCCCTCTATATCCTTTGGTATCCTCTTTTATATTTCCCCTAAGGAAACCATGCTGATTTTTGCCTACTTTACCATGTGCCTTGAAGCACCCCAAAACTTCATCCTTAAGAATGGACTCCAACATCTTCCCAAGCACTAAAGTCAAGCTAGCTACCCTACAATTTCCTTTCTTCTGCCTCCCTCACTTCTTTAAGAGCAGAGTGACTTGCAATTTTCCAACCCTCTAGAACCATTCCAAAATTTAGTGATTCTTGAAAGAACATTAGTAATCCCTCCAGAATTTCTTCAACCACCTTGGGGTGTAGTCCATCTGGTCCAGATGACTTATCTACCTTCAGACCTTCTAATTTCCCCAAGCACCTTCTCTTCAGTATTAACAACTACACTCACTTCTGGTCCCTCACACTCTCAAATTTCTGGCTTACTGCTAGTGTTTTCCGGGGAGCAGAAGTGAGTGAAGACCAACACAATATACAACTTACTTATAGTATATTGAAGGCTCTTAGCCCTCAACCGCATCTCTTCCATTTCACGCACGTCTGCTCTTACTCATCCTCCTGCCACCTTACCAGGGATAGGGTTCCTCTTCTCCTTACCTACCACATCAGCTTCAGCGTTCAGCACATAATTCTCTAAAACTTCTGTCACCTCCAACTGGATTTGACCACCAAGCACATCTTTCCCTCCCCCCCCCCCACTTTCTGCTTTCTGCAGGGATCACAACCCTACGTGACTCCCTTGTCCATTTGTCCCTCCCCACTGATCTCCCTCCTGGCACTTATCCTTGCAAGTGGAACAAGTGCTACACCTGCCCCTACACCACCTCCCTCACTACCATCCAGGGCCTCAAACAGTCCTTCCAAGTGAAGCAACACTTCACCTGCGAATCTGTTGGGGTCATTTACTGTGTTTGGTGCTCCCGGTGTGGCCTCCTGTACATCGGTGAGACCCGACGTAGATTGAGAGACCACTTCATCTGGCAGAACAAGTAGGATCTCCCTGTGGCCACCCATTTTTAATTCTACTTCTCATTCCCTTCCAATATGTCCATCCATGGCCTCCACCAGTACAGGTTTCCCCCGCCATCCTAAGGTAGAGCGTTCCTATGAAACGGTTCGCAAGCCGAAATGTCGTAAAGCGAAGAAGCAATTACCATTTATTTATATGGGAAAAACTTGTGAGCGTTCGCAGACCCAAAAATAACCTACCAAATCATGCCAAATAACACATAAAACCTAAAATAACAGTAACATATAGTAAAAGCAGGAATGATATGATAAATACACAGCCTATATAAATTAGAAATACTTCTCTACAATGATTGCCTGCACAGTTCTCCATAGCAAAAATCTGATGCAAGCGCTCTCGGTAGAAACACAGCGCAAGCGCTGTTGGCAGAAAATCTCACGCAAGCGCTCTTGGCAAAACACGCTCTCCAGTAACCTTTAAGCTGTGAAGCTGCCCATTCTTACCAAATAACACATAAAAATACGCAGCCTATATAAAGTAGAAATAATGTATGTACAGTGTAGTAGTGTAGTGTAGCACCGTGGACTCTCTCACGGTGGTGTCTGAAAAGAGGATGCTGTCTAAGTTGCATGCCATCTTGGTCAATGTCTCCCATCCACTACATAATGTACTGGGTGGGCACAGGAGTACATTCAGCCAGAGACTCATTCCTCCGAGATGCAGCACAGAGCATCATAGGAAGTCATTCCTGCCTGTGGCCATCAAACTTTACAACTCCTCCCTTGGAGGGTCAGACACCCTGAGCCAATAGGCTGGTCCTGGACTTATTTCATAATTTACTGGCATAATTTACATATTACTATTTAACTATTTATGGTTCTATTACTATTTATTATTTATGGTGCAACTGTAATGAAAACTATTTTCCCCCGGGATCAATAAAGTATGACTATGACTAGTATCACTTACCGGAATTGGGACAGTGCCGAGCACACTGATGATGGTGTGTTAGACTGAATCGTCGGAGGTTGGAGTGGTCCAGTGTTCCCCACCCTCCAGGCCACCGACCGATACCGATCCGCAAAGAATGCAGCGGTCCAGCGGTAGCCGGAAGGCACCCAGCACATCTTTAAGAAAAAAGCCGAAATAAACAAGCCAATTAATTAGGTACCGCCCGGCACGTAAATGTCGACCCAGATTAGAGGTGACGCAATTGGCAATCGCCTCTGATCTGAGCCGACAATTACGTGCCGGGCGGCACCTAATTAGTTAGCTTGTTTATTTCAGTTTTTTTTTAACAACGTCCTGGATGCCTCTCGGCTACTGCTGCATTCTCCACGAATCGGTATCTGTCCGTGGCCTGGGGTTGGGACCACTGGGGTGGTGGGATACGGGGGTGTCATCTCATCGTCGATCTGGGCAGGCAGGTCATCTTCTTCTATGTCTGCCTACCTCCATGTCGAAGGTCGAGGTTCTTCGTCTGCTGTGGCTGACGTGGAAGGCTTGCTTTACTGCTTAGCCTCGCACATTTTTCTATCATACGGTTCTTTGTAAGCACTCAAACCCATCCTGCAAATATGCCCTAAACCAACGTACCTTTTCAAAATTAAAGTCGTACTTTATCACTGCAGCAAAAATCTCACGCAGTTGCTTCAACGTTCAGTTTCTGCACGACTTCACTTTTGCTACTGCATTCGGTTTTGATTGTTATCCTTTCCTCTTCCAATTGCATCAGCTCTTCATCTATCAGTTCTTGGTCATGGGATGCCAAACCTTTTCAACATCATCTTCGTCAGCTTCCACAAGCCAAACTCACTTTGTCCTTACTTTGTTCACCACGATCAAAACGCTTAATTATGTCTAGTTTTACGCTGTGTAACATCCTTATGAGCTCTTTTAGGCTTTTCCAATACCTTAGAACTCACCTTGCAAACGGCTGCTCACAGACACGTGTTTAAGCAATGCCGTTCCGAAACCTGGGGAGAGCGGCTGCTTGGGGCGCACGCTGCCTTTTTATCGCACGCTGCTTTTTCCACGCGCTGCCTTTTTTTGTAACAGTGAAAACACTTTCTGTTAGCGAAAACAGGGAACTAATGTAGGTCTTTCGTAACAGCGAGGTTTCGTAAAGCGAATATTTGAAAAGCGGGGGACACCTGTATTGCAATGAGGCCACATTTAGGTTGGAGGAACAACACCTTATAGAAACATAGAAACACAGAAAACCTACAGAATAAAAACCTACCATTTGGGTAGCCTCCAACCTGATAGCATGAACATCGATTCCTCAACCATCCGGTAATACCCCCCCCCCCAACACACAATCCCTCCATTTCCCATCCACTTTTCCCTCTCTCACCTTATCTCCTTGCCTACCTATCACTTCCCTCTGGTGCTCCTTCTCTTTTTCGTTCTTCCATGGCCTTTTGTCTCTTTCACCAATTAACTTCCCAGCTGTTTAACCTCATCCCTCCCCCTCCAGGTTTCACCTATCACCTAGTGGTTCTCTTTCCCCTCCCCCCACCTCTTAAATTTACTCCTCAGCTTTTGTTCTCCAGTCCTGCCAAAGTGTTTTGGCCCGAAACATTGGCTGTATGTTTTTTCCCACAGATGCTGCCTGGCCTGCTGAGTTCCTGCAGCATTGTGTGTGCGTTGTTCACAATATACTCAAGTTCGTCTGCCATTTCTTTATTCCTCCCATTACTACATCTCCAGCATCATTTTTCAATGGCCCAGTTTCCCAATCACCTGCCTTTTACTCTATATTTGAAAACACATTTATATTATTGGGCAGCTTATATTCATACTTAATCTTATCTCTCCTTATAGCTTTTTAGTTGCCTTCTGTTGTTTTTAAAAAGCTTCCCAATCCTCGAAATTCCAATTATATTTTGCAACATTATATGCCCTCTCTCTTGCTTTTATGGTGTTTTTGACTTCCCTTGTCAGCCATGAATGCCTCATCCTCCCGATAGAATACTTTTTCACCTTTGGTATGTATCTATCCTGCACCTTCTGAATTGCTCCCAGAAATACCAGCCATTACTGTTCTGCCATCATCTCTATAGTATCCTGTTCCAATCAACTCCCCCGTCATGCTTCTGTAATTCCTCTTTCCCTTTCTCCTGTGGTCCACTCTCCTTTCCTATCAGATTTCTTCTTGTCCAATCCTTTATCTTTCCCACCAACCTGGCTCCATCTATCACCTTCCAGCTAGCCCCCATCCCTTCCCCCAAATATTTTATTTTGGCGTTTTCTCTTTTCCTTCTCGATCCTGAAAAAGGGTCTTGGCCTGAAATGTTAACAGTTTATTCATTTCCATGGATGCTACCTGACCTGCTGAGTTCCTCCAACATTTTGTATGTATTGCTTAAATTCTCATTTGTTGGTGCTTTATTTCCAACAGATCGAGACAGGTAGAGAGGGGAAGGGATGGAGTTGGGAGACATGAACCATCTTTATACCAAATTGTACATTAAGCATGGAATATAACATTTTACTCTCTAATGCTGATGAGATAATCTTCCAGTAGTTTTTGGCCAGGAAGTCAGAGTCATACACTTAGTCTTATAGAGCCATATAGCTGAGACACAAGTCCAGTATAGCTACTACACCCATGCTGTACCATACTTCTGCCCAAAATCGGTGTGTAGTGCCCTGGTTCACATCTTTACTGTTATGCTGTAGATATTTCATTTAGCAGCTCTGTAAGAGCTGATTATTCTGCTTTCAGCCTGTTTGGGTTATTTTTGAAGATAAAGGTTGATGTGGAATGTGTGCCATCCAATTAGCGGGAGGTTCCTCTTGGTGAAGGACAATAATGTTGGTCTTGGGTTTTTGTTCGAGAGCAGATGAAGAGAGAAGACGCTGGGTAGAACTGGTTGTAACATATGATCCAGTGGGAGACCCTCTTGTTTGAGATAGATTGTGAGTGACGTTCGGAAAGCAGTGTGTGCTTTCACCTTGACTGAGGGCCCACTGTGCGAGTGACAGAGAAGTTCAAGATGAGCTCCAACTTGTGCACATTTGACTGTTTAATTAGAATGGGCCCTTTTCTTTTTGTTATTCTTTACTAACCCTTTAGCTAAGATTCATAAATATAATTCCTTTGATCGTATGCAGTGTACTATCTTATTTCGTGGCATTAATTTGTAATAGGGTAGCGAATTACACAGCATCCACACAAACGGGTGGGAGCTCCGCCCTCAATCTCACTTATCTGGCAGGGCCGGAGATTGTCTTCCCTAGACTTACTCAGCAGATGAAACCAGAGTGTTTCATTGTGGGAGTATCATCCAGGATCTATTTCATTGGATGCTGTGCGATTACCTCCTACCCCGAGCATTGACCCAGAGGGTTGTGTGTTTAAGTCTGTGTTAAACTATTGTTCGGTAAAGTGATTATGATCCGTCGTTATAGATGCTGCAGGGGTGGAGCGGAGGTTTGATAAAGACTTTGCTGCGGGCAAAGACTTTGTTCTAGTTCAGACTTGCACTGACGTAATAGCAGTAGAACTGCCTAGTACTATCAGGCCCCCAGCAGAGGGGGCCCATGGGCTGTCCATACTTCCCGGGAGGACAGTAAAACTGTCTGGTACTGTCGGGGGCCCGTGGGCTGTCCATGCTTTCTGGGAGGACAGTACAACTGCCTAGTACTATAGGGGGCCCATGGGCTGTCCATACTTTCTGGGAGGACAGTACAACTGCCTAGTACTATCGGGGGCCTGTGGGCTGTACATACTTTCCGGGAAGACAGTAGAACTGTCTGGTACTATCAGGGGCCCGTAGGCTGTCCATACTTTCCGGGAGGACAGTAGAACTGCCTGGTACTATTGGGGGCCCAGGGGTGTCCATACTTTCCGGGAAGACAGTAGAACTGCCTGGTACTATCGGGGGCCTGTGGGCTGTCCATACTTTCCGGGAGGACAGTAGAACTGTCCAGTACTATCGGGGGCCCGTGGGCTGTCCATACTTTCCAGGAGGAGGGGAGTGAAGGCGAGCGTGCCAAATCGGAAGCCGAGTTTCCCGTAATTGGGGGTGGAGACTTTAAAGACAAGTTACTCTCATTTCTGCAGAGTCAGGGGAAGGAGTGGTCTGATGTTGAGGGTCTAATGAGTCCTCTAGTGTGGGCTGAGCATTCTGAGTTGGTAATGGCCCTTACTTTCCTGGTGAATAAATGGCAAAATGCCCAGGTTCAAAGTCCCAGTTATCGTAGGCTCAGCCCATTTTCAGAAACGAACCCACCCCTAAAGGGGAAGAGGAGTATGAGACTTGGGCAGAGCAGACCCCTCTGTTGCTACATGAGGGGCAGTGCTCTGATGACAAAAAGACAGTAATTGGTTGAAAGTTTGAAGGGGCCGGCTGTTGACTTAGTGGGATCTGTAAAGACAATCCTTTTGTTACCTCTGCAGCCTATATGCAAGTGCTAGAAAAGGTGTTTGGCGTGTCAGAAAGCCCATTGGAGCTTATGACGGGGTTTCAGAGCATGGAGAAAGAGAGAAGCTTTCTGCCTACATTTTTCTCCTAGATAGGCAGCTAAATTGCTTGCGGCATAGAGGGGCCATTCAACCGGCTGAAGTGAATCAGTTAAGAATGGATCAGGTGGCAAAAGACATCCATTCGCAGGACCTGATCGCTTGGGGTCTCCAAATGTCTCGTAAGACATGCCCCCCCACCTCGTTTGTCGAGTTGATCAGAGAAGTAAAAGAGGAGGAATCAGAATCAGAATCAGGTTTATTATCACCGGCATGTGACGTGAAATTTGTTAGCTTAGCAGCAGCAGTTCAATGCAGTACATAATCTAGCAGAGAGAAAAAAAATAAAACAAAACATAATAAGAATGTGATGGAGGCGTGGAAAGCCTCTGTCCGTAGGGTATAGTCCTCGGTAGTGGTCCCTTTGGCTGAAGTGACCACTGATAAACCTGGGAAGTGGTGAAGGAGCTCGTGGCAGAGTTTAGGACTGAGATGTCCTGGTTGTTATCAGCAGAGGTGCCTCTCCCCCCCACCCCCCATTATGAAAGACTCCCTAAGGGGATGGGCTACACAGAGGGCTGCCAGTGTCTGGGATCCCACAAGAAGGGGAACAGCCAGTATTGTCTGTTATGACTGTGGTAAGGAGGGACACTTGAGGCCAGGAGTGTGAACGACGGGAAACCCCTCGGAGAGTGAAACCCCAAGTACCCAAGCAGAGAGACCCAATGAGGGAACGGCCTGGCATCTCGGGGTGAACACGGCCCAGCAATATATCCAGGAACATCCGAAAGCAAAAAAACCCTATTCCTGAAGGCTTAGTGGGGCCAAGCTCCAGTGTATCGCTATGGATTGAGGGTATTTATGCTAGAGCCATACTTGACACCGGTTCTCAGATTACTATGCTGTACCATTCATTTTACAACCGGTATTTGACACATTTACCATTGACAGCACTCAGTGCACTAGAGATCTGGGGACTTAGACTACCTGTATGATGGCTACTTGTCTTTGAAGCTGGAGGTTTCAGAGGCAGATGTGAGAGTAGCTGAAGTCCTTGATACATTAGTGCTGGTTTATCTAGACCCGACCGAGAAGGACGAAGCTTCAATTCTTGAGAAGACGAATACTCCTACTGTGAGGACGCTAATGGCAGCCTGCAAGGAGAAAGTTGGAGACAGCTTTCTGAAAACAGTGTCCATTTACTGTGTTCCAAGCTGCTTTGGAAGAAGTGTGTGGCCGCACTGGACTGGATGTTGAGCATAAATGAGGGACTGTATGGCTCACTTGGTCAAAACCAGTCGTGTTATGGCCTGGGGAAGTAGCAAGAATGATGGGAAACCCCAGATTTCCTGGAATGCCCGAGGCCGAGGCCCTCTTGGTGGATGATCCGGAAGACCACAAAGAGGAGTCAGCCTTACCTGATGGGGTACTGGTGAGGCCCGAACTGCAGGAGCCCTCAGTTGTACAGGTGAACAGGATGACAGTGAGTGTCAGGAACACTTTGGAGCGGGAGGTCATCCACAGGCAGGAGATGCCAATGGCGCACCTCTTCCCAGTGACGGTAATGCCTAGTGTTCCTGTGAGACAAGCTGGAGAGAAACTCTCTCTGAAAAGAGGAAAAATGAGTGCCCAGTCTTTCAATTTTAGGGACTCCTCGGTGCCTGGAGGTTGGAAGAAGAGGTTGATCGAGAAAATGCTGAAGCTGAAAGATGTCTTTTCTAATGACAAGTTTGATGTGGGTTGTTCTAAGAGCACTCGCCACACCATCCGGATGACACAGGACACCACATTCAGAGAAAGGTCACGGCGACTGGTACCTGGAGAGGTGGAGGATGTTCAGCAGCATCAGCGAAAGTTGAAGGAAACTGGGATCATCACTGAGTCCAGAAGTCCTTACGTATGTCCAACAGTAGTGGCCAGGAAGAAGAATGGGAAGGTACGGGTGTGGGTGGACTTTCGGACTCTGAACAGGCGTACACTCTCTGACAAGTATACAGTCCCAAGAATGGTGCAACGTGGTTCAGTGTGCTGGACTTGAGAAGTGGGTATTACCAGATACCCATGAGTGAGGCTGATAAAGAGAAGTCTTATCTAAGGTCTATGTCTGATATGAGAAGGGAGTTGAAAAAGGCTTATTAATTAGCTGAGGTCTTGGTTGCCAAGCAGAATCAAGGAAATAAGAGGTATGATCATTCACAGATTCACAGAGTCCTGATGAAGGGTCCCAGCCTGAAACGTCGACTGTACCTCTTCCTAGAGATGCTGCCTGACCTGCTGCGTTCACCAGCAACTTCGATGTGTGTTGCTTGAATTTCCAGCATCTGCAGAATTCCTCGTGTATGATCAAAAAGTTAGATTCTCCCACCTCATGCCTGGAGACCGACTCCTCAAAGAATTTGGGGCTACCTGGGAAGCACAAGTTGGCTGACTGCTGGGTGACTACATCCTATGTAGTGGAGAGTCAGATGCCAAACGTACCAGTTTTCAGGGTGAAACCAGAGGATGGGAATGAGCCTGTTAAGATTCTCCATCAGAACCACAAAAGGTGCACGTTGACCCAGAGCCTGACCTGGACCCTACACCTAGTAAAGGGGACTCTGTGGCAATGTGGAGAGACTAAAGAATCAGCAGCAGGAAAGATTAAATCAGTCTCCAGCCCTGAATAGGAACTCCCCACTAACTGAGGAAGAGTTTCCCAACCAATGAGGCAGGTGAAATCAGGGGGACTATCTGTGGACAAGCAGGTTTGGAGCTGGACCCCGAAGGGGGTCTGGGGTCTAAAGTAACTGTGAATGAAGCTGAGCTCAGCCAAGTGGCAGAACGATCCGAGTTTCCGGAAGGCACGATAGACAGGGGGAGGCCTCGCCATTAAGACCAGAAGTATCCCAAGGAGTGTCTGAAACTGAAGATGTGGATGATGGGATACGGAGGTCTCAGAGAGTCAGGAGACCCCCCCCCCCCGCCCAGATACGCTGGCCTACATAGCACTGGGGGAACGGAAGGTTGGGACTATCCCCCTAGTCAGACACGTCACTACCATTTACAACATACATCAAAGTTGCTGGTGAACGCAGCAGGCCAGGCAGCATCTATAGGAAGAGGCGCAGTCGACGTTTCAGGCCGAGACCCTTCGTCAGGACTAACTGAAGGAAGAGTGAGTAAGGGATCCCTTCAGTTAGTCCTGACAAAGGGTCTCGGCCTGAAACGTCGACTGCGCCTCTTCCTATAAATGCTGCCTGGCCTGCTGCGTTCACCAGCAACTTTGATGTGTGTTGCTTGAATTTCCAGCATCTGCAGAATTCCTGTTGTTTGCGTTTAAACTACCATTTACAAATGGGTTGGAGGTTCTGACTCACAGAGTTCTTTTGAAAACAGCGTTATTAATGATGGGATGACAAATCACTCCAAAGTCATGAAAACATGACTATTTGTGGTGGTGGGGTGGGGGGGGGGTGGAATAAAGAGTGTAGTGCCCTGGTTCACATCTTTACTGTTACGCTGTAGGTATTTCATTTAGCAGCTCTGTAAGAGCTGCTGTTCTGCTTTCACCCTGTTTGGGTTATTGTTGAAGATAAGGGATGATGTGGAATGTGCATCATCCAATTAGTGGGAGGTTTTTCTTGGTGAGGGAAAATAAGGTTGGTCTTGGGCTTTTGTTGGAGAGGAGATGAAGAGAGATGCTGGGGAGAACTGGTCGTAACATACGATCCAGTGGGAGACCCGCTTGTTCGAGATGGATTGCGAGTTCAGAAGGTGGTGTGTGCTTTCACGTTGACTGAGGGCCCAGCACGCGAATAACAGAAGTTCAAGATTAGCTCCAACTTGTGCACATTTGACTGTTTAATTACAGTGGGCTCTTCTCTTTCTGTTATTCTTTACTAACCCTTTAGTGAAGATTCATAAATACAATTCCTTTAACTTTATGTACTGTCTGTTATTTCGTGGCATTAATTTGTAACAGGGTAGTGAATTACACAGCATTCACACAAACAGAGTTTGGGTGGGGAGGGGGCCCATGCTTCATTCTCACACGTTTGGCGGGGCCAGAGGTTGTCTTCCCTGGATTTACGCAGCCAAGAAAACCAGAGTGTTTCAGGTGAAAAAATGAACGGCTACCATGACCTAGGTTATTGAATTGATCCTTCAAGTTGCACCAATTTTTGTCATAAATAACTTCTGAAAGTTGTGTTGTTTATATCAGCCAGAGTAGCCTTGTAGTTTATGACACTGGACCAGTAAACCAAAGGTAACCTCAATTGTCACTATGACAAGTTATAAATCGAGTTCAAAAATTACATTTTTGTGGAATAACTCTATAAAGCTTATTGATGTTCCATAGCCATAGACTATTTGATGACTCAGATAATTTAACTAGAGCCAATCCAAACATAAACCAAGTACTGTCGTGTTTTTCCTTACCTGATTCAGATCAGAGGCATTCACAGAATAATGACCTTGGACACTGACACCAAGTTAGACTTGAAATCCACACTCATGAAAGGCATACCTAGCTCAGTAAGTCATCCACCTCCCCCACATCAGAAGAAATGTCACCTCTTGACCCTGGCACCAAAGCAAATTTAAAACAAACACCCTGGAAACATTTTTCAAACCAGCTGCCTTGCTGAAGATCAGATATGGCTGCTGACACCAAGTAACACTGAAACCAAGACCTACAAGTAACCCTTTTATCCCAGGTTAAGGCCCTCATCCAATCCCAAGCTGTCTCTATCTTAGCCATGACAAGGATAAAATGCTGACCTATCCTAAATTTAAATGTTTTGGCAGAATATGACCACCACCATGAACTCTATCTAACATAAACCTGGGTGATCTTCAGGACAGGGTGGCCAGACACATCGCAGGTTTAATTGGGATAAGTAACACCTACTGCCTTACAAACAAAAAATAATATTCAATAGTAGAATTAGGCCATTTGGCCCTTTGAGTTTGCTCTGCCATTTTATCACAGTTGATACAATTTTCCTCTCAGCACCAATCTCCTGCCTTCTCCCCATATCCCTTCATACCCTGACCAATCAAGAATCTATCAACTATGTGTATAGATACACACACACACACACACACACACACACACACAATATATATATTATAGTTTCTGTTCACAGAAATAATCACCATCACGATTTAAAATAAAGTGGAAATAATAAAGCGATCAGAAAGAGGTGAAACACCATCAGTCATTGGAAAAGCGTTAGGCTACAGTCGGTCAACGATCAGAACAATTTTAAAGGATAAAATGAGAAGGGCCTTGCCCGATCAAAGCTACAATTATTTCTAAGCAACGTAGTGGTTTAATTATTGGGTTTTGGGGTTTCGGGTTTTTGATCCTTCACATCAACCCGGCATGGTTGGAGAGCACACTCGGGAGCGCTCTGTCACTGGATCGAACTTGGGAACTTCCGTTCCCGAGCCCAGCGCTGAAACGTACATTTCTTAAGTGTTTTATATGCATAGGAAGGTAAAATATATGATATATAAAAAGACAAGGCCTCCACAGCTGCCTGTGGCAAAGAATTCCACAGATTCACCGCTCTCGGGCTAAAGAAATTCTTCATCACCACTATTCTAAAAGATCGCCCTCTATCCTGAGGCTGTGTTCTCTGGTCGTCAACTCTCCCACATAGGAAACATTCTCTCTACATCCACTCTATCAAGGCTATTCACCATTCGAAAGGTTTCAATAAGGTTGAATGTTAACATGGCATTTGCCTTCCTCACACAGGCTCAACTTGCAAATTAACCTTTGGCGAAGCTTGCACAAGGATTCTCTAGTCCCTTTACACCTGAGTTTTTTGTATTTTCTCTCCATTTAGAAAATAGTGAACTCTTTCATTTCTTCGACCAAACTGCATGACCATACATTTCCTGACACTGTATTCCATCTGCCATTTCTTTGCCATTTCTTTGCCCTTTCTACTAATCCGTCCATCTGAAGCCTCTCTACTTCCTCAAAACTACCTGCCCTCCATCTATCTTCATATCTTCTGCAAACTTTGCAAAAAGCCATCAATTCTATCATCCAAATCACTAACATATAATGTAAAAAGAATCTGTTGCAACACGGACCCCTGTGGAACACTAGTCACTAGCAGCCAGTCAGAAAAGGCTCCCCTTATTCCCACTCTTTGTCTTCTACCAATCAGCCCCTGCTTTATCCATGCTAGTATCTCTCCTGTAATACTATGGGCTCATAGCGTGTTAAGCAGCCTCACGTGTGGCAACTTGTTAAAGGCCTTCTGAAAATCCAAGTACACAACATCAACCGATTCTCCTTTGTCCGACCTAATGGTTACTTTTTCAAAAAATTCCAACAGAATTGTCAGGCAAGATTTTCCCTTGAGGAAACCACACAGACTACAGCCTATTTTATCACATGCCCCCAAGTACACTGAGATCTCATCCTTAATAATCAACTCCAACATCTTCCCAACCACTGAGGTCAGACTAACGGGCCTACAGTTTCCTTTGTGTAATAACTTACAAAAAATATTTTATGGCACAAACCTTTCACTTTCAGAGTTGTTGACAGTTTGAGAGCTTTGCAATACTATCCATTTGTCTTTCGCATTCTTCAGATTTCCAGATCTGTTTGGCATATTTGCAGCTTTATTTTGTCCCAGTGCAAAACTGACAACATCAGGATTGTAAGATGAAAGTGCATCACTCTCATCCCTAAAACAAAGGAAGTGCATATATCAAGACTTTGGCACAAAATACAATATGTCTACTAAAAGTTTGAAAGGTAATGATAACAAACAGGAATAAGACTTTTTCAGAATCTACTTCTTTCCTCTCTCTATCTCTCTCCCCATGCATCCATAAGAAAGTAAAAAGTTTTGTAAATTTCAACCCCTTTTTAAGTATAATAATAGTTTAGAAATTCTTTCAGAAACTATAAAGCTAAAGATATAGGAGCAGAATTAGGCATTTGGCCAGTCAAGTCTGCTCCGTCATTTCATCACAGCTGTTCCAATTTTCCTCACAGCCCCGGTCTCCTGCTTTCTCGCCATATCCTGACCAATCAAGAACCCATCAACCTCTGCCTTAGATGTAAATAAAGATTTGACCACCACATCTGCCAGTGGCAAAGACTTCCACAGATTCACCACTCTTGGGCTAAAGAAATTCCTCCTCCTTTCCGTTCTGAAAGAATGTCCCTCTATTCTGAAGCTCTGTTCTCAGTTCTTAGATTCTTCACACCCACTCTATCAAGGCCCTTTACCATTCAGTAGGCATCAATGAGGTCACCCCTCATTCTTCTGAATTCTAGTGAATACAGAGCCAGAGCCATCAAACACTCTTCATATGACAAGCCATTCAAACCTGGAACCAGATTTGTGAACCTCCTTTGAACACTCTCCAGTTTCAGCACATCCTTTATAAGCTAAGGGGCCCAAAGCTACTCACAATACTCCAAGTGAGGCCTCACCCTGCTTTATAAAGTTTCAACATTACATCCTTGCTTTTATATTCTAGTCCTCTTGAAATGAATGCTAACATTCATTGTGCCTTTCTCATCACACACTCAACCTGCAAATTCATCTTTAGGAATTCTGCACAAGGTCTCCCAAGTCCTTTCGCACCTGAGTTTTTTTTTTGTATTTTCTCTCCATTTAGAAAATAGTCAACCTCTTCATTTCTTCTACCAACATGCATGACCAAACACTTCCCGACAATGTATTCCATCTGCCATTTCTTTGCCCGTCAGAACTACCCACCCCTCCACCCATCTTCATATCGCCTGCAAACTTTGCAAAAAAACCATCAATTCCATCATCCAAATCATTGACACATAACATAAAAAAAGAATCGGTCCCAACACAGACCCCTGTGGAACACTAGTCACTGGCAGCCAGTCAGAAAAGGCTCCCTTTATTCCCACTCTTTGTCTTCTACCAAGCAGTCACTGCTTTATCCATGTTAGTATCTTTCCTGTAATACCACGGGCTTGTAGCTTGTTAAACAGCCTCACGTGTGGCACCTTCTCAAAGACCTTCTGAAAATCCAAGTACACATCAACTGATTCTCCTTCATCTATCCTGCTTGTTACTTCTTCAAAGAATTCTAACAGATTTGTCAGGCAAGATTTTCCTTTGAGGAAACCATGCTGATTACGGCCTATTTTATCGTGTACCTCCAAGTACCATGAGACCATATCCTTAATAATCGACTCCACATCTTCCTAGCATATGTTCCAGAACTTCCAGAACAAATTGGTCATCTATTGAAATATCAAAACCTAAACTATCAGTCAAATCTAACACAAGTCCAGGTCAACAATATTGGAAGAATGTGTAAGGCAGGGGTGGTGAACTTTTTTGAGAGCATGTGTCCAAAATGACAAAAAAGAATGAGCTCTGCTGGTTATTTATGTCTATTCATCGCTTTACTCTTAATAAAAGTATAACAGAGACCTTGAAATAAATGAAGCACTATAGAAAGCTGTTCAAAAACTCACACTAATCTTTTAAAAAGACAATTGAAAAAGTAATATTTCTAAATAGTACTGATTTATGTAAACATTTACTATCCAAATACTGATGTATACATCAGGTTTGTTGAAATTCGAAATGTATCATCCAATGTCACATGTTCTTGCAACTGTCTAACTGGTGCCAAGCAGGTGTGGAATGGTTCCTGTGAAAACATCTCACTGCTCTCAGATTGTAAAAATTTATTCATTGCTTCATTTGGCAGAAAAGATCATTATTATGATTTTTATTTATGGGTGGGGTTTAAAGAATTGAGTACTGGCACTGCAGACGTGTGTGAACAAACCTCCTGGTGTTCCATATTGGTACCTCACCCTTGATGAGGTGCATGAATGTTTACATAATGATTTAAAATCACTTGTATCAGTTGCATAAAGATCAAGATCTTTCATAAGATTTAGTATGTAACACTACTTTTCAACTGAGCGTCATTGAATGATCGACTGCAAGTTCACACAGCTGCCTGCATTTAGTCTCTCAGACATTAATTCTGCAGCCAATTCTCAAAAGGGCAGAATCCCATGGTGGAAACACTCTTATAGTGATGAGGATTACTGCTATTGAATCAATTAATTTTCCAATTATAGGAGAGATAGCACAAAGTTCTTAAGATCTCAGAAGACATCTCACCAGAGATGGTGAGGAACAGTGCCCACTGAATGTACTCTCTTTTTACATTAAAATTATCCAAACTAGCCTCCCCTCTATTAATATCATCTACACCTTCTGCTGAGGCAGAAAAGTACACAACATAATCAAGGACCCCTCCTACCTTCATTCTCTCTTCAAACCACCCCAATCAGACAGAAAACACAAAAGCTTGACAATAGATCCCTTCAGGCTCAAGTATAGTGGGATAGAAGCTGTTATCAGACTCTAACGCACCTCTCACACAAAAGGATGAACTCTTGATCTCCCAACATCTTCTGTCAGAGCTCTTGCACTTTATTTCACCGCCTACACCACATTTTCTGAAATTCTAAAACTATATTCTCCATTCTGTATTTCCTTTTTACTCTCTCTTGGTATACGTGTCAGTAATAAAGCAAACCCAACTCCCAGTACAGAGAGGCAATCTTAGAGGGTGGTCACGAAGGAGATCACTGGATCAATGTTGTCATGCAATCGCGGGCCTTTGAAAAATCTTGAAACACATGCAAATACCTTGGCCTGCTCTACCTGTTCCTATTATCTGAAAGAAAAACAAATTAAGTCTTCTTGTAATATGGAGTTTGTGTGATCTCCCAAATGCAGCAACAGTGAGGCATTACAAAGATCAACATCAGCGACGTAGACACAGTAGAAGTGTTCCCACGCAGGTCTGAAGCACAGTCGGAAACACTTAATCCCTATATAAAAATAAAAGAGGTACCATCTAGTGAAGCTGTCAACGTGGAAGTGCCGAGTCAGTGTGGTAAAGCTTTGGCGAGAACAGGCAGCGGTGAGGTAAGTAGGCAAGTTAATTGCTTATTTCTTTTTCTTATTTAACATTTGAAAGAATAGGGGGTATGTCTGCAGGGCCAGTATTCTGGGTGTCACATGTAGGAATCTCAGGAGATTACCAGGCTCTCTGATGGCCACATCTGCATCAAGTGTATGGAGATGCTGGTCCTTAGAGACTGCGTTAGAGAACTGGAGATGCAGCTCGATGATCCTTGGCTTGTTAGGGAAAGTGAGGAGGGGATAGACATGACTTACAGGGAGGTAGTCACCCCAAGACTACAGGATACAGATAAATGGGTGACTGTCAAGAGAGAGAACGGAAAATGTCAGATAGTAGAGAGCACACCTGTGGCCGTCCTCTTCAACAATACGTCCTCCATTTTAAGTACTGTTGGTGGGGGGGAGACGACCTACCTTGGGGAAGTAACAGTGGCCATGCCTCTGTCACTGAGTCTGGCCCCATGGCTCAGAAGGGTAGGGAACTGAAGAGCATGGCAACAGTAAAAGGGGACTCTACAGTTTGGAGGACAGATAGGTGATTCTGTGGATGCAAAAAAGAAACACGGATGGTAGTTTGCCTCCCAGGTGCCAGGGTCTGTGATGTTTCTGAACGCTTCCATCATATCCTGGAAGGGGAGGGTGAGCAGCTCTAAATTATGGTACATATTGGTACCAACAACATAATTTTTTAAAAAGGGAGGAGGTCCAGAAAACGGAATACAGAGAGTTAGGAAAGAAGTTGAGAAGCAGGACCTCAAGGGTAGTAATCTCGGAATTGCTGCCAGTGCCACCCGACAATTAGGATAGGAATAGAATGAGGTAACAGATAAATGCGTGGCTGAAGAATTACAGCAGGGGGCAGATTTCCGATTCCTGGATCATTAGGCCCTCTTCTGGGCAAGTATGACCTGTACAAGAGTGACGGGTTGCACTTGAACCCGAGGGGGACCAATATCCTTGCAAGCGAGGCTTGCTAAAGCTGTTGGGAGGGTTTTAAACTAATATGGCAGGGGGATGGGAACCGGGATGTTAGAACTGAGGATCAGCTAGCTGGTTTACAAGTAGATGATGGGTGTAATATGAATGGGAGGACAAGCCAATGACTGGATACATATGCAGATAATGCAGAGTTAAATTGTACCATGGAGGCAAGATTCAAAAGGGTGAAGAATGCAGGACTGAAGATGCTGTATTTAAATGCATGTAGTATTTGGAATAAGGTGGATGAACTCGTGGTGCAATTAGAAATTGGGCGATATGATTTTGTGGGCTGAGTCGTGGCTGAAAGAAGGACATAATTGGGAGCTTATATTCAGACACAACTCTCCACCAACAATACATACAGCTTATGACAAGTCTGCACACCATCGCAGACTTAAAAGCTAAATGCAGTGGAGTTTCCAACATCACTGCCTCTCTCCCAAATAAGCTAACTCTTTCTGACGATCGATTCAATGTTGCCAACACTGAGCCCCTGTGGAATCCTGCAGCTGATGCGACCAGCAGCTTGGTCATCTCTGAGGCCAAAGTATGCAAGTGTTTCCAACGAGTGGACAGTCGCAAGGCTGTGGGACCAGACGGCCTCCAAGGGCAAGAACCCAAGGGTGTGCACGGCACAACTGGCAAGTACGTTTACAGATATTTTTAACCTCTCCCTCTCCCAGTGTAGAGTGCCCTTCTGCTTCAAAACATCCACTATTGTCCCTGTACCTAAAAAGACCAAGGTAACATGTCTGAATGACTGGCATCCTGTCACACTCACCTCAAGAATAAGCAAATGCTTTGACAGGCTGGTCAAGAACACATCTGCAGCATGATGCCACCCACACTGGAGCCCCTACAATTCACCTACCGACACAACTGATCAACAGACAACACAATAGCCACAGCTCTACACACCGTCCTTAACACATCTGGAGAAGAAGAATACTTATGTGAGAATGCTGTTCTTGGACTACAGTTCAGTATTCAACACCATAATTCCCTCTAGGCTCAACAAGAAGCTCAGAGACCTCGGCCTTCACCCTGCCTTGTGTAGCTGGATCCTGGACTTCCTGTCAGATTGCTGGCAGGTGGTAAGAGTGGGCTCCCTCACCTCTGCCCCTCTGACCCTCAACATAAGCGCCCCTCAATGCTGCATCCTGTGTCCTAAGTCCCCTCCTTTACTCTCTGTATACCCACGACTGTGTCACCACCCACAGTTCCACTCTGCTAATTAAATTTGCTGATGACACTACACTGATTGGCCTAATCTCAAATAATAATGAGGCAGCCTCCAGAGAAGTCATCACCCTGACATAGTAGTGTCCAGAAAACAACCTCTCTCTCAATGTCACAAAAACAAAGGAGCTGGTTGTGGACCACAGGAGGAATGGAGACAGGCTAACCCCTGTTGACATCAATGGATCTGGGGTTGAAAGGGTGAACAGCTTTAAGTTCCTTAGCATAAACATCACTGAGGATCTCACATGCTCTGTACATACCAGCTGTGTAGTGAAAAGGCACAACAGCACTTCTTTCACCTCAGACAGTTAAAGATGTTTGGTTTGGGCCTCCAAATCCTAAGAACTTTCTACAGGGGCACAATTGAGAGCATCCTGACTGGCTGCATCACTGCCTGGTATTGGAACTGTACTTCCCTTATTTGCAGGAGTCTGCAGAGTTGTACAGACAGCCCAGTTCATCTGTAGAGGTGAACTTAACACTATTCAGGACATTTACAAAGATAGGTGTGTAAAAAAGGCCCAAAGGATCACTGGGGACCCAAGTCACCCCAAGCACAAACTGTTCCAGCTGCTACCATCTGGAAACAATACTGCAGTATAAAAGCCAGGACCAACAAGCTCCAGGACAGCTGCTTCCACCAGGCCATCAGACTGATTAATTCGTGCTGATACTATTGTATTTCTATGTTATATTGACTGTCCTGTTGCACATACTATGTATTATAAATTACTATAAGTTGCACATTGCACAATTAGACGGAGACGTAACGTAAAGATTTTTACTCCTGATGTACGTGAAGGATGTAAGTAATAAAGTCAATTCAATTCAATAATATCAAATGATATACTTTGTATTGAAAGGACATACAGGAAGGCATAGACAGTGGTGTGGTTCTGTTGGTATGAGATGAAATTATACCTTTAGAAAGAAGTGACATAGGATCAGAGAATGTCAAATCTTTGTGAGTGGACTTAAGAAGCTGCAAGGGTTAAGAAAAAAAATGGGAATCATATATAGGCCTCCAAATAGTAGCCAAGATGTGAGGTTGAGACTGCAGAGGGAGCGGGAAAGGGCATATAATAGGGGTAATGTCATAATTGTAATGGGGGACTTCAATATGCAAGGGGATTAAGAAAATCAGGTTGGTATCAGATCGCAAGAGAGGGAATTTGTTGAATGTCTATAAGATGGCTTTTTAGAGCAGTTTATGCTTGAGCCTACTTGGGGAAAGGTTATCTTAGATTGTGTAATAATCCAGATTTTATTAGGGATCTTAAGGTAAAGGAACCCTTATGAGACAGTGATCACAATATGATTGAATTCATACTGCAATTTGAGAGGTAGAAGTACAAGTCAGATTTATCAGTATCACAGTGGAATAAAGGCAATTACAGAGGCATGAGAGAGGAGCTTGTCCAGGTGGATTGGAGGGGGATACTGGCGGGGATGACAGAAGAACGTAGGTGGCTGAAGTTTCTAGGAATAGCTCACAAGGTGCAGTATTGTTCTCAAATGGCAGGTCTAGGCAACTGTGGCTAACAAGGGAAGTAAGCATAGTTCCCCCTAAGCTGAGCGCGTGTGCGCGCGCACACACGTTTTTCAACCAGCGCACAAAGGAAATTAATGTGCACACTAAAGGTTAGTTACCTAAAATAATGTAGTAGTTAATAATTATACTTATTGAAAATAATCTTTTAGCTAACTGTTTCTGTTAACTAGTTAGTCGTTTTTTTAAATACCACAATGCACGTCACTTATTTACATCACCTCACCTTTCCTGTTCTGGTTTGTACAGCTGCATCACCGTGGCAGCCATCTTTGGTGGACAGTGTTCATATCGTAAAGTTTACAAAGATCTGTTTCAAATCCTGTAGATGGCTTACTATGTTTTTATTGGAAAAAATATTGATTCACTATGTCGAATTCAAAAGAAGCGAAAGGCGTGAAGCGCAAAAGAACTGCAAATTTGTTTAAAGTTGAATGGCTTAATAAAATAGTAGAAACTGTTACACCAAAAGCTCATGAGGTTATGAACGTTCAGCTACGAGAAATATTTATATATGATTCAGAAACTGGAGTTATCTGTTTGTATTGTCGTGATGTGAAAGTTGCTGGAGAATTTGCTAGTGGACAGAAGTGGGATCATATTTGGAAACTTGACTTTTTGAAACGTCATTTGACAAGTAAATCGCATTTGGACAATGTATAAAAGCTCAGGCAACAGAACCTGTCATTACCCGTTACAGGAGTGCTACGCATGTTACGGTTGAGTGCAGGTGAGCGAGAGAGAAAACGATCAAACCCAGAGGAGATCAAAGTTGAGCTACAAGAATGGTCAGCTTTTGATTTCTCCACAATTGCAGATTGTGACTTCACATTTGGCGATGAACAAGTTATTGCCTTATGTCTAAAATATCATGATTTTCTAGCTGAAAATATTGTAATAGTTAGACAGTTTAATTATTTCAAATTTTCCATGCAAGAAAAAATTAAATCCAAACCGATTTCTAACTTTGTTCAAATAGTGGCATTTGTACTTCAAAATGAACAGTTTTGTGACCTTGCACAGTTGATGGACATTGGGGGAACCTTTCTTGCGTCTAGTGCGGAGTGTGAGTGAGATTTTAGCCTAATGAATCAACTCAAAAACAAGCTGAGAAACCGTTTAGGTGAATGTCATTTGGATATGTTAATGAGAATCAAAAGCTATCAATGGGATGGAAGTTCTATTAGTCGGGATAGAGTTTACAAAGAATGGGTAAATGCCAAAGACAGGAGAGAGAAAAAATAACTGAGTGACTTAAATATGATAAAAATTAAATATCTCCAACCTGATGGCATGAATATTGACTTCTCTAACTTCTGTTATTGCCCCTCCTCCCCTTCATACCCCATCCCTTATTTATTATTTTTTTTTCCTTCCCCTTTTTTTCCTCTCTTTTTTCTCCCTCTGTCCCTCTCACTATAACTCCTTACCCATCCTCTGGGCTTCCCCCCTCCCCTTTCTTTCTCCCTAGGCCTCCCGTCCCATGAACCTCTCCCTTCTCCAGCCTCGTATCCCTTTTGCCAATCAACTTTCCAGCTCTTAGCTCCAACCCTCCCCCTCCTGTCTTCTCCTACCATTTTGGATCTTCCCCCTCCCCCTCCCCCTCCCACTTTCAAATCTCTTACTATTTCTTCTTTCAGTTAGTCCTGACAAAGGGTCTCAGCCCGAAATGTTGACTGTACCTCTTCCTACAGATGCTGCCTGGCCTGCTGTGTTCACCAGCATATTTTGAGTGTGTGACTTAAATATGTATGTAATTTTGTTGTTATTCTGTGCAGTTTTATAAACCTATATAAACTGTCCCATGTGTGCATTTAGTGTGCATATACTTTTGTCACAGGAAAAAAATTTGCAAAACATAAGATATTTGCGCACAATGACTACTAATAATTAGAGGGAACATTGGAAGTAAGGACTGTATAAAAGCCAAGGAAAGGGCGTATAATGTAGAAAAAGTGAGTGGGAAGTTGGATGCTTGGGAAGCTTTTAAAATCCAACAAAAGGCAACTAAAAAAGCTATAAGAAGGGAAAAGATGAAATACTAGTGCAAACTAGCCAATAATATAAAGCAGGGTTCTAAAGGCTTTCCAGTTATATAAAGAGTAAAAGGGAGGTGAGAGTTGATATTGGACCACTGAAAAATGATGCTGGTGAGGTAGTAATAGAGGGACAAAGAAATGGAGGATGTATTTAATAAGTACTATGCATTGGTCTTCATTGTGGAAAACACTAGCAGTGTGCCAGAGGTCCGTGAGTGTCAGGGAGCGAGAGTGAGTGCCATTGCTATTACAAAGGATAAATCACCCGGATTACATGGACTACATTCCAGAGTTCTGAAAGAGGTTTGCTAAAGAGCGGGCAGATCCATTGGTTATGATCTTTCAAGAATCACTTGATTCTGGCATGGTTCCAGAAAACTGGAAAATTGCAATTGTCACTCCACTCTTTAAGAAGAAAGGAAGGCAAAAGAAAGGAAAGTTAGCCTAACCTCAATGCTTGGGAAAGTGTTGGAGTCCATTGTTAAGGATGAGGTTTCAGGGTACTTGGAAACCAATGATAAAATAAGTCAAAGTCAGCATGGTTTCTGTAAAGGGAAATATTGCCTGACAAATCTGTTAGCAATCTTTGAGGAAGTAACAAACAGGGTGGACAAAGGAGAGAGTATGGATGTCATTTTCTTGGATTTTCAGAAAGCATTTGATTATATGATGCTGCTTAACAAGATAAAATCCCATGGCATTATAGAAAAGATACTGGCATGGATAGAGGAATGGCTGACAGACAGGAGGCAACAAGTGGTTGGCTGCCTGTGACTAGTGGTGTTCATCAGGGGTCAGTATTGGGACTGCTTCTTTTCACATTGTTTGTCAATGATTTGGATAATGGAATTGATGGCTTTGTGGCAAAGCTTGTAGATGATACCAAGAAAGATGAAAGGGTAGGTAGTGCTGAGGAAGCAATGCAATTGCAGCATAACTTAGACAAATTGGAAAAACGGGCAAAAATGTGGAAGATGGAATACAGTGGTAAGAAGTGTATGATAATGCATTTTGGTAAAAGAAACAAAAAAGTGCAGACAGTAGAGCAATCACTTTATGTGACAATGCACCCTTCACGACTTGCTCCATCCTCTAGCAATTTCTCTCAGACAGTTGAATGCCCCCTTTGTGGCACAAACAGTGCAGCAGCTTTTCCAACATAAAAATCTAGCCAGACAACTTTTCTCCTTCCTCCAGAAATGTGTGCTTAAAATTTATCCTAAGATGTGTTGCACTTCCAGCAGTGCCAAAAGCAACTTCCAGAGCTAGCAGATAATTAGCTGACGTGGCTAACGGATTTTCTGCCTTGAGGAACCCCACTATATTAACTGGTGACCCCTTTAAGCTCTCTGCCAGTCTCAGTTTTTTAATATTATCTCAGCACTGCCATTCATCCAATAACTGAAATGTCTGTTCAGCCCAAGCCTCACATTCTTCTTTTCCATCAGGTGTGAGCTTGACTCCGGAGAACACTCTCTGCCGACAATAACTTTGGCTTTCCACAGGTATACTTCTGCACTTATCAACCAGCAATGTAAAAGCCAAAATGAGCTTAAAATTTAAATCAACAGCTGAGGGATTCAGTAGACCCATCACATCAGACAACTCCTTCCTTTCACTCCACAGAAACAAGAGCAACTTGTCTTTAAAGTCTCTGCCCTCAGCTGTGGGAAACTCAGCTTCCAATACAGCTCCCTCACCTACTCTCCCCTCTTCTCTGAAAGTATGGATGGCCAATGGCCCCACCTCTCCCGGGATCCCAAGTGTAACAGGCAGATCCACTTCCATCATGTCATCGATAGTCTGAACTAAAACCACATAGTTGCCCACCTTTTGGTCAAACTGCAGCTCCATGATTGTAACTTTCCCTATTGTTTTAACAGTACTTAAAACCCTAATCAACAATTCATCTGAACTGTGAATATCCACCCCGCTCAGAATGCAAGTATTAGTTACGGGCAATCTCTTTGAAACGCACAAGCGCTTAATCCCTGCGGCATCCATAACCACGTTTCTTAATCACTTTCCCAGACAATGGTTTAATACAGGCTTAAAACACAAACCTACTTAAGCAATTCTTAACACAATTACACAGCGTTCAACTAATTCAATCCATGATAATAGCCCCCACAACGAAAACCTTTATACTGGGCGTCTCTGGAAATGCGGCTCATTAACTCCACGCGAACAGACATCGGACTCCGCAGCCAGGAACCCATTTTTCTCAGATTCTGTACATTTAGGGTGTATACAACTTTGGTCCCTCCAAACCCATGAGGTTGGGATGTCTTGCCCACCCAAACCACAGTTGGCGTGAATGCTGTGTGATTTACTGGCCCCTGAGAAATAACAGATTGTACACTGCATACAATTATAAAGAAAGAATATTTAAGAACTTTAACTTAACCAAACAGTTGTTAAAGAAAAGAAAGGATAAAACAAAAGGGCTCATCATAACTAAGCAATCAAATATGCACATAAATGGGAGCTCATCTTACAGTTTTCTTTAACTCACAAGCTGGACCTCAGTCTGTGTGAAAGCATACATCACCTTCTGAACCTCACCTGAAGTCTATCTCGAACAAACAGGCTGTGCCACAGGAGTACTGGCCCTTCCTCCTTGAAGCCACTCATCTGTACAAAGCACCTTGTGCAACAGAGATGGCACCCTCAGCCATCTTCCTCCCTGTCTTCTCCTAGCTCCGGCCAAAAAGACCTCAAACTACACCAGTGTCCCTCACAAAAACCTCTCCACCCGGCGTTCTCCCAATTCCACCATCCTGACTGGTTGACACCACACTCCCAAGTTGAACAACAAAGCCCCTTATCTCAGCTCAAAACCAAACAGGTTGAAAGCAGAACAGACTGCTCTTACAGAACTGCTAAAATGAAATGCCTACAACATAGCAGTAAAAATCTCAACTAGGATGTTACACTTGTTTCACTCCAAGCTCCTAATCCAGCCCCCTTTAGTGTTGACTTACTAATTATAAAAACACACCAGAATAAAATCCAAATATTAGGAGACTGAAACAATTACTTTTTTTAAAAATTCTGCTCTCACAACGAGTTATTTCAGCTGCTTAAAAATCTGAAGCTTATCAGATCAGAAAACATGCTCCTCTGTATCCATTCTTATATTCTTCAACTGACATCCTTAAGTATCCTCTTTTATCTTTGATTGTCCCTCTACTCCCGAGGGCAATGATCATTATTTTTGACCACCAAGGTTGGTGAAATTCAACTCTCATTTTAATTTGTTTGCAGCAAAGCATAGAGTGGATAGCCAGCGCCTCTTCCCCAGGGCACCACTGCTCAATACAAGAGGACATGGCTTTAAGGTAAGGGGTGGGAAGTTCAAGGGGGATATTAGAGGAAGGTTTTTTACTCAGAGAGTGGTTGGTGTGTGGAATGCACTGCCTGAGTCAGTGGTGGAGGCAGATACACGAGTGAAATTTAAGAGACTACTAGACAGGTATATGGAGGAATTTAAAGTGGGGGGTTATATGGGAGGCAGGGTTTGAGGGTCAGCACAACATTGTGGGCCAAACGGCCTGTACTGTGCTGTACTATTCTATGTTCTATGACATATCTACCAAATGTAAATATATTTGGACAAATTCTATGAATCTCAACTTTGAAGGATTTAGTTTTAAAATTAAATTTTAAAACTCCTGCGATCTTTCCTCCCTTTCAAATTGGCTAGTAACTTGATTCTTCTCACATAATCATAAGTTCTTACATACAGAATACCAAACAACAATCCATACCAAACCCAAACCAGGAATATAAAATCCATGGGAATACTCAACCTGCCCTCTTTGTGTGCTTTGTTTTGAATATTTAAAAGTAGAAGTTGAATTTCCTGGCGAAGCAGATCTTTGATTGCAGGAGATTCTGGTAGCACTGCATGTGAGGCTTGTGAATGACAGGAAGTCAATCTGCTTGTTCTCATCGATTGCCAGATTTCCCATAGCATAGCCACCTGAAATTTAGATACATATGAAGAACTATAGGCAGGTTAAAAACCTTACAGTAGTATACAATTAATAAACTATGGAGTAAGAAACTATTGAGACACTGGACACCATAAATTGGTAATTAACCACCAGTTCATTTATGCAATCACACAAGGCCCGGTTTCCATATTCTGTAATATATACTTCAGTTCATGTTCTGTTTTTGACATCTGATTTATTGGAAACTGGTGCCCACGAAATTAGATGGTTTCTCTGTCAATGTGGTTAAAACAGAAATGCTAATATGTTATGTTGTAATTTGTAATCTCGTCTGAGGAATTCACATGATCACGTACAAGTTAACATGACCAACAATTACTTGGATCTAAAATGAGATTAAAACCTTTATACACTTCACAAATGACAAACCACTCACAGCAAATTGTTAGTTGTTTCATAAGTAAAAGCATGATTTGATGCAATATATTACTGTGCTACTGAAGAGAAGTGGTGTCAAGTCACCGTGACAAGCAGAATTTAATTGTTGGATCTGAGAGTTGTGCAGAAATAAAGTGTTTATAGGATTTTAATTGCATTTCCATTAACAGCAAAATTCAAGTAACAGGCATCTGCTTTTTATCCCCTAAAGCTTAATTGCCAAGATTAATTGTAATTATTTTTTTAAAAAACATGCAGATGTCGTAATCTGTATTAAACAAAACAAGAAAATGATGGAATTACTCAGGTGAGATAGCATCTGTAGAAAGAAACGATCCTTGTTTTAGATTGGAGACATTTTTTCCAGTATTTTCCATTTTTATTTATGGTCACAGTTGTGTTTCTAAATCAAGAAATATCCTGGCTCATTTGCTAATAAGGTAAAGGATTCAGGCAACTGGAGGTCTACAGTGGCAGAATAGTGCTATGGAAAGGGGACACAAAGGGATTTTTGGGGTACTCATTTCCAAATAATTAGAAGTCACAACATGAATAAATATTCTCAATGACTTGGCCTCAACAGCTATCCGTGGCAATGAATTCCCTCTGATTCACTACCCTCTGGCTAAAGAAATTACTTCTCATCTCTATTCTAAATGAACATCCCTCTATTCTCAGGCTGTGTTCTCTTTATCAAGACTCACCCACTATAGGAAACATCCTCTCCATATCCACTCTGTCTAGATCAGTGTTTCCCAAGCTTTTTTAGCCCAATGCCCCCCTAAAGCACTTGCATACTTGCCAAAACCCCCAAGGAACAATGTGCTTTTTGGCGCCCTCATGGTGCAAAACAATGTCTACCATATGCTAACATGAGAAAAATTATTCTTCTTTATATTTTTATTTGTCTCTAAAGCTACCTTACACAGTACCTGGGTGCTGTACTTGTTCACTAAGCTTGATGGTTTTTAGCAAGAGCTGAAATATCTGGTTCACAATGTGACAGCAAAAGCCTAAACTCCCCACATGTAACAACGTCCAAACAGTTTCTGTTTTTGCGAGTATATGGTTCACTGCACTGAAGCCTTTTTCCAACAAAGTTGGAGGATGGAAATGCAGTGAAGAGCAGTATGGCTCTTCTCCAAAGACCAGGAAACTTCATATGACAGTGTAACCACATACCACAAAAGCCGACATATTTGAAAAGCATTTATGCTTCTTCATCATTGTGAATTTTGATAATTTCTTCTTGCAAGCTCTCTTCCTGTTCTTCCACCATGCAAAAAATGGGTTAATTACCCAGACCAAAATTTCCAGATTGTTCAAATCCTTGAATCAATTCTGAAAATCCTTCTTCAGTGACTGCAGGTGTAAGCAGTACTCTTGCAAATCAATGTCTGTGAAAGAGAGTGCCATTCCTTTCACTCAGGGAAACTGTAATAACATTCTTTTCTCAATGTTTTACTTATACATTTCAAATTTTCTGACAAAAGTAAACACTGCATTTTTTGCCTGGATTAAATTTAAATTCTCATCTTGCAGTATCATATTTAGATGTTCATTTTGTCATACAGATCATCCAGGTATGCCAAATCTCCATGAAGAAATTCTTCTTTCCAATATTTTTATTAGTTTCTACACAGAATACAGAGTACAAGAAAGTATATATAAAAGACCAAAAAAGATTTTAAAAACTACCAATTACATTATATATATTCATAATAACAATCTCATTACCCCGTATTCATGCAAATTAATCAATAGTTATATTGAAATATACTAATTTATTACAAAAAAAAGAGTCTAACTCCTACCAAGACCGAAGCTGTTTATTAAGGAGAAAAAAAGGGAAAAATACCTTCTCATATAATAAAAATTAATAATAGCCAACATCTGAATTTAAACAACGAATTAAAGGTTTTGAAAGTTTTGAAAATAATTCAGATAAGGTCCCCACAATGTTTGAAAGTCTTGACGAGATTCAGAAATTGAACAACAAATCTTCTCTAAATCTAAGCATGACATAACGTCGCATAACCATTGAGCACGAGTAGGAGGAGAAACATCTTTCTATTTAAACAAAAGCGCCCTCCTAGCTATAAGAAAGCTAAAGGTCAAAATATGTAAATCAGATGTCTTCTGCTTGATATCTTGTCCTGCAACAATACCGAATGGGACCATCAGAGGATTAGGCTTAAAATCGACTTCGAAAAGTAAAGAAAAAGTTTGAAAAACTTTCTTCCAATATTTTTCAAGACTTGGACAAGTCCAAAACATATGAATTAATGAAGCTTCTCCATTATTACATCTGTCACAGTAGGGAGATATATCTGAATAAAAACGAGAAAGCTTATCTTTAGTCATATGGACTCTATGTACCACCTTAAATTGTATGTGGGAATGGCGAGCACATAGCGATGAAGTATTAACCAGTTTAAAATTTCATTCCAAGTTTCCTCAGATATTGATGTCTCTAAATCCTGTTCCCAGAGATTCTTAATTTTATCAAAAGGAGCATTCCTCGTCTCCAGTAACATACCATAAATATTAGATATTGAACCATTATGAAAAGGTGTCAAATTAAAAATTACATCTAGTAAGTTCTTATCTGAGCTTTTAGGAAATGTGCATAATTGAGATCTTAAGAAAGTCTCTGATTTGTAGATATCTAAAAAGGTGAGTTTTGGGTAAGCTATACTTCGCTGACAATTGCTCAAATGAAAAAAGATTTCCTCTAACAAACAGATCCCAAAAACATTTAATACCCAACCTGTCCCATTCTTTAAAAACTAAATCAGTCATGGAGGGTTTAAAAAAATTAGAATATGTGGGACTTGAAAGGGAAAATCTCAATAAACCAAAATGTTTTCTAAATTGTATCCAGATCCTCAGAGTATGTTTAACTATTAAATTGTCAGTTAGTTTACTTACAAGTAAAGGAAGTGAGGATCCAAGAAGAGAAATAATAGAAGATTTATTAACAGAGTTAGCTTCTAAAGAAACCTACACCAGACAGTCTACACAATTAATATAATATAGCCAAAACGTAAGATATCGTATGTTAACTGCCCAGTAATAAAACCTAAAATTAGGTAAGGCTAAACCTCCAGACTTTTTAGATTTTTGAGGATGAACTTTATTTAAATGAGGGCATTTATTTTTCCATATATAGGAGGATAAAATAGATTCAAGGGAGTCAAAAAAGGATTTAGGAATAAAAATGGGTAAAGCCTGAAAAAGGTATATGAATTTAGGTAGAATATTCATTTTAATAGAATTAATTTGTCCAATCAACCATATTGAAAGAGGTGACCAATTTAATGATATCTTTTTTACATAGTTTAATAAAGAAAGTTTTCTTTAAACAGGTGTTTATAATTCTTAGTGACTGCTACACCCAAATAAGTAAATTGATTCCTTACAATTTTAAAAGGAAGATTAGTATTAATTGATACCAAATTGTTTAAAGGAAATAATTCACTCTTATGTAGGTTCAATTTATATCCTGAAAACTGGTTAAAACGGTAGAGTAAAGAAAGTATGCAAGGTAGCGAGGTTTCAACATTAGAGATAAAAAGCAATATATCATCAGCGTAAAGCGATATTTTGTGGATGATACCTCTCCTTAAAATACCACAGATATCATTAGGGTCTCGAAAAGTAATGGCGAGGGGTTCTAAATCTAGATCAAAAAGCAAAGGCCTCAACGGACAACTTTGTCTAGTTCCACGGTGAAGTTTAAATGGTTTGGAATTTTGAAAATTAGTAAGAACCTGAGCAGAAGGAGATAGATAAAGTAATTTAATCCATTGAATAAAATCTGGTCCAAAATTAAATTTTTCTAAGGTTTTAAATAAATAGTTCCATTCAACCCGATAGAAGGCCTTCTCAGCATCTAAGGATATCACACATTCTGATATCTCCTGAGAAGGAGAGCAAATAACATTTAATACACGGCGTATATTAAAATGGGAATGTCGGTTTTTACTAAATTTCGTCTGATCATCAGAAATAATAGAAGGTAAAATATTTTCAATCCTACGAGCCAGAACTTTAGAAAGAATTTAGCATCAACATTGAGTAATGAACTTGGCCAATATAAAGAACATTCAGTTGGGTCCTTGGTCTTTTTTAGGACAAGCGAAATAGAAGCTTCATAAAAAGATTGAGGCAAACTACTCAATTTGAAAGAATCCAAAAAAGCTAAGTGTAACTGCAGTATAATTAATGAAGAAAAAGTCTTATAAAATTCTCCAGAAAATCCATTTGGACCCGGAGCTTTCCCCGAGTGTAATGAATGTATAGCCTCGGCAATTTCCTCATAAGAAATGGGTTGATCCATCTGTTTGCAATTACCTGCAGAAAGTGCAGGAATATTTAATTGATCTAGAAAATTATTCATTACAGCATTATCTTTAGGGGAACCAGAACTATAAAGTTTAGAATAGAATTCTCTAAAGGTATCATTTATTTCAGAGTAACCAGTTGTCCTATCACCATTAGTTTTGCAAATTTCTTTAATTTGTCATTTAACTACAGAAGTTTTTATTTGGTTGGCCAATACTTTGCCTGATTTATCTCCGTGAATGTAAAATTGAGTTTTACCTTTAAGAAGTTGAGTTTTAATTGGAAATGTTAACAGAAGATTATATTTAATTTTAACTTTAACACATCTTTTATATAAAACAGGATCTGGAGCTATAGCATATTTTTGATCTAATTGTTTCAATTGATTGGCTAATTCAATTCTTTCTTTATTAGCTTTATTCTTAACACTGGCAGTATAAGAAATAATTAGTCCTCTAATATAGGCCTTGAAAGTATCCCACACAATAAAATTAGAAGTCTCTTCCTTTTTATTCTCTTCGAAAAACAAAATAATATGCTTCTCTAGAAATTTTAAAAACTCCTTATCAGATAACAAAGTTGTATTAAAACGCCAAAATCTGTTGGTTTGAGGGAGACCAGGGAGATTTAAAGATAGAAATCCAGGAGCATGATCTGAAACAGCAATCTCTTTATATTCACAGGAATGAACTGATGAAATTATTTGACTATCAATAAAAAAATTGATTTTTTGGAATATGTATGATGAACATGGGAAAAAAAACGAGTACTCCTATCTAAAGGATACAAAAAATGCCAAACATCAACAATACCACACTTCAATAAAAAAGATTGAATAAACAAAGCTGATTTATTAAGAGACGCTGGTTTAGAAGATGATCGGTCTTAAAAAAAAGGGTCTAGTCAACAGTTAAAATCTCCTCCCATCACCAAAGAATAAAGATTCAGATCTGGTAGAAATGAGAAAAAACGCTCAAAAAATCCTGGATCATCTACATTTGGGGCATACACATAGGCAAATACTATTAATTTATTATCTAGTTTTCCTGAAACTATAACAAAACATCCATTAGTATCAGACACTACTTTATGTTGGACAAAGGAAAGTATATTATCTATAAGAATCAAAACTCCTCTAGATTTGGCCTGAAAAAATGAAAGAAAACAAAGTCCGTTCTAACGGCTAAAAAAAAAACGTGGATTATCACATTTGCATATGTAAGTTTCTTGTAAGAAAATAGGGGCCTTAAATTTCCTAATATAAGCAAAAATCTTATTACGTTTAAAAGGGTGATTTAACCCTTTCACGTTAAAACTAAGTAAATTAATAGTTTGGTCCATTTTTAATATTATTTAAAAGGGTTAAAATGTAAGTTAAAACCAAGCCATAAACCTTGAGAAACGGTAACCAAGCAACAAGTTAGGTTAAAATTCAAAAACAGCTTCTGAGAAAAAAAAACCATACCCCCACCCACCTCCCAAAGAAAGAAGACCAACCAATAGAAAGTCGTCATCTACAACTACAGACAACCCCCCAAAAAGCCTGGTGATCACTCCAATTAGTTTCAAGGTTATTTATATTCCAACCTAGACTAAACAATATCCAAACAAGAAATTCAATTCTCGTATATCAAAAATACAGTATTAAAAAATACGAAAGGAAATTAGTTACAAAGGTTTACCAAAAGTAAAAGATACAATTATTCATACAGAAAGACATTAAACATTTAATCTTATATCTTCATGAAAAAACAGACTAAGCAGTTAGCCTTCAAATTTAAAAAATCTTTGTTGCTTCTGCATTCAAACGAAACCATTCGAAGGGTCCATTTTTAATGAGATTCTCAGTCAAACTGGGTAGCCAAGGTACAGGTTAAAACCCTTGTTAAAAAAATTCCAACAAAACTTGTTTAAACTCAGCACGTTTCTGCATAACCTCAAGCGAATAATCTTCGAGAATCTTAATATTCTACCCTATAACCAATCATGCCCCTTCGACAGGATTTGCAAATTAAAAGTTTCTCATTTAATCTTGTGTCTTCACGTAAGGGCAAACTAAACAGCTAGCCTTCCGATTTAGCCTTCTGATTTTAAAAACCTTTGTGCTTCAACAGTCGAATGGAACCATGCAAAAGATCCATCTTTAAGTGTAATCCTGAGCCGGGCTAGGTAGCGAAGGGAAGGCTCAAAACCCTTATTAAAAAGCTCGGACATAACTTCTTTGAACTTAACACGTTCTTGCATAACCTCAGGCGAGTAATCTTCAACAATTCCAATCTTACGACCATGATAGTCAATCATGCCTCTTCGACAAGATTCGTCAATTAAGAGTTCCTTTGTTTTAAATTCCTGAAAACAGATTATTACTGATCTTGGTCTCTGACCCTTAGGAGGTCTAAACGCAGGAGATCTGTGAACTCAATCAATCACAGGCACAGACGTCAAAATCTTCGGAAATAATTCTTACAAAAAGTTTACAAAAAATTCCATAAAATGATTACCTTTGATTAATTCTTCGAGACCCAGAACCCGTAGGTTGTTTCTTCTGTTTTCTAGGTTGATAATCTTTTGTCTTAACTTTTCGTTGGACTTCGAGTGCTTTTCACAAAGCTTTTGCGCTTCATCCACTTCCATTTCCAGAGTCACCAAGATTTCTTCGTTATTATTTATACGTTTATCGTGTTCATTAAGAGTTTGTTGAATAGAATCCAACTTACCATCTATTTGTTTAAATTCAGAGCTGAATTGTTGAAACTTCTCAGAGGCTTCTCGTGTATGACTTTGCAGCAAATCCATAATAGAATTCAAAGAAGCAAGGAAATCATCCTTTTTAGTACCTCTGGCCCTCCTTGTATCCATAATGAAAGAATGTCACACTTAAAAAAGAAGTTTCAAGACATGTTGGAAATAGTAAGAAAATTAGAGTTTTAGCAACTGCAGATTGCTGTTACTCTATCAGCCACCACCAGGAAAAGTGCACTTTTTGCCTGGATTAAATTTAAATTCTCATCTTACAGTATCATATTTAAATGTTCATTTTGTCATACAGATCATCTAGCTATGCCACATCTCCACGAAGAAATTCAATCTTGTTTCCCAAGCTCTTGTCAACTTTTGAGCAAAAATTCAACCAGTGTCAAAAAAAAATCCAAGAAACATTTTAAGCAGCAGCCTTTTGACAGCCAATACACTTCAGTGTGAAAAGCACTCAAACTCTTCTTTGATATCTTGGCATAACTGGTGAAATACTCTGCTATGCAATGGTTGAGTTTTAATTTTGTTGATTGCTGATATTACAACAGTCATGCTTGAAAAAAGTCACTGGTTCAGCTTTTTTTTGCTGTGAGATGTTGATGATGAATTACACAATGAATTACAAACGGACTTGGAATTTCTATTTACATAAGTGCCACTAAACCAGCATGGCAACCTGTCATATATGATTTTCCATCAAGAAATCATGTTCCTAATCAGAATATCTTTATCCTCAATATACATTTTGAGCTCATTATAGATTGATTCTCCATTGATACAGGTTAAGCCAAAATGTCGTAAAGCAAAGAAGCAATTACCATTTATTTATATGGGAAAATTTTGTGAGCGTTCGCAGACCCAAAATTAACCTACCAAATCATGCCAAATAACACATAAAACCTAAAATAACAGTAACATATAGTAAAAGCAGGAATAATATGATACAGCCTATATAAAGTAGAAATACTTTTCCACAATCATTACTGCGCTGTTCGCCGAAGCAAAAATCTCACGCAAGCGCTGTTGGCAAAAACATGGCGCAAGCGCTCTCCAGTAACCTTTAAGCTATGAAGCTGCCAAGTCATACCAAATAACACGTAAAAATACACAGCCTATATAAAGTAGAAATAATGTATGTACAGTGTAGTATCACTTACCGGAATTGGTTCAGCGCCGAGCACACTGATGATGGTGTGTTAGACTGAGTCGTCGCAGGGTGGGGTGGTGCAGTGGCCCCCACCCTCCAGACCGCCGACCGATACATTGCCGTGAAGCACACAGGGGTCCAGCGGTAGCCGGGAGGCACCCAGCACATCTTTAAGAAAAAAGCCGAAATAAACACGCTAATTAATTAGGTGCTGCCCGACACATAATTGTTAGCCCAGATCAGTGCCGATTGCATCGCCTCTGATCTGGACCTTTACATGTGGGGCGGCACCTAATTAGCATGTTTATTTCGGCTTTTTTCTTAAAGATGTGCTGTGTGCCTCCCGGCTACCGCTGCATTCTCCGCGAATCGGTACAGTACCTGTCCGCGGCCTGGGTGTTGGGGTGGTGGGACACTGGGGTGTCATCTCGTCGTCTGTTTCCATTAGAGCAGGCGGCTCATCTTCTCCTATGACTGCCCACCTTGATGTCGAAGGTCAAGGTTCGTCGTCTGCTGTGGCTGATGTGGAAGACTTGCTCGACTGCTGAGCCTCGCGCATTTTTCTATCATACAGTTCTTTGTAAGGACTCAAACCATCTTGCAAATATCCCCTAAACCTACGTACCCTTTCAGAATTAAAGTCGTACTTTATCATTACTTATTCGGTTTCGATTATTATCCTTTCCTCTTCCAATTGCATCAGCTCTTCATCTATCAGTTCTTGGTCATGGGATGCCAAAACCTCTTCAACATCATCTTCGTCAGCTTCCACAAGCCAAACTCACTTAGTTCCTACTTTGTTCACCATGATCAAAACGCTTAATTATGTCTAATTTTACACTAAGTGTAACACCCTTACGAGCTCTTTCAGGCTTTTCCAATACCTCAGAACTCATCTTGCTAACGACTGCTTACAGGCACGTGTTTAAGCAATGCCAGCTAGAATGCAGTTCCGAATCCGGGCGAGAGCGGCTGCTCAGGGCATAGGCTGCCTTTTATCGCGTGCTGATTTTTTCGCGCGCTGATATTTTTCTTAACAGTGAAAACACCTTCTGTTAGCAAAAACAGGGTACTAATGTAGGTCTTTTGTAACAGTGAGGTTTCGTAAAGCGAACGTTTGAAAAGCAGGGGACACCTGTATTTGTTTCTAACTTTTTACAAAACAAAATCTCTTCATAAACTTTTCCATTTTTGATAAACCGTACATATGCCATTAGCAATGCTTTGTTGTGTCACACAATTGACTCATCCAGTTGTATCCCAAATTCCGTTTTGTGTGGCTCTGTGCATTGCTGATACTCAATTACTTCACTCATTTTGTAAATACAATAAGCCACAGAGTTATTACTCAGAGGAATTGATTTTGAAATGCTGGTATCCATTTTGAGAACTTCATGTATCAGAAGTGAGCACTTCTGATACATGATGCATTAATAACCTTTCATCAATTGTATGAGATTTTCAGCACTTTGCTATCATTTTGGAAATGTTCTAAGAAGCAATGAGACCACTATCGAGGTCATTTTTAGCTTTCTTAGCAAGTGACTTGAATGTGCAATGCTTTTCAAATTCTTTCATCTTCTGGAAATGAGTAATACCATAAGTAGCCTTTCTGGGGTGTCTTTTACAGAAGTCCTCCTGCAACCTTGATGGTTTCATTATACAGTACAGTGCTACAAATAAGACAGATAAGCCGTCACTGATCTAACGGGAACAGAATAAAAGCATACTCCAGGTACGTAACATTGTATTGCTGCACCTTCTGTAGTTTCTGCTTCTTAGCAATATCGAAATTCAAGGCTTCTCTGCCTTCAGATTCAGAGATCGTGCCATACATATTTATCCATCATTAATAGGGCTAAATTAAAATAAAAAATTAACACAGACTGGGAATGCCTATCGCAGGGGTCCCCAACCTTTTTTGCAACGCGGACCAGTTTATTATTGACAATATCCTTGCGGACCAGCTGAACAGTCGGGGGGGTTGGTGGTAGGGTTGCCAACGGACAAGAGCAGCAGTCAAATACGTTGTGTTTACCCCGAGAAAGACTACCATGACCATGAAGCCTTGCACGGACACCAGTGCGCATGCATGTACATGCCGATTTTTTCCTATAAATCATTTTTGGCGATTCTGTTCGAGGGGGCGTGTTAATCACGACTGGAATATACGTGATAAGTGGCTAATACACTCAATTTTGTTTCTAAAAGGGTTTATCTAACGAATTTAATATTAAACACACCGCGCATATTTTCCTCGCATGACTATAGTGATAAGTCATTCATCAGGGGAGGACAGGGGAGCTTGAAGTAAGTGTTGAACAAACTTCCAGTAGAAGTGGTAGAGGCTGGTCCGATATTATCATTTAAAGAAAGATTGGATAGGTATATGGACAGGAAAGGAATGGAGGGTTATGGGCTGAGTGCAAGTCGGTGGGACTAGGTGAAAGTAGCTTTCGGCATGGACTAGAAGGGCCGAGATGGCCTGTTTCCGTGCTGTAATTGTTATATGGTTATATAAGTCACTTATAAGTCAATAGCATCATAACATTTTAAGTAATGTTTGGATATTAAACACACAGCGCATATTTTCCCTGTATGAACATATAAAATCATTGCAACACACCAATATCGCTGAACCAGTGGGAGCCCTGGGCTGAATACTTGTTCCCTGCAACAAAACGGTGCCATCGAGGGGTGATGGGAGACAGTGATACTCGAAGGAGGTTCCTTATGTCCAGTCTATTCTGCAATTTAGTTTTCGTTGCATTCATTGCAGAGATATGTTGGAAATGGAAGCAACGTTTTCAGTGCTTTTGTGGCTATCTCAGGATATTTAGCCTTGACTTTGATCCAGAACGTCGGCAGAGATGTTATGTCAAACATACTTTTCAGTCCACCGTCATTTGCAAGCTCGACAATCTCCTTCCTGACATGGATGATGCGTGGGTAATGACCTCGCGTGCGTTCAAGCTCAACAGTGCACGTGACAGGGAACGAGGAAAGGTGCAGCTGACTCATATCGCCAAATCATATTGTTTCGTCGCGGCCCAGTAGCACATGCTTTGCGGCCCGGTACCGGTCCGCAGCCCGGTGGTTGGGGACCGCTGGCCTGTCGGATGTTGACAATGGCAGTGACGTGACATGGATGGAACAATGGGAGTAGCACACAAAGGAATGGCAAGGCAAAGATGAAGACGATCACAAAAAACAAAAATTACATTGGCAAGGATTCAGATTCGGTCTGAATGTTAGTTGGGATACAACTGATGTTCAGCATGCTACCTTTATACTATTCCAGTTAGCATGATCACATAAGGTCTCCTAATTCCTAACGGGGGTTCTTAACCACATATTTGAAGCAGAGGTTGCTTTGAACACCTCAAGAGGAAATCTCGGGGTTGGCAGGTTCACTGATTGGCTTTAATTCATCGTTTAGTTCCAGTCAGCACTCTTCTCATTGTGCAACCTGCTTTCTGTAGATCTGTAGAGAAAGTTGAGCGGGTGTACTTGACCTACCAACTGTTAAACTGCATGAACTCATTCCGTGCTGTGAGTGAAGGGGAACTGTTGGGTACCCTGGTTACTATTTTATGCATCCCCAATAACATCTGTTTGGTTGGTAAAGTCAGATGAGATTGTCGAATTTCAGACGTGTTGTGATGACGAGTGCTCACTGCCTGCAGAGCTATGGTTCTTCCTGCATTCCAGTGCCTCATCCTTTTTTGGAATTGCCTGCTCTACTAACGGTCAGTCAGGTCTCGTGTCTCAAATTAGGGTGCTGCTTACTTTCTCCCCCCCCCCAAACAATCTTGAACAGCTCCTGACAATTTCTATTTTCCCTAACACCCACTTCGGACACATAACCGCCCCGGTTGGGAATCACTGGTCCAAGCTATTCAATATTCAGCAGGTTTCATTGTGACCACCCCTTATTTTTCTAAACTCCAAATATTTTCTGTTTAGAAAATAGTATACATTTTTATTCCTTCTACCAAAGTGCATGACCATACGCTTCCCAACACTATATTCCATCTAACAACACACACAAAAAGTGCTGGTGAACGCAGCAGGCCAGACAGCATCTATAGGAAGAAGTACAGTCAACGTTTCGGGCCCCATCTGCTACTTATTTTCTCAATCAGTCCAAGTTCTTCAGCAGACTTTTTTTATGTACTAGATAAAAGCACCTGCAATTTTATTTCTTCATTTTCTCACTTTCCCAGTTCTGACAAAGGGTCTTGAACCTAATCTTTAACTCCACTTCTCTTCCCTGAAATGCAACCGGATATGCTGTTTGTTTTCAGCATGTTGTATATAGATTTCAGTTCTCCAGTTTCTGTAGTATTTTACTTTTCATCAACTGATATGGTCATAGTTTAAATATTGTCTAATTCATTGCAAAACTCAAAGTAAAGGATTTACTTAAGGATTTAGAAATATGAAGTCTAGAAAATGTTACATATGGACTCATCTGGACTTAAGTTCCAAACAAACCACGACAAAGAAAGCCAAATTAAAAATACTTAAGTGGTAACAGACTTAACAAACATCAAGTAAACTTCAAAAAAGAAATCTAGCTATTCAACAGAAACAGATAAATGGACCAAGCAGTGCATCATTTCCAAAGTGAGATGCTGAAACTTTATAGATTATATCATTCCTGATACAGCAAGAAAACACTTCACAGTTTCAAAATGTACTTTAATGTTCAGAGAGGCAATAAAATGTTCATTGTCAACAAGACTGTATTTCACTTGGATGGGAATTGACAAGCATATTTTTGCCATGCTTTCCATTTTTCTTTACATTCTTCATACTCCTTGCACTTTATGCTTGGGGTTAAATAACTTCAGATACATTTGCAACTTCTTTAGACTCTGCTTAAAAATAGGAATGGTGTAAGCCAATCCCTTTCTCAAGCTTGTCTCCCATTTCCTTTGATCACAGTTCATCCATTATTGTTTCATATTTCTTGAAATCTTAACAACTAAACAGTCTTTAAATGCATAAATTTCATTTAACATTTTGTATCATAGAAATTTGTTGTGCAGGAGGCCATTCAGACATGCTCATCCATGCTAGCCAAAACATAGACAAATGCTTTTCAGGACATCGGAAATGTCCTCCTTCTTCAAAGAATGGGGCTTCCCTTCCTCCACCATTGATGCTGCCCTCACCCGCATATCTTCCATTTCCCAGGCATCCGCGCTCACATCTTCCCACTGCCTTAATAGGGATGGAGTTCCTCTAGCCCTCACCTACTACAACGAGCCTTTGCATCCGACACATCTTTCTCTGCAACATCTGCCATCTTCAATGGGACTGTCCACCAAACACACCTCCCACAAACCCCCTCCCACTCTCTGCTTTCTACTGAGAACACTCCCTCTGTGATTCCCTTGTCTGTTAATTCCTCCCCACTAATCTCCCTCCTGGCACTTATCCCTGCAAGTGGAAGAAATGCTACACCTGCCCATTTACCTTCTTCCTCACCTCCATATCTGTTGGGGTTGTCTACTGCATCCAGTGCTCCCGATGCTGATTCCTCTACATTGGTGAGACCTGACATAGATCGGGGTCAGCTTAGTCGAGCCCTTACACTCCACCTGCAAAAAGCAGGATTTCCTGGTGGTTAACCATTTCAATTCCAATTCCCATTCCGACACGATGAGGCCACTCTCAGATTAAAAGAGCAACACCTTATATTCCATCTAGGTAGCCACACCACTAAATTTTCCCCTCCTACTTTACTCTTCTTCTCCCCAACTGCCTACCACCTTCCTTTGGTGCCCCTCCTCCTTCTCTATCACCCATGGTCCACTCTCCTCTCTTCTCAAATTCCTTCTTCTCCAACCCTTTACTTTTTCCACCTATCACCTCCCAGCTTCTATCTTCATACCCCACCCCACACCCCTGGTTTTCACCTTCTAGTTTGTACTACTTTTTTCCCCCTACCCCCACCACTTTCTTATTTTGGCATCTTCTCCCTTCCTTTCCATTCCTGATGAAGGGTCTCGGTCCAAAACATTGACTGTTTGTTTATTTCCATAGATGCTGTATGACCTGCTGAGCCTCCAGCATTTTGTGTAGGTTACTTAACTAATCTGACTTCTCTTCACCTTGCTCACAACACTCTACTGTAGCTCACAGATCTTTAAGTGCTCATTGAAGGACATTCATTCACCTTATTTTCTTATTTACACTTTGTTCTTTTTAAACATATTTCTTTTTTAGTCTAAGGTATTAAGGGTCAAGTTACCCTTGTTTCTGAGCGTTCAGGCTCAGTACTGAAGTGATTCTAACTGTCAACTGTATGCCAGATCCAAGGTTCCTCTTCTTCCTTGTCAACTGTTGGTCTCCAGAGTTGTCTCTGCCCAGATACTAAATCTTTATTTTGTTCTGTTTTTACAACAATCTTTCAGAATGTTGGAACTCCCCAAATCTTAATTGATCTAATCATTCACAGGGAAATATGAAATTGCTCCTGACAATTTCCCCATGTGGGTCTCATGACCACATTTTTGCCACATAAGCATTTCACTGTTTTTAGCCTTAGCCTCCAGTTATTTCTTATGACCATAGTCTTCTGTCTACTATTTTTGAGCTTGGATAACAAAGAGATGTTTCAAAGCATTCCCATCATTTCTTAACTCAATACCACCATACCCCTGTTGTTCTGTGGATTACAACTTACTGAAGCCAACTAACTCCCTAGCCAAAATAGGAAGGCCCAGCTTCAATGACAGCTCATTTACTACCGTTGATTTCTCTATGACTTGATTACTTTAATTATGAATCAGGAATTATTTTGAGAAGTACAGTATGGATATAGGTCCTTTAACCCAATTAATCCATTCCGAACGTGGTGCCCACCCAGTTGGTCCCAATTTCCTGCATTCATCCCATATCCCTCTAAGCCCCATACCTTCATGTACAGTGGTGCTAGTAAGTTTGTGAACCCCGTACAATTTTCTCTATTTCTGCATAAATATGACTTAAAATGCATTAAGATCTTCATGCAAATCCTGAAGCTAGAAACAGAAAACTCAATTAAATAAATAACAAAAATATTATACTTATTCATTCATTTATTGAGAAAAATATCTAATATTACATGTATTTGTTGGAAAAAGTATGTGAACCTTTGCTTTCAGTAACCGATGTGACCTCCTTGTACAGCAATAACTTCAACCAAATGTTTCCAGTAACCGTTGGTCAGTCCTGCACATCAGCTTGGAGGAATTTTAGGCCATTCCTCCTTACAAAACTGCTTCAACTCTGGGATGTTGGTGGGTTTCCTTGCATAAACTGCTTGCTTCACATCCTTCCACAACATTTCTATAGGATGAAGATCAGGACTTTGACTCGGCCATTCCAAAACACAAATATTCTTTTTTGAACTATTCTGTTCTTGAGTTACTCTTGTCTTTCAGATCATTAACTTGTTGCATTATCCAACTTCAATTAAGCTTCAGGTGACAGACTGCTACCCTAACATTCTTCAGTAAAATGTCTTGATAAAATTTTGAATTCATTGTTTTCTCAATGACTGCAAGCTATCCAGGATCTGAGGCAGCAAAGCAGCCCCAAACCATGATGCTCCTTCCACCATGCTTCACAGCTGGGATGAGACTAAGGTGTTGATATACAGTGCCCTTTATCCTCCAAACATAGCAATGCGCATTTCTGCCAAAATGTCAACTTTTGTTTCATTTGTCCACGGAACATTGTCCCAGAAGCATTGTAGAACATCCAAGTGGTCTTTTGCAAACTTGAGATGTGCAGCAATGTTTTTTTTGGAGAGCAGTGGTTTTCTCTGTGGTGTCCTTCCATGGACACCATTCTTGATCAGTTTTTTCTTATAGTGGACAGGTGAACAGAGACTTTAGCAAGTTCTTAAGATTTCTGCAGTAACTTTGCTGTTACCCTTGCATTCTTTTTCACCTCCTTCAGCATTGCATGTTGTGCTCTTGATGTGATCCTTGCAGGATGCCCACTCCTAGGGAGAGTAGCAACAGTACTGAGTTTCCTCCATTTGTAGACTACTTCGCTTACTGTGGATTCATAAACATGCAGGTCTTTTGAAATGCTTTTGTAACCTTTTCCAGCTTCATGCATCTCTACAATTCTTCTTCTAAAGTCTGTCAAAAGTTGTTTTGATTGATAAATGGTGCACATAAACAGATCTTTCTTGAGAACAGCAGGCTCTATCAGTAATCTGACTTTGTATGTGTCTTTTTTATAAGGCAGGGCACCTCTACAACCCACATCTCCACAACCCACACCTCCAATCTCATCTCATTGACTGGAACACCTGACTCCAAATAGCTGTTGTAGAAGGCATTCCTCCAGAGGTTCACTTACTTTTTCCAACAAATTCATGTAATATTGGATCATTTTTCTCAATAAATAAATGAAAAAGTATAATTTTTTGTGCTATTTATTTAATTGGGTTCTCTTTATCTAGGTTTAGGACACGTGAAGATATGATCACATTTTGGATCATATTTATGCAGAAATATAGAAAATTTTACAGGATTCACAAACTTTCTGGCACCAATGTAGCTGCTTACTATGCTTCCTAGAGGTCAGTGTGTACAGTGCGTTCCCTGCGGATTATATTGGTATGATTTTCGAAGCTTCTCTTAGTACTGCACTATTTGAATAAGTGCTTTCTCATTGGTTAACTCTTATCTTCAAATCTGAATGGGATTTTCCTGATCTATGGGTATAAAAGAGCTGACCATGAGGCCAGCACCACCTTAGTCTATCAGCTTTTTGTCTTTCCCTGCCCTTAGTAGGTCCAAGTAGAAATTGCTTGTTTCAATTTCTCTTTCTTCTAACAATGCTTAATAAAACAATTGTGAAGCAACAAGTTCTGTGCCTCTTTCCTGACTTCTGAAAGAACTTTAGATTGAAACATCAGAATCCAACAATTGGCATAGTCTGCAAGCATAGCAAAGTTTAAGGACTTGGAACAATCGTAGACAAAGTGCAATTTTTATCGTGCAACAAAAGTAATAACAACCTCCTCTGTTCCAACTTGTCTGAGAAAGCTTAATTCTGGCTTCAACATAATCAGATGGGAGTTAAGAGTGAAGAACTGCTTCATTGCTATTTTTAAAAAAACTGATCTAGAAAAAAGAAACACAAGCTGGTAGAGCCACATGCAAGCCAGTAGAGTGCAGATTAAATATGTAAGCTAGTAGAGCATAAATGTGTGCAAGCTAGCAAGGAAAAACTTAAAATTTTGGTTGCAACCTATTAATACTTTGAGATCACGGTCAAAGTAAAATGAAGTATGTATAAATTAATATCAAATTAAAACTATGGCCAAAAATCACGAAACCCACTAAGAGCTCTTAACTGAATAAGACATCTGTTTGATAAAATTAATGACAAAGTCTGGATGTAATATACCAACAATGTTAAGTTTATTAAAATCCAGAGAATTGCTGAAGGAAAGGAAAAGCCTGGAATGATTACTACTGATGTAGAGAAAAGATCGCATATTCAGTTTGGTCTAATATACGAGCAAATTAAAAGGTTGACAAGGTGAGTAAAGACTTTTACTAATTGAAAGAGATGCAAAACATGATAAACAGCATAATTTAGTACAAAGATAGTATGATATAGGCAGTAAGATATCTTAAGAGCAAATTTCTGCATTAACCAAATGAGCAGAAGAACAACTTGGTAGTTCAACCAAAGTGCATCATACATAGCTCAGAAGCAAACTGAAACAATATGGAGAAACTGAACAGGATCTCCACGGGGACAGTCCTGCTAATGACGCATCCACTGACAATTCCTGTGACAATGCATTAAGAATACCTGACGTGGTTGAACTATTTACCCTGTATGTTAACAAGAAACACACTATGGCAGTCTTAAGAACATAGAGAGAGACAGCATCATTTTGGTTGTTACTCTGCCAAAGGTCTGTACATTGATGGCTCCTCATGATTGAGAGATGAATTTAAATGGTTGCTTCTGGAACTGAAGTGCTGGTATCAGGAAGCATGGCTCCTGGTACCTCTGCTCAACAGGCAAAACCAAAAGCTTTGATTGAATCCCGCAAGTTGGCAGGAGGAAGATCAGCTAATACCTACACTGATTCTCAATATGCTTTTGGAGTTGTCCATATTTTTGGAAACATAGATACACTGAGAGCATCTTTCAGCTGTAGGAAAACCAATTACAAGCACTATGCGAACTAGTACAAGGAATTATGGATTTCATACAACTGCCAGAGGTTGCTGTATTAAAATGTAAAAGCCACTTCAAAATGACTACAATGGAAAGCCATGGAAATGTATTTTCAGATGAAACAGCAAAAAGGGCAGCACAGAAAGAAATAAAAGAAGTACCAAGAACATATGCAGTGAACCCAACAACTGGAATTATGAAAACAAAGTTGAAATCTGTATCACATAAAAACATACAGTACAAGATATTTGAGGGATGCAAGTTCAATGCTCTAATCAGGAAAATTGGCTCTGGATGGAGAATGGTGAGAGGTTAAAAAGCGATGGAGCATGGAGGTATGGCACTTGTCAGACTAGTAGCTCTATGTTGCTTTCTTATCTAGCACACACTGGAGTGCAAAAGATGATCGACAGATTCTCCCAATGGTGGTGAATCCAAATATCAGGCTACAAGCTTGACAAACATCTGAAAGATACATGACATGCCAGAAAACAAATCCTGGAGCAGCAGAGAAGTTATCACAATTAAGTGTTCCTGTCCCACCTACTCCATTTTTACACTTACAAATGGACTATATTACTTTATCAAAGTGTCTAAAATATTCAGGTGTACTAAGACATAATGGACAAGTTTTCAAGATGGGTGGAAGCTACCTCCAGCAAGAAAAGCCACTGCCACACACACAGCAAAAACTCTGATCAAGGACCAACTTCCTAGAAGGGGACTGCCACGTCACATTGACTCTGACCAAGGAAGATATTTCACTGGGACTGTTTGTCAGGAATTATGTTGACTGATGAACATTGAATGGTCTTTTCATTGTCCATATCACTCAGAGTCATCAGGAAAAGTCAAATAAATGAAAGGAATCATCAAACAGCTAAGAATCATGAGGTTGCTGTATCATGGCCTACAGCTCTTCCTATAGTCTTACATAGCATCAGAGTAAACCCAACAAGAAAACTAAACTAAGTCCAAGATGATAACAGGGTGCCTGCCTTATGTCACATGCAAGTACACTTAAATTCATCCATACTGCAGCAGTATCTCTCTATTTAAACAATGAAATGAATTACACACCATATATGTACATACCATATATATTCATCACACAGAGTTGCAGGAAAAAAACAGCAAGTCTTTGTGAAGTAAATTGTTTTATCAGCATTCATGGGTTAGTACATGATTGTAAACTTCCAATCTACAGCAGAACAGCTCTGAAAACCCATGAACAGAGGCCTAATCAGTCCCCTTCACTAGAGTGAACGTCCTCTCATTGAACAACTTTTTCTTTAACCCAATTTGCCCACTACAAATTAAAACTGAAACTATGAAAACTTGAAGGGGTCTTTCTTTGTGAGATAACATATATGGACATCTTCATGTCCGTGCTGTAATTGTTATATGGTTATAGTATATTGGTCCATGCCCTCACTATTTTGAGTACATTAATAATTGTTGTGATTGTACACATTTTCAAACAAGTTTCATAAATTTTGATACCAATTTTTTAGATTAATTAGATTATAAAGACACGTAGTCCCCTTTTATTGTCATTTAGTAATGCATGCATTAAGAAATGATACATTATTTCCTCCGGTGTGATATCACAAAAACACAGGACAAACCAAGACTGAAAAAACTGACAAAACCACATAATTATACATATAGTTACAACAGTGCACAATACCATAACTTGATGAAGAAAGTTCATGAGCACAGTAAAGTTCAAAGTTTCTCAAATGTCCCACATCTCACGCAGATGGGAGAGGGAAGAAAAACTCTCCCTGCCATGCCGACCACAATCCGACTCTGAGTCATTCGAAAACTTCGAACTCTGATCAGCTCTCCGACACCGAGTACTGAGCGCCATCTCTATCCGAGCGATTCGAACTCTTTCTCGGTCGCCAAAAGCAAGCAAGGCCAGGGATTTTGAGGCCTACCCTCCGAAAGATTCCCAACCACACTGTAACGACAGCAGCAGATGGGTGTTTCAGAAATTTCTCCAGATGTTCCTCTGCTTTCACATCCATTCTCCATCAAATCAGAAATTGTCCACGGCCCCTATTTAACAGATACAACATCATTTTTCACCGGAGAGCTGCACACGTGCGGTGCGCTGCCATCTTCTCCTCCCGCCTACTCTCATTTGTATGCTACTCTCATTTTCACATGGCCCATGCCTGACACATCCCTTCCTCTTTTATTCTATCACCATTTCACAGGATAGATGAATTAACAGTATCCAATACATACTTGCAAAATTCACAGCCACCTTGATTATATTTTCTCTCACTCTGCTTCCTGCATGGACAACATTCTAATCTCCCAGTTCCTCTGTCTCCAACAGATCTGTTATGATCCAAGTCTGGCTATCTATCCTAAGCCCACCTGGATTCGATCATAAACATGAGAAAGTCTGAGCATGCTGGAAATCAGTCCTAAAGAAGGGTCTCGGCCTGAAACATCGACTGTTTATTCATATCCATAGATGCTGCCTGACCTACTGAGATCCTCCAGCATTTTGTGTGGACTTGACAATACATTAGGTTCAAGCAGTCAAGTGCCCATGCTTACAAAGCATTTGGTCCTACTTCATAATGCAAAGCTTATACCCGCTGAGATTTCACCACCTGACTTGAATGTAGACATGTGTTTGTTGTTGACAAGACAATCCAAGCACCTACTTACCTTTCTGAATGGTCTAATTCTGCTATGTCTTATGATCTTTCTATTTGTCAGAATCATAGAGTCAAACAACATGGAAATTGACCCTTTGCTCCTCAGTATCTGTGTCTACTGTCATGCACCCTGCTACACTAATCCCATTTTTCCTCCCATTCCCCATAAGCCCCATCGTCAATAAGGTCAATGTGCAGTGGCCAATTACCTTACCAACCAGCACATTTTCGATGTGTTGAGGAAAACTAGAGAACCTGGGGAAACCTACACAGTCACAGAGAAAACATAGAAATTCAACAAAAACATCACCGGAGGTCAGTATTGAACTTAAGTCACTTTAACTGAGACAGCAGTATTAATGGCTACATTATTGAGCCACCCAGTTGAAATATAGTTAATTCAAAGAACTTGTCAAACAGTAAACTGAACTCAAATCCATCAGTAGGTAGGTTCAATAACCAACCATAATGTCAACAAACTGTTGCAGCTACAAATTTAAACTCGTTATTCATCAGCTCAAGTTTCACATCTGCATATATCCTGTGACTGAATTGTAGGAGAATCCCATCCATTTCCTTAGAGACTTTAACTCAAACCACAGTACAAAAGCCACATAGTGAAAACGAGCAGCCCAAGTATATTTTAAACAGCTAAAATTCCAACCTATACCAAAAGTTTATTCAGAAAGTCTGACAGAACCCTTGAAAGGTTTTATTGTGCTTTTTCAAAAAGAAAATATAACTATTAGGTCTAACCTCTAGATTTCATTACTGTGTAATTAAATCACTAACTCCAACCTATTGAGTTGCAGATGATGCTTTGCTGTTGACTTCTTATGACTGCAAAAGCAGTATCCCTGCCTCACATGTAATATACATGTTTCATGTGGTTTTCATTATATATTTAATTCTAGAATAAGTGAACATTTTATTTTATTACTTTGCTTCAACTGGGTCATGTCAAATATTCACCACAAAATCTTAACATAAAGATGGAAAAACATTGACAATGGGAAAAAAATACTAGCAGTATTAGAAGGCAGAACATATATCAGTACAGCACAGGAACAAGGCCTACAGTCCATGGTGTCTGTGCCAATTTACAATAAATTGCCAATTTGCCTGTACATGGTCTATCAACACCTGTCAATTTTCTGCCTATTTGTTTGTCTAAATGCCTTTTAAATGTTTCTACCATATCATGGAGGATAGGGAGGTCAGGAAGGGGTATGCTTACAATCTAGGCAGCGTATGTTAATATCAAGGAAGAGATCGTGAAGAACATTAAGGTGGATATCCCCAGGATCTGATCTGAACTATACCAGGTTCTTGACAGAGGGAAGAGATGAGATTTCTGAGAATTTAACAGAGAGAGAACTTGAAAATACCAATGTTGTTCCTCTCTTCAGAACATAGAACAGTACAGCACAATACTGGCCCTTCAGCCACAATGTTGTGTCAACCCTTTAACCTTATCCAATCCTCTCCCAAATAGCTCTCCATTTTTCTTTTAGCCATAGGTAGGCCAGTGAGTCTTTCAAAGTTGAGAAATTATTGCAGAAGCTTCATAAGGATAGAATGTACTTGCATCTGTAAAAGCACTGACTTTATATAGTTTATAGAGTCAGCATGGCTTTCTGCAGAGGAGGTCTTGCAGACATAACTGTGTCTTTTGAGGAACTGGCATACATAATAAATTAGGGTAGGCCAGAAGATATTATATACTGTACATGGATTTTAGTACAGCTTTTGACAAGCTCCCTCATGGTGAGCTGATCCAGAAGATTAAGGCACGTGAGATCAATGTAAACTTCGTAGATTGGATAAAAAATCCTTGGACCAGATTCAAAATTGGCTTGGCCACAGAAGACGAAGGATGGTGGTGGGATGGGAATATTGTTCAGACTGGAGGTCTGTGACCAAAACTGTTCTGCAAGGATCTGTACTGTGACCTCTGTTGTCATTAATATGGCAAAAATATAGGTGGATTGATTAGCAAGTTTCCAAAACTCTAAAAGGTACAAATAATGAAGAAGGTTGTCAATGGAGTCAGCAGGATACGGACCATTTGGAAATGTGGACAGAGAAATGGCAGCTGGAGTTTAACCCAGATAAGTGTGAGGGGTTGCACTATGGGAGGTCAAATTCAAGTAAAAAGTATGTAATAAACAGCAGGGCTCTTAGTAGCATTGATGCATAGTACTACGAAAAAAAATACTAGTCTGGTGGCATTGTGTGCAATTGCAATAGCCCAGGTCATATTAATTTGAAGAGAAATGCTTCAGACCATGTTACTTAGATTAGTGCAAGCTACTTCAGGAAAGAAGTCATTAAGCTACTGAAAACTATCATAGGCTGTAGCAATGAACTCTCAAACTTCTCTACATTATGATTCAAGAGCTGCTCAATTAGCATAAAGATTTGAAGTGCAAGATCACACATGCTTGCAATTTTTGTGTATGGAATAAGAGGGATAACAGAATACTATTTTACTTTTATTGGATGAATGACTCCTTTTTAAATACAGTACAGACAAAAGTTTTCATAAAGTCTGCTGAAATCAGTGCATTTCCACATTCATTCTGCATACGCACCAAAATTGAAGTGGCCATGAGAGTAAAATGGCAGGAGTCTGAAAAATTATTAAGTCCTTCAAAAAACTGTAAAGATTTTGGATGTCCAAGAGGAGTCTAATTCTACTTTTGTATAATGCAGTACAACAATGATAATCTAATATCTAAATGTTCAAAACTCTTGATAGGTTAGCATTTCAGCACTCTCATTTATCCAGAGTATGAACAAGTTATGTAGTCAGAGTTAAAGTTAATGATTGGAACACTAGGTGTCAGAACATGGTTAGGTTTGGGGCCAGAGCTAATGTCCATGCCCTGTTTTTCCTCCTCTCCTTAAAAACAGGCAGGTTTTCTAGAAAATTTGTCATACCACTGTGTAACATTGAAAAAGTAAAAGTTTGCCTATTAATAGTAGTAACATTCAATAGTCCAAGAAAATCAGCTCAACAAGCACCCAAATCCCAGGAGTGATGGCTTGCCGTAGTGGTGGCTTAACAGGGGAGATATTGGTGATCAATTTGATGAGAAAATCAAGGTGTACAGACGTGCAATAGAAAAAGTTGCAAATGCAATCCCACAATTTGAGCAGAGAGAGGAGAAAGCAATGTCCATGGTTCATCGACATGGACTCTTGTAAGTGATATCAGTACAATTGGAAATTTGTAACAGAATTCAGCAGAGTCAACTTGGTTTTATGAAAAGGAACACAGACAAAGTGTTGAAGGAACTCAGCAGTCAGGCAGCATCTTCTTCTTCTTCATGTGCCTTGCGCTTTACCCGCTTGGGCGATCATGGCTCTCCACATCGACGATCCCTCGCAGCGTCAATGATACCTTGCACATTTAGATTTGTTAGTTCTTTCACAGTGTCCATATATTTTCTTCTTTGCCTTCCTCTTCCACATTTCCCAGGCATACAGCCTTGTAACGTAAAGCATTCTATTTCTCCCTTTCTGATGACATAGCCCAGGAAATTAAGTTTCCTTTCATTTAATGTTCTCATTAGAGATCTTTTTGTATGGGCACGTTGGAGTACTGTCTCATTAGTCACCCTATCTCTATATGATATTTTCAGCACTCTTCTAAGAAACCACATTTCTGTTGCTTCTAAGTTTCTTTGGAATTCTGGTGTTATAGTCCATGTTTTGGAAGCATACAGCAAGATTGACCAGATGTAACATTTTAGTAGCCTAGGCCCTGTTGTCATAGAAATATGTCTGTTGGTAAAAATGGGATTCATTTTTGGAAGTTGGTTTTAGCAATGACAATTTTTCTTTTTATTTCTACTTTACTTCTAGTCTTCTCTGTGGATTGTCACCTTGTCGTGGTGGAGAAGCTTGTGTGGTCCTGTGATTCCGAGAGCAATGCCGTCTGGAGTCATGCTCCTGGTAGGGTCACCCATGGCGGTAAGGTCGAGGGTGAGGTCCCTGACAAAGAACAATCCAACCAAGACCTCAATAGTGGAACAGGTGGATGAAGTTACTTCGAACTCAACGGCTGTGAAGACAGATGAAAGCTACAACAAATCCATCAGCTCCAATCGTCGTGGTTTCCATGCTATTGGAATCAGTTGGTTGATTTGTGAAATATTGTATGCTTATTGGAGTGCAACATCAAGTACACGTTAAACAAATACACGCACTTCACTCTGTGGGACACTTCTTCAGAATGAAGACCATCATCCTCGACCCCGAGGGATAGCCACGACGACGACGCTGACAACTTCTAGCAACTTGTGATATAAAACTACCAAGGCAATTAAAGCAACACACATCAAAGTTGCTGGTGAACGCAGCAGGTCAGGCAGCATCTCTAGGAAGAGGTACAGTCGACATTTCAGGCCGAGACCCTTCGTCAGGACTAACTGAAGAAAGATTTAGTAAGAGATTTGAAAGTGGGAGGGGGAGGGGGAGATCCAAAATGATAGGAGAAGACAGGAGGGGGAGGGATGGAGCCAAGAGCTGGACAGGTGATTGGCAAAAGGGATATGAGAGGATCATGGGACAGGAGGCCCAGGGAGAAGGAAAAGGGGGAGTGGGGGAAAAACCCAGAGGATGGGTAAGGGGTATAGTCAGAGGGAGAGAGGGAGAAAAAGGAGAGAGGGAGAAAAAGGAGAGAGAGAGAGAGAATGTGTGTATAAAAATAAATAACGGATGGGGTACGAGGGGGAGATACGTTAGTCTTTTTGTTGAAAAATACTGTAGAGAAAATAACCTCGATAGGTGCCTTGTGATTGTTGATAATTGTGCTGCTCGTCCTCCTGACATTACCGAGTATGGCAGTAACAGATCGTATTGCGCTCTTACCGCCAAATACAACATCGTTGCTGCAGCCGTGTGACCAAGGCCTAATAGCCACAATTAAGGCTTACTATATGCAAAATGTGATGCGTTTTATTGTAAGTGCTAATGACAGAGAGGGCAACTCCGAAGCATCTTTGCGAGAGATCTGGAAAGACTACAATATAAAACTGGCAATCGCCAACATTGGAGATGCTCTCGATATGCTACCAGTCTCGATGAGAAATGGTGTTTGGAGGAAACTATGTCCCGAAGCAGTGAACGATTTTAAAGGCTTCGAATCATCAACAATAAATACAACAATAGTGAGCTTGGCTAAGGAGGCTGGGTTTGTGGAAGTTGACGAAGATGATGTTGAAGAGGTTTTAGCATCCTATGACCAAGAATTGACAGATGAAGAGCTGATGCAATTGCAAGAGGAAAGGATAACAAACGAAACCGAACACAGTAGCGAAAATGAAGTCGTCCAGGGACTGAACGTGAAGCAGTTGCGAGAGATTTTCGCTGCAATTGACAGCGCTGCAATGATTGCAGAAAAGTCTGACTTTAATTTTGAAAGGGCACGTAGGTTTAGGGCAGGTTTGCAGGATGTTTTGAGTGCTTACAAAGAACTGTATGATCTAAAAATGCTCGAGGCTCAGCAGTCAAGTATAATGTCGTTTTTCAAGCCTTGCACATCAGCCACAGCAGACGATGAACCTCAACCTTCGACATCGAGGCAGGCAGACATAGAAGATGACCTGGCTGCCATATTGGAAATAGACTACAATGAGATGACACCCCAGTCTCCCCTACCTCCCACCACCCCAATTTCTGACGACTCAGCCTAACACACCAACCCAATTCCTGTAAGTGAAACTACACTGTACATACATTATTTCTACTTTATATGGGTTGTGTATTTTTGTGTTATTTAGTATGATTTGTTATTTGGTATGATCTGGCAGCCTCATAGCTCAAAGGTTACTGGAGAGAGTGCTTCCGCCGACAACACCTGCGCCGACAGTGCATGTGTGAGATTTTCGCTGCACTAGACTGTGCTTCAATGATTGCAAAAAGTATTTCTACTTTATATGGGCTGTGTATTTTTGAGTTATTTAGTATGATTTGTTATTTGGTATGATCTGGCAGCCTCATAGCTTAAAGGTTACTGGAGAGAGTGCTTCTGCCGAGAGCGCATGCGTGAGATTTTTGCTGCACTAGGCAGTACTTCAATGATTGCAAAAAGTATTCCTATTTTATATAGGCTGTGTATTTATCATATCATTCCTGCTTTTACTATATGTTACTGTTATTTTAGGTTTTATGTGTTATTTGGCATGATTTGGTAGGTTATTTTTTGGGTCTGGAAACGCACAAAAATTTTTCCCATATTAATAAATGGTAATTGCTTCTTCACTTAACGACATTTCAGCTTACGAACCGTTTCATTGGAACGCTCTACCTTCGGATGGCGGGGGAAACCTGTATTTGTACATCTACAACACGCCCTATAGCCCTGACATTCACTGTGAGGGTCCGCCCTGATTTGATTTTACAAAATGCAATACCCCACACTTACCAAATTAAACTCCATTTCCCATTCCTAGGCCCACTTACTCAGCTAATCAGATCTCCCTGTAATTTTTGATAACCTTTTTTATTGCCCAGTATACCACCTATTTTCCTGTCATCTGCAAACTTGCTAAACATGTATTGTAAATTTCTTTCCAAATCATTGATATAGATGACAAACAACAATGGGCCCTACGCCAAGCTAAGTTATACCACTAGTCACAGGCTTCCAATCCAAAAATCAGCCTTCTAATTTGATTCTTCCATCGTGCCTATTGCATCCAATTTGCAAGTTCTCCCTAGATCTCATACAACCTAACCTTCCAAAGCAGCCTCCCATGTAGAACCTTATCAAATGTCTTTTTTTTGTCAAGAATCTTATCAAGATCTAACATTTTTAGTTCTGTGGCATACGATTGCTGCAACTTACTGAACCCCTCATGCAAGCTTTTTCCCCCCACTGCTGTTAGGCCCAAGAACACGCGAGTCCTTACCATTTCTCCTTCTATATTCCGTTCTACTTTTTTTTCTTCCCCAACCTATGAAAGAGGTCATCTAGTAATAAAGAATTTAGGTCCTTATTTACAACAATTAGGTCCAAGCATTACCATTAATTTTTCCCAATGATAAAAACCAGGCAGAGTAATTATCTGGACTGCTTGCCTTTACTAGCCAAGGCATAGAATTCTAGAGTAAAAGGTTATGTTGGAAGTACATACAACACTTATCAAGCCGGAACTTGAGTACAGCACTGTTATTAAAAGAGGTCACTGCAGAAGAGATTTATGAGGATGTTGCTGGAAGGCAAGATAAATAGGCTTGGGTAATTTAATTTCTTTGGAGCATAGAGGAGGAAAAGTTTAATCGACAGAATTAAAGGACTCATTTTCTCTAGTGGGGGAATCAAAAAAAAAATCGGGACATGGGTTTAAATTAATTGGGAGGATTAAAGGAGAAATTATGTAAAGTTCTTTTCTACCAGAGGATGGTAGGAATTGAAAATTGCTACCTGAAAGGACGATAGAAGCAGTAATCTTCATTGTTCTTAAAATCTACTTGGATGTGTCATGCAGTGCTACAGACTTAGTGCTGCTCGTTTTTCTGCTAGTTACCTTTAGTTTGTGACTACCAGATTACTTGTACACTTGCTCAAGTACTTATTTCAAAGTTATAAAATCTTCGAATTTTTTGCTTTTTAAACATGGGTATGATGAATCCAATACCATATTTTCAACCAGTAAGATGCTTTTTAATTATACTTTCCTGTTACTCAGAGGAAAGTGAAACAATTCTAAAGGACCTAAAGGCTAGATTCCAAACAAACACACATTCTGTCTGGAGGTTGGTGACCAGAGTGGTGTTCCTCAGAGATCTGTTTCGACTCCTCTGCTCTGTGATTTTTACAAGTGACTTGGATGAGGAAGTGGAAGGGTGGGTTAATAAATTTTCAGATTACATGAAGGTTGGTGGTTTTCCTGTACTGTTCTATGTTCCATGATCCATTTGCCAGAGGTCATGAGTTTAAAACCATTTCTCTATATCAATAAGCTGGGAGGAACTTACATGCACTAACTTAAAAGGTGATGAAATCTAATTATACAAATGATGTTAAATGAGACTTGGCCAGGTACTCAAGGATAAAAATAGTTTACAACTTTGGACCAAAAGCAAGCATAGGGGCTAAGCACAAGTTCAACAGAATGAATAGACCACTTCTGTGATCTGGCATCAAAACTTAATCACTTAAATACACTTAGCGGGAGTATGGCACGGATAGTGATATTTCTTGCCTCCGCATGCAAGTCCTGGTTGAGGTCCACTGCTGATTCTCCCAGAATTACCCTGATTTCATCTCTCTCAGATGGAGGGACACATTCCTCTATTAGTTTCCACAGTGATGATGGTTGCTTATAGTTATTAGTAAATCTGTTTTCATCTTCAAACTTTAGACTTTGTTCTGCGTCAGATCCAGAGGCATTAAACCAAGGTGTCTGTCCCATCGATGATTGCATATACACATGCCAATTACTCCCCAGGCAGATCCTGCAAAAGAAAATGGTAGGATAAATGGACTGATAAATGAATCAATGAATGCTTTAGTGCTGGAAGAAACGCTGACAATTTCAAAACCTTTATTTAGGATATTCACAAACAAAATAGTAAGAATAAGGCAGTGAGTGACGGTTAATTGCTAGGTGGAGAGCAAATTTAGAGTGCACCTCCAGTCCCAGGAAGAGCAGTGTAAGACGACAAAGGCCTCCCTAAACTGTAAGAGGCGCTGATAGCCTATTAGGAAAGATGAAAATGTCAAAAAGAGAATATCATCAAGAGATTGAATCAGCAGGAAAATTGGAAATAACAAATATAGATTGGCTACTTTGGAAACTCAAAAAGAGAAAGGAAACATTTAGGAGATTAATACATTTAGGAATCTGAAGAATAAGGTGTGCCTGGTTTTGTTGAGGATTAAATTATAAGATTTAGTTTATATGTTACTGCTTTTCATTACCAGTCTCAAGTAGAACTTCCTCATTAGCAAAGGACCAACTTTAATGGGAAAAAAGAGGCTTTGATCCAGTTCAAGCAGAACCAAAATGAGCAAATAAAAAGGTAATGGAATACTGGGAGACATATAAATAAGAGATGAGAGATGTTTCATATAACAGCCAAATGCATTCCCACAGAACAGGACAAAGTAGATGAACTTATGCCACAGCTGCTAATATGACAAAAGGGATACAAATACGATAAAACAAAGAAAGTGGGGGCACACAAGTGCAACACTATTACAGCTCAGGGTGGCAGAGTTCAAAGTTCAATCCCAGAATCCTCTGTAAGTAGTTTGTACATCATCCTTGTGGAATATGTAGGTTTCCTCCAGATGCTCCAATTTCCTCCCACAGTCCAAAGGCATACCGGTTAATAGGTTAATTGGTCATTGTAAATTGTCCTGTGATTAGGCTAGGGTTAAAAGGTGGGTTGCTGGCAGCACAGCTCGAAGGGCCAATTCCAATCTGTTCCTCTAAATAAATAAATAATATAATATATGCAAGAAGAAAATCAAGCTAAATAATTGTTGAATGGATGGATGAAAAGGACAATCAAATGAGAAAAGTGAAAATAGAATTGCAAAAAATCCAAAAATCTACACTCAACATGTGAACTATATACAATAGTAATAGGATAGAAAGAAGAGTTTAAGAACCAAGAGAGTCATCCAAGCATTCAGAAAAGACCAGAAACAGGTCAAATAGCCCCTCAAATTTGGTCTGCTCTTTGGTAAGAACATGGTAGGTTCGATTTTGGCCTCAATTCCTTGTTCATTCCTCATCACCCTTGATCCTCCAATCATCTCCCTCAGAATATATTTAAAGATATAGTCTTCATAGTTCTCCAGAACAAATAATTCCAAATATCCATTTCATCTGAGAGAAATAATTGCTCACTTTATCATAAATGCTCAGTGTGTTACTCTAACAATGTTTCCTGATTTTAGATTCCTCCCCATGAGGTCATATTTATCAACTTCAGCTGTTTATAATATTAAATGATTATTTGTCATTTTTCTAAACCAGTGTTTCCCAACCTTTTGTAGCCCAACATCTCCCTAAAGCACTTTCATACTTTGCCAAAGCCCCCCTAAAGTGCATTCATACTTGCCAACACCCCTTTTAGGCACAATATACTTTCCAGTGGCCCTAGACTGTAAAAAGGTGTCTACCATATGCTAATATGAGAAAAATTATTCTGCTTTAAATTTTTTTTTGGTCTTTAAACCTAGCTTACACAGCATTTTACATTGTACAGCAGCTCGATATCAATGGGATCCTTGAGCTTGATGGTTTCTCGCAAGAGTTGAAATATCTGGTTCAGGTTGTGACAGCAAAATCCTAAAGCCCCCATGTGTAACAATGTCCAAGCAATTTGTGGTTATATGGTTCACTGTACTAAAGCCTCTTTCAACAAAGTAGGAGGATGGAAATATAATGAAGAGCAAGAAAGACCAGGAAACTTTATATACCAATATGGCCTTCTGCCCAGGCTTCTCTGGCTCTTCACACTTTGAGTTCCCCATGACTGCTGTAAGAGGGCATTGAGAGGAAAACCAACAAGCACCTGCGGAGATGGTTGGGAGTTCCCCCAAGCTTCTCTTCAGTGGGCCTCTATATTCGATCTGGGCAACTGCAGCTTCCCTCGTCATCTGTGGTGGAGGAATTCAAGGTGGCAAAATGCAGAGCCTTATTAAGCTTGAGAGATTCCAATGACATCTCGGTAAAGCAAGCAAGCGTTACAACCAGATATGGGCGCAAGTGGGCAGCCAACACAGCTGTAGAGCAGGCAGTGTGTTCTATGAAGCTGCAAGATATCATCAGCAACCCCTGCGTCGGGTGGCAAGGCCTCGGCTCAGTTCACTTCCAGAAGTGGGGAACGCAAGCATAAGGAACAGGCGAGACATGGTACAGGCAGAAGCACGGATTCATGAGGAAGAGAAGCGGATGTTAAAGGCAGTGGAACAAGGGTCCCAGGGTGCGTGGACAAAATGAGATCTGCCCAAACACAGGATCTCATGGGCAGAGTTATTGAGACTGGAGCCCTTCTGTATTTCCTTCCTCTTGCGAACCGTGTATGATACCCTTCCTTCACCATTATATCTGTACACATGGGGGATGAGAGAGGACCCGAACTGTAAGCTCTGTGGTCAAAAGGGGACACTGGCTCATATACAGTCTGGATGCAAAACAGCTCTAACTCAAGGATAGTATCGGTGGCGCCGTGATAAGGTGATTCTGGCTCTTGCTGACACACTAGAGCGAGAGAGATGCAAGATGAGGACGGCTGGCACAGATTTGAGGAAGGCCATCACTTTCATCAGAGGAAGCCAAGCTTTTTGTAACCAAACAACCAAAGCCCAATCTCCTGCTAACGGCCAGGTCCTGAGAGGTGAGGGTTGATGTGGGAAGGAGGCTGCAGTTCCCGGATGTGATGCACACAACCCTCCACCTGGACATTGTACTATGGTCATCTGAAGACAGGAAAATAATTCTGGTTGAGCTGACTGTGCCATGGGAGGAGGGATGGGAAGAGGCTCACGAGAGAAAGGCCTTAAAGTACCAGCCCTTAATGCAGGAGTGCAAAGACAAGGGATGGCAGGCATGGTTGCTCCCTGTGGAGATCGGCTGCAGAGGTTTCCCAGCCAAATCAGCATGGCAGTTATCAGCTCTGGGCCTGGACAAAAGGAGAAAAAACAACCAGCTCTTAGGATGGGGGAAGAGGCAGAACGAGCCTCTTGTTGGATTTGGAGTAGGTGAGAGGAGGGAAGCTGGAAGCCAGGAGCAGATGGGCAGTGATTTGGCCACCACTGCCGACCCACCAACTGGAGAATGTCGTAGTTAAGGGTCAAAACACTCTGCGAAGGTTGGGAACCACCTGATGACATCTGCTCCTGGCTGAAGGCCACGGTTACCTTATAAGGTATCTGGAGAATGCACCCTAACAGGTGTATGCAACAAGTAACAAGCAGCCACATACCACAAAAGCTGACATTTTTTGAAAAGCATTTCTGCTTCATCATCATTCTGAGTTTCAATAATTTCTTCTTGCAAGCTCTCTTCCTGTTCTTGCACTTTGCAAAGAAAAGGGTTAACCACCCAGTCCAGAATTGCCAGGTCATTCAAATCCTTGAATCGATTCTGAAAATTTTTCTTCAGTGACTGCAGGTGTAAGCATACTCTCACAAATCTTCGTCTGTGCCATACTTTCCATGCAGAGAAACTGTGAGAACATTCTTCTTGAATGTTTTGCTTATACATCTCCAATAAAAGTGGACACTGCACTTTTCCCAGGAATAAATTGAAATTCTCACCCTGCAGTTTCATATTTAGAATGTTCATTTTGTCATACAGATCAGGTTGGTATGCCACATCTCCACAAAGAAGTTCAACCTTGTTTCCGAAGCTCTTGTTGGCTGAGCAAAAATTTAACCACGGTGTCAAAAAGATCAAAGAAACGTTTTAACTAGCAGCCTTTTGACAACGAATGCACCTCAGTATGAATAAGCAAGCTTTCAAACTCTTCATCAATATCTTGGCATAACTGCCAAAATATTGTGCTATTTTATAGACGAGCTTTAATTTTGTTGATGATGAAATGTCAGAGCAGACTTGATGGGCTGAATGACCTAATTCTGCTCCTATATCTTGTGGTCTTATTTCTCTGCCCATATTTGCAACTGATTTACATCCTGCTGTATTCTTTGCGAGTCATCTATACTGTCTATAACACCACCAATCTTCATATCATCTGCAAACTTACTACAGTAACACATTGATTTTATTTTCATCCAGGTCATTTTTATACATCACAAATAACAGAGGTCACAGTACAAATCCCTGCAGGCACTTTTAATCACAGACCTCCAGCTAGAATAAGTCCGTTTAACAACCACCCTCTGACTTCTATGGACAAGCCAGTCCTGAATCCAAATGGCCAATTCACCATGGATCTCATGTATCCCACGAGGGACCTTGTCAAACATCTTACAGAAATCAATGTAGGCAACATACACAGCTCTACCTTCATCAATCAGCCTCGTCACATCATCAAAAAATTCACATCAAGTTAGTAAGACACGACTTGTCCTGCAAAAAAAGCCATGCTAATTCTCCCTAATTAGGCAATTGTATTCAAAATGCTACTCATAGATCTTACCCCTCAGAATTTGTTCGAACAACTTCCCTGCCACTGACATGAGACTCACCAGTCTATAGTTTTCAAGATTAACCCTTGTACCCTTCTTGAACAATGGAACAAAATTAGCTTATTGTCAGTCCTCCAGGCCCTCACCCGTGTCTAGAGAGAACACAAAAAATATTGGTCAAGGCCCCAGCACTCTCCATTTGCCTCTCTCAATAACATTGGACAAGAAAGATTTAGCTTCCTGAATACTTTTGGGTGTATAGAGATGCAACTTGTCAGGATGCTCTCAATGGTGAACCTGTAAAACACAGTGAAGATGGTGGGTGGGGTAAACCTTGCTTGCCTCAACATTCTTAGGAAGTGGAGGCACTACTGTGCCTCCTCGTTTGGGGAGGTGATATTAAGGGACCAGGTGAGGTAATCTGTGATGAGAACTCCCAGGAACCTGGTGCACTTAACTCTCTCTACAGAGGTGCCATGTATTCACAAAATCATCAGCACCATCAGGCAATTAAACACATTATATTCAATAGAAGTTTATTTCTTGTTTCTCCAAATTCTTATGTGATACAAGTAGTCTGAAGTTATATGTGTGTTCGTAATATTCTTCAAGCGGCCTTCATAACAAAAAAGATTCAGAGGAATCAACAGCTTTGAGAAAGAATTGTTGTCCATTGTGACCTGGGGTATATCCCATCAGGCCTGTGAACTTATCCACCTTAACACTCTTTGAGACCCAAAGGCCCTAGCATATTAATAATCTCAGCACTGATCTCCCTGTCCTCCCCATTCCTACCCTGGGTAAATACTTATGAAAAGTACTCATTAAGGACCTCACCTATCTTTTGTATCTAAGCAAATATTCCCCCCTTTATCCCACCCTCTCCCTTGTTATCCTCTTGCTCCTAACGTATGCCAGAATCAGGTTTAATATTGCTGGCATAAGTTGAGAAATCTGTAAACTCTGCAGCAGAATTATAATAAGTATATATGTATATTAAATAGTTAAATTAAAATTGGTGCAAAAACAGAAATTTAAAAAGTAGTGAGGTAGTGTTCATGGGTTCAATGTCTACTCTGAAATTGTTTGGCAGAGGGGAAGAAGCTGTTCCTGAATCCCTAGTATGTGCCTTCAGGCTTCTGTACCTCCTTCCTGATGGCAACAATGAGAAAAAGGCACGTCCTGGGTGGTGGGGGTCCTTAATGATGGATGCCACCTTTCTGAGGCTTCACTCCTTGAAGATGTCTTGGATACCTCAGAGGCTAGTACCTATGATGGAGCTGACTAATTTTACAACTTTCTACAGCTTACTTCAAAGAAGCCACCTCTGCAGCACCACCACCCCCCAATACCTGACAGTGATGCAGCCAGTCAGAATGCTCTCCACAGTACGTCTGTAGAAGCTTGACTGTTTTAGGTGACAAACTAAATCTCCTCAGACTCCAAATGAAATACAGCCACTGTCTTGCCTCCTTTAAAGCTGCATCAGTATATTGAGACCAGGTTAGGTCCTCAGAGATATTGACACCCAGCAACAGGAAATTGCTCACTCTCTCCACTTCTGATCGCTTTAGGAGGATTGGCTTGTGTTCATCTTACCCTTTCTGAAGTCCACAATCAGCTCTTTGGTCTTACTGACCTTCAGTGCAATGTTGTTGCTTTAACACCACTCACCTAGTTTGTATGCCCTCTTGTCTCCATCTGAGATTCTGCCAATTTAGCAAATTTATAGATGGCATTTGAGCTATGCCTAGCCACACGGTCATGGGTGTAAAGAGAGTACAGCAGTGTGCGAAGCACACTTCCCTGAGGTGCAGCAGTATTGATTGTCAGCAAGGTGGAGACGTTATTGCCAATCTACGCAGATTGTGGTCTTCTGGTTAGGAAGTTGAGGATCCAGTTGCAAAGGGAGGCACAGAAGCTCACTTTTTGATCAGGACTGTAGGAATGATAGTGTTAAACACTGAGCTATAGTCAATAAGCAGCATCCTGACATGACAAGAGAAATTAGGGATAGTATCAATTCCAAAGAAGTAGCATACAAATTAGCCAGAGAAAGTGGCTCACCTGAGGACTGGGAGAAATTCAGAGTTCAGCAGAGGAGGACAAAGGGCTTAATTAGGAAGGGGAAAAAAGATTATGAGAGAAAACTGGCAAAGAACATAAAAACGGACTGTAAAAGCTTTTATAGATATGTAAAAAGGAAAAGACTGATAAAGACAAATGTAGGTCCCCTGCAAACAGAAACAGGTGAATTGATTATGGGGAGCAAGGACATGGCAGACCAATTGAATAATTACTTTGGTTCTGTCTTCACTAAGGAGGACATAAATAATCTTCCAGAAATAGTAAGGGACAGAGGGTCCAGTGAGATGGAGGAACTGAGCGAAATACATGTTAGTAGGGAAGTGGTGTTAGGTAAATTGAAGGGATTGAAGGCAGATAAATCCCCAGGGCCAGATGGTCTGCATCCCAGAGTGCTTAAGGAAGTGGCCCAAGAAATAGTGGATGCATTAGTGATAATTTTTCAAAACTCGTTAGATTCTGGACTAGTTCCTGAGGATTGGAGGGTGGCTAATGTAACCCCACTTTTTAAAAAAGGAGGGAGAGAGAAACCGGGGAATTATAGGCCGGTTAGCCTAACGTCGGTGGTGGGGAAACTGCTGGAGTCAGTTATCAAGGATGTGATAACAGCACATTTGGAAAGCGGTGAAATGATCGGACAAAGTCAGCATGGATTTGTGAAAGGAAAATCATGTCTGACGAATCTCATAGAATTTTTTGAGGATGTAACTAGTAGAGTGGATAGGGGAGAACCAGTGGATGTGGTATATTTGGATTTTCAAAAGGCTTTTGACAAGGTCCCACATAGGAGATTAGTGTGCAAACTTAAAGCACACGGTATTGGGGGTAAGGTATTGGTGTGGGTGGAGAATTGGTTAGCAGACAGGAAGCAAAGAGTGGGAATAAACGGGACCTTTTCAGAATGGCAGGCGGTGACTAGTGGGGTACCGCAAGGCTCAGTGCTGGGACCCCAGTTGTTTACAATATATATTAATGACTTGGATGAGGGAATTAAATGCGGCATCTCCAAGTTTGCGGATGACACGAAGCTGGGTGGCAGTGTTAGCAGTGAGGAGGATGCTAAGAGGATGCAGGGTGACTTGGATAGGTTGGGTGAGTGGGCAAACTCATGGCAGATGCAATTTAATGTGGATAAATGTGAAGTTATCCACTTTGGTGGCAAAAATAGGAAAACAGATTATTATCTGAATGGTGGCCGATTAGGAAAAGGGGAGGTGCAACGAGACCTGGGTGTCATTATACACCAGTCATTGAAAGTGGGCATGCAGGTACAGCAGGCGGTGAAAAAGGCAAACGGTATGCTGGCATTTATAGCGAGAGGATTCGAGTACAGGAGCAGGGAGGTACTACTGCAGTTGTACAAGGCCTTGGTGAGACCACACCTGGAGTATTGTGTGCAGTTTTGGTCCCCTAATCTGAGGAAAGACATCTTTGCCATAGAGGGAGTACAAAGAAGGTTCACCAGATTGATTCCTGGGATGGCAGGTCTTTCATATGAAGAAAGACTGGATGAACTGGGCTTGTACTCGTTGGAATTTAGAAGATTGAGGGGGGATCTGATTGAAACGTATAAGATCCTAAAGGGATTGGACAGGCTAGATGCAGGAAGATTGTTCCCGATGTTGGGGAGGTCTAGAACGAGGGGTCACAGTTTGAGGATAGAGGGGAAGCCTTTTAGGACCGAGGTTAGGAAAAACTTCTTCACACAGAGAGTGGTGAATCTGTGGAATTCTCTGCCACAGCAAACTGTTGAGGCCAGTTCATTAGCTATGTTTAAAAGGAAGTTAGATATGGCCCTTGTGGCTACAGGGGTCAGGGGGTATGGAGGGAAGGCTGGGTTCTGAGTTGGATGATCAGCCATGATCATAATAAATGGCGGTGCAGGCTCGAAGGGCCGAATGGCCTACTCCTGCACCTATTTTCTATGTTTCTATGTATTGTCCAGGTGATCCACAGCTGCAGGGAGAGCCATTGAGATCGTGTCTGCCAAAGATCCATTGTGGCGGTAGGCAAATCGCAGTGTTTTCTGAGGGAAGAGTTGATTCTTAAGGAGTGAGTTGTATAGAATGCTTTTGGGATTCTCTTTAATCCTACTTGCCAAGATCTTTTTATAGCCCCTCCTGGCTTTCCTAATTCCCTTCTTGAGTTCTTTTTTTGGCGTGTTTATAGCCCCGAAGGGTTTGATTCTAGCTTCCTAAATTTATATATTTTTAAATTTGTATTCTTGACTAAATTCACTACCTCACTTGACATCCAAGGTTCTCTTTGCCATCCTTATCCCTCCTTCCGACTGGAACGTATCTGTCCTCTACTGTCTTTAAACAGCCTCCACATGTTGCATGTGGACTTGCCCAAAAACAGCTGTTTCAAATAAACTCTCCCTAGTTCCTGCCTAACGCTATTGTAACTTGACCGCTCTCCACCACCCTCGGGGAGTCCGCAACTCCAAGAAACACTTCTGCAGCCGTCCATGACGACAGCCTCACACCCACTCTTCGCCCTGAAGTTACCTGAAAAGGGAGGCTTCCTCCGGTCGAACAAATCAATACACGGGAAAGGAAGCGGGCGGACGGCACCACCGGACACTCGGAGGAGCACTCACCTACCCCGAAGCCGGCCACCGGCTTTGCCCCGCTGTGCCAGACTCCCCACCAACACCGTCGCCATCACAAACTCTCATCTCCAAGGGCGACGTCTCGCGAGCACAGAGCTCTTAAGGCGCAGTCGCCCTTTTACCGCACCAAAGCGGCGGCGCAAAGGGCGGCTTCTAGCGGCATGCGGCACGGCAGTGATCGCGAAGAAACCTGAAAACGGGGCACGGTAACTCAATTTCTGTGACGTGTTAGTCAGACTATCAATTAAACAACTGCCCAAAGCGAGGGTTATTCTTTTCACGATGTATTGTTTCACAAAATCCTCCTTAATCGCGAGGGATAGGAATATATACTTCAAGCAGCTAACAAGAAAATTGGATCCGGTCTGAGGCTGAAAAAAGGATCTCGTGCTTTCCCGACGTTTGTGAGGAATAAACTGTTGTCGGGCTTCCAGTCGGGTACAGGTATCAACGTTAACCTGAAATCGGTATCTGTACCCGGCTGGAAGCCCGGTAAAAGTTTTATCTGTCTGAGGCTGTGATGATATACTCGCTCGGTTCCCCCCATGGAAGTGGCAGAACACTTCTAAACCCACCTCAGTCCGCCAGTACATCCATATTCCTGATTCCCAGGTGTTCCCTAGAGAGACTGAGATGCTGGAAACCTGGAGCAACGCAGACAAAACTGGAGTCCAGGAAATTAGTACGTCCGATACTACCTATGGAGGAATACGAATACGGGTTTCTGGCTGAAACTCTTCTTAAGGACGGTCTTACCTTGAACTCTGTTCCTCCTCCTGTATTCAGAATTGTTCAACAATTTCAGATAATCAGAAGCAGAATCAGATTTAATGTCACTGACATAAGACATGAAATTTGTTGTTTCGCAGAAGCAATCCATGCAAAGATATTAAAATTATTGTAAATGGCGACCCCCTCTAACCTCTAAGCTGCGTGGGTGCATGGCTTCACCTGCATGAAGTAACTGAAATGCTCCAGCGCACATTGCCTTTGTTGCCATGCTGCTATAATTTTCTTTTAATATGTTGATACATATAATCCATAGATTTTCTAAATAATATATACCACAACCTTTGAAAAATTTTAGACCTTTAACATATTTACATTGTCAGTGTTTGAAGTTACAACACTGTTACAAATTGTAACAATAAACACAGAATAGAAGTTGGTAGCTCATTGTTATTAAACCACCAGCCCGCTGAATGCCAATGCCATCTTGTCAAAACATTTTACTTTTGTCATTGTGCCTGTTTGTTGTTTTGACTGCCTGACACCGTTTACTTATGTTGTGATTTGTGTTTGTTTGATGTGCATATTTCCAAAAAAATTTAAAGTGCTGCATAATTTTCAGGCCACATTAAATTTTCCTGCTCATACCAATGTGCAGCATTAAAAAAAAAAATTAGAGGGTACATTGGTTAAAAAAGTAAATAAATAAATGGTGACAAAAAAGACTAAGGAGACTATGTTTGTGGGTTCATGGATCACTCAGAAATTTGATGCTGGAAGGGAAGAAACTGTTTCTAAATCATTGAGTGTGGATCTACATTCTCACCATTGGTAGTAACAAGAAGAGGGTGTGTTCCAGATGGTGATGGATGCTGTGTCCTTGCTTTCTTCATCATTGCATCAATGTGTTGGCCCCTGGATAAATCCTCAGAATGAACACTTACCAAATTCTCCCACCGTACATATTTTCTATTGGTATTTTAAATTTCCAGAATCCACAATGGATTTCTTTTCAATTTCAGGTGATTATTCGTCTTATTTTGCCTTCACTTGACCAATCATTTCTTCCTTTGCTTGTACTATTATCACCCTTTTTCAGCAAGTACCATTTCTTTGCAATTTAAATCCTTCCAGATGTTTCCTTTAACTCTCGCTCTTTTTCTACATTTCAAACTAGATTTTTTTTCTGGCAGACTTTAAGAAATATCATCAAACTGAAATGTCAATTCTGTTTCATTTTGTGTAGGCACTGGCCTGAGTGTTTCCTGCTTGTATTTTCCATCCCAAATTCCTACAGTACTTAGTATTATATCAAAGAAGGTTTCTCTCATTGTTGAATGTTGGGTCCTTGCAGATTAACCACTACTCTCCTTGCAAAGAAAGATTGAAGTAAGTGGACGGAGAAGAGACTTGTATGGAGTGTAAGTACTAGTGTGGACGAAGTGGCTGTTCTTTGCAGTTTCAATGAGCAAACAGTCCTTGTTCCGGCACAGACAAGCATCAAAGCCTATAACTTCAAACATACCTTTTTAAACATAGTTGTGACATTTAATTACAGGATTGGAGCAGTATTGTTTGGTTTCTTTAGGCAAGCAGAGTTAACTTTTCCAAAATTTGCCTAGGTATTCATTTGTATAGTGGAGATTCATAGCACATATAACAGTACAGGAAAGGAACAGGCCCTTTGGCCCACAATGTATGTGCTGAACCTAATGCTGAATTAAACTAAATTGCTTCTTCCTGTGCATGATCCATATTCCTATATTCCCTGCATATTCATATATTTACCGTACAGCTTCTTAAATACCACTATCATATCTGCTTCCCCCCATTACCCCTAACAGCATACTCCAGGCACCTACCATACTCACTATATAAAAAAAACTTGCCGCCTCTCACCTTGAGTGTTATTTCCTCTAGTACTTGACATTTCTAGCCTGGGCAAAATATTTTGACTGGCTATCCTGTCTATGTCTGCAATAATTGTATTAATTTCTATCATAAGTCCTCTCAGCCTCCAACTCTCTAGAGAAAACAATTCAAGTTTATCCAACTTTTCTTCAATGCTTACCTTCTAATCCTGATAGACCTCTTCTACACCCTTTCCAGAACCTTGCTATCATAACTGTTCAAAGTTCAAAATAAATTCATTATCAAAGTATGTATACCATGTACAACCTTGAACCATGAAACAAAAAAGACAATAGAATCCACAAAAACCCCCACAAATGTTAGTTCATTTCTCGCTCTCGCAATCCAGCTGAAGTCCACTCCAGAAATGGTGCACTGAGGCCATACCTACATTCTTGAGAGTCCAATTCGCCAGTTCCTTCAGATGACTGCAAAAATGTCAGGTCGTTCAGACAGCTCAAAAGGACACCTATTACAATAGTAAACAACCAGAATTCCATACAATACTTCCAAGTCAATTCTTACCATTGTTTTATAGAGCTACAAGTCTCGCTTACTCTTGCGTTCGATGTCTTGACCAATGAGTCTCAGGGTTGTATATGGTGACATATATACTTTGGTAATAAATTTTCTTTGAACTTTGAAAATATCATAGGCATACTGTAATTTATAGCTTCAGTTACATGAAAAGTTACTGAAATGTCATTGTAAAAGCTTGATGTTATTTCATCCAGTTACAAATGAACTTGTACTCTGTTGGCTGGGGAATTAGGGTAATATTAAGTGTAACTATTTGTACAGGAGATGCCCAGTTCCGAGACCAGTAGAACTGCTGCTTCATAGCTTCAGACATCCAGTTTCAATCCAGACCTCCAGTTCTGTCTTTGTGGAGTTTGTAAGTTCTCCTTGTGGCTACAGGGTTTCTGCTTGATGTTCCGGTTTCCTCCCATATTCTAAAGTTGTTGGCTAGTAAATTAATTAGATTAGATTAGATTATGAGAACACTCAGTCCTCTTTTATTGTCATTTAGAAATGCATACATGCATTAAGAAATGGTACAATGTTTCTCCGAAGTGATATCACAGAAAACAGGACAAACCAAAGACTAACATTGACAGAATCACATAATTATAACATATAGTTACAGCAGTGCAAAGCAATACCATAATTTGATGCAGAACAAACCATGGGCACGGTAAAAGAAGTCTCAAAAGTCCCCGAGTCGATGGACTCCCGAGTACCCGATAGCAGGCGGCAAAAGGGAGAAACTCCCTGCCAAAAACCTCCTGGCACTGTCAACTTGCCGATGCCTTGGAAGCAGCCAACACCGAGTCCATCCGTCGGAAAACTTCGAGCCTCCGATCAGCCCCTCTGATACAGCTTCCTGAGCGCCTTTGACCTAGCCCTGGCCGCTGAAACAGGCAAAACCGAGGATTCGGGGCCTTCTGCTCCGGAGGTTCCGGTTACCACACAGTAGCAGTGGCAGCGAAGCGGGCATTTCAGAAGTTTTCCAGATGTTCCTCCGTTCTCTCACGTCCGTCTCCATCAAATCAGAATTGTGCACGGTCCCCTACTTGACAGATAACAGATATTCATCACCGGAGAAGCCACACGCTATAGTTTGCTGCTCATATATAGATGAGTGGTAAAGTTTGGGCCAAATTGATGGATAGGTGAGAGATAATTTTAAGAAATGGGAGTAGTATAGAGTTAATGGAAATATATACTTAATGATTACTGTGTATTTGGTCACTGAACATTTCCATGCTCTGTGACTTGGTGGCTCTTTATCAGCTAAGATACAATAAGGGTTCTGGAATGTAACTCTTTGAAGTATTTCTTGTTTAATTTTCAGTACTCAGTTGTACAATAAAATTGGACCTTTTTATATTTATAATTTCTGGCATTAGAACTTGTTAGTTTCAGCACAACATATATTCATTCAATGGAGAAGAGGGTCTGACTGTATCAGGACAGTCATTCTACATGATTCTCATTAAACATTTTGGAAATTCATCCACACACTTAAAAATACTTCAAATGTAAACATCCTTGTACACGCATGCTTCAAAGTTTAACCTGTTTCTGATCTCAAGGATGCCAATGAATGAGATGTGTTCAGAATTTTTAAAGAAAACATTGCCTCCTTTTCAACCTTTTAAGTGTTTCTCATATTACACCTTCAACACATTAACACTCAAAACACACTGTAAATGGTGGTTTCACTTTCTGTATGGCATTGTACAACTAAGTTTCACAAAACCGAAAACCTTGCAAATTTACTTTCATATTCCACAAAGAAGCATAACAATATTGTCAATAATCATTCACATGAACTATTAATAATGGATTAATGGATGTTGAGATAGAGGTAATTTATCATATACAGTACATGGAACACCAAGGTGGTTATGCCAGCTGTGGTAACTTCTACTTTGAAAGAGGCACACTCTGCAACTTCATGCTCAAAGGAACAACTTTATCTCGAACGTCAAAAATGTTATGTTTATACAGAGGCTTTCACAACCTGTACGGCATAGCAGGAACAGTATATACAAAGCACACCAGAGGTAAAAAGAACGGAAGTAAAACCCCCCCATTATCCTAATTAGTATTAACTTACTTTTAATAATGCTGACATTACAACACTTCTCCCCCTTTAAAATACAACATTCCCCAAATGTCAAAAAAACTAGGAAATAAAACAGTGGTATTATTAACTTGCGTACCCCTGAAAACTTAAACTAGTACCTCAGCAACAGTTAACCAATGCAAAATATTTGGAAAACATGACAGATTCAACATTCAATCTAACAACAACAAAAAAAACTGTCCCGTCAAAGATTCATTCTGTCAGGAGGTTTACCAGTGCGCTATGAATATCCCTTCTCAGCAGCTGTCAGGGTACATGAACCAAAACCAATAGGCTTCTCTGATCGGAGCTCCATTACATGTGAGAGAATTGCCCCGACTCCATAGGGCGAGGCATTGCATGCAAGTGTGATCTCCTTGTCTGTGTCATAGTGAAGAAGCAGCTTTGCTGAGTGGAAGAGTTATTTCATTCCTTGAAAGCTTTCTCCTGCTCTTCACCCCACTGCCACTTAGTGTCATTGTGAAGCAGTTTATACAGTGGGGTCAAAACCCGTGAGAGGTCAGGAAGAAACTTGCCATAATGATTCACCATGCCTAAAAATGATCTGAGTTCTGTGACGGTCTTGATGCTTAGGGCCTCCTTAATAACTCTCACTTTGTCCTCCACAGGGCAAAGCCCCTCAGCTGTGATCTTGTGTCCCAGGTAAGTCACACTTAATGCCAGGAACACACAGCCCTGCGTCTGAGATCCTCTTCAGCACCCGTTCTAAATTAGCTAGATGCTCCACTTCCGTGATCAAAATATCATCAAGGTACACTGCTACATGCGGAATCCCCTGCAGCAAAGTGTCCATTGTCCTTTGGAAAATGGCAGGGCTGGACGCCACTCCAAACACCAGGTGATTGTACTTGAATAGTCCCTTGTGTGTATTAATTGTGATGTACTCCTTCGAATCCTCATCAACCAGCAGCTGTTGGTAGGCATGGCTCATGTCCAGCTTTGTGAACAGCTTACCCCCTGACAAGGTCACAAACAGGTCATCCACCCATGGCAATGGGTACTCCTCCAGCCTAGAGACCTGATTCACCGTAAGCTTATAATCCCCACGTATCCTCACCGTTTTGTCTGCCTTAAAAACTGGAACAATGGGAGCCGCCCACCTTGAAATCTGGACAGGCTCAATAATGCCCAGCCTCTGTAAACGTTCCAGCTCCTCCTCGACTTTGCCTTTCATGGCATAGGGCACTGACCTGGGCTTAAAAAAACGTGGTGTAGCCTCAGGGTCGACATTGGAGTTTCACTGTCATGCCCTTTGGTGTTCCTAGCTCGTCCCTGAAAATGTCACTGTACCGCTGCAGAATCTCCTCCGTTGTGGGTGCATACTTAATTTCATGCCAGTTTAGTCGGATTTTGCAAAGCCAATCACGACCCAAAAGACTGGGGCCCCTGCCCTTAGCTATCACTAGCCTGGCTTCAGCCTTCCGACCCCCGGCTGAAATGTCCACATATAACACCTCTAAATGAGGTATGAGCTGCCCCGTATAGGTCCTGAGTTTGAGCTTTGATGGTCTAATGGGAGGCAGGTTGGACCCCCATGTCCTCCTGTAGGTCTCCTCACTAATAAAGGATGCAGTAGCCCCTGAATCAATCTCAAACTTAATGTCCTTTCCCCTGACAGTGACTGTAGCATAATATGGTTCAGGTGGTTCCTCATCTGTTTCCACTCCAAACATGTTGTAGACACACGCTGCCTCTTCATCTGCATCTTCTAGATGGTGTGTGACTGCCTGAGCCTGTTGAGCTTTCCCCTGCCCAAGCTTAAATTTACCCTTTGAACTTATGCACTTTTTAGCTAAATGTCCCTTTTTGCTACAAGCATGGCAGACAGTGTCTTTGAATTTGCAATCCTTTGCATAGTGCGTCCCTCCACACCGGAAACATTCCACCCGCTTTGCCTGTTTACCAATCTCCCTCTTGACTTGGTGCACTGCCGCTGACTGCGATTCCCCCCCCCCCATGTCCTTTCTGCATATCGTTGACATTATTAGCAGCCATCCCCATGCCTTGGGCAATCTCTAAGGCTTTCTTGAAAGTCAATGGTGGGGTTTCCCTTAACAGGCGGTGTTGTATGCCATTATTATTAATGCCGAATACCAATCTATCACAGAGCATGTCTTCCAACACCGCTCCAAAATCACAATGCTCCGACAACCGCCAAAGCTCGGCCACAAAATTGGCCACAGACTGACCTGGCTTCCTGAAACAGCTGTGAAACTTACACCGTTGGACTATCACAGAAGGTTTCGGATTGTAGTGGTTCCCCACGAGCTTGACCAGTTTGTCAAACTGGTCAAGCTCGGTTTCTGCAGTGTGGCTAAATTCCTTATTAGCTTGTAAGTCTTTGCCCCACACACACTCAGGAGAATAGAGCACTTCATAGCCTCCTCAGTAATTCCATTAGCACAGAAAAAGTGTCCCAACCTTTCCTCATACTCCGGCCAGTCCTCCGTTAACTCCACAAATTCAACAATAGTCCCAAACATAGCCATCTGAACGTGAGGCCCCTTACTAGCGCTGCTGCTCCTGTTCAAAATGTGCCGACACATCCACAAAACCAGTTTACCTCGTCGCCAAAAATATGTGGTAACTTCTACTTCGAAAAAGGCACACTCGACAACTTCATGCCCAAAGAAACAACTTTATCTCGAATGTCAAAAACGTTATGTTTATACAGAGACATCCAAGACCCGTATGGCATGGCAGGAACAGTATATACAAAGCACACCAAAAGTAAAAAGAACGGAAGTAAACCTACCCCCCCACCCCATTATCTTAATTAGTATTAACTTACTTTTAATAATGCTCACATTACAACACCGGGTACTAACACTTTCAAAGGAAAAAATGTAAATCTAGTGCTGCAAGATAAACTGAACTGGTTACAGATGTTTCCTTAAAATTTCTTGTCTTGTTAGAGTTATAATTATACTCCTGCACTTCTGGCTGAACATCTGCTGATTAACAATCTTTGAGAGATAATATTTTGATTTTAAATATTAATTTGTGACTTACTCAGGTTGTCTGTCTTAAATAGACAGACCTCTAAATCACTTTTAATAATTCACTATCTTCATTTCATATGATGCTTTTATGTGTATGATTTAACTAATTAATAATTTAATTCAACTAATGATGCTTAGGAGAGTGCTTCCAGATCAAAGACAAGGGTATCTGAGGCAATGAAATTTATTGCTGAATGTGTACATACCAGTTGAAATGAACTATCCCAGTTTTATCTACCTTTTTCAACTCTTGGCCTAGTTTACAAAGTGTAGCAAGAACCTAAATCTGTGTAGTTGTGCAAACATAAAAAAAATTCATCTCAATCATAGAATCACAGATTGATTAGAACACAAACAAAATCCATTTTACACGTGTTGTCCTTTCTGTCTCTTTACCAATTTCACCTCTGCCCCTGTCCCTTCTCTGCAGCTTCACAGTTTATTTATCCTGTTCCCTCTTGAAGACAGCAACGGGCAGTGCAATCCAATTCCAGCTATATACTAGTAAAAAAAATTTTTACCCATATCACTTTTAATTCTGTTCCCCTATATTTTGTACCTGTGATTTCTACACTAGGACTGCTCCACTAGCAGGAACAATTTCCCACTATCCATCCTATCATTATTTTATCAGCTTCTATCCATCTCCTCTCAGCTTTTTCTTCTCCAAACAGTTGCAGACTCTTGAGTAGACCAAATAACTGTAGTCTCTCATCCTAGGAACCATTCTTGTAAATCTTTCTTTCTTTTCTTTCTATGGCCTTCAAATCCTTCCTATAATGAGAGATCTAGAATTGAACACAGTACTCAAGTTTAATGAACAGTTTTAAAAAAAGGAATAAAACGTACATCTGTAAGTTTGACACATGCCAAAATGTAGACATCTATGAGCAGGTAAGGAATTTTGTTTCATGATTTGTCTCTTTCACGATTTAAAAAGTGACACTCCTGTGTGAGGGCTACAGAAATGTGCAGTCACCTTGTGCATGCCAGTTGTGGGGTGGATCAAAAACTTTGCTCTGCGTACTCATCAGAGCAGACAGCATCTGTAGAATGGGAAACAGAGTGAACATTTCAGGTCAAGGGCTTTTCATCAGAAAAGTTAACATTATTTCTCTCACTACATATGCTGCTTAGGGCTGATTTATACTTGTGTGTACTAGCTTACGCCGTAGCCTACGCAAGTGGGCTATGCCATTGTGAGTATTTATACTTGTGCGTTGGTGTGTCTGCATTGCTTTGCAATTCACCACCAAAGTGCTAGTTGGCGGGGTTTCTATGCCACTGTGTTGAGTTTCATTGTGTTGAAACGCAACACGAAGAAACTCAAACTTCAAACAATGGTGACTGAAACTGAAGGAGGGTGAATTTTCTGTATGTACAGTGTAGTATCACTTAACAGAATCGAGAATTTGGAGCCAAAATCGATTTGTTGAAAAAAATCAGCACGTCGCGCATGTGCACACACCTGCCCGCACAAGGCTTCATGGTCATGGTAGTCTTTCTCGGGGTAAACAAGTCTAAAGCGAGCGCCTTTTTTCATAAAAGCGAAATGTGTCCTCCATAATTTCGGAGGTCTGTAAAACTTTATGGAAGGCATTGCAGACAGAGTTCCTTCCCTGCCCTTCAGTCACCCAATGAGAAGCTATTGCAGTATAGGAGGAAATGCGATGCTACCAAGTGGACCAATCACAGTTGTTTCAGTCTGCGTTGCTGCGACGCGTAGTTACATTTTGGGAGAGGTGTGCATTAGGCTACGGCGTAGGATTTGCGTAGAGTACAGCGTAGGGTTCACGGCTACGCCGTACCTACAGCATACATTTGATGCACAAGCATAAATCAGCCTTTAATTTCATGTGCATTTCCTTGCAGACTACAGCTGGTATTTTTCAGATCAGAATCAGGTTTAATATCACTAGCATATGATGTGCAATTTGTTATCTTTGTGGCAGCAGTGCAATGCATGATAATAGAGCAAAGAGAAAACTGAATTACAGTAAGAATATATATATAGTTAAATAAGTAGGGTAAAATTGGAAATAAAACAAGCAGTGAGGTAGTGTTTCATGGGTTCAATGTCCGTTCTGAAATTGGATTACAGAGGGGAAGAAGCTGTTCCTAAATTGTTGAGTGTGTGCCTTCTGGAATCTGGTCCTCCTTCCTGATGGTAGCAATGAGAAGAGGGCATGTCCTGGGTGGTGGAGGTCCTTAACGATGGACGCTGCCTTTCTGAGGCCCTGCTCCTTGAAGATGTTTTGGATACTACAGAGTCTAGTGCCCATGATGGAGCTGACTAATTTTATATCTTGCAGATTACTTCAATTCTGTGCAGTAGCCCTCCCCCCACACAATGATGAAGCCAGTTAAAATGTTCTCCACTTCTGATCTCTCAATGAGGATTGGTGTGTCTTCTCTTGTCTCATCCTTTCTGAAGTCCACAATCAGCTCTTTGGCCTTACTGAAGTTGAGTGCAAGGTTTTTGCTACAATACCATTCAACTAGCTGATATATCTTGCTCTTCTATGCCTTCTCTTCATCTTCTGAGATTCTGCCAACAATGGTTATCATCAGCAAATTTATAGATGGTGTTTGAGCTGTGCCTTGGCACACAGTCATGGCTGCAGAAAGAGTAGAGCAGTGGGCTGGGCACACATCCCTAAATTGCACCAGTATTGATAGTCAGCAAGGTGGAGATGTTATTTCCATTCTGCGCAGATTGTGGTCTTCCAGTTGTGAAGTCAAGAATCCAGTTGCAGATGAAGGGACAGAGGCCCAGATTCTGGAGCTTTTCAATCAAAATTGTAGGAATGATGGTGTTAAACAATGAGCTGTAATTAATAAACAACACCCTGACATAGGCAACACACACAAAATGCTGGTGGAGCACAGCAGGCCAGGCAGCATCTATAGGAAGAAGTACAGTTGACGTTTTGGGCAGAGACCGTTCATCAGGACTAACTGAAAGAAGAGATAGTAAGAGATTTGAAAGTGGGAGAGGGGGAGATCTGAATGGGTAGGAGAAGACAGGAGGGGGACAGATGAAGCCAAGAGCTGGAAAGTTGATTGGCGAAAGGGATACAAGGCTGGAGAAGGGAGAGGATCATGGGACAGGAGGCCTGGGGGGGGGGAGAAAGGGGGAGGGGAGAGCAGGCGGGGAGTTATTGTGAGAGGGACAAAGAGAAAAAAAAGGGGGGGAAATAATAAATAAATAATGGATGGGGTAAGAAGGGGTGGAGGCCCTCCCCTTCTTACTATCTCTTATTTCAGTTAGTCCTGACGAAGGGTCTCGGCCCGAAATGTCGACTGTACTTCTTCCTATGGATGCTGCCTGGCCTGCTACATTCCACCAGTATTTTGTGTGTGTTACTTGAATTTCCAGCATCTGCAGGTTTCCTCGTATTTGCGTTTTTAAACCCTGACATAGGTATTTGTGTTGTCCAGGTGATCCAAGGCCACCTGGAGAGCCAGTCAGATCGCGTCCGCGTAGACCTATTGTGGCGATAGGCAAATAAAGAATTTAAAAAAACTTAGCCTCTGCCGTGTTTAATTTTGTGTAGGCTGTAAATTACATGCTACTATAATGTACGAAATAATAAGGTAGGGTGTAGTGTTAGATTTGAATATGGCTGAGGTCTGTTTTGAAAACCTCCACAATTAAACCTATTCAAATTACCCTGATTGATTCATTTACATCAGTATGGGACGAATCACGTGCATCGGAGACGGCTCTGAAGTATTAAAAAAGACTGCTGCGGTATGCAAAGTCCATTTGGAAAACTAGAACTCCGGTAATTGGGTAGTTCTGAGTCGAGAATCTTCCTCGGTGATAAAAGCCAATAAATAAATCCATCTATCACATAAATCCAGAGTTTGCTGCTGGAATTAAGGGAGCTTTGCAGACTTGCGTTTATTTCTTCAGCGCCAGTCTCTTTGCAAATCAGAACTCACGAGTTCTTTCAGAGAAGTTTATTTTTTTACACCGTCTATGAAAGTATTCGGCACATGCTGATTTTAAAAATATCTCAGTAACGTTTTGAAGAACCTCAAACGGTTTGCATCAAAGGTCCAGAAACGGAGACAAGGCACTCCGTGTGAAACCAAGACCCCGCTGTTTAATCTCGGGACGTGGGATTTCGCTTGAAAGTGTCTTCAGTTGCAGATTATTAAAAATAAATATCCGGATTGCAGCAACGAACTATGCCAGAAGAAAGCATGTCAGCGCAGACCGGCGGACTGCTGTCCCTCTCCCTACTGTTGTCACTGTTGGTAAAAGGGAGCCTGGCGTTTTCGGTGCCCAGAACTTGCGAGGCTAACGGCAGCGTGTATTATCTGGGCGAATGGTACTATCTGGACTCGGATCACTGCATTCAGTGTGAGTGCACGGTCGGCGGACCGGTGTGTGGCCGCGCCGACTGCCCGGCCCTGCCACCGCCTTGCATACATGTCAGCTACTACCCGAACGACTGCTGTCCTCGCTGTGAAAGGATCGGCTGCGAACACCGGGGCCATGTCTATGAGCTCGGGCAGCAGTTCCAGGTAATAAGCACACCATCAGGAGGGAGCATTGGTGGTGGTGGAAGTGTGTGAGTGATTGGGTGATAGGAGTAGGTGACTGGAGTCTGTGTGTGGTAGGGGCTTGGTGTACCAGTGTGCATGGTAGGGAGTTGCAGTACGTGTGTTTTGAGGGGCTGGGGTGTGTGCATGATGGGGATTTGGGGCAATTGTATGAAGGAGTGATTGGAGTTGAAGAGATGAAGTTTGTGATTGAAAAAGGAGAATGCATGATAGAGTATTTGGTGCACGTGTGCGATGTAGATTTGGAGCGTGTGTGGTGAGGAATTGGTATTTTTGCCATGGAGGGAAGGGGTGTGTGATGAATATGTGATGGAAGGGTCAATATGAGGGTACTGTGTATGAGCAGAGATTCTGATTTGCACGGAGAGCACCACATCTGTGTGTCTGCCTGTGTAGAGAAATTGTCTTGTGTATTTTGAGGGACTCTTGTGGTTTTGGCATGTTTTATGTTTTGGCACACATTGGGGGTTGCTATGTTTGTCAGAATCAGAAATGGGCTGTTTAGACTTCATGTATGTGCTGTGTGCGGATACCCTATCCCATTTCTGCACTTAGGTGCTAATTTAAATACTTCCCCAATGTAATGGCGTGTCTTGCCTCCACCTGCCCACTCATGCAATAATTTGTAGGTTTCAATCACCTTCTGGTGAAAAACATCTTCAAATTTCCTTTAGATCTCTGAAACCCTGTACCTTAAACTCTGGTTATAGATCATCCACACCTTCATAATTTTGTATGCCTTAATCAGGGCTCCTCTTAACCTTTGCTTTTAAAAAAAAAACACCTTATCCAGTATCTCTTCATTGTTGAAACATTGCATCCAGACAACATCCTGGTAAATCTCTTCTGTTTTTCCTCCAGTGCAACTATAGCATTCCCATAGTCTCGCAACCAGAATTGCATGGAGTATTTCAGCTATGACCTAACTAACCAGTGTTTTATATTGTTACACCATAACCTCCTTGCTGACGAAGGAAAGTAAAAATATTGATTGCTCATGTTACTGAAGCCCATCAGAGATTCTTGGACATGTATGCCAAAGTTCCACTGTCTCTCAGTAGTCCTTGCAACCTTACAAGTGATTGTGTATGTCCTAGCATGCTTTGTTCTCTCAAGTGTAACACCTCATATTTTTCAAGGTTAAATTCCATCTGCCAACTTTCTGCTCCTCTTATCAAACTGATTAATATTCTGTAGCTGAAGACAATTCTCTACCCTCCACAATGGTGTGTGTGTGTGTGTGTGTGTGTGTATATGTATGTATGTATTGGGATACTGCTATGCATCTGTGGAAGACAATTGCCATATGTACATGAGAAATAGGATGGTCACACACAAGTGGATGCTGGTTTAAGTCGTTCATCTTGTCCAGAAAAAAGAATCATCTTTTCTGCCCCTCCTTTTGTTTCTTTCCACTTTATTTTTTGATTTTTTTGTACAGCATGGTACAGTACCAGGCCCTTCTGGCCCAATGAACCCATAGTGACCAATTAACCTACTAACCTGTATGCCTTTGCCCTCCTGTTCTTTTGCCTTACACTTTCAAATGTTTTTTCCCGTTTCCCTCTTTCCTGATCCACAATCTCAGTCCATCATTTTTCCAGTTAGCATTTGTAATTGTTTATAGATTTTTTTATTTACTAGTTCCAGGAACCCTTTGTTTGTCAGTAATGGTTACACCCTATTTGGTTGGCATTTCATTCCTATTCATTAGCATTCCTGTCTCCACCACCATCCCAGTCCTGTTTTTTGTGTCCTCTTCACTATATCCTTCAGTTTAGTGGCTGAAGCATGTGTATATGTAAGGAATCAATTTGAACGCTGACATTCCTTTGCAAGATCTTGTCTGTTCCATTCAAAGGCCTCCTACAGAATATACAAAACAGATGTATAAATAGTCCATCAAATAGAATTAACTGCATTCTCTGAATTAATGGCATTTATTGTTTTGTCTCCAAACTTAAAAGGCCAATAAAGCACTAGCAGGCTTTTGTTGTGACTGTGTCTAAGCCACATAGAGACTGAAGTTGTTATATGTAAAAGTTTTTTATTCATCACAACAAAGGCGCATTCTGATGAGATGCTCTTAGTATTATCTCCCTGAACTCAAAGAGCATTGAGTTTTTATGCTTGTAAGAACAGGTAACAGCTGATGATCCAATACAGTTTTGATAACTACAATGACATAATTCATTTCATTATTTTGAGTCCAACAAATGTTCCAATGAATTAAAAACGCAAACAACAGGAATTCTGCAGATGCTGGAAATTCAAGCAACACACATTAAAGTTGCTGGTGAACGCAGCAGGCCAGGCAGCATCTCTAGGAAGAGGTACAGTCGACGTTTCAGGCCGAGACCCTTCATCAGGACTAACTGAAGGAAGAGTTTAGTCCAAAGAAGAGAAAGAAGAGTTTAGGAAGTTTACTCTTCCTTCAGTTAGTCCTGACGAAGGGTCTCGGCCTGAAACGTCAACTGTACCTCTTCCTAGAGATGCTGCCTGGCCTGCTGCGTTCACCAGCAACTTTGATGTGTGTTGCTTCCAATGAATTACATAATTACAATGGGAACACATTGTAACTAAAAGACACCTCTGAATGTTCAAACTCTTTTCTGGAGCAAAGTAATTCACATTGATGGCCTAAATGCTTCTGAGAACAGAGAATTCAGACACCCAAAAGGGCTTGACTCTCTGAGTACATCAATATTCCAGTTATTTACCAGACAGAAAACATGTTTATGACCATATTTCATGTGTTAGTGCCTGGAACATTTCTTGATCAATGGCACAATGATATAGAAAGACTTAGCTGAAATTGTCTAATGCTTGATTTGACATAAACCAGATAAGGTTGGCTGATGGATATGAGAATGTCCTGTGGTCTTGTCAGTTTGTAAACCATATCTCTTGAGTGCCCTCCTGCCGTGGGACAGTAACCCTTGCTTGGTGGACAACACAGTTTGTTTATTAAGCTGTTACCTTAATTTCAAAACATTATTGCATTTGAACAGGTTTTGCTTTGAAGACTGGTGCTCTTGTTCTATGTCTAACCATCTTTAACAGCCTTTAGGTCAAAGCATGATCACATAATGTTGAAAACATTGGAAAATTGCCTACGATGTGCTTTGTCCATTATGGATAAATTATAGCCTAGTTCCCTTTTTTAGCAAATTCCTTGAATGTTAGCATCAAGATCAATGCCCATCTACAGGAAAACTCCAGTATCCCATTGTTCAGAAATCCTAATGGCTCCCATTGGAGCACTGGAATTCTGGTTCCCGTGCTCAGTATTGCACAGCTAGACCCAGCTCCTACATTGCCTTTAACAGTAGTTCCCACACTTTCATTAATACAGTAAAGCCTTGGTTCCTGTATTATTAACATACTGGTGCCTTGTTCCAGCGGTTCCATTGACATACTGGGGCCTGGACTCCCACACTTTCATTAGCACACTTCGGCACTGATTCCTATTCTCCCTCAAAAATTCATCTGATTTAGTTTGCTGCACTCCCTTGAAATTCAGCAGGTTTGCTGGTAATCTGTTACATTACAGCATCTAAATAAAAATTGATAACAGTGCACTAGCATATTAATTGGAATATTATGTAATAGTCATGAAAATCTGCTAGCCTGGCTCCGCCAAATTCCCAAGCACGCTGGATTGATGAGTCTTAGTGCACCTTGCAAATCTCTGCTTGAAACTCCAGTTAAATTTCCAGCTCCCACTTTTTCTCACAGAGGATCGAAAATGGCCCTAATCAAACTAGTAGCTTCCAACATGGAGCATTTGACAGGCTATCTTTCCACTAAAGCTCATCCAATAATAGCTGGAGAGGTTTCTATTTCCCCATGTTCTTCAGCTTGTGAATCTTGCACTTATACGAACAAAGATCAAAACACCTCCATACACCACCAATCTCCTCTGCCACGTTGAATGTTCCCACACTAAGTGACCTTTTTATACCATTCACCTCCGCAGATAAAAGATTTAATATTGGAATCTGTGTGAATAGCTTCATAAACAGCATCATGATACTGTATAGTTTAATTTTGTTTCATTTCTATAAATCTAAGGGCAATAATTGAACTATAGATTTTATTTGATTTGGCAGATATGGTGACATGAATAGATCATTTTGGCCCTTGTATCAGTATCTTCTGTGTTAGCAACTTGATCAGCGAGTTTGGCTGAGGCTAGACAGTTTACTTAAAATTTCTCCTTTGGGATTCTGAGGTAATACTATTTTCTAGCAAAACAGTAGAATTCTGTCCAGATCCAATGGCCGTTTAGGTCTTCCTCTTAATGTTGCAGTAAAGTTCATACAAATATTTTTTTTCCCAGACTAACAAGTATTGTACTGTAGAGGTAGAATAACTTCCAGTGGAAGACCATTACTCATGTTACTGTATTTGATTGAACTGCGATTCTGACCCTTCACTATACCATCTCCATCATCAAAATCACTTGCTTTCACCTCTATAATATCACTCATTTCTATCCCTGCTTCTAACTGCTTTTATACATCCATCTATTTATTGTTACATTTGTCTCTTCCTATTTCCTCAAGTCTAATCTCCTACCTTCTTCCGGACAACAACATGACCTGATCTAAAAGTCATCATCTTTCTTCATAATAAATCACAGGCACATTACTCCCCACCATTGGTAGTATCCACAGAAGAGCTGTCTCAAGAGCACCCTTGTGGCTGTACCACTTGACAATAAGTACTCCTGCTTGAGTACTGTTGGGGGAAGCAACAGTGGCAGCGCCTCTGGCATAGAGTCTGGCCCTGTGGCTCAGAAGGGTAGGGAAAGGAAGAAGATGGTAGCAGTCATAGGGGACTCTATAGTTAGGGGGTCAGACAGGCAATTCTGTGGATACAGGAAAGAAGCACGGATGGTAGTTTGCCTCCCAGGTGTCAGGGTCCGGGATGTTTCTGATCGCGTCCACGATATCCTGAATTGGGAAGGAGAACAGCCAGAGGTCGTGGTACATATTGGTATAAACAACATAGGCAGGAAAGGTGGGGGAGGTCCTGAAAGCAGACTACAGGGAAGTAGGGAAGTAAATTGAGAAGCAGGACCACAAAGGTAGTAATCTTGGGATTACTGCCTATGCCACGTGACAGTGAGTATAGGAATAGAGTGAGGTGGAGGATAAATGTGTGGCTGAGGGATTGGAGCAGGGGATAGGGATTCAGATTTGTGGATCAATGGGACCTCTTTTGGGGCAAGCGTGACCTGTACAAAAAGGACGGGTTGCAATTGAATCCGGGGGGAACAATATCCTGGCAGGGAGGTTTGCTAAGGCTATTGGAAAGAGTTTAAACTAGAGTTGCTGGGGGGTGGGAACCAAACTGAAGAGACGAAGGAAGAGGCGGTTGGCTCACAAATAGAGAAAGCTTTGAGACAGTGCGAGAGGGGGGATAGGCAGTTGATAGAGAAGTGATGCGCTCAGACCGATGGTTTGAGATGTGACTTTTTTAATGCAAGGAGTATTATGAACAAAGTGGATGAGCTTAGAGCATGGATCAGTACTTGGAGCTATGATGTTGTGGCCATTACAGAGACTTGGATGGCTCAGAGGCAGGAATGGTTACTTCGAGTGCCAGACTTTAGATGTTTCAGAAGGGACAGAGAGGGAGGCAAAAGAGGTGGGGGTGTGACACCGTTGATCAGAGATAGTGTCATGGCTGCAGAAAAGGAGGAAGACATGGAGGGATTGTCTGCAGAGTCTCTGTGGATGGAAGTTAGGGACTGGAAGGGGTCAATAACTCTACTGGGTGTTTTTTGTAGACCACCCAATAGTAACAAGGACATCGAGGAACAGCTAGGGAGACAGATTCTGGAAAGGTGTAATAATAACAGGGTTGGCGTGGTGGGAGATTTTAATTTCCCAAATATCGATTGGCATCTCCCTAGATCGAGGGGTTTAGATGGGGTGGAGTTTGTTAGGTGTGTTCTCGAAGGTTTCTTACACAATATGTAGGTAAGCCTACAAGAGGAGAAGCTGTACTTGATCTGGTATTGGGAAAAGAACCTGTTCAGGTGTCAGATCTCTCAGTCGGTGTGTATTTTCGAGATAGTGATCACAATTCTATCTGCTTTACCATAGTATTGAAGAGGAATAGGAACAGACAAGTTCGGAAAGTGTTTAATTAGAGTAAGGGGAAGTATGAGGCTATCAGGCAGGAACTTGGAAGCATAAATTGGGAACAGATTTTCTCAGGGAAATGTACGGAAGAAATGTGGCAAATGTTCCAGCGATGTTTGCATGGAGTTCTGCATAGGTACGTTGCAATGAGCCAGGGAAAGGATGGTAGGGTACAGGAATGGTGGTGTACAAAGGCTGTTGTAAATCTAGTCAAGAAGAAAAGAGCTTGTGAAAGCTTCAAAAAACTAGGTAATGATAGAGATCTAGAAGATTATAAGGCTATCAGGAAGAAGCTTAAGAAAGAAATTCGGAGAGCCAGAAGGGGCCATGAGAAGGCCTTGATGGATAGGATTAAGGAAACCCAAGGCTTTCTACAAGTATGTGAAGAGCAAGAGGATAAGACATCGGAGGATGGGACCAATCAAGTGTGACTGTAGAAAAGTGTGTATGAAACCAGAGGAGATAGCAGAGGTACTTAATGAGTACTTTGCTTCAGTATTCACTACAGAAAAGGATCTTGACGATTGTAGGGATGACTTATAGTGGACTGAAAAGCTTGAACATATAGATATTAAGAAAGAGGATGTGCTGGAGCTTTTGGAAAGCATCAAGTTGGATAAGTCACTGGGACCAGATGAGATGTACTCTAGGCTACTGTGGGAGGCAAGGGAGAAGATTGCTGAGCCTCTGGCGATGATCTTTGCATCATCAGTGGGGACAGAAGAGGTTCTGGAGGATTGGAGGTTTGTGGATGTTGTTCCATTATTCAAGAAAGGGAGTAGAGATAGCCCAGCAAATTATAGACCAGCGAGTCTTACTTCAGTGGTTGGTAAGTTGATGGAGAAGATCCCGACAGCCAGGATTTATGAACATTTGGAGAGGTATAATATGATTAGGAATCGTCAGCATGGCTTTGTCAAAGGCAGGTCGTGCCTTACGAGCCTGATTGAATTTCTTGAAGGTGTGACTATACACAGTGATGAAGGTAGAGCAGTAGGTGTAGTGTATATGGAT